>NC_073726.1:64397002-65674085 GCF_023634155.1 Falco peregrinus
TCAGATAGCTGTTGGGTTTTATGGGAGAGCTTTTATTGCCATCTACTGGTTTTAACAGGCAGTTTGCTCTACTGCAACATCCTTTCTAAGAACCATTTGGAAAATGTTTGCTTACTGAGAAAATATTTTGAAGAGATTGTTTCAGAATATTCCTTAGGCAAGCTTATCTTTGGCATGATATCAGACGAGTCTGTTTGTAGTTAGCGATGTTGGCATGCCAAGCTTTATGAAAGGGGGTTCACTTAAACATCTGGAACCTGACGCACCCATAAACACACTCCAACACATGCTTCACTTCGCAGGAAATCAGCTCTAGGAACACACAGAGGGTTTTGTACGTGTGCTGTGCAGTGGGTAGGTGTGCATGTATTTCGAAAACTGGAGTTACCAACATTTCTTTCTAATTTCAACTTTCGAACTGTGTAATATTGAACAGGACTTGAGTAAAAACTTTCTCTGAATTAGTTCTTCAGAATTTCTAATTGCTCCAAAGCCCAGAAAAAATCAGCAGGAGAGCTTGAAACTTAGAGGCTTCATTAAATTAAGTCTGAATCAAGTCATTGAGAAGGTGAGATTAGTTTTTTTCTAAATACAGTTATGAAAATGAAAGGCCTGGTTCTGTGTCTTTCTCAAGCAAGACGCCCATTGAACCCATAATCCCCTAATAAGATCTCTAGGATAAGTATCTAATTTCTCTAAACTCCAAAGCCTTTTATATATTTTCTGTCTATTCAGTATGAAATTCCTAAGAGCTAGATTTTCAGTTCTTTTTTTGAGGCATCCATGCTGCCTGAAAGTCACTGCCAGGCTGCCGTACAGCTCAGATCTGCAGAATGTCTATTTTTCATCAGATGAACTAGGTGTTTGCACAAGCACTCCCAGACCCTGCGGATTTGGGGAGCTCAAAGTGAAGATGATCAGCAGTGACATTATTCAGATTGTTTGAACTCACTTCACTCATTTTGATTGAAAGAAATAGAAAGATGACCTGGCAGTGGTAAGCATTTCAGTTGGTACACAAGTGTCTATGGCCTTGCAGCCACAAGTAAACAAAAGCTCCTCACACAAAGCTTAAATCTTGAAGGAATAGCTGGAAAAAAGGTGTAGCAGCAACAGAAGGCTTTTTTTTTTTAAACTAATTTGATGATTTTAAACTGTGTATCGTATACTGAAGTAAGCTGACAGAGTTGTAGGGCATTTATTTTTCTTTTCCGTACAGCTCTCATGTTCATTCCTGGGATACATAGCCTGGCCATCCTCCTAGTGGCCATTGTTTGCAATCTTAACCAAAGCCTTTGTACTTAACAGTTCCTGTTTTTTGTCTTTGTTCTTCTCTCACAGCTACAAGCCCCCAGTGTGAAAGGCTTTGATTTTGCTAAGCAGCATCTGGGCCAGCACAATAAAGATGATGTCCTGATTATCCATGAGCCAGCTCCTTTACCGGGACCTATTAAGGATACTACCCCATCTGAAAATGGAGATGTGCCCAGCCCCAAATCCAAGACTTCCTCAAAACCTTCAAAGACTGTTCGACACAGAGGGAGGTCAGTTCACAGAGATAAACTGTAGTAGATGATAATTTATTAATCACTGGTGATTAGTTATATTTTTAGAGCAATTTCAGTGGAAAGAACTGTTCCATAGCTCTGCAACTTGCATTTTCTAGTGGGCCGTCAAGGGTTATGCCTTGCTGCTCATACAAGGTTCTGAGAATTTGGTGTCCATTTTTCTCTAAAAGGCAACATGCTCATTTGAGAGGGGTATTTAAGACACTGCTAGGTTGGCTGGAGTCAAGTCATTGCATGTATAGTGAAAACACTTGAGTCTGTGTTTTCTGATGCATTCTCTTTGTAGTGATCTTTAGCTGCTAAGGCAATGGCTTACTAAGGCTACTAAGAGCAAATGAAAACCATTGACAAATAACAGTGTTTTTCAATAATATTAATAGTGATCAATAGTTGTATGCTAAGTGGCATTTTCCAGAAATAAGCAGTCTCATGCATCTTCCCTTAATTTTGAAGAGTGTGTTTATCGGTGGTTATCTGGTTGCTCTCATAGAAAACCAGCTTTGGTCAAGAAAAGGAATGATAATTTACAGCTGTGCAAGTGGAGAAGTGTCTGTCAGCCATCAACAGTGATTTCCTAACCTTTTCCAACAATCAAATTATGTGATTGTGTCTTGCTGGAAAGGACTATGTTTGTAGGATAGGCGCCGTAACAGAGCTATGCAGTAAAAAAGGATCTGTGCATTAAAAAAAAAAAAAAAAAAAAGATGAGTGGGAAGGTGACAGGTGGGGAAGAAATGGAGCCCTGAGGAGTGTTATGATAAGTCTCAAACAGCTCCTTACTGTGGACCTCCTCTGTGCTGCACTTCCCAGTAATTCTTCCTCTGCCTCATATTTTTGCACTCCTTTATCTCCAACTCTGCATCCCGTGTTCTTTTACCGATGTGCTATTGCACAGTGGGAGAAAAAAGAACAACAAGGGCAGAGTTGAATGGGCTTAGAAAGAAACTAAAAGTGGTTCTGACTGAACTGCAAGTCTCTGACACAACTTGGTCCTCTGCTCAGCCTTCTGTGCTTCCTCTAAAGCCCTAGTTGTCCTAAGAACCTGGATTTGTTTTCCCCACCTGGGCTTCATTCAGCTCAGGTTCCACCTTCCCAAATGCTAAAGCCTGTCTTCCTAAACTCCCTGTAGGCCTTGCAAGTAGTCGACTTCCAGTGGTACAGTGGAAGGTGGGCAAAACTGGAAAACAGTGGAAGAAAAATTAGCTAACTCACTTTGGTATAGCTTAAATAAATTAAAACAAGTTAATATAAATCAGAAGGATGAGTGTTTCTGTGTTTCTTTTAAAAAGTTCAAAAGTGGCCTCAAACAGAGGTGATACGGGGGGGGGGGGGAAGGTATCTATGTTCACATGCACATAAGTATAAGAAGGAAATTTAAACTTGAGGCTGTCACTGTATTTCATCTAGAATAGTTCAGAAAATGAAGCAGGAAGAATTTTCAGAAGCCAACATTTTAATGCTTCCCCTGAAGACAGTAATGAATCATTGATCAAATTTGGAACAAAGATATTTCTTTTTTTTAATAGCATCTAAATTCAAACACTTCAAAATGTTTTCAAAAGAGAATTTCCATCTTCTCCCTCATCCTCACTGAAGAGTAAATCTCCCTTTAGGCTTAACTATGGAGATGTTACCATCATCTCCTTAACATGCTGACATGCCCATGTCAGCTTGAGATATAAAACGTTTACTCCCTGAGGCAGAAGTTGAAATGTGAAGTGATGGCATAGTGTGTTATGTTGGTTTTAGCTGTTTTCTGTTTTGTGAGGAAATACAGAACTCGGTTCATCACAATGCAATTCAGGACTGTATGTTGCATGCCAGGAAATATGGTGGTGATGTAAGTACACATTGTGTATCTGTAAAAAAACAACAAACAAGAAAAACAACTGAGTTCAGAAAGCACAACATTTCTAGGCTTCTGCTGAGAGCTGGACCTGTTGTTTTGGCTTGAGAGGATACAACTGCATATTCCTCAGCATTTATAAAGACTGACTGATGTTGACACAGCACTATCTATGTTTTATAATTTGCTTAATGATAATTCAGATAGGCTGAGGAAAGAGTATGAAACAATACAAAGCCCAGTGAGGTGAAACAAAGTCAGTAGTAGATCTGGAAACAGAACTCCAGCCTTATGCTCTGCTGAACCAAGGCAAAGGTGATGGAGATGATAGCTCTGTCCCCCTTTTCTGCCTTAGAAAAAAGATGCAATGGTGCAGATCTGTAAGGTAATTGAGAATGATTTCTCCTTTTTTCCCTGCTATTTTCTTTTTTTGTTGTTGTTGTTGAGGTGTGACTTATTAGTATTACAGTCCTGGAGAAAAGAATGAAAGACAGAGTTCAATTAGCAGTGCATTGTTCAGGGAGGAGAAGGGGAGTTGAATTCAGAGTATTGCCTGCTGCAAGGAATAGGTGTGACTTTCAGTGAACTTGGCTGGCTAGATATAGTTATCTTAGTCTTTGTGCTCTGGACAGGTTGACATTTAGCCAGGAGCCTCAGTAACTAGTTCAGATATCCATCTAGCCCAAGCAAATCTTGTACTTAATAAGGTTAATGCACAGACATGTGCACACTTCCAGTGATTAACTCCCTGTGGGAATAGAATATGAATGTTCACAAGACAAAATGGTCACTAGAGACGCTATCACAGAGGCTGATCCTATATGAAAAGACAGACTTTGGTGTCAGCTGGGCAGTGGTGTATGCCCTATGTTTTTGTGATTTTTATACTATGAATAATTTTACAGCTGAGGTATTCTGTTGGGGAAAATCACAGTATTTCTTTATATTTTTCCGTAATTGCCCACCAAAACTACAAACACTGAGATTGTAATTTGTAGGTAACAACGGTTTTTAAGAATCTCATGACTGCATGGGATAAATACATAAAAGTAGTATTTTTGAATGGCCCTATGTTTAACTAGTCTGGAAAATATTCACACGGACTTGTAGTGTTAGCAAGAGAACAACAAATTAGCAAGTCTGAATATTAGACTTAATTACCTACATGGGTTTCTTAGTTCTAATATAATACTTTTCGTCTGAAAAGTAAACTGCTCCTTACAAATGCAGAGTTTTTTCTGGAAGTGTATTTTAAAGGAAAGGTTAGCTAATAATCTTGTCACATGTGAATCCTGTTGCAGTTTTCACATGCAACAACAGTAACATCATGGAAATTAATATCTAACTATGATAATTTATTATAAATTTACTTATAAACAGAGGAAAATTTTAGCAGTCTTTGCAAGATCTCAGCACAGGATTCTTTGTGTGTGAGAACTGTGCCCCTTTGCAAACTTATGTTACATGTTGGTTTGTTTTTTTTGTTTGTGTCAGAGTTTCGCCATCAGATGCTGACTCCACAGCAAGTGAACAATCCAGTGGGAGAGAGACAGGAGAAGAAACCGCAAGACCATCAACTGTTGCAAATGATGGCAAACCACGCAGAGCAGTGAAGAAGGGTTTGTTACTTTGGTTTTTTCCTTGTGTGCACTAGCAGTGCTTTACTCAGGTTGAAGAGTTACTCTAGTGCTGTAGCTTTTTCTGAACTCGTTTGCTGTTAATTTTTCTGGTTTGTGTCACAGAAAATTGTCTCTCCTTTCTGTTTTAGTTCTGTTGAAACTGAAGATCTACACATTCTTTTCATTCCAGCAAGCTTTTGAAACTAATGGCTTAGCAGGAATGAATCTTCCCTCCCTTTCCCTCCTACGCTTCCCCCACCCCACCCCCAGCAAACCTTTCCATCTAGGCCTAATTGCGGCTCTTGTGGTAGCAATCTTGCAGACAGTTACATGGGCAGTAGAGGTCACAGCAGGACTTGATACAGCATGGAACTGTAACTTTAAAAAATGAGATTAAAAAAATGGAGACCACAGAAGTAAAAGTTTTGCAAGTAAGTTCTGATTCAGATATCAAAATGCTTTTGTGATTATAGTTTAGAGAGATGAAAATCCAGCACTAATGTGTTAATAACAGTGAATTTGTTGTTTTTAAAGAACAGTCTTCCTTCCAGTTTAAAGTGCCACCGATTGTCTTGGAGGTGCCCTGACATATATTTCTTTCCTCATTGAAAAGTTGATAAAACACTGCAAACCCATGTTCATTTTTAATTAAAAAAATTTGTTCAGATTATTTTGCTGTTTAAAAGCGTCCTTTCTGAGAGCCATTTGGGTTTAGATGGCAGATTGCTTGCTCCTTGCTTGAGGTTTTAGTTACCAGATCTTTGCCTTAAATCACAATAGTTGTCTTAGAAAAAATTCTGATACTGAATATATTGTAGAGAAGTTTGTGATATCCCCAGATGTTCTTAATACACATGGCCTTGATGGCAGCAGAAACTGAGAAAGAGAAAATATCTGCCATGTTGTGAGCAGTCTTTTCAGTATATTGAATGTTTTTCCACATTGTCCGTGAAATATCAGCTAAGATGTAAGGATGACTACGGAGGAATGCAGTGCCAGTGAAATTCAGATCATAGCAGACAGATGTTCAGGTTTTGCTTATGTTGAAGAAATGAGATTGAGGAATACATAAGATAGTTTATATAAACCACTAGCTCTTGGGTGCCTAAACAGCAAGTTAGATAATGTATGATTCTTAAACTTTCATAATGTGGACTACTCCTGGAAGGGCAAGGGTGATGGATCAGGCTTTCCTCTGTAACAAACATGTAAAAAAACCCCACAGGATCTGCTAACGTGAAAGTTATACTTCCTAATAATTCAGCAGTCAGTGTATGCTGTATGTAGTTTCCACATTTTACAAAAACAAGATACTGTGCTGATGCTATGTAAGTTTTCAGTGCCTTAGGTTTGCTTTAAGGACCAGAAATCTACCAAAGTAAATACACAAGAAAACGATAATGCTATGACAGAGCTCATCTCATGATGGTTTATGAGTTGCTCCAACCTCTCTGACTTCAATTCTGCCCTGATTTAGTGTTCTCCCATTTCTTGCCTGGGAACTCCATTTTTGTCTCTTCATTTTCCATCTAGCTTAAAATTTTATGTGAGGTTTAACATGTCCTTGTGGTGTAGAAGTGTTAAGTATTGCTGCATCTAAATTATCTGGCAAAAGCAGCAAGGCTATTGTGTAAAATATGTCCTTTTTACCTGCCATGCCCTTACTAAATCAAATATACTATTTTTTCAGCATTTGGTGCCTCTAGTTTGATAATCATAGGGACTATTTTTACCATTCAGAATTGGAGGTACTGTCTGCGGAGAGCTGTCTTATCTGTTGAATGGCAGATTCAGCTCCTTTTTTTTGTTCAGCTGAGACTTGGTGGTTTGAGCCAAGTTCATGCATTTAATTCAGAAGTAAATACAATTGTCTAACCACTCTGTTTTTTCCAGTTGTCATTCCAGCTGAATTATTTGTAATAATTACTGTGTTGTCTCTTCTTTTTTCTTTATGTTGTCAGGAGCAAACAGAGTGGGTAAGTAACCAGAGCTGATAGTTGAGTACAAATATGAATAGAGGTGCTGGGTTAGCTGCAATTATATCTTAGGATGGAGAGGTTTGTCTTCTGTGTCTAATTGCTTTTGAGCTATTGAAGTATAAAAAATTCTCAGTACCACAAATTATAGTCATCCAATTTAGGCATATTTTTCTAATTTCCTCCCAATTCTTTCAAATTGTTGGGGAAAAAAATCACTGTGAAAGAAGCAAAACTGAGGCAGCTGTTGGTCCTCAAGCTAGCTTTGTATAAACAAGTTAGAGATACTGTTAGAGTTAATGTCTTCACTGGAAGGCTGAGGCAAACACAAGCTACCTGCAAAGGAGCATAAATATCTTCTCATGAACTAATATTTTTCCGGTTGGGACTGAGGCACAGCAAAGATGGGGCAGGAGAAAGCTGATGCTGGTTTTGATAATGCATACCGTATCTAGTGATAAATTAAGGATTGTCCCCTCCAACAACAGTTTCCATTTTATAATGGTAGAGAAGGATGGATACAGCTATGATGCCTTCCATTGTTCGGTTTGTGCAAAGTAACAACTAATGAGAGTCATCAGCTGCATTCTAGGGATGTAATCTACTGGGATACAAAGAAACTGTGAAATTTATCTGCCCCTGCATACTCTGGCATGATTCAGGTACTAGTGGATCAGTGGAAAATTCCCAGTGACTTTACCTGATTTTAGGTTAGGCTTTATGTACCTTGGTTGCCCTGCCTCTTGTTTTTATTTCAAGAGGATGCAGGAAGCAGTAGCCTTCCTCTGTCTCCAGTTGTATTGTTTTTCATATGAAATCATAGCTTCCTGTAGAGCAATTAATTTTTTGACATATCAGTTCAATTAGTAGTTTAAAACAGGGGAACAGTGATGCACATCGATCCTGACATGTGACCAATACAAACTAGTTGATTAAACGTGTTTTGTCCAATATTTGGGTGTTCATTCCTCTCCATTATTTTTCAGCCTCAGCTGTCTAGTCTGAGATCAAAATTTCATTCATATAGTACCATCTGAGAGCTTTAGAAGATGGTCTTCTAACCACAGACAATAGTGTAACGTAAGAACTTTGAAATGAGATACCATTCTTATTCACTCAGTGAAAACTTCTAAAGCAGCGCATTCATGTGTGGAGATGGAAACAGTTTCTCCTTTGTGTGTGTACAGCACTGTGCCGTTCCCGACTTTCTTATCTACTACCATCTTGGTTTGTATTCATAGACATATTCAGTGTATGCACACAGAGAGGATTTAAAGGTCAGATGCAGCTTATGGGGTTTTTTTGTGGGTACGTGCATGCGTCTTTTCTGCAAAAGTGTAACATACAATGTTACTCCAAAGCCTTACCAAAATTTTACAGTGGGACTTTTGGACAGTTCTACAAAATTAATTTAAGAACATTTTGACTAGGAGGCTGCTGCCAAGCATTTGTTTATATGTGCAGAAGGAAAGGTTATGGATGAAATTATAAAGATTCAGAGTCAATGCTCTGCAGAATTGTATATAATGGATCTTGCTAACCAAGTAATATGAAAATAACCTTAAACTTTTATGTTGGAGGTCAGTGAGCTTTGAAAACTGCTATTAGACTGGACAGGTTGGAAAAGAATTACTGATGTGTGGGGAGAACAGGAAAGATTGATGCAGAAGTTCAGATTTCCATTGTGCTATGGGATCGCTTTGAGGGATTCACACTAACTACGTAATATATCTCATGCCCCTCTCTGTGAGAGGCAATGTTTGCATGCTTCTAAGAAATGCTTGAAGATGGGGCTGTGAAGGTGACAAACGGTAAAGGTCATATAAATAGCTACAGAAGAGAGATAGATATACTTAATTTAGGCTCTGTGTCTTGCAGAACATTTGGGACACTGAAATCTTGAGTTGAACTGTTTACCTTCTTTTTAAGGACGCGTACAGAAAAGTCACATTTATAAATGATGCATACCATTTGCAAATGTGTACATTTGACAATGCATTGATCAAGTTTGAGAAATATGAAAAATAAGAATTTTGCTTAACTTGTGGCCAGATCGCTTTCCAGCCCAAAAGTAATATGCTGTGAATATAATAGTGTACCATTCCTTCCCTCTCCTGCTCCCTTTTTTGTGCTAAAAGAGGGAACCAAAGGAGCAAGTCATCTACTGTGATCTTCTCCAGGAGATAGCATTCACTCCTCTTCTGAACCCTATACTTCATTACCAGCATGCATTGCAAATGGATCAGAGCAGTGGTTATTTTCTTTTCCTTCTTGTCTGTTGAAGTGGGATCAGATTGATCAGTTGATTCTGTATTGGAATCTGATCTGATTCCCTTTCCTATTTGAATCTGAGAACCACAGCCCATTATTAGAATTCTGTGCAATGTTGTGGGACTGTGTCCCTCTGCACTGTTGTTTTCCTCCGTAAGAAGAGACATATCTTAATCTCTTATTGCTTATATTTCATGGTGAAAAGCAGTTTGAGAATTTGTGACATTACCATGTGGACAAGACAAAAGAATATTTTGCAAGTCTTCAATAGTTTCTGTAAGCCTAATCCACATAATGGTTCCTGTTGTAGGCCTAGCTCCAGCAAAAAAATACTTCAGTATGTGCTTAACTACAAACCACTGGGGTGATCTTACAGAATTCAAGTCTTTTGAAGGAGATGACCCATTTCTCTTGAAGTCATTAGCTCTTGACAGGACCAGGGCCGCATCTTCCATGTGTATTGGTTTCCATAATGTCTTTTGTTGATCATGTTTGAGTTGATTTGACATCTTCAACAAATCACAACATGGCAATATCTGTGCAACTTGCTTATTACTATGTGAATGGTTTATCCTGTCACAAAGAAGAAAGCTGCTTTAAAAGCTTTAATTGGTAAAATGTGTAAAACTCTTAACGTTTTGTGTGGATTTCGAAGGGTTGTGGGTTTTTTTTGTTCATATATCATCCTTTGTGTCATTCAAGAACTTTGTTGTGCAGTGAGACATCTTTTATTGCTCTT
Source organism: Falco peregrinus (assembly GCF_023634155.1). Lineage (NCBI taxonomy): Eukaryota > Metazoa > Chordata > Aves > Falconiformes > Falconidae > Falco > Falco peregrinus. Next base: position 64,407,022 of record NC_073726.1, read on the forward strand.
TGAACCTCCATTTGAGGAATTTGCATCTCCTTAAGAACTGATAAGAGGAACCATTAGCAGTATGTAGTTGAAAGGCTTTTTATGGAGTAAAGTAGATGGAGGTTTTGGGGTTTTGTAAATGCCAAGAGCTTGATTTGCAGGAGTAAGGAATGACAGCTCACCTTCTGGAAATATAATGGAAAAATGTTTATAATTTGCAAACCACTGGGTAAACTTGTACACTAAATGTGATTAGCTGGAAGGCCTGTAGGGTAAGTTAAAGACAGATGGAAAACATGACATGGTCTTGTCGCATAGCATCTGTAGAGCTTAACATTTGACTGAGGCAAACCTAGCAGCAATACTATACTCCGTATTTGTTCTGGTGATTTAGGACCTCCTCAGACCAGCAGTGGAAACGAGCAGCACTCCTCAGCCTCTATCTTTGAACATGTGGATAGGATGTCACGTTCCTCAGATGCCAGCAGACGGGTCCCAAGCAAGATCCAGCTGATTGCCATGCAGCCAATGGCAGCGCCTCCGGTTCAGAACTCGGTGCTTTCTGATCGAGTAGCAGAGACTAACAAAATTAATAAAGAGGTATGTTTAAAGTGCTTTGAATATTTGTGGAGGTCCATATGCCCAGCCAAGAGGGAAAAGTATCCAGTTTCTTGTTTTCGGGAGTTCCTTATTAGTTTCTGAGGAATTGAATTTTGACAAGTTACAAGAGTAGTTCTCTTTCTGTCTGGAGACATAATCTGACCTGTTTTTAAAAGATATCTAAATGAAAACTTAGAGAGGAGCAGATTTGATGATCAGAATACCTTGTGTTACCGTCCTTTTGCTAGTCAACTAGACAAGTTATGAAAGTTATGTTAATTAATGTGTGAGAATTGGAGCATCTGGACCACCTTGGTTTTCATTCTACACTGTTCTTTTGACTTTTCAGCAATTCAGGATGCGGGTTATACAAACAAGTTATCTGAAGATATTCTGGGGTGTGAATTCGCAGCACATTCATTGCTTTCAGTTTGTGATGTGTTTATCTGACAGTAAACATAAAGAAGCTTCCTGCTTTATCTGAGGCTCATGTTACTGTAAGCAGAATAGGAGCATGCCTGGGGCGTTAGGATAGAAAGTCATGCACCGTAAAACCACATCATACACTGCCCGACAGTGTTATGTGCTTGCATCCTGGTTTTGTACTGGCGCCTTCTCATAATTGAGTGGAATATTACTGAAACCTTTAATTTAAGATACTGTGTTTCTGAGTACCTGATGGAAGAGCGGTAAATACACGTATCTAGTCTACATAGGCGAGAGGGGCCATAAAACAGAAATCTAACTATAAATGTAAAGAGTAAGTCTGTCTTGTGTCCCTTGTATGTTTTGGGGGGATTTTGGTGAGACAGTACACAAAAATCAATTTTTATTTGGGTTTTAATCCACTGCTTCAGATGTGTTCTAGAACTAGCCCAGCAAAGGCAAAACAGTCATTGCTACCTGATCTGGTGCCCGACTGTTTTGCATTGGTAAGAGTGATTTCAGTGAATATTCAGTGGTGTTATGACAGCTTTCCCAGATAATGAGATGCACTCCAGGGAATCTGGAAAAGAAGATGGGAGAGAGGCATGAGTACTCAGCCTGCAAGAAGATGTAGAGCTGGTAATGCCATGTTCCTCTAGGGACCTGGGCCCTTGTATTGCTGTTACATTTCTGCATAGCTTATGGCAGCCTCTCATACTCGGCAGAGGCACCAGGTTATGAGCTCAATTAGATCATTAAGTTTTCTTCTTATCTGATGAAGGTCGTTAAAGGGAATGGGTGGTGGATTTCAGCACTGTTGTTCAAATGTATTTCTGTTTGACGAGCAAAGGTAGATATAGTCTGTACTGGTTAGTCTTATTTTTTTAGAGCAGTGTCACTTCTGGCAGACAGCTGGAGTTTTTTGTGTTCCTCCTGCCTTTGTTAACAAACTGCCATGTCTCTCAAATTGCATCTGCTGTGCTGGCAATTGTATTGTGTATAATATTACATCTACCTGGGGAGACAATGAGGATACTGCAAAATATCCAAGAATGAAAGTGTGCTTACAAATTGTGTGACTTATTTTAATCCTTCAGAGGGAGGTAGCGGCGGGCTGGGAAGTGAGGAGGAGAGGTTTACAGAAGAGCAGCAAAAATTCTTTTTCCAAAAACTACAAATGAAAAATGCAGTTGGTTTTCTTTTTTTCCACCCCACCCCCCCATCCCTCTTTAAGATACAAACAGCCCTGAGGCATAAATCTGAGATTGAGCATCACCGCAATAAGATTCGCCTTCGTGCCAAGCGCAAAGGGCACTATGAATTTCCAGTGGTGGATGATGTGGTGGTGGTTGACTCCAAAGAACAGCACAGAATATATCGCAAGGCGCAGATGCAGATTGACAAGATCTTGGACCCTGGAGGCAGTGTGCCTACTGTCTTCATAGAGCCCAGGAAGAGGTAGGGATTTCAAAGCTGGGGAAGTACAAGATTTTTTTTCAGTCAGCATCCAAAGTACATCAAATATGTACTTCTGAATTTTCAGAGCTTAAAATAATTTTGATCACTAGGTGAATTTGAGTTATCTATGTGAAAAGGTTTGGTTTGTTTAAAACATTTTTATTTCTTTCAGTATATGCCAATATGTTTTGTTTTCAAATTATTCTTTTACAAGTTCTCAGTGGTGAATTCTCAGTGAACAAACCCAAATGTATGAAGACTGTCTTAAAACAATTCAGTATTTGCTCTGCCATTTGTTTGAATAATTCTTGTGATAGAGAAGGATCAAAATTGCAATATAAGCACTAACAAAGATACATGGAAAATACAGACTGCAAGTAATAATATTTTTATGAAGGGGGAAAAGATGCAAAATAAGGAAACCCTTGAAAACTTAAAAAGCATGAAGATTCTGAATTTTAAAAGCAAATCCACAACTCGAGACAACCTTCTATGTATTCCCCCGGGGAATGAGGCACATTTGGCAGCCTCACAGATCTGCCTTCCTGGCCTTGTATTTTCAGAGAAAGTCTTCCCTGGGCTCTGTTTAGGGCTTAGGAATACTGGCATTTTGTTCCCGGAGCACTGGTACCCTGTGACTGTTTCCACACTGATAGAAAGTAGCTTTTTTCCATCTACGTAAGTTCCTCAGCTGGCTAGTAGAGATAAACCCAACATGCCAAGCGTGAAGCCTTGTTGGCAGTGTCACAAAAGCACAGCATGGTCAGGGTTGGAAGGGACCTCTGCAGATCATCTGGTCCAACCCCCTGCTAAAGCAGGCTCACCCACAGCAGGTTGCACAGTCACATCCAGGCAGGTTTTGAATGTCTCCAGAGAAGGAGACCCCACAGCCTCTCTGCGCAGCCTGTTCTGGTGGTGTGTTACCCTCAAGGTAAAGAAGTTTTTCCTCATATTCAGATGGAAATTCCTGTGTTGAAATTTGTGCCTGTTGCCCCTTGCCCTGTCACTGGGCACCACTGAAAAGAGCGTGGCCCCATCCTCCTGGAACTCGCCCTTAAGATATTAGTAGACACTGATAGGATCCCCTCAGCCTTCTCCTCTCCAGGCTCCACAGGCCCAGCTCTCTCAGCCTTTCCCCACGAGGGAGATGCTCCAGTCCCCCAATTACCTTGGCAGCCCTCTGCTGGACCCTCCCCAGCAGTTCCCTGTCTCCCTTGAACTGGGGAGCCCAGCACTGGGCACAGCACTCCAGGTGCGGCCCCACCAGGGCAGAGCAGAGGGGCAGGATCACCTCCCTCACCTGCTGGCCATGCTCCTCCTGATGCACCCCGGGGTCCCACTGGCCACCTTGGGCACACGGGCACACGGCTGGCTCGTGGGCAACTTGCTGTCCACCAGGACTCCCAGGTCCTTCTCCGCAGAGCTTCTTGCCAGCAGGTCAGCCCCCATCCTGTCATCTGTTCTGGTACTGCAGATGTGTCAAACATTGGTCTGGGAGGTCTGGAGAGGCCCTGGGTGGGGGCTGGGGCATGGGCAACTTTGAAAGATTAATGTAAGAGAGGTGACAGTGGGGGGAGTTTGAGGGAGGAATGGGACAGTTAGGAGAGCTGCCAATGAGCGAGTTGTTAGGAGAAGCTTGAGGAGAGTGATTCAAGGCTAACTAATGGGACTGGCATGAAAAACTGGGAAAGGGAACAGGAAACTGGGATAAGTCAAGGATGACTTGGAGGGAATGGGCAGAGTTCAACCTTGAGTGTAATGAAGAGAAAAACTGCAAAAAAAATGTGATTACCTTTGTCTTGTTTTTTTTTTTCTTTCTGCTTTTTGTTTTCTTCCTGTTAAGTTCTCGTGCAAAACGTTCTCCTAAGCAACGTCGTCGACATCAGATAAATGGGAGTCCAATTGATGCAGAAAAGGACAGGTTAATCACAACTGACAGTGATGGGACATACAAAAGACCTCCAGGAGTCAATAATTCTGCATATATTGTATGTATGTCTCTTGAATGACAGGAGTTTTCTGATAATATTAATGACCTTTGTGACATTGGGAAGTTTTTTGGCCTTCTATGGTCTGTATAGCTAGTTTGGCACATGTAGTTGGCATGTAAATCAAAGTGAAACAATGATTTCCTTGGGAGTCTGTCAGTGTTAAGCAGTAATATTCTGCCAAGTATTCCTTGATAGTAAAGATGCCAAGGACCAAACCCTTGTTTTCATTAATGCCGCTGTATTATGCACATGAAAGTGCGCTCGGCATGTTTCACAATATCTTGAACATAGTTTCACTCTAGTCCAATTTGCTGGATGTTATGTATTTGTTACAGGAAATGTCATCCTTTGCTCTCACAGAGTGGAAGGCTCGGTTCCTTTCATGAGAAATTTTCTCATCTTTATAATGTGGGAATTAATTATTAATGAAAAAGAAACATGTCTTTGTACTACAGTAACTTGAAACAATTCTAGTACAATGTCTTGAAAATTAATTTTGTTTTCTGCCTAAAAAAGGCAAAGACACTGGAAAATGCTTCTGTTCAATCATATCCATGTGTCAAACTGTATTTAGGTATCTTTAACCACTTCTAAGCAGACTTTATTAAGCTTAATGCTAGTATTTGAAACCCCTGGACAGTTTTCATCTTGAAAGGTGGTTTAATAGTTTTAAAGATTTTCACCATTAGCTGTATATGCAGTCAGGTGACCACAGTGTCAATTTCTGCTGTTTCTCTCTGCCTTCAAACAAGAGTGTGATGATTTTAATGTTATGCTGCAGCAGAATGAATTATCATCTGAAGGTTTTTAATTAAGACATGTCACACAGCAAGCTCAGCCCTTTGGGCATCTGTAGCAAAACAGTACTCAGAATGCTAAGTTCCTGATAAAATAGAGGCTTTTGCATCTTTCTGACTGATTTTGCAGTCTGCAGCAATGGTAAGAATGAGCTTTGATAATAGGTCTGCTGCTGTAAAGCTCTTTTAATTTCCTGTTACTGATGAACAGGAAGCCCATGTGGTAAGATCCTAGGTAGTAATTGTGACGTATGCCTTCGATATTGCTGTTATGAAGCTCTTACGTGAATCCCATTCAGGTGGTGCACCCAAGTTCAAGTTCCGTGCAGGTAACCACTTAGTTGCTTTACAGCTCCCTTTGTGTGTTTTTCTAGGAGGCAATAATTGTTTAATATTACTACTGATGTGGTCAATTGTAAGCTGCAGACTGAAATAATTTCTTGGAACTGCAAAAGCTGCAGAGAATTCAAAGATGTAGACAGAGCTGATTGTCTTTTTCTGGGTGGGGTGAATGCTCTATGTATGACTTCATTATGTGTTTGCAAACCACAAGATTTCTGTTATAGCTGAGTAACTCCTGCGCAAAGCTCCGCTGCCTTATCTGAGATCAGAGTCTTTCAGATCACACTGAATGAAGTATTTGAACTGCTGGTGTTGTGTATGTGCATGCAGAAGTGGGCAGGGTAAGGGGCAGGTTTTGTCCGGCACTGGGACTTGGGCCATTTATCTCGTTGTGGTTCTGGCAAAGATGATGTTGCTCAGACATAAGGCCCACAGAGACTTGGAAGCTGGCTGGTTAGATCCACTCTGTGGCTTCCCTTCACCTTCTTTCTGTTTCCTCCAGTCTGATCCAGACTTGCCTCCTGAACCTCAGACATCATCTTCAGCTGATCTGGGAAAGTTCCCTGGCTTGCCTTCCCACCCAGTCTCCCAGTACATCCCACCTCAGCCATCCATTGAAGAGGCTCGGCAAACCATGCACTCGCTGCTGGATGATGCTTTTGCGCTGGTGGCTCCCAGCAGCCAAGCAGCCAATTCCACAGCCATTGCACCACCTGGGGTCTCTGCAGGACAGCCGGTAAACAACACTCCTGCTCGAGCAGAGAGGGGAGCTACGTGTACCCAGTGGGGATCACATTATTGTCCAAGTCAGGCAGTAAACAACCCATTTAATGTGAGCGATGCAATTTAAAAGGCTTTTCTGGTCAGGTAGTTAGCATCAGTTGAGCCGTGGTCACTGTTATGGAGCCCTAGCTGTCAGGACTTACCACAAATGTGGAACAGTTTCTGGAACTAGGAAAAGTCAGAAATGATGGTCACAAGATGGTTGCTTTTTAAGCCATTTGGATTCTTTTCTCATCCCAGCCACAAGATAATATAGGAGTTTCCTCCTTTAGGATAACTTTTCTGTTCTTCTCAGTTATGATCTTCAGCAGATCAGTCTTATGTCCAAGAGTAAAACTTCCTATTTTTTTTTAATGTATGCGCTAGTTCATATTTTGACAGTGAGAAAAGAATGTATTTGACTTGGGCCATATTTTTCAATAGGGTATCCAGATGCTTTCAGGAGGTGAAAGATATGGAAGCAGTATTTCTGTGTATGATTTTTTGCATTTTATGGAGCACTGAGACACATGGATAATATTTTAGGTCGTGTTCCACAGCCATTTAGTACAACTTCCATAATGCCATTGGACTGTTGAGTCTGAGCCCTATGGCCTCTCTGCTGCAGTCTGGTGCTTGTCGAGGTATAAAGAGATTTCCAAATGCAAAGCTTGGTTTGCTGGAAGTTTTAAGCTAAGTAGACATTGGAGCCCTTGATCTTCTGCAAGTGAGAGAAAGTATTTCTGAAATGTTTTTAAGACAAGACTCTGATCAGACAGGAGCGACTGCTAGCCCACTGTAGCGTTGATTCCCAGATCTTGTTGTGCTTCTGGTTTTGTAAAACGAAGCTCTTATGTCTGCAATCAAGTCACACATGCAGGCCTAGTGATCTCTGCCATTCATCACTTAAAAGGCTGACAGTGGACTTCCCAGGGTATGCATTTTGATTTTAATTTGGGTTTTTTCATTATTCTGACAGAGATATGTGGAATTTGGAATGACTCCGCCAACAGCACCAGGTCTCCTACCAAGGTAGCTTTTCACTGATAGAATTATCATTTATTATTTTCCTTGCAATTCCTCCAAAGTTCTTACTGGCACTGCTATATTATTATTCAAAGTACTGTGTAAATGAGAAGTAACAGGAGTCCAGATCCAGCCTGTATAATTTATTTATGTAGCATGAATGACATATGCATGCTGTGTGGAATCCAAGCCTCCATTTAAAAGAAATGTGTTTCTAGCCCCTTGGCTGTAGAGATATCCTTCCAAATATTGAGTAAACCACTGAGTTCCAGCTTTTAGAGAGCCTGAAACAGTTACTCAGATGCATGTAATTCTCCCAGTACTCTTGCTTTCATCTTGTTTCTGTAGCCTCAGGGCAACACTCACTCGCAAAAGCTTTCAGATGACGAACACATTCGTTCTATTTTTAACCAAGTTGAGAATACATTACAGAGCATGGTGACCCTCACGGAGAGAGTCTGCCTTACAGGGGTTTTATTATAAAATCAGGGGGCAAGAACAAACTTTCCATCTTCTCCTGGCCTTGCTGCGGGAGAATCATGTAAAGAGAAGAAAACAGTTGTCCAGGTAACTGCTATTTCCACATTTGGTGTGTGTGTTTTAAACTACACGTGAAGTTGGACTCTTGAGTCTTGGTACCCACTGTGGTTGGACTTGTCTCACCCCCTCCAAGCTGCTGCAGCCAAGGTGCTAAAAGGGTGGCTTCGTGCTGCTCTTTTTTAAAGCTCACCATGTGAGATGAAATACCACTGGTATCCACATCATTCATTAGACTTCACCTAAAGTCTTCACTGCCTTGGAAACTTGGCGGTAAAATGGATCTGAAGAACTTTCTTTTATCTGTTGTTCTGCAACCTGATTTTGAAAGGACCAACTAGAAAAGGAAGAGTCTAAGCACATTTTCTTACTTAGGTCTTGGCTTGAAGGTGACAGTTTCAGTGTGAGTGGAGCATATGTGAAATAGCACGCAGTATGACGTGCAGTATATTTTTTGTAATTTAAGTTACCTTGAAGATTATGAGCTGTGAGACTGCCAGCACAAAGCATAACCAATTGTTTGTTATTGAGGATTTTCTCTTTGTTGGCCTGTTGTGGATTCAGGGAAAATGTGATAATTCAATCATGAGTGCTGTAACCCATGTTAATACAGCTGAGCAAGGTAGTGTCTTCGCAACATATTTTTTGCTCAAAAGTTTATCAACCTTTGGCATAGGCACTCTGGATTTCTGTAAGTTACAGATTAATGGCATCATTATTAATAGTTCAAATGCTTGCTTTGCCAGTACCGGCAGATAAAATTTAAAGGAATTCTTCCTGTTAAGGTCAACAACTGTTGTAACTTTATTTAAAGTAGGTTTCCTAAAGCTTGATCAATAGAAAACAAGGAAGATTTGTCATGGTTGTGGAGTAGGGGTTATGCTCAAATTCAGAAGATAATGATAAACAAATTGTTAGAAACAGTGCACCAGTTAGAGGAAGGAAAAATGACCAGAGTTCAGTATAATTAGGTGGCATGTATCAACGTCATAGTCCATTGGCTTAAATATCCAATGTATAGAATAATAGTTGGGTGACCATACTGTTCCCTTCTCTGTACAAATGCAGTCAGAATCTTTAATGGAGTGGAACCAACCTGGGTTAAAAAAAAAAAATAATGAAGTGTAACCTAGGTCACGTAACAGCTAGGCAAACATAAAAGCACAATGAACAGCTCTTACCAGAAAATGAATATTGCGTCATGCAACAGAGATAGAGATACTTAGCCATAGTGGATTAGTGGTGTAAAATTGATTTTTGAGGCAGTATCTCCCCACTTGGTTAAGTGGAGATTAATAATTTTTTTGAACGTGCCAAGATAAATTGAAGGTTGGGTCTCAGTCTGGAAATAGGAAGGAGCACTTGGAACGCCTGTATGATACAGATTCGAGCTATATCCCATTTTCAAACTGCTCTCCAAATTTAAAGAGTAGCTGTATTTGACTATTATAAAGAAGATTGAGAAAAGAAGGTGATGAGTTATTAAAAGTACACCTTACAAGTAAAAACCCATCAGCAATAAAGAATATACTTCCTGTCCTGTGAAAAATTGGCACAAAAATAATATATTTAGGGGGGTAATGTTGAGAAAATATCTTCTTTAGACATCAAAAAAGTGTAGTAATTTTTCAGCTACAGCATTCCAGCTCAGTACTGCAGGTATAAATGGCCAGATGATTACATCCTTTACTGGTTACAGTGATTAACATAACAGAAGGGATGTTGTTAAACATTACCTACCTGTTCAAGCATTTGTTTTAACTAGCTTTTATATCTGGTTGGAAATGTTTTCCTTTGGATCTGCTGACTGGAAAGGTGGTATTATATGTAAGGGAGCTAGGGAAATTTGGCTCTTCCACAATGTGATTGTTGCTGCCTAAACCCCTTACACATCCTCCATTTGATACTGTATGCCAAATAGCTAGTACTTTAATTTACAGTTACTTGTTTGTGCTTTATTAGGCTCTTATTTAGCTTTATTAGGCTATTTATTATTATGTCAACTTTCCTTTCTATCTGGCTGTCATACAGAGCTGGTTAGTTTTCCAAATAAAACATAAATCAAGAGTAGTTTGAATTAGATGCAGTCAAGGAATTTTCCTGTAAAACAAAAGGGTGTAAAATTGAGGTTTTGAGGAATAGGATAGGTTGTGGTCCTTAGCCTAGAAGGGTTTAAATGCCATTGTGGTAAAAAGCATATAAAACTCATCCCCAGTCCTCTGTGTAATTGCATGTGCCTGACTTAGGATGTTTGTCTCACTTTTTGCTTTCTTTATACTCACCAGTGAGAGGCTCCTGCAGAAAACGATTTAGTGAACCTAATCTTTTGGTTTGAATGCCTCTTGAGAAGCATGTCTCTCATCTTTGATCATACCTGGAGTCTGAGAGAGACTAACCCAAGCACCTGAAGTTTGGGCATCCACACCTCCACCATATTGACAGGAATCAATAATCCTTGAAAACTCAGCTGCCATCAGTCTTCTAAAATACCATCTCTCCATGCCAGGCTTAAGATATATTAGTAGGAAGCATAGGAAAAGCAGCATTTCCATCTCTACTCCCGTGTTGTGAAGGAATTACAGGGTTTCTTTTAGAAGTCCCATTACCTTGGCACAATTAACAAAGTTAGATGGATGACAGTTTCTGTTGTTAAGTCTTTACAGTAAATATGTGGCAACAGCTACCAGTGCCAGCCTGATTTACAGGAAATGTTAATTTTAGTATACATTGAATCCCTTCATATGTGCTAATGACAACTTTGAGTAGTTTGATGAATCTTAGAGGAAAGTTTTGAATATTTCCTGAAAAATTATTAGGGTCCTTGTTCATGAAATACGCATGCAATGAAGTTTGTATGATTTGATTTACACCAAAACTGTGTGCCCAGAAACTCTTTGAGTAAGAGTCAGAATTGTTGCTGAGGTAAGCAGCTGCAACACTACTGAAGTCTTATTTTTCTTTTATTTTCTTTTTTTCATTGAAGATATTTTTTTCCTGAAGGGGAAAACAAGATTCATGGCCTTTTTTCTGTGCTTTGAGGAGGCTGCAACATATGAAAAAATGTGTAAAATTTTGTTAGGCTTTCTCCCATTCCTGTGCAGTGCTGCAGTGCAGGCCTTGAAGGAGGAATATATTCCTCAGATGTAATTATTTTCTTGAACCTTTAAGATTAAAATGTGTATTAAGAGGCATCATAAAGAGTTCTTTTATGAGGTACACCTGTGTTACTGTTTCTAATTAGGAAATTCACTTATTGTAATCTTGAGTCCTTACTTTTCCACAGGCAGAACTTTGGGCCAGGCTTTCTTCAACCTGCAGAGTTAATGCATCCAGACCAGCAACCACCTGAGGTTCAGTATTCCTCCAGAGGGATATACGCAGAGGAAATGCCATCAGTGGCACGGCCACGACCAGTTGGAAGCACTGCAGGTACGCTTCACTTAAGTTGAATATGCAGTAAAATAACTGATCCTCTTGCGTATCTACTCTTACACTGAGGTCACCATTAAGATGTCATTTTTCTTCAGCTGCTACACTTGAAAGGTGGTCCTTGTCTTCACTGCCAAAAAAAAGTGATCACAAAATGAAGTTAACTTTACATCCCTAGGACCTTGCAGGAAAAGGCAGTGCTTTGCCACCTTTTTAGTATCTTACAAGCATTGGTTATTACACAGCATATTTGCAAAAAAACCCATTCTCTAAAGAATGGAAAATTACTTAATTGTTTTAGAGCATACAGTGTATGCTAACTTTCCACTGCCGAATATTTCTTGTGTGCTAAATGAGCTGAATGCATCCCAAATCAGCCTGCTAAGTAACAATTTTTTTAAATACTTCTATGCATCTTTATGTCTCATTTCTTTTCTGGAAATGTATGCCTGAAAGCAGAATATTTTAGCTTCTGATGGTATTGTCTATTGCTGCTGTCCCCTATGAAATCACCTTCCCTGATTCAGTTGTGAGATAATTTCCATAATGCTAATCAATGCTATCATGAATAAGATTCTAACATCACGTGGCAATTAAGCAGCAAACAGTGATTCTAAGAATAAAAGATTCTATTGTTATGCAAATTCAATAGTTAATTTTCTCCTAGAGAAATTTTTTCTTTCTGGGGAGTTGAAAAAGACTGGAAATATGATCATATACTCATGTCAGAGGCCTAGTTTTGATAGCTGCCATCGTCTTCCTGTACATGTTAAATGAATGAGGACGACAGGGATGTAGTGATTGTTGCAGTTTGATGATTATTTTATTGTCTGATTCACACTGTTCTCTAAATGTTCGTGTATATTCTGGCTTAAAGTTTGGAGGCAGTTCAGATGGTTAGTTCCTGCCCTTCAGCATAATTACCTGCAAATACCAAACTTCTCAAATACTGGGATTTTTTGAGAGGAAAATTGGACAGTTGGGGCACTTTCCTTCATGTAAATCACACTGGTTTTGTCTTTTCCTCCCTGTTTTGACATACACACACAGTTGTCTCTTATTTATCTGTGGATTTATTAAATGTATTCCATTTCTAAAGAATAATAAAACATAATAATAACAATAATAATAAAATAAATTGTGTTTTCCTGTGGGAAGAAATTCAGGGAAAAGGAAAGCTGGCATGTTATTACATGTCTCTTGCAATCAATGGTGGTGGCTATCCTTGCATGTGTTTGAAAGCAGTGGGAGGGGAGGGAAGGGAGGAGGTTAGCTTTCAGGCTGAAAGGAGATACAGTGTGTTCTGACCTTCTCATTAGTCAACGACAGCATAGTTTAATATTTAACCACAAAGCAAAGCTGAAAGACCCATATTCTTACATAGTCATGTATTTTATTCTTCTGAGAGATGGAATAGAAAGCAGTCTGGAGAGTTAGGGTCTTGCCAGTGTGATGCAAATAAGGTGTACCACAGGAGCAAATGTCTTCTCTTTGCTGCTGCGTAATTTACATGAAAGCATTGTCAGGGCTTTCGGTAAACGCTGTTTGGAAAGGGCTGGCATGTTTTCGGAATGAAGTGTAGTCCATGTCTGAGATGCATGTATCTCAACCTCTTCTTTCAGTGCAGTGGCAATGAAAAGGATCACACTCCAATGAACTGCAGAAAATTAACTTTTCCTTCCTTATTCTACACTGACAGCCTTCTTTCTGCTGATTTTTTTATTAATTGCACAGAAACAGAGCTCCACTTTCTTCTTGTCTCCTGATCCCAACAAAGTTTTATGTTGTCATTTGTCTGCCCTACAAACTTGACTGTGTATAAAGATGAAAAAACAATATTTGCTTTTAAGGTTCTCAGATACAGCACCTCACTCAGGTGGGAATTGCTAGCAGGATCGGAGGTCAACAAGTGGAGATCCCCTCAGGCAGAGCAGGGCATGGCCAGCCGGGGGGGCCAGGGTGGCCCCAGTACCGTGGAGAGGATGAATATGCTAGGCGAGATGCAGTGAGTACTGTGTTACACATTTGCATAGTTTCTGAAGTAGTGATATGTTCGGGTATTTTTTTTCCTGCATTACTGTTTGGAAATTTTTCCCCCTGGAATACTTTCAGTTGCTTCTCTGACATTCTTTGCTTTGCTCTTCAAACCCTTGTTAGCTCTTCTAACTTTCGCTTGATGTTCTTTCACCTTTGCTTCTCTCTTAACTGCTTTCTCTCACTTTACCCTAACCTTTTTTTTTTCTCACTTGAGGCCTTCACCCATTAATTGCAGTTCACCCAGTTCTGCTTCTGAGCTCCAGCAGAGGTGGATACTACTTTCCATTTTCTTCTTTGAAATATGCCTCTCTGTATTTTGAGATTGAGTTCATTGTACGTAGAAAAAAATAAATTGTCCCGGACTACCGTCCTGCTTTGTATGGGTATAGTTCTTTTGTCTTCTGTATGGGTGTTCAACAGCAGAAGTCAGGGCAACGTAATAAGGTACATACTTGCACATAACAGTAGAGGTGTTTCTAAACAAGGTATTTTCCTAGCCTCAATCAACAGGATGTGCTAAATTAATATGGATTCGTTTACCAGTGTTGCCTAGGCAGCCATCGTGCTTTCATGTTCTTGCCAGTGGTGCTTCTAGAGGTTGATGTTTCTGATTCACCCAGATGGTTGAGATTGAACATAGTGTATGGCCTTTCCAGGAAAGATACAGTTGCCTCCTACCAGTCCGTGTTTGATGTACTTGCATCCTGAAGCAGACTGACCCGTGGTAGCTTTACTGTAGTACTCTTGAGGACAACAACTTTATGCTGCTTCTTTTGCTCCTTTGCTTAAACTATCATTTTTCTGGTTTCTTCCTCAAGGGAGGAAGGAAGGGCAGTGTGTGTTCACACTACTTGAAGTTGCTTTGCGGTATTGCATGATCTCAAAATGGCTTTGCAGAAAGGAAATGCAATAGGATGGGCCTTATGTTTAGGTTTTGGTGAAACTGAGCTGCCACCCCTATAAAACTCGAGAGGAGTAGCGTAAAGCTTTTGAGAACTAGGCACACTAGAGACGAACTCTACTGATCCTATTCAAAAACTTTCACTGTCAAAGCCAAAAGATTATTTTGCAAAAAGATGCCTAATTTAACTTGCTCTCTGTGCTTGGAACTGTGGTATTTGAGTAAAAGAACATCATAATTTCAGGGTACATCTAGAAGAGCACTTGCATGAGAGATCTTTGTGTCTCTCCTGTTCCATTTTCAGAGGTTTCTCTAGGTTGCCATTCATTGCCTCTTCTTCTCTTTTGTCTGTCTTTTCTGAAAATTATTTTTCTTTTCTAGATTTGTGGGCCTTTCCCTTTTGGCCCCCAACTGCATGTTCAGCCATTACTTGCTTAATATTTTATTACTTGAATTGCTAACATATGACTGAAAATTCACTTACGGATCTGTTATCTGAGATGCTGTTCAAAGAGTTGGTTTTGACATCAGTTCCCGCAGAACTTTCGAAGATTCATGGCCCAATACATTATGATTTGGTTGCAGTTTGCACCTTCAGTCACCATTTCAGATGGGTACAGGTCACCTCAATCCAGGTTGAATTCCTTTTAATTAGCGTTTAAACAGTTATTCAGCTTTGACAAACTTTTTGCTCACTGGTTGCTGCAGTTCATATGTTACTGCAATACGATCTTTTTTGATTTGTTGTGGGTTTGTTGTTTTTTTTTAAAAAGGAAAGGAGGAGGTCATGGACCAAAACTATCTGAGTATGGTGTCATTTAGTTGCAGGAGAGCTCACCTAATGCCTGTACTTTCCTTTTCCTACGAGGAATTCTTTCTTTTTTTGCAAAGGATTATTTCCATTTTTAAAAAAGGGGAAAAAAAAAAGAAAAAAAGCATTATTAGATGAGCCCTAGTCTTACAGTTTTCTGTATTTAAATAATTACCTTCAGAGTTTGGATTCTTTCACTAGGATAGAACTCCAAATTTGTCTTTCCTCCTCTTGGAAAGGAGGTTTTACTTAACAACAGTCATGTTCCTTTATGGTGCACTCTTCAACTGATCCTTTGCAAACAGTCGTACCGTTTCCTCATTGTGAGGAGGTTTCTAAAATTAAGCTCTGCATTTAGGAAGATCAGATCTAGAGCATTCCTCTCACCCACCAGCTCAAGAGGGATCTGCCCTTTTCCTCGCAGTATCCTCACCTCTCGTTCCTGCAGCCAACTTGATTTTTCCACTGGAATATTACCTCTCACTTGTATCTCCTGACCCAAAGCCAGTGTGCAGGTTACCATCAAGTCACCTTAATTCTCCATCTAGAAGGCCTAGGCAACCAAGATAATTACATCATTTCCTTGGCTGAGACAAAATACAATACTGAGCAAGTGGTCATTTGAGCAGCAGAACAAATGAAGCCTGGTTTCGTACAGATGTGTGTAGTGTCTTTTGTATCTCTACCTCCCTCCACCACCTGGCATCACCTATCCATCTGCACAATCCCCTATACTCTCCACTGTTCTCCCAAGTCTTCTCCAGGCTCTAATGTTTTACCCAAGCCACTCTTACCATTTTACTGTATGTTTTATACTCTGGGTACCCACTGTAGTGTCTCCAAACCATCTTAGTATACTTCAGGTTGTCTCTCATGTCCCTAGCTATCTGCTGTGAGATGCACGACAGTCCAGCCGAGTGCTGCCTAACTTGGCCTTTCTGCCACTCAGAAGCAGATTCAACGGTAACACAAATCAGGTTATTTCTGATTAGCTACCTATGCTTGTGAATTTTATAATCTGTATCTGTTCATACATACACATGTGTATGTGTGTGTGTATATTCACACATCCAATTCAGTTTAAATTTGCCACAGGGTTCAACATTCATTAAATGGAGATTAACAAATTCACAATGTGGTCTTATAAATCTTTATCCCTTAAGAAGGAAGATTCAATAAAGATTTTTGTCAATTCTTTTGTATTGCTGTTAATTATACAGAATTTTCTATATAAATATATATTATTTACAGATGCTATATAAAGCTACATATATAATATTCTATAAGATACCAATGGGTATTTCTGTTACTAAAGAAATCTAATTTTTTTTAAAAAACAACCTTTTTACTCCCCTTATTTAGCTGTTGTAGTGTAGTATAGGTTAGATTTCTAACCAAAATGTGGTTTTGAAAGTTCTCAGACTTGTTTAATTCTGGTGTTATATGTGAGGTCAGAGAAATACACGCTTTTATTTTTCTGAGATACTTAAGGAAACTTTGATAGCCTTAATGTTAAAAAACAGTCACTGCAGTCATCAGATGTTCCTCTGAACCTAAGAAACCATTCTTACAATGGTAATTCAGTGCAGTGTGAGATAGGAGCTGAATTATGTAATGCATTTTAATGTGAAAGTAACCTGAAAGTAATTTAGGTTGCTGCTAAGACTCATGTCAAGGAATGTTTGCTTTTAATATATTTTTATGTCATCTCTTTTCTATAAACCCACGGAGTACTTGTCAGGTTTGCTAACTCTAGACTGCACATATGAATTAGTTTCAGGTTTCACTGCCGAATGAATAATTCTGAACAATCAAGAGACCCATTCATTCCTTTCTGATACTAAAATCGCCTCTGTTTTGTAAGTAGTAAGACAGGATGTTCCTTGGAAAACCTTCTTTACCTGTCATTCTTCTATCAAAGCCTCCTTTTCCTCCTAATCTCTCTCCCCAAATTAACTGTGTAAATGAGTGCTGTACATGAGCTGTGCAAGAGAGGCAGAATCTACTGTTAGTTCTACTTCATACAAAATGGCTTAGATTTTATTCATTTGTATTATGAGAGATGTTAAGGATCATACGCATGCATTTGTGTTCCCTACACATGGCTGCCACAGTCACACTAGGTCCCCCTTATCCTTCCCAAGCTCTGCTTTGTAATCCCTCCATTCCCCTCCCCCTCACCCCCAAATCCTCTTCTAGCTGACCTTGCTGTCCTTTCTTCCCTCATCAGATTGCTTTCTCTGCTACCACTTAAGGCTTATCCACAGAGAAAGATAGTGATCATTAAATTGTGCTAACTGTGATCTGAACTTGCTGCAGCTAGCTGCTCCTGGTCCCCAGTGCAGACCCTTTGAAAGGGGATTATGCTGCTTTGCTCCCAGTTGTGCATTCAGCAGGGTGTGTTCAAGTCCTTTGTGTCCGGTGTTTTCTTCTGGCTGTCTCTCAGCCTTCAGCAATACGAGGCAAGAGGCAATGCTTGCTTTAGGGGTGTCAGCTGGAATTTAGATTTTCAAAATGTACCTTGTTTGTGTATATACTGGGAGCCAGTGCTGTCACCTGGTGTACTGTAAATCCATGCTTTGTTTTAGTGTAAGCAGATTATTTTTTTTCCAGATAGACAAGCCCATAAACTCAGGTTTCTGTTTTGTTTCTCTCTTGTTTTGTCAGAAAAAGTATGTTACTGAATAAATGCAGAATTAACCCCTTTCTACCCTGAAACAGTGATTGTCCCAAATCTGGGATAGTGTTTCTCAGATAGGTAAAACAGCTGTTGAGTATTGAAAAATCTAATCTTTCCAATTGGAATAACTTTCTCCTGCTGCTGCTTTTGTTGACCATGTTTTCCTGGGCACTGGTCAGTCACAGGGTCCTCAGAAGTGCACTATCTGAACAGGCAAGCCAGGCAGAGAAGGGGAAGGTGAAAGCAGTAGTGTCTTTATTTATAAATATTACGGAGAAATGACAGCTGAGAGTGATTTGCCTGTTGTCTCTTAGGAAGTGATGCAAAGGCAAGGAAAGAGAAGCCTATTCTGCTGACTTCCAGTTCTGTGTTTTTATTCTGGACTTCTGAACCTAAACATACCATAGATTAGAAGGGGGGTCAGACTTCTTAATGGATGCTCAAAGAGATTTTGAAAAATCCCTGAACTTGAGGCAGTCCAGCAATTTTTGTGTACCCTTGTTTTGTGCTCCATAAGAGGAATCACTCATGCATACAACAGAAGAACAGTGGCAGCAGATAGAAGCATCTCCATGTTGCTTTCCCTCTGTTCTTTGCCTTTTTGCTTTCTTGTTTTTTTCTGGGATTATTATGTTTGTTCACAGAGTACAATAATGCTTTCTACCTTTTTCCAGACGCGTATGCCTGGACACCAAGAATATTCCTCCTCACCAGTATTCCAGATGCCGAGGACTTCAGCCAGGCAGCCCTCAGCACCCCCTGCTCAGCTTCCACACAACAGCCTTCAGGGCCAGGGCCTTTGCTACACCACCAGTTCCACTGAGGACCTCCAGCCAGGTCACTCTTCAGCCTCTCTCATCAAAGCAATTAGAGAAGAACTTCTACGACTCTCTCAGAAACAGACAACAGTGCAGAACTTCCATAGTTGATTTAGCATTCCCTTGCAAATCTGCCAGGTATCTGCTTCCTATGGAAGCAAAGACTTAGAGGAAATCAGCAATGTTGTTCTCTCAAAAGAATAAACTTTCACAGCTCTTGTGACAGCACTCTGGAAAATATGAAAAAGGCAGCAAAAATGAGGATAGTAAGGAGAGATGGGGGACAAACAGTGAAAATCATCAGTGTCATCACAAGTAATATTAATTAATCTGCTAATATTACGGTGCTCCTCTTCTCTCCCTACCCTCATTCAACCTAACTCATAAGTAAAATCTTAAGTCAAGATCTCAACTCTCCAGCAACAAAAAAAATCACGGGAACAAACTCCAAGTCTGATAGACTCCTTTTTCTGAGGAAGTAGGTGAAGGTTTGAATAAACCAAGATGACATTTTGCAAGAGATTACAAGTATTCTGATCTCTCCAGTGCTTATGGGGAACTGGTTTGTGTTGTGTTCTGCAAGATTACAAACTGTATCAGCTAGAAGGTGTTGAAGGTGTGACCCTACATATGAATCACTTTGGTTGTCAGAAACAATGGGACTACTTAGAATAAAAGTCTTTATGAGCAGCTTGTAACAAACTGGAACAATAATTGTTACAGCTCTATGCTTCTGAATGGAGCTACCCTCTGCACTCTTCCTTGTTTTCCTTCTGGTGCTGAAGCTTCAAGTGTTCCTTCATCTTCAATGTTTGCAAAGTGAAACATTGGCCTTGTATAACTAAGAAAATATCTGTAGACTCATTCAGGCTGGAAAAACAAAGCAAAGCATCCAAACAGAAAGGGCTTGGTATTTATTTTGTTTTAAAATTATTGAAAACTGGGAGAGAAACACTCAGCCACAGTTGAATTTGGGGAAATACGTATGTGCATCTTTAAAAAATATATTAACCTGCTCTTGCAAGACCAGCGATAGAATATTGCCACTCTGTATTTTGCTTTGTGGACAGAAACCAATCCAGCCTGACTGGTACAGGGTCACCAGCATTACGTTATAAATTGATGTCCTAAATCATTGCTTATGTTTGGATCTGAATAATTTTAGTGAAAGTCAGTGACAGTTTAGAGCATTAACATAGGCTTAGATTTGAGATTTTGAGACAGTTTCTATATTTATATTTGTTTCCACTGTCCCTTTGGACAAAGGGTAAGCATTATCCCCATGGTAAGAATGGTATGTGCCATGGAACTGTTTGTCACTGTTTTTTCCAGAGTTTTAATTTAACATTAGCTATGAATTTACTAATATTTGGCCATTGCATAACTGTAACTGACAATAATACATACAGAAATTTTACTTAAGTCATGATTTGTTGGAGCGTTTTTATTTTCAGATCAGACTGAACTAAAGCTAACAAACTGGCACAGAGATGGAGGGTAAGCTCAATGTTTGTGAGGAGGCTTGGGAGCCTTGCCCTAGAAAAATGAAAAGCAAAACTATTTGGTGCTACAGCGTGGTTATTTCAAACACTAGCAGATGGTAGTGGTAAAAGGTCTAAGAACAGTCGTCCACCAAAGAGATCATTGGGCAGATCTCCGGGGTGGGGTTGCATTTGCCTTGCTTACTGGGATAGGAATGGCATTGGTACAACACAGGTATATAGCACTGGTATGGTGTGGTGGTCTTTGGCTACCAAATCTGTTCCTGGTTCTAGTGCACAGTTCAACAATTGTAACAGGTCTAACTCAGACTGAACTGAAAACAGGTAGGAGGACACCATGGAAGAACCCATGCACCTTGTTCATGAAGTGTGTACATAATACCCATTGCCCAAGCAAAAACTAGGAAGCAACTGACTGCTCACTGATGTGGGGAGAAAAGGTGGTGTGTTTCCCCTCTTCATTAGGAAGCTCAGTTGTTTTTCTGTTTACAAAAGTCTGTAGGAAATGTTTTGAGAAACTTACTATAGTGAAGTAGTCTAATTTTCGGTTCCCTGGCCAATACTTAAATCCTTCATGGGTATACTGGTTGAGGTTTGAATGGAGTCAGAACACCAGCATGGTTGTGAACAGTGGTACCAACCAACAACATAGATTGTTATGTTTGGAATTTTTTAAGCTTTTTATGTGATAATCACTTCTAGAATAAAAATAAAGAAGCATTTATTGTCTGCCAAGTATGTAAACAAGGACGTTGCCAAATACTCCTGCAAAATGTCAGGTTTTGCAGAATCAAGAATGTATCAGGCAATGTTCATTTGGTCTTTTTGACAATGTTGAAAACTGACTGTTCCTAAGCGTTCCCATTGAAACCATCTCTTTCAGAGCCAACATCCTTCTCCTGCTTAATTCTGCAGTGAGGTCAGAGGCCAGCACTTATAATATTAGCATGTTACTGTGACTTCATTTCAAGAAAATGTGGGCTTCTAGAAGTTCATTGTTTGACTGCTGGTCCCAGCTATTTAGAAGGAATATGAAATAAGAGCTTTGAAAATTAGAGGTACTTAAGTAATTTCTCATTCATTTTTGCTAGTGATGGTGATGCTATTGTGATACTCCATCTTTTTATGTTTGGAAAAATAACTTCTTCAGTCCCAAATCTTGTGAAGAATATGGGACACAGGACAAAGACATACTGGTAAATAGAGGAGGCTGTCTGATGTAAAAAACCCTCTCTAAAACCGTACAAGTTCATGGAGCAGGACAGTAAAATATAAGGAGTCAGAAAGTTGTGTTTGGAAGTTACTGCCTGATCCACAGGTTCACAGAAAGTGGTATGGCATAGCCTGTATCTTCATAGAGTAAAAAAAGTAATGTAAAAGGCACCAGTTCCAAGGCTGGTCTTAACAAGGGAGACCCACACTTCACTTTCTGCAGCTACAGGAAAAGCTGAGTTTTTCATGTGCTACGAAAGGACTCTGTGGGATGCATGTGCCAAAATGTGTCTTTCCACTAGGGAATTCGGGGGAAAAAGTCTGTGAGTTTCTGCAACCCCATGTGCTTGAGCTCTTTTGCCAGTTTTTTTTTATTGCCCTATTAAAAGGGGGATGGGGAACAACCCACAAACCTTTTTTTCTGAAACTTAAAGTATCCTAAATTTAAGTATCTGTTAAAGAATCTACCAGTTTCTGAAAACACTGATCAGATGGAAGCTGGTACAGGCACAGAAAGCTGTTACCAACAGTTACATCCATTTCCATGACTAAACCATCTGGTTCATGGAATTCTCAGCCTCTTCTCTTCCTTCACAATTTTCCTTGACATTTGTGTTTAGTCTGTGTTTAGTTTGGCATATAGAAGTACTTGGCGAGATGAGAGCTATGTAATTTAGCTTGGTTGGTTTGCTTTTCCTTTTCATGGCCAAGTTGTTGACCTCTAGCCTGATTCTTGGTTATCTTTGGAGCTAAGGGAGACTTTACAATTATTTTTCACGCACTCAGATTGAATGGTGGGGCGTGCCTCAGTACTGTAAAGTATTTTCTACCAGGATGTAACGCATGGTCCTGTCAGTGACAATGGGCATGAGACTCGGAGGAAAACCTTGCCTTTAGGAGTGACTAGCGTAGGTGCTGGACTCACAATGTTAAATATGCACACTTTGAAGCAGTAAGTGGAATTTCACTGACCCTTTGCAATGTACTGTGCTTGCAGTGGTTTGGAACAGGCTTCATGTATAGTGGTTGGAGAGCAGCAGCATTGCACAAGATCTGTGTATCACCTCTGCACCCAAATTGGCGAGTAGTTAGCTACGCCAGTGTCATGCACCTTTATGCATGCTCATAAATACATAAATAGATTCATCCTGCAAAAGTGCGTGTTCCTACCATGTGCTGAAGCTAGTGCCTTTAAATCAGACCACTGACAGCAGGGTTACAGCGTTATCTTAGAAAGAGGCTGTTTACAGGGATCGTAACTTCCCAAGAACCAAAACAGCTGATGCTGTTGTGTGTTAACTCACAGCTTGAAAACACCTAAGGAAGGTGGATTACGCACAGAAGCTATTATGTATTCGAGCCCAAGTGAAGTCACCAGTTTTGTGGTGTGGATGGTAGCAAGTAGCTGAACTAACTTTTTAAAATATTTTTTTAAAACTCTTTATCCTCACTACATTCTCCCCTTTTCCAACTTTAACAATTTTTCAGCTCCAGGAAGAAATGGGCATTTCCCATTCCATGCTTTGTCTAGCAGTTCTTTGTTAACAGGTGCCAGTCCTTGAAAAAAAACAACCAACCCTATTGTGGCAGAGAGCTTTGAAGTGACAGGATGAAGAACATTTATGACTTTGAGGTGGGAACATGTTGCAGGCCATATTTTTGCAGCAGCAAAGAAATAAATGGATTTTAAAAAAAAAAAAAAAAAAACAAAAAAACAAAAACCACCTGTTTGGTGTTTTCTGAATATGGACAAAAAGCTGGAAATGGATTAAAACAAAAATGATGAGATGTAATTATCAGAAGGAAAAGGAGAGCAACCAGGACTCCAGGACCACCTGTGACAGTGCACTAAAAAAGAGAAAATCCTGGCGGGGCTCCCCCTACCTCCACTCAAGCTGATTCCATACCACAGCCCCTCTTCTGTGCAGACCTTCACGAATCGCAATGCTCATTTGTACAAGTGAGGAACATCTCTCAGCAGTTCACCAAGGCGGTAGAGATTCTCCAGGACTGCTTAGATGTGCCTAGAGAAATGCAGCAGCTTTTAAGTGCTTAAATGTGGATATAAAAATCCATTTCCTTTTTGTGGTGGGAATCTTTTCCTGCTTCCTGTTATATTTTATTTTAAAATGGGGGGAAAGCCTTGGGGATGTATCCTGTTGTCACCAGTCTGTTGTCATTCATGTATTCCACTATCTGTACGTCCTAAATACTGAGGAAGCAGAAATTAGGAGTAAAAGTTTTTGGCTGATGAAGATTCTCTGTAATTTTGCAGTATTTTGGTGTGAATGCACTGGAGTGCTGGAAAAGTCTGGTATCGCTTGTATAGTGAGGGTCCCTTGAAATGCAGCTTGTGTCAGAAAGAGGACTGTAAACATTTTCTTCTGTATCTCTGGCACTAATTCAGTGAGGGCAGAACAAGCTCCGCTCATACCAATAGGACTGGTAATTCAGATCCAAATGTTGGTCTACATATTGTCCCTGGTTGCATCTGCATGGCTTCCACTGAAAAACATTTAGTTGTGTGTATAATTTGGGAGGAGAATTTATCCTACAAATTCTTCAGCACAGTTTGGGATGCACTTGGCAAGACGTGTCTAGCTTTGACGTACAAGTCCTAGGGTGAGTTTACTCACCCTGAGAATAAGAAACTTGAAAAGCATAAATCCTGTGGAGTTCCACTGCCTTCGTAAAGAGACACTTCCGGAGTAGAGCTGCAGTCGTGTGAATCCCACTGAAGACTGATAGATGATAAAAAAAAGTTACATTAGTACTAGAAAAATACACATTTCTTTGCACTTCATAGTTTGTAGAGCTGGAATGTTTTGTCTTGATTTCATGTTACTTTTTCTTGATACTCTTTACACTTAAAGTATGTATTTTCCTTTGTAATGGCCACTCCTGTTTAGTTTTGAGTAGTTCTTACTCCATAACTGGAATTTATGTTTAGGCTGTTACATCTTGCCTTAATCAGAATAAAATGTTGGCACATTTGAACAGAATGCTCTGATGAGTCTTTTGAAATGAATGCTAAACCCCCACGGATCCCTGACGTGATGGTTTTCAGGTTCACTTACAGTAATCCTCTTATTGCCACATGCAAAGCAGGCGAAGGAAATGTGAATTAAGGGAGTAGAAAAGAGACTGAAAGATGAAAATTATTGTTTTGCATTTCCAATTATATTCTAACGTACACACTTCTTAAGAGCTCTGTCATGTTTCCATGAAAACTTCTCTAAGATTTCCACCCCAAGGCTTCTCGGAAGTTGTTTTTCTCATCCAGGCTGTTTGAATGTTTTGGTGCTGTGCATGATTTAAAAGTGGGAGCTGGATATTGTCTCGTGTTTCAGGAAGAAATGCTTATATTCAAGGAAAATTAATGCAGTGTTGTGTTTGGCAATGTGCTGCGCTCTTTTGGTCCTGAAATGCTGATCTGAAAGAAACTTGACTAAAGAAGTAGGAATTTAAAAACTACTGCAATGATAAAAGCTTCCTGATATTTTATTTTTGGACTTAAGGAAGCAGGAGAAAGAATTGTAGATTAGCCACTATTAGTAGTACTTCAGCAGAGTTGTTAAATATGAAGTTGTTGAAATTTGGCACAATACAGGCGATCTGGGCATCCACCATCTCATGAACTGATAACCAGATTTGTTGGTCCACGCTATTTGTGGATAAAATGGTTTCAGGTAAGGTGCCTTGCATTTTGTGTGGAGTAATTCCTGTCAAGCATTTCCATGGATGAGAAATTGATCCTTATAATCGTTGATCCTTATGATAGCTTCTGTCTTCAGGCTTGATGATGGCAGCTTTAAACAAGAACACTTCAGAAATTCAAGATGAGAAATGAGGAATCTCCTGTTTAGGGAATTTGTAGATGAGTGGTCACGTATTTATGTTATTGCTGCATCTTCCTATACTTTGCTGCCACGTGGAAGAAAATCTGATAGGGCGCTGGAAACTCCATTTTTGCTTTTGCAGAGTAGAACTGCAAAGAAGTCAAGAGAAGTTGTCACTTCCAGCAGCCAGCATCACCGATGCAATACTGCCTACAATCTTACTTCTGCCTGGGAGCAGAGAGCAGTGTTTCCCACAGCTTTGCACTGAAGCAGCACTCAACGCTAGTGCCAATGAGAATTATTTATTCTTCTTTATTTAAGGATAAACTAGTGTCCCTTACCTAACGTTATCACGTGCCTGTAGGAGATGTTAGTGTAGCTCAGCTAAAGCATGGTGATTCCCTCATATATTTGAGGCCAGAGAGTTGCCACATTAGAACTGAATGTTGTTGGACTGATCTGGTTTAAATACACAGTATGTAGAAATGCCATGAAGGAGAAACAGTCTAGCAGAGATCGCTTTGCAGGTGTCTCCCTTCTCTTCCCCCATTTAGACGAAGCAGACAGAGCTGTAGAGGACCTGAAGAAGTACTGTAACTTTTGTTCCAGAAGGTAACACTGAAAATCTAATTTGGCTTCATATTTAATCATGTGATCTGGAAACTACAAGCTAAGAAAGGCGGTTTGGGTTCTCCCAGTGACTCGCCAGCTGCAGCTCTATATTGTTTATTCTTTATTAGATAAATCAAAGAGACTGGGAAAGCCACTGACAGGGCATTAATAAAAAGAACTTGGTGAAGAGAAGCCATCAGAAAAGAGGCAGAGCTTACAGAAATGCAATCAACTGGAGGTCGATTTGGTTTCCAGTTCTCCACTGGAAAGGAAAGAGAAGGAAAGGACAAGGCAGGTCTTCTGCGTTGTTGCAGTCAATGTTGGGCACACCTGTGGGCAGGGAATGAAGGGAAGAAGCACAGTGTATTGAGTAAATAGCAACTAATAAAGGTAAAGCAGAAATGGGTAAATGGAAGGTACAGCCACCAAAGAACACAGAGGCAGCAGAAAGTTTAGCTAGGACTTGGGGATTAGGGAAATGTCTTCTATATGCTTGCCTTGAGAAGTAAAGCCACTCATATGGCATAGTTGAAGGCTGACACACTGTTTAAGTTGGTGCACAAACTCAGTAGTGAAGATGTGAAATTTATGGAAAATGAGATTAATAGGAGAGAGAAGGGTGGGAGGAAACTGGAACAGTTGTAATTACAAGGGAAAAGTTGAAAAGAAAAAGTCATAGGAGGGTATTATTGCATGAAACTATCTGCAGTCCTCCAGGGATTAATTTCAAAATGCCAGGGGGAATAGCTGCTGCAAGAGAGCTCAGTTCTGTATCAAAAGGGTGCTGTGTTTCACCTGTGAACTGGGCAGGGGATGGGGAAGGGAGGATTGCGGAGGGC
This sequence comes from Falco peregrinus, assembly GCF_023634155.1. Taxonomy (NCBI): domain Eukaryota; kingdom Metazoa; phylum Chordata; class Aves; order Falconiformes; family Falconidae; genus Falco; species Falco peregrinus. The sequence goes on from NC_073726.1 coordinate 64,433,620, forward strand.
AGTGTGGTTTTTATCTTCTTTCCCAAACACCTGCCCCTGGGAGGCAGAACTGGACTAGAGGGACCTTTGCTCCCACCTTGCTGTTGCAACAACATGAGAAAGGTCTGTACACCCTGTGGCATCTTCATCCAAATTAGGTTATAAATTGCCCCAGGCTCTTTTGGTTCCCTCAAGCGGCAAAACAAATTGTGGTGGGGACCTTTGGAGAGACACAGAAATGTAGGGATTTGGGGCTGATGCAACGTAAATGGTGTTTAGTTCATGCTGTCCCCAAAACGTGTGTCTGGAGGTTTGAACATGGAAGACGTGACTTTACCAGATGTAGTGGCAGGGGGAGAAAAGGTAGATTTTTGCAGTTAGCTTAGTTCTTTAGCTCTTAGAGCGAAGGGTGCTATGACAAGCAGGGTGTGGGGTTTGGAACAGAGCTTTGTTTGCTGGTCACTGAGACTGGACACTTTTCCCCTGTGACTGCAGAGAGGCTTTCTTTCTAGAGGGAGAAGTCAGTTCTAGGGGAGTTATATGTCAGCATAAAACTGACATAGGAGCCCATAATTCATTATTTCTGATAGGCAAGCAAAATGGTTAACTGAATGTGCCTCTAGATTTCACATTGTCAGATTGGACAGGAAAAGTCTGCATGTCTCGTAGAGTCATGGTTTTTCCAAGCTGTTTGCAGACTTGGGAGACAATACTGCATTGTTTATCCTGTGTTTATTTCCAGGAGGCTATTACAAAAAAGACTTGGAAATAAGCTCTTTAAAAAAAATGCATATTTGATTCTGGAACAGAAACCTACAGCCAGGTTTGAATTCTACCATAGATGCTGATATCACAAAATTAGCAGGATCTGAAGCATATGGAGGAGAGAGGGTGATTGCTTCCCAAGAATGCTTGTATTTCATTCCTTGGCTGCAATTAATTACAGTAATTTTTTGAAATCCTGGGGTTTGTAATGGCTTTATCAAAATTCCTACGGAGTCCCAGTACAGAGCACCTTTTCTTATGAATTTAACCTCTGTCTTTTCTCTGTGTGTTTCATGCAAGTAGGAAGCTCTGATGCTTGCCAGTTCTCATCCCTCTAGTGATTTTGCAAAGTGTAATCATTGTAAAGTGCAATTGCTTAATATGTAGCTCATTCACTAAAACCCCAAGGATAAAGGAAGTGAGTAATGTGAATCATTACCAGAGCATTGGTGTCTAAAAAGATGGAGTCATGCATCAAGTACCAATCCATTTAGTCTTGAGTTAGGAATTAAAAAAAAAACAAACACTAGGCAGATGTGAGCGATATTATCTTCAGGCAAATTAAAGGAGTTGTCCTGGAATGCTGTGCTGCTGCTAATGTTTTTCTTTTTTGGCATTAGGAGTGCTGATCAGTTCCGTATCCCTACTGCTCTGTCAGAGATGCTTGTAGACCAGCAGCTTTCCCAGGTGCCATCTGCATCTCTCTTTCGTTTCCAGGCACTATATACCTTCATGCCACAGCCATCCAGGTTTTGACTTTTTTTTTCTTTTTTTGCTTTGCTTTGTACTCAATCATATGAGCTGGAATAGATTTCTTTTCTTCCCTGGAATGAGATGGAGCTTTTTGGTCCAAGGACTTAGAATTAGGTTGGATGGATAATGTACTATAAATGACTGGACTGTTAACATTTCTATTGTTCTGAGAGAGTAGTTTTCAGCTTAATAGGTGATATAAGCTATCATTCTATTTTTTACATGTTTTGGCATGTATGAGAGCCTAAACCAGCTTAGTGCTACAGCGTGACATTCATTGTATGTAGCTGAAGGGGCATCAAGGTTTAACACAGGTGAAATAATTATGCACCTTGATAAATCAGGAGTTATGTTTTGCTTCCAAGGTTTCCTGTGGGAACAAAAATGACAGGCTTCCTGAATTACAATGAAAAAACCCCAGACAAAGAAACATGGCATGTGCTGGATGTATGTGTAGCTCCCTTGAAGTCAACAGGACTTGGGCACGATTATACTAGTTGGGGATCTGCTATTAGAGTTACTATAATGTCAGTGATATTATTAGGAATATGAAATAGTAGACAATACATGAGTACCCCACTCCGTGACATTGCTTGTGGACCACATTTATAAGGCATTGTACCGGAACCTCACCTTTAATTTGTGCTTCAAAACCAGACCACAGCCTTGTAATGTGGTTTGATAACTCTTAAAATAGGTGTTATAACCACAGGCTGTGTTACTGTGTATTTCCTAGCTAAAAACATTCTGGGAAATGCAACAGTGGACCACAGATAATCTTTAGATTATATGTATTGTAAATCAGGTACGTATAATCCATTTCTTCATACTAATTTTTGTCTTTAAATCAATTTTGCAAGTCTTTTGAATGCAACTTTTTTATTATGCACTTTCCGTAACTATTAACAAGCCCCTGAAACACAGACAACGCCATCAGGGCTTTTCTCTTCCTTTTGCATGGTGCTTTCATTGCTTTGCATTGTACTTGTGATTGTCTGCCATGCCTAGGATCAGTACAACACATAGCATGTGCCTCGGAGAGTCTCTTTAATATTTTAATTTTTTGTACTGTGTTGTATAGGAACAGACAGGATGTTTACATTGGGTAGCCTTTGAGCTTTTGGGGTGGCACCACTTTGTTTAGGGATCCTGAACACACTGGAAGCAGTAATATGTTCATGGAATTCAGTACAGGACTACATTTTTCTAAATGCCCCAGTCCATTTCATAGGAAGTCAAATGACTTGAAAAGAAGCTATAAATCAAACCTGGCAGTGTCAGATGTCAAAGTAGGTGATGCAGTAAGGCAACAGAACTTGTATTTAGATCAGAGTCGCTGGTCTAGAAAAAGCATACGTGTCACAGCAGTAATGACTTATAAGATACCCATTTGTGTACCTGATATTGGTGACACTTGGGTATCACCCTTGAACATAGGTATACAAAATCCTTGGGAGCATTACATTATGTTAAAAACTGGGGGGGGGTTCTTTTTTTCCACAGTTTGGCTGAGCTGGGAATTCTCAACAGAAGCTGTGAGAAAGAAAACTTGAGATTTAAGTCTACTGCATTCCTTGAAGGTAGCTGCACACAAGCAGTCTGTTTTGGAGAGTGTGTAAAACAAACAATCTGTGCTTTTAAAGGCAGGCTTTAGGAAGACCCCCAGATTGCCCAGCTGTTTTGAAGCTAGTTTGTGCGTGTTGTGCTGGTCAATAGGACATCTAGAACTTGCATCATGCACCTAACTCTTCAGACTGGAATAGATTTACTTCTGTGACTGGCTGCATCCATACGCTCATAGCCTTAACCAAGGAAATGCAAAAGCTATGAAACACATCCCCTCAATGGTGTAAACCAGTGGCATATCCACCAGGGATTTCTGTGTTCCCATCCAGGAGAATGATCTCCGTAAGACCGGAGAACTGTAGGAAGAGCTCTGCAGAAGGTAGACACTAAGAAGATTTTTTCACAGTATCTTATCTTATTGCTTTCAGGCCAATGCACATTTTCCACTATTAAAACTAATATTTGTAGGTAGAAGATTTGTTGTACATTGGTGACTGTAGTAGTTATTAACTGTCAACGCAATTCTTCAGTCAACACCAACAGTAAGATGTAGAGTCCTTTGTTTCTGTAAGTTTGTTCAAATATGAGTTGGGTTTTTTTGTGGGAAGAAGTAGTTGTCTGGTCCAACATGGAGATTTGTCTTACTAAAATTAGTTTGGATTGTTGTATGTTGAAATGTTGAAATTTTTTTATTAATTGAGCAATTCTTTGTGATCATCTACTACTAGTAGTATGGTGCATGTAAAAAGGAAAACAAACCAAACAAAACAGTTTAAAAAGGCACAAAAGAATTAACCCCTTCCCTTTCAAAACTTTCTTTCCTGATGCTGGCATCTCTGCTCAGCATTTCACTTCAGAAGACATTTTGTGTTAAGTGATACTAACAGAGAAGGATGCCTCTTCCTCGGTGTCTGATGTACCCATTCCTGTTGGTGGTGGATATTTGATATGGGACGACTGCCCATCGCTCTGAAATGGCAGAGTTGTCCTGACCAAAGTGTCCAGGATGCCAGAATCAATCTGAAGAATCTTAAACTAATTTGTATCTTTTCTAACTGGAAAAGTTACGCATTGATAAGGTGAAGGGAGGTTTTAATGATATTTAGATTTTAGACAAAAATCTTCAATAGAGCTTTCTTTGGTTAAAAGTAACTTTGTTTCGTTCCAGTTGGTCTCTAAGAGGTTTGCTAATCCTGGATATGTCTAGATGGGTTTAATGCTGATTTATTGTTTTAATAATGGATAGGAATCAAACTGGTGCAACTGCCCCAAACCAGACAGTTTGACTGCACTGAGGCAAACCCTCCTGCATTAATATTTCTTGTTAGAATCATGCTTCTAAAAATTTGAGTTGGGTAACTGCTTACCAGTATAAGCTTTGTCAGTATAAACCAGTTAGTGAGAATCTTTCCATAAATAAGAATATTTATTATGATCTTGCATAAATAGGAACAGTTTTGTGCATGGGCTTGCTGCAGTTCAGCTTGGCTTAGTTACTCAGGCAGTTGCAAGCTGGATAAATACAACCAATGTTTAATTCCTATGAAACAGTTCACACACAAACTGCACTGGAAAAACTAGTTTTAATTTTAAACCAGCCCGAACAATCCTTAAGTTTCCATAACAGAGTTTTCACTGGTATCAGTTAATAGACTTCAAAATCCCGCAGGTGAGTGTGCAGGACTCGGGGTAATCAAGTGAGTTACATCAGCTTACTGGTGTAACCAGCCTGTAGCTTAGTAATGGATCTGGTAACATCGATGCTCCAGAAAATAACTTTATTTGCCCACTTTCTGTTTCAAAATCAAAGGTTATGTACGGGTTGTCTTAAGGCAATATGCTATAGACTGGTAACTGGTCCTTCAGCATCTGATCACTGCTGGCTCGCTCACAGCAAGCGCGAAAGGGGCTCGGGGGAGAGGTGTTCTGTGCACTGTGGGACATACATGGGGACTTGCCTGCTCCACACCTTGCCTGGCAGCTCTGACCTGCCAGGGAGGATAAAGCCCCAGCAGGTGCCCTGCTTAGATCCAGCCTTTTTTGGCTGAAGATACTTTCGCTTTCTATTTTGTTTCTTAGGAAGTGATCGAAATGCTTTGTCACTCTGTCTGCACCTCACTGCTCCTGGGTGCTGCTGCTTGCTGGCTTGCCTCTGCTTCAGGCCACCAAATATTTGGGTTCGTCAGGCCGGAGTTTCATGACCTTGTCCACACAGAGCAGGATGAGAGTCAGAAACCAGAGGCTCCAGCCGACGGCCGCCGCGATCCATCCATAATCATCCATGCCTGTCGGGCAGCACATGGCCACTTGTGTGCAGAAGTTCACGTCTGGTGGAGAAGAAACAAAGTGAGTTCATGGGAGGCTAAGTATGTAACAAGTTTCCTTTGCTAGAAGGCAGATGAGACAGTGACTCCACTGTCTGTCCTGTGGCCTGTCACTCTGCCTTGGCATCTTTCCCCTAAGCCTGGCTGTTAACCCGGGGGACAACAATGTTCAGCTTCATCTTTGTGTCTTCAAGACTCTGTCATCCCTGTCTGGCCAAACGCCTGAGCTGCCTCTCTTACCACTGTGCCCACCATTACGGAAATCTTTTAAAACACCTACTTAGCATCTCCTCAGTTGGTTTTAGGAATGGTATATGATAGAAATAGGTAGGTAAAATTAAAAATAAACCCAGGATAGAGAAACTTTCATGTGAGAGAGTAAGAGGATCTCTAGCAGAGACACCTTCAGCAGGATCTCCAGTAGTTCAGATACGCAATACCTCTGCTTGCAATAAGAAGCAGTGGCTGCTTTCTGCTGGGATGTTAACTGTGACTTGCGTGTAACAACTGCAAAAGACACCACCAGTGGGGGATCCCTGGTTTACGCATTTAAAAATGAAAAAAAAATGTAACAATTCCATGTATTTTTTCCTGCACTTTTTACATCGTCCTTTTGTTTAAATCAGTCCAATTTCCTAGAGTCAGTTAAGAAATATATCATCAGTTGATTAATTTATGCTGTTATTTAAAGGCACCTGCTGTACTTTTTCCATTACAAAGGTACAGTGGAGATACCCAGCTCTGCATCCTGGGCAGTAATGTGGAAATATCAAAGGGAGGCTGGAGGACCATGGTATCTTGCTCCCTTGGCCCGGAATAGAAGCTGAGGGTGAGACCCCAGTACCCAGGAGAGCAGAGTCAGCCGGAACCACCTTGCAGCTACATGCATTGCGTGTTGATGCACATGAGGCTTGTCAGCTGTGAAAAGCGAATGCCTCCTGAGCTTGGCACGGGGCAGCCAACCTCTTGCACATTTCCAGGGAAAAGGTAAGTGCATGCTTTGAAGCAGCATACAACTATTGGTATATGTACTATATTTTCGGAAATGCAAGACTGGGGGGGTATCTGACGTGTGGGACAGAGGATGACTCTGGGAGGACGGGCAGGATCTCAGTTTGCCTGGGACTGGCTGTTCGGCGAAGAGCTGGTAGGGTGGGGGTAAGAAGGCCCTCTAGGGAATCCACATTGTGCCTAGAGGCAGGCAGTCGGGCAGGGAGCTTTAGGATGCATAAATTAGCTATGAATTAGTCTGTTCAAAGCCGAATGTAACTAAGATATTATTCTGGACATGCCAATGGAGGAACCTTAGAAATGCATCCTGGAGTTTCATCCGCAATGGTAGCCATAACAACAGCTAAAATACTTTTCCCCGACAGCCTTCTAGTCACCTGTGTAGCCTCATCACGGGGCTTTGTCATGGTAGTAATGATTTAAGAAGACTTACTAAAGCATGGTGCTTCGTACTCAGTTGTGAGCATGGAGCTTGTTGAAACATTGGAGATGTCTTCAGCTGCCAGAAGGAAAGCACAAGGGGAAAAGGCAAATTGGATTAGAAAAGCAATACTGGGCATCAAGCATGGAAATCTGAAAGCCATTGCCCTGCAGAGATCTGTAGGATGGAAACAACTTGGAGAAAATAAGTTTCTGCCCTTAAACATTGCTGCATCAGGTTGTGCTTTCTCATCCTGCCACTGTCAACACAGGCTCTAGACGGACCTGCTCTAGCAGCAGCCATCAGGAGCAGCTGAATCACTGTGCCTCTGCCTGAGTATGACCCTGGTGAGCCATTTACACAGAGTTCAAATCAACCATTGTCCTTTCCCAGGCTACAAGAGAAGAATGAGCAAGGACTGAAATGAGAGCGAGCATTCAGTGGCATGGGGACATCCATAATCAGCGAGCTGTACATTACCTCCTTTTGCCTATAGAAAAATCCCAGTAACTCCAGAGTGCAAAGGAGTCTGGAAGAGCTGAGGGCTGAGCCCATCCGTGCAAAGCCTCAGCAGATCCACAACAGCCTCAATGGGAAGCTTTGGCTTTGCTGTAGTTCAGGCACAGCTGTGTCTGAAACCGCTCTGGCTGGGCTCCAGTTCAGGCCAGCACGATAGCCAGCTCAGGTTGGAAAATACAATATACAGAAAAATGTAAGGGGGGGGGGGGGGCGGGGAGTGGGACAGGAGCTTCACTGAAGGTTTTGCTTCTTTATTCTGCTTCCTACCCAGGATAAGACCACACATGCATGCTGGCACAGCTCTGTGACTGGTCTCCAGCCCTCCAAATGTGTACGTGGTGTCACAAGGCAAAACCCCCTCAGACCTCCTAATACCCGCCTTGCCCCTCAGCTTCAGCATGCACCTTGCAGCACTGCGGGATCGGATGCAAGGACAGCTGCAGGACAACTGCGTGGGGAAAGCACAAGCTGCTGTGGTCCCTGGGCATTAACAGCGGCCTGTCCCCTGCTGCAGAAGGAAGGGAGTCAAGTATCTCCTCCTGTGCCACTATGAGCAGTACAGTTGAAGTTCAGCCGGGTGAAGTATTCCCTGCAGAGACACATGAAAAGCAACTGGAGAGGCTACAGGAGTAAGGGCCCCCGCTGCATGCAGGTGGAGGGGCTCCAATGTGCTGCTTCTCCAAAGACCAAGCAGAAGCCGAGAGAATAATTTCCAGTCAGACCATCACTCAGCTGATAATTTGGAGGGTGATAGACAGAAAAAATAAGTTCAGCTTGATTTGACTGAAGACTTCAAAATAATGGCCCAGGTTTAGTTTCAGTTCAGAACAACAAACCAGAACAAGACCTTTGACCAAACCTTTCCTTTGGGTTTGGTATTTTCCAAGTAACAGCAAGTAAATTGAGATTATCTTTCAGGAGATGTCCCTCTTGGGGTCACCCGCTGTTGCCCAGCTTTTCATTTTGAGCAGACCCACCATCAGCAAGACCAGAGCTTTCCTTAGGCTGCTGCCACACTGCGAGGGGGTCCCCAGGCAGCCTGCTCCAGAGAAGGGTCTGACTACTCCCCATCCCTCTTTCTGAGTCCACTAGGACTTGCTGAATGACCTCGGCCAAGCCCATCATTTTTCTCGGTTAATAAGTACCTCATGGGAGCGCTGGGAAGAATCGTTAAAAGCTGTGTATGACCTGCAGAAGGAAGCGCTGCAGAATGCTGAGTGTTGGTTCGTGTTGATAGACTTTGCAGCCCAAACGACAGGCTGTCAAAGCTAACCCATCTTCAAACATCTGGCAGGTCTCACCTGGTGCTGATCTACAAATGCAGGCAGTAGCCTGGTGGGAAAGGAGCAGCTCCCAGGTCTCATTTACGTTTTGTTTTTAGGCACCTTCTACAATTAAGGGGGCACCGAAGCCAGGTTTCCTGCAAAAAGCACCTAATAAGAGCTAAACTGGACTGCAGGGAGCCTCTTGAGTGGCATTTCAAACGGCCTCTCGCTTCAGCAAGCACGGGAAGGCCCAGTAACGGTGGTCCCCTATCTCCCTGCCATTCAGTGGAGCAACCTGCAGCTCAGTCGCATTTACAGTGGATCTGTAAACAGCTGGCAAGAGCACATCTCTTCAGAAAGATGATGTGATCAGTCACATCCAGTAATTCTCATTAACATTAATCTTTACACTTTTTTAGATGAGAGAAGGTAGTCACCTTATTTAAAAAAAACCAAAAAACAAACAAAAAAACAAAAAAAAACCCCAAATTGCTGTCAGCAGCTGATATATTTAGGTATTGAGAGGCATTGGGGGTAAAGGCAGGGTGTAGAAACCGGAGCAGAAAAGAAGAGAAATACCTGCTGTGCAAGGATACCAGAGGACGGTGGTGAAGAGGAGCGCAGCGAAGGCTGCCCAGGGCTCGCGGGGGAAGCGCTGCATGCCGGGGGTCCGCTCCGGCTGCACAGACCCTATCGCTGGCAGCTCCGGTTCAGCAGATCCTCACTGAAGCTCAGAGAGCTGGTGTGCGGGGCAGAGGGTGGAGCGAAGGAGCTCCCTGCTGCCAGGACACCTTGAACTTTCCTGCCACAACCGGGCGGAGGAAGAGAAGGGCTCTGACCAAAACAGCTCCAGCAGGAGGTGGATGCCAGCGCTGAGGCAGGCAGAAGGGCCCCTGAAGGTCAAGCCTGAAGGTTTTTCCCCAGGATCCACTGCAGCTGGAGGGAGGAAAAGCCTCCAAAGCCAGCGGGGTCCCAGGCAGCTTCTGTCTTCCAAATCTCCTTTTGATCCTGCAAAGCTGGTCTAATAGAGCTGGAAAGGGGTAGAGGATCAGGGTAGAGAATTTGTCTCCCTGTTTGGCTTTGATTTTGCATGTTTGTTGGCTTGACCTCCCCCAAAACTGCCCAGTGGTGATGTTTTTTTCAAAGGGCTTCTCTGTGGAAGCCTAAGAAAAAGCAATCTTTGGTCACGCTGGTACAGTAGCTGCTGAGTTAATGGGCACGTTTCCACCAAGAAATGGGATGGAACCAGTTGCTTTGTGTAGGCTACCAGCAGCTATTAGACAGTAGGAACAGCCTTTCCTTGAGGACCTGTGCAGTTATGGGCTGGGATCAGTCTAGGCTTGGGGCCTCTGCACAGGAAGAAGCTGCCGCCGTTCTTTCCCCATGAGCACAGCTGTGTCACTGCCTCCATCATCCATGTGCAATGGGATGCTGAAAAAAACCCCTTCTTCTTCTCTTGTGGTTACACCACCCCTTCCATCACATGGGCAAAGCGAGGAGCTGCACCTTCCACCAGCACAGCTCTGTCTGCCAGACCAGGAGGGTTGCTGGCAAAATGGTATCAGCTGGAGGGCAAGATTTTTTTTCACAATCCTGGCTGGAAAAGCCACACTGTTGAAGTGCATCCTGGTCTGATGAGCACCGCACATCCCTGCTGTTCCTCAGGCTGTGGCTCTGCTTGCTCCTGTCTTTGACCCGCTACCATGTCCTTGTTCAAGAAAACTGCAGGCATTAGGTCAGGCAGGAAGCACTGGGAGAGGTGGGCTCAGCAGGGAGCAGGTTGCTGGTGCTCTTCAGCAGACGTCACGCCTGGCTTTGGGTGCTCGTGTGAGAGCTAAGCTGACTGGGGCCTGTTTTGGATGTGGGGCATCAATCCTAGCAGGATGGACAGTATTTTCTCTTTTTTTCTTTTTCCCTCCATACTGCTGAAACTTGCAGGGAGGGTTTAGCCTTCCCACATGAACTGCATACAACAGGGTGCTGCTATGAAAACCTGAGGTTTATTTGGTCTCTCTTCATATATAAAAAAAAAAACCTTGAGAGAAAACCCCGCGTAGGCTTAGCCCTGCCCGGCATTTCTGTGGGGTGAACCTGCTTGTCCTCCTCGCTGGCCACCCCTCACCACCAAAAACACCCTGCTCCCTTCCAGCTGCGAATACTTCCATGATCAGCAGGACACAGGCAGCCAGAGGTTTTCCCCGGAGAGAGGGGACACCGACCTGCAGATGAGGGCAGACCAGCTGAAGCAGGCATGTTTACCCACCTTGCTTCCCTGTTTTTGCGTCAACATGCTGCCGGGGCTGGCGGAGTTAGGGCTGTGCCGGCTGGTCCGCAACAGCCGCCTCCCGCTGCCGCTGGTATGCACAGCCCTGGCCTTCAGCTGGCACCCCAGGGGTGGCCCAAGCTGTGTCACACGCAGCTGGCAGCCAGGCTGGGTGGTGACCCCAGCAGCCGTCACTCTTGGCCTCAGTAGGCATGAGTCAGGGCAGAAGAGATGCTGTAAAAATGCTCCGACCGCTCAGAGTTACTTGAAATTAACCTATAGGATAATCTTCATCTCTGCCTCGTTTCAGTGTCCAAGTCCTTTTGTGCTAGTTGTCTTTAACTTGTATTTTCATCTGAGCACTCTGTTGCATCAAAACTAAAAGTCAACTCTTTACTGGGGAGAGGCCCTCCACTTTTTTTCCAGCTTCACCTTTCCATTCTGAATTTCTCACCTGTGATTCCTGCTGACAGTTGACCTGGCAGTTAATTTTGCAAAAATAATTAGTACAAAATTGTTCTGTGCATCACAACATTTTTGAGGGGAAATGAAAAGACAAAATTGCTTTGCTGTTGTAGGAATGATTCAACTTGTAATGGAATATCTTTTGAATTTTAACTGCTACCTAAATGTTCTTTGTCAGCTTGCAGGTGAATGTGCTCATTTCTAAGGGATGCTGAAAATGTTTTGCACAATTAATGTAATGTATTTCTTTTCCTTTCCAAAATGCATTCCCTCCATGGTTCAGAAAGGGCCTGCTCCGAAGTCCTCTGAAGCAGTGAACGGGCTGTTCTTGGCTTCAGTAATTTTTGGATTGGATTGGAAATGAAGGCTTTGCTTGATAAGTTCAGACACAATGAGAGCCCTGTAAAATCATCTCCTGACACAGATTTGGATTTGTTTCACGTCTTCTTTGTCATGCATTCATATTTCAGTGCTGTGACTGCCTCAAGAGCGATAAGACCCTCCAAAGCCTTCCTTCCCTTAGCATGGTTTCTGTGCCTCACATGGACACCTGCCTGGATGGGGCTGCCCTGGCACACGAGGCACAGCTGCAGGACCAGCAGAGACGGGGGCTTCCTTTCCCTGGGCTCCTGTTCCCATGCAGTTCTCAAGGCAAGACTCCATTTACTCTAAAATTAGGTACTTCCCCACCTCTCCCCTTGCACGCTCATCCACAGTGCAAAGGGCTGCTGCTCAGCTTTTCCTGATGATGATAGAGGTGATACCTACTGCTTGGTATATTTTGTGCCACAGACAGCCTCACTGTTAGGTTCTCTGATGACCAAAGTATTACCCTTGACACACCACCACCAGGTGTGGCTCTCAGAAAATTTTTGCCTTGGTCACACACTTACACATTCACTCTGTGTATTTATGTATGTACACATGTATTTTCTGTTTATATAGGCAACATGTTTGGTTTTTTAATTCCAAATGAAAGCTAATTGCTGTTGCAACTCTGTTCCATCCCAGCAGTGACCAGCGCAATGGCAATCGAACCATAGCATGGTATTTAACTCAGGACAAAATACACGACTCACAAGAGCACGGCGGAGCAGGTACATCAGAGATCATATCCCTTTTTTCTGTGTGACACTTGAGGTTGGGTTAACCGCACCCCTAGTCCCATTTCAGCACACCTGAGGTGCCACTCTGCTTAGCTGCTGCAATAGGAGGGAGTTTCGGTGAAAGAGAGCTCAAAAATTAATACCCCATGTTAACAACAGCCACACAAACCCTTCTGCACGGTGGAGTTAAGCATGGGATGATTATAGCTGAGATACTGGTCCCACAGCCACCTGCTGCTGTGTGAAGTTTCCCCGTGTTGCTGAGTGATGGCTGCCTGGCTGGAGGGGTTGCATGGTCGGACCCCCTCGAGCTCTGTGTGTTGGCACACTGAAGTTGATGACCAGTTGACCGTTCCCAGTTATTATTCACAAGGGCTCTGTGCAGCCTTTGAGATCACGGTGGTGATCACCACGGAGGATGCTGGGTGGTCTGTGCTGTCGGTGGGACCACAGGAGTGGATCTCTCTCTCCTACACTTGCTTCGTAGGTAGCGAAATCTCCGAGTGCGGGTCTAAAGGCCACTGCTGGGAGGGTAGGGCTGCCTGTTGGCAACCCACTGTCTGTGTATTGCGGGTTGTGTAAAGCTCCCTCCCAGGTGGCTTTATAAAGCTCAAAAAAAGCTTAAGGGCCTTTATAAAACCTTCAAAATGGCTTTTAAAAGCTCAAAACCTTAAGCCTGATGCCAATAATGTGTCCATCAGGGAGGGGGCCATTTTGTTCAGTGTCTTCATTGATGTGAAAAATAGCCATCTACGTTAAAGCTACCTGTGAACAGGGGATTTGATTTTTAAAACTAGGCAACTGGAGGAAAAAAAAATACTCAAACCCATAAGGGTTTTACTCTTTGAATGAAAGAAGGGGAGAGGGGATCTGCTTTCTCTCACACAGAGGAAAGCAGCTCTGGCATTTTGAAAAACTCCACAACTGGTGCCCTTTGCATTTTCCAGTCCAGGCTGGGGTCGCTGTTAGTTGCTGAGTGTGTGGCCTTGCTGTGACCCCATGCTCTGTCCCTCTGGACGCCCCCCCCCCCCCCCCCCCGCCCCGAGGGAGTCCGTGACCTGCTGGCCAGGCAGCATGGTGCTGCCCGAGGAGGGCTGCCTTCGGCTCACCAGGGCAGTGCTGCCGGCGCTGACAATGAGCCCACTGACAGGGCTCCTCATCATCAGCCATCATCATCTGATCTTTAATAAGATTATTATAAAATAATGCTACTTTCACATGCCAGAGGCATGAAATAGGATATGTTTTCGGCTTCTGTCCTCTGCCCGGGAAGTGGGGGAGGGAAGGGCAAGAGCGATGGCTTTATTCCTGCGCTCACTCCTCGGCTAACGGGATGTAGTGGCCGGCATAGTGCAGCTTGCTTTGGCCATGAAGTGTGCGTTGGGGGCACCTTCTGCTGCCCCCACCCCGACAGCTTGTAGAGGAGCAGCTGTGTGTAGCCATGGGGCTGAATGAGAGCACTGCAGGTGCAAAACAGAAGCAAATTGTGCTATCATCAAATGAACGCAACAGCTTTGCCAAGGGGGAAGAATATGCTGTGAGTTCAGATGTGGGGGGAGTGACCTGAGAAGCTGTTTTATTTTGTTGTGTCAATATACAACAGTTGAGAACTGAATGATGGCTCCTGTTGTTTAGCATTATAGCGTGGGCTGGAAGACAGTGTTCTTCCTTCCCCCCACCAGCTTCTCCATGGCCCTGCGTGGAGGATGTGCGGTCGGTGGCAATGACTTGACTTCTGCCTTACCAAGAAAAGTTCTGATTTCCCAGCAGAACGTGCTGTCTTTCATCAGTCTTTTCTCCCTTCCTTTGGTAGTGCTGATGGAGAAAGCAGAGCTGACTACCGGCACTGGCTGGTCAGGGAGGACCACAGTGCAGCCAAAGTGGGTGGGAGGCCGGGGTCTCTGTGGCCACTCAGCTGGGCAGTTGCTGAGCAAAATGAAAGTTTTAGGACCATCCATTGAAATTACCTTATAATTTTTAATACCTCCTTTTTGGGTTATGCAGCCTGAGGCAGCTGGATTTCAGAAGGTGGTGGGAGCCCTCTCACGCTAGCTGACCCCGGGAAGTGGGGCCACTCGTCATTGCGTTTGAATAAAAAACCTTTGTGCTGGGAAACTGCTGTTACCTTCCGGCATTGTTCCATTAGGTAAGCTATACCCTTTGGCTTGTTGGGTCAGGGTTACTGGATACCTCCAAAAAAACAGGTCTGAGAAAGCATTTCTTCAAGGGGCACTTTAAAATTTATATATAGCCATGCGCTTTCATTAGGTCTTTTTTTGAGATAAAACTTTTCATGGATGCTAGATTTAATAGTGACCCAACCAGTTTTAATTGCCAGGATGAAACCTTGACCTTAGTGGGAATTAAGCCATTGGTTTTAGGAGGGGATGAATTTCTCTCCAGACCCCTTGCTTTAGCAGCTGAAGTGGGAGAAAATCTATAAAGCCCCTCTTTCCCACAGCGTTTGTTATTTCAAGGGGTGAGAACCAAGATCCCTGTCAGCACTGGCCCAGGCTAGCGCAGCTCTGCTGGCTGAGCCCCTGCCCTCCCAGCCCCCTCTTTGCTGTGTAGCTCTGCCCGTCCCCTGGCTGCAGGATAATCATTAATCTCCCATTGTTTCCCTGTCCTTCCCTGGGCTGCCTTCAGTGAGGAACAACTGGTGAGACACGGTACTGAACTTTTCCACCTGCCTGGTGACTGATCCTCCATCCAGGGCTTGCGAATGAGCTCTCACAGGTTCACAGCCGTCTGCACACCACCGGTTTCAAAGGTTCTCCCTTGTTTTTGGGTGGCCGGGGCGGTGTGACCCAGTAGGCACCCTCTGTTATTGGTTTCAACAAGCCACGTGCTGCCTCAACACGGCTTGCATTTGTCACAGACCTGATGCAGGGGTTGTGACCGAGCCAGAAAGCACTGGATCCAGACCACCCAGGGGTTGTTTCGAGACAGAAAGGGTTTCCCTCCTCTGGTCCAGACCAGTTGTGAATTCAAAAGAAAAGGCTCACTGTGCCCCGTGTGAGAGAGGACGGTTGGCCAGGGCACTTTGCTTGCCACCCTCCACGCCCGACGTGGTGCCTGCAGCCACGCAAAGCAAGCCCTGCTGTCGTCACCCGACGGGACGCCCGGCCAGCGAGGGAACAGCTTGCCCCTTGCCAGGGGAGAGGGCCTGCCAGAAAGGAGCAGAGGGGCTGAGAGGTAAACCTGAGTAACACCTTCTCCAAAGCAGCCCACGGCACCGGGGTTTACCCTGCCTGAAACCCAGTGCATTTTAATGCAGTGCGATACTGCTGGAAAATAGCGACTGGGGAAAGTGTGAGTGATTTCTCCATTAACTGTTCTTTTGCCAAAGCAAAAGGCTGGGAGGGCGTGGGTGGCGTTGATAGAAGCATGGCCGGCAGCAGGTGCCTTTGGGCAAGCCTCCCGTACTGCAGGAATGGATGAAGGGCGAACGCTCTGCCTTCCTTGAAGTGGGGCTGGGAAGGGTCTCCCAGCTGGAAGGAGGTTTCTCTTGTTACTTGTAATTTTTCTTTCTTTCCAAATCAAGATGAAAGTGAGCCTTTGGGCTTCTTAACTGACTGATCACCAAGGAAAAGTAGAACCCCGGGTTTAGACGGTTTGAAACAGTTTAACTTGGATATTTCTAAATATTTCATTTGAGTTTTGTTCTTTTAATTGTAAGGTTTCAACATTTCTAATGGAAGGTAATTGCAGGTTTAGTTAATACAAGCTGATTTAAACTATAGTCTCTTTATACTTTTCAGTCTAAAGAAATTATGATGGGACATTTTGATGATCTTTTAAACTTTTGGAAAATGAGAGGTAGGGACTTTTTTTACTTTCTTGCATGAGTAGTGGGGGGTCTCCTGCAGCTTTTGTGTCTTTTTCCTGCGAAAAATATAGTTTGCTAAAAAATGTCCAACCAACTTTAAAGATTATATTCTTATTCAATCCACTGGAGCTCGTACATGATATATTTTCTTTTAAACGGCTATTAGTTATCATGTATTTTCAACATCTTCAATCATCTAGTGAATAGTTACAAAAAGTATGACAAGGAAAACTCACTTGATAATTAGAGCAAATACAGACATGTGACTATGGTACTCCTGTTAAACAAGCCTTTATTATCTTGCAGTGTTTCTCTCATGTTTAAGAAAAAACTTTCATATGTTATAAACAAAATTCTTAGATCCACATTAAAAAAAAAAGGTTGTAAGACAAGGTTTATGGAGAGAGACAGAGAGAGTTAAGAACAATTGACTTCCCATCCCTGTAAACAAATAGAAGTGAGGTTAGAAAGGGATTTTGGTTTGCTATTTATAAAATGTAGGCTCGCTACAAAATGAAATGCATGCAAGAAGTCTATCTACCTGCATGTTTTCTCTGAGAAAGAATAATTACTGTGTTCGTGCATGCTAATCACTTAATTTCGTGCAAGAACAACTAAAGGCGATTTTTATGTTCAGATTACTCAAAGTAAACGATAAGCATATAGACAAAAGGAACTTTTGCAAAATACATGGTACTTCATGTATCTCATTTGGAAAACAGTCCTTTCTGGGGAGAAAATGCTTTTTAAATCTTAAAGTTTGTTTTAATTTAAATAAAATTGTTTCCTCTTCTCCCCATCCCCATATAACACGCTCCAGCTGTGTTTGCAATGTTGTGTTCACACTGCCAATGAAATTGATAAAAACCAGTAAGGTCTCTTTCACCCATCTAATTGCTAGGTGAAACTAATGATTTTTCTTCTCTGTGTTGTGGAAGACAAAGAGAAATTGAGTCTTTCACAAGCTCAGCATCCAAAACCCAAATAAAAGTGCACTGGTCTGAAGCAGAGGACAGGGCAGAGTATTTATATCTGTCCTAGGGGACCCATGGCTCCTCTCTTTCCCTGTGTCACACACATACCTTAGAGCCACATATCACTGCTCTATTGGGATGAAGCCTCACATGGGTTTGAGGAGGCTTTTAGGAGGTGAAGAAACCCTTTCAAAGGGCATGATGGGCAGCAATGGGTTAGCTTCCAGCACCTTGACTCAGTGATCCCAATGTTTCTGCAGTGCTTGGCACCTTCTGGCACCTCCCTGGGCGAGGACAACTGTGCCACCGCCACCAAGGGCCTCAGAGACGGGCAGGCAAAATGGCCTCGGTCTTCAGGAGCGAGGAAATGAGCCTGATGCAGCTCTTCCTGCAGGTGGAGGCTGCCTACTGCTGTGTGGCCGAACTTGGGGAGCTGGGTCTGGTCCAGTTCAGAGATGTGAGTATCATCTGGATGGTACGTTGATCCATGAGAGATGTACCTTGGGGTGTGCTTGTCCTTCCCTCAAAGCACTTGGAGAAAGTACACCTGCAGGGTGGTCAAAGAGCCCGTGGTGAGAGCGGGACTTCCCCCAAAGCAGTCCAAAAGCCATTCAATGTTCCGAGACCCGACCCATCCCTGAGTCCCCATCCAGTGCTCTGCACAACTAAAGGTTAATTCTTGCCACCACGAGAAAATGGGGAGGGGGTGTCTCTCCATGAGAGTCCATCTATGACTCCTGCTGTCACAGCAAGGCTGAGTGGAAATAAGCCTGGTATAAGGCCACAATGTCCTTGGCCATGAGGAAACCCAGGGTATTGCCCCACCACTAGAAGTCTGTAAGATGCAGTGGTGTTGGCCATCTGCAGTGAAGGTGTTAGTTCTCTGGTGATGTTAAAAATCAGTGCAGCAATGTGCAGCCTCCAGCCCCAGGCTTGTTTTCCCTCCTGTTTTTAGCTAAATGTGAATGTCAACAGCTTCCAGAGAAAGTTTGTGAATGAAGTGAGAAGGTGCGAATCCTTGGAGAGGATCCTGCGTAAGTAATTGCTTGTCAAATGCAATCTGTTTTCTGCCAACTGGTGGTGTGGGATTTATTTCTTTGTTAAGTGCTCTCACACTGTGGAGCAGAATTAGTGGCAAAATGGTGATGTTTTCATCTGAGCCCCTGGAAATGTTTTGCATGTGTCAGCTAATTACCACTTCACCCCATATGGGCAATACATTATTTTTTATTTATCAACCCTGTTTTGAAAATGGTTAACTGAACTGAAAGGAGGTTAACATATATAAAAAAATACAAAATAAACTTTATATAATATCACAAGATAAATCTGGGACTGGGCAGGAAGCTAATCCAGATAACCTGACTCTTACACCAGTGCACCAGCCATTGGCACACACTTCCCATGGCCAAGGCGTCAGCCTGGGGACAAACCCCTAAAACCCAAGCAGCAGAGCTCATGGCACACTGCCCCATGAACGTGGGTCCTGTGAGCTCTACGTTCCCCCCACCATGACACCGGTGTCCACCACAGCCACTGTGACAGCATGTGCCATTGCTAGAGCAGGGGAGCGATACCTGAGCTTGCTGTGCACCTCACACGCTGCCCCGAGCAAGGGGGTGCCATGCTGGCTATTTGTGCTGGGGCTGAGGGCTTGTCCAGGTGGCACCCAGCTACTGTGACTTCAGGAGAAACAGCATCCTCACTGAGAAAGGAGGCTGCCGGGTGCCCAGTTCCTGATGGTTGTGTACATGCACTGGGGTGATGGCCCTCGTATATTGCTGTCCCTCGTCACACCTAAGCGTGATGCCTCAGCCCTGACAGGGGGCTTAGTGGCAGCTGGTGACCAGGACAATGCAGCAAGGATAGCTCTGTATTGAGACTTCTGTGTGCTTTCCTTGCAGGTTTTCTGGAAAATGAGATGGAAGACAACGTTGAAATAGTCAAACTAGAAAAGTACCCAGAGACCCCCCTGCCTCGGGAAATGATTGATATGGAGGTAACGAATCTGGAGCAGGCCAAGGAGAGAAAAGGGGTTATGCACCAGGTTGTCTGTGTAATGCGCTCGATACAGCCCTCCCCTGCAAGGAGGAGGCACAGCTTTCCCTGCCTGTGGAGGTGCTCCCCGAGTCGCTGTCAGCAGTTAGGTTAAGGCCGGTCTTACTGCATGTTCCTAAAGGAGCCTGATCTTTTTACCATCCGTGGTGAAAGATCCCTCTCATCCCACATATTAATGGAAAGGTATCACCATCACAGAATGCCCCTTTCATCCTGTAGGAAAGTATAAGAAGGTTTTGGTGATTATCCAGGAGAGCTGATGTTAGAACCAGCTTCACTGCATAAAAACCCGAGAGCTGTCTGTCCTGGTCAGAGTATGGTTGTGATATAACAATATTTGGTCCTGAAACAAATATTTGTGCCTTGCTTTTGGGTGTGCAAGGGATGCTTCCTTCTAGCTCAGCTGGAAGCTAAGTTTACTGATGGATTTCCTCCACGCTTTCCAAGAGCTTCAGCTTCACAAGCAAGGTAGTTTCCTGGTGTGTTCCTGGACCCACATCCTCACCTAATTTTTGGACTATCGCTAATGAACCTGCTAACGGCTGTGTTGTAGGCTGCTTTTGTTGTCAGCAGACTGACAGCCAGTCCACCTGGGGTCTGAGGTGTCCTGTGGGGAACCACAGAGGTGCCAAGACAGGCTGAGACACCTACACCACGTGCCCACTTACCTGCCTGTGCTTTGGTTGGGTAAGTCACAACTCTAGTGCCAGAAAAGGACAAAGCACCCAGTAGGGAACGTGGCAATGGGAAAATGAGGTGTTGATGTTGATGAGTATCTTCCTACAAACTCAGTGTTAATTAGGTTCTCATTGAATATTTCTGTATTGCCCCTTGAAAAGAAATAACCATCTATTGTTTGAGGTTTGATATCAGCTTGGTAAAGGGCCATTGGTCTACTTCAGAGTTTTTCTGAATGTGCTTGGACCCTAAACAGACCATGCTGGAGAAACTTGAAGCTGAGCTGCTGGAAGCAAACCAGAACCAGCAAACACTGAAGCAGAACTTCCTTGAGCTGACAGAGCTCAAACATCTGCTGAAGAAAACCCAGGACTTCTTTGAGGTGAGAGACCTCTTTACTCTTCCAACAGGAATGTGGAAGCTCCTGAAAATACTGGCGTTTTCATTTGAGGTGTGTTGTTGTTACTGATTGTTAATCAAAACCCATTGGTCTTTGCCACAAGCCAGTACAGTAAGTTTGCAAAAGCACCTCAGTCACTTCAGAGCCTGCATCACTCCATTAGTCAATGGAGCTCAAGAACTCGGTTCCCAGATCTCTTTGAAAATGACATTTATGCTTTTCAGTTACTAAGATATAGTTTACCTTTTCTTTTCTTTAGCCTAAATCTCTGTGGAAAGCTACCTTTGTGGGGGGGAAATGTCAGGAAAAACCATTGAAATAGTTTTCCAACTGGCAATACTGAGTAGTTTTTTAAAACTAATGTTTTCCAGGCAGAAACCAATCTGCCAGATGATTTTTTCAGTGAAGACACATCTGGACTGCTGGAGCTGAGAAGCACTCCTGCTGCTGCAGCTGCCAAGCTGGGGTGTGTATTGGTGATGGCCCCCAGCCTGGCCAGACTTCCCACCTGTGCTGCGTGGCTGTGACACTAGCACACTTCCTTCAGGTTCTTAGCAGAGGTTGTTAGTCAGCCTCTTCAGCGTAGCTGCTTCATGAAGATGAAAGAGTGACTGTCATCTGAAATTATTTATCATCAAAGCTATGGTCAGGTTATGGGTCAGTGGGACAAATGGACTTCTGCTTCCAGGCCACCAGTTACAGTGAGCCCTTAGTAGCTATTGACTGAAAGTTGTTATCTTACGGCATCTCACATGCAGCTTCTGTACCAGCCTGGCCTTCAGGAATGGATGTCTAACCACAGCAAAAAGCCAAGGGATTGCTTGCACTGGGCTTTGTCTGCAATGGAAAGTGGTGCTGAGGGTGAGAGTTAGTGGAGCGGAGGCAGCGCTATGCGTATTGCTGACAGTAACTCGGTGGACAGCATAGACTCAGACAGCTTTCCCTTGTGTCTCCATCAGCTAGGTGTGGTGAAACTCAGTGATGGTGCTCTTCCCGGCATCATCTTCTTAGCTGCTCACGCTGGTATTTCTGAAGTCCTGTTCAACTCTTTGAGTAAAGTGTATGCCTGCAGAGAGCTTGCCTTGGTGGGTGTATACCAGCATGTCATGCTGCACTTCAAAGGTGCAGTCTGATGCTTTCTGGGAAAAGGAAAACAGGAGGGAGTGAAAATAAACCACTACTTCAGAATTGCTACCTCCTACCTCTGTCATTCAGGCACTCTCTGTTTGTGTGAGTTTAAGCACCTCTCCGTTCCTCTATTTCTAGCCAGAATTGTCTCATCCTCTTTTTCCGTTGATCTGGGGAGGGCTTAACAATGTTGTAAAGAAAGAACAACAGGATAAAGTCAGTAGATTGAAATAAGAGCCAGGCTTGAGCAAGGAGGTCTTTCCTAGAAGTGCCTACAGCAATAGCAGGCTATCACAGACTAGAAAACAAGAGACTGTAAAATCACATGTTACAGGTCCTAAAAGACTTAGAATGGGCTTGTAATTTCTTTATCTTTTAACTCTGCTCAGATTCACAGCAGGGGTAATAAAGAGGGAAAGGATGATACCCTTTGAGCGTTTACTGTGGCGAGCCTGCAGGGGAAACATCTACCTGAGGTACACTGAAATGGACACCCCCCTGGAGGACCCTGTGACAGTAGGTACCAACCTGGTTTGGTTTCGTGTGTGCCTGTGAGATGCAGAAACAGAACTGGTGCCCCGGCTGTGCTGCAGCACCAGCTGCCTCACCAGAGCTGGGTGTCTGAAAGCAGCCTGTGGAAGAAAGGTGGGAAAATTTGACAATGGCAGAAGTTTTTTTTGGCATTGCTTTCCCCTTCTGCCATTATTGAGGTGGCTCCTTTTTCCTGCCTGGTTAAGACGTGTGTGTGCTGTAGCAGGGTGGCTGTGTTACAGGGACCACCAGGGAGGTGAGCTGTGGCTGCCCGCAGTTGGGGCTGGCCACAGAGGGTCAGTTCCCCTTGGTGTCTCTGGGGTGAGCCCCGAGCCTCGGCAGACCCCCGGTCCCTACCTCTCCACATTGCTCCTTCCCCCATAACACAGAGCTGCTGCCTGTGCCTGGTCCCTGAAGCAGCATCTAGGGAAAATATTGCTGGTGGAAAATGGGGGCTGGAGGAAAAGAACAACCCAGTTGGAGAGGCTGCTGAAAGAACGCCCACCACCCTCTCCGCACTGGACTCTTTGCTTGGGGTGTGTTAAATTATGACTGAATTGTGTTGCAGAGAGAAGAGGTGAAGAAGAACGTGTTCATTATCTTCTATCAAGGAGAGCAGCTTAAACAAAAAATCAGGAAGATTTGTGATGGGTAAGGCAGACCCATAGGCAAGCTGCAGTGGCTCCAGCAGAGGTGCTGACCTGTCAGCCCAGGCTGGCTGAATTTGGAGCTGAAGATCAGATCTCCAGCTCTCTGACTGTCAGCTCTGCCACTGAGCTCCCTTCTGCTCCTCAGTTCTGTTGCTCCTAATCATGAAAGATATCTGTCACCTTGGCACTTGGAAATCGAAGTCCTAAATTTTCAAAAGTGGCTTAAAGATCTTGGGAGCTTCAGTTGCTAGGTTTTTAACTTGGGACATTTTAAAGGGGGCTGGGTTTCAAGAAATAGTCAGCATCCTTCCCCTAGAAATTGGAGGCCCTAACCTGGGCACTGGGAACATAGTAATCCCCAGCCTGCTCTCAAGCCTTCCTGCATTTCATCATAAGACGATGCTGTAGTTTATTCAACCCTTTCTCAAGACCTTTGAGCAATATCTGTGTAATCAGAGACAGAGCCCAGGAAAGAAATGAAAGCTTCATACAATTTGACTTGTTTCCACCCTGTTAAGCACCTTGAAAAGATAATTCACGTTGAATATTTTGTTACTCTTTCATAACGCAGATGACTGACGGGCTTTGTTGCCGTGTAAATCAGATTTGAGGAGGGGATCTGTCTGCTGTCACCAAATCCATTTCTGGTATTGCCCCTAGGCCATGCGGGGCCAGCCGAGCGCCCGTGGGCTGCCCGAGGTTTTGTGGGGAGTGAGCGATTGCTCGTACCTGACACGTGCACTCAGGGCAGGTCTTTCCTTACATCCTGCCTTTAATCAGAATAAAAGCAGGAAGATCAGTTCATCCAGCTGGGAGAATTGACCTCAGTCCCATGAAGCGACAGTCCCCTGGGGAGTATTAGCCATTCCTAAAGCTAGAAATGGGACCCTCCAAGATGCCTTCTATAGGCTGTGGAGGGCAGTGCTCATCCTGGGAGCAGTTCAGCCCTCCTGAGGTGGGCATCCCTCTATAAAGCAGCCGCAGGAGCACGGATGGCTGGGGAAAGACTCCTAGCTCCTCAGTCCACTGATTTCTGATCTGAACCTCAGAGACGGAGGGAGTTTTGCCACCACCACTGTGCGGGATCAGTCTGCTGCTGCCAGTGGTCTTTTGAGCGTTCAGCTAGTCTTGTTCTGTTTCTGGATCACAGTTTCCTGCTTATGTCCCATTTCTTTGCTGGCTTTTTAGATGCTGTTCAGTACCCTTCTCCCCTTCTGCACTTGTGGGCAGTTTTTGGTGGTGAACACTTCCCATTGCATTGCTCCTGTGCCAATTACCTTGCAAGCTGGCAGGCCGTACATTTTGAGCTGGCTGGGGTTGCTTGCAGGGTGCTGCACACGCTATATTTTGGAGGAATCTCCCCCCGCCCCCCGCAGCATTTTAAATTCCCTGCAGTCAAAAGGCCAATACATTTTTCTGGGGTGGGTGTAAAAGAACAGACAATGCTATGTCTGTCAGCATTTTCATTATTGATTGAACCCAGAATCATCCAAACCAGAGGTGCCACCTTCTGCAGTGGGGTGCAGCTGGGATTGCGAGGCCAGGCAGCACTGGAAGTGTGAGCAGATCCCTGCGGAGTGGGCCATGACATGCAAAGCTGTTATGAGCTAGTGGCACAGATGTGGTATGTTCATAGAAAGGAACTTTGACTGGTTTCTCTCAGCCTCTTGTAACTAAAGGAAAACATTACCTAAGACAAATTCACAGGATGTCCTTTGCAGTGCTAGTGCACTGGGTTTTGTTTATTGCCAGCTAATCAGGCTACACTTGAAATCATCCTTTATGTCTTTGCTTTCTCCCTTTCACATTTTTTGCTTGCTAATATGCACGTATATATGGATGTTTTGCTGAGCAGCAGTTTTTAAAATGTATTAATCCCATGGCTCTCCTTTTGTGCTCTGTGGGCCATCAGCTGTCCCCGGTACACAGGCCAAGATGTTTTGGTCTGCTCCATCTTTAAGGCAGGGTTAACTATACCTAAAGCAGATGGCAGCGTTGTTCCAGCCCCAGCAGGACATTTCTGCTTAGCACTAAGTCATCATTCATGGCAAGTAAATATCCTGCAAAAGTCATGGAACTGGTATAAGCCAGTCTCCTGCAAGGCAGGCTAAGATTTGTTTGCAGAGCGGTGTGCCTCAGGTTACACTTGTAGCCTCTGCTTGACTCTAATTGGTAACATTAGTCTGCTGATTTCATGAGCATTAAGTCCATGCACAAATTTATTAGTGAAAGGTGTAGAGGGAGCAGGGAGGAGGAAAATGTAAGAATTTTCCTTTTCCTCCTTTTCTTGCGGCTGCCTCAGTGCTAATGTGAATACTAAACTGGGTTTATCAATGTAAGGATTCCCTGCTGAATTCTCCTGGAGCTTTCAGAGATGTCTGTGCCATTAGGGCAAAGCTGATACTCAGTATGCAAAATGGCTGTTAAAAGATCAAAGCAACACTGCGGCAATAACGTTATTGGAAACAGGGGAACTGTACAGCATGGAGGAATAAGCTTTCAAGTTTGATTAAAAATCCTTATTAAAGATGAACTAAGAACTGTGAAGAATAAGAAGATGGAAATAATTAGGTAGGGCGAATAACCTTTGGAAACAAATACCAGGTGTTGAGTGAGGAGAGATTCTATTCTGGAAAGGGAAGTTTAGCTGAAGAGCACGTGCTGTCATTACACACAGCTCAGGGCTGATCTCTAGGAAATGGCAGTGTGTTTTGTTCAATTTACAATTGTCCTCACTTGTGTGTGTGCCTGAACTATTTTGGAGAGCAAGTGGTGATATATTCTGTGCTCAGACAACGCTGGAACATGATGCTTATCTGTACACAGAGCATGCACGTTTTTGTCTCTTAAGGAGGGATAGACCCCTATGACCCTGTTACATCTTTTAATTCATCTCACGTGCAGAAAGGCAGCCCTTCAGCAACCCTAACTCAGCGTTAACCGCAGGATGGTGGAAGTGCATTGCCTTAGGTGGGCAGGAGATCTCCACTCTGCAAAGAGGAGTGATCTCTTCCTGCAGACCTGTTGGGGCAATACTGAAGGACAACATTTATAATGCCCTTGAAGTGGCAGGGCTGGCACAAGCACTAGATACCGCTGAACAGACCTAGTAGGAAAATACGGAGGGATCTCTGCTATTTTAGTCACTGCAGCACCTCAGCTCAGTTAAAGCTTGTAGGCACAGAGCCTTGCAGCGGTGCACCTTGTGTTCTGTGAGGTCCCAGTGGGACCTTGTTACCTGCTCTTTGTGCATGAAGTATCCTCTGGGACTTGTTTTGCAGGCAGGACAGGTAGCTGGGCACTTTTCAGAGACATGTGAATTGGCTGTATGAGGTTCATATAGTGGCTTTACAACACTGCAGTGTGCCGTACTAGTGTAAACACATTTGCACCAGTGTGGCTTGCAGCTGTAGTAGAAAGTCACGTTGTATACTGCTTCATTTATAGTATGCATGGAGGTAAGACCTTCACTCACCTATTAGAAGCCCATGTTAGTCTTTATTGTACCACATTAAACAGACCAACTGAATCTCCCAAATATCTTAGGGGTAAGCTTATAAAAGTATTTATACTGGCCTGACCCCATCTAAGCTGACGTAACAGATACCACTCGCAGGTGTTTAAAAACCTTCACCCATCCTTCCCTTGCTCCTGAGCTGTCTAGCCAAACAGATGGACCAGAAACCAAGAGCTGGCTGTACGGTACGGTCATCCTCCTCTTGTATTACCCTGGAAATACAGTCTTCTGTTGTTGGGTTTGGGGTTTTTTTTAGTGGTTTGGTTTTGGGGTTGGGTTGTGGGTTGTTGGGTTTTTTTGAGGTGCGGGGAGTGGGGTGTTTTACACGGGGTGCTGTCCTTACACAGCCTCACGCAGGCAGGGTGCTCGCTGGCCGCGCAGCAGCAGCTCGGCCGGTGCCTTCTCCCAGTGACTGCGGAGGGTAGTGCAGGGACAGCGACACGGCGATTTTCCAGCCTCGGTGCAAGAGGGACATCTGTTGGCAACGGCGTTAATGGGGCTGCCTTTGCCAGGAGGGGATTTGTGGTTTTTCAGCTTTGCAGTTCAAGCAGCTTGTGGGGGCATTAAGAGACGTGCCTAAATATTAGGGCTGACTGCTGTGTAATAAATACCGTACACCTTGTAGCATCTGAGAGAAGGAGTGTTTTCTCAGCTGCAACAAGCAAAGCGGTCCTTTTTCTCATAAAGAGATAAATGTACCTTTTTGGACCCTTCTGGTAGACCAGGTATAACTTTGTAGTATGTAAGGAAAGTTACTGCTGGGTGAAGAATAGGCTGCTTTCCCAGCCTTTGTGCTGAGAAGAATCCAGAGGAAGAAAAAGTCAGTCAAATAAATGGTGTTTCTCACTTCTCTCTCACTGAGGCTAGATTTCGTGCCACCGTCTATCCCTGTCCAGAGTCTGCCACCGAGCGCCGGGAAATGCTTGATGGAGTCAACACGAGGATTGAGGATTTAAACACAGTAAGTGGCAGTGGCTTTACTGGGGTCTGAACCCTGCATGTGGGACCTGCACAGATATTTCTCCTGTCTGAAACCCTGTGGTCATGGCCAGATCCTAGGCTTGTTCTGGGACCTGACTGTGCAGAGCTGGCCAGGGGCTGGGGATGAAGCCACCAGTCCAGGAGTGGTCCCCTTGCTGGATGCAGAGGCCAGTGCTTGTGCTCTGCTTTGCCCGTTTACACCCCCTAGGAGCTGCTGGGGTACAGCCTACCATGTGAGGGGTCAAAAACTACTTGCTGCTGTTGGCCATGTAAGAGGTCAGAGGTTTAGAACTTATGATATGGGGCTATAAGATGTCATCTAAGGTCATCAGCAGGCTACAGGTATTGTAACCAAATTGCATATTGTCTAAAATGGTGTCATCTAGTTCTTACAGCATGGTTTCCCTCAGCAACTTGCAAATTTGTTCAGTCACAGCTGTAGTACAACTATACCGGGGTCAGAGAGGACCGTAAAGATTTTTTTAATATTTAAATTAGGTTTTCTTTACTGAGGAAGTCAGGGCACTTGTCACACTAGCAATGGAAAGCCAAGACTGCTGTTATAGAACTACAAATCTCCAACCTCTTTACTGCAATATTTAACAGAGGGCTGAAAATTGCAAGTTCAGTTGCTACGGGTGCTCAGTAGCTTGTATATCCATATACTGTATCAGGACTTAATACCTTTTGGAGGGATTCCTGCCTGTGACCTTTCTATTGTCACACATGACAGTCAGTGGGTCCTGAGGCAGGAGGGACCTGAGGTGGCCCATCTGGCAGCTGACATCCTGTTGTCACCTCCTCTGCAGATGCCTGTGACTGCCAAGCCTGCACACAGGTCTGCTTCCAAACTGGCTTTTATTCCTGCAGCAATGTGAACCACTAGGCTTCTTCAGCGCTTGTAGACCACACAGGTTATCTTCCTAACATGTTATCTCCATTGCTCATTTTTGCAGCAGCACTGTGATGGCCACATGATGCACGGAGGTCCTATCAGGACCATAAGCTGAAGCTCTAGCAGTACAAGTACACTTGTGGATGTGATGTGGCCCAAAGTTCGTGGCACAGTACTGCCAACAGGAGATGGAAGGGTAGGAGCACATGGTGACATGTGCCCAGTGTGTAAGCAACTGGGTAGGGAGCGAGTCCCGTGTAACCAGTAACTCCCAATGGTCTCCTCTACACTTACAGAGGCTCAGGGCCATGCAGGGAGAGTCGTTAGGGAACAGCATTGTGCACTGGGTGTCAAGTGCTCCTGTCTCCAGACCTGCATATGCTGGCTTCCAGAATACCCCATATGTTCATTCTTCTCCCATTCTTCCACATGCCCTCCCCAAATAACTCCTGAGTAGATGATGCCACTATGCCTTGCTGTTTCAAGCACTGCCTGTACTGTGCTTACAGGTGATAACCCAAACCGAGTCCCACCGCCAGCGACTGCTGCATGAGGCAGCAGCCAACTTGTGGTCCTGGGGGATTAAGGTGAAGAAAATCAAGGCCATCTACTACATCCTGAATTATTGTAACATTGACGTCACTCAGCAGTGCGTCATTGCAGAGATCTGGTTCCCAGTGGCTGATGCTGGCCGGATAAAAAAAGCTCTCCATCAGGGAATGGTAAGAGACCAGCATTTTGCGTCCCTGGAGTTTTCACCCTAACTGCACTGTTTATATGTTGAGCGTATGTTCAGGCTTCTGTCTGTTACTGTAATGCTGGGCTCCCTTCTCTGTTTTAGTTAACGTTGAGTTTGTTGCCTGATTGCTTGGTCTTGGGGAGCTTAAGGCCAGCATTAAATCTTGGCAGGTTTGTGACTGACCCACAAGTCAGCAGTGCTGGCAGCTTTCCCTGAACAAATCAATAGCACAGAAAATAGAAAAAATCTGGATATTAGAAAAACGATTGAGATATGACACTCTTGAGTCCAGCTTTCATGTTGTTGCATGTGCATGTTTGGACACGGACTGTGGAGCTGTGGGACCGATTCTTCTCTACTAGCCACCCTGATTGTGTCTGTCCTTGTCACTGGGTTTTCAGGAGCGCAGTGGCTCTACTATCGCCCCTATCCTTACTGCTATACACACCAGGATGGCACCACCCACCTTCAACAGGACCAACAAGTTCACAGCTGGATTTCAGAACATAGTGGATGCATATGGTGTGGGCAACTACAGGGAGATGAACCCAGGTGAGAAATACTCAGTAACACAAATTGAGCACCTGGCTTGTTAGGGTCAAAGTAAAGCCTTTGAGCTCTGTCACTATCACAAAACATGCACTCATTGCTGATTGGGAAACCTGAGCCATATTTTCTGCTGTTAAAAATTGATACTGTGTGGTGCATATGCATGGATTTGCTCAGGCAAAGAATTTGGCCATCAGTCTTCATGGATTAATTGTGGCAGGAAAAATGAACTAGACAAGTACAAGATGGAGAACAGATGGTGAAATAGCAGCTCTGAGGAAAAGACCTAAACTCACAAGGCAAATATAAGTTAAGCTCATCGTGCTGAGGTAAAAAAAAAAGACCAAAAGGACCTGAGAAAAGAAACAATGGTAGAGCATCTCAGAGACCACTGAGGATGAACAGAAACCTAGAAATTGGGGCCCAGGGGAAAGGATCAGACAAAGCCAAGTTATTGAGGCTGAGAAATATGATAGTAAATTTCAAGTACATTACTCTGTTGCAAAACAGCATGCAAATGTCTACACGTGGTGTTTATTATGGTGAGACAAGAAATGAAGGCTAAAATTGCAAGGAAGATGCAGGTCATACAGTTGGACAATCTTTCTGATGATAAAACTAGTTCTGCACTAGATCCGACTGCCTCGTGAGTAGGGGAAGGATCATGGAGGCCTTTAAGGGCAGTAGCTGTCAGGAATGGTCCAGTGGGGTGGACACCTTCTCTGCTGAGGCCTTTTTGTTCAGAAGGAGCTGAACTACTTGTCCTTTCCTTCCTGCAGCTCCATATACTATCATTACCTTCCCCTTCTTGTTTGCGGTGATGTTTGGGGACTGTGGCCATGGTGCTGTCATGCTGGGCTTTGCACTCTGGATGGTCATTAATGAGAAGAGCCTTCTGGCCCAGAAAAGCACTAATGAGGTGAGTACCAGGGAGATGGTTTACCCTGTCAGCGTAGGTAAAGGCTTATCATTCCCATTTGATAAAGGAGGCATTCAGCCTCCCAAAGGCAGAATGGAGATCCTTAGAAAAATGCCCATGGGGCAGAGATTAGGGAAGTAGTTCTGCCTACTTCTACACAGAGACCTGGATGGGCCCCAGGGAACCAGAGTTTTCTATGAATATTGCATATACATATATATATACACACACACAGAGATACAGATATATATATGTATCTACATATATATATACAGATACATACATATATATATGTATCTATCTATATGTATACGTATCTATATATATATACATATAAACATAGACCAGTACAATATTGTCTGCTGCTGGCCGAGGCCCACCGTTTGATGGGACTGCAGGTACTTTGGTCACTGGCACTGCCTTCTCCCCCTGCAGATCTGGAACACCTTTTTCAGCGGGCGCTACCTGATCTTGCTTATGGGCATATTCTCCATGTACACTGGCTTCATCTACAACGACTGCTTCTCCAAATCCATTAACATCTTTGGCTCTTCCTGGCATGTCATCCCCATGTTTAAAAATAGCACTTGGAAGTAAGTGGCCAAATGTGGGAAACAAATGAAAACACACCGAACGGAGCATGTAAGCTTTGAAAGAAAGACACGGTGACTGCCTGTGCGGGGAAGGGAAGAACTCCCCGCTGTGGATGCAGCATGAATGAATCAGAGGTTTTGTCTGACACGCACAGATGAACTCACTATTGAAATGGAAATGTAGAGTCCCCGGGAACACGCCTGTTTCTTCAGGCACTGATGGGCATAAAAATCTGCAGGTGTCTGGGGCTGATGCATAGAGAATTATCAGTGTGGTGAAGACTGTTATTGCATAGGACTCATCTACACCCACACGTGTGCACACAGGCCCAGGATAACAGTTCACAGAAAGGCTGGCACTGGTGACAGGTGTCATGTGGTAGTCCTCAGCACATCTCACATAAATATATCACCAGCTTTTACAGTGAGATTAAGCTGCAAAGGTCATTTCCCTTTTCTCTTGCAGTAAGGATGTGCTTCTGGACAATATGGTGCTGCAGTTGGATCCAGCAGTCCCAGGAGTCTACTCTGGAAATCCATATCCATTTGGAATAGATCCGGTAATTAAATTAAATTGCTCTAAGATAATTTATATTTCAATCCTGTTTCACCGTACCAAGCACATCAGTAGCTCCCCGCTCTCTCTCCAGAAGCCATGCTCTTTGCTTCTTGCTCTTTGGCTGTTCTTTACGTAGTTGTTGTGATGCTTTTCTTTAGCAGTCAAGGATATATGTTGCTGACACTTTTGCACAGGCAGCAGCAAAATGGTAAGCAGGAAGGAACTTCGATTTTGCCAGAGAGTGCTCTTGTGCTGCAGTCTCTACTCTGTCACCAGTCTGCTGGACTCGGTTTCCTTACTTGAGTACTTAACCTATTCCAGAGCTACCTCACAAGTTTGAAGGCAAAGTCCTGATTTCCATGCAGTCTACTTATTTTATGAAGTGTGAGGAAAATGCTAGTATTAGCTAACCTATCCACATTTTCTTCTGTTTCCTGTTTCCCTTTTCTTGCCATTCTCTATTTATCATGTATTGAACTGTTGTTAACATCAAGCGTTCCTGTTTCAATCTCTGTATTAGCCAGTTCACCTCTGTTCTGTTGGATGCGCTCTCATTTCAGTTGGTCACACAAAGAAACACTGCCTTCCCCTGGTTTGCAGAGACATTGACCTTGTAAGTTTTTCACAAACCCAGCTCTAAAGTTCTGCTCAGGACGTAGACAGCCCAGTTCAGGAAGTCACAACAGGGGAAGCTGAATTTTCTGCATGTTGCCCTGACACATGCTTAATTTAGGTTAACCGAGGCCAGCCCCTCTTCCACACTGGCTGCTGCCTGCTCGAGTGACTAGGACCCCTGGCTGGGAAGGAGGAATGGCTGAACAAGTGCTGGCAAGGAAAGGGTAGACTGAAAGGAGCCAGCCCCCGCCTGGAAATTTTCCTTGTCACCTGCTCAGAAGGACGGATGGCATTTTGCAAATCCTGGCTGAGGCGTACCTTTGAAAAGAAGGAATCACCCTGAGATGGGGAGGCTAGGCAATCTCTTCCGTAGCTGTAGAGGTGGCAAAATACATTGGACAAAGGCCCATAAGCTAATGTTTTGCCTTCCAAATAATACTGTCTTCCTCCTTTCTGTTCAGGTACTATATTTAGTGTCTGAAAAGGGGTATCTCCTTACCATCTCAGAATACTTTGGGGTCTAGGAAGTTTTAGAAGAAAGGAGAAGCAACCTGGAAGCTTTGTAGCATAAAAAAAGCAGGACTGAGAAGAGACATATGGTTACTGTCCTAACACAGATGAAAAGTTGCTGCAGAGAGGCAAGTGATAATGTGATCTCTACGGCCAGAGTTGGAATGAGGGCTTTTTTGTTCAAACAAAAAGTTTGAACACACTCTACCATCGGTACTTCTCTGGTGAGGGTTGAACAAATTTGCATAGCAGCAGGAAGGATTTTCTTCTGCCTTTCCACCTTTGCTAAAGATGATGACTCAGCCTAAGGGCAAAGAATGACAGTGAAAAGATCTAGGTTGTGCTACCAGCCTTTCCATTGGTTTCTGGAGGACTGAAGTAAAGTCTTTACATCGTTTTAAATTGCTGCTATTTCCTCTGTTAAAATAAGGATGATATTTTATATATTTCAGTTGAGAAGACTGGCAAAGTGAAAAGTATTATAAGGAACTAGATTTCCATTGCTTGCTGTCGTCTTATTAGAACTGGTTTGAGTAAATCGATGGTGTCAAAGCAACAGCTTCCACAAATCTATTACTGATCAAACACCTGAAAATCTTCTGCCTCTCTCTGCTCCTTTCCCCAAAGATCTGGAACATTGCACCGAACAAGCTGACTTTCCTGAACTCCTACAAAATGAAGATGTCAGTTGTCATAGGGATTGTGCATATGATTTTTGGGGTGATACTCAGTCTCTTCAACCACATGTAAGTTTGCTTCACCAAGCTTGTTGCTGCAGCACATGTCCTCATCGCTAAGATAGTGTCCTTCTTTCAGAGAAAGCCTTGTATCGCAGATGAATGACTTGAATTTTGCCCTTTGCCCAGTGTGAGTACAAATGCCCCACACAGTGGCTGATTCTCACCACTGTTGGTACAGAGCACTCAGTCCGCAGGCCAGAAGGGCAGCCATCACATTGCAGATATTCTCTTGGATAAAGTCTCTTTTTCGCTTTCCCTCCTATATTCTTATTTTGCAGAAATACCAAAGTACATTAAATTAAAAATATATAGCACCCCCCACTACTGAAATTTTGGTCTTGAAAGACAAGTTTTTTGGTCCAAAGCACATTGAAATCTTGCACAGTATGTGTGTGGTTTTTGCCTGACTTACTGGCCCTTTGGCCAGAATATGTGGGTCTATGCATGCCTATACCTCTGCCTCTGTATTTTGCAATGAAAAATAAGAAATGGTGGTAGAGTGGAGGGGCCAACACTACTGTCTTGAGACTCGCCAAAGCTGGAAGGGTAGTGACCTTCAAGGACTGAAGGTGTTTGTAGATGACAGAGATGAGGACCGCCCCTACAGAATTGGTTTCTACACCTTGTTCTGACCTTCCTCAGCATATAATGCTTAACTTTGTAAATTATCCATCTTCTGAAAATTGGCTTTTATTTCAATGCAGTCATCTTTTGATGTGCTGAGATACTGGTGGGTCAAGTACAAAAACCTGAAAAGAATCAGTATGACAAATCTTTTGTGCTTAAATAATGGCTTTCATTGATAAAGACTGCAATTACAGACTACTTTCTTGACTAGTGATAGTTTTGTTTCTTACGTTATTTTCCAAAGACTAAACAGTGTACAGTACTGCCATACTTGGGTGCAACCTTTTATTAATACTTAGTATATTAATTGTAGTTGTCTTTCCTGATTCATTCCAGTTACTTCAAGAAATACATAAACATTATCCTTCAGTTCATTCCAGAGATGATTTTTATTATCTCTCTTTTTGGCTACCTGGTCTTCATGATTATTTTCAAATGGTGTCATTTTGATGTCCACTCATCCCAGAGTGCACCAAGCATCCTCATCCACTTCATCAATATGTTTTTGTTCAATTATGGTGACACTTCAAATGCTCCATTATATCTGCATCAGGTATGGATCAAGCAGCTTGAATCTACCCCAGCTAGTTCTGGATTTGCAGTGGGTGTTGTGGAGAGTGAGCACGAAGATAGAGAACAGGCTCAGAAGTTCAATCACAAAAGCCAGTTGCGCAAGATAATTTTGTTCTTCTGCTATTCACGTTGCCTTGTAGACTGGTAGGACAGAGAAGCTATCAGTCAGTGATGCAGAGGAAACCTCATATTTAGTATCATGTTTACAAGAATAATGATGTAATTTAAGACATTTTTTGGAAAAAAAAAAAGAAAGAAGAGTGATTAGAGATGCAAAGCTGAGTGTTGCTGATGTGCTGTCCTGAAGTCTGGGCATGATGTAAGAGGCAAAGCAAGGCTGTCCTTTCCTTGATAATTCTTATTTCATCTTCAGAGAACTTGAAAGCTTTATAATTTCAGCTAAGAAAATAGAAGTAGCTAGAGGATTTTCTAGTAGCTTTTTATTAGAAATATCTCCTTTGGGGAGTGCACTTAATAAAAACCCAAAAGCAAAAAAGTCTCCCCAAAGAGAAAACTTCTTTTAAAGTCATCTCTATTTATTTGCTCAAAACATGGATTTTTTTTTTTCTTGTTTGATTTTTACATCAGCAGCATCAATGAAGAATCTGCAAGCAAATGCTGCCTCCAGCCACATGTATACATCTATATCTATACAGTGGCACACTTAGGCACATCAACATGAGCTCAGTTTTAGGGCTGCTGGTGAGTCAGAGTTAGTAGAGAGCCCTGATCAGTTCCAAGTAACTGCGTTAAGGCTGCAGGGCAGTTTGGGAAAACACAGTTTTCCCACCCTTTGAAATGTCTTTAGATAACATTTTGCTTTGTAACAACCCAAAACCTTTCCAAGATGGTAATTTTTTTCTCATATTTCTCATATTCCTATGCCCCTACACCACCAGCAATGGTCTGTGCCATCCACCTGTAGTAGTCTCAATGCAAAGATTTTATGACACCAACTATAAGGTGATCAGAGATCTAAGCCAGCTTTTAAAAAATGCAAAAGTTGTAGTTTGGGGTTTTCTTGGTTTGTGTTTTGTTTTTTCTTAAATTGCAAACAGTTATTTTAGGACAGCAATAGGGGTGGCACACTGCAACAAGAACACCTGATATTGTGGGGGCAAGGTGTTATTCAAACCTAAGCTATGGGGATTCAATTTCTTTCTGACATTGCAAATGTGGAGTGAATCCTGGATTCCCTGCTTTCCAGGGATCTGATGATCTGGATGACTTGACTCTTACTGCAGCATTTCTATGTTGACCAAAGCAAGGCAGGCTGCCTGGCTCACCCAGCAGTTAGGACATTCACTTGGGACACTGGACAGCCAGGTTCAAGTCAGTAACACTGGGGTTTGGAAAATTAACCCTTTCCAACATGAAAGCCTTTCATCTCTGAGTCTCCAAGCATCTCTAGCAGGCAGTGCTATCTGGAATCTTTAGTAGTATACATTTGTTTTCATGTCCTTACAAGCAGAGGAGACACAACCAATAGAGGGAGTATATCTATTGTATTAAAAATGTATTATTTTATAGAATCAGATTTCTAGCCATACATGTAGTTGCCTAAAGGACGTCAGGTAACTTTTTGCTCTTCTTGTTGTTTTGTCTTTTAGAAAGAAGTGCAGAGTTTCTTGGTCATATTTGCTCTGATTGCTGTTCCCTGGATGCTTTTAATTAAACCTTTCATCCTCCGAGCCAACCACCAGAAAGCACAGCGCATGGTAAGTGATGTGTATCAGGCAAGGAGGGTTCAGTACAGCCACAGCAAAGCTGGGGAGACAGACCCCAAAAACTGCTTGCAGTGATCTAATTCTGGCTTTTCTCTGATTTCACAGTTTCTCTGGTGATTTCAAACTGTGCTTTACAGCATGTGTGCCAAGACCATGTGTATGGACATTTGGCTAAACCACCTACATAGGAAGCAGGAGCTTTGCTTACAAGGCCATATCCTATTTGTTGAGAGAGGAGTTAAGCTGGCTCTGAGCTCTTTCAAGTGTTGTAACCAAAACCCGAGCAGGTGTAGGAAGACTGAAGTGCTTGTAAAGCAAAGACAGGGCAAAGACCTCAGCTGCCAGTTCACAACCACCACAAACCATTGGCTGGCTGCTCTGTAGGAACGGGGCATCTGCGACACCCCGGCCTTGAAGAGATCAACACCACTTGAAGGAGAGGCTTGATTTAAAAGCCACTGCCTGCTTTCTAGCACTGCTTTCTCCCAAAGTGATTGCCTTGAATTAACAGAGCCTTCCTTCCCATGGGCTTTGTGGTTTGCCCAGCTCTTCAGCACATAACTGCAGCAGCTGCAGTTTCCCAGTTGTTCTTTAATCCTCTCCTTTATTACACTAACAGGACTTTACTTGTCTGTCAGGATTTACTTCTCTTTATAGTCAGAGTTAGTGCCTGGCGTACCTTTTATAGGGCACAGATGTTTCCATTTGAAGAAAGAGATGCTGGTTGTGCTGTGTGACCTTTTCCAACCCAGTCACTTCTGACCTATAGCTGAAAGCTAGGTCCCTGGGAGACCTTTGCAGCCCTGCCTCTGTGCTGTAATTTCTTATTTTGTCATTCTTCT
This sequence comes from Falco peregrinus, assembly GCF_023634155.1. Taxonomy (NCBI): domain Eukaryota; kingdom Metazoa; phylum Chordata; class Aves; order Falconiformes; family Falconidae; genus Falco; species Falco peregrinus. Next base: position 64,470,691 of record NC_073726.1, read on the forward strand.
GGGATCTGGATGAAAGCTTGACATGGCTGACTCCATCTCCTGCTTTTATGCTAGCAACATCTGACAGCTTTTCCCCACCTCCTATTATGCCCCCGTATTTCTGTTCCTAATTTTCATATGTTAGCTGTCTGATCGCATCTTACATTTACCCAGATTTATAAGTTTGCAACAAAGTCTGTTCTCTGTGCTGACATTCAGGTAAAGTAAAGATAAAGCGGGTGTGACAATGATTACTGCTGCAATAGGAAACAATATGTTATCATGAGACCTTGCCCATGAAGCCTGCTGGAAGCTATGAAGGATGACAGGGCAGAACCTGACAGAAGCTGTGAGGTCCTTGTTTGGTTGTGCTGTGTAATAGGACTGTTACAGGCTATAAGGCTACCCTTATGCTGTGCTGTCATTTCTGCAGTGAGGCTCAGATCAGGTTTTTTGGGCCTCTAGAAGACCTCTGTAAAGAATGATTACAGAGAGAAAATGGGTTGTCATGAGGGTTTTTTTGTCAATTTAAAACGAATCAAGAGATCTGAATCGTATTTCTGTCTGTATCCCAAGAACTGTGTGACCTTCGTCAAGTCACCTGATCCTTTCAGTCTCCATTTCTTTTTTCACTTGATGCTAATTCCTTTGATTCACACCCATCTGATTGAGATCATCAGCTTTAATGTGCCTCAGTTCTCTCGTTTGCCAGAAGTGATAGATCTTCTCATGGTGGGTATAAAGGGTGCATTGTGAGACTAGAAACTAGCTCCATATTAGTTGGAATCACTGGAAAATGCTCTAGGATGGAAAATATTTAAGTATTATTAGCCATTCAGCAGGACTACTCAGTTTCTGTGGTCCACGATGACTATTGTTGAAATTGTCCTCAAGTTCATGATATAGTCCTTCATATATTACATGTCATGAGGTTATTGATGGAGTTCTGTGCCATGGTCTGCTTCATTTTGGTATCAGCCTCTAACATGACACAAAAAACATACTACGTTTTGTTTCTGAAAGATTCAGTCTCAAGCCATCTCAGGAAACCCTGGAGGTGAAAATGAGGTAGATGTTCCAGAGACCAGTTCCTCCAAGAAAGGTTCCCATGGAGACAACGGTGGTGGTCATGAAGGACATGATGATGATGAAGAGGTAAGAAAATGTGGGCAGAAAATTATTCAGACAGACACAATATTAGCAGACACAAAGTCAAGCAGAAAGCTTTTGCAGAGCTGCCAGACCTTCTTTTTAAAAAGATACCAAGACACACCCTTGCAACAATTTGTGCTTCCAAACAGATTAAGCTTTGAATTTTCATAGAATGAATTCCTCTGTTTCTTTTCCTTTAATTTTGCCTGGTGAGGGCAGGCATTCTTACAAACCTCAAGCTTCTTGGTAAGGGCAGGCATTCTTACAAACATCAGCTTTTTACAAACCTCAAGCTTTTGTTTCCCCTGGGGCGGTTGTTTCACTTCCACGTTGCACCCAGAGAAGGTCAAGCCTTTCCCAAGTGTCAGTGAGCTTTCCTTCCTTTAAATTGCAAATGAGCATTTAAAAGTTGGCAGCTTGCAGTGTTGGCTAGGAAGAAAGTTCTTCCTTGGCAAATATTGTGAAGATCTTCTGCAGTCTGCAGCAACACAGTTAAAAAAAGTAACAAAAGTGTTTGTAGCAGTTGGGAGTACCAACAGTATTGAGTGTGGATATCCCGGTCACAGAGAATCTTCACAGTCTTAGAAGATATGCTTATTCAGTGCTATCTCCCAAAATGTGTATGTCCATAGGCAGATAGTCTGAAACCCACGATTTTATATAAGGTTTTTTGTCCCTATAAGAAATCACAAAGATGATAGCAATTGGATTGACATCTAAAGCTTTGAAATAGTAAGACTGGAATATGAGCTGGTTCCTGAACCTGAAATTCACTGAAATTGTATTTGTCTAGGGAGAATGTATGGGAAGATCATACAGAATTGGCACTTCTCAGACCAGTCTCTTTATCTGGAAAATATCTTTATGTTGCTTAGAACATAGCAAGGAAAAGGGAGGAGTATGAAGAGCTTTTGGTGGAGTGTTGCTCTATTAACCAGGAAGCCCTGAACCAAGAACCAATAAAATGTGTTTGGCTTTGTTGTTTCAGTTTGATTTTGGAGACACATTTGTCCACCAAGCTATCCATACCATTGAATACTGCCTTGGCTGCATCTCCAACACAGCATCCTACTTGCGGCTCTGGGCGTTGAGCTTAGCCCATGCACGTGAGTGATTGACTACCCCATAGTTACCTCACCAGCAGCTCCATGCCAATCACTGCTTCTGCTGGTATCTGATTATTGCTGCAAATTTCCCCATGAAGTTACAGTTCTCCTTGTGGTCGTTTGTGTCTCGGAATGTTTTGCTTCAGGTCAGGTCAATCCAAGCTTTTCATGGTGACCTCCTCAGTTTTCAGTGGTGATCCCTGGCAGCTATATATCAGGGAGCTCCTGACTGCATATACTGTCCAGGGCCCCTTTGCCACCTGCTCTGTAGGCACCCCCCCGGAATAGTTCACTTGGTGCGTAGCATGGTGGGAGGTGCAGCCCAAATGAGTAGTCCAATCCATAGAGGGAACGGCAGTATGGAAACCATAGCTTCATTTCCCAAAACGCACTTACTATAGCCTTAGGATATGCAGATGAATGTCAAAATGACTTGAAACAGTTATTTTGATTTGGTTCAGCAAACTAGAAAGAAAAGTTTTTGTTCAAGATGCCTGGAATTGTCATTTTCACTGGGTTTTTTCCCAGCAACATTTAGTGGAATCTCACATTCCATGAGAAATGTACAGCATTTCAATATCTTTTGTCTTGATTTAAGATTAAAAAAATGCTCAAATACTAAAAATTGCCTCAGGGTGGAACTTCAGATTTTTGAGACTAATTTTTCTGAAATGTTTTTTATTAATATTGCTGTACTGCCTCTGGCTAGGAGTTGCGCCTGCCCTAAAAAATTTGGCACACAAAAAAGAAAAACAAAAGGAGGGGCACACCATGGATTGACAGGCGTAAGCTGTACTTCTTGGCACAGAAATGAGTTTAGTAGGAGTTGAGGGGAAGCTAACACACATTAGCTTTACATGGCAGACAGATATCTAAATAAAATAAAATAAACCAACTAAATAGATTCGCTAAGGGTAGTCCTATGTGTTATTTCAGAATTCTGCCTGGAAAACCACCATATTCCTTTACAGTCTTACAAACTGGCATTGGCAGGAGGTTTTTTTTCCTGAGGACAACAGTTGTGAGGGATCCCTTGCATCTTTTGTCACCTAAAGTAACAGGTCATTGAATCTGAACGTGGCTAAAGGACTAACAACTAGCAAAATGGAAGGCTGAACTGGTGGAGCATATGGATGGAGCAGAGCTGGGCCAAGTCATTGCTTTGCCTGTATCACAGGGGGAAAATTTCTTGGTCCTGAGTCTATCCTATGTGACTGGGGTAGCTGTTAGGAATAGGTTATTAAGCTGACAGGACACATCATATATACCAGTGCTGTGAATGTTGGTATAAACTTGTGTAGGAGAAAAAATCTTCAAGATCATGCAAGAAACCTAAACACTAATACAGCTTGGTAATACAGCTTGGGTGGGACCAACCAGTTGTGCCTCTTCTTCCCCCCCCCCCCCCCCAGCTTGTCCATGACACCCTAAGAGAAGTGGTTGGGAGAACAAATGGGAATTACACGTCTCCTGTGGGTCTTAGCATCAGTCAGTACAGCTTGTACAATCACGTTCATTGGGATTTAGCAGCAGGCAATCCTAGAAGGATCCATGTACTGCCTATCTGCCATGTTAAAGATGTAAAAATTAAACTGGTGACTGTATCATCCCAGGGTAACAGCAGTTGGTAGTGTGCTTACATGGACTTGTGATGCAAAGCCAAGCCAAAACAGCACCATCAGCTTCTAACACAGTGAAGAGGAGCAATGGAAAACAATCTGCATCCAATTTCCTTCCCCAGTCATTATGGAGAGGCAGGGTGGTCATACATGATTACTGTCATGTGCATTTTACTGACATGTGCATTTTATCCCAAGCCAACACTTCTAACTGGGAAAAATGGGTCAGCTGCCAGATTGTGCACTATGTCTGTCTACAGCTGTTGCTCAGCACTGTTTATTTCCTTTTGCAGAATTGTCAGAGGTCCTTTGGACCATGGTGATGCACAATGGATTCAACAACAGTGGCTGGGCTGGCCTCATCGTCATCTTCATTATCTTTGCAGCATTTGCAGTGCTAACGGTAGCCATCCTGCTTGTAATGGAGGGGCTCTCAGCCTTCCTGCATGCCTTGCGTCTGCACTGGTAGGTGGTGCGGTCTTTTGGAGCTTTTCCCGGAGCAGTCTTTGGGAGGGATCAGGCTGTGGAAACAAATGGCCACACTAGACAGCGTTCGACATGCTGCGCTAGTACCTATGCATTAGGACATCGGTCCCCTTTGGCAAATGAAGCAAGGGAGAGTCCTCCGAAGGGAGGTCAGAGCTTCCTGCTCCATCTCTGAGCTGCTCCCTGGAGCAACCTGCCTGTTCTCCTCAGCCTGTGGTGGCTGTGGGCACAGGAGGCAAATAACAACCTGCAGTTCTGCCCTGGTAAACATAGAGAGCCACCGAGGCCACCTAGACCTGCACACTAAAGTCTGAAGGTACCACAGCCACACCACTGATTGTGTATCCCACCCAGGGCTACCATCAAACAAGACAGCTGGGGTCTACCTATGGCAGCAAGAGGTCAGCCTGGGCTGGAAAACCTGCTGAAAACCTGGGTCAGTGCTTGTGCCATTAGCCCAGGCTGAGCTCCAAGCTGTTTTGGCTTTGTGGCAATCCTGTTTCAAGTTAGCTCATGTCTGCCTTAACTAGACACCTCTCCAGGCAAGGACGGCAGTGGGATGTACCATACAGGCTAGCATGTAAAGCAAGACCAAGGTAACAAATCACCCTTCACCACCACCACAACTTGGCATCCTGGCTGAGCACCCAAGCTGTGGCCTTTTCCACCACGTAACATCCCGCCACAACCCACAAATGCTGCCAAGGCAAACATGGTGCAGTTGCTTGTCATTGTGCAGGGAGGGGGAGACATCTGTCTCCCACCAGAGTGTGCAACCAGCAGGCAGTTATCCCAGCTCTCAGAGCTGCTAGAAGCAGTTTGGTGAGCAGGCAAGGTCCTGCTGACTGGCCTCATGAGGAGCATTCCCAGGCTGACTGATGGGAAGTCAAAGCTGATATGTGCTGGGTCACTCCCTGGGCTGCCTGTCTCTCACTGCTGGCTCCAGAAGAAGCCCGTGTTCCTGGCTCAGAGGCCACCATCTCTCATGGCCTCCCTTTTCCCATGGGTGCCACGTTTAAGCCTCTCAGCTGGCGGTAGGTCCTGCCCATGGGCAGCACTGATGTATGGCTCTGCTCCTCCCCAGGGTTGAGTTCCAGAACAAGTTCTATGTGGGAGCTGGGTACAAATTTTCTCCGTTCTCCTTCAAGCACATCATCAGTGGCACCGCAGAAGAGTGAAGCCAATGGATCGCTGCTTCACTCCTCAGACCAGGTTCTACTTTCTTATGGTCACTTACCCACGGAGTAGCGTATATGGGATGAAACAGAATTGGATGTGGCCCTTGAAAGAAGAGCAGCTGTAGATGAAGATGTCCTAGCTACTTTCACATATACTGCTGTATCTGCTGAGAGCTGGACTACATCAGCCAGGCTGGCTGGACCTTTGGCTGAGTATCTCCACTCAAGTACCATGTACCTGGTCCTCAGCATTTGATCAGATCGGTTGCCTACTGCTGGGTTGAAAAGAGGAGACACAGCTTTTGAATTAAATCACTTATTAATGATCAACTCCCATGTGTTTTGCTCCATTTACTGACTTGTCTTTGTGACATATTTCTCTCTGAGGGAAATATGTTTCAGCTGTGTTTCAAGATGTGGTTGATCATATGGCATGATTAAGTCCCTTATAAGATTGCAGCCTTTGTTTAGCGCACAATGCAAACCAGCTCAAAAACAGATCATATTGCAGGCTTGCAATTTTCTACATGCTTTACTACAACAACCGTCTTTTTATCTGATTCACTCCAGGGCTTGACAGTGCTGGATTATAGAAATTTGCACACATCATCACTTAACGAAAGTGTTAGTTTTGAGCTGGGTAAATAAAGGAATGTGCCAGTTTCCACATTGGCAGCCAATTTATTTATCTCTATTGATTTGTTTTTCACTGGAGACTTAAGATGACTCCCCCTGTGCTGTAGTTTTCAAGATGGGTTGTTAAAACAGACTGTGTAGAAATGCTAATACCTAACAAACAGAAAGAAGAGAGGGCTCAAAACCATCGAGATTAATTTGAAGTACTGATGTATTGTGATCTTCCTAAATATTAATGAATTATTGATCTTTCAAATTGAACAGTGTCAATCATAACAGGCGACTTTTTTTTTTTTTTAAACCACGGAGGATGTGAAATCCCAACACATCACCACCAATGGATGTGGAGGTGACTAGTCCCTTCCATGGGGTGTCACCAAACAAGCCCTGTTTTCAAACCTCACACCCCTGACACACAGCTCCGCCAAAGAAACCCACCTGGAAGTGTTCCCAGCAGGACACACAGTGGAATATCATCAGGAGACAGGAGTCTGCAGCAATCAGGCTTGGAGGCCGCCTTCCTGCTAGAGTGACCGGGGAGAAAATACAGCCCCAGGCAAAGCAGTTCTTCTACCTTTTCCCTTGCAGTCTCAAGAAGCCATAAAGCGCTGGGCACCAATTACCAACACAGTAACAAGCCTTTTTCCCTTTTAACACCAGCCTGGGTTTTGAAGCAGTAGCTGGAGCTGAGAAGAGATGGGAATAGGAGAGTGTCCATGACCCACACGTGGCCTCATGTCACTGGTTCTTTGGGCATGGGTAACCTGTGGTACAGGCAAAACCCACATAGACATGAATGCAGTTGGTGTCACTGTTGCTCAGTGTAAGCACATCACCTTCATTTCCTCCTTCCAGCCTATTTTGTTGTATTCCTATTCAGGAGAAAAGCTGTCTTGAAACAGGAAAGGCCAAACTAGTTTCATGCATTACCAAACTCAGAGAAAACAATTTGCTTTATGAAACAGTGGGCAGATTTTCTACACAAACACTTATATTCATTGCACCCTTCCATGTGATTGCAACGTAACTGAGAAGGAGATTACCTGAAACAGAATATGTGTTCCTTTTAGAGCTTCTTCTTGGTGTTTTGCTTTTTGTCTGAGGTTTCCATTTTAAGCAGGAAAAACAAGTAATCCTGTGAATACTGCAGGTGACAAGATGGTCTGTTGTTTACTGTACTGAATGGTGATTCAAACATTTGGCTTAATTCTGTGTTCAGCTTTCCCTTTCTGTGCACAAGTGAATAACGCAGCAGAGCTGTGGCTCACTCGAGCATTTGTCATAGAGGGATGGCACTTCCCCACTCTGCAAGAGGACCAAGCCCATTTATAATCACGGGGTATTCAGATTAAATATTGCTGAGAGGCAGAGTTGTCCTTATACACTTCGAGGAGAGCCCTGCCTTTCATCTGGGTTATTTTTAAGACTTCTTTAAAAACCCAGAAACGTTCCAGAGAGTGTCTTGTTTTTAAAAGGCTTGCCTGCAGAAGATGAGGGGGTTTGTGGAGCAGAGCAGTGCCTGCCTGTTCACCTGCACAGCTGCCAAGCTGAATGGGACCACGTCTTCTAGCTGGTTCTGGGAATGTGGCCACCAGATGTGGTAAGATCCAGCAGACACCACTGCTACAGCCTCATAGACCTTGGTACAAGACCCCGGTGTCTTTATCTGAACTTTGCCCATTGCTGGAGGAGTGACTTGTAATTACCTGACAGAACTCTTCCCAAGTCGGGACCTCAGCTTGCCTCTCCAGGGTGGACTTGGGGTGGGGGCCTAGGGAGGAATGGCTGCTTCTGGATCCAAAGCTCATCCCATTGCTAGGAAGGTGTTTGTTGCTGAGAGATGGTGACATGAGTTTTTTCATTTTGCAGGAAATTAATACAAAAAACCTCAGTGAATGACCATGTAGGAAGGAAAAGTGATAAAAATCAAACTGGTTTCAGTCACAGTCATTCTCCCCTGGCTTTTTTATTCCTTCTCACCAGAGCTATCGCTGTGTGTAGCCAGTTGCTATATTGTGGCTTTATTTCTGCTACAGTGTTGCTATATTGTGGCTTTATTTCTGCTACAGTGTTGCTATATTGTGGCTTTATTTCTGCTACAGTGTTGCTATATTGTGGCTTTATTTCTGCTACAGTGTTGCTATATTGTGGCTTTATTTCTGCTACAGTGTTGCTATATTGTGGCTTTATTTTTGCTACAGTGTTGCTATATTGTGGCTTTATTTCTGCTACAGTGTTGCTATATTGTGGCTTTATTTCTGCTACAGTGTTGCTATATTGTGGCTTTATTTTTGCTACAGTGTTGCTATATTGTGGCTTTATTTCTGCTACAGTGTTGCTATATTGTGGCTTTATTTCTGCTACAGTGTTGCTATATTGTGGCTTTATTTCTGCTACAGTGTTGCTATATTGTGGCTTTATTTTTGCTACAGTGTTGCTATATTGTGGCTTTATTTCTGCTACAGTGTTGCTATATTGTGGCTATATTTTTGCTACAGTGTTGCTATATTGTGGCTATATTTTTGCTACACTGTTGCTATATTGTGGCTATATTTTTGCTACACTGTTGCTATATTGCTGCTACAGTGTTGCTATATTGTGGCTGTATATCTGCTACACTGTTGCCATATTGTGGGTATGTTTCTGCTACATTGTTGCTATATATCTGCTACAGTGTTGCTATATCGCTGTGTGTGGCCAGGCCAATCCCACCAGGATGACTTTGGTGATGTGGAGGATGAGGAAAGCTGGATATCAAGTTTTTGTCCAGCCTCTTAGGTCCTCTGTACTGGTGATAATGAAGTGGCTTTTGGACTGAGCTTTCATAAACTTCAGGAGTCAACAGTTTCTTGGAGCCTGGCCTCTGGCTTCTGCAACAAACAGCACCTTCTCAGTGTTTACTCATATGATGGCTCTCCATCATGTCCTTGGCCAGCATGGAGATCTTTCTTCTTGCCCTAACTCTTTTGTTTCTCCTGGAAGTTTCACATGTTGACATTTCCATTCATGCTTCAGTCTAAACAGTCTTTGCATTTCTGTAACAAATAACTAAATATCATGAGGTAGTTAAAAAAAAAGTAATATACCTAGACTTTGTAACAGGCTTTGTTCAATCCCAAACACCTGGGCCTGAAAGCACATCTCTGTGGCCGAGAATTTTGCTGGTATTTTGGTGATTTTTCCCCTTCCGTGCTGGGAAGCTGGAATGCTGAAACATCTGCACCCTTGTGTGATTGCATGCATGCTGTCTGAGTTTTTGCAATGACAACATAATGGTATGGATCTGGTAGCCTAGGTCATGCATCTCTTTCAGCAGATGCCAGTAACAGCTGTAGCTGAATAATAGATATTATTAAGAAGAAGATGTAAAATAAGGCTGTGAAATAGCATATGCTGGCTGGTAGCAAATGTCTTCCTGATGCTTGGAAGCATGAGATTTGGCATGGGAGTTACATGTTTTGATAAAACTATTGCAGCATTGCTGCTGGCTCAGTGTATGTATTTCAAAGCAGGGATTTTGTGAACCCTCGTGAGAGAGAGAAAAAAAAACATCGTGGCATCTTTGCTGGCCTTCACTGATGCCAACACACTTCAGTATTGAAGGTTGACATATGCACTCCTAGGCAAAAGCACATACCTGTGGTAGCTCAGATTCACTGGCCAACACAACCTGTAGTGCTGAGATTCACTACACAGTAAGGTCAGGATCACGGTAGCAGTTCAGCTGGGAATGCTTCCCGCAGTTTGGTTACTTGGTCAGGAAATCTACAAGGACGAAGCAGATAAACAGGGCTCGTGTTTTTTGTGGTGCTGTCACCTGAGTTGGCTTCATCTGACCTAAGGGGAGCTGGTGGCTGCAGCACCCAGGCACTGCTCATGGCTTTGCAGGGGATGGCAAAGGTGCCTTACACGGGCATCGGTGCTGCGGGACCTGCCCCTGAAACCTGCCAGCTGGTGTTGCAATAGGAATGTCTCCCCAGCACCCTCCCTCTGTCTCCCTGGGGCTGTCCCCACAAGAAGTGCTGAGCAAACGCCATCACCCGTGGTGGGCAGGCCTTGTGGAGGACCTGTGGGTGCTGTGAGACCAGCACAGGGGTGGGGTCAGCACTGGAGCACCCTGCTTGCAGCACGCACTTCTGTGGGTAGAGGCACGTGGAGAGGGACCCGCCTGTGACCAGCAAAGAGGAAACCTGGATCCCAAACACGCAGCACTGTCAACACTGTAAGAAGAAAATAACAGAAGGGAAAGAATCAATCAGAAAAGAAGAAAGGTCTGCTCCTCTGTGCCTGAGACACTGCAGAGGTAAGAAACCTTCACTCAAAAAAAAAAAAAAAATCAATCAAGACTTGGTTTGATAGTGGGACTATCTAATCATTCATATGTGACATGCAGAAGCTCTCTGACTTTGCTGACAAGATTCCCAGCTGGTCACATGCAAAGCACTGAGTGTTGTGTGCCCTTGGTGGCCTGGCAGCCTTCCAGTGTGGGGTCACAGCATCCTTCTGCTGGGTCCCAGCAGCAGTTTCACTGCAGTCTTGGTTGCTGCCTTCAGACAGAGGATCACTATTTTCCTTGCCAGCAGCAACTTTGTCACTGTTGTTCTTTTGACTCATGTAATTGGAATTTAGTATTTTCAGTGGGATTTACAAATACCGGGAAACCTATGACTCCTGAAGAGGGTGATAGGCACACCTGCTCCATCAAGGCAAACAGGGCTGCAGAGGTTTGGGATGAGCAAACGCTGGATTTGGCAGGAATCATTAGGAGGTTTACTGAAGTGTTGTATCTAAATCTCTCCCTCTTGAACATAAATGTCAGAGCAGAGAGTAGAGTGCCAGGGACTTACCTGAAGAGTAGCTTCTTGTCTGCTTATGGATGAGTGAATTTTGCTCCAGCTGTCCCAATACTGAACAGAGGGAGGTGCAGGTGCCTGCACAGATTTCTGGTGTTACTTGCAATGCTAGAGAAGGTAAAAGCCTGCCCACCAGCTGCTGTTTGAGAGCAGTGTGGGTCTCCCATAGGTGCTGTCCACCATCCTGACATCTCTGGGGTTGTTTTGGCTGCTGCGGGGTGGCAGAAGTGGCACTGCACCCTTATGCTTGGGCACCTGAGCCTCACTGGAGTTTCTGCACAGCAATGCCAGGGATTGGGGTTTCGTCCCCTTTTCTGGAAGGGCTGCAGCACTTCCCAGAATGGTGGCATGTGGCCCAGGGTGGGTGAGCTCCAGTGTGAAATGCTCTAGTGCCTCTCAGCAAAAATTTGCAGAGTATCCCAGCATCAGGATGGGTGGGCAAAGAGCCCAGGGGTTGATCCTGGGCATGCCCCAGCCCAGCCTGCCAGTGCCCTGGGCTGTGCCCACCGCAGGCTTAGGACAAGAGCAGCTGTTTAACTGGACACGTGTGATGCACCAGCTTAGGGCAGAATGTGTTTGCAGGTCCCTAATCATAAGGGGACAGAAAGGGAGAAAAATAGTCCCTAGATATTGTTATTGCAAAGTCCTTTGCGATTCAGCCACACAGTAGAGCATTACCTCTTATCGTAGGCTCTTCCAAGCACCTTGTTTTGTTGCTTGGTCAATCCTGAGCCGGTTGCACTTGGAAATGGTCCCCAGCTGGTGGCCACCATGGTCAGCTCATGGAACTGTGTGCTGCTGGCAGCTATTGCTGTCTCCAAGGACACTGTTGAGAGACAGTTGTAAGCAATATCCTACGCGTCCTCTTGGATGCTGGACTGTAATGATCTGTAACAGTAAAGGTCTGTGTATGTGACCTGGCCAACTATCTGCCATTAGCATTTAATGACCTCCTTATAACTGTACCTCAGTATAACACTTTCAGGGTATCCAGCCTGGGGCTACTGTAACTCCATGCTTTCTGTGTTTGTGCTGCGTTCTATCCCAGCTGGGATTCTGTATCTTTCATTAGATGCTCTTGGTCATTAATTCCTTCAAACTCTCACCCTGTTGCAGGCTCCCTAGTCACTGCTGAGTGGCCATGAATGATGCCAGGGCCAAGTCCAGCAGCCCTGAAGGGAGGTGATCAAAGGACAGGGTGTCACCACATTGGAGATGGGTTGAGCCCTCCATCCCAGAGCATGTACTCTGCAGGAAATCTTGTGGTTTAAGGCAAGCAGTGTGCTTATTTCCTGCCCTGGGATTAAGATGAGCTTTTCCGACCAGGAAAAGTAACTGTAATCAGGCCAAGGGATCTAATGCTGGAAACCAGAAACAGAGGTGGAAGAAGCCATTTCTCCCCTGTTGCAATCCAGAATGCTTGGCTGTGTTTCTTGCTGACCTGAGAGGATGGGGATCAACACAGCGGGGGGTGAGGCAGAGGATCAGGTGTGCAGTGGGAAGCGCTATGCTGGCAGGGTGCAGGATGGGTGAGGAGGAGTTTGATGCTTGCCTCTTGCTAGCCATGCCATCCCAGGGCAGCCTGGGTTAGGGGAGCAGGCTGGGGCCACCATGTTCCTCAGCACAGCTGCTCCTACCTGCTGGCTCTGCCTCAGTGGATGCTCCCTTAATGCTGAGCAATTACAGAGCGTGGCACCTCTGCCACCCACTCAGCCCCAGTTTCCAAGGGGTAGTAATTTCTGCCTCCAACAAGAGCAACCTGCTGCCAGTCATGTCATGGAGATGGAGCATCTTTTGGTTGCCTCTGCATTTCACTCACCCCCAGGCTAGGGAAGTCATCACACACTCTTGTGTCAGTGGGTTTCAAGTCTTTTGCAAGGCAGTCCATGGACTGTCTATAAAAGCTGCCAGTGCAATGTGATGACTGACCTCTGTGTCAGCTCAACTAAATTAACTTGTGAAGTTTTTATGTATTTTTCACCAAAACCTCTATGGACGACGACATGGTCCAGTAGCTGCCTGAACCAAACTCGTGTTTAAGCATATCTGAATCTTTCCACTCCAGCATGGGAAGTTGCTTTATGGGCTTATTGCCTAGATGCCTTTGTGACTGTCCAGAGGTTTCACAGTTAAATCCCAGCCTTGCTCAACGTAAGTGTGGACCCCAGCAGGAGATGAGATGGCTGCTGCAATGAAAGAGGCAGAAAATGTTATTGGCTTGGAGGAAATCCACATGGAGAGACAAGAAACTCCAAAAGGTGGGTTTATATTGGTGGGACTAGAAAACTGGGTCCTCATTTAGCTGGGGTAGAGGGAGGGTCCCCACTCCAGCTACCTAACACCTTGGTCCACGGAGTCACAATTGTCAGCTTCAAACTGCTCCTCTCCCATTGCAGCTACCAGGCTGGTGGCCGCTACCTATGGTAGTGGGAAGAGCCATCTGAGTTGTTTTTTCTCAGGTCTCTGCTTTGTGTGAACAGTTTATTATATTGGCAATTCAATGACTTTCTTTAATTTGGATACATTTTCTATTTCAAAAGCATTTGAAAGTGAAAAACTTTGTAGAAAAGCAAAAAAAAAAAGCCTACATTTGAAAAAAAAAAAAAAAAAAAAGAAATTTTCTCCTGAAATTCTGAGTAAGTTCTGTTCCATTTCAGAGGTAATGTTGAGAGGTTTGAGCTGACTTAGTTGGGCCTGACATAAAAATTTATGCAGCTCTGGCTTTACCTAATTAAGAGTTTGAAAGTGTACACATACTAGAAGCTTTCTGCCAGGTCTGTTTATAAAACTGTCCTAGCCCTGATCTTGAGATGCTTTGCTTGTTTCTGAAATGGGGTGGGGGGTGTGTGGGGAAGTTCAGGAATAAAGGCTTAGGAGGTGAAACTGAGCCCAGAGCTCCTGGCTGTGCTCGCCTTGCAGGGCCTGGGGCTGGGGCAGCCCCCAGCTCACACTGGGAGCGAACCTGCACTCCAGGGATGCAAAGGGACTGAGCCTCACAGCAGTTTGGGCAAGGGAAAGGAGCAGACCATTGCCCAGATGCAGTCCAAGCCATGGGTTTCTAAGGCAGCAGGGGTAGCTCAGTACAAGGCTGCCCTTCCTCCATGCCCAGCCCGCTCTCTTCCCCACTGGCTGCTGCTTCAGCAACCCTCTGACATGCCCAGCCACCGGCGTGCCCAGGGGCTGGTTAGTGGACACACACTGGTAGATGTTTCCAGCTTATTTCCTGGTGCAGTCCCACAGTAGCATGAAAATCTTTGACATTTAATAAAGAGGGGGTAAAATTTGACTGCTGACATGTTTTGTATCTTTTTCCCTTTGGTGTTCAGGGCAGAAGACATTTACAGTGGAAGAAGCTGTGGAAACCATCGGGTTTGGGAGGTTCCACATTATGCTTTTTCTGATCATGGGCAGCACGGGGGTAGGTGTCTGCAGCTATCTGCACCGGCCCCAAAAACCCTCTTCTCATTTTCCTTATTACTGTGCGGTAACAACCATAAGCACCATGAGCACATATTGCAGTCCATATTTTTTTGCATATACATACCTCCTCAAGCAGAATTTCTGCTGTTTCATCTTCGGCCAAAATAGATATCAGCCACAATAGATATCAGACCTATTTCAGGGCAAAGCTGAGCAGGTTGGCCCAGAGCACCCTGGCCTGACCCCTGCCTTGAAGCCCTGTCCCACCAGGCAGCGCTGAAGGCATGTCTTCAGTAGTGCCTGAGAGTTACATTCAGCCTCCTGACAGCACTTTTTATGCCATCCCCAGGGCACCCAAACCCTGTGCAATCTGGCACAGAAGGGCTGCCGTCCTCTCACCTTCAGCTACCTGAAAAATTTCCTAACTGCCAGGGTCTTGGGTTAATGATGCATCTGGTGTGGGAACTGGGTCAAAAGACTGAGGCCAGGCTGAGGTAAAGATGCAATGGAGACATGTACATGAGCATCACTGCAGCTGAGATGTAAAAGCCTCCAGCTGTGTGTAAATGATAGGTTCATTTCTTAACTGAGGCTGGCTTTTGGGGCAAACAAATGCAGCAATGAAGTTTTTAATAAAGGCAGTTTTGAGAGGTCATCTTCATGTCAGATGCCTGAAATCACAGCCAGGTACCTAACCAAGCAGCTTGGTTTCCAAATACAGTTAAAGATCTTCCACTAACACAGCTGGGTAAGATTCTCTTCTGCAAAGGCTGAGCCTTTCCAGCCTTCCTAGATACCTGCTCTCAAGGGCCACCTTTCTCACTTCCTCTCCCTGCTTCCAAGTGCTCACATCTTCCAGATCAGGCACAGGCTCAGACCACTATGGAGGCACCATGGCTTCACAGGGCTGTTTTGGTATGGTGGGACTGCCACAGCTGCAGGCTTGGTAGGACTGAGGGACTTTTCTCTGTGGACTTCTTGTGGCTTCCCTTTTTGCTAATGTGCACACTCGTTCCCGAAGGTGGCTGAAGCCATGGAGATCATGCTAATAGCTGTTGTGTCCCCTCTCATCCGATGTGAGTGGCAGCTTCAAGACTGGCAGGTGGCTTTAGTGACAACGGTGAGTGACTTGTCTTCTCCCTCATGCAGGTCATCCACCATGTGGTCATTGTCAGGGGCACTGCCTCAGGCTTTGTAAAGTACATTTCCCAGTGGACCGAATAAATTCTCAGGGATTTGTCCCTCCTCTCAGGGACAAGGACAGTACCACAACTGCAGAAACCTAGAAAGCGAGCTGACATGAGCATGTGGTCCGTGCCCAGAACTGTAATGCCAAAACAAGCCCCCACTTCCATATTTTTATTTTTAAGTCCTTGCCATCCAACCCCAAGCTTTGAGGGTTGAAGCAGTGAGTGTCTACGTGGAGGAAGACGACCCCTGCAAGACACCTCACTCATGGTTCTGGGCACTGCACTTCATCCTGCTGTTTAGAGAGCATTCAGCCCACCCGCAGTTCAAAGAGCAGAGCTGCCCAGTTCTGCTGTGGGCAGAACCAGCTGTGGGCCCTCCACAGCTGCATTTCAATTCCCCTTAGGTGGTGTTTTTTGGCTACATGGTCTTCAGCATAGTGCTCGGACTCCTGGCCGACAGGTATGGCCGCTGGAAGGTGAGTGAGCGCTGGGGGGCTGCACGTCCCCTTCCCGAGCCCCACAGGAGCCTTGCACCTGGCTGAGCCACTGGTTTGAATACCCTGCTTTTTCCCCCGTTGCAGATTCTGCTGCTCTCATTCCTCTGGGCAGCCTACTTCTCCTTGCTGACCTCGTTTGCCCCATCCTACATCTGGTTCGTGTTCCTGCGGGCCATGGTAGGAGGTGGCGTGTCAGGCCATGCGCAAGGGTAAGGCCGTGCCCTGTGGTGCGAGCCAGCCTTCACTGGGAGGTTAACGGAGGCACCCACGGGCACCGTGGTGGGGGTTACAGCGAGAAAGGCCCTTCAGCTCATTTTGGCTGGCCGTGGCGGACCGTTCCCCTTGTGCTGAGCCTGATAAGCTGTGGCTGTGCTGCCACCCAAGGGAGTCGGCAGGGAAGGGGCCTCTGTGGGGGCTGGAAGTGGAAAGGAGAGCGAGTTCCCACATCGCCTTACAACAACATGTTCTGTAATTTCACTGAATCCTGGTCAATCAACCTAAATTGCAGTTCCCAAGGACCCCCAGCCCCTGGAACAGAGGGGACAGCTGGTTTATGTTAAGCAGGTGACAGAGGGATTATTAAGCACATATATTATAAAAGCAATTAGACAGGTAACAGATGAGCAAAGGCTGCTTCCTCGTAAAAAAGTCACACAATTCTGCTTAAGTAGCAAATTCTTCTTGAACTGATGTAGAATGTTCCCATTTAAATGAAACTTTTTGCTCTGTTGCAGTGGAAAGGGAGACGTGGAGCAGGGGGAGGAGAAATTAACAGCGTTAACAATCACTTCACTAGGAGCCTGGCAAAATAAGTTATTTCTTTTGACCCTCTCAGGGAAACAAATGCAACGTTTCAGCAGCTTCCATTGTTCTTGAAACCTGGTTGCTGCCCACACAGGAAAGCCTCAAACCAGTTGCATTGACCCAAGAGCCCTTTGCTGGAGCGAAGGACAGGAGGGAGACAGATGCCGTTGGGAGGAGAAGGCATCCTGTGCCAGGGTCACGCATCTGCTGAGCTCCTGGTGTTGCTTGCCTCGTGTGTGTGTGGGTCATTCCCTGGGCATGGTGTTTGCTAATGAGTCTAATGAGGATGGAGGGAAACTGCATTTATAAAACACTTCAATAGCTGAGATAGCAGGAGCCAACATGGGCCTCTCCCCACCCCTCTTTCTTGCCAAGGAAGTACAATTCACACCTGGGAGCTTGAGAGATGCCAGTGCCATGCCCTCCCCCAGGGGCTATCCAATCATTTGATAAAAAATGGAGCAGACTGTTTAATGGAAAAAAATCACTAAAAATTGTTCATTTCTACAAACATGCCCTATGCCTGTGCTGACACCTCAATCACCTCAAAAGACCTTTCCATAGGTTTCCTGGTGCATAGACTGCAGTGTTTACCTGCCTGTGTCCCACAGCCATGGCCTGGATGGGATTCATGCTGTGCATCTCCCTTGCAGGTGGTTTGGTGCCTGCCCGAGTGGGAAGTGTGTTGAGCAGGGATCCCCTGTCGCTGGGTGCTCGGTGGTGGCAGGCGGGTGGTCTACAGGCAGCGACATCCAGCACCGGCTGAGCTGAGCTGAACTGCTACTTGATGAGTATGAAAATTCTAATTATTGCTGTATTTCTGCATTTTTTTCCCTTTTTTGCTAGGCTTATCATAAAAACAGAATTTTTGCCCAGCAAATACCGAGGATACATGTTACCGTTATCTCAGGTAAGAATGACACATTACTGTTTCTTTTAGTCCCAAGTCCCAGGAGATTTGCCCCGCTGCTGTCTGGAAGCTGGGTCTCCAGCACATCAGTCTTTCTCCCAGACTATTCACACCTGTCTGGGTCTGAGCAAGTAATCTGCATTATTAAAGATGTGCACAGGCAGCCGTCTTTAGAAAAGAGGCGATATCTCCTCAAATAATTGGATGTTCCAAACGTTGCATGGGGAATTTGAGTGATGGCTGACACCCAGTCTCTCAGTTGCTGTATCAATAACGGTGATACCCACTTCAGCGGGGCCGGTGCTGATGGGCCGGCAGGCACTGGAGCTAACGGCACCTCCAGCCTCCTCCAGCCCTGGGCTCATTCCCTCCTCTCTTTGGACCCCTGGTGAGAACAAATGGTTAATGAGGGGACTCCCAGATGAGGTTATAATCTGTGCCCTCTCCTGTCCCTGCTCAGGGCTGGCTCGGGGCTTCGAGCAGGATAGGGCTAGCATGATAGCCCCAAACTCAGCCTGAGACGTGCTGGGAGGGTTGTGCCTGCTTGCTGGGCAAAAACCACAGCAAGCGTGACTCTGGTTGTTGCTTGCTCCAGATCTCTGCAATGGGCACTTGCTTCATGTGCAAATGATCTGTGGAGGTCTCATTGAGCACATTAATTCATCTGACTGTTGAACCAAAAGTGTTTGTAAATGGTCTTAGTGGCAGGGTTAATTTGTTTTTTAATAAAAATAAAATACTACTTTTTAATAAAAAGTAATATTGCCTGTTTGATCCCAGGGCTTTGTTACCAAAGTGTTGTCAGAAACACAAAGGTTTATAAAGAAAAACAGTCTTGTATTTCTCCCCAGACATTTGTTATTTCTGCCTGCAGATTATTCATGAATTTTCTGTGGCTTTTATGTATTTGTTTGTGCTTTGTGTTGGCTGAGCTCCCTTGGGTGGTCCCCCAGAAAGGGGCACATCTCCTGATGGCAACAAGTGAACTTCAGGGAGGAATGGACTTGCAGATCGGGGGCCTGATTCTCTGGTGGTATAAATTGGCGTTGAGTCCACTGGAGACCCACCAACTTCTTGCAGTGGAAATGTGGCTTGGTTTTGCCTTCAGTGCTTGTAAATCTGCTGCTTCCCCACAGAGTTTTAGGCAAGAGGAAAATTCATGAGTGTGAACATTGGCAGAGAAGTGACTGGAAGGACAAAAGAAGTGGCTTTAATTACAATGGTAGCCACAGCTAGTTACCTGTTTTCATCTGAAGCTGATTAAGACTGTCTTCAGCCATCCTCTCCCATATCCTTGTCTGTCTTTCCCTCTTTCCTTCAACCCAAGCTCAGCTTCTCAGATTGACCACCGTAAGGATGGCTCAGTTTGAACCACAGTGCTCTCCAGCACAGATCCCCACTTATCCATGGAACTAGAGTGGAAGGGAAGAAAAGAAAAAAAAATGCTGTCATGTGTTCATGTTTTAACCACTTCCTTTTTCTTGGAAAGGTGTTTTGGTTGGCAGGATCCTTGTTAATCATTGGCCTGGCATCGGTGGTGAACCCAACCATTGGCTGGCGGTGGCTGATCAGAACTGCGTCCATCCCCGGAATTCTTCTCATACTGGTGTTCAAGGTAAGAAGAGCTACTCTCCTTGCTCCCTGCTGCACTGCCACCAACGTGGCGTCTCCCCAGGCACCAAAAGGCATCACCCTCCACCCCCTGCAAGCCTGGGGTAGTCTTTGTGTCCTCCTTTCACCACCACAGCCCTCTCACCCAGGGGGCTTGGGAAGGTCCTGATGGCCTGGGGGGAGCTGCAGGCCAGCTGGTGGGAAGATGTCACCCTGCAGGAGGCGGCTTGGCTTTACTTCGCTTTGCAAAGCCGCTGGCTTTGCTGCCCCACTGTAGCCCTCCAGCACCCCAGACTCCAGTGTTCAGGCTGCCAGCGGTACCCAGGGGACTGTGGTGATGGGCCAGGCATTGAGAGGAAGATGGTCTAGGCAGGGTGTGCAAAAACTCACAAATAATATCTCCAGACTGGTTCTAGCCATAGCACACCCTCTTCAGATTTTACATTTGCTAGGACTGAGGAAAGAAGCCTTCACTGAAGTGCTGACAGGGCAAATGGGTGTCAGGGTCAACCCTGGCTTCCCCAGGTTTACTCATGCTTAAGAAGTATCAGCCTTGGACATGACGACTGTCTTATTTGTGGGGAGTGATGTGGAAAATCCCTACTTACAGTGTTCGTGGGCACTGCAGTGCTAAGCTGTGGCTGGTGCAAGCCGTGCAGATGTTAGTGCCCTTCCTGCAGCTGGACAAATGCACGAGTCCACCTGGGGTGTTACCTGGGCAGTCAAATGCAAGTTTGCTGTGAATGTCCACTCGCATAACTTTGATGTTTGGTTTCCCTGATTATTTTTGCCAGGAAAAAAAATAGGTAGCAAAAGCTTTTAGTCCAGAAGTAAAAAAAGACACAGTCAGCATACGTGCCTTTAGAAAGCAAGTCTTAAATTCATATTTCGATGATACAGATTTAATGGTTTGTAATTTGATAGAGCCACCTTTTAATAAAAAGGCATTTTATTTTAAAAGAACACCAGGTGTGGTTGAATGTTGCAAATGATAGTGATGAGTGATTTAGATCCTACATTTCATACATTTCTTCCTTTTCTTTAATGGCCTTGTTGATTCTTCCAAAGCTTTTGCTTGAGTGAGTGCCACGTGCCCCAATCCCATTTTAGAATTTCAGTTAAGGCTTGTTTTTGTTAAACCTGTGTCTTTGGCTTCCAAGTCTCACAACCACTTGCCACAGATGGCTCAGCAGCAGACCCCTGGGATCTGTACCAAGAAATGGGTTTGTTGGGCAGGGTGAGTCCCCCCAGCATGGGGTGTGGGGAGCTGGGACACGCAGGAATGTCCCAGGGCACGGCTGGGGAGGGGAGCAGGCAAAAGGCTGCTGCAGCTCAGGCAGTGCCCCGTGCTAACCTGGCCGGGCTCCTCGGTGTGATGGGAAGCTGTTGGGTAGGGTTGCATGGACAGAGAGGCACAGAAAGGCTTTCTGCTTTCAGTTCATCCCAGAGTCGGCGCGGTACAACGTGTCCACAGGAAATGTGGCAGCTGCCCTGGTCACGCTGCAGAGGATAGCCAAGACCAACGGGGCAGTGATGCCCGAGGGGGTGCTGAGGGAGCCCGCCAAGGTAAGCCAAGCCCATGGCACTGCCTGGCCCCTCTGTCCCAGGCAGGGCTGCTGGCATCTGGGGTTTGGGGAAGGAGCGGGACTCCCAAGCACGTCTTGTTCTGTCTCTCTCCCCCTCCTTGCCTGGTTTCTTTCCAAACTATTTTCAGCTACTGAATGTGATGATAAAGATATATTTTTTTCTTTTGGAAAGACAGTAATCTTGGACCTCAAAATGGAATTGAGTTTTCTGCTTTTTTTTCACATTCTTTGTGTTTGCTCAGAAAAATAATGTGCTGAGAAAATATTTGCTTCCTTTACCACAAAAAGTGCTCCCAGCAAAGCATGTTCTTCCTTATTGCCCATCCACCCCCAAGGGGTGTCCCCTGTGCTGTAAGACCTGGGATTTGCTCCTCAGGCTCCCTCTCAGGTATGTGACCCATCAGGCTGCAAGGGTCCCTGCCATGAAGTCAACCCACCGCTCCCAGAGGCTTCTCCCAGCCCCTGGCTGGGCTTGTCTGCTAGGTCCCAGCACCTCAGGTCCCCGAGTGTGGAGCCACAGACCAGCAGAAGAAGGTCAAGGCAGGAGAGGCCATTTCACAGCTACCACCATTTCCACCTGTAAGCAGCTGAGCAGCTCAGGAGTTGGTTGCTACTGGACCAAAATGCCCAAAAGCATGTGTGAGTGTTGCAGGTGGGGCAGGAGAGGGGCAGGGGACCAGGACACACACACACATCCCCCCCCAGGCTTCTCCCTTTTACCCCCAGTCCGGGCCCTGCTGACTGCAGGGTGGGAGGACTTGTTAAGGTGGCTTTTTTGACCCCCAAGAGAGGAAGACTGAACAACACTGTTGTCCGGGGCCTCAAAATTATTCTCCAGCTCTTTTAAGCCCCTTTCCTGGACCTCTTTGCTGCTTATTCAATCCCACAGGCACCAAGCATTGTCCTTAGCAATTCATGCAAGATGGTGCTATTGTATTGGAATTAGTTAGGATTAAAGCTTCCCTGTAGTTTCATTGAATTTATGTAATGGACCCGCATTGGCTGTGGGAAGGGTTTTAGTTAGTTGTGCACCCTCTCAGGCTTAACCAATGATGAGGAAAATAAAAGTAAAGGCAACCCAAACCATCCCTATGAACTCATCTCCCCTTGCTGGCGGGATGCTG
Source organism: Falco peregrinus (assembly GCF_023634155.1). NCBI lineage: Eukaryota > Metazoa > Chordata > Aves > Falconiformes > Falconidae > Falco > Falco peregrinus. Next base: position 64,492,842 of record NC_073726.1, read on the forward strand.
CTGGCTCTCAGGGAGCAGCAGGGCAGGCAGGGCCCTGCAGTGCCTGCTCGTCTCTGCTCACTGGCGTTTCAGGCCTCTCAGCAAGACGTGGCCACAAACTGACTCCCACAGGCAGAGCAGGGGATGCTGGGCACCTCTCCCCTGCTCATGGGGCAGCGGGAGCTGCCAGCAGCCCCAGCAGTGCTGGCCGCCCAGCAGCAAACAGGGACCCTCCAGCACTGTGATGGTCATGCTGGGGCCAGTCTGCTGGGAGCTGAGGGGGTCCTGTGCAGGCCAGGAGTGCTCAGGGTGTTCTCTTCTTCCTTTGCACCACATCCTCTCGTGGGCATCCTTTGGGAAGAGTGGCTTTCCTCTCCCGAAGGCGGATGGAGTGCTGTGTTGCACCATCTGTCAGTCTGTCTCTGCCACTGGGGGCCTGGGGTGCCAGCTGCTACTGCAGAACGCTCACCCTTACATAAATGATACTTTTTTAAAAATTCTATTTCTATCAAACTATTTGCAGGAAAGAAGAGGAAGATTCAAGGACCTCATCCACCCCAAATACCTCAGAACCACTTTGCAGATATGGATCATATGGTAAAAAAAGTCTTTTTGTTTTTTATCTTGCTTGTCAGCTCATTCTCTTAGTTGAACGTGTGCAGGGAGCAGAAGTCTCCCACTGACTCTGCTACTACAGGGCACCACTTCTGCCTCAGGAGGCAACTGAAGATCCCTGCAGCTGGAGGGGGACTACGTGGGCATGGGTTGGGCTGTTGTGATCTTTAGGCTTGTCCTGACCACAGACCCTATGTCAGTCAGTGTCAATGTAGGCAGAAAAGGGCTGGACAGCCAGGATGGTGCAGGACACCGTAAGTCCTTCCTCAGGGCAGGGTGGCTCAGGGGAGGTGGGGTGTGGGCCAGGTGAGGGCTGCAGAACGCCCGTGCCTGCCTGCAGCATGCACCAGTGATGTGCTCGCAGCTCCAATTCCCTTCTTGGTGTAAACTTGTTCTTCCCAAGAGGAGAAGTGCACCACCTTTGCCTGCCAGCCAATGCATCAGTGAAATAGGGCTTCAACAGAAACTCATTAACTGTTAGCAGTGCTGCTGGCTGGAGAAAATTAAGATTGAAGAGAGATGGGTTTCATATGCAATGTTCCTGGTTGCTGTATGCAAGGGTAATATATGTTTCATTGGCTTTGCTGTCTGGAGTGGAAATGTATAAATAATAGGTCCGTGGGAACTCATTGACCCAAAATGTTGCTAAGTCAGGCCTTGATTTTTTTGTTTTTTTCCCCTCAACTTGTGTGTTATGAAATATCTTATTTTTTTTATCCTCCTTTCTCTCCTAGTCCTCCCAGGAGTTACTGGCCTGTTCTTGGGTTTGCATTCCCACCTCCTATGTCCCAAGCATCCCCCACCTCCCCGGGCAGCTTGTTTCCTAGCCCAAATTCTGCTGCTCATTTCTGAAACTGCCAGGGGATAAAAAAGTGAAAATTACTTCTCGGCCTGCTTATGATTAGGCATATGCTGAATTACTTGATAATGACATAGCCAGGCTGCCATCACCAATGCTGTGTTCTTGACAGCCAGCCAGGGTGTGATGGGAGCCTCTCCAGCCAGTTAATGAAAACTTCTGAAAATCCCTGGGCAGAAAGGATAAGGACTAAAAAAAAACCCTGGACAGTTGCTTCATGTGAGCTGCAAGCATCAGGGCCTGACACTGAGACTCCCTGATCCCCTGGGAAAGGGGTGGTTTGGAAATGTCTCTGTTATCAGCCCTGTGTGAGGGAAGGGACCGAAGGGGCAAGCTCTCCCCAGCGTGACCACAGCCCGTCACCTGCTGCAGAGCAAGAAACAGCACTAAGGGGCAAGCAAAAAGGTGGTGGGTTGGCCCTGGCTGGATGCCAGGTGCCCACCAAAGCTGCTCTGTCACTGCCCTCCTCAGCTGGACAGGGGAGAGAAAATATAAGTAAAGGCTCGTGGGTTAAGGGCAGGGAGGAATCACTCACCAATTACTGACTCAGGCAAATGAGACTTGACTTGGGGAAAAATTAATTTATTACCAATCAAATCAGAGTAGGATAATGAGAAATCTTACAAACACCTTCCCCACCCCCTCACCCCCCTTTTTCCTGGGCTTAGTTTTACTCCTGATTTTCTCTACCTCCACCCTGCCAGCAGCACAGGGGGACAGGGAATGGGGGTTGTGGTTGGTTCATCACACGTTGTTTCTGCTGCTCCTTCTTCCTCAGGGGGACAATGCCTCACACTCTTCCCCTGCTCTAGTGTGAGGTCCCTCCTACAGGAGACAGCTCTCCATGAACTTCTCCAGCATGATTCTTTCCCACAGGTTGCAGTTCTCCACACACTGCTCCAGCATGGGTCCCCCGTGGGGTCACAAGTCCTGCCAGCAAACCTGCTCTAACCTGGGCTTCTCTCTCCATGGGGCCACAGGTCCTGCCAGGAGCCTGCTCCAGTGTGGGCTTCCCATGGGGTCACAGCCTCCTTTGGGCATCCACCTGCTCTGGTGCGGGGTCCTCCATGGGCTGCAGGTGGGGATCTGCTCCACCGTGGGCCTCCATGGGCTGCAGGGGCACAGCTGCCTCACCGTGGGCTTCACCACGGGCTGCAGGGAAAGCTCTGCCCCAATGCCTGGAGCACCCCCTGCCCTTCCGTAGTCCTTGGTGTCTACAATGTTGTTGCTCTCGCATAGTCTCACTCCTTTCTTTTGTGCAGCAACTCTTTCCTCTTCTTAAATATGTTATCCCAGAGGCACTGCCACCATCACTGATGGTCTTGGAGCTGGCCGGCATTGGCTCCATCAGACACAGAAGAGGCTTCTCGCAGCTTCTCACAGAAGTCACCCCTGTAGCCCCTCTCTGCCAAAAACCTTCCATGCAAACCCGATACAAAGATAAACTATGAGCTGGAATGGAGTCCCCCAGGGAAGAGCAGTGCATGGGTGTAGGTGGTGGTGGTGTGCCATGGGTGGAGTGACCGGTGACCTGGTGGGTACCTGAGTCACTGCTGGGATCCAGCTAAGGTGGTCCATCACACAGAGCTGGTGTGTGCAGCAGGGGTCCCAGTGCACCCAAAACCTGCTGTATTTCATTTTCCTCACCTTCCCTGTCATTGCTGCTGCTCACTGCAGTGTTCCCACCCGCAGGCTTGGCATAGCTTTCGCATATTACGGCGTCATCTTGGCCAGCGCTGAGTTACTGGAGCGGGACCTCGTCTGTGGCTCCACTGCACCACAGCTGCAGGACTCTGGTGATGACCCTGAGAGCCACAGCCCCTGCCATTGCCACTTGTTTGGGCCAGCCGCCTACCAGACCATGATCATCAGCACAGTTGGAGAGATCGCATGTAACCTCTTCTCCCCTCCCTGCCCTGCCATTCCCTTCTTAGAGCCAGCCAATACTCACTGCAAAGCTTTTAGCTGTGCATACACTTAGTGAAGTGCCAGGGGTCGAAATGTCCTCAGCATTGCTGGCAACTGCCAGGCACAAGCTCTTCAGATGACGGTCTGGGACACAGGCCATTAGCTGGTGGCAAGGGGCAAGGGAGGGCGTTGCTCCCCAGGTGAATAATTCAGACGCATCAGAGTCCTTCCTTCAGCACGGGTCCTTCCAACAGCAGGGCCACAGACCTCCTCTGCAGTTAGTATGTACCAACAGTCTTGGTTAAACTCCAGGGGAAATTTCTCCTAACAGTGAAACCAAGTCAGCTTCCCAAATCCCCAGACATGCAGGTTTTGAAGTCAGAAATAACCAAGGACTGCAAATAGATTGATGTAATTGAATGCACCACCCAAGTGCCCTGTTTTCCAAGAGGTGGTGGCCTCAGGAGCAGGTCCTGTGCTGAGCACTACAGCAAAGGACAGCTAAGCGCCCAGGGAACCCACAGCAAACCAAAATGCTTCCTGGTGCAGCCTGCCCGGGAGTGCTGGGGCACGGCAGGACGGCCCACAGGCACCCACATGGCACGCTGAAAGAGCCTGGCGCTCTGTGCATGTCTCGTATTGCCGCAGCGAGGTGGATGTTCGCCCTGGTTCATGTCTTGGCAACTGAGCTATAAAGCGACTGGGTGTTGGGTCCTGCAGGTGCAGCCAGGCTGGGACCAGCCCAGCGGACCCCCAGGTGCCTCCCAGCTCATGGGGGAACTCAGTGGGGCATGCTCGGGGCCCCAGGATTTGTCTGGGCTGTGGCCAGAGGGGCCAAAACCACCCAGGTCTGCGGTGCTCACCCAGTGGGTGCCTTCTTCGCATGGCTCAGGACAGGCATTAGTGTCCTGCCCTAGTACAGCAGGGCAAGTTCAGCAAAGGACAGGCTCCATCCTCTGAGGGGAAGGACAAACTGAAAAGGGGCATGGGGAAAACTACAGGGTTTGGGTACAGGAAGAGAATTATAGTGTTTGTCCATTTTATAGAGCATTGGGCTGGTGCTGGGAATGCAGAGAGGTAATTTCTAGGCATGCTTTGTAAGGTCTATCAAGACAGACAACCATGGCAGTTAGCTAACATTTTATGGTTTTCCTTTTCATCTCCAGTAAATCCTTTGAATGTTCTTGGCATCAATTTCCTCGGAAGACGACTGAGCCTGTGTATCACCATGGGATGTACAGCCCTATTCTTTCTACTCCTCAACATCTGCACCTCAAGGTAGTCTGGATCAGTATGTGGGTCTTGTTGTGGGCATGTAATGCTGAGGGCAGTACCTATGGTATTCTCATGTCACCAGTCAGGCCAGTAATTCCTGTACATCTGAAAAAAACCCTCTGACTGGTTCCCTCCTCTTCCTGGGAAAGCAGCGGGAGGAGATGCCATGGTGCAGCAGGATGCAGAGGGGCTCGCTTGTGTTACTGAGCCCACATGGCTTCCCTGAAGCATACAACAAGCTGCTTTCTAGCACAGCCTAGAAAACTAAAAATCATGTGAATAAGATCCACCAGAAAGACGACATATTTTTCCTTTGCTTCCCCACCCCCCCTGTTTTTTTGTTGTTGTTTTGTTTTTTGGCAATGTTACGTATATCGCCTCTAACTTGTAGAGTTGGGCACTTCAAAAGGAGTTCAAGGCACCAAGAGAAAGGTTGCCCTGAGTGTCGAGAGGGGTATGAAAGACCCTCTCAAGCTGGCAGAGCTTAATGGTTCCTGAAAATCGGAATGGCTTCAAGTTGAAGTTTCCTCTAAACTGTCTGGTAGCCTGATTGCTGCTGGCCAGCCGTGTACACCCTGCTGCCTGCCCTGTGGGCCGCTGGTCCCAGAGGCTGGCTGCCATGCTTGGCTGCTGGAGCGGGAGGCTGCAAACAGTCGTTAAACTGAATTAAGGAAGCTTACAGTTACTCAGTAAGGCACTGGCCTCTGTACTGCTATTATTATTTGCAGTTTTCCCTGAAACTGAGCCTGGCCATCATATGTGCTTGCAATGGATTTATAGAGGAACCGAAAGCGAGGGCTGGGCTGGGAGTCAGACGACTGCAATGCTGAGGGCACGAGCTGAGCCACTACAGTCCTATACAGATCGTTCCCCCTTCAGTGGCCCGGAGGAAACCTAACGTGCAATAGATTGTAGTCAAATGTGCCTTGCCAACGAACTAAGGAAAGACTTGTCAGCAATGAACCTTTCTTTATATTTTCCCTTATATTAAGCTGGTAAAGCCTTAGCATAGAGCGCGTACTAGGTTGCCACTCTGCTGATCACCATTCAGTGATACTAACCCTTTGCTCCACATGGTTTTCTCTCCAGCACAGGCGTGACTGGGTTTCTCTTCATGCTGCGCGCCTTGGTTTCAGCAAACTTCAACACCATCTACATTTACACAGCAGAGGTGAGTCCTCCTGAAAGTACGTTAAGCTGCTCTGGGGCATGAAAGGTCATTTGCCAAGGAATGCTGCCATATTTATTGACTAGTTAAGTCCCCTTTCTTGAACTAAGTAGCTTTGGCTTCCTGGCCACGGTTTTATATGCAAGGTCAGAGAAGGAATGAGAAAATTAGTTGGAGATGTCAAGAGCAGATGGAAGAGGAATGTCCTGCTGAGCCACCTGTTGGTCAGATACTACAAAATGTTGGCTTTGAGGATGCTGTGTACCAGCATCTTATAAAACCCACAATCTTCCCTCTCCCCAACCCCTGCAGTTAGAAAATAGGCTACCGCTGAAATGAACCTTTTCCAGCACTTAAGGGACTGATGTAGTACTATGAGGTAGTATATGTGGTTATATTTGATTTTTTTGACTTACTTAATAGAAATTGATGTGCTCTGTCTGCAAATAGTTTTTTAATCCTTCAGAGCGCTTGTCCTTCATACAGCTTTGGACCCATGAGTTCTGTGGGTTAAGTATGCATTGCTGGGGGTTTTGGTGGTTCTTTCTTTAAACAATTGTGTGAAGTTAATTGTATTGCCTTGAAGATTGAGTAAAGTGATAAAAAGCAAACAGAAGTAGCTCCCTGTATTGGCTTCTTTTAATAGTACACTATATTATTTAAGCATGCACTAGGCCTGAATAAATCCAAGTGTCTTAATAGTCCTGAACTGGATGCTGTTGATGTAAAGACCATTGCTGCAACAGCCATATCATAAACAATACTACTCACAATTTAATCGGTGATCAAAACCAAGCTTGGAAATCCCTTTTCTGGCTGCAAGCCTGGATTCTTCTTGAATTACCTTACCTCCACTGGCTTGGCCCAGTAAAATATTTAAACAAAGGCTTACATGAGTATACTTGCTAAAATCTACTGATAGTAACAGGACAATTAAAGTTAAGCAAAACACATACTTAAGTGTTTTATTGGCACAGGAATTTGGGAGATGTGAAAAAGAAAATACACAAAGCCCATTCTTCTAAGCCTGGAGATTTCTTACTGGGATCTGTTTTCCTTTTTCCTCCTTCTAAATACGAGTGCCGCTGATACAAATGAATAGGCAGTCTTGAAGACTGCAGACAATATCCTTTATTCTTACTTGCCAGATACAGGGCCTGTCAATATAAATTGAATTCTTCCTTTAGCACTCAGCCCATCCTCTGTGACTTTGGTGTGAGCTGCTCAGCACAGCTGGGAGGAAGGCAGTAGTAGGGGTGGTAAGCAAACAGCAGGGGAGTCCCATCCAGCTTTGATTGACTTGCCCTAAAACTTTATTTGGGGTAAAAATTGGCAGATTTTAATGGCACAAATGAGACAAAAAGAAGTCTTTGTTTCTATTCATGTCTTATCCCACTGGCTAGCTGCTCTTGATAATGTAATGAGTCTTTCTGAAGAAAAATTTGAAAGAAAAAAGAAAAAAAAATAAAGACAAGTATCATAGATTGTTGTACTAATTAGATTTCTTTCTGGACTATTTTAGGTTTATCCCACCACGATGCGAGCACTGGGGGTGGGAACAAGTGGGTCACTGTGCCGTGTTGGAGCTATGGTGGCCCCATTTATATCACAAGTAAGACCACGCTTGATACTGTTGAACAATGTGCTGATCATTGCTATCAAATACACAGAGAGGTACCCCTGAAGTTCACCAAAAAAAGGGGGGGGACACAATCAATTTCCCCCTCCCAACTTGGTACAGAGTACTTAGCAGTCTTTGCCAGATGTAGCTCTGCATAAATTTAATCCCAAAGCTGAGCTTGCTTGTATTTGTTATTTTCTGAAAGCTCTTAGAATTGACAAGACATTGTTTTTCTATTGTCAAGACTCTCAGGTGTTTGTGACCCTTTGCGCACTTTATTTCCCCGTTAACTGCCAGCCTCCCCCATGCCACTGAACTGATGTTTGAACTGTTCTTTTGCTTGCAGGTTCTTATGAGTGCTTCTTTCATTGGGGCCCTGTGTCTTTTCTCCTCTGTGTGCATTGTCTGTGCGATCTCAGCGTTCACGCTGCCCATCGAGACCAAGGGCAGGGCACTGCAGGTTGGTATTACCCCTCCAGGAGCTCCTGTGTATCGAAACGCTGTTTAGAAACTAGTAGATGATGACTCAGCCAGAATCCAAACCAACCTCTCCCGAGGGTTCATAAGCCAGAATAAGGCCTGACAGGCAAGCACAGGAACGTGCTGTTGCAGCAGCTTAAAGTGCTGTTATCCCAGTGACCCAGCTCATTTCTCATATCAGAACAAACCAGCCCATGCGAGCGTGCTAAGCTTCAGCTCATGTAAGCCCCTTTGCTAATATCCCCCGTCCTGCCCTGGAGCTGCTGCTTTGCAGGCACACACTGTGGTCTGCCCGTGCTGCAGGGAGAGGACAGCAGGTACATACAAGACCTTAAACTACTAAAGCCATTTCTCCATCACATTCAAGACAAAAGCCCCAGCTGCATCCGTTCCTTAGCTAAGCCTCTGTGGCTACCATTTCCTATAAAGCAATCAGGCAAAACACTAAGCACAAAGATTAAGGGGGAAAGTTTAAATCCAGTCAGTCTCCCACAGACAAGCTGCACTACTTTAATTACAGGAGGTGGTGAGCAGTTCTGTGATTCTAGATTCAGATATACCAGCAGGGAAATTTTCACGTTATGCACGCAGCCTGTCCACATCGCACTGCCTGTTGTTCTGCAGCCTTACCTGTATAAAGCAGAAGACGATGGGCTAGATAATCCACATTCTTTAGCAGCCTAGAGCAAGACAGATGTTTGATCAAACTTTTATGTGGCCTTCAGAACCAGACTTTCAAAAAAGCATCTATACAAGCACACATATTACATATATATACACACACACACACATGCACAGTTAACACACTTCATTGGGTCACATCTTCTAAGGTTTCCCCAAGGTGCATGGGACAGTTAAACTTAGGGTTTCAGTAAAGGAACATATTAATAATTGCCTGCTTCTTTAAATGGTTGTCTTTTAGAAATGCTTATCGTTTATGTTTTTATGTCATTTAAAATGTGTATATGGTATTTCATAAAAGACGGGGGCGGAATAATCAAAGTTTAAGTAAGGAAATGGACAAGGCAACTTATTCTTTCCTTGTGAGTGAAATTCAACCCCATGCACAGAGGGCAGAGCACCACTTAGGCCTTCAAATGGTTGAATTTACAGTAATTACTAAGCAAGACACTTCATTAAAACTGCTTTAGACATAAAAGGAAAGTTTTGGTTCAACTCCAGTTGGATTAATTTTGGCTAACAATGGTCGAGATAAATGGGAGTGTAATGATTCCTTAATGAGATCTCCCCTTTTCCTGGGGACTTAACTCGACAGCATTATTATCCTCCCTGCTACAAACAAGCATTATAAGCTCCAGCTGCTCTCCTTTACATGCAGAAGTCCAAAGGATGGAAAAATAAAAAAAATGCAGCAAAAACTGTTGAACGTATTGTCCAAGGGTCTCACACGGTACAGTCATTCAACCCGTACAAGAATTTACATACATGATGTGAGAGTTCTTTTAACATGGCAATATTTAGTCCTAAGGCTCCAGGCAATAGATGTGTTCTTTAAAACTAGGTCTAAATGAACCAACTAAATAAAAAGAAATATGTAAGTAACTTTTTGTGAAAGCTAGACAATGACATTTTAAAAGCATATCTGCTCTTGTTTCAGTTTATTAAGACAGCATTAGTCTACTCTCAGAGTCACAGGGATTGCCTATTGGAGGCGAGACCTTTTGGACATATCCAATGCATACTATTTTCCCCTGTATCCATTTCTGTTGTTTTTCATGTGCATGTTACTAATTTTATGTGTGGTTTTTTTTTCTTTCCCCTTTTTAGCAAGTAAAATGAAAGCAAGTGTTTGATGTTGGATTGGGTAGGGAAGAAAAATAAACCTTTGGAATCTGTCATTTCCTGTCAGCTGCATTTGATGTTGATTGCTTCTCCATACCATTTCCATTATTAAAAATTGCAACTGAACAGTGTAAGAGCTATGATTTATATAGGGAAATGGTAAATTTCTCAAGGACTTTCCTTTTCTTATGATTCAATTAATAGATGCTTTCTACATGTCTCGTGAAGTGAGATGAAGACTACTACTAGTAGTACACACACACAAACAGGAAAACAGCCACCACCCTCCAAACAGTGGACTGAGGCAAAGGGGGGGAAATACACAACGTAGATATGGTCTTTGCCATAGCAGTTTGAAAGAATATAGTACTTTCCTTTAAAAACAAAATAGCATTCCTCAACTATTTGTGTGTACACCATCTCCATTAAAGTAGTTAAAATTAACATCTCAAAATTCATTGCAGTGACAATTTCTGATGATTTTTAGGATGATATTCAGGACCACAAAATGAGAAGTCGAGTCAAACTTTTCCAGCGGATTATTTAAACAGACATTTTTAAACAAACAGTTTACAGCAGACAGGTAAGTAACTGAACTGCAAGAGTACATCTCCAACTCCTGTCCCCAGTATTTTTCCACTGGGAGAACAACTTGACTGTGAAGCTGTATAGGTGTCTAACTTCACCTCTAAATGCACTAAGCCTCCTAAAAAATCTGTGCTTGCAACTTACAGTACAGAGAAACACACAGCACCTTCCTCTGGAAGCACTGTTAAGTTGGTGACAGGGTATCTAGGACTCCTAGGCATTCCTAGATATTTAAGACTTCAAATATCGCAATGGCCGTGCTTCTTATTTCTTAAATCTGTGCTACTGTAGTGTGTATTGATCACACCTGTTTTGTTAGAATGGTCTCCCTCACCACCCTCTTCTGCTGCTTCATCTCTCTCCCTTTTTTTTCTGGTACTCTGGGATGGTAAAACTCCTGCTACAAGCAACTTTCTTGAGGTAATAAAAACTTTCCACAAAACTTTCCACTATGCCCTCCCAACCCCCCACCCCCACTCCATAAAAAAAAAAAAAAAGAAGAAAAATAAGAAAAGAAATGATTACTCTGGACAGCTTAAAAATCAGCCACATGATCATGGCATTCAAAAGTTACATCAAAGGCCTGCTGCAGACACAACTGAGTGTTCTTTTGAAGTGTCCGCTACATTTAAGTGTGCAGTGCCACCCTATGACAAAGGCAGGTGGATAGTATCTCATCTGGTGAAAGGCAAAAAAAAAGGGGCTTTTTCTGAGTGCATATGTACACAGCAGGGAGGCACAAGCAGCACTTGTACCTAGTGTCTTCAATGATCTATCCACAGCACCACATCAGTGCTATGTCAAAAGTGCTAAGTCAAAAGCAGGCTTGTGTCTTCACAATTCCATCTGCAAAATTCTGGCACCATCAGAGCTCAATTAATCCAAAGACTGCCTGCTCTCCCCAGAACTCAGTATTCATTTAAGATTACGTAAATGAAGGGTATAAACCAACAGCTGAAGCAACCATACACAAGTACTTCTCTAACTGCACTCTCTGAGGGCAGATACAACCATCTATATTGTTGTCAATGCTTCTGGAAAGTAGGGAGAGAAAAAAACCAACAAAGGTAATTTTCCCTCACCTTCTGGTGATTTTAACAGGGACAGACGAAGGGTTGAAAAGCAGTATCTTTCTTTTTTCTCCTCCTCTTCAAACTCATGTACTTCCAAGTGAATAACTATGCTGGTTACATTCTGGCAATGACCTATTTAACAATTTGAAAAAACAAGAGCTTGTGGATGGAAAGGATGCTTTTTTTCCTTTCTCTAAACATACACAAAGACTGACTGATAGCTGCAAGCAAATGTTTTTGCCCTCGAGACTTTGCCATCAACTTCATTAAATAGAGGTACATTAAACTTAAGACACCTCTTAAACGAAATAGTACAAGAATACCATTGTTCCTTGCTGGTGCTGGTGAGAAAAATGGCACAAACCAAAGTATTCTGTCCTTTACTTCCTCCATTAAAAACTCTCAAAGAAATTCCTTTCTTTTTTCTTTTTTCTTTTTTTTAAGTTATTTTTAATACACTCTCCCTTACATTTTGAAATTACCAATAACTTCTTTGGGGGCAACTGCACTTTCATTGTACCAGTCAGTATTGCAGGACAATAACATTACACCATCTGTTTTCATGGCTTGTGTTAAATACAGTACAAAGAAATCAAATTATGGCCAGCCACATGCCTTTGGTAAAATTAAAAGTCTGGTGCGATCACATTTTCTTCAAACTCAGAAAGCCACATGTTGAACCCATGTAATGTTTTGAAGTTCAATTCTATACAAACTTCTTTTCTTCCTCAAAGTAAAGTTAAACAGCTGTCACCCCACGCAAATGGCAATTTCTGTGCTGTTCAGAAGTATGATGAAAGTTTGGAACTTCAGAGAAGCTCTCCACCTGCCTTGGTCTCCATTAAATTTGTGTTTCAGATAAGGGGTAGAAAGTCCAGTAAATATCCACAAACCTAGAAGTCAAAGCAGTCATTATTTTTTCCCCTTTTCACAATTAACAGTGATAAATACTCTTAGTTTTTAAAAAGTGTTCTGTAGTAACACATGCAGTTCATTTAAGCAACTGACGTTCTTCTCCTTTGAGACGTTTTTTCCGGGGTTGTACAAAGTCATCATCTGAATCATCAGTAAGTTCTGGATTATCTTTTTCACTCTGGCAGTTGGGTTGTACGGGGAACTTTCTTTCAGGATAAAGGTTGCTTAGAAGTTCTTCAAAGTACGCTTCAAGTTTCATGCCGGCATTAGCCACTTCTGAATCAGGCTGTTGGGTGAATTAACAACATCAATGCATCACAACATAGGTTTATACTTAGATCACATCAGGTCTTTTAGGTACTTCTACAAACTACATAAAAAAACCCCAAGACAATCAGCAGTAAGGATGGCACCTGTGGAACACACCTTCCCAAAGAGCACAGGCCTGCAAAACAGAGGATGAGGACAGATCTTTTGGCCAACACCCCCAATGACTGTTCTCTCTGATGGATCATCACAGAAGACAACTGCAAAAGGCAACTGCCTGGGTTCTGAAAGCTATATAAAGAGATTCTAAACCCCCTTGAATCCTGACTGAAAAAAATAAACCCAGAAACAGAAGTTGGGTTATGCTCTGAAACATATAGGTGTGCCTTCAGTCTGTTAAAATGTTTTGGAATAACTGCTGGAAATGTTAGAATTTCTCAAGCTTACAGACCTTTTAATTACGGTGAAAATATTACCAGGATAGCTGATGACTGTAGCCTGGAAGACTACCGAGTCCTAAAGTCTTTCATAGCCACCACGGCTGATCAGTTTCCTGAAGCAGAGATCACCATGACAGGAAGTATTCCCAGCTGTCAAGGGTGACTGCATGAGAACCTCATTGAAATCACTTAGAGAAGCCTTTATTCCCAAAATAATTTTCTCTCATTTTGTGGTCCACTCAGTACCTGCATCCCTTTTTCACCATGTGTTCCTTATGTGCAGTGAGGAATAATAGCAATCACTCAACATGCAACTAGAAATCATAAGGGTGAGGACAACCTTCCCAGAATAAAAGTCCCGCTGAATTTAAGATCTGAGGCAAGAAGGACTAAACCAATTTTTAAATCAAATGCCCACCATTAACTTCTATGATAAACAATTTTCTTATTCTTTAGCTGCTGTCCTGCCATTCAGCTAACGTAGAATCGTAGAATTGTTTAGGTTGGAAAAGACCTTTAAGATCATCAAGCCCGAATGGTAACTTAGCGCTGCCAGGTCCACCACTAACCATGCCCCTAAGCACCACATCTACACGTCTTCTAAATACCTCCAGGGATGGTGACTCAACCACTTCCCTGGGCAGCCTGTTCCAATGCAAGGCTTGACAACCACGTTTGTTACAATCCTCCTTCCTTCTATCTCCACTGCATAGTCATCTAACACCACAGTAGTTTCAAATGTGATCTCTGTTTTCACTGCAGTCTCATCATCAAAGTAAGTTTAACACAATAAATCGTGTTGTAAGTTGTACCCCCACTGCAATTTTCTGGAAAGCAACTAAGCCTACAAAACCTGGTAAAAGTATCTACTTTTCTAACCTCATTAAATTCAGCACAGTTTTGGAAAATCAGTCTGAAATCAGCCACAAAATCTTCTGGCTTTGTGTAGAATGAATTGGTCACTTCAAGTCTCTTCTTGATGGTTGACAAGTCCATAGGCTTTTTGATTATTTTGTAGTAATCAGGAACCTAAATGGAGAATAAATTTTTTTAACAAATGCAGTCATGATCATTGTTACTTATTGTTTTACAAACCTTTAGCTCTGAGGAAGAAGGCAAGGTTTAGTCTCATCTTCAAAGCACAATTGTAAGATATAACAATTGTACTTTCAACATACATGCAAACAGTTCCTGGAGTAACAGTGACATCCTAGTTTTGCTGGTAAAAATATACTCCTCCCAATGCCTATTTTAAAATAAAATAAAGACAAATGAAAAACCCCACCTACATTGACTACATACGATAGAGCAAATGATTTGGACATTATTTTTGGACGTAGTCAAATGAGACAACTATTAAGTTTCACTCTCAAGACTACCGTATGATAACTTTGGTAACCCACTCAAAGAAAGATGGTACATGGGTTGCTCAAAAAGAATTTTGGTCATGAAATATGTCCTTGGAAACGGTGGAAAATCTCAGTGATAACAATGACTTCGGCACTCAAATTGTGGTTGTAGGATTAAGGTTTATTCCTTCTTTAGAAATAATTAAAAATTAGAAAATATGATACGATAGCCAATGATAGTATTTTTTAACTAGATTCACATTTTAAGATAAATGCTATAATACCTGCACTTAGTAATACATGACCATCATGTGATTAATCAATCTCTTGTGCCATTTCTTATTATCAGACTCTGTGGAATGTTTTTTGGAAAAATTATTATTCAAATGGAGTAGAAATGGTGTATAGGAGCACGTTATTTATTAATGAATTCTTTTCACATTGACTTGTCTTGAAGAACATAAAAGAGGTACTTTTCGTCTGATCACACAGGTAACTCTTCTGTGCATCCTTGGACTTCTAAAGTACCCAGGTATTGTTTGCCATTTTAAGCTAATAAATTTCACGTTAATAGTAAGAAATTCAATTTCATATTACTACTGTGGAGCACCCTAATACTCAAAATCAGGTAATTTCTAAAAAACCCAAATGCATCCCAATTCACCTTTTTAGTAGTATCACTCAGCATTGTGAGACCAGCAGACAGTGTTAGAACTCACTTTTTGTGTCTCTTTCTTAGGGAATTTTCATAGTTAATCCCCTTCTCACGTAATGCTTCAACTTTTAACTCCCCTTCAGATAGTTTCAATAAAATTGAACATGTTTAATATGGTTAATGTCTGGGAAACTTGACTTCTGATAACGCACTGTGATAGGACATTAAAATGCCATTAGAAACATGCCAATTATGCTACTAACATAAAATGGAAAGTGAGGTACATACTGTGAGAGGAACTGGATCTTGAAAAGCAAGACTCATTTCATGACAGTAGAGGTAGAGCAGCAGTCTTTCGCACTTCTGTGTCAAGAAAAATATATACCCAAGTAATTAGAGAATCCTACACGATTTGTTCTGAAATAAACTACAGAAAATATGAAACAGATGCTCAGTACTCCCTCAGGCCATAAGCAGAAAAGTGAGCACAGAAACTGTATTTGGAAGCAAGATTAACAGTCATAACTAGTGGCCTACAGCATTCCTTCTCTGCAATAGATGCATCATTATCAACTCTCAAATGCATGCTATGAAACCTCATAAGTTACTAACAGTGTTATTCAGCATTTGCTGAGCCCAGCATACATTCCAGGGAATAAAAAAGCATGCGTGGCTCTTAGTGCTTTACAAATATTCAGAGACAGCAATAATATTTTTCCTGATCTGGGTATAACCACTCTGATAACTGCAAAGCCTACAGTGCTTTTTCTTAGCAGTGGGAAGGTGTATCTTTTCTTTGTGTATTCAAATATATTAAACCAGATCTTAGGCCTCGAAAGAGATTTTAAAAATAGTTTTTGTGTGATTTTAAGCTTGCTGATCCTTTATCAGAGTATTTACAGGACTTACATTTTCATAGCTTACATTTAAAGCAAAATACGCACAGAGCTAGCTTTTTTCCTTTCAGATAGCAGCACTTGTAAATAATGGTTCTACAGATAGACTAAGACCCCAAATAAGACAATAATTTCAGTGTATTTACACAAGTTGCCAACTGAAGCCAAGTAATACACTGCTGAAAGTTTCCAATACAGCTCAAAACTGCTTTAAAAAAGTTTTGAATAATAATAACTACGAAGAAATAAGAAAAATCAAAAAAGGCAAAAACCCCCTCCAAAACTGCCAAGATTCCAAATGATTCTGTCAAGCAGTTCAACTGTCTGCTCAAAGGCACCATTTTTTCTTTTAATTTTTAGGGAAAGACAAGAATTGGGGATCCACTGTTTGCTTTGTAGCTTGTCCACCAGGAACATTCAAAGCTGCCGAAGGATAGCAGTTATTCCCAGAGACTTGTGTTAATCTCTGCAGGATCAGTATTGCATCTCTGTATATCTTCACTGAGAAAGAACCACCTTGATTTTTTAAAAGGATGTTGATAAAGTGCTTTAAAGACTAAAACCATTAGTTGATAACATCAATCTATGTCAAATTTGGAAAGCACAAAGAAAAAAATTCTCAATGCAATGTGACTGTGTACCAGAGCTCTGTTAGGAACAGCACTTGGCAATTCCTAGAACACAGTCCCAGATCACAACCACTTTTCAGACATCCAAGCATGTGTTGTTCAGCATGAAAGCTGTTATGATCTCTGAGCTTATTTAAAGAGTTTAATTCTCCTTTTTTGCCATCACTTTTTAAAAGATGCATACATTTCAGAATACAAGAGGCAGCAAGACAGTACTCATGTTAGCCTTACCCTACGGTCTATCGGTGCCAAACCCACAGTGTCTTCCAATTTTCTTTTTTCAGAGCTCTGAGCAGGTTTATCACAGTCATATTCAACTTCTGGCTTGGACAAATCCCGACAGAACGTACAAATCCACTCTCCGCTAAAGAAGACAAACAGACACATTGACCTCAGTGGCGTAGCACGCTCTTGATAAAAGGCTTTCAACACATTTCTGGGTCAGTTCCTCATTTGTGGGGTGATTTTTTTCTGCCTTGCATTGCTTTGTCCTTGCTGGTTTTTTAAACACTACAAAAGGCAGAGACTGCTGGTAAAAAAAGCTTTATTAGAACTTTGTTTCCTTTTTAATGCCACAGGCATCATCAGTGATGTCATAACAGAAAAAATGGTTTTTCATAATAGACAGATGGTGTTTATCTTTGTCAGTACTGAACTGTTCCACTTGAGCATACAGGATTCAAGCAAAGCAGTATTAAGAGCTCTGTTTCCTATCTACAGACTGAAGGAATCATATAGGCCAAACAGAAGGAAAAGTGTTAATCTGATATGGCAAGAACTATATATTCTTTCTACAAGCTTGATCTACAACATATTACTGCTCTACATAGATCACCCTAGACAAGATTTTTTTTTGAAAACTGGAAATTCTTTAGTCCCTAAAACTTCCAGATGTGCCTGATAATATCAGCTGGTCTAGGAAAATCCTATAAATTTAAATGACAGCATTAATATTATGAAAAAATTATTTCTGCAAGCTACAGTCACTGATTCTCTATTACAATTTGTGAACGTCCCAGTTTTGAAAAATGTATGAAGAGTCCATGTTTTTAATATAGTTCTCCACAAACAAAGCAACTTGCATGGCTGCAGATAACCACAAGAGGGCTGAATTGTACTTCTGAGACTGCAGAAAGAATTCAGCAATAACCAGTTAGGCGATCTAACTGCATGTGTTTACTCAGAGGTGTGTTATAATAACATCTTTGTAAATGGGAAATAGTTTCTGCAGCGCCTTTTAATTCATCTCGATAGTAAGGCTGAAGACCTTTAAAGTTAAAAGAAAAAAAAATCTTATTGTTTTTTATTCAGAGTAATCCCAAGACTTCCACCATGTGCTAGTTTTAGCATACAGTAGTGGTTAAAGGGCATTTTACCTCAGAGACTTACACCCTCTAATGTCTTAACTTGATGAAGTTACTTATATGACAGCTTCACCCCTGTGCTCGGACTAGTATCACAGAAATGATGTAGTAGACATACAAAAATTGATACAGGCCATGATCTAAAGATCTTACGACAGAAGAAAATAAGAAACACAGGAATGATGGAGGAATGACGTATTTAAATATCCAAGAATCAGGAAGAGTGTGGTGGGTTGGAGTGAAGAAAAAAAGATGCAGTGACCTTGTGAATCTATAGGGAAACAGTGATAGGACAAGGGGTAATAGTTTTAAATTAAAGGAAGGTAGATTCAGGCTAGATATAAGGAAGAAATCTTTTATAATGAGAGTAGTGAAACACTGGAACAAGTTGCCCAGAGACGCTGCAGATGCTCCATCTCTGGAAACATTCAAAGTCAGGTTGGATGGTGCTTTGAGCAACCTGATCTAGTTGAAGACATCCCTGCTCATTGCAGGGGGTTGGACAAAAGGTCCCTTCCAACCCAACCCATTCTATGATTCTATGAAATCGTTTTATTCACCTGAAGCAAGAACAAAAAGCAATTATGAAAGAAGTAGCCTGACATTGCTGACGTAACAAAAAAGGAATTATTTTGTGTGTTTGAAGGAACTAATGCTAAGAGACCAAAGTTTGTTAAGCAGACAGCTACAGCTGAAAAAAAAACCCAAACCAATCCACAAAGATGAGAACAAAAACCTCATACATATGAAGCCAGGAGGAAACAAGCTAATTGTCGTTCTGAAGCCCAGGAAAACACGCACTTGTATTAATTAATATGTATGCTTACAGATCTGAACACTTGTCAGAAAAGTTGGTTTTGGCTCCCTTGCCCCTAGACATCGTCATTTCAGCTTCCACAGAACAATCCAGTAAAAAAGAGACATTTTAAAGACTTAATTCTTGAAGCTTTAATTTTAATAAAAACAAAGACTTGTAAATACATATTTATCTACCTGCTTAAAGATTTTTTTTTGTCTTGTCAGAAAGGCATAAATGTTTACGTGTTTACTGTAACTTTACTGAGTTTTGCTTATGGCTCAAAGCTGTAACATAGTCAACCTTTACTTTTTTAAAAAATATCAACTCTAAAGTTTCAAAAGGTAAGAACAACATTTTATGCCATTGAATAGCGGCATAAAATTATGGCATTGAAATGCCATTTCAAGTGACATTTAAAAGAGCAGGTATACTTGTGGAAGTATGCTAGTTCAGAGTAGCACAGAGATGATAAATGTATGAAACTAAGTTGTTACCCAAATATTACATCAGCAAACTATGCTGATATTTAATAAGTAAAGCTAATATTTATAAAAGCATTAAACAATGAGCATGTTATGACAGATGTTTTTATCCTTTAATACTAATAAGCTTATTGCATGGCATTTCCAAGTTGGAACATTGCTAAATGCCATTTATTTTAATCAAAGACACTAATTCCAGAAGCAAATGTCAGTAATGCTTATAACCACAACCTATTTTAAGACTTTATTTTGAAACTCAAGAAACTGAGTAGTTGTTTTGTAACAGCCAATCAAGAAAGCCTACTGCTTGTTTCAGCATCGAAGGAGATGTTACTAGAAGACGTCAGTCACTACATCTGATGCTTGGAGTATAGTCATGTTTAGCACTATAGTAAATAATATATTTAATATGATATTAGCTTAGATATTTCTATTATCATTATCATTATTGTTATGTAAAACCTTTCTGTCACTCTTAAAAAATTTTATGACAGATTGGTAATTCTGTGGCCCAGTTTTAATAATAGATGCCCTAGATTTAAGTGATCTCGCTTAATTGTCAAACTAGTGAAGAATTTTATTATAGATTTGCAGTCACAACAAAGTTAAACTGAAGTTTCAATATAAATTCCAATTTTCACCAGTTAATAAAACTTCTGGATTCAAGACTTCAAAGACGATACTGCTTCCTTTGAGACTGACACTTCTTGTACTGGGTTTTCCAATGCAAAGCTTATGTCTTTTAATGCAAGTTTAGATGGAATTAAAGGGGTCATAATTACCTTGGAAAGCTCATCAATGTAGGGACATGACAAGAAAGATGGAACACTTTGGGACACTTCTCACAGCAAAGGAGCTCCCCTCCATTTTGACATACTGCACACCAATCTTCATTGGGATCATCCTCTTTTCTGCCCTCCCCAATGTGGGAGGGTCCTATCCACCCTGTCTTCCCACTGGGTGTGTTCTCCTGCAGTATCCCTGGCTGATCATCTGTGCTGTCTGGTGCATCTGTTCTTACGACCGCTTCATCAGAAGTGGAATTATGATTGCTATCTAACAGCAACGAAGTAAGTATGCTTCTTGAAAAGGTGGCCTGTAACAAGAAACGAAGGAAGCCAGGCTGTAATGTTTATGCACATTTACATGACCCCAACAACAAGTAAACTGACCAGAATAACAAACTTACATGCAAGCAGCCATACAAGTTTGTAACATGCATGCAAAAATTACTATCATACTATAACATCAGATAACTAACCACAAGAAATTAGCTATGAAAGGCTATTTACTGCTCTACTAATTAAAAACCTAATCTGTGGTGCCCCCAAAGTCTAGCGACCTTATTTAAGTGTATTACTGCACGATGATTAGAAACACTTCCTAGCACCACACGAAAATATGATGTTTACAAGCTATTTCCTGCCTGCCTAGGTTTTCAATGGATAAAAGCAGCGTGATTGCACCAGTTAATTATTTGAACTGGCAGAAGAGCTAGTTTGATTTTGACTTTCACCTCTTCTTTTTACTTAGCTTTATAGTTTTCCCCTGAAGAACAGGGGATTATTAATAAACAGATTATGAATAAATTATTTTATTCCTCATAAATGCAAAATACCCTCCAAATAGAAAGGAGATCTTTATAACTGTTAATATTACATTTCGAGGCCTGGATTCCTCATCCGTTTCTTGCTTCACTATAACAATTGGGAAATCAAAGTTCTCATTTGGTGCACTTGATTCCTGTTTAATTCTGATCGGCTCCAACATAACAACCGGGACTTTGTGTGTAGAATCAGCTCCTGGTGGCCTGCTGGAGGAGCCAGAACTGTAAAGGACAGAAAGAGGCAGGAAAAAATGGAAAATAATAAGAGTCAAACCTGGACACCTTTTGTACACTGATGCTTTCCAACACCTCAGGATGCTAATCCATTTTGCTGCTTTGAATCCTGAGCACTACAGTATTACTATTACAGAGTACAACATCCAAGTTTATTTACATTACAAATTAAAGGCATTACAAAAAGGGAAAATTTTAATGGTGCAGTTCCAGAACTAGAGAATTATTCATGGTTTGACTTCCCGTTACTGCAAGATTTGGAGATAATCTCCATTTCTTTTACGTCATAGACAAAAAAGCACTGCTAGTGAACATCAACCCACTTTGGAGGAGACGCAGTTGTATTTCGGGGAAGGTCAGTGTTTCTCCAGAGCTGAACTGATCATTGCAAACTGCACAATAGAACAAGCTAGATAAAACACATATTTAAAGTTTCTTGGAAGAGTTTCTCACAGCCTTGCAGGTCTGCCTAAACTATGGCCCTACTTTTAGAACTAGATCTGTCTTGCATCATGTGTTTAGTCATAGTAGGATGAGAATGGACAATCAACCTCAAAAATGCCACCTTATTTTTTTTTTCATAATAACAAAGAATTTTAGATCTAATAAAATTCAAGCAGTAGCAGATAGAATCATTTTCTAAATGCAAGTAAAAGACTCTTCAAATATTTAATCATTTCATAAGACTCCTTCACAGAATTTACCACATAAATGGAGTAGAGCAAAGGGTATTCTATATTAAAAAGCATCTGCATTTCCAATTAAAGTAGGATGGATGTCATCTGATTTTTCTCTGCATGAAAAATTAATCTCATGTCAGATGCATGCTCTAATTTATTGGAACACATTAATGGATCTGCACTCTTCAAACAACACGGTGTAAATCTATTTGTTCATTAATATTCCATCACTAAGGGATAAAAAACATTTGTGTAGACTTACAGTAGTTATCTAGTGCTCACTTAACTAACTGTATTATGGCAGAAAATTCTTAATAACTTTCTTTGTAACATTAGTTTCTTAAATCTGAAGTCATTTATAGTTCCAGGAGGACTTTCAACATGCAACTTTTTCCTTTAGCTGATTTTTCCAAATTTGAAACCTAATTTAGAATTGGCATACTTTTAATAACACCAACTTAGCCATCATTTACAGAGTTAAAACATTTTAAAATGTGCTAGTAATACATTACAAATTAAATTAATACTTTTTGAATGCAAGGAGTGCTGTAATAACCATCAGGCCTGGCCTGTTAACAGAGGTGGTGAGTGTCATGGTTTAACCCCAGCCAGCAACTCAGTACCACACAACTGCTTGCTCACTTCCCCATGACCTCCTCCCCCCGGCTGGGATGGGAGAGAGAATCAGAAGGTGGTAAAACCCGTGGGTATACATAAGAACAGTTTAATAACTGAAATAAAGTAAAAATAATAACAAGAATTGTAATGAAGAGGAGAGGGAGAGAGAGGAATAAAACCCGAGGAAGGGGAAATAACCCCCCAAGTGATGCACGATACAACTGCTCACCACCCACTGACCGATACCCAGCCAGTCCCAAAGCAGGAATTGGCTGCGCCCAGCCAGCTCCCCCCAGTTTATAAATGCTGAGCATAATGTTCTATGGTATGGAATATCCCTTCGGCTAGTTCAGGTCAGCTGTCCTGGCTGTGTCCCCCCCCAGCTTCTTGTGCACCTGCTCACTGGCAGAGCATGGGAAACTGAAAAGTCCTTAAGAGTAAGCACTACTCAGCAATAACTAAAACATCAGTGTGTTATCAACAATATTCTCACACTAAACCCAAAACACAGAACTGTACCAGCTACTGGGAAGAAAATTAACTCTATCCCAGCCAAAACCAGGTCAGTGAGGCAAATTGACTTCTATATGCATTAATGAGAGAAGAGATTGAGGCATGTTGTATGGAGGTGGAAGTTACATTTTCTTCTCTCCCACTCTTTCCTTACCTCTCTCTGCTCCCAACACTGGAGGCACTGGGTGAACGAATTGGAGGGTGTATGTTTGTCACACTGACTCCTCCTAGGATAGAAGAATCAGATTAGAACAAAACACAGTTCTGTGCCACGTCTGAGATTTGACTCAGAGAACTCAAACAGGTTTTGGGGAAAATTTCTCCTGCAGTGTCATTTATTTAACCCATATCTCATTTAAACAAATTTATGAGAGGATGAGAAGCATGGGATAATAGGGGGAAGGAGAGGACTAAAAAAGGGCGCACTGCATGTAAGCAGGCTGACGGGTCAGTACCTTTGCCTGGCTGACCACTCCACCTGATTGCTGCAGTTTGTTTTGTCTTACCTTATTACATTCTAGGAGATCTGCTAGGAAACTTTAAGCCAGATGAGCCAGCAAGTAGGAAGTCTGGGACCAGGTATGAGAGAGACCAAAGGTCTGGGGACAAGATAGCTGAAAGACTTGTGAAGGACATCTTTGCTGAGCACTGGTCCTGAGAAACCAGAGTGGGCTGTCTGTGAATGCATTATCCTCCTGTCTCAGCTAATCTGCCCAAGTGTGTGAATGCCATGCAAGTACATGAACGTTACACGAGTGCTTATTGGGAATTCATGTTCACTACATGAGCATAGCCTCACTACAGATCAGATCAGGAAATGGGAGTAAGGAGCAGCTGCTGATTGCCACCAGGCACGGTGACAGGAATCCCCTGGGTCCTTCAAGTCTACCACATTTAGCTACACATAACAGTAACTTCTCTGGTCAAGTTCTGTCAGTGCTGCTCTACCCTTCCAGTGAAAAAAATTTTCTAATGTCCAAAGTGAACTTCCCAAGTCACCATTTGTAGCCACTGTCTCCTGTTACATCCTGTCTTGCTTTTTAAATACTTGCCTCTTACCACAGCTTCTAGGTTTTCATTTGGAGTACCCCTAAGATTGCCGTTTTTCTATGGATTTCTATGCAATTTGCTGAAATCTGCTGTTTTTCCCTCCATGTTTTTTTTAAGATCTGGGCACTTACCTTTTGTTCACAATGCTAAAATAGTCTCTTTACCTCCTACGAGGATTTCTACAACTTTGCCTTCATTTTCATATTTCTTGTCTTCAATATAAAATACAAGTAACTAATTCTGATATCATTGTTTAAATGGCTGCATTAGATTATTCTATTATAATACTTAACAGAAAATTGCACCACATTCCAATTACCTGAGAGGCCTGGTGATGGTACCGATGAATTTGGTGACTGCACAGTTCTGTTCAAAGGGGGTTTTGGCTGATTCTGCTCTGCCGTGCCATCCTTCCTTACGTTATCCAGTGTGATGTTTCCTGAACAATCAATCTAAAACACGGGGAAGAGAGGGGAAGCAGTTAGTGTTGAGAGGGGGGAAAAAAACCCCACAACAAAATCCCACTCCATGCCTCTGCCATACTGTTATTTTGAAGATAAAAACCAAAAGGCATTCCGCCTAACTTTAGCCACCCAAAAATTGAGGCCGTTACTTTAAAACAGATCATCTTACTTTCTCTAAAAAGAAAAGAAATGCCCAAATCTAGTGCTTCATTTTAAGATCAGATGATTCTGTAAGTGCCAATTTTTCTCCATCAGCTACAGAGAAGGCTTACATCAGACAGGTAGCTTTCACACATTGAAGTAAGAGATGAATTCTTATCTCCACACTTTCTTTTGACATGTTCATATACTCTATATATACACTCTATAAAAGCAATATACCTTAATCCACCAGTGTTTGACAGGACTGGAAAAAACCTCAAAGGACATCCTTATACATGAGCTCAGGAAGTGTGGATTAAATGAGTGGGCAGCGAGCTGGGCTGAGAACTGTCTGAATGGCAGAGCTCAGAGGGCTGGACCAGCAGCACAGAAGTCTGTAGCCAGTGGTGTTCCCCGGGGATCAGCACTGGGTCCGGTCCTGCTCAACTTACTTGTGCATGACCTGGATGAAGGGACAGAGCGTGCCCTCAGCAAGTTTGCTGAAGATACAGAGCTGGGAGGAGCAGGTGATACAGGTGATACACCAGGGGCTGCGCTGCCATTCAGCGAGACCTGGACAGGCTGGAGCGTTGGGCAGAGAGGAACCTGATGGAGTTCACCAAAGGCAAGTTCAGGGTCCTGCCCCCAGGGAGGAACAGCCCCACGCACCAGCACAAGCTGGGGCTGACCTGCTGGGAGGCGGCTCTGCGGAGAAGGACCTGGGAGTCCTGGTGGACAGCAAGTTGCCCACGAGCCAGCCGTGTGCCCGTGTGCCCAAGGTGGCCAGTGGGACCCCGGGGTGCATCAGGAGGAGCGTGGCCAGCAGGTGAGGGAGGTGATCCTGCCCCTCTGCTCTGCCCTGGTGGGGCCGCACCTGGAGTGCTGTGCCCAGTGCTGGGCTCCCCAGTTCAAGGGAGACAGGGAACTGCTGGGGAGGGTCCAGCAGAGGGCTGCCAAGGTAATTGGGGGACTGGAGCATCTCCCTCGTGGGGAAAGGCTGAGAGAGCTGGGCCTGTGGAGCCTGGAGAGGAGAAGGCTGAGGGGATCCTATCAGTGTCTACTAATATCTTAAGGGCGAGTGCCAGGAGGATGGGGCCAGGCTCTTTTCAGTGGTGCCCAGTGACAGGGCAAGGGGCAACGGGCACAAACTGCAACAAAGGAAGTTTCCATGAGGAAAAACTTCTTTACCTTGAGGGTAACACACCACCAGAACAGGCTCTGCAGAGAGACTGTGGGGTCTCCTTCTCTGGAGACATTCAAAACCTGCCTGGATGTGACTGTGCAACCTGCTGTGGGTGAGCCTGCTTTAGCAGGGGGTTGGACCAGATGATCTGCAGAGGTCCCTTCCAACCCTGACCGTTCTGTGACAGTTCTTTCTGTCCCACATACATTCTGGGCAGGTGCTATGCATATTGACTCAAAATGCAAACAGCAAACCAACACTTGCTCTTTCCACCCACAGCCCAGGCCAGACAACTGAACTGTCGGGCTCCCAATTTACCATTCTAACTTTCTGTAAAAATTACACATTCTGGTTTGATAAAGAGAAATGACCTTTTTAAATGTTAGGGTTTTTTGCAATATATATGAGATTTATGGTAAGAAAATAGGTCACCTTGCTATCAGTTTTCTCAATTACCAGATGCCTCAAAAATCCACTGGTATCAACTTCATTGGCCACTGAAATTTCTATTTAAAAGCTAGACTTAGCTGAAGTGGATGCAGAAGTCTCTGCTAGGTCAGCATATCTACAGGGATTTGGGCCATGTATCTTAATAGCACAAACAACCATATAGAAGTAGAAGAGTTCACAATACTGTGCACAAAAATCAGTATGCTAAAATGTCTCACATAGTTTTATGATCGCGCTGTGTAGTTCACCTTTTAAGCCTGACAGATACTGTGATTCTGTACTGTATGTACTCTTAGAAAATACAACGCTTATCTGTGAGTTTATTGGTGAGAACAAGACAGCTAGGAGACACAAGGAGTTAACAGCAAGTTATGACTAGAAAACCATGACGTTTCAGATACCTACAAAACCTTAGACCACAAAAATAGGCTTGGCAGTTATTTGAAAGAATGAAGCCAAATAATTAAAACTCAGCAGCTCTAATGTGGATCTCTGACAAACACCAATCAGAAGAAACTATGAAAAGAAGTTTAGAAGCTTAAGGAAAGATGATCTTATGATGTTCCTTCTATCACTGGCTCACAGGCATGTTAGAAGATAACATGAAGAAAAAAGTAGCAAAAGGGAAAGATATAAAAATAACATCAGCAAACCAGTGCTATCTATGCACACTGGTAAAAGAAAGCTAAGCTAACGCATTTTTTTAGCATCGTTATGGGGGGCGGGGGACAAATATACTGCATCCAAGCAAACAAGTCCAATTACAATTTCAACCTGCAAAGTTATTTTTCTTAGTTGTCCTAACTGCTGTCTCCCAGAAGAGTTCTGAATATTGCCGGAAACACGTAGGTAATCCTGCATCGCTGTTTTCTGGAACTGCCTCACTCTGACAAGCAGAGCAAGAATTTCAGTCAAATGTTTCTACTTCTTACAAACATTAAGACTTACTTCAAATAGAATCCATAAAACTGTTCTTATGTTACACTTACATCAGGAAGAGATGGTAGATTGTAGGAGCTACCCACTGGAGAACTCAAATCTATCACAGGGGGACCGTATGTCTTCCCATCACATCCTACAGCACTCGTGACTGTGGGGCTGGATGGAGTAGATGTTGTGCTGCTTGCAGTTGAAAGCGCAGTTGAAGTTTGTCCACTACCAATCTGCCACTAAAAAGAAAAGACGATAATCCACAATTCAGCATTGTTGTTTGGGGTTTTTTTTTCAACAGATCACATCAATTGCATATACCAGTTCTAACTCAGCAGTTAAACAAGCAGCTTGGTTCAGGAAGCTGAATCCTGATTTACTCTGAAGTTATCTGATTTCAAGAACCAATCTTAAAAGACAAAGGGAGATGACAAGTAGTTGAAAACTATTCACAGAAGAAATGAACGTGAATTCAAAGCTGTATCTCAATGTTAAGTGTCTATTAATATTTTATGCTGCATCGACAGTGTTGTGGGAGAAATGTAACAGTTTTAGTGAAATAAAAGCATTACAGATAATAGGCTGAATGCACAACTGCTCCAGTGCCTTATTAAGTAAATAGCTATAGTGTCACTTGGATGGCATCAAGTATTTCATGTTGTGCTTCCCTTAACAACTTAAAGTGATTAAGAATTTGAAATGCTGGCTGGATCTCCACCCACATATACGCTTAACACCATGATATGAAGTGCACAGTCAAGTCAGACTAAATTTCTTTCTCATTTAGACATATGCAGTTTTCAATGACTTTAATGGAATTTCATGGCAACCACAGGCAAAATTTGACTCTGCTAAAATCCTTTTTAGTCAGTCATTCTATTTACTGGTTTCTAGCTTCAGAAAGAAATTACTAGATAATGAAAATACTTGAAAGAAAGGCTTGCAGACAGGCCAATCTTCTTTTCAGAGGCACAGAATAGAAATGACTTAGTTTTTGTCACTACAGGTTCTCTTAGATACTGTACTGCTTGCTTCAATTTAGTTGGAATTAGTTCTCTGACATCATAAGCATTGCAAACATGAAAGGTGTTACTCTGCTTCTCAGGTCACAGATCAGATTCATTTGATTCTGGCCTGCTTACCTCTAGTGACATGGTTTTCTCTTTCCTTCCACATACCTAACTCCTCATGTGTTAATATGCTCTTTAATGAAGATTTGCCTTCCTGAACATCCAGAAAACATATGACACTTTTGCTTCTTCTGCCCCATTTCAACTGCTGATTAGCTGGGTATTGATCAGTCTTACACAGCAGAGGTCCCACAGTTGTGGACTTTCTTTTCTCTCCTCATCTGCAAAAGTTCAGATTTGGCATACTCTAGAGAATGGTGGCAGCTACAGCTTTTTAGTCAAGCTTTTACCTGGTTCCTAGTGAAGTCAGTAACATCAAGCTAAATAGTGGGATTTTCTATTTTGTCTATTCACTGATTGTAGCGTGCAGACCATGGCCATATTAAGTTTTGCACAAGCAGCCAGAAATCACAGTAATAGCAAACAAAGGAAAGAAACACCTACACAGTACGCACAGTGGCTCACTTCCATAATGCTTCAGCTGCTTAGAACTGTCAAACTGAAAGAAACTTGACAGTTATCTCATTAAGAAAACCGTGGGTATCTTGTCATAGAGAAAAACGCAGTCTCTGTTCTAATTGAAAAGCACTCTAGAAACATAATATAAAAGTAAGATGATAAAAAGCACATTTGATTTTTTTTTCTACAGGCAAGTGAAAAAAGGAAAGAAGCTTTACCTGTTTTATAGCTTGCTGTGCCAAGAATGCCATTTGCAATGGGTTGGGCTTTATTGCTTGCCGTGGTAGGTTCTGATTTTGGGGAAATCTCATTTGTTGTGCAGGAAGAGATGAACCATTGGACTTGGAGCTATGATTCTGAAAATGAATCAAGCGCGGAGGTGCCTGCATGAAAACAAACAATTCTACAAGTTAGCTGACATCTATTCAATGTTCCAGAAATTTTTACCAACTCCAAGTAGCCTTTTAAACTTCTGAAACTCTTTAACAAATCAGATGCAAACTAATAGGATCATACCATTTATCTGAATGATCACACTACACATTGATTTTCAATGTTAAAAACAAAACCTGGTAGATGGTTTTGAATTATTCTAGTATAATAAATGCAGCTACATCACAGGAGCCAGTGAGAGTATCTCCAACTTTGAAAGTTACATAGCAGAATAACAGAGTTTTATGCAAAAAAAGCCTTGGAAGAAAATTAATAGCAGATTCACTTTTTAATCATTTGGCGAAAATACAAAGTATAGCTCAGTACTATATATGGTTGGATTCCATATGATTTTTTTTACGAACAAAAACAGGCTAAGTGCTACCACACATTTTACCAGACAAGTTTAAAATGCCCATTCAGTTCTCAGCAAAGAAAATGTTACCCAACCCATTTACATAGACATGTGCTGAAGGTGATGCTGTCTGAAGTTATGGATCTAGATTTAACTTCTTCTTTTGTTCTTATCTTTCTTTACTTTTTCCTTCAATGCCATGGAAAAAAGAGTCTTCTCTGGAAATAGTCATAACCTACCTGATGAGAAGCAGGAGGCTGCTGCATGGCTCCTGGCATTCTTGGATTTGGTAAACTTACTGGACCTGCTCTGCGTTGAGCTTGCTGCCTCTGAGCCATAACCTGTTGCTGCATATGCTGGAGTCGGAGCTGAGCTAAGCTTATCTGCGTTGGGAACTTCGACAGCTGGTTTGAAGGTAAACTGCCTGGTGGCTGTAAGTTTGTTTCCATCACAGGGCTCTTGGGCATATGTGGTGGGGTTTCTTTATCTTCAATTACTAAAGAACCTAGTTTAAACAAAATCAATACCAGAATACAGCAGTTAACAGAAATGCTATTTTTCACAGTTAGTTCCTTTTATATCATGTAGTCATCATTCATTACTGTAATGTAAAGAATGGATAAATGGGAGATAGAGACTCCATTTATTTTGTTCGCCTGAAAGAAAACGGTTGCATTTTATAGCAAACTGTCTTGTGCTGTAGCCTTCTCTATAGCTTCCAGAAGAGCACGGGAACAAAGTTTCAATGGGACAGAGTATCCTGAGCCAATCATTTGATAAAAAGTTTTAACTGTATCATAAAACTTAAAGGTACTGTGATTCCTTCTGGCCTCTGAGTCAACATCGTGGAATACTGAAATGATACTCTCAGTTGTCACACCCCACCAATTCTAGGATGTGATGGGCACGTCCAGGAGATGCTTTCTCTCTCTCCACTGACTTAGAAGGAAATTTGACTGGACAGTTAATTTTTAGAGATTAATGCTGGGTGAGAGATTTTATCTGAAGAGATATATAGTGTGATTACATGAAACTCAGGTAAAATTCAGGCTACCTCATCCAAGAAACATGAATTCCAACTAGAAGAGAGTTGATTTGATTCAGTGGAATAGCATATTGTTTGTACAGGAACAGACAAAGACGCTTAAAATGGAGTGAAGTAGGGAAAGTTGTGGTCCAAGACCAAGAGTTACAAAAATTCCAGTGTTCTGTAAAAGGTTGCACAACAGCTTTTCAATACAGTGGGAGATAGACACCTCATACTCTCTTCTCTCCCAGACATTTAAGGCTGCTTCCCAGGAGAGTTCATTTCACGAGGTGGGCAACGCCACATGACAATTTGACAATCCCTATTACAGCAGAACTTGAAATCACCCTATGCCACTTCTCATATTCATCAGTTTCTGTGGATCCTGTGCAGTTTAGCCTGGCTCATTTTGGGGTAGATTATCTGAACAAGAAAACTTCTTGCATTTTATAGTCCTCTTTTTCATCTCAAGAGCTGAGAAGCTATACAAGTAGCATGACTCTAGTCCCTATCTAGACACAGGCACAGAGGGAGTCTAGGCCAGCCAATTTACTGTAGCGCAGAGCAGGGCAGAAAGCTAACATCAACAATACTGTTTTCATATTGACACTTGGTAATTTTGGTGTTGCATACACTTTAATTAAGGTTCTACCACATCAGTCATTAACAAAAATATTAAATATGCTAAACAAAATGGAAAATACCTACCAACCTATTGCCTAATACCTTTCATTAATCCTGTAACAGGTCTAGTCAATGTTTCCCATAAAGTGAGCAAAGAAAAATGCAAATGAATAATACTGTTTCCCCTATACAGTTGTATTTTTTATTTCACTACAGTCAAGATGGATCTGTTTTATTTTCTTTCTCTAGAAAAGGAGTTACTTTGAAAAAGAACGGTATTGACTGTACTACACTCAACTATCAAACCCATACAGCACTTCTATTCTGTTCTCTCCAAGTCTAATTACAATTGCAAAAATATTTCCAGATTTAACATCTGTGGTATAGCTACTTACCCAAAGGTACTACAGAGAATGATTCCCTTCCATTATTCTAGAAAACTGTGGGCTATCATAGAATTTGTGGAATTAAAACAGTTGAAATGTTGTGATTTTTCTTAAATACATTCTGAAATCCATAAGACAATTATCCTATTAGTATAGAGATGTTAATCATATTGTCAACAACAGGCAGCCTAACTAGAATTCAAGCCATTCCCAAAGTAATCTGTTTCTTTACTCAGACTTTAGTGGTTCTTCAGTCTGGTTCATCTACAGAAACTGAACATGTCTGATCACAAATGTAACAGCATAAAGGCTGTGATTTCTGAAACCAGACAGATAAATGTATTCTGGTTTTATCCATCACTTAATTACAAGCACTCCTATGCTGATTGATATAGGTGCCATTTTTATTGCAGCACTTTTCAGAATTTAAGGGAACACATTTAGGCAGCTCATTAAATAAACAAAAAAGAGCCCCAAAACCAAACACAAGAAAAAGACCTCTCTTGACAAGCGTGGTCTCAGTTCATCAGCAGTTCACAGTTATCACCGCACAGCCTGACAGTTAATGTCTGGGAACAAGAGATTCACTTTAGATTCCTTTCCCAAAGAAAATTATTTACAAAGCAGGAACTTGGAGAATTTCCTTGCTAACCATGTAATGTCCTGGTGTATGGGGAAAGGTGCTTGCTGGCCTTAAAGCACTGCCACAATGCTTTCTTTCACTGCCTTTGTAGAGAAATGTGCATTTGCACCTCTCTGTACATTTGTAGAGCTCACTGCACTTTCTGATGAAAGGCAGTAGTCGTCCCACAGGTATCCTGCAAAGCATTCTACAGATGACAGAAAAACTCAAATCAAAGTAACAGTGGAGAATGAAAGGAAGCATGACAGCAGTAAAAATCCTCAAAAAGACCCCAAAGCTTTAATTCCTGCTCTTAAGCTGATGAGTTCCTAGGATGCTTATCTCCATTAAACTCAGGCTTTCAGGCAATCACACAAGCAGGCTACCTGAAAAGTTTCCAGGTTCTGGGATTCATCAGTATCATAAAACCCTAGCAACTTGCAGCTGTTAAGATAAATGTGAAGACCAGTTTGGAGACTAGATCAAAACCTCTTAGGATAATGAAGATGAAGTACATTTGCAACTCTGCTAAAAACATGCTTTCTCCTGAATTCCACCCCACAACTTCAGGAAAGGCAATCTAAAAGCCAGGAAACTGTCAAAAAGTAGTGTTCTCTTCCCTATTCTTCTTCATCATTCTCTCTTTCCTTTCATCTCAGTCCTCCAAGGCTTATTATTCAGCATAAGGGAGCAAATCGGGGCTCTTGAACATATGCTGCTGCTGCTGCTATGGGTTTCAGCTCGGGAAGATGAGGCTGAAGTAGAAGAAAGAGCTGGAAGATGCAGAATGAGACTGACTTCTGGAATCCTTTCTTAAGATGTGAAGTAGAGTTATAGATTATGTTCCTTGTTTCAGAAGGCAGAGGACATGTGTATTGCCCAGGAAACTGAAAGCTGCTATTTTGACCATCACATATGCCATTCAAGCAAGGTAAGTTTGTTAATACTTTATCATAAGTATTCATAAGTAATACTTTTTCCCATACAACACTCTTCAAATGTCTTCTGCAGGTAAGGAAATAAATCTAACAAAGTAAACCAAGAAATGAATAGTGTGAAGGCTACTTATTGTCACAAAAAGAAAGCTGCTTCCCAAATAGGATAAGGATGCCAAAGGGCTAATAAAGTTTTATCATACCTAGATTGAAAATATTTTGAGCCCAGAAGCTAGGATCACAGTGAAACTGGATGGTATTGTTAGTCACTGGTGAAGCATCACACCTTGCTCGGAGAAGATACCGTAGTCGATATGTAATCTAGAACAGAAACAAACAAAGATTTTTTTTTTTCCTCTGAGGCTGGAGCCACGTACCAAAACAGCATAAGAGGTCTTGGAAAAAAACCCCCACAACACAAAACCATAACAACAACAAAAAAGCAGACACTCCACCCACCCCCTAGAAAACAACAGAAAGCTCTGAATGAGCCCCCAGAGAACTGAGGTGCAAGATAGAGACATTTGTCCAAGGTACAAATAAAAAAGGTATTCTTAACATCTTTCCCTTATTCCTAAAATAGCTTTAAAATGCAATCAACTACTGCCAAAAAAAAAATCATTTTTTCTCCTCTACTGTAGAAATACATATCCTTCTACAAATTTGGTCATTACATTGAATGACTTGAACGACTTGCAAGTGAAGTTTCTTCTTACTGATTCACATAACCATTGCTGTATCCCCCCAAACCTATGTTAGTTCTTTCATTTTTCTTTCAAATAAAAGTATCTCATCCTTTTGGGAACAAGTATCATCACAGGAAATTTTCCCTTTTATTAAATTTAAGTTTTCTTTGAGAGTCAAAGAATAGATTTTATAAACTTTGTCTTTGAAAACTCTCAGATTCAAAGATATTTTCAGACTCTTACAACTCCTTGGTTCCAAAGCACTGGACTACGATTACATCACACAAGCAAAATGTTCTACCAAATGCTCAGTATTTATCTAGTTCCTAGAAAGAAAATATTTTCTTGCAGTTGTTTCGTAAGAAAAATCTAACACAGGCACTAATTTTAGAATAACACAGAGCAGATAGAGAAAAAATTTATAAGACTGCAATACTTTTCTTCTTGAATAACAGATTACTTCCAGGAAAAGGTCAAGAGACATATTGGCAAAATCATCTTACCCCTTTAAAATGACACTAGTTATCTTTTACACCAGTTTTGTAAGAGCTTCCAGTTTATGCATTTCTTCTTTCAATTTTAGGCAGGTCAGTTTTAGATCAGATACAAAAAACATTTAGACTTAAGGTTTTTTTAATGGACATGGAAAATTTTAAGTGCACTAATATTTTGAATATAGATTTCCTGGGATTTCTGCATACACTACCGGAATCATATATACTACACTACAGAAATTCTAGTCACTTGTCCTGTCACCAATACCAGTTGCACACAGTTCTTGTCATAGTTCGTTCCATATATTTCTCCTATTGTGCACACACATATATTGTAGATAAATTCATGACTAGACTATCAGTAATAGT
The DNA here is from genome assembly GCF_023634155.1 of Falco peregrinus. NCBI lineage: Eukaryota > Metazoa > Chordata > Aves > Falconiformes > Falconidae > Falco > Falco peregrinus. The sequence continues at coordinate 64,527,395 of NC_073726.1, forward strand.
GGTAGCTACTGGTGTTATGTTTGTGCTAGAAGACGAGGCTGGGAAACCGATGTCTTTCTGCAAACAGTTTAGTGTGCTATTTCCCTGAAGTTGACACAGCCTCCTGGCTGTAAGTCTGCATTTAAGTCTGCTGAGCATTCCTCCTTCCTAGTTTCAAGTGGTTGAATATGCTGGAGCAAAAGTCTCACATGCTCCTCTATGCATCACTATTCAGGAACAGATTTCCCAGATGTCCACAGACAGGTTAGCTACTCAACTCCCAGGCAGCACCTACTTTCAGCAAAAAATCAGCTGCCTAAAGCTCAGCTGTTCTTTTGAAACATATTTCTCATCTGCTGAGGCTTTATGGGCTAGATGATCTTTTTCTTCAACTGTATGATGATAATTTAGAAAATTAAGATGCTGCAACATATAACTTGTTTTCTTACATAGCAGAAGTCCTTGCAGCAACACTAAGCAATTATAAACAACATGACTCAGTTTGATACCCTTTTTCTCTATTCAATTAAAAAATCTGAATTGCTGAGGCAGCATAAGGCGGGACAATGAATTTAACTACTTGAAGTTGATAAAACCAAGTAATATACCAGTATCTGCTCTAGCCTACAGCATTTTAATGGGTATAAAAAAAAGAAACACCACCACTAAAACCAAATAATATACCAGCATCTGCTCTAGCCTACAGCATTTTAATGAGTATTAAAAAAAAGAAACACCACCACCAAAACACAACAACAAACCCCCAAACCAACAAACCCATCCCCCAGTGGGTTCTCAACTAATCAATGAGAAAATAAAGAAAAAGCTTTGTGATCCAGTTATAGGAACTGGAAAAAATGATCTAGTGTCTTTCCTCAATATTGCCACAGATTTCCGTCATCAGGTTTGTACAACCTAGTAATCTCTGGGCAAATCATGGTCAGCTTTTTGTTTGTTTTTTATCTTAAGTCTTTTAGGATTTCTGTTCATCATGAGCAGTCAGCTTAGTGAGAGCACATGCACTGAGATCTTAAGGGTCATTATAGCATTGAAACATTTAGCGTCATAACTGTTTGCATGAAAAATCAAAAGCCTCAACTTAATTTTTATCAGTTTTTGAAGACTGTTAGTGGGAAAGAAGCATGACAGAACAAAGCAATACATTATTTTTTACATTAATGTGCTGGATATCAGATTTTACAATATATAAATACCATCCTTCTCTGAACTCAGCAGCTGTAACAAGTACTGAAAAGAACCTCAGTGATGACGTAAGACACACAACATTTCTCCTAGTGTTTCACAGCTTCACGGTTTTCACTTCAGACAAAAGTTGTTGCTACTTCTGCAGATCTACAGCAATTCTATGGTCATGAACATAGAGCTGTATGAATCATGACCAGAAAGCTGAACTATTAGAAACATTCTGTATTTATGTTTAAGAGAAAACCATGAAAAATTATATACAAATATTACAGTTAGTAGAAAGTCATTAAAAAGTCTAATTCCCTACTATTACTGACAAGCATGTGCATGTGTATCTGCCTTAACTGTAGTCTTTAAGTAAATGGAGAGCTACCTTCCTAACCTTACCAAGCGTTTGCTGTACAGTAGTGCGGTGCTGCTCCCACTGGAAACTGCCCATTTGGAAAAATTCATGACATGTTCCAGCTGTTTAGAGAGACCTGCCACTTCCTGTTGCTGCTGCAGAAGTTTCATCCGATGCTCTTTTGCCAGAGTCTGCAAGTAGAAAAGCAGTTCCAGTCAAAGTGTTCAATTTACAGTTAACAGACATAGCTTCCATATCTGTAATTCACAATGATCAAGTGGTTTCACTTAGCTCTTCTAAAAAGCACTCTTGCCCCCTGACTGCAGCTATCAAACAGAAACGTCAGTATACATTTATTCAAGATGTCAGGACTTTCTGTGCAGATTCCTATTTTCTCTTATGACACATTTTCATATACATAAATATGCCCCTCTCTATACACACATACACTTTTTAAAACACAATTGGAGGTAATATTTTTCCAGTTATCCATTCCAGACAATTCTCTCCTTTGATTTGCTATTGGATTACTGAATTTATGAAAAATTCTGATGGAAACACTTTTCATACATGACACACAGAATTATGACTTGCAAAAGCATGGAGAAAGAAACTTGGCTCAGAGACAGCCCTGATTCACAAAGCAGGGAACACAGATGATTATTATAAACAAAACAACAACTCCCCCAAAACCAAACCCTCCCCCACTAAAATCCCACTTGCTGGAATGGTTTGTGGGACATCTCTCCACTTTGGAATTCTGACAGGACATGCACAGGTGGTTAATGCTAGAAATGGATTTTATTTTAATGTGAATCCACACAAAAAAATATTAAGATTGACATATTTTGTCTCTTATGATTGAAATGAAATTACCTCCAACTGATGCAGGAGAGCTTTTCCCTTTTTATTTATTTCTACCATCAGTGTAAATATGGCAACTTTAATATCCTGTTCCACCTGCTTTTGATTCTGATTCACTTCAAGAATTCTGTAAGTAGACAGTATAGAAAATAATGGTTTTTAGCTCACAAACTCACCCTCCCAACAGTATAAAAAAACCCACCCTCTACTCTGTAGCTAAGACTACAATATTTCTTGGTCATATGCACCAATTAATACATATACCATCAGACACTTATAGTAAGGAAAACTACTGAGAGAAACAGAAAGAGCAAGTAACAGTGACCTACTATAAAATTAATTAACTGGTGGCAAATTCTAATGCCATAAGTCTGTAAAACTACTGACATCTGAAAAAAATTAAAAGCTCTTTGTAATTGAAATTCTTGATTTTTAATTGGCACCTTTCTGGAATGGTCTGTGGCAATCAAAACTGTTTAAGTGTACTTTCCATCTAAAGCAGAATGGCACTCCAGAAACAAAAAACAATAAAAAGATCTTCTAATTTAGCTATTTCAACAGCAGTGCTCAAATGTGTAACAGCAAAGCATAATCTATACTGTGAAACCCACTACTGCTAAGACACAAGGGAGAATAACCACTTAGATGCAGCAAAAGAAGAGAAGGGCGCCTGCTGGTTTTTTTTACGTCTCTACCACCCTCAAAGACAAGCAAAGACAGAGGAAGAGTTCAAGTTGCACTCAGCATCCCATACTGTGTTGAACCTTCCTGCCTTTGAACTCTGCTGAAGGAGCAGTTACAAAGACCTACTGCAGCACACATTTTACAGACTTATTTTTCTCCTAGGTTTGTAGTACTGAGTGAATAAAGCCCCAAGCATAAAAGTATTACATAAATCTTCAAATATGTCTCACAAGCATTATGAAAACATGAGTCATAACCTTTCGCTTTCTTAGAGGGTTCTACACTAAGAAAATAAGTGTGCTGATGGTGGGGAAGAATATGACTGCCTTCTACAGTCTCTATTGCCCAAGCTGTTTTCTTGCACCCAAGATATTACCGCCCATTAAGCCCACAGGCTGAGCAAAAGAGTTACCTAACACAACCAAGTTCATTAAACAGGCAGCAGTCACTTCAGCAAACTGCAGATTTTAGAATTTATCCTTCTGGAAGTATAAAAGGAGATACAAAATGCACTAATCTAAACATTTCAAGAAATTTCAGTGTATACAAAGTCGCCCTCTCTGTCAGTTTCAACCCCAGAATCTGATACATACCTGTTTTGGATCTGCTTTCCTGTATATTTTATGTACTTAGTCTTCTCCATCAATTTGGTGATTAGGGTCTCGATGATCACTTTCTGGTTCTGAAAAGCTTCTTCTATAAACTGGTATCTGCAGTAAAAAACAGTATTTATACATGCAAAAGGTGTGATATACTTGCTAAAGCAGAGTGCCTTACAAAAGCCTTCTTTTATTGAACAAAGATCCTGCTTAAGTCCAAAATTTGACTGTCATCATGGAAGCATGTGTCAGCAAGTGCCAATATATTTTATTTATAACATATTTGAATTTATAGTATAAAGTATATAGTAATTTTAGAAATTTTTTTAGAATTTATGGTTTTCATAACATGAAGGGACATCGCATGACCATAGCCCGCATTTAGCAAAAGAAAAATTAATGTTGTGCTGTAGTCATCACTTTGTAAGTGAAAGTGCATGTAAGCTATTTGTGCAAGATAAGGATGTAGAAATAGAAGAAGCGATATTGCTGAGTCAGTAGAAGTCAGCAACATTTTAAATCAAGGAACTGAAATCATCATCAATTTGAGAAAAAAAAAGAGGTGGCACATTCTAAAATGGTTATAAATCCTACGAAAAGGAGAATTGAAGAGAAAGACTGCAATTCTGCCAGAGCAAGGTTTAGCCTGTTCCAAGGAGCACCTGGCTAACACTTCTCTGCCTGTTGATGTTGACCTGGTCAGGCAAGCAAGTTCTTTGGGTGGTTGCATCAGGTATAGCGAGCATATTAATATTTAACTTGAGTACCTCTGTCCCAGCCCCCTACCATATGCATTAACCAGCAAGATTATTGTCTTGTACTCAGAAGTTGTATATAATCCTGCTTTTCAACTTCTGTGGCCAGTAAGAGATGATCAAAGAACAGCAACTCAAAGATTTGAGTGTTGTAAATAGTGTTGTCAAAGTATAGTACAGCCAAATTTAGGTCTACTGTTCCTTTTAAAGGGCTCTTCACAGAAAAAATGCCCATTTGCTCTGTTCTGAAATTGTTTGTTAATGTTCTGTTATGTAATCATCTTGTTGAAGGACAAACGGAGAATTTACACATAAGTGTACCGTTGCATAACACAGCCCCTGTGCTTTCTAAGGACTCTCTGAAGAGCTGCACAGCAACAAATTCTATCCAAACAACGTGACAGTAAAGAAAGGTCTTGTGCCTAAGCCACCAGACTAACAAGTGGAAGACTTAGGTTTTACTCTGAACTACCACATACTCATCAGCCATACCTTTTTTGGATACAATTCTGTTTTTCTGTGGGCTTAATTTCTGAGCAAGAAATTTTATTTTGCACTCTCTTCACCTGACTGTATTCTATACAGCTAGAGCTACAATCAGCTTCAAGCTGTCTTCCTGTGAGTTGCATAAAGCATACACTTTGTATTGATACCTGTGCTCTTTGTGTTCTAGTAACTGACAGTCTCGGCAGGTCAACTTGTCACAGGTTTCACAATACAACTTCAGCTGCTCCTTTTTGTGGTAAGGACAAAACACAGGTCGCTGACTGGTCACACCAACTGCCTCTGTTGAATAAAGAAAGATGTCATCTCAGTCCCCTGAAATTATTAAAGATCTGCATTCTCCTGTTTCTCCTCACGTAGATGCTGCTAGGCCACTAATAAAAAATGTAACAGTTCCAAGCAAAAACTGCACTGTCTCACTTGATCAAGCATGGAGCTAACACCCTCTCTCGGGGAAAATGTCTAGAGCCTATTTTACCATAACTTATTACAGCCCCACAAAACTATTTACAAAAGGAGAGTCAGTACTGTTGCAGTTGCAAAAGATGCTGCACAATCAGCAAGTTCCTTTCTTAAATGGAAATGAGGATATTGCTGACTTAATTCATTGCTCTGTCTTTCTCAGTCAAATGGGTGAAAGGGGGTTTGAGGATGTCAAGCCACAGGCACTCAAAACTGTAAAACATACAGACTATACTAACCAGAACTTTACTAATGTCCCTTCAGGGTGAGAGGTCTCACTTCAGTTTCTAGTGAGCAAACACAGAAGAGCATAGGAAACACCACCAGATGATAAAAGTGAAATCTGTTCTTTAAACAATTTCACCAACAAAGCCTAATTTCTTCTAAGTTAGACTGGGCAGTGAGTTCATGAGTATTACATTAGTCTGTAATGAAAACCAGCTTCACACTGCAGCCCATCCTTCACTGCAGATCAGCAAGTTCTCTTTTCTATACCCATTAATTTACTTATTTTCATGAAACCTGCAAGAAGTTCTTTTCAGAACTGTATCCTTCAGTCAAAATTCTTTGAAACTGACCAGCAGACTCCGCAGAGGCCTGAATGTGCAGAGAGCATCCCTACCATCAAGTCATGTTCAGCCTAACAGTCAGACACTTCTACCTACTACTATTGTCCTCTCTTGAAAGTACACTCAGTACTCATTTTTGATTAACCACATCTGAAAGTGGGATACAGAACATAGTGTATATCTCCAAAGTATCATACTGGAAGCTACCCTTTGAGCAATAAAGATTACAGAAACGAAAGCCCACATTATATATAAAACTCACAGGACTAGATATGGTGGAATGAAAATAAATTTAGAATACATCCATTTACAATAATATATAACAGTTTATTAAAATAACGTATATATTTCCAAGATAAATCGTGCAAGTCCAAGAGACTTATTAGGACCGGTAGAACGTTTGTCAGCATCCTATGTTTATAATTGCCCTACAGTATCATTAAAAAGACAAGACACAATGGGCATAAACTGAAACAAAAGCAGTTCTCAGTTAATAAAAGTACAACCTTTTTTACCATGAGAATAGTCAAGATTTCTCAGAGAGGCTGTACTGCACACCACATCCATCCTTGTTGATTCTCAAGGCCCAAATGGTTAAAGCCCTGAGCAACTTGATCTGACCTCAGAGCTGACTGCTTTAAGCAGGAGGCTGGACTAGATGATCTCCCAAGGTCCCTTCCAACCTGAATTATCATAGATCCTACTAAGAAAAAACACCCCAGTTCATAACATACTTCTCTTTGATTGCTAAGGCAAAATATTTCAAACTTAAAATATGCTTAGCTAAAACATGAATTCTGGCACTCTTCATTAGTAACAGAGATGCTTTATTATCAGAGTGCTGAAAAAATATAACCTATTAGTGTTCCTTTTCCTACAGTATACAAAAAAGTTAATATAAAACATCTGTTTGACCTCTAAAAAAAACCTGGAGGAGCCAAATGCATAAAAGCAGTATATTTCTGCAGCTGATCTCTAAAGTCTAGACAGCAATTTGCAATCATTCCAGGTGAAAGAAAAATCTATGTGTATTTATTGGTTTAAAACTTTGCATAGAAATCTTATGAAATATCAGTCTGTAGGGGTTTTTACCACTATGCAGCACTCCTGATCAAAAAACCAGCTGTCATACCCCCAGCCGTGACAAAGTCTCCATTTTCCATAGTTACGTTCTAATGCATCTAATGCTTAAAATAAAGTTTTCTCTTTTGTCAGCTAGATCACTTAAGAGATCCACTTAGATGGGCAGCAGCCAAAGAAACACCAGATTTTGTTCAAACGTTTGCAGCCTTCAGCAATGAAGTTGAAACAAGTGACTGGGAGACAGGAAACTATTAAAACATACCCGTTACCACCCAGAAAAATAACATGGTTCCACTAATTCATATGTACCAAAGGATTATATCAGAACGAATCTGTCCTTTTATATTTACTATGATTAAGGAATGCAATTTTTGAAATTTATCACTTTAAAAAGAAATGTGGTAGTCTAATACATTTTTCCAATGCAGACACACATTCTTTCTCAAATTATAAATCAAGTGTGTTACCTGGAGATACCTCCTCTTTCTGTCTCACAGTATGATCCTTCGTGAATTTAACCCTCTGGTGAGCTCTGATGCAGGTCTTGCATAACCATTCTACACATTCCACACAAAACCCATTAGCTTCTGCATTGTCTTCACAGCTTGTGCAGACCTAACGTGAGGAAGAAAAGGTAGCTGTTAAAATAAATGTGGAATATACGTACAAGCTATTGTTCATATACCATCAGTGCACATTTAGAGTTTTCAGAAAACAGTGAAGTGAGAATGGAAAATTGCCTAAGGTACAAGAAGGCTATAAATAACTGCATAAAAGAAACTGAACGTGACTTTTCAAAGAAAGTGGTCATTTTGTCAGTGTTACTCTAAAACTGTTACCTGACATGATAAAAGTCAAACCGTTACTTTCTGCCCAACACTGCATGCTTGGAAGCTATATAATGTTTACTATCTACAATATGCTTTTGTAAAATATTTACTAAAGACAGAAAACTACCAGCACTGCTCTGATTTTAGAAGCCTCCCTCAGTTCACACAGAAGCTTTAATTTTAGCTCCTGTTCACCAGCTCCGTGTTTCTGGAGGAACACACAGTACTGAACAGCTTCTTTTCAAGAACCTCTGTATCACCACTTAAAGGTAACATTCTAGTTAAGCTCATCAGTAAAGCTACCCTGGAACTTTGCGATCAATGTTTAGTAATTTTCAAGCTGTGGCCTGTTAACTCCTGGGGCTCTTTGGACTACACCCAAGAGATCTAGAAAAAAAATAAATAAAGCAAAACAAACGTGACAGCAGACCAAAACCTCTCTGCACAGAGTCAATACACACACAAGAAAAAATTCCTATGGATCCACAATCTGAACAACAGGTTGAAAACTAGGAATGATGAACAACACCACATGTTCAAAACACTACTTTCATTTTTAAATCCTCCTTTACAATGCCTCTGTAGTCATACCTTCAAGGGGGTTTGGGTGGTAAAAATACTGAACAGCCTTACATAGATGTCTGTTTAGGCAACCACCATCCATCGTCAACATTTAGCATTGCTGCAAACAAAAGCCTTAAAATATCTGAAAATTGCTGTATCCTACAGATTATAGTTATAGAATTCTGCTAGCAAGAGCAACAAGGAGAAAATTTTAGATGTTATTTTATTTTTCCGTTTGATTTAAAAAAAATAATCTAACTTTGGTACCCACACAAGATAAATACAGATCAAGTTAAAGAGGAAGCAAATATTTACATCCTATGCAGATAGAGAATATATATGTAGAACTATGGCCCACTTTTCCCTTCCAAAAAAAGAGGAAAATGAGCACAAAACTTGCCTTAGGCCACATAGCAAGTTACTGACAGAACTGGAATTTGGACATAGGAGTTGCAGATTCCCAGTGCTGTGCTTATTCTTCTGGATCACATTACCTCTCAAAGCAAGTATCTTCTGAGAAATGAAGTTACAACACAAGGGTTGTTGACCCCTCTTGTTTGTCACATGCAGTTTGAAGCAGTTCTTTTCACTAAAAGTGACCTGCAAAGGGGAAGAAGTTGGGCTTGTGCCCCTTTTTCTTTTCTTTACGAAAAGGAGGCCTGAAAGTTCTATTCTTAAAAATATTCTTAAATATTTTTTATCTTCTGTTTGGCTTTTCTTTTTCTTTCACCTCTTCTATCAACAATAAAAATTCTAGTCCTATACAGACTAGTTGACTGGGGAGAAATATCCAAGTCCAGACACCATAAAAAGTCAAGAAAATGGAAGTAAAGCAATTAAAGGAAGTGAATTGTAATCAGGAAATTGAATTTTTTTTACTTGCTTTTAAACCTTCATTTCATTTTGAAAAAAAAAAGTATTCTTTTGCTAAGCATAGTTTCTTGAAAAAAAAAAAATAGAGCAAGCAAGTAGCACTGAAGCATTATGTCAATGTCGTATTTTCTCTGGCAGAAACTATCATGAGAGAAATTCCCTCCCTTCTCCTTTTCCAACTGTCTCCTCCTCAGGTGTGCCAATGCAACTGTCTGCAAGACTGTGGTGTAAAACTGGATTGATTACATCACTGTAATCCAAAGATCAGTTACATCAGCGCTGCTGACTGGGCAGTGAAATACTGCAGGACGAGAAAGAAGTTTGAAAATCAGTCTTGTTGCCAGAGAGGTAAGACTGTGCTACGCTCCCAGATACCCAGAGGTGTTTTCACAACTTAGAGTGGAGAATAAGAGACGAGGTATTTGTTTTTCTAGTGTAAAAAAAACAACAGTGAAGACAAAATAAGCAAAGGAAAACACAACAACAAAAAAGTCTTCCAGGCTTTCTTTAAGTCAAAGAAGCAAAACAAAGACACACACATACACACAAAAAAATAAAAAATTAAAAGGAAAAAGGCATCAACCCAATAAAATAAAAAGTGCCACACAACCACCAGCCTTTCCAGGTCACCTTAGGCAGATAAACATGCCAGGGCATATAAGTAATTTCAAAGGATTTCTGGAATTCATTCCTCCCAGATTCAAAGATCTTAGTCTGTTTTCTTTTTTCAATATGATTTAGGGTTCTTTTTCAGCTGGTTTGACCTGCTAGAGTTGGAATGAGATTAAGATTGTGATTCAATAACCAATAATCAGGTGCTGCCAAGTGAACTGAAACTTCTCCTTTGTAGTCCCAAAAACACATATTCTATCTTTATACTTTCCAAAGCCATCAAGTAGGAGAGAGATAGATCTCTAAAATTTTTCATAGACACCATAACTCATGCTGTCAAAATAGCCATGCCTTCTAGGTAGAAACTAGCTAGATTTGCTTCTACTTAATTCTTGTTTGAAATATGCATTTTCAAAGATAACTTGGATTTTGCTAGAACTCCTAGGTATTAGAGTAAGTCATATAGCTAAAGTACATGGAGGTACAATTACTACAAATATTTGGTGTACTCCTACAAAACCTATTTCAGTCTTTATTTCTGTGACTCACACAGGCAGTGCTTCAGCGATTTCAAAGAAAACTCTCCCTAGTTAACCTGTAAGCCTTTATTCTGGTTAGACAGATATTTATTTTTAATTGAGTTTCCCATGTAATTATATTTAATTCAGTTACTAGTTTTAGTATTTATAACCCCGGGAACTGTTCATTCAGCCTTCATTCAAATTTAATGAAAGCTGAGATTACTCAGCATGTTGCAGGTAAGTACTACTTTTTCTGCTGTGAAAGCTTGTATATTTACTCAGAAACAGATTTATATGCAAGAGTTGAGGTAATAGAACTGTCTTTTCTGCTACTGTAGTAACCAACCACTCTTCCAATTAAATAGAGTATTAAAAAGATTAAATAAGCAAGCAAAGGTTTCTTGAGTTTCAAAGGAAGAGAGCAAATTAGTCCAGAGGAATATTCAGTGAACTAACATTCCAAACTTCACCAGTGTAAATTAGATGCAATGTCTTCCCCTGTTGGATCCAAAAACCAGCAATGTTAATAGTTGTACATCCACCTCTTGGCACATACAAAAGCATAAAAGCCAGCACCTGTCTTTTGGGACATTCACACCTATATGTAACTGTAAATATGAACCACATGCTCATACCTCAAAACGCACGACCCCTGATCAACATCTCCTCCTTTCCCCAACATCTCATCAACAGCTGGCTCTCTTTGAAGCACAACAAAACCATATTGTGACTCTTCTGGAGTCCATCACCCACATCCCTAAACCAGTGGCTTTCAAACACCTTTTGGCCACAGCTACAGCCTCCATAAGCTATTCAGCACACTAGTTGTTCTTTGCAAGAATACATAGTGGCTACTCTGGCACCATACTAAACTAGAGAAACTTTTTGTTCTAAATTGTCCTTATTAATCACTCTATTATGCCAGTCAGACTTGCCGTCTTCGTATCCAGATCTAGTATCAGGCCTTTTGTTACTACATTCCCAATATCTCACATAAAGTCCAACTGTTCTTCATTCCTACTACAACATTTAATACTCTCAGGTCAGTAAAGATCCTGGTAAAGATACAGCAAGTGTTCTTACTATCAAAAATATTTTTATGCATGTTCTTTTTTGGACACAGAAGCTATGAGAATAAGGACCTAGACTAAAATGCACTACTGGCTCAATATGCTGCAGCAACATCAACGTTATCACTACGATCTTCTGTTCTGCATCCATCTCAAACTTCTCATTTTTACTTTCATGGCTTTGCATGCACATTAAACAATTTTCTTCTGTTAAGTTCCTAAATTTTCCTCTCTTGTCTACCCTTTAGTCTTATTCAAATTCAGCATTTGCTTCAGTAATGTCTTGGGTTTGAAACTCCTTTCTGCTCACTCTTATGAATTAAGTATAATTAATTTTTATTTGCAAAGTTCTCTTTAGCATCCAATAATTTTTGCAAGTCTTCCAATAAATCATAATGTGAAAAAAATTATAAAGAATCTGTTCTTTTGAAGTATTTATGTCCTAGCTGCCCACAACCTACAATCATTACTTATAGGAAGACCACAACTGCATTTCCCATTAGTCTCTTTCTCTTCTGGAAAGCTTCCTACACTAATAGCTAGCGCAAATTCTTTAATGTTCTCTTTAATGCTAGCTAGGAAAGCCCTTGTGGAACACATACTAGGGAGTTTTATGCTTTCTTTATGCTTACCTTTTTGCTCCTGAAGTTTTCAGTAGTCATTGCTAGAAAGCACAGCTAAGTAAGATACTGAACTGCCAAAATAAGACTCGGATAAGGTAAGCAGGAGTTTAGACAGATGGATGGCACTTTAATGGGTCCCAGTTATACTTCTCAGGCCACAATGCCAGGCTCCATGATACGTCATTCACTTGTAAAGTTTTAATTCAGTATGCTAAAAATTATAATAGCATTATTACCATTTTACATCTGAAACAATCAAACATTGAGTTTTTTGAGTCTCTCGAACTGAAAAAACCCAGTCCTTCCTGACAACAAACATATACAGGCTAGTCATAGATATGGACTAAGCCACAACATCACTTGCACAGAACCCATGGCTTGCTGCTAAGTCTAATTTCTAAAACATTCTGCAAAAGCTGCCAGACTATCAAAGCCAAACTAACCATCTCAGTAGAAAATTTCTATAAAACAGCCAAAGTTCTTGACAGAATTTGGATGATCTCTGATCCAGTATTTCCTACAAACCTCAGTGTCTTTTCTACTTTAATTCCTCTGATCTGTTGCCCATCTTGCTACTGGCAATTTTTCTTTCTTTACTCTTCAAAGACAAAACAAAACAGGCCAATTAGATGCATGTATCATCCTTAAACCTCATAATATCCCCCCTTGAACAGGACACTGATCTGTTTAACTTATTAAGTTTACTGTTCCACAACAGACAGCTTTACAGAATGGTATAACTTTTTTTTTTTTTTTTTATGGTCCAATGTCAAACTACAAAGGAATGTCCAAAAAGCTTCACTATCATACCAAAATAAATCTGTTCAAACAAAACTGAACTGCATAGCATTCATTTCCAAGAGGTAAGATACACGCTCACTTCAGGCATCTAACAAAACATATAGTTCCATTTAAAAAAAAAAAGCAAGCCAGCAGAAAAGCACGTGAATGTACTACTTTGCCGGTTCAGCAATGTCTGCTGGTCTGCCATCAACTGCTGCAGAATGTAGCCCGAGTTCAGCCAGGGAACCTAGCTGAAGAACCGATGTGCTTTCTGACTGCAAGCCTGCTGGTTTTTCTTAGGGAGAGAGAGAAACAAATATGGAATAGAAAGTAAGATGGATGTCTGAGACGGGAACTTAAGGAAACACAAAATGCTTTGAAGAACGTTCCTGACATTTGCTCACACCACTCAACAGTGGATGACTCCAAACCAGCTGCTGAAATACACAGAATTTCCCTGTATCTCTCTCCAGCAGATCAGGACTCAGTAGTAAACAAAAAAGACACCTTCCTCAATTCCAAGGAAGCACCTGACTTATCCTGGCATCACAGAGTTTGGTGGATATTCCAACTTTTGATAGCCTATAACCCATTGAAGTACACTCAATTTGAACATGATTATGGTGAACCTCAATAATATAAAGGTCCCTTCCTGAATTTTCAGTTCCTTACCCAAGTCTCAAAGGCCTCAATTCCCCACTTTCACAGAAAGCAGAAAAAATGTGGGAGGAAGCAAAAAAAAAACCAACTTTGTCACTAAACCCAGGAAAAATAATTCTACTTCTATCATGACTCACCAAAGCAGTATCTTAGAGGACTTTCATATATCTAAGCAGAGGTTATGGCACAGGCCCCTAGAGAAATTCTGGACTGCTTCTACATAGCAAAGTTACTTGTTATCTTGTTTCTCTTCCTAATTTTAAAGTCACTAAAAAGTTTATGATCAAATTTTCTATGCAACAGGGACTATTCACTTAATCTTACTAGCAGAGTATTGAGAGACTTTGTGTAAATCTCACAACCATCTCCAAAACTCAGATGTTTCCCTGCAACACCAAGGGGAAAAAGACCAAACAAACAAACAAACAAAAAAAACCAACCCACACAAACACAAAAACCCCAAACTTCAAACTGTCCCGCATTAAGAGAACACTGCTTATACTTCCAGAGACTCCCAACTAAATTTCGGTTTCTGGTAAGGTCTATAATTTCTCAGAAATCCAGTTGCAAAATCCCTTATAAGCTAAACATGGTTTAGTGGTTTTTAAGACATAACTTAATTCCCCCTTCCCAGAGATGATGACAACATATGTCTTTAATAGTCATTGAGCTGATATCACAAACCTGCGTGGGTACCTTAATCTGTTCTGGAGAGACATATCCATTCATATATGTAAACACAAATTTCAGCTAAGCTTTGAAACAAGCAGACTACACAATAAAAGACCTCTAAGAAGCTGCCCCAAAACAAATGGATCAAAAGCCAATGATACAGGTCCCTAAAAGAGGAAACTGAAAAAAAAAACAAAACGTATTTTCAAAATAAAAAGAGACCACCATTCAAATGTTAACGGACAAGTTCAAATGCAAGCCACATTGGCAGCAACCTTTTCATACTGTTATTATGAAGAATGCAGGAACATATAAAGAGGCTGAATTATTCACAGTAAGTTCCTGGAGTTTAATACAAAGTTTATTAGTAAAGAGATACCTGAGATACTCTCTTACCAGCTAAAAATGAAGACATGCAATATTCTGATACCAGACTCTGCTAAACTGTGGTCCTACGCAGCTGTGATTATTCATCTGGTACTGTTTCCACACTAGTACTTTCCTCCTGAAAAACCATCATAAGGAAAAAACTCCAGTATTTCTATTCTTCCAGATAAGCAGGTTTTGGTTTATGAAGTGGCTATTACTTGATTGCAAAAGGAAGAAGAGGCAGCCTACAGAAAAAAAAACAAACAAGAAACTCCTACAATATACTGTCTTCCCCAACTAGAAGTTTGAGCCTCTTGCTTAGTAACTGCTCTCCAGCTATTAAGTGCCATGTTTTGTCAGTGCTGAGATAAGAAAAATAAAGTTAACTAGAGGATTACGTTTTACACTGAGATCTCTTGACAGTGTTGTTCAGGTCTCTGCTTAAAAAGAGTGCTTCAAGTGCCCTGTCCAAAGTATAGAAATTCCCATTCTAACACCTATTCCTTACCTTTATCTTTTGCTATCACAATGCAATTTTATATCAACATTTTAAATAGTTCAGAATAAGATAACATCATCTTCACATGAATTTTCATTGGTTGAAACTGATTTTCTAGAGTAGCTACCCCATGTGATGACTAAGTACTTGGAGTCTTTTTCTGCATATGAACAGCGAAAAGGCTACACAGCAGGAAGCCAAGGATATGCATACTCATCCAAAAGGTGTTAACTTGATTACATGTTAATGCACTTACCTGATTTGATTTCTCTACCGTGCTACTGGGAACCTCTGTGGTATCCTTCACAAAAAAGTTATCTATGATGTGTCTCTCTGCACATTCCTGACCACAAATTGGACAGCGGATAACACCGACTGGGAGGGGAAAGAAAAAATAAAATATATATATCAAACAACATCAAAAACAGCTTGCAAGGATAAGTACTTTGAAAGGATGTTTTAATACTGTCCTGTCAATAAGGTGTGAGAAAAAAGAAGCTAATTCTCATTTATCACTGAAGTAACCTTTACCTGTTATTCCCTGATTATGTACTCCTTCAAACAAGCTCAAGCACCTTTTGTTTCAATCCTATGAAGGATTTGCCTTCATCTTACAGAAAATTAATTCCTTTTCTTTAAAGGGAATGTATTCCCATTGACAATTTGTTGCTATAGAATGGATTAAAGTAAACATTTATTAGTGTTGGGATTAATTAGTGATATTGAGTGGTATTATACACACACGCATACACACCAGCAGTGTGACATGACTCACTTCCAACTATGTAATACAAGAAGCTGAAACGTAATAAATTCAAAATCAGTGAGGTAAGTTGTACAGAGGATGAACGGACCTGTATTAACATCATGACTGCCTTCACACTAAGCAAGGGAAAGCAAGCAAGAAAGACAGGAATAAATAAGCAAGGTCCCCTCCCTCCTGTCCTCTGCAAGACACACTGGGGAACAATCCTAAGACAATAGCATACTTAGACTGCAGGTTGAAGAAAGTGCCGAGAACCAATAACACAAAGGTTTAAAAAATTAATAGTTTTCTCAAAAGAATAAAAAGACAAAGACAAGTTCAAAACTTGGGGCTCAACAGTGAGCATACTAGACTGAAATAGAAAATATCTATATAAACATCATAAAGTAGCCACCTTTCCTAGCTGCAGAAAACGGTATGCCTTATTAGCACTGATACTTGTTTATCATGCAAGAAAAATCTCTGACATGCTAGGCATTAACATTTTGCTTTAAAAAAAAATTATCACAATCATTACCACTGAAAACAGAAAGGAACTGAAACTAAGTAGGGCTGAAATAATCACTTAGGACGTGGAAGTCATCCTGCAAAGCCTACAGTAGCATGGTCACATGAGTCCCCACTGAGATAAATTCTAGACCTACCGCTGGAATTTTAGAGGAGGCATGATTTTAGGGCCTTAAAAAAGATCAGAGGCACCATTTAATCCAATGAATATAACACCAGTATGTAATTCAGCACTTGCATGTTTAACTAAACCAGTGTGGGCTTAATTCTGTTCCTGTTTCACTTTTACAATAAAGTGTAGAAGCACAGAAACTATTAAATATTTCACTTTCTGCAGAAGAACTTAATTCCTTACTGTAAGTGCTTCATATAA
Source organism: Falco peregrinus (assembly GCF_023634155.1). NCBI lineage: Eukaryota > Metazoa > Chordata > Aves > Falconiformes > Falconidae > Falco > Falco peregrinus. The sequence continues at coordinate 64,544,165 of NC_073726.1, forward strand.
GATTTAGATAATTCTTTCATAATTTTCTTCCAATACATGCTAGAGAATTAACTGGCCAACACACTACAAAGCAGCTCTTCATTCTGGAAATTTAGCCAGCAGTTTTCCATTTGTGTGGAAGGCATTTCACTTTTATGTGAAAGGCTATGATATTTGGCTTGGTTTTATTACAATTGCCATTTTGCTAGTCTGCACATCAATACATACTTGTGCAGTTTCCTTTGATATACAAATTCTATATTTTGGCTAAAAATCTTGTAACATTTTTTTATATCATTGTCATGAAGGATAATGAAGAAATCCAATCCTCGTACATCAGGTAGTTAATAGAACTCCCATGTACTGAATTTCTCCTTTTATTAAGCAAATCAATTTACAATTGTCAAGCTACATACTTACTAAAAAAGACTATTTTTTACATTTTTCAACAGCGTCAATATCAAGCCACCTTCTGTTCCACCACCGCTTGTTCTTGACCCCAACAAAGTACAGTGCACTGGGCCAGCACGAGTGACTGAGTTGGTCTTTGCCTGTTTTGGGGAGCCCAGTACAGACAGAGGATGAGACTGGCAAACTGATTCAGGTGTGGATGTATTTCTCCTGCTCTCTCAAGCTTCACCTGCAGCCCCCAATCTGCTTCCCTGACCAAATGCACTACTGCTTACACTGAAGCAACACGACAAGTAACATGAGAAGCAGCACGATGGGAAGGGGCCAACCCCATCACTGAAGATTAAACATGGAACCACTCAAACAGATCAGTTTTATTAGTCTGAGTTTACAAACAGCTTGAACTGAAAACACGGACCCAGAATTCAGAGCTTCCTCTGCAAAGAGAAGCAGAAGAGGAAGAACAATGAGTATTTCAAAATTAAGTGGAAAACAGATAAATACAAAAACAAGGTATTCACAGTTTAAAAGAGAACACTGATTATCTTCAAGTAAAGACACGTGCTCTAACTAAGCAAAGCTCACAGACAAACATCTCTGTTCCTACATTAGCATTTCTACTGACATCAGGCTCAACTGTCATAATTAAGTACTAAAGTTTTATTTAGAAATAGTAATTTTCAAGTAATTCTTACTTTGCAATACTAGTAACAGAATGCAGCTTTTTGTATAACATGATAAAACTATACACAGGCCACAAAAAGTTTTCAGCCATTCATCCAATACAAATTAGACAATTGTCAACTATTGCAGATCTGATGGGATTTAAGTCAGTTCGTGTTAATTATGTTGCTTATAGCCTAAAATGCATCAGCACAACCCTACAAGCACACACCTGTAAACACCAGACTGCAGAGAGTTATAAACAAGAAATATTGGGTGCAGAAAAGTTACTGGATTTATTCAGCATCTGTTTCTGAAGATGACACAAAACATTTAATTTTTGTCACGTGCCAAGTCTTCTTTTAGAATAAGACCTGGTCCAGTAACATGGTGCATTGGGTTTACATGTCCAGCTTTTAGTAACGAGGGACAAGGGGGAAGCTGCAGGGGTGTCCTCTGTGAGAAGGCACCAGGAGCTGGCCCCACGTCAGAGCCGACTCCAGCCAGCTCCAAGATGGAATCAGCTTGTTGAATTCTGGCCAAAGCTGAATTCATCAGTGATGCTGCCTGGACCTATGCGTGCATGTTTAAGAGAGGGTAAAAAAATGTTGTGGACCAGCAGGTGGGAGAGAGTAAGAAAAATGTGGAAGAAACAGCCCAGGTCAGTGAAGGAGGGAGAGGAGGTACCCCAGGTGCCGGAGCAGTGATTCCCCAGCAGCCCATGAAGAAGGCCATGACAAAAGAGATTGTACCCCCACAGCCAGTGGAAGATCTCATCAGTGCAGATACCCACGCTGCAGCCTGTGGATATGCCTTGAAGGAAGCTGCAGTCAGTGGAAAGCCCATGCCAGAACAAGTTCCTGGCAGGAGCTACAAGCCACAGAGGGGTACCTACATAGGAGCAGGTTTTTTGGCAGAAACTGTGGCCAGTAGGGGAACCATACTGGAGCAGCCTGTTCCTGAAGGACTGTACCCCATGGAGAAGATCCACACTGGAGAAAGTCTTGAAGGACTGTATCCCATGGGAAGGGCCCCACACTGGAGCAGGGAACAAGTAGATGGAGGATGAAACAGCAGAAAGGAACTGGTATGAACTGACTACAACTCCCATTCCACATCCTTGCTCAAGTAGGGGAGGAGGCAAAGCCAGGAATGAAGTTGAAGAGGGATATGAGGCGGAAAGTTTATTTTTATTTTTGTGTTTCGATCTTACCCTCCAACATTATTGAACTTCCTCATGTTGAAACTGTTTTGCCCATGATGGTAACTGATAAATAATTTCCTTGTCTTTATCTGTCCTGTTGAGAGGCAAGAGGGAGAGAGCAGCTTGGTGGGTGTCTGGCAGCCAGCCAAGGTTAGCTGACCACACACTGGCCCTCAAGACAGACCTCAATGGTCCTGGACAGAACTTAACGGCCTTGGGTTGTTGGGTTTTTTTGCTTGGGTATTTTGTTTGTCAGTTTGGGGCATTTGTTTTGGTTTTTTTAAGACTAAATGCTTTACACTAGAATTCTATCTTGATAAGATAAATGAAATACATCTGAAAGAGATACTGATTTGTATATAACTTTGCAGGTTTTATGTGGAGAAGATAGTGCCCTGTCATGTTGCAACCTTAAAGAGATGCAGAGAATATATAACTTCATGCCAATTACAGCATCTGTACCACTTTGGAGGTCTAATCCAGTTTAGAATATTGCTAGCTATACAGATCTCATGCTTCTTCCTTTTCCCAAGTAAAAAACACTTGGAAGAGTACTGAGAGAGTGTCATTGTCTTCAAACTAGTCTGCTGGATGACACCATATACTACAGTATCTTAACAGAAATTTTATTTAAAAGAGTAAAACTCCAGTAGATGCATGCCAGTCTTCTGGTACCAACAATAAAAAAATGAAAAGTGTACAATAAATAACAGTATATTAATTACTTCAGTTTTAATAGATTATTCCTATCTCGAATCATATTATTTACAATATTTTGTATGTACAGTGATGATTTGATAAAGGAATCACATAGTCTGAAACCCTTTTTTCTTCATCCAGTTTTCCAGTACAAAGGCTTAACTCAGACCAAGGACAAGTATCCCCTCCTAGGTCCTATGGCAGTAACAAAACACAACACTGCACAGAAGGATTACTGCTCCCCCCAGCCTCCTAACAGACCTAAAAGAGGAGTTTGCCTTCTTTTGGTGAATAAAGAGGCAGGCTGGTTTAAAGCCATAACTAACCAATAATATCAAGACAGATGGCTGAAGCAAACATAGGAGCACACATACAAGCTTTTTGCTAACACCACTGGTGCTGTAGCAATTAACTAACTTTTTTTGAACAACCAAAAAGACAACAGTATTTTGTAAGACATTTTTGCTTATATTTCAGTGTTACAGTAACATGCAGGACGAAGGAATTCAATACAAAGGCAAGTTAACATAGCCCCAGCATTTTCTTACTACTTTCCATGTATGTATTCACTTCTATGAGGAAAAAAGGTGTACCAATGAACATTAACATTTAATTATTTTAAACTGTTCCTTAAGCATGCAGAGAATGCAATTCCTAAATTAACCTCTGAATTAATTAACATTTCCTCCATCTAGTCCCTCTGCAAGATACTTTCCTAGTGTTATAATGAATCAAACTGGGGTTTTTTTTTAAGTGTTAAGGTTTGGAAGCGATCTTGCAATACCTTTCTAACCATGCTTAATCTTATTGCCAATACTACCTTCCTCTTGTTTCAAGACACCCGCTTCCTGAATTGTGATGCAATTTACTTCACTGCTTTCAAGGCTGAGAACCTTAGGTATTATACTATGGTCTGTTTTAGAAGATTCAGATTCTGAGTAGCAAGATGTTAAAAGCCACTCAGTTGATTTCCTTATAGAAACTGGTAGAGAAAATAATGCATCCTTTGATGAAACTAAGGAGAAGCATACTATGTCAACAAAACTACATTATCACTTTAAAGGGGAAAGAAAAAAAAATCCCCCTGCTTTGCTGTTCATTCTCCCCTTTCCCCCAAATACCAACAGTTGGGATTTTTTTTTAAGAAATGAGGCCAAAGAGAAGATCCAGAAAGCTGCAGCACAGAATGTTAAAACCCCACACCCTGTGGAATAATACAATGAAATTTCAATGCTTAAAATTATTTCTGTAATTGATATTTGCTATACGAAATATATATATTTCAAGTACATTACCAAGTCAGCCCAAAACTAGTATTTTAACAAAAGACAAAAAAAGACTATATTTAATCAAACATTGTCAGAGCAATTATAATGCAGCAGCATCAGAAACAACATCAGATTCAGATTAGCATTTTGGTGAACACTGTTCAGGTTAAGTACATTCCTGGATGCTGAGGCTGTTTATCCCAATTAAACAAGGGGTAAGGAAGACCTCTAATTCTACATTAATGTTCTTTGCACAACTAATTCTTGACCCAATCAGCTCTAAAGAGGTTTGAGATAATTGTGTTTGAATTGAACAATATAGTCAGGAGGCTTCTAAGACCAAGTTATTTTTTAGCAAACAGCAATTTTCTTTCCTGAAGCTTCTCTGCAAGAAGTCTTGCTATGATAGCAACCTGCCAGACATAAAGAGTTGACGCTTGGTATTTTTAATGTCATTTCCTTTCAGATGTTGCAGTACACTCTGGAGACACAGGGAATATTTGAGAAAACCAGATCTAGTATTACTTACAAGAGGAAACAAGTTGAGATCAAGCTACTTTTCCTACTCCTCCTAGTGTGTGGGGGATGGGGAATTGGGCAACCTTATATTTTCCTAAAATTGCCTGAAGTAGCATCACCTGCTATCGTATACATCCTGCAGTTTAAAGGAAACAAACACCAGAGGATCCAGCAGGGACTCCAACACACTTAGAGCAGCTATAGGAGTAGTTAACCTGGGACCTTCAGCCAGATGTCCCGTTTTTCACAGGACTTACCCTTCCCCAATTGCCTGTTTGTTTCAAACCCTGTTTCCCTTTCAACCTTTTGTCAAGCTTCAGTAGTTGCCAGCTGATTTGCCGTCCTTCCTATCAATTTAGAATATTTACTCCTACAGAACCTCGTTTTCTCTAGTGGTAGGAAGGTTTTCTGGTTCTGTCATCCATATTATTCACATCAAATGCAATCAACTTCTTCCAGCCCTGTAATGCCTGTCACAATGGGGCAAATGCAGGGCGAGGAAGAAAACCCCACAGGATTCATTTGCAAAATAATTGAAAATTTCAGTATGTTAGGGCCTGAAGCACGGCAAGGTTTAGTGGATACAAACCAAAAAAAAGAAAAAAAATCTGAGAAGTAGGGAGCACAAAAAAAACCCCAACACCCTATGTATTTTTAGAAGTAGCTAAGGTTCCTCTAAAGCCTTATCACTTATTGAATCTTCAAAAGGGCAAAACTGCAAGGGATAAGATAACACGCATTAGAACGATTTTCTCTGAGAACAGATCCATTTTACATGGACTGAAATTTTCACATATAAGAGTCCTAACAAGAATTGCATAGTTTTCTCTCTTTTAATAACCAATTGTTACATAAATATCTTCATTCAAAGGTATAAACCAAAGAAATCCATTGTCTATCAAGAAGGAAGAGAGGCTTGAAACTGTTTCTCCTCCTGTCTCTGCATACTCAAGCAATCTGAGGGAGAACCTAAGTCTAGGTGGGCAGTCCATGGAGTTTTGACAACAGTATTTCCAATGTGTCCATTTGTGTCTGATATAAAATCACTGCAGTAAGTATGCTTTTAAAAATCTTACTTGTTTGTTCTTTCTCAGATGAACGAAGTTCTCAAGTGTCAGGGTTTATTTTTGTCAAAATAGTCCCATAAGATTTATTACTTTTTTTAATGGAGCATGCATTTCCAGAGTCTCCAGCAGGCAGGCGAAAACATATTACTTAACCTGGGAGAAGTTCCATACTCACCATCATGATTATCATGGGGATGGTAAGTGATAAGATCCTACATTTTCATCTACTCCTTTGTGCCAGGATAGTTGTTCATGCAGCTGTATAGTGAGCTGGATTAAAAGCACATGGCTCTCAAGTAGGAGTAGAGGGGGAAGACCTCCACCCTTTTTAGAAGCAGCTCTCATTCATATAAAAATTAAGCAGCTGTGGACCCTTACATTCAGACCTTGCTTGAACCAGGCCCATAACAATGCTGGCTCCCCCTCCCATTCATTTCTAACCCATGCTAACACAAAGATTTATGCTGCCATGCAATGAGCCAAAATAGGGAATATGACAAGGATTAAATGGAGAAAAGAATTAGTTTCCACCTTAACAGTTCTCACTGGCTACAGGCTCACAATGCATGTGTCTCTTCAAAGAACACTAGCCTGCATTTTAGATGTGTAGGGGGAACCAGGGCGCATTCTTATTCTTCCTCACAAGTTACATGCTGCATCCACAGCAGTGCTGTCTCAAGCCATTCAGACCAGTGGATTTACAGCATATACTGTATTATTTCCAGCTCAGTTCTCAATATCCTGGGAGTACATTCCAGACTACTGAAGCATCCCAAGACAATAGGAGGTGACTGCTCTGGTCTGCCCCAGTTTCAGCTCATTTGTGTCTTCACTGTAGCAAACAGGTTTCAGAGCCAATTTCATAAAGCCACTGAATAATCATCTCTAGGTCCAAAAGGGCTGTTTTGTTTGTAGATGCAAAGTGCTTTACTAAAAATGGAGAGCTTAAGGGTTCCCTTTCCTCAGTACAGACTGGTCAAAAACCCACTAGTTTAGTGAAAAACAGCTCTCTTTAATAAATAGAGTCCTTGGAAGCAACTAATTTTACCTAAAATGACACAGTCATTACAGAATAAATTAATTAGGCTTTCATAATGCAGTTTTCCTTGGTTTTACAGAAGTCTTGTTTGAAATTTTAACTATACAGATTTCAGAACAGAAAATACTAACAGCAAGTCACACAAACAGTTAATTCTTTTTTAAAAATGGACAGGCTAGTTAACATTAATAGAAGGTATGTCAGAGACTGAAGACAGTACCAGCAATAAGATTTTTTGCATAACTACACAGAAAATTAGGGCATTTCGATTGTGACCTACAATCTTTTCTCCTCCCGATGTGTATATAGACACCATTAATACATGCAAGGTTTTTCATTAACATGCATGGGGTTGACGGTAAACTGGCTATATTTACACAGGTCATGTTTTTCCTATTAAAAACAAACACTTAGAAAACATAATTCAAGAGGCAAGATCCTGTGCAATAATGTCTGAATCAATTTTAAAAATAATTACTGCTTTCCTCTTGTTTCTCATTAAGCCAATACTGGTGCTGCAAAATTGGCAACTTCTTCAAACCAGTTTGTTCCAGAAAAAGCTGCTCCTATCTAGTTCTGACAGCCTGCTGCTGCTAGTGGAGGGGAGATAGGTTAAACCAACAAGCAAGCACATCTCAAAAGGAAACTGGCACCTACTGCCAAAATGTAAGCATTCAAAGCCACCAGCAATCTAGCTGCTAAGTTTATTAAAATCTGAATGCTTTGTTTACCACCCTTTAAAATGTAAATAGATGAAAACTAGACAAAGACTACTAGATATAATCCCCCCTCTGGAAGAGTGTTACAGGCCAGTTTTTATGCTGCAGTGCATTGACTTTCTTGGAAAGCACTGCAGAGCTGAATTAAAATATTTCAGCTGTTCTGTGAAATGGTTCATTGTTTTTGCTGTATGTGCCCAGTCTTCAAACATTTCAGGTACTGCCTATTAGACTTCATGAACTGTAAGTTTCACAAGGGCTGACTCTCCAGCCACTTCTGAATACCTCAAGAAATTCTGAAAGGAGAGTTTATGTTCACGTCCAAGACTGTCCAACGCATTTCCTTCAACAACACAATTTTAAGTCTCATAATGGTAACAAAGGGAAACACTGTTATTGTGGGATAGACAATATTTAAGTACAAGATGAAGAACAAAAAACCTCACTCCCTTGCAATGAACATGCTTAAGCAATGATGCAGAAGCTGTCAACAATTATGCCAATTGTCACTGCTGTGATAAGCATTTCTTTCATCAAAATTAAAATACATTCTTTCAAGTATTTCCAACATATGTAATCAAGCATACAAGATGCAAGGATTTTTAAGATTCAGTGATATTCTTGCATCGTTTTCCCTAAGCAGCCAAATATTTAATTTTCAATTGCTAGCATTTTGAAAGTAGGTTTAATGCTGTCTAGATTCATACATTCTACCAAAACACTATTTCGCAGACACTCGAGGATCCTGCCAACAGTGCTCAAGTCCATTGTATCCATGTGCTTCTGGAACAAGGAAATTAATACTCTTCTCCCTGAATAGCAGCACATTAGCATGAATACCTTTCTCTCTGAATAACAGCATTTTAGCATGTTGTAATTACTCTTTCAAAAAACAAAAACAAAACCAACCAAAAAAACACCAGGGTAAAAAATGTCTGTTGCCAGAATCTCTGCTGCCAGAATCTCTAAGGAGGTGAACCCTGTGCCTTAGAGTTGTGAGCATGACACAGACAGCAGTCATACCTTTATAGCAAGAAATTTCATACTCTAGTTTTCATCTTTTGGACTTCTCACCTGCTATCAGCTGACAGTTCAGTAGCTGCAGTACAATGCATTTATTATTAGAAAAGATAAGTTATAGAAAAGTAGGTAAGGAGATCATCATTGGGGCAGTTGGAGCCAGTCACAAGCCAAAGAGCCAAGCCTTTCTGGAAGACACTGAAGGAGCTAGTTCTTTTTAAACCTGTGTTGAAAAGATGAAAAACATACTCCAGCACGTGACACTCTTCACTGTTTCACCCACTTCCTCCACTTAGCCCTAGACACCATCATGTTCCATCAACACTGAGCAGATGTGAAGGTAAAAAAAGCCTTGCAAAATAACTTTAAGAATCTGGACCACATTAAGAGAATCAAGTTGGAAGCTGTAGTGGGAACAACAGTAGGTAACAGGTTAATCAGAGTATTTCAGGAAAACTCATCCAAAACAGGAATGCTTATGCAATTCAAGGCCTTCAGCAAAGCTCATGTTACACCCTCTCTTGAAGTGCTCAAAAACACCCTTGCAATCTGTTCTTTTACAAGTCTCCTCCCATTCTCAATATGATCACCACTCAATAACTGAAAACTACCTCTCAGAACATGGGAAACTAGCCTCTTGGCCCTCATTTTTCAAGCCACTAGCCTCAGGCAAGCAATTCAAGTGCCTAAACAGACATACCTAATTTGAAGAGGATACCCTGCTTGGCTTCCAGCTACTATTCCAGAAGGAAATAGATCTCCTGTGGTTTGTGCAGTCCATCTGCCAGGCCTTTTTTTAATATCACAGGCATCACAGAAATTCAGAAGTAGCAGAAGATACTCCAGTTTGGACAGCTGAATCTTAACTTACCTGTCTACTCTATTCCACATATCTTTGCTATTGTATTTTCCACCAGGAATTTGAAATCACAACCAAGGAACACAGAAGACCTCTTATGCAGTACCCAAACAAACTGCAGTCTGCAGCTCCAAAAGTGAGTTAAAATCACGTCAGTGTCCATATTCAGAGTCATCAATTTGATCACTGCAGTATTTGCTGCACCCATCTGTATTCTGCTATATAGATACCTATTTTGATGTTCTCCTCAAGGACAGACTTAGAGTTCAGAAGTCATCGATACCTCTATTATGTTTCCTTCAAACTATCTCAAAATATAGCTTACAGTGATGCACCAAACAAGTATGATGGAAGACTCCATCAACTTTATCCATAAATTATATATGCAAGGAATGGATGTTCAAGAGTACATAGAAATAATATGCTAATGTAGAATAATAGATTCTGCCTTTAAGTAATTATGTTTATTGAGGGGGTGGAGAGAAGAAAGAGAAAGGGCAATCTGATAAAAAAATAGATTTTTGGCTAATTAGTATCTCTTCAATATATTCTTCAATGACAATATTATAATAGCACATTTACCATACAAGTACAATGCCCAGGACTTAGATCCCCAACAGTAAAAAAGATAAATTGAATGTCTTCATCAATAAATTCTGAATGTTTATGAAGGTACATTTCTAATCTGTGCTGAAATCAAGTCTATATGTAACAAACACTTTCATTATTAACCTGGAAATATTTTAAGGATTTCTCAATTTTATTTTTTTTTAAAGCTTGCTGTTGACAGGGACCAAGACAATGAAGGACACAGTATTTAATGAAAATTCCCAGTCTGATATATGAGTCAAGTAGCACCTTTTTTTTTGTATTATTTCCTGTAGTATCCATCAGATAGGTCTGAGTGCTCTGCAAGTCATTATTATTGGAATAAAAAAAGCAAAGATTTAAGCCATTTGAATTTTTTGAGCAAAACAACCCCAAGATTCCCAAATCAAGTCTACTCTGACTACTTTTTTTATGTTCAAAAGCTGTTTAATGCTAAAGCTTGTCACATGAATTTTTGCAGCTATGAAAGAGTAACTCTTAATGGCAGCAGAAAAATAATACTGATCTATTATAATGAAGTGAGTCCCTAAAGTTAAACTTGGCATTTGAAAGATGGATAAAGTTTCCTTGCAGTGTTGCCAAATTTTAATATCTTTAGTGGGATTCATCTTAGTGTTCATTTACATGAAGTTCCATTCATAGTCAATACAATCCTAGGTAATATAGTTAGGTCATGAGTCATCTCATCCTAAAAGTAGATGTCTACACCTGGTCAGATGAATCATACTGGAGAGAAATGGATGTTTTTAAGTACAGTAATACTCTTTGCCACTATTGGGCATCCAGTTTAATTGCAAGAATTCCCCCAGTATTCTAAACCAAATAATTAGAGAGGAGAATACCCTCCAAGTTATCTGCAAGTTACAAGCATCAAACTTTCAGGTGTACAGGATGTACAGAAATAAAAAGTCAACTCACTTTATATTCCTCTCTTATGTGTTCCCAGTATCCCACAGCACTTCTGTAAGGGTTTAAAAAGCAAGGTGACCAGATTTTTCCAGTTCCCACATAACCGTGAGACTACAAAAAGTTGGAGCAGTATCTGCACTGTGAGATCCACATAGACTATACAGCTTCCAAGAACCAGCATTAATTAAGAAGCAGCATTGTTCCTTCTACTCTGACATTGCATTAATATGAAAATTACTGAATGTAACTAATAGAACATATTCCTTCTGGGTTGAAGGGATGCACTGATTGATCAAGTAAGAATGACAGCGATTTCAAACAGCTGCCCTACAGCTCTCAGAAAACAGCAGGTTACAGAGGCAGTGATACTGCTTGTGTTCCCATTACATATCTCCTGATACTCTCTCTTGCTGCAGTAGATAACTAAACCATGAGCTAGATAGACCCTGTTGGCTGACATGAACATCCACTGAAGAAATCTAGTCTTCCTATGCTTTCCCTAATTTTCCCCAAACCAGAGAAGAGTTCCTTCAAAGGTGCCTTCCCAGCATGACGCTTTCTGTACTAAGAATGAAGCTTTAAGGAAATGAGTCTTCTACCAAAACTGGTCTTGATAAGCATCATTTACCTGTCCTTTAGATTTACTTGATCTCCTTCTACCTTCTTATGCCATATTGCCTGGAAAGACTGGTCATATACTAGTTTAGATGATAAAGTTCTGGAAAGATTACATCTTGCCTTCAATACCAGTTTGGGAATGAGCTAGGATTATACTTCTATTCCTACTTTACTTTTAAGGAATATCCACAAGGCTTCAAACATGGCATCGAGTTTCTTAACCTACTAGGCTGGCATAATGGCAAATGAAAAAAATAAAAACCAACCACAACTTTAGGGCAGAACAGCAGCTATTTTGGCAAAGGTTTGAAGTCAGACATCCTGCAGCTCATAGCACCTACAATGTATTCTCAAAAAATTAAATCAGTCAAAAGACAGCCAAAGAAAACCTTGCTAAATCTGGTCTCATCCCAACAGAACTGGGAGCAGGAAAAAAATCCCACAACACACACAATAAATGGAGTCAGATTGGAACACAATACAATAATACTGCGGCTAAACGGACCTTAGAAAGGATGTAAAAATAGCATTTAGCTTCTTAAGGAATCCAGACTACATTCAGCTCTTGCACAAAGGGTGGAATGGAGGGAAGAGGACTGTCAATTCAATCCATTTGGGATGCCCATATAAAAAAGTCTTATTTCACCAAAACAGCTTCTGGAATGACTATTTTGAGACTAGATATTTGGCCCCATTGAGTTTAAACAGCAATGATAATAATCTAGAAGAAATACGAGCTAAAACTGTGACTTTTCTTCCAAGTTGTATTTGGTCTCAGTTATAAGTCCATTTCAAAGAAAAAAAGCCAAGTGTCCAAATTGGCAGTTGAATCGGTTAAGTCTGCTCGGGCCATCAAGATACACACAATTTTACTGATGGTGCCAGTCCCCACAGCCTACACAACACACATTTATTGAGTGATAAGAGCAATTCTTGCAGGTCATTCTTACGATACAAATAAAAGTTCAGGCAAATAAATGTAAAATAAGACCCTGTTACTAGGATTTTTTGTTTGTTTGTGTAATCTTCACTGTTACATGTGGGAAGACCACAGGCCTTCCCATACGTTCCACGTCAGGCTCTTCCAAATACTTCCACAACATCGGATTCTGCCTTTGCTATGAAGCAGGGAATAACCATTCTATTTTACAACTTGGAGTGTAGTACTGGAAGAAAGAGCTGCTAGTATCTCTGGACTCACATTCAGGTAGACAATAGGAGGCAAACTACACCTATGTTTATCCCAGGAAAGAATTCTATGTATCTATTTTGAGGTAATACTTGGGCAAGATTTAAAGCATGAGCTCTGAATCTACATTTGATTTCTTGTATAGAGAAGGGAGTGAGGAAAAGTTAAATAGAGCTTCTCAAAGGAGATTAAGTGCCTTTAACATTTGATTAAACTAAAAATGGAAGTATTTAAATTATTTTGGGGGTTTCAAAGATTTGCTAGCCAGCAGGTTACACTCTTCTAGTCCCCTCTCACTACTAGCGATGGGAAGAGAGAACAGAACTATTGAAGGCCAAGTAGCCTCTAGTTCGGGGATCCTCAAACTACGGCCCGTGGGCCAGATACGGCCCCCCAGGGTCCTCAATCCAGCCCCCGGTATTTACAGAACCCCCCTGCCACCCCCCACCCCCCCCCCCCACCGGCCTGCCACTTCATCCATGTGCTGGCCCCCTGGTTAAAAAGTTTGAGGACCCCTGATCTCGTTGGTAAACTCAACAGTTCATGGGCTGAACAACACAACAGCTGCTTACATGCAGTGAAAGACCCCCACCCAAACAAGACAAAAGCAAGTAACAGAGCTACTGAGGTAAAAGGATTAAGGCCCCAGAAACAAGGAAGATGTTGTAAGTACCTTAGTTGAACAAAAGATAAGGGAGAGGTGTAAGATAAGGGGGGGTACCCAGATACTCTCATGGTATACAACTCAATCTTGAAAACAATACACAGGGCCATGTAGACAAGAGAATGGCAACAATAGCCTCAGAGGATATGGTCTACTGATCCCACAGCTGAGTTTGCAGAAATAAACGTCAATCAATGGGCACAGTAAAGAAGATTGCAAGCTTTCACCTGAAGACCCTGATGACCATCCAAAGACCAGCAAGGAAGACTGCTGCACATGTGGACCATGCATTTGCATATGCCCATGAGTTCAATAAAATCTCATGTATATGTAAATGCATTCTCAGAAATCTTATGAATATGTATAAGTTTATGGCATATAGTCTCTAAAGGTTTGCCATATTGTTGGAGCACTTATGGTGGAGCTATCCCCCGTGCTGCAGTAAAGAATACCCCGCTGTTACTGAGTTTTATTATATCTGACTCCTTACCCAGCTGCACCTAGCTCCCCACTTCAGCAAGGTTAGAAAGCAAGGGGGTTTGGATGCTGCCGATCTTTTTATCGGAGGGCTGAAAAACAACTGCTTCAGCAAGCAAAGGTTAATGCTGGAAACTGGGAATCTATAAACACTCAAAAGAGCTAAATCTAACCCCAAAGTATGAAATCTTCAAGGCAGCAAAGTTCCCAGGACATTTAACCATTACCGAGGTCCTGCTACCAGACACTACAAATCATTACATGGGTCTAAATCTATTCAACAAAGTTTGCCTGCTAAATAGACTGTCTTTATCTCAGCTTCTGACTGACCAGTTGCCCGCTACCCTAATTTACCACTATGGGGCTGGGCAATGCTATGAATTCTGACTTTTACTTGAAAACTGTTGAAACAATAGTTACAAGTCACATAATTTTTGCAAAGATGATTCAAACTACATCCACTTCTCTTTAAACCAACTGACTAGGAGGGCATGTAATTTACACTCCTTCATTACTTCAGTAAGTAGTTTACTCATTTTAAAGCAGAGTCCAGGTTGAAAAAAATGTTACGTTTCAATTCACACTTTTGCTGTGCAGGCCAATCTTGCATACTGCTCATTTCTAGTAACAGAGCTCTGATGCTGGATTGTTTTATCAAGGCACTGTACCTTGCATTTAAAATTAGAACCTTGCTCCCACTTTAAAATGTCTTAATCTCCAGCTCCAGTAGTCTGCAGCTCTCTACCTCTCTTTATTCCCACCTACTCATTCCCTGCACAGCTGCCAGTGTTCCCTCCCCTAGCCAGCAGTGTTAGAAGTAACATGACAGCAAGTTCAGCAGCAGCCCAAGTGTAACATGAACTTCTGTTAGGCTGGCTTACAGCATTAGCTCAACAAACTTCACCTCCACACATCCTTAACCATGTTCTGACTCCATAGCAGATGCCCAAACATGAATGAAGCATATTAAGTGAACTAAGTTTATTGCATGCTTTCTGACCTCAAGTAGACATCCTAGAAAAATATATGGGGGGTTTTCCAAGTCACCATTTACATTGACAGTCCTGTTTCTTTTTCACTATGTACAGTACAGATGTGTCAGCTCACTGGGAAAATACAGAGTCCCATTTCAAAAATATGTAAACATTTTAGCTCAAAGGGTATTTCAGCTACAGTCTAGTTTTATTCAAATTGCACTATATTCACTTGAGGAACTAGCAGTAGAAAGGGGAACCTACCATTTTTTAAAAAAAGGTTGCCTGTGGCAACTTACTTATTAATCAGAAGCAGGAATCTTTCTACAGTCAGAAAGCTATAGGCTCAGTTCTCTTGTCCACGTACTCCCACTTACAGAGGGTTTAGCACTGGAGTTGCAGATTTATTTCTTGAAATGAGGTTGTGCCCATGACCCAAATGCTTGTTAGAAACAATGGACTTCAGAAGCCATGAGTGCAGTTCAAACAGCCGAGCCTTGCTTACGATCCTCCTCTTTTCCATAGCCCACCAATAAACTTCAAAAATAACTAGAAAGCTTGTTCAACACCAGTCCTCTATCATATGCAAGGTAATACAGCCTTCTCCCACATAAAAGCTTCAGAAAAGCATTTACTTGAGGCACTGGAGGGACAATATCAAGTAATTAGGAACACCCCTTGGCTCAACCTTTGGTTTCATACCTGACTTTACAAGACCATTTCTTGTTAAGAATGGTGTGATTTCCTTAGTTACTTCACACAACTGTTTCATGTGTTCTTTGATGGTAAACATTTATGGTTTTATACATTCTCTTTGACCACTAGAAAAAAAAAGTAGATACTTTGTCAGTTCAACTATGACACTGACATCTTCAAAGCACCTTTGAGCTGCAAGCATGTAGCTTAAACACTAAACTACTGTAGCTACCAAATTGCTAAGGTAAATTTTAACAGCATCACTGGAATTTTTCTATGAAAATGATTCTCCTGTGACCCTTACATTAACCCAATAAAAAAGAATGCATCATTAAACTTTTACAGCAGATAAAATTTAAATAAGAAATAGTAAGTCCAGTAGGAGATTTTACTAGTATTCTGTTCAGCTGGATCATCTGCATAGGTCCACAATGCAAGCTACAGGGCCATATTCACCTGAAGCCTGGACCAATATATTATTGTTAGGAAAGCAGTGAAAGAATACTGTATTGTTTAATCTTATTGTAAAAATCTTCTTATAGTCTAAGTTACCAATTCCAGAAATAACAGATTTTTCATAAACTGTCAGTTATTCATACTGAAATACATTCACATTAAAATTCACTTCAAATTTGTTTTGGTTTTCCCCTGTCTTGTAAATTAGATATAATGGGCAAAATACCAGCTCCGCAAGTTTGCTATTACTGGGAAATTCCACTAAATAACATGGAAATTCCACCTACAGCATGTTAACATAAACTCACACAACCCTGGCAGAAAGCTTTTCCTTTACAAAAGACCAGCTTCTTTAACACCACTACATTCAGAATCAAGTGTTACAACAAAATTCACTTCTTAAATTTAATAAACTGGGTGAAAGTGAGTGAATGTGGCCACTTTGTAGTACTCACGGAAGTCAGCAGGCCAACTTAAAAGCCTGCTGCACAGCCTAGTAGCTTTTCAGCACATTTCTCTCCTATGAATGACCTAGCCCAAAGAGCGCACTCCTCCCTCGACTTGCCGCTTGATGAAGAGATGCACCACTATTCTCCCTTGCTCTTCTGACAAGTTATTTTCTTAAGAGATCTCTATCATATGCATTAAAACAACCCAATGTACTTTCAACTAGATATATATCTAAGAATTTTTAATACATTTGTATATATTTCCTCTCCCATTACATTACAATCTAGGATTCCTTTCCATTATTAAAAGTACCATTTGCTTACCAGCGACATTATAAGACAATTTTGTAACAGAACAGGTTGGCCTCTGAGGATTTAAATCTTCACTTAAAAAAAAATCACAGAACAGTTCAGCTATTTTTATAACTTTGACAGCCTAACTTCTGAAAGACTTCTAATTCAAATGAACCTGGCTACATCACTGCAAGTTGTTTTTAACACTCATCCAATGTTTCTGATTGCTTCAGCTCCACCTTTCTGTTGGTGAAAGAAGCAGGAATGTAAATGAATCTAATCTACCCTCAAAATGCTACTTTGTAGATATATAAGATAATAAGCATATATTAGATGCTTGTATTAATCATATATCAAAGAAAGTATGATTAATGAGTCTTCCAGCATCGTGTAGTTGTCCACCTTAATAAAAGCCACACAGGTACCTCTACAGATTTTTGTGGAATTCCTGGTAGAAAAGAATGCAGGAATTTTTGGCAAATATATCCTCTACTTCAAACTGCACTTGTACAATTAATATCCTATCCCAACATATGTATCTTGAAAGTATACCTTTTTCTAAAAGAAGGGTGCTACAGTTAGAAAAATAAGAACCTTGTCCAGATTAATATTTCAAGGTTTTACTAGTTTCACAACTTTTTAGCCAAAAGGTATGTCCATTACAGGCTAACAAAACAATAATATTGTATTTCACCTGTAACAATGCTAGATGTTTTTCACATACACAATCTCTGGGAGTTTTCAATTCAAAGCAAGCACAGATTAAAAACAATATGAAAACTAGGCATATCTTTCCTATACATATTTCTATAACATTCTTTTCAAATATCAGCACTCCCACATGTCCTTAAGTTTGTTAGAAGTTAAACAATTTAGTTGTTATTTCTGCTGTGGTGCTATCAAGACTTGTGAAACAATGCATAGATGCGACTACATATGTGCAGCTGTGAGTGTATACTCATATAAATAAAATATGGACTCCTTGCAATGGCAAAGATAGAATTCACTTTAAGCAAGTGGCAATATGAAAGATGAAATGGAAATAATTGTATGTAGCAGGTAGATTTAAAAAAAAATTAAGTCTGTTGACTACTATGATCTGGAAGAAAAATTTATCTTCATAAGAAGCCTCAAAGAACCTTTTATATCCTTCAAAATAACAAACAAGGATTGTAATCATTATCAAACTGAAAGAGGGAAAGAATATGTTACATACAGAGAAATAAGAAACTTTAAGTTAATTCCAGAAGCTGTATTTTCAAGGTCAAATAAAGCGATGACATTGGAAAGTCCAGATATCAATATCAGATAAGAGTCTGAGAGAGTTTAAAGTTATCTGGACTGACTGTGGGACATAATAAAACAGCAGATGCTACCCGCATACAAGAGGGGATATCAAGGGTTAGGTCTTCATTCCATGCCTTATAGACCTCCAAACTGTACTGGTAAACAAATATTTCTGGACATTAATAAGCTGAAATATGAAACAAACATCATTGAAATCCTTATTTAGTAATTCTGAAGTATTTATTCTGTAATTAACAGCAAGTATTGAACATATTTGAGTTGTTAGTCTGGACACTCCCCAAGAATTTATATCCTGGGAGTGCCTGAGCATTACATGCTTTTAACAGCTTCCTACAGATTTGTTTGCTAGTAGGTTCGTCTATAGTCAAAACATAGGAAAAAAAATCCCTCTATTTTTGGTATTGACACTAGTAAGATTTAATCATGATAACTACATAAAACTTTGCTATGTATTTGCATTCACAAGTTTTCCCCCACACCAGTTCCCAATCTATTTCATGTACAAATTGGTGCTAAAGAACAAACAAGGATGTTTGCAACTTAAATAGTTTTGAACAGGAATAGAACCTCAATCTATAGATTTCCAGTTTTCACGTACATTTCACATTCAAAAACTCCACAAGAGGACTGTGATGTCCACACTCCCACATTATGAATGCTGTCCTTTAACTAAGTATAGGCTACTACTCAACTAGTCACTAAAGTGCCACCCAGCACAAAATTTGGGCAAATGGTGGATTTCTAGTAACAGCCTTCTTGTATGCACCAGTTACAACTTGCACAATGAAGCAGTAAAGAATGGCCATTTGAGAAACAAAAAGAAAACACACATAGCTGAGATGCTTAGTAGCAGCATCTGCAGATGTTTGCTCACAAGCTAATGTCACATTTACAAACCCGCTCTTGCAGCATTCCCTGCAGTCGTAACATTCTGCACCTGACAACCCATTTTTTTGGCAATGCAACAAAAAAAGTAACACCTGCATCAAGTGACTTGCTATCGGACATTCAGAAAACAAGCAGCAAGTCCCCCAGTGCTAAGACGATGGAAGTCTGGCCCACAGCTGATTCTGCAACACCTTAAACTACAGGAATGGTAGAGAGATCAGAAACACCAGGTTTTATTTTCTATAGAAATTATTTTATTTCAAAACTGAATTCATGTGGCAGTATAGAGTACATTCATGCCAACTGGCCTTACCACCAGCCTACCTTTGTAGGAGGAATACTGATTGGCATCTACCACAGAAACTCCTCCACATGGCAAAGACAAATGTCAAGACATTATCCATGCTGAACCTCATATTCAAGTGAGCAACACTTGAATTCTTAATTCACTCTAGATCCTTAAGTGTTAAAAAAATTTCACAGCACTCCTTTATTAGTTGTTACTATCTTTACAGAAAGAGCATCAACATTCTCCCAAGTAAACTTGTTTGTATGTTGGAAGATAAAGGTATGCATTGTTCTAGTAAAGCAAAAGACTGTTTCTGCTTCGAAACAGTTAACTGAAGACAAAAAGCATATCCAGATTATACTTGAAACTCAGTTCCTCTTTAGCTACCTGTTTCTCAGTTGATTTTGATATTAGCACAACACTCCTCAAGGTGAGCTCAGTGAAACATTTTTCAAATCACACCCTTTCCTTTGTAGGAGACAAGATTCCCTTCTACCAATCTTTGTTCAGGCTTCATTTTCTGCAGCATCTTACTGCTCAGCACATGTGCTAAGCACTCTGTGTGCTTATCTTCCAGGAGCTTTTCATAGTTTATGATTCCATTGTGTTCCTTACCTTGGACATTCCTTCCAGCACAAATAGCTTCCTTGCTGTTTTTTTCTTCAGTTTAGTAACAATAATCTTATAATCTACCTCATGAGAGGCATTTACTATCCAACTTTCTAAGCTTATACTCTTCAGTTTATTTCTTCAAGTCATGCCTCAAACATTTTGCACAGCATATTCCCAGAAGAGACAACAGATTTGCACTGTTCTGACCTTCCTTCCATCTTCTGAGAATTTAAGAACTCCTCCAGCCATAACATTTTTCCTCAATATAATCAGCTTTAGACACCGACACATTTTTTTTTCTTTGAATCCTAACTTAAGTTTACAAGTTTTTTCTATCTGCTGGAAAACGGCAGCTAATGCACATCATCAAGTTACCCCTTAGCTAGCCAGTACACAGCCACTACGATTTTAACTGGGCCAAAACCATGACAAGAAGAGATTTAAAGAACATGTCAGAGAAAGTGTGAGACCTATACAAGTTTCTTCTTCCTATTGGACAGTGGATGGTAGTGTGGAAGCATGACAATAACTTGAAAGGAAAGTTGACTGTAAAAATAATGTCGCCAAAAAAACCAGTACATCTACATTTGTAGAACAAGGAGGAATATACATTGTATCATTCATTCACACAGAACCAACTCACAGAGTCATAAAAGGAGGGAACAGAGCTAAAAGTTTACTGTTGCTATGATTCATTCTTTCATCTATTATTTGTCCTCTCAAGCAGATGTTTGAATAGCATTGATCTTTTCATTCTTATGATGTATCTCATTCCTTACTCTACTACAGACCCCTATTTCTGCTATATTTAAACAGAACGTTTGGGAATTGAGCTATGCTGTTCATGACCTCAAAACTTGCATGATGATGATGATTATGTTGTCTCAGTCCACATTGCAACCCTTGAGCTAGCTGCATCTCTGCCCCCTTTCTCATTTCCAAGTATCGCATCTTCAAATATCTTATCAAACACCAAAGCTTGTGCTTTTTCTGTTGCTCCCCTGCAGAACTTCACAGTTACACTTGTAGATGTATGACCAATATCTCCTCAATCAACCAAGCTTAAATGTACTGGCTTTGGATTTTACAGATTTTCCCATTCTGGGACTTCTGACTAGGCAGTCTGGCCACTACATAAGTTACATGCTAAAATTAACGACTGAATAAATAACACGGACATCTATGCAGATGAAGCGGCTCAGCATATCCTGCTAACAACATACTCAGGAGCTTCTCAGATATTCTGAGCCAAGGCTGTCTCTCTAATTGTCCCAAACAGTTCTTTCTCTCAAGGTGTTCCTTTACAAATTACTGCAAGCACTGTGTAGTCAAGCTGTAATCTTTCTGGTCAGAACTGCTGGTGGGATGGTAAAGCTTTCCTAAATGTATTTAAAAGGTCAACGGGCAATACTTGCTTAAGAATGGCCAACCTTTTTTCCTGTAGAATCCTTCACTTGAGCCCCGCTACATATCCAGTAAGCGCAGCCTCCACATAATACCTATGGAGAAGCTCAATTTCCACCAAACTTCTCTATTCTATTAAGCGTCTCCAGGATCTGTACACATTTCCACTAGAGGATGCTTGTTTGCACCTTTTTCTAAGATGGAGCTGCTTTTAACAAAATTAAGTGACCCCCTACACCTAAACGGGCCAGGAAAAAAGAAAAACATTAGGGAAGTACTTTCAGATTGCAAGAGTTTATTTACACATCTTCTACAGCAAGATGTATTTCTTTAAACACATCGACATCAGCTGCTATGTCAGCACATGAGCTTACCAAAACTTCCCCGCGGCATTCCCCCTTCAGCACAACTATTAAACAAGTAAGTTTTACGTTAATTTATTAATTAATAGGTCCGCCCAGGCCGCCTGTCACACAGGCAAGTGTTATCGCTCCCCCGCACCTGTCACCGCCCAGGGAGGCGGCACCTGCGGGGCTCCCCTCCAGGTGAGCCCAGGCTGCCGGCCGAGAAACAGCGCTAAAAAAAAAAAAAACAACAACAAAAAAAACCAAACCAAAAGAAGTCCTTTATCTCTCTACGTTTTTCTTCCTTCGTACCACCCAGTATTAAAGCCACCCGCCCGCAAGAGGAAAAAGCAAGCCCCGCTGGGCGCCAAGCGCCACGGGCACCCCGAGGGCGGGAGGCTGCCCGGGCCGCCCGCGGCCCCCGAGACGGGCCCGGCGCCGGGGCGGGGGGGGGAGGGGACGGGACGGTTCTCACCGCTCCTCTCTATCCAGAGGCCCTGGGAAAGTGCATTTACTGCCTTCCCTTCCGAGGTGGGAAATTTGAAAAACAATAAAAATGAAACAAACAAACAAAACCAGCCCACAGTCCCCCGCCAGCCCCGGCGCTGGCGAGCAGCGAGCGCAGCCCGCCCTGGCAGGCTGGTGCCCCGGCACCTGCACCCCGCCCACGGCACCCGGCTCCGCCGCGCCGCTCCCACCGCCCCAGGCCGCGGGGGGCGGGCGGGGGGGCCGCGGGGCGGAGGAGCGGCACCCCCGGCTACGGGGGGCCGCGGGCCGGGCGGGGCGAGGGGGCTGGCGGCAGAAGGGCCACTTACCGGGCGTGCAGTGCAGAGGCGAAGAGACGGGCGAGGAGGGAGGCGCCGGCGGCTGCGGTTCCTTCGGGGTGCCGGCGGCCGAGGAGGGGATGGCGGGGGGCAGCATGAGGTAGCGGTCGGGCTGCGGCAGGCAGCGGAGGCAAACCGAGTGGAGGCAGGGCAGCAGCTTGGGCCGCCGGCTCTGGATCGGCTGCCCGCACACGCCGCAAGTGTCCAACAGGTTGAGCGGGGCCACCTCCCCGCCGCGCTCCGCCGGGCCCTGCCGGCTCTCGGCCTCGTTCTCCCCGCTCAGCGTCGCCGCCCCCGTTCGATCCGCCGGGCAGGGCGCCGCCGCCCCCGCCGCCACCCCCGCCGCTACTACCGCCGCCGCCGCCGCCTCTTCCATTGTCCTGCGCCGGCCGCTGCCGGAACGCCGAAGGGAGGGGAGGCGGGGCGGTCCCGCTGCCCCCGCCGCTTCCCGCCCGCGCCTCCGCCGCGCCGACCCCCGCCCCGCGCGGCCCGCGGTGTTTGTGTGCCTGCCCCGGGAGGAGGCTGCCCCGCCGCGCCACACGGCCAACGGCCGCCCGCGGCCCGCCCCTCGCCACGCTGCGCCCCGCCCCCCCCCGCCGCTCCGCCCGCTGTCCCGGGCCCGCCGCCCCGCCCTGCCCCGTCACGCCCCCTTCGGGGCCACGCCCCCCGCGTACGTGCAGTGAGAGCTTCTCCCACCCCGCCCCCACAGGAACCAGACGGCCGCCGGCGGAAGCCCCGCCCCAGGAGGCCCCGCCCCGAGAGGCCCCGCCCCCTCCCCGGGCGGTTGTCGGGGGCTGTCTGGCGGGGCAGCCTCGGGGCCCCGCAGGGCATGCAGTGGCCGGGGCTCTGCGCCGCGCCGGCCCCCACGCACGGCGTTAGCGGCTCCCTGTCAGCCTCGCTGGAGCCCCGGGGCCTCCGGGCCTCCGCCCCGACGGCCGCGCTGTCGTCCGGGCAGGCGGTCCGGCCCGCGGCGGCCGGCAGCGTGCGGCAGCTGGGCCCGGCCAGGTGAGGGGCCTTCGCCCCCGTGGCAGGTCGCCCAAGGGCTTGCCCTGCGCCCTCGCGCAGTGTACGGGTGCCTGTGTGCGTAAATTGTGGCCCGCGTTCAGTTTGGCAGATCACATCTATGCTACATGACCCGATGGAAGCCAGTTGGCGATGGGTAAAATCAAAAAAGTGCGATGGAAAAGTAAATTCTCGTCCAGATGCAACATTTTATTAAACTGAACACTTTAGCTCAAGCACGCGTGCAGCCATGAAGCACTGCTGACACATTGGTCACAGCTCAATCGTAAACCTTAGAATATTCAAAGCTCCTCAGAATATTCCGGATGTCTGCACTTAAAATCCCAGAGCAGGCAGAGTGCTTCCCACTTCCTTGTAATCCCATCAAGACCCTAAAATCGGACCCATAATAACTAGGAGCATATAAAAGCCGTACATGATGAAAAATTTATTTCTTCAGTGCACAGAACAACTGCGTACGGGAGCACTGTCATGGTTCAGCGTGCCTCACATCCACAATTTACCGTGATTAACAGGAGAACTATGCTACAGGTTGTTTTGGGGTGGTGGTGGGGAAGTGGATTTGGCTTTGCAATGAGAAACTGTTTAAAGAGGTAAATGTCATTCCCTGCTTAAGAATATCAAACAGAGGGGACAAGCCATGCCTTCTCAACTCTTGACATGCCAACGCATAGGGAAAAAATGTCACCAGAAGCAGTTTCCTGAAGCACACCTTCTGCCTGCCAGTCCAGCTGCCTCTCTCCCTTTGCTGAGAGTCACCAAGTGGTAGGGTAGAGCCCTGGCATCCTCTTTCTCTGATCCCACACACAGTGGCTTGGTTATCCAACACCCTGCGGTGATGTTCTAACAATTCCTTGTGACGGGAGCTAACATGCGGAGAGCATGTAAGTGTTAATGATGAAACGGGTTCAGGAATCAAAGCTAAGGAGGAAGGTACAGGTTCCATAAAGTGAAAAAGCATCAAAAATGCCGTTAGAATAGGTCTATGGGGGAACAAGCGATAACTGAATTATGTTTGATCAATTTTAATAGCAAATATGATCAATAGCAAGTCATAAGATTATTAAACTAGATGGTTTCTGTAATTAGTATAAGCTGTTTCTGCAATTGGTATTAACACAGGAGAACAGAGATATTATCTAATGGTATAAAGATCACCCTCCAAAGGATCTGAACAGACACTTTGTTGGAAATGAGGATCCCCATGAGCCAGTGTCCCAGAGATTAGTAAAATGATACAATTATGTTTCCTGCAAAGTTTGTTTGCTTGGGATGTTTGCAAAGCTCACTCAAACTGTGCGTTAAAATCTGTAGTCGCAGGGCATCTGAACAGCATCTGATTTAAAATAAATGTTTGAACTTGCACAATTTGAATTTGAATTTATAGCCCTGCCCTCCCTCCTGTTAGTGGCATCATATTAGGATTACTCAGGACAGGAGGAGAAAGCATAGGGAGGCACAGAAATAACCGTCCAGAGATAACCAGCTGTTGCGTATATGAAGACAAGAGAGTGAAGGAAAAGCTTTTATATGTAACTGCATTGCTCAGACAAAACGTGAAAACAACCCATGAAAGATGCTGCACCCCATTATACTTACCTGGGTGCACTGCTTCAGGACCACAGCTACCCCGCGTCTGGCCCACAGGGACCCCAGGCAGAGCTGGCTTGGGGCCGCTTGTAAAAGGTGATGCAGACAAACCCACCATGGCCGATACGTGCTGGACTGTCTTCAGTCTGAAAACAGCTGCTGGTTTTGTCTAGTTTCTGTCAGGAGAAGACATGTTGGGTTCTCCAGTGTTTCACTGGGATGAGACAAACCAATGGAGAAAGAATGAAGATGGTGACAAGCAGGTAAAGAGTCAGCTTATAAAGCATGGAAATGATGTTGACTAGCTGCGGGAAACAATCAGAAGCTGAGATTACTTCATCTCTCCTTCCCTTTTCCACACTCATATAAGATTTCAAGAGCTTTCTATGCTACTTGTTACTTCTGTTCACAATATGTGAGTTTTACTAAATCCTCTGCTGCTTCTGGACATCCCCAATTAAAGCAAATTCCAGAAGCAGTATTATTCCTCCAACATTTTGCCTTCTGTTTAGATATACACTTTGTGACCACAGTCTAGATCTTTGCTATTTGTAAACTAGATTCCTGCAACATACTCCACAAAAAAGTTATCATTCAGAAATTCCAGCAGCAGAAGGAATGGCTGCCAACGGCCCAGCAGAACTTCTCAACAGAAGGCTCGTAACTAGGAGCTCCTTGCACTCAGCATTTACTTGCTGACTCTGATTTCTTCCTTCTGTGTCTAGCTCAGTTTGTCTTCTGCCTGTATTTCTAGATTTTCTAGTAGTCAGTCACTCGGCCTTACAAGATGCAACTCTTCCTGGATTACTCCTAAACATCAGCATGTGCATTTCCTCCTCCTAAAACAGCCATGTGACACTAAAGTCTCTCTTGGAAGTATTTTCATAGACCAAAACAAAGCCACACGGCTTGCAGTGTGATTCAGACAGCTCAGTTTTATCCTTCATGTGGCAACAGTGAAGGAAGTGGTGGAGGAGACTCAGCACTCTGTCTGTATCATTAAAAAATGCTTTTGCCACTGTTGTCATCCAAGAGGTAGATATAGCTGCTTTTTGGCCAGAATTCACTACCAGCAACATGAAGCAGTCACTGTGAGGATCTGCCCCAGAATATATAGCATTTACTAATCTGGCTTCTCTTGACAAATGGATGTCTTAATATATTCTTGGTTTTGCCATTGAGTGAAATCCATTAAATAGAAAAGATGTTCACTGGGGGCAAGATGGATACATTAGAAATTCACAGTTAGGAAGATGTAATATATTAATTTTTCTGGCAACAGCGAAGAAGGAGACATTTACACACCAAAACAGCTGGAATAAGCAGTGAATTGACATAGTGACTCCCTAGCTATGATGGCTGAATTAGGAATTAATCTAGAATATGGCTTAGGCCTGTAGGCTGCCTTTTTGCACTCCACTAT
This sequence comes from Falco peregrinus, assembly GCF_023634155.1. Classification (NCBI taxonomy): domain Eukaryota; kingdom Metazoa; phylum Chordata; class Aves; order Falconiformes; family Falconidae; genus Falco; species Falco peregrinus. The sequence goes on from NC_073726.1 coordinate 64,570,652, forward strand.
CAAGAACCCATAAAGCTATAGTAGCTACCTACTTGTCCTCTCAGCCAAGAGAGAGAAACCTGGTTCAAGTAATTTTCTTAGGATTTTCCACTTTCTGTTTTCTGTACTTCACTCACCCAACACACACACGCATACGCGCGCACATGCGCGTGCACACACACACAAAACCTTTTCTTCCGTTATATATGCTATTTACCCAAGTCAAATAGTTCTTCAGGACCTGGCAAATAACCACTGGCACTCTTCTTTCATAGTCAAGAAGAGGTGGTTCACTTGACCAGCTTGGTCTCAGCTGGAAGCTCACCACAGGTGAGGCTGGGTCCAACACCCTGGAGTGGGCCAGCCACCCTGTAATGTTTCCAGTGCTCCACCCAACATGCCTCCACTGTAAACTATGCAATAACACTACCACTTTACAGCTTCCCATTAGTTTCATGTTCAGAGAAGTCACCGCGCTTTTGTAAATTAACCCTGGGCGACATCCCATTAGGTTCCCTTTCATGGAAAAGGGGCTTGCCTAAGGGTCGACGCAACATACCAGTTCTGAATACCCAGTGTTAGATAAAAACATCCTGGTTAATGTCCCCTAACAATGGTCTATCCGATTGTTTTATTGGTTACAGGTCCCATCTCTAATCCCCAATAGACCATTGGAGACCTACGTCTCTCCTAGGGATGAGCAGGATGCTAGGACTGCCTTTGCAGAAATACTGTGGTTCAAAACCGAATCTCTTCCCCCTTCCAGGTCTCGGTGCTTGCCGGCTGTGCAGCCTCAGTGGAAGTAGGGCACCCCAGGGTTGCAAGTACAGACCGGCCCAGCAATAATTTAAGAGTGCAGCTGCAAGCCAACTCCTGATGAGTTAAATTCAGACGTTCATCCAAGTAATCAGGTCAACAGACCATATTCCTAAATTATCACAGGGCAGCTCCAAATCCGTCACATCCAGTTTCTTTCTAACACGTAAAAGGCCAGAAATACCTTTCTGCAGCAGCACAAGTAACCTTGTTGGGTATTAGACTCATTTCAAGGAACTCAGAAATTATCCAGTGGGGGCCACAGTTTCTGTTGATAAATCTCAGTAATCTCAGGAATTACAAAGTAGGGGGTATAGCTGTAACACCTGTGGATTTGAAATGCAGTAATAATTGAGTGTTTGGCTCCCTACCTGCGTAAGCACTTCCCTTGCCTCTGTCTCTTTGTCTGATGAGGGTTTCCTACTCGGGTTCTTGTTAGCATTAGTGCTGCTGTTAGGAAAAATGAAGCACTGCCAACTCCTGTTGATGTATGTTTCTGGAGAGGTCCAAAGAGTATTTGGACCTACAGAACAGTGTTTCTCAGCTGGCTCCATTGGGAGACTGTAGCCCATCAGGATGAGATTTTACCCTGACTTCATTCCTGAAAAGAGACTCCCTAAACTTCATTTTCTTTTTCAGAGAGGGTGGAGGAGGAAAAAAACCAGTCACTTTCAGCGTCAATAGCGATGGTATTAGGTGAATGCACATGGAAAGGAAGCCACATATGACATCTTTTTTCATTCTTCTAGTGTGAGGCTTTAGCTCTAAGAAGAGTCAAAATTTCATTTAATAGAAGATCACCAAGTTTCAGAATGTTCTTCCATTTGGATTAGGAAAAAAAATCCCCAGTTTTAAAATACTTCATAAAGACAAGCTTTCCAAACAGTCTGGATTTGATTAAAAACTATATTTTCAATTAAAATATTTTGTTTGGATTTTGGCCATTCATTTATTACTATGTTAAATAAATGTTATACTGCAACATAAAGTATTTGGAATCTTTTTTTTTCCCCAAAAAACACCTAAAAGACATTTACCAAATTACTTTTACTCCAGCTTCACAATTTTCCAAAGTCTTTTTATTTAAAAATCCCAAAACCCAGGAAAAAAAACCAACCAAAAATCCTCAAAGTTCTGCAGACTGCAAAGGAAAACAGTCATTACCTCATTACTGGTATTCCTACTGTCACCTCACTTGCTGACCCCACCTAGTTTTCAGTAACACATTCACAGCCTGTGCCATATTTGGCCCATAGACCTTTGGCTGAATACCCACAGTAAGGTACATTTTGTTTCATACTTATTCTTACTAAGTGTCAGAGGTTTGTTTTCCCTCTTGTTGACAATAGATCACATTAAATTGCTAAGAACAGCCCAGGACCAAAAATACATTCATTTTCACTAATGTTCTGAAAAGTTACTGTAAAATGCAGTTATGCAATCACATATTTATTTTCCCAATTATTTTAAGGTCAAAGATGCTCAGTTTAAATGTAAAGGGTATTTGTTTGTAAGGTATTAAATTAACTGTTAAGCTACTGCAACTTGCCAACTAAAGGTCATGATATTGCTTCACGACCAATGATACTCCTAATGAACCCTTATATTTTGACTAGAAAGTCCCTTTCCTTCAACTTAGGCTTTCAGGAGCATCTATATGAAGCACATTAGGGAATCATCTGGGAAGAATAAAATCTCTTTCACTTCATTTTAAATATTGTGTATATTCAGAAATGCCCTACTTTGCACACAGGCGTTACATCTGTATGAGAGATTTGCATCAGTGTGACTAAATTGATTTTGCTGCATCATTGCACATTTGCTTAATGTAAACAAGGTCTTCACTGTTGGCTATGCTGAACTAACAGGGAAAAAACAGCAGAAAAGAAAACTTTCTCTAAGGTTGTTTGGAGATAGAACTCTGAATACAACATGTGTTCAGGGAAATACAGGGAAAATAGGAAAGGTTGGTTTGCTTTTACATGTTGCTACTTTCACAGACTTCGTTCTCAATGAAGCAAAGCTTGTTAGAAAATTCAAAATCCATCAACTGAAGCCAAAGGAGTGTGCTACAAATTTCCTAGCAGAAAGATATCACTACCCATATCTTGGTTACTGAAAGTTTTATTTGCAGTAGCAATTAGCTAGTAAATAAAATGTTCACCTCTTAAAAAGCCTCTGAGCTATTTAGAGTTCCCCTCTCATTGTGTCCCAAGTCTCTTCCACACAACTAAACCAAACCCCCACTGGACAACAGACACCAGGACTAGCTGGAGCCAAAACAACTCCTCTGTTTTATTATGCAGCTTCTCTAACAGCCCTGAATAAGAAGATGGGACAATGAAATAGAGGATAAACAAGTCACAATCCTGGCTAAAAGCCACAGTGGACAGACACAGGGCTGCATTACCTGGAACAACACCTTCAGAACCCTCTGGCCATCTGTGCCTGGACAGACATCAAGACTGTTTGTACACAAAGTTCAAGGCTCTCACCTGGCCTCTCAGCTCTGAAAGCCACCTTTGCAATTGGAAACGCAGCACTCTGACTTGTTTAAGTCCCAAGACTTAAGGGATGAGGTATCCCAAGCCTCTCAATTTTTTTCATTCTGTCAACACTATTTATGGTATTAATTCTTAGGTATTATATGATAATGAAATTAAAGGGAATAGATATAGATAGATAGATAGATAGATAGATAGATTAGATAGATAGATAGATAGATAGATATGAACTTTAGGTAAACAGCTTCTAAACCCCACATTTTACTCTTAGTTAGTACAAGGCATTTCTGGATCTAGGCAAATACTGAACATCTAAGAGCATTTCCTTATCAAGTCTTTCTGTTTGGTTAGCATCTGGGGCAGAAGGGTGGGAGACGGACAAAGTTCATTTTGCCTTTACTTTTCCACATGCAGTTTCCAGCTGTAGAGAAATTCTTCCCTGGGGTTACGATTTGACATACAACTCTTGTCAACAGTGTGTGGTAAAGTGATACCACCTTACCTGCCCAAATGTTCAGTCATGGTCTACAAGAACATTGAACGGCTAAATTACAAATACAACTGGTTTTTGTGTTCCATTTTTTTGGTGGGGCAGGGGGTTATCATCCTTCTGTTGACCGCTGGAAAGAAAATCTTTAAGGTCAATGACTATGCCAGTGGCAACTGTACTGTCCCATCACCATGGTTATAGAGCATTGGTTTTACCCTGATGCCCATGTTTCAGCTCCTCAGGCATAGCCTCCTCTTGCTTTAAAAAAGGGGTGATTCGGAATTATATCTATGATCAGAAACAGTATTTTACAAACTAGAAAAGAATACATAAGGTAACAGAGCTATTCCTCTATTTTGAGCTGAGATGCACACCTGTGGTTCTTGGCTCCATCCAGTCTCTCTCTCATTAGATACCCCAACAGAGTGGCCATCACTGGAGAGACCCTGCAGTTCCCCAGCCAACTCCTTCAGTACCAGTGTGTGGCATATGAAGGCAAGGATCCCAAGTCAGTGAAGAAATGAGATAATTTATTACATACACAAGTGCTGGTTATATACAATCACTTATCTGCCCAAGTTCCGCCTTGGAATTTGCCTACGTGCAGCAAAGCAGTTGCTCATCACGAGCTGTTCGCATGCTTGCAGTTTCATTGCCAAATTTGGCCGCTTATCTGTATACTAACAGTTCCACCAAGTCAGCCTTGTTCTTCTACAAGGTCAACCTATCTTCGTCCCTTATACCAATGGGCTAAAGAAGGATTAGCTGTAAGATCTGTGGTTCACGTGGATCAATGGATGACTACTGATTCAGGGTGTTACGTGACCAGGGCAGGCCATTCTCTGTGTCCCTTTGGCAGATCTGAGAGGAAAGTTTACATGCTAAAATTTTTTCTTTCTCCTTTATGCTGGTGTGGCAAATAGTAGGACTTGAGATTTGCAGAACCCAAAATGCTGCATGCTGGCATACAGGCAAAATTGAAGCGGTTAAGACTGATACCAGCTTTTTATCTGTTGACTTACTTTATCTAAAACTTGTAATATTAATAGAAGACTCAAAATGAGGCTTCAACTGCATTGGTATGAACCTTCAGAACTACTGGTGAGGAGAGAAAAACAGCTGTATATCAGGATTCAGTTATATTTCCTATGAAACCATGCAAGCGCTGCTATCTCAATTAGAAATGTTCGTACTGAACGTTGCCATATTCTGCCCCTCTTAGATAAGTACCTTACTACATGTTTTTGTTTATATCTGAGCAGTGTCAGCACTGTGCAGCTACCTAATACTGTGACAAAACCTGCTCCTTCACTCACATGTGTATTTCCATCCTAAATCAAAAGTAAGTAACACAGGCAGAGTTTGACTCTAATTTGGAGGGTTTGGTAAGCAGAAGCTATGTATTACTGTCACAGAAATCTGACCTCCAGATCTGTGGAGCTGCATGTTTATGCTTTTCCAATACTTGAATAGATTTTAAAATAAATCAGTCTGTAAATACAAGGGAAAATCTAACTGCAGCATTATGAAGTTGTGCAATGCAGCACTCCAGATTTGTTTTCTTCACAACTCTGTAGAACTGTGGGCAATATATAACTAACTAAATGCCTAATTTATTTCTTTTACTTCTTTTCAAACAAGCCATACCCCAAAAGAATATCTTAGTAATCTACAGTATCGTGAATTTTGATGTGCTTTTTGAAGTTATCATTTCTTTTCAGCTAGGATCAAGGGTGATGTTTCATCCATTAGAGACATTTTCTGGAATTAAAGACAACTGGATTGACTTTTTTTTATATATATCACATACTTCCCTGGGCAAATTAGTAAGTCTAAACTCTTGCATTAATACAAAAATAGCATTTTCCTGTCCCATGGGCATGTTGTGCAGGACCTCAAAGACTGAGATGTCTCATGTTGTAATTGGAAGTCTCATAAAGTATGCGGCAGGCAGATAGTCTCAATGTTAAAGTCAAGCTGGAGCTCAGAAGTAGTTTCTAGTTTGTCATTATTGTCATCCAGTAAAAGGTTAAAATAAGGAGATTATTGCAAATGTTTTCTTAGTCTCAAGCGAAAACTGGGTGTATTTTTGTCTTGGGAGACAACTCACAGCTAATGACACAATTCTCATTTCAGATATTGACCAAAACAGAGTTATTCCAAGTTAGTACTCTTAAAAAGATTACACTGTATTAAAAAGAACATGACAAGGATACTCAAAATTCAGATTATCAGCAAATATGGCTCAGCATAACTCCACTGAAGTAGCTAGAAGTAGACCAAGTTGTACTTCCTGGCAGTCTGTCCTAGTGCCCCTACTCACAGGTGTGCAGTGACTAGTACAGTGACTAGAACTAAGAAAACTTAGTTCACTTTTACAAAATGCATAGTTTTATTTCTTAGCTTCTCCTTGAAGCTCACACAGGTGAGTGACAAACTGAGAAGGATTAATGTAAAAACAGACCCAAACAGTATCAGTACCAAGACAACTTTTTTCCCTTGATAAAATTAAACAACCAAAATAGGAGTGGTTGAAAAAAATGTACAGTATCTTAAAAAAAGCCACGATTTTCTGGTAAAAGGAGAGAGCTGTGATAAAACTGCATGACACCATAGTCTGTTGTCTACTGAATTGCAGAAGACAAGATAGAAGTTGCTTTAAATTATTCATGGTTATCCAATAGGCCAGTGCAAAAGTTTTCCATTCTGTAATTTTCTACAGATTTGCCCAGATACGAATGCTAAATAGCTTGAGTTAACAATTCCCGCTCTTGCCACTGGAATATGATGCCTCAACACCTTTCATGGTTTCAGGTACATTTGTTAATGTTTCTCTTTCACTTTCCTACCTCATTTTTCCTACATACATTCCTCTATCAAAAAGGAAAAAAAATCCATCTCATTGTAGTATAGGCATTTCCAGTATCTGCAGACAGTAGGAGTCTTCACCTTCCAATATTTTTTCCTGAATGCATTGACTGGTAATATTCCATTTCAGTACTTCTTTACTCACGTTTTGCCACACTTGACTGCCTTCTTCCCAATTTTGATGCGTTTTTGTTGCAGCCTTTATGTTTTCCTGCCAGCACTGTGCCAGCTCTGTGCTGACTGCAATATAGCAATCACGTCCAAACAGCGTTACAAGATTGTGTCAGATTAGAATCATGCAGTAGTCATATCAGATATACCACACTCTTATATGATTACCTATGATGTGCTGTAGCTGAGGTACAGGGCTATATTAAGAAAAATGCCTAAGGACTTTTAGAGAAAACACAGGAAGCTGAAGAAAACCAATGTTTCAAATAAAAGGGAAGGGCCTCTTCCACTTCAACAAGGTAAAGGAAAAAAGAAACTCTGCTAGTGATATTGCAAGCCAGTAAAAATGGAGTGATTCAGACTTACAAGCAACCAGCAATTACCTCTCATATGTTAGTCTTCTGGTAAAAGCAGTATTTCATTCCTTCCCTCTTCAGGCTGCAGTCCTGTGGCCAGCACCACCACGGCAGAGCCTGGAGATGCTGCAGTCAGGCAGCGGGAGGGAAACGAGGCAAATGTGCACCTACACTTTGGGTACCGTAAGAGCTGGTGTTTTGGAACCGAAGAGTGCTGAGATGTTTGAGCTCTCTCTGTGATCTGCTCAGCCAAGGATGTTGCTGTATGTCAGGTTGCAAGTCCTTTGTCTCAGGTTGCATGGGGAACATGGTTTAACTCAATGGGGAGAAGAGGAAAAGAAAGGAATAGCCCAGGTAGAAACACCCTGGTCTGTTTGGCTGGACCAGGAACCTGGAGATTGAAAACGTTAGACATGTTTCAAACAGATTTCCCTTAAAACAGGGAAAGAACTGGTTTATGGCTTATGATAATGGGCTCTTTTGCCCAGATTCTAATGTTTAGCACAAAAATGGGGGGGGGGGGGGGGGGGGGAAGAAAAAAAATAAAATAAAAGTGTTATTTAACCAACCCCTAAGTCTTTTCCAATGGACTTACACCGTTTAGGTGAAAAGAAGTATCCCCTGGCTAGCCTTCCATAGCCTGAACGTGGAAATAAATATAATGTTCCTGTAGCGAGTGGTTCACTCCAACACATCCTTAAACAGCTGATTTCTCTGGTTTGTTTGTTAATAAATATATATACATACAAAAAAACCAAAACAAAGACACAATAAAATCTGCACACAAGACTATATAGCAAGACGGAAGAGTAAACCATATTGATTAGGCAATATGGAATAACTAGAGAATAAGATGTTTGTATAATTTTCTTATTTGCAGTCATACAGAGAAACCTTTTAAACACAGAAAATACCCTCTCTTTTAGATTTTGTTCCAGAGCTTGTCATTACAGAACAGTTTCCCAAATATCAAGTGAAAACAAGCTAAAAACCCCAGGGTTACTTCAGGGTATCCATTCAAGAATTTTGCTTCATACAATGAGAGTAGGCTGCCACCCCCTTATATAAAAATATTACCTAAGACAAGGAAAGAGTATTGATAGACACAGTAGTTAATACACCATCTGTTGTTCTGATACTCACCGGGCATCCCATAGAAATTAAGTACATTTCTATAAAGCCATCACAATTTATTTTTCCATTCAGCTGCACTAGTGCTAACTGACATGTTAGGATGGGAGTTGATTATGCAGCTTAGGAGGTGAATTGGTTTATATCCAGACATACAATGAATTTTCTTGCAGAATATATAAGGGGATTCAACTTTGCTGAGTCAAATTTCAGTACAATAAATAGACCCAGAGGGTCAAATGTATTAAAGGTTCTGTGTCACCATAACAAAACTATATTGCTAGACACATTTTGGGATAGGGTTTGGGGTTTCAAATGCATAAAACTTAGCTTATTTATTGCCATGACAACATGAACCACACCAAATCTTTTAAACACTTCATTAAAGACAGAAAAAATAAGGAGAAAAAAGAATTAAAATGTGGAATGCAGAGAAGTAAGGCTTTCATTTTAACAAAACCTCCAGTTTCCATTTGCTGTTAAGAATCTATGTGAGGAAAACACCATTGTTTAACAGGCTTAAAGCGATAGTAAGAAAGACAATTTATGGTTGGGTTTATTTCAGAAAAGAGAGCTGTTCAGTTCACTGAGGCGGGCTGGAACTGCTCCTGGAGCTGTTGTCAGAGCCCAGTCCTTCCCTGGAGAGGCAGGCAATTCGAACAAGGGACAAAGACAGCACAAGCACTGCAGGGGAAGGGAACTCAGCCTCTCACTCTGGTGTTGGCTCTGAATAGCAAGTTCATTGCTAGAAAAACTCCAGCACAGCACATTGTCTGTTGGTCTCAGGGAAACACAGAAATTGCAGCAGTGCCCTGCTGTCTCTAACATAGCTTTTTGGAAGCTGTCGATTAACAGCATCACAGCAGCTCTTCAAAGGACATAGCTTTAACATCTCAAGAAGATTCTTCTTAAACAGAAAGCAAACACATGTGAAAAAGGAAAGAACAAAGGAGGGAAGGAAAAGTACAAACCAGGGGGCTATGACAGTCTCATTCCAGGTGTTGCTCAGCATTTAGCCGATGCAAATGGAGGTGTGAGGCCACCCGGATTCCCCCTTCTGGCCCAGTCCTTTTATGTTGATTAGAAATGCTCAGTGCAAAAGAGGTGTGGTGGACTGGCTGCAGGGGATAGGGCATATGACTACAATCATGCCAGGCTGTGCTCCTACTGTCTACCTATCTTCCTGTAGTTTAGGTTGAATTAAGCATCCTTGCAGTTGACTCACAAGGTTAGGGGCACCAGAGAGATGGAATAGCCCATCCACTCAAGATATTACCCATCAGCAACGCTTACTCTACAGTATATCCATTTTGCCCCGCTAAATCTAGTCTCACACTTTTCTTCTTTACTGGACATCATTTCAGCATAGTCCTTGGGGCTTATCATTGTGTCTCTTTTCTTGAAAAAACTGTCATTTTGTCTTTAATTTTTACTGACCTTTACAAATTGCTTTATGTAACAGGCTGAGCAGTACACTGGTCACCTTGAACTATTTAGAGCACAGGCCTTGGCACAGCAGGATCTAATTTTTCTTATTTGCAAGGACATTCCTTATCTTCTCCAAGGAATGAAAGTTTGTATAGTGGTCATTAAAGATATTACAATGCTTTTTATGAGATTAAATGTATCAACTCAGTTGTCCTATCTAAACAATATGAAATTGTATAATTCAGGACTTTTTATTTGACACACATTCTCAAGGGGAACTAGTGTAAAACAACTCAGACATGTCTGACGTGCCGTACAGACTGTAGGGGAAAATGAGCTGTGCTTAAAAATTCTGGTGTCTTCCATGACAAAGTCTACATCTTGCAAGTTTGGTACAACGATTTAAAATCTGATAGAAAATAGCATTTGTGTCAGGGATGTGTTGGTTTTATCCTCATGAAATAAGCGCATGAAAAGTTACGGTGCACATTTAATAAAGATGGCTTTGATTTTAACAGCAAACTTTCCTAAAGGTCCCATTTGCTATGGATAGGCATCTGCTACCGTGAGCCCTAAGAGCTCTAGGCACCCAAACTGAAAGCAGCAGTTGGCCTTCCTCTGGTCCCAGCAGCCCCAATGTTCAAATTCTGAGTACAGAGGATGGAGTTGTTCAAATGCACTGTGGAGAAAATCTCACATGGACATACTGGATACCAGAGCTGTGCTAAGGGCCAGGAGGAGGGATTGGGGAGTTAGGGCAGTCCAGCCAAGTAGGCTGGGAGCAAAGAATGTCATACTGGAAGTGAGCAAAGACCTATTCAGATTGGGAGATCAGGAGCTGGGATCCTTGCGTGTCTCCTCCACAGCTGGGAATTGCTGTAGGAGGACACTGGGTCTGGGATGAAGTGGTGCAGGCAAAGGACAAGGATGGTGAGAGGCTGGGGGAGATGCAGCAGGTTAGCTTGCATCTGGAGTATACATCTACCTGGTTACTTGTCACCCCAGCCCAGAAGCAAATCCTTGATTCATGTTTCTCACCAGTGCACATCAGTGATCCTCTCCTGGGAGTGCTTTATTCAGAGGATGATAACACGTGACTGGTAGTGGCACTCCATTAGCTCAAGTAGCAGAAATCTGCGCTTATTTTGCAGTTCTAAGTCTGCTGATGAAAATGAGGTATCATGATGAAATTCATCTTTCCAGCTTGTTTTCATTTTTCTTTTTTCTGTTTAAGAAAATAATTTGTTAAAGAAGAATATTACTGAGATTGCTAAGTCAAGCAATTGAAATACGAAATAGCACAATCAAATAAATTATGTTTATTCTGTTTAATTAATTTTTCCTAATGTGATATTAGGAGCTTATCTCCCCTTCTTATCCCTGTGTGGCCCGATAAGTAATTAGCCCAAACTCATTTAGAGCAGAGAATATGCTAATACAACATAAATATTTCTTCCAGCATGCCTTTTTTATATGACTATTCTACACAGGCTTATTTTGTGCTCTCTGTGAGTTAGTACAGTGGAAAAACAAGAATGCAACTATGCAGTCATCCTGATTTATCTGTTTTGTACATTGTGCCTGCTGCCCTTGCATTTAATCTCCGTTGTTTCTAGTCTGTGTGCTCTGGTCACAAACTGTCTTTCCATCTCTGCGTTGTATCTAGAATATTTGGAAAGTGACTTATGGAACAATAATGCCAAGTTAATTTCCCCAAATATCTACAAAACATAAAGGACCTTTTGCTCAAGGGAGTAGCCTAATGCTGCCTAAAAGGAAAATGAAAAGCTAATCATATTTTTCAAAGGAAAATAGGGGCCTGTGTTTGTGTCTTGGCTCACATTCCCTCTCTCTTCAAAACAAGCCTTAATGTTCCAGCTCATGTGAGTTATGGCTGAACATGCCAGATCAGCCTAGAGAGACAAGATCTCATATCAAAAGTCACTGTTTTCAAAGAGATTAAATTAATCCAATATTAATCCAAGAAAATTAGTGAAATTGTGGAACAGTCTTAACTGTTCCTAAGGCTTACAGCTGCTCCACCCAACCGACAGCCTTGCACAAGGGCAGAGCTGCAGCTGGAATCCAAAGGTGAAATCATTTATTAGCAGATAATAAGAAAAAGTGTCCATTGCCCGGTTGTTCTCTGCTGCAGGGGCTCTCACTGCAGAGCTGGCTGTCATGGACGTAGGAGCAGGGTGTGGGAGCTGGCAGGGCAGGCAGGCATGCCACTTATTTAATTTTGTCCCTAGTTGGTGCTGGGAGCTTATCTCCACCTCTTATCGCTGTCCGGCCTGTTAGGGAATTAACTCAACCTCATTTATAGCAGAGAGTATTCTAATACGGTGTAAGTATGTCTTCCAGTCTATAATTGAATGCTCTAATTATATAACAAAATTGAATGTCATAGCATAGATATTGCTTCGTCACAGCTGTGTTCTGGGACTCATGGCCTTCATCTTGATGCTTCTGCTGCATAAAGGCTGGATACTTTACAGCATGATCTCACCCCAGGAACTGTTGTATGTTTACATGCAACGCATACAATGCGTGCTTGTATTATGGTGAGGCAAGTGCGGGCTATGGTTTATATCCCCTTGCTGCTGTCAGCCTTGAAAGCCCCAAGTGATCCAGGTAGTGACATTTCAGTCAAGGTTTTGATTCCAGGAAACAAGCCTGTTCTTCAGTGCACCCCCATTCAGAAAAATGTGTAAACGCACACTAAACTCATCTTCACTAGGTACTTAAAAAGAAGGCACACATTTAAGAACCTCTCCTGAATAAGTCTCTTCACTTCAACTGCTATATACATATAAATACATATGGGCTTTGGTGGGCAGGCTCCCAAATTAAAATATATATATATATATATATATATATATATATATATATAGTTGTGGAGCTTGGAGAACAAGGACAACCTCATTTTGGAAATTAGGTTAAACCTCTGTGAAAATAGTGAATAAACTCTCATTATGAACACATGTAAGAAACACTGATGCTCCTTCATGGAGGCAGATATCTAAAATAACAGCAGTCTGTACTCAAAACACAGACACATGCTGCTGCTCAGGACATAGGAATATATATAGCACAAGAAGGTGGAAAAACTTCACCAGATACCATTGAGAAATCTGGGCTATGTGTGGGTCTGATTTTATGAGAAAAGTAGAAGAAAGCTGAAAACAGACTGCAGAGTTTTACTTTTAAAAAAAAAAAAAAAAAAGCACAGAAATAGTGTTTTGTGTTAAAACTTGGCTGAGAAAATGGCTGGGAATTGTAGCAGAGATGATATATCCTGAATTTATTCAATGTAACAGGAGTCTGTGTACCCTCTTACATCAACAGCATCACCTCAAAAACATGCTCAGATCTAAGCTCAAACTTAACAAGCTGAAGCTGAAACAACTTGGTAGATCACTCAAAAAATAACCACTTATGTTATAGATATTGGTCACCTTGCAGATCAACACCAGATTGCACACCCAAATATTTATGGTGAAACAGCAGAACTGTCTCTAATGCAACACGGTTTGATTAAAGATCTGTAATTCAGTCTGGGTAATAAGAAATAAACCATCATTGCTTACGATGCCAGTAGGCTCCAGATATCTTTGAAGATACATGAAAGGCAAAATCCCTGTAATCAGGGATCACGTAATTTCTACCGTGGCATGACTACCTGAGTCCCACACCTGCCAACTCTTCTTGGCATGGACTTTCTCCCCAGTCTATCATGACTGCAGCAATCACACGGCCTTGGCAACAGGCCCCTGGCTCCTTGAAGTGTTTGGCAGAGTGCTTTAGTCTGGACATCAGCTGCTCTCTTCATCTCTAGAGCAAAAGCTTTATTTTCCTCCCCTTCAGTAAGGTTCACAACTATTACCTCCAGTGGCAGCTAACAAAACAAGCTAGCGAAGGCAGGCTTTTTCTTCACAGAGAAAACAAAGCAGTTATGGGGAACGTATCTGATTGTCCAGTAGCACTTATGTTATTCTTACTGTGTTCTTCCAATAGCAAGACTGGGACATGCAGTGGAAATGAGTGTTTTCCATTCCTTTCTGTCCTTTGTTGGTGTTTCTGGTGGACACGGTTGAGATTGATCACTGTCAGTCCCGTGAGGTAGCTCTTCTTAAGATCTCTAATGAACATCCTCTGCTGCACACACACGGGTCTACACAGGATCGTTTCGTGGGGGATTCTTGGGGGCTGCCATTCCGAGAACACACACTAAATACATCCTGTGCTCCCTGCTGGCTGGTGAAAGGTGAGCTGGTGGGCTGTTCCACTCTATGCTGAGGATAGAGCCCAGTGTTCAGACTTTTCATAGGCACTTTTTTCCAATGCATCTAGTTTTCTAGCATCTTTGATGTCTCTACTTTCCAGGGACTATTTTAGCATTGTAATTACATGTAAATAATAATTTTTAAAATCTAAGTTTCATTCTGGGACTGAATGTCTTGCATTTCTATATGCTGAAATGAGTACAAATGGTGGAATTCTTTCCCAATCCTTGCTGTCAGTTCCTTCCTAATTACTCAGAAGTGGGATATGGACAGGACAGGCAATCTGTTCTACTTTCCCAGGATTTGTGTTTTCTAACATGACTTTGATGCTTGATATTAAGATTTCAGGGATGTTTGCTTTGATGGCTGATTTTGTGTCCTGTTTGGCTTCTTGCTTTTTTTTACTAGGTTATGTATCTTCACAGCTTTTTTCAGGTCTATGGCTCAGTAACACAATGCTACTAGCACAGTTTATGCTTCCAAGGTATGTGTAATCCACCCCATGGTAGGCTGCTACTTGTGCTGCCTGCATAGCAGCTATGTATGATAATGCAAAACAGAAACAGAAAGCAAGCGTGCCCTTGTTTTACACCAGTGTTCAAAGTGAACTGGTCTATTACTTAGATGCACTCGCATATGCAGCCATCCATCCCTCTGCAAGGCCATGACGATGGAGGACAAGCTGAGTGCTGTAGTTCCACAAGGTGTTCCAGAAGCTGTTGTCAAGTAACCTTAACAAAAAAAATATCAATGAAACTAGTGATGAGCAAAGCCTGTCATAGCATGTTATTTCAGGATGCTTTTTTGTGTGAATATCCAGTTTTCTGGGCCTGAGTCCAGAGGCTGTTCTCCAATTTTGCATCCATCATCCATGTCATCTTGTGTGGCATTCCACTGCAAATGACCTCCCCTATAGCACAGGGCAGAGAGACACTTTCCCAGTGTCATATTCAAATATTTTAACAACTTCACGTTAGTTAGTTAGTTAACTTCACGTCACTGAAAGTTGGGGGGGGGGGGCGGTTTCCCCCAGGTTTTATTCAACAACGTTTTAAATCACTAAATGACTTTAAATCATTTTTGCAGTGACATCGTGGGATTTCAGCATTTCTGCTATGAACAAATTATCTTTCATTGCGTTGTCGCTGCTACCTGCATCACTGCTGAGCTAGTGGCAATCTTCTGTTGTTTGAAGTCACATCATCTCATGTTCACAGAATGTCATGTCAAGGTAGGGCTGAGTTTTGGTGCTGACTTCTTTACAATGCTTTGCCCATCTATTTTGTCTCTGTTGTATGTTTCCTTATCTTTGCTTCTGATCAGCCCATTTCCTGTTTAAACTACCCGCACAGGATTTTTGTAACTTGGTAAACAAGATCTGTGGTTTCCTACCATGGCAGGAGCTTCAGTTTCAAGTGTTCTGCCTTTAATATGTTTCTGTTGATCTTTCCTTGAACATTATTTTTCACTGATTTGTCTGCTCTCATGTTCCTTTTTATAATTCCACGTTTCATCAGTCTTAGCATTAAAGAATTTTTATTTCTGAGTTTTTATTTTCTTTATGATGCGTCCTTTCTGGGCTTACGCATTTTGTTGTTATGCCTGTATTGAAGCTGCTGCAGACATTTCGCATTGTTTCATGAAGCAGCAAGGCAAATTTAATGGCTCACTCCCACTGAAAGGGCCCTGCCCAGCCTTAACTCCTTCCAATCTTAACCACATGTTCCCACCTCCTCCTCATGCTGTGGTGCTCATCTGTCTCCTAGTGAAATAGTTCAGCTAACTAAATCAGCAGAAAGCCAACCAGTTTAAAAAAACTAATCAGCTGCTGCCAGGTTGGTGAGCTGAAACAGCTCACAGAGATGTTGGACGAGGGCCAGCACTAGCTCAAGAGAGAGACTAGGAACACCAGGACAGGACCTGGAGAGAGATGGGATCACCTTACATGATGGCAGCAGCGAAGTTTTACAGACTCAGTCATACTGGGAAACATCGTGCTGAGAATTCTCCCTTTGTAACACCATTTTCTCACCTCACCTACCCTTGGCTTCAACAGTAACTCGATTCACAGGATCGCTGAATGATCCAAGCTGGAAGAAGTCTCAGGAGGTCTCTAGTCCATCCACCACACTCAATGCAGGGTCAACACTGAGCTCAGACCAGGCTGCTCAGGGTTTTATCCTGTCGTGTCTGGACAACCTCCAAGGATGGAGACTGCCAAACCTCTCTGAGCAACCTGTGGCAGTGATTAATTATCCTCACAGTGAACATTTTTTTTCTTATAAATCTGTGCATGGTCAAAGTCAGAATATCATGCAGCACTGTTTCTTTTTCAGCCTCATGTCACTGATTTCTAAGTCATTTTCCCTTTGAAGTCCATCCTTCCCAGACTTTTCTGCTTGGAATTACAAACATCATCACCAATACCATCAGTTACATAGCACATCTGACCCCAGCTGGTGCTCATATCAGTATCTATTTCTCAGAATCCTTTTGCCATCTGGCAAGGTCCACATTTTTAAGGCAGCAAGGTGCTTAGAAATACGTCAGACAGAAAGCACAGATCAGTCTCCCTCCCACCATTTTGGTCGATCTTTCACACACTCTTACTATTTGTACACAAGGCCTAGGCTGGCTGTGTGACCCCAGCTCTGCCTTACTGAAAAAACATTGCTAGGCTATGAGTGACAGCACATAAACTTAAACCAAGCAAGATATATATATAAAAAAGTAGAAACAAGGACAGAAGTGAAATTGTTGAGTTGGTAGCAGTCACTCAAGGACTGAAGGAAAAAAAATATTAATGGAAAAAGCCCTAAAATCCTGAGAAAAAAAAATCAAAATAGGAGATAGCAACTCAGCAAAACTGAGCATCCGCCTATCGTAAGGAGTGATGGAGACTGGCGCTTCTACATGTGATTACCATCTGCCTGACCAGCAGAACCCAGCGGGTACCTGCATCAGAGGCAGTGAGGACATTAGTGCTTAGGCTAATAGCACATTACTCCCAGCCATTTATTGCATGTGTGATCCAACAAATAGCATAATTGCCACATACTCATAAATTTATCTGTGAGCCTGCTTTCAAGCCTCCATGAACAGGAAAAGACAGCCAAATAAAATTGAGCAAAAACACTGGGACGGTTATACTATACCACTGCTCTGTCCATTTCTGATTGCTATATTCATCTTTGGTATTAAAGTGGTCCTTGAAAAGAAATAGGCTGAGTTTTGGTTTTTCTTTAATTCCTACTCTGAAGGCCATTTTGGAAATGCATGCTTACGCTCTTCTCCACATTTCTGTGTCATAGCACAGCATTGTGTAATATCCATTTTGGCATGTGTGGTGAAATGCATTGCTTAGATCACCTGTTTTGCTGGCACACTTCCTTCTTCTCCGTCCTAATTGCCGGATGACGGACTACCTTCCTGGGGTGACTCAGCATGCAGGCTGGCTGGCTTACCCATCATTCCCTCATCATCTGCAGACGGATGTGTGTCAAGACAGGATATGGGTGGAGATGGAAGCACAGCCCAATTACAGAACCAAGAATGCAAGAGGGAATGTGTGAAATTAATATTGGTAGAGTGGAAATGCTGGCTTTCTTCCTAAAATCTTAACCTTAACCCACCTGTTAGGATGGCTTCCAGCAGAGCCAAAGAATTGGGCTGGTGTTGCAATCTAGGGAAATGGTATTCACAGGCATGACAATCCACAGTACCATCCATTAGCCAAAGAAGCTAGCCACTGAAACTGAAAAAAATAAAAATAATAAAAAAAGGAACAAACTTAAAGAAAAGCTGGTTTTTTTTCAAGTTGAAATAAACTATCGGTTTATTTCAGATAAACAACATCATTGAAAAAAAGAATTAAACAGTGGTGGGAATGCCAAGGTTTGGGAGATGATGCTGAAGAAGATAGAGGGGGGAGAAGAAGTGGCAATTTGGCTTATAAAGCCCCATGCTGTCCTGTGGCAAGGTCAGCTGTAATCCTACAGACTCATTAAGGACAGCTGTCTGGGGAAGGAAGGCAGGGTGAGTCTGCTGTCCCTTACATTTTTGCTTTGTGAGCAGCCAGTAATAGGAGCAGTAGCCCTCCGTGATGGACCAACACCTGGTGATCTGCCCAACAACAGGGCCCCCACAGCTTGCCAGCACTTGGTGATTTGGTCCAACAGCAGCTCTGAAAAATTTCTTTTTCCATTGGCGCATCAGTACAGATGTGTGGCCTCACTAAGTTCAACGCGGTCAACAAAATTTTTTTGGCGCACACACAGTTATTTACCAAGACATGCAAACATGCAGTGCTGCTGTTGCCTCGAATCAGCAGAGTTAATTTTAGCATACACCAAATTTTCCTGGAAGCCAAAGGTGAGTTCCAATTGAAAATTGAGCATATGCATAAATGTCTGCCAAACTGCAGCCTGTATACATGACCTGATACCTGGTGTTACATGTTTTCTGGTTTACAAATTTAAAAAAAAATCCTTCAGATCTGAAGCTACCCAAACTCTCGTAACACAAACAGGACCTTTTTATTCTCAGATGTAGAGAAAAATATTTGGAAGAAAATATGTTACGAATAAGTGACTACATAGAGCTTTTCAGAATTCAAAAGGATTATTTTTCCATCCTCATCATTAACATTAGTTAACCTCATTAATTCCCATCATTAATCATTGATGCAAATGAGCAACTGCCTAGAGGAGAGTGAGACCCCAATCACTGTTGAAGCTGATGGAATAGCAGGTGCAGCTCGCCACCTTCTCCAGCCTGAGAGCCGCCTGAACACATCAGCTAACACTGTTCTACTGACCACAAAGCCCATGGCAGCCTGCCTTTTCTCCTTCTGAACCGGCTGGAGTTTGAGAAGGAGCTGGGGCTACCAGGAGGATGTTGAAGACACAAGGCATGAACCCAAAGAAACCATGCTCCAATGGCTCCGATACTCCACTACGAATAAACCTATTGACTACAAGTGGTGTCACCTGACGGGAGTATATCAAATCAGTATTTAAGAAACAGAAGTCATTCAATCACTTACAAGCTAATGGATCCTATTGGTATCATATGCAGAGTTTTAGAACACATTTTGAAGGAAGTAATAATTGATAGCTAGATAAATGGAAAAAGGGATTAGAATGTATTGATCACTCAAAAATAAAAGATCATGCTAGAAATCATTTTCTTCAATAAAATGGAGACAAACATTCTTTCAGGCTACTGGAAAAAAATAGCATTTGGTATAAATCAAGCCTCAACGAAAATGTTAAGTGATGCTTGTATAAATACACCACATTGGACATGCTGTGCATGCAATACACACTATGGTAATATGCAACATTATCTAGGAATGCATAACGTAGATAAACAGCAAAAAATAGAGCCGTGAGTAAGGCTGACCGTGATCCCTCTTCCTGCTTACACCCTCAAGTCTTTAGAATACACTGTTTGAGTATGAGATTCACAGTTACATTTCGCAGCTAAATTGTGATTAGTGTGTGATGTATACAAAGTTACATGCAATGGGACTACATAAGCCTGTGAAAAATACAGGGCCAGTTAAGCTGAGGGCTCTGGAGAGAGAACGCCTGAGAAATTTAGGCTATGACCCCAGGAAATGGGTGAAGGATATGAGAGAGAAGAGCAGTACGTTCCTACTAAAGGAACTGGAAAGGGAATTCAAACATGAGAAAAACACAATGATGTAGGCCTGAGTGGGTCCTCAGCAGCCAGGACATCACATCCAGCTCAGGTGCTCTAGTACATCATGACCACAGCCCTAGTTATTAACATGGCAGAGTGAATTGTCACTAAATGGTGATGATTGCCACTAAACTGAGCAGCCGCTCAGTTGCACACCACTGTCTGTATGTAAGGGGGAGGGGGTGTTACATCCTTTGGTAAGAACAGAACGATCTGTGGTTTGTGCAGCCCACCTCAAATTCAGAAAGACAGAGTGAAAACTGAAAACAAAGTCCTTTCAGCTCTGAGAGATTACCAATGTAGGAAGACATATTTACCCATATTTCTGGACAGCTGTCCCCAGACTTCCTCCCCCTACATCCCTTCTGAAACCTCCAACACACCAGGGAACACGATGTAGCTTCAGTGCATTGTATTCCTTCATGTGAACAATGCCAGCCCGTCTGGTTACGCGCTTTTGTAGGTGACAATCTAATGGCTGCCACTGGTACTTTCTAGGATTATGCAGCTGTGTTTTTCCACAATGCTTCTGTCAACTCATGCCCTGCTCTTGAGAAAAGAGATTCTAGATTTAGCTTAAACAGTAGTGATACAAATGAATGGTTGCCTCCAGCACAGTTCTGTGGACTGAATAGGCTGAATCAAGACATGTTTTCTTCATAAAAGCGTATCGCTGCAGTAAGAGCACTCCACTGATCTCTTTAGCAAGAATTAATTAGAGAGGAAATAGATACTGAAAGAGCCTGAGCAAAATGAGCAAAAATAGAAAAACAGGAAGGAGGTGCTGGGGAAAGGGAAGTAGCTAGAGAAGAGGAAGAAACAATGAGCCTACCAAGGGGAGAGAGTATACTTTTCATTATTTTATACATCATTGCCAAAATATGTAAATACCAGCTATTTGCATCTGCGCAGGCTCCTGGCTGTGGCCAGCCCCTGGCTCCTTCCTTCCAGGCCATGGCAAGGAAGCCGCAGCATGCAGCCAGCTTCGTTTCCCTCGCCTGGTGAGGAGCAGCATTGTGGGGACCTTGTTAAAGTCCTAAAGCAGTTTAAGCAGCTTAAACTGCTTTATAAGCTTAAAGTGTCTAAGTCTTCAAAGCTGCTTAAAGCTGTTTAAGCTGCTTAAGACACTTTAGGCTGTTGGCATATGGCATGGGGCTATATGCAACATCCTAGCCCACAGACCAAACCATCCACCTTCAGTTTATCGGTGCTAGCAATGAACCTGCCTCATCAGGGCTGCCCTAAGCAAGCTCAGATGAGCTGAGGTTTGGTAGTTTGGTTTAATTGTCCCTCTGCACTTTGGGATTAAGGCTGTCCTTGACACCTGACAGGTTTGTCCCAGGTTCTTTGAACCTAGGCGGTGTTTTACTATTCTACAGCAAGGGTAGGGTGTCTAATGGTAGACCTGAAGCTAGCCAAATCCATTAGGTTAGTATTTATCCATTTGCACAGCAAAATTCACAAGCTCCAGTATTTGTTTACAAAAGAGAATGTTCTCACGCAGTATGAAATCATTATTCTGGTGTCCAAAAGTCATGTATATTTTTAAAAGAACAAAAGAACCAGCAGACAGTCACTGAAGCGTGGCCTAATCAATAAACACCAAATCTAAACATTTTTTAATTTCTGGAAAGTCATATTTTGTCCAGACCCTGATCTTATCTTTGAGGTTTATGACCATCTTTTTACTAGCCTAAAATAATGATGGTGACTTCAGGTACTTCGAGTGTTTACAGTCATATTTGGGTCAACACCACAGTGCACTGTGATGACCACAGAGTTCTCTAGAAAACATTCTTGAGATTTTTTTTTATATACTAAGTAGTGACTAGAGTTTGTCAGAAGTTTTACACAGCTTTGAATTTCAAGCAAAGAGCACATTTTCTGAAAACCTTAGTTTTTCTCAGTTTTCCTTTGGGACTATGATTTTAAAAAGATTTGGTTTGAGCCAACACAAAAAAAATCATATTGCAGAATGCTGCTTTATTTGCACTGTAATTCTGGTTTGCATTTAGTAGGTCCCCTGGAGGACTGCGGCTCCTATGTTCACTGTGTTCCCCTACCTAAGATATATGTGTGGTACACCATGACTGCAACATTTTGGGTTTTGAATGTTGAAATGTTAAATTATAATTCAAGCCCTCAGAAATTTCCAGTCTTTTCAGAACACTTACATTTTTTCTCATTCCCATCTCCCATTCCCATTTTTCTAATTTTCAAAATTGGAAAAAATTCTAAAATTTTGAATAAAAGCAATTGCTAAAATTCAGGATTTCTCACAGGTTGAGAAGTCCTGACATGTTAGTTTTACCGAGGTCTGTATCTGTGCTGTTGTTTTGCAGACCCACTGGCACAAAAACAAGATTCTGTCCTTTTCCATTGGCAAAGATTATTTGATCTGTGTTTATTTTGGATATGTTTGTTTAATTCCTCATTTGAGTACTATCATAAACGATTAGGTCATTACTGCCCCGGGAGAATAACTCGTTTAATAGTTAACCTGTGCTTGCAAAGCTCTTCGATAACTCGGAAAAAATACTGTAGTTTGCACATGAATCATGGAAATGTAGACTTGGATGGGCTCTCAAGGGGTTATATAGTCTGTTATTCCTCAATACTTTTAATCAAAGCTGTACTTAACCTTTGTGAGGTAGAATAAAAAACAAAAAACAAAACACAAAAAAAAGACCCACCACACAAAACCAAAGGAAAACAAGTTGGTTTTTTTTCAAGAAGTCCGGAGAACAACCTGTGTAATCTTCCATAATGAATATGTCCAGGGCTACACATGCAATTTTCAAATGCTTCCTTAGCAAAAGCCTGTTACGGATTACCTTGTAATAACTTGTACACTCTGTCATGGTTCCAGGGATCTCAGCCACCTACTACAAAAGTATTCATCTGGTCCATCTCCTAACTTTGAAGAGAGGCCACAATTGTCTTCATAATTGTAGATGGCAGTTCCTTTGATCTGTATCTAAAAACATTAATATCAGGGATTATACAAACTTTTTAGGTAGTATATTCCAGTGATAATGTTTTCTACTAGTTACAACATGTTACTATAATACCTCTTACAGTACAGCTAAAAAAAATCCTTCACATTCTGCCCAAATCTTTAATGGGCATGAAAAAAAGTATCACTACCCTCTTTATAATAAACTTTTACATACTTGAAGGCTGTTGAACCACATATAGCTTTATATTGTCTAGATTTAAAAAAAAAAAACAGCCTTGCTTTATGGATCCAAATTTCCAGACTTCTTACCTTCTTGATCTTGATCTTATCTGGATTGTTTCCATCTTATCTATATCTTTCTTAAATTATGGTGCTTCAAAGTAAAATAAGAGTAAAATTTTAGCTGAGGCCTCACCAGTGCCAAGAAGAGCACACTACTTATCTCTCGTCTTACATCTACTGTTTTGAGCAGACAATTCAAGAGAATCTAGAATTACATTTATGTCTGTTCCTCAACAGCATCACACTGTTGACTCATTCATGGCCCTCATTAATCATTAGATATTTCTCTGCAGTGACATTCTGTGGTTGTGCTTTTGATTTCATCCTCCCAAATGTACTCTACAATTGTTCAAATTTTTAATGTTGGATTTCAGAACCCATCCAGATACTTTCGAAATCTACTTCTGTCCCTGAGCACATTTTGCAAATTTTTACATGGTGTCATCTACCAAGTTCATGAGCATATAATTATTTCTAATTCTGTCATCTATAAGTCTGAAACGTACAGAAGCCTATCCATTGGGAGCTGTGCAAGATTCCTTTTCAATGTCCTCCTAGTGCAGCTACCAACAATCATGTGTTAGGTTTACATCAACAGTGGATTGAATTAGGAATGATTTCAAATGGGACAAATTTTCCCAGTTCATTTATGAGCATACAGTACAGTGTGAAAAACCTTAAGCTCAGATACATCTTGGGTCAATATACAGTCATTTTACTGCTTTTCCTTATCTATTGGACCAGTTGCCTTCTTCAAGAAGGAAACTAGATTAATTTGACAAATTCACTTTGGCTGTTTCTTATCACCTTACTATTCCCATGGCATGTATGCATTTACTTCTCAATAATCTGTCCCATTATCTTTCTTGGTATTGAAGTTAGGCAGAGTATTCTCTATTTCCCTAGATTCTTGATTTCCCATTTTTAAAAGCAGAAATGGTTATAACCCTGCAAACCAGGGCTGCAGCCAAGAACTTCTTAACAGTGCCAGAATGTGAGCCTGCTGTGAATGCCACATTTAAGAAAGCTTATTAAATTTCTCTTTCCCTTTCCCTTTCCTTTCCTTTCTTTTTCTTTCCTTTTCCTTTTAAACCATGTGCCACGATGGCAAGAATTAAGAAAGAGCAAGTCTTTAAACTGAATGGGTGTTTTCTTCAAAATAATTTGCAAGATGTATATTGTAATGTCAAATCTCTGATCATTACCAAAGATCAGACATGTGATCCTGACTGTATTTCCATCTTAGGCTACATGGTTACTGCAGGCCCTGGTGACTTATCCACTCTTCCAGGAATTCTCAAAGTTGAGAGCTCAGTATGTATTAAGTGATTTTCAGCAAGCTCTAGAGACTTGTGGACATCTAATTTATTCAAATATTCTTTCACTTGTTTTTTTCCCTATTCTGGCATATGTCCTTTCCTCTTGTTAAAAAAATAGCGTTGTTAAGTACCCATCATTAATGTTTATGTGCACGTGAAGAATGCAGCAAAGTAAACAATAAAACATTTCACTCTACTCAGTATCTGTTATTTGTGCCTCTGCCCTTCTCTTCCCCTAAATTCTTGGTATTTATAGAAGTCTTTTTCTTCCCTTTTATGCTCCAGAAGACTTGCAACTCATTTTGTGACTTAGTCTTCCTAGTTTTATCCCTAGATGTTTGTGCTACTGCTTTATTACTCACTCACTTACATGCCCTCACTTTCACACTTTGTAGGATTTCCTTTTTGATATTCAGGTCACTGGAGAATTCTGGATGCAGCCATACTGGTCTCTTACTACTTATCTGTCTTCCACATCAGGATGGTGTGCTGGTGCATGTGCAGCACTGTTTCAATTGCTCACAGGTTCATTTTCCTTATAATTTCTTCATATGGGACAATTCTTAGCAGCATCCTGAATTGCTGTGGTATATTAGTGGTCTTTATTTTTAACTAGCTTGCTTTAAAAACAAAATTAAATGAAACTGATACATTTCATCTGACATTTTCCACATAAGAAAAATAACAGGTTTAAAATAGATAATATGTGGCTCTAAGCAACTTAATTATATCCCATTTTAAAGAACAACTTTGCCAGCAAAAAAAAGGCATGTCAGGATTCCAGCGCAATGATTTATGATCCTGTCATAGTGACAGATATTCTTCATGTATCTCTGACATCGTAATCTGGAGTCAGTGTGCTTTTTTTTTATGTTTGCTGGTAAAAAGAAATGCACTATATAAACACATGGTTATTTGTCTTCAAGGCTCTGCCCTGCATTAGCTTGGCAGGTCTAATTTCGAGATGAGTTCTGTAGTAAAACTAAATTGTTCTAGTTTTGAGAGGAGTTCTGTAGTAAAATCGCTTTAGCAGTGATATTGTACCACAAAACCAGCACTGCAGACCCAGTTGGGCCCCCTTACTGGATGCTGACCAGGCTGATACACTCTGATCCAGCAAGGATCTGGCATGCTGCTGTGCTCTTCTGGCTCTTGGCAGACTTCAGCCATCATCTCTGTCTTCAGCTTCTCAGTTCATCCTGAGGGCTGATTCCTGATCTTAAGCACCCCTTGTCTGCATTCAGGATTTACTACCTGTACCTCCTGGCTGCTGAGGTGCAGAATTTAAGCCTATGGGAGAGACACTCACCGAAGCGTGAGCAGAGAAAGGCATAGACTTATGTGGAGGAAGAGAGACGTCAAACTGTAACAATAAGGAGCTTTTCTGCAGCTCTGCCTCACTCGCTGCGGTTCAATAGCCCTGCACCTCTAGCACTTTCTTAGCTACAATAATTGTTCTTGGCACCCATGTTTCTGCTTAAAGGACTACTGAGAGACACTGGAGGACAAAGACTTCAGTTCAATAAAGTGGTGGAGTGACACAAACATGTAAATTTCTATATACATCCTTCTTGCAGTTTTGCTGATGCAGTGGAATCACACTAAAGGTTTTTACCAGCACAGCTCTATCAACCAGGGATTGTACTTCTTCACAGCACAGCCACATTGGTGATAGATTGTAGGACAGACATAGCTAAGCTTCAAAGGTTCCCCAAAACACATCTCATCTTGCTGTAACAGGGAGCTTCCTAATAAAATTTTGTCTTCTATCAGTTTCTGGTTATGAGGGCATTGCTTTGCAGCCCAGATCTCTGCTACGGTTATGTTTACTGGTTAGTCTTTTTCAGCTCCGAGTTCTCAGAACAAGGTGCAGATAACTGTCATACCACAAAAGGAAGAAGCTATAGAAAAACCCCTTTTGCCAGATATGACTTTATAACCTATCTTCATTGGGAAAAAAAGTGTGACCAGCTATAAATTCACCCTTAAAAATGTGAAATATTGCAACAAAGAATATTTAACAGTGAACCCTCCAGACTTGCACTATTTTTTATGAAATGCACATTTTGATAAGCTAGATTTATCATTTTGATAAACTAGGCTAGGGTAAGAATCAAATAAAACGGTTCAGCACTGAGGGAGCAAAAGATGTTAATTCATCTTTCTCATCTCTAGTTTCTATGAGTAAGCCAGCAAATAGGTACAATAATCAATAGGCAATCCAAATTCTGAATGTAAAGACTGACTTCCTGAATATTATCAACAAAGGATGACATTGCTGTGTTCTGGGGTTTCCCGAATAGTACATCACAGATTGAACTAAACCAAGTTTGCCCTGCTTATTTCTACCACGTGACTAATAGTAGCATGTCTGATAGGTAAAAGGAGATATTCTGCTATAGAAGATGTCTGAAATCTTGATGAAGACAGAGTTTGCTTAACAAAAGGCACAGCTACATGCATAGGGACCCGATGGAAACAAACCCAACAGTGTGTGCTCAGGGATGCTAGGGTTCAGGCCAGTCTGGGAGGTAGAGAGGCACCATACCACAGCTGATAACCCCTGACCTTCATCTAAAACAGTTACACAGCTTCCAGACCACAGCTGGTGCACGTGGGGCAGATGCAAAGCAAGGGTGGAGAAGTTTGGTTCTAGCCCTGACCACGCATATGGCGGTGGTTTGAGATACTCAACCACAAGCTAAACTTAGCAAAACTAGAACATGAAAGAAAATTATTATATGAAAGCTAGAAAAAAATCTTATTTTAAAGATGGTAGAACTTATCCATGTCAGTTCTGCAGAGTTTCAGACATCTGCAAAGTTGAAGGCTCACACTGTATTCTTTAGGGTTTAGGAAATCAATAGAAGTTAACCTTTAGGCAATAGAGATGCGAATAATTCACTACTGTGAAAATAAAGTTTCACAGATGGTTACTATTTCCTCCCTTCCTTAGGGCTGCAGATCTTTCAATTTATTTGGTCTTTAAAAAAAAAAATGCAAGTGACATTGTTCAAAGATTTATACTTGCAAAATCAATATATCTATCAGCTACTACAGAAACTTACTTGGGTTTGAAATATTTACAACATGGCAGAAGAGCAAAGTATGAGTGCAGTTCCTTGTGTCATCACAGAGCTGTCCTGTTCAGAAAATGTTCTTTTTAGTTTTCTCCATGTTGCAGAAAGCCAGAAACAATAACCAGTAATCATATTACTTCTTTTTAAACGTATACCTTTAAATAGAACCCTTAAGGAAATACTACTACTACTACTAATACAGCATCTAATATAAATTCTTGATCATGGCCATGAACAGACATATTGTGTACTTTTAAATCACATTCTGTCTACCTTAGTAATTCGGTTCATAGCAATAGGGTAGCTTTGAAGCAAATGCCCAGACTGTCCCTACTTTTCATATGTTGGCTAGTTTCTCAAACTGGTGCTGGTGTGCACAAAATAGATTCCTGTTGGATGACACCAAACCAGGAGCTCTACTCCACAGCACTCCAGTGCTCAGTGGAGTCATGGGTCCCTCATCCTTGTGTGGACTTTCCACTACAAGGACCTCCAGCATGTTGCTAAGGTACATGCTTTCCCAGAAGATTCTCAGATCCAGGAGAGTGGCTTCAAAGCCAGAAGGAGATTTCAGAATCAAGTACTGCATACATCTTCCTATTCACTGTCAGCTGCCAGTCCTCAACCACTTTAGTGGTGTCTGCCTATCTGGTACCTTATCCTCATTCATCTAGACTTCAGATCTGAAACCTTTCCCTTCTCATCTTTCCTGCCTTCTGTTGTTGAATCACCTTGCTGAACATGTCTTTCGTTATTCTTCTTTTTGTGTTATCTTCCCCACAATTCTGCTCTCCTCTACCGCACTGGAAGCTCCCTCTTCCACCTGCCAAAAAATTCAGACAACTGCAGCCTGAGCCCTGTGTTTCCCATGAACCTGTGACATGAGAGAAAGAAGAGTTTTTCAAGGGGTAAGCTAACTCAGTGGAATCTCAGAAAGCCAAGAAACTCCCACCAACTGTCACCTACAAAAGAAGTGGTGAACAAGGCTGCCTTAAAAAGTCAAAGATGAATCACAGAAGCACAGCACGGTCAGGGTTGGAAGGGACCTCTGGAGATCATCTGGTCCAACCCCCTGCTAAAGCAGGCTCACCCACAGCAGGTTGCACAGTCACATCCAGGCAGGTTTTGAATGTCTCCAGAGAAGGAGACCCCACAGCCTCTCTGGGCAGCCTGTTCTGGTGGTGTGTTACCCTCAAGGTAAAGAAGTTTTTCCTCATATTTAGATGGAAATTCCTGTAAGAGTTTGTGCCCATTGCCCCTTGTCCTGTCACTGGGCACCACTGAAAAGAGCCTGGCCCCATCCTCCTGGCACTCACCCTTAAGATGTTAGTAGACACTGATAGGATCCCCTCAGCCTTCTCCTCTCCAGGCTCCACAGGCCCAGCTCTCTCAGCCTTTCCCCACGAGGGAGATGCTCCAGTCCCCCAATTACCTTGGCAGCCCTCTGCTGGACCCTCCCCAGCAGTTCCCTGTCTCCCTTGAACTGGGGAGCCCAGCACTGGGCACAGCACTCCAGGTGCGGCCCCACCAGGGCAGAGCAGAGGGGCAGGATCACCTCCCTCACCTGCTGGCCACCTTGGCCACATGGGTACACAGCTGGTTCGTGGGCAACTTGCTGTCCACCAGGACTCCCAGGTCCTTCTCTGCAGAGCTTCTTTCCAACAGGTCAACCCCAGCCTGTAGTGGTGCATTATACTATGAAGATAGTCTTGCAGGCCGGTAACTATAATCAGCAGTTGGCCCTATGCCCAGTACAGGGAGCTTGGGAAAGTCTTTGGGAGGGAGCATGTAACTGAGCCAGCATCTGCCCTCCGTTTCCATGAATCTAGTGTCCCCATGTAGGAGAGTCTGGAGGAATGTGAGCCCTTGGACATCAATCTTGGCACCTTGACCCCAAGTCCCACAGCAGGCTCCTGGACAGCACATCCAAGGACACTTCTTCAGCTTTCTCCCCCACAGAGCAGATGCCAGCCATCTCCTCTACCATCAGCCCCAGTTCTGACTTGAGCAGTTGTGCACCCCTTTACTACAACATCTCTGAAGTAGAAGGAAAGGGACAGGGGAGCTGTAAGATTTCTGGTGGGATTAAAGCGCTGGTCTCAAAGCTGTGGAGAAGGGATGGATTTTGCCAGGCTGTCCATGGGGACTATCGTGTTTTGAAATGCACTGGAGCCATAAGCTGTAGGAAAAATCTCCTGCAGAGGAACTGCATGCATCAGAAACCTCATGGCCCAGCTCTAACCTGTAAAAGTGCCTGGCTCATTGCTAGGGCCTGGGTGAGCTGCACATGTGGACATGTCATGATAATGCAGTTATCTGAGGCCAGACAGCGAGCCCCTGCTCAGCTCCTCCTCCTCACTGGGCATTGCCGCCTATAGTTCTTCTGACAGTCACCCGCTGTGTCATTTGAATGCTTCTGACAGTCTGTTTCTGTTAGCTGCACCTCTTCTTACAGCTATCCTGGGCCTTTCCTTCAGGCCTTGCCTATGTCTGCTTTGCCTGTCCCCCCCGGGTGACGGCCTGGCAGGAGTGGGGCCCACAGGTGCCCTTGGCCCATTGCAAGGTGGGAGCAGCAGCACGGGAGAAGCTCTTGCCCCGCACCAGGGAAATGGCAGGAGGGAGGGTTACCTTGCTGAAGGACTCCTTTCCCTTCCTCCAGGCCTTAACCAGCCCAACCTCCTGTTTCCTTACCAAGTGTAGTTCTGCCTTTGCAGCCTTTATTGAGCTTCCCCACCCCTGATGCTTTTTCTTCCCGCTGCTGCTTGTGGATCTGTTAGCAGGCAACCCCTCCTCCACACCATCACCCTTCCTGCTGGGCTGCGGTGCCATCTGGCTCTCCCAGCACGGGATGCCTGTGGCACTGATGACACAGGAGGCAGCGTCATGACTTCCTGAGAGCCTTCTTCCTTCACAGACAATCATGCCACCAGAGGAGGGGCAACAAGGGCAGAGAAAGTTAGAGACCACATAATAAGAGTAAGCTAAAGGGATGGTGGCTTGCACATCCCTAAGGGCTGAGTGGACGAAGCAAGCCACCTTATGGGGTGCACTAGGGTGTGAAGAAACTCTCCATCCCTTCCCTCAGAAGAGGGAAGATGACACATTGATGTCTCCAAAAGCTTTTCTTATTTGGTCTTCTCATTACAGGCATTGCAAGAAGGCATTGCTGTTTAATTACCCCACTTCATTCTGCTCCATGTACCCTCATGTACAGAGCAGAGAACGTCCAGTACACCACTGCTTTCTTGGTCCCTCAGTGCCCCCAGAGGGGAGAAGAGGTCCATGTGTGCAGCCCCAAGGGAACCAGTCCCCATTGGTCAATCTAGATGGAAGACTCACCTGCATCCCCATGGAGTTTGTGCAGGGCTGAGAAGACACCCATAACTGGAGATCATTGGGAGTGCTGGAGCCAAGTGTGTGTGCTGTGCAAAGCTCATTGTCTGATAGAGACATGACTGAAAGCTCTTCCTGCTTCCAGTCTACATGCAGAAAATGCATGATTAAACCTTGCAGATGCACCCTTGTTGTCAGGGTATGGCCTTATGATCAAACAACAGAGGGTATATGGCATTTCCCACAAAACCTTAACAGCATGAACCTTTCCCTTCTTGGAACAGAGGTAGACATATCCCCACCAAGCCCAAGGCTGGAGTTGTTGAAAATGCACATCATGAGTCCCTGCACCAAAATCTGCTGTGAAATCCATAAATCTCCTTTAGAGGTTGTGCAAAGCCTTACAATGTATATGGTTGTAGCTGCAATAGGCTGGGACCAGGAGAATATGAAACTTGTCAAAGCCCCTCTCTCAATTTAGGAAGTCATGGAGACCAAAGGCTTGGAGATCTTACCAGATGTCACCCACAGCACTACTGGAGCAAAGAGGTTTGGAAGATGAAATCTTCATAACCTTTTTGCCTGTGGTAGACCTGTCCACCTCAAAGGCATTAGTGACCAAGGAGTAATGGTCAGAGGCTGCGAGACTCTAAAGGATGGCAGCCACTGACTCGGGCATGGCTATAAGCTCTGAAATTTCATGTGAGGATGGTGAAAGTATAACACCAACTCACAGAAGAGGACCTTGATGATGCCCTTCGCCATCCAAAAGCCTTGTATCTGCCACTGGTTATCCTATCTATCTGTCACATCAACATAGTCCCATCCGCTACATTTATTTTAAGATTTGTATCCTATATTCAGAAAACACCACAATATTTGAAACTCAACAATGTATTCTAGAAGTAGAGTGGCATTCTTATAGTCTTATGGACCAAGGATATCCAGCTGCTCAGACGAGGTCTTCTCAGTGCATTGCAAACACTCCTAGAAAAAACAGAGCTTAAAAACATTGCCACTACAGTGGCAAGATCCTTGACTGATCTGGGTCCAATACATAATCTCAGAAGGAGGGTAATACCAAATATCCATGAGTAAGTCTTGTGATTCAACTGCTACTTGAATAATTGGAGGTGGCTGAATATACATTACTGGAAATTTGTCAGGCAGTGACGATCTTTTAGCATATCATAAAGTTTGTAGCTCTGACAATTAAAAATGTTAACCATGTCAAATCATTCTTTCAGCTACAACAGCGCAAATCTGTTACTTCACTGAAGTTCTGCTGTTTTCCTTTTTAATTACATTTAACCTATCAATAGCTTACTGGCAACAGAAACTGAGAAAATGACTAAAACCAATGTATTTTTTATTTCTTTATCTTTTGAACTCAGAGGATGCTAACTTAAGAAGACAACAGCCAGCAGCTTACCTACCTTCTTCTTTGATCATTTCTATGTTTGCTTGCTGTCTGGAGAAGTGGATGTAAACACTCACTAGAAATTCTACAGCCTACTCCAGTCCTGCTCTAAGAGAATTTCCAGCATCACTTTGCTACAAATGCAAATCCAGGCAGAAGACATGTAACTGTGAGGCAATATTACGATTTTTGTTTCACTGCGGATTGATGAGGAATCAGGTGCCTTTTATTTTCAGTTAGATCAAGATAAAGGAAAAGGGTTATCATTTCTGTCATTTTAAGAATATTAATATGGGCCTCAGCTCCCTTTTTCTTACCTTCATCATTTTGTGATTGTGAAAAATAACTCATTGCATACTAGCGGAAATATAAACACTTCATTTTGAGATAATTGGTGTCATTTTCCAGACTGGGTTCCTTTTCAGGTCTCTTCATTTCCCCATTAGCCACAGCCAGCCTCTGCACATCCCTTGCCCCTTATCAAAATGCATCTTTTTTTTTTTTTTTCTGCCTACAACCCTGCACCTACAGCGCATTCACCCTTCCATCAGGGTATTATGCATTGCCTCAGCAACCTCTTCTGTATGCACTGCCCATATCTACACCAACTGCTGCTCCCTCTGTACCCTTTTCTTTCTCATCTTTTGTTAAAGCCTGCATTTATTTTCAAAGACTCCTCTACTCAGCCTTTTATGTGCCGTGCTTTAATCCCTTTTATTCCCCTGAGCATTCCCAGCTATCCATTCTTTCCCTGAGAGGGAGGTGGATCTTCCTTGAAGTCATTATTCAGGGAAAGGAGACTAGGCCCCAATGTTTGATTGATTTCATAAGTCATTTAAATGAATGGTAGGTATGCGCAACTAGAAAATGCCTGTTAAAATGGTTAATTTGATCATTTCTTTTCTGTGATAGTGGGAAAACCTAAAAATCACAAAATGAGTAACTGAGCAAAATGGCAAGAATTACGTTTTGTCTTGCTTTCTTTGAAATAATATTAAATGACAACATAAATCCTATAGAAATACTTATGGGGTATTACTATATCTACCAAGAGTTCATTTTGTCTTACATTATTAGAATGAAAGGCAAAGAAATGAGTGATTAGATTATGATGTTAAAGCTGCACCATTTTTATTTAAGCAATTGCATTACTCTCAGTGTAGCACGCCAGAAAAATGACTGGTTCAGTGACAGATCTTTTTATCTATTACAAAACCCCTTTTAAAATAATTAGCAACAGGACAGAAAGTAAGAAACAAAATATCTTTAAATGTAGGAAAACCCAAGAAATTATTCTGATTATGTAAATTAGCCTAAAGCACTTGCTTGTATGACAAAATCACTGCAATAATTTGTCTAACTTAGTGGTCTTTGTGCAGGGGAGGATGAACACTTCAACAGGGTAGCGGTTAGGGCAGGAAGGACAGTGACAAAGCTCTTCAAACAAAATCTTGCCACTGTCTGCCATACTTGAGCATTGCTTCAGTCAGTACCAGACATTTTGTACTTTAATGGGGGATGGTGCGGGTGGGGGGGAAGAGTTTGTTCTTATATATAAAACTGTCTGCCATCAACTTATTGAAAACATGAGCAACAACTTCCTGATTATTCTTAATTAAAAGACCTTGGAAAATTGCTACATTGGCTTCAAGAGAACGGGATAAGCTTCTGTTGCTGGACATTTGGGTATGATTTCCACTGGCTTTATCAGGAATTGCACCTGCAATCAGTTAATGAAGAGAAAAATATGGCTGTGGAAATAAAGACTGCAAAGTCATGTCTGACAGTGTCTCCAAATAAGCCTGTGACTACACACCACTAAATTTTGCTAGGCAAGTGTACTGATGGCAGGCATCCTTTGTTTGGAGACCTCATTTAAGCATAAACATATTCCTTAATAGGAGGGCCTGAGTCTTAATGCTAGAATTTCCTATGGATTCAGCATTTGTTAACCTCCAGCCCTGGTCCCAAGCTTGCCTCCGTTTGCTCAAATACAGGAAAGGAGCTGCAGTAACTCACCACTTCTCCCTGGCCAAACCCTTTGCCATCACCTTTCACAGCTCTGGTCCTAGGCATGCCTCAGAGACAGCTGTGCAGAAATCTCCAGCCACCAAAAGCCCCCTAGAAGCCACGGGGAGAAGTGACAGTGTTAGTTTAAGGACTAAATCATAACGTTTCTGCAGTCATACTGCAGTTGGCCGTTGGACTAAATTGCCATAATGCACTCCCTTTATGTGTGTGAGCTTGATTCCCATGACGGGCTGTTTCTCCTTGGTGGTTAATCCCTCAGTTGTGTATTCTCTATGCCAATAACTTTATTTATATTTATCTATATAAGAGTATACCATATACTTTCCTAACAAGAACAGAGTCATATTTCATGTATATCTTTCTAGCAGTGATTGGGAAGCACCTTGAAACTCATTATTAAGCTTGCTTATGTGCAGTTTGCTAACACTTCCCAGAACAGACAGATGTGCTCATTTCTTGGTTTAAATTCCTTAGTTCTTTCTGAAGTCACCTGGAAGTAGTGTCTGAAATGAAAGGTCACTCTTACTGAAGTCTATGCAGAGCAAGTATCCTTCAGGACATATAGTGCCTTCCATACACTGAAAAACACCAGTCTTATATGCATGCAGAGATATGCTTGCATAACTTGTATTATTTATGCTCTAGACTTCATCAGTTTTCCATATTAAAATGTGATGATTTCACATTCACTCTGTAGCAGCGTATGCTGATCATCCTGGAAAATATTAATCATTTTTCTATGGTTTCAGTTTTACAGTCATTGTTCTGCCATTTCTGTCTTTGCACTGGATGGAGGCTTACCCATTGGTGTCATTGTAAGATGATAGACTATTACCAGGTCCTTACTAGAAGCATAAAGCATGTGTTTAAAGAATTAAGTTAATAAAGAAATAGGAACTCAGTGGCAGAAAATAGATTATAGACTTTCGAACACCAGGAGCATAATTAGTACTGTGGCATAATGATGAAAGAAAGCAATAAAATAATTTTACTTCATTCTGTAATTCTTAAAGCAATGCAAATTAGCTTGTCAGCAGGGAAGGGTTGGTTTCTTTTCTTTAAATTTCATCTGTATGCTGTCTTAATGTTACTTTCTTTGAAAAAGATTTTGCAGAATACAGTGAGTACCATACAACTGAATTTTGAATTCACATGATATGTGAATGGATCGTCCTTTTTCAGGTTGACAATCTCATCTACAACACAATTAGGAGAGTGGCTGAAGAATCAGTGGTTCTCTGGTCCCAGGAAAAAATGCAGGATATGAGCGTTTGATCTGTGATCTTTGCAAAGCCATGGAGGCTCAGAAGGGCAGAGATAATAGCATCACTGTGCCATCCTTACTCAAAACAAAGAGAAATCATGTTGGTGGCAATTTGAAAAATTCAGAGTGATGAGAAGAACCAACATGCTTTAGTTATTTAAATTTTGTGGAAAAAACCCCCAAGATTATCTCATAAAATAATGGTGGAGAAAAGTTGTAAAGTGATACACCAATAGAACAACTAGAGTAAAAGCGTATTAGAAGCAGAAGCGCAAGGCAAATGACACCAAGTGCCATCTCTGCCTCCTGCTGATGCCCATGTCAAAACTTCCCCCGCACTACTTGTTATGTCTACCATATATTTAAAAAGTTATTATTTAAAGTACTGATCAGAAAGATCATCATGCCACTGTTTTATTCCAAATCTTTACATTTTTTGTTTCACAAACAGAACATGTTGGGTGAAATTCAGCTGCTACATGTTAAACAACTGCAAAGGCACTGAAATCAATGCTCTTCCAGTGTCAGTACTACATTTGCTCTGTAACCATTTTACTGTTGGATATTTATTTCCTGTTGACTGTATTTGTAATACATTTGCAATACAAAACTGAAACATATTAATTTGGTTTTCATTTCTGGATGATAATTGAATGTGATCTGATTCTCTGCTTTTTATTTGTCTTTACTATTTTCAGCAGAGTACTGCGATTCAGATTTCTTTAGAAAGAGAACAGTCAGTCTGAGTTTCCATATATAGTAAGTCAGTTTGCTGCTATTTCATTAAAACCTAATTTAGACTGGACTAAACGCTTCTCTGAACTAATTAATCTGACATGGAAAACTTCAGAATACTAAATCACTAATGATCTCGTATTAATAAATGTAGGCAGATATATTGACATCTTGTAGATTGATGTCTATATGGTATAAAAACAGAAAAAAAGAGAAGGAAAGGCAAGACCTGACAGGGACAGAAGTTTAATGGAGACAGGCTTGGTCAAGAAATGGGACTGGAGTCTTTTATGAGAAAGGTGGACGGGAAAAATAAGCCCAGAAGATGGGATTTGGTGATGGGATTTAAGGCAATTCAGGAGGCCATTTAGTCTGTTCCAGATGGCCAAGGCAGCATGGGATAAGGAGCTCACTGCCAGCTGTGGTGAGACAAGCAGAGAAAACACAAAATTTAAATTATTTCTATTGAATTACAATAAAAGCCTACATTCAAAGAGTGTTAGGGTTGCAAAGCTGGATACTCAGAGGATAGGAAATGCCTGATTTTAAGTTTCCCAGACAAATTAAACCTGTAGCTCTTATACGCAGTGTAAAATCTTTAATTGCAGGATAACATATACCTTTTTACACAGGACCTTTGGCCTTTCTGTGCACATGGAGAGCACACATTTAATGAGCAACTATTCATTAGCTTGTTTTATTCTCATTGTTAAATGCATGGCCTCACGCCTTATTTACTATATCCTATTCAAATTCTGCCCTGAATACACAATTAGTAATATCCTCATAGGATCTCCCACATAATTTATTGCTATAGTACTTAGTGCTTCACAAACATTAATTAATGTCTCCAACCTCCTAGTAAGGACACGTCATTTATCTTATTTTTATGGTTGGGAATAGTGTGAGATGACAAAGGACTGATTATTTTTTTAGGAAACCTGCATCCCTGTGTCTCTTCTTGAAGAAATGACCGATGACCATTTTCTTTTCCCATCCTGGTGTGAAGCTAGGGCCCCTTCCCCTCCTTCTGCAATAATACTGTGCCAGCTGTTTGACAAGACAGTGAACCTCTGTACTTGATTGTTCTGAGGCAAGTCTGGGCCATCTACAGCCAGACCTGACATTTCCTTGGGCAGCAGGGAGAGAAAGCAAACAACCTCCTGTCCAAACCTACTGCTTGAAGGAGAAAAGACCACTGTGTAACCAGTGTCAGGGAAGTGGTCCTTCAAAACGAACCAGCAGCCCCACAGGAGGTGCTGCTCCCACTGCTGCTCATGTGTTAGTGCTGGGGGGATACAATGAGGGTTTGGGTGGCTGCTCCACTTGGCTGCAGCACACCACAGGGGAGCAATGCCACAGGCCAGAGCCAGTGGCTGCCACCAGAAGATGCCTAACTTCCTGCCGTGTCCCATGCAACAACAGCAGTACAGGCATTACATAAAGGTCCAGCACTCCCAGCCTGTCATGCTGTGGTCTTGCCTGTGTGGAGCATACGGCCATCTCATGCAGCCAGCCGTAGTTATGGCATCCCATTGAGCCCTACCTCCCCGCTGGTAGGGAACATCCCCTCTGTGCCAGCCAAAACGTGTCCCTTGGGCAGAGCCTGTTTACTGTAGCTTTCTGGGTTCATAGCCCATCACCGATCTAGATCCCAGCCTACTAGAAGCCCTACATATAATTCTGTGAAGTTAATGGCATCTAAATTAGTAGGTAAGTCCCCAGCACAACTGTCTGCAGTTTCTCTGAACACCCACACTGATAAAAACAAAGGGCAACCTGAATACAACAGCCTAGATCCAGAAAGAGACAAAAGAACAATGAGTTAATCAGTTTTGCCTAATGACTCACAGAGGTGGCACAGTGGGAGAGACAGTTCACAGTTACTGTCAACTTCTCAAAGCTGTAAAAAACACATTCAAAAACTAACCACGTGTTTGCCAATAAAAACAACCCAGAAGACACGATAAGAATTAAATAACTAGCTTTCCTTGTCCTCTTTCACCACAAATAATCTTGGGCAGACCACGTGCAGACAGATCTTCACACTTCTTAGTATGGAAAAATGAACGAGTAAAATCCGTGGGCTAATGATCATGCACAAGTGATACCTGGTTCATAAAAAATAAAATTACCTTTCCTTCTTATGCTGCCTCTTGTTGAGGGTTGCTCCATTAGTTGAGCTTTGCAGAACAATTCCAGACACTGGACACCACTCTGTGGCTCCACTCCTGCCAGGACTCTGCCTTGGCTCGCCCTCAACATGCAAATTGCCTGCACTGCCTAAGCAGCAGCTCATGCTCCCAGGTGTGATTTCCTAGTGAAAATCAGACTTTATTTGAGTCCCAGGTCAGATGATGAGGGAGAACCAGCACATGGTGAAGGGCTTCAGGTGAGCACAGGCATATGGCTCTGGCTCTCATGCAGGGACAGAGCATACATCAGCTTCCCACAAGCCAGCATCTGAGTGTTACACCAGGAAGACTACACAGATTGCAAAAGAGGATCTTACCCATCCACCATCACTCTGACCCTTCGTTAGGTCCTCTCTAACCACTGACAAGCTGTGTCAGTCATATCTACTGTCTGCAGAAAGGTGACATCCATCTCCACTCCCAGATGCTCACCTATTGCAACAGATTTAGGTCACCAGTCTACTGAGGCAAGGAAACTTCACAGACTGGGGAGGGGATCTTAAATACCAAAGCCTACACAGTCTTTACAAGCAAATTGCTCCTCCCTCGCCTATTAATGGCTTTGCACACTCCTGTAGCGTGTAGCTAGAGTACACATCTTTAAATGTTTTACAAGCTTGAGACAGTCACACATTCATCATTTATGGCTGAGCACTAAAATATTTTGCAGGCAGCTGTAACAGTAGAAAGTCTTTATAAGTATCAGTTATATAGTAAGAATTACAACTTTCTTACATATAAGAAAGTTGTGACATCAGCATAACTAGCATTTTAATTTTCAAAGCACCATAAACAATAACAAATCCATATAGGATCCTCATGACAGAGGTACACACTGAAGAGAAATTCAAACTATTTAATTTCCATGCAGCACTGGGAATGTGAGCCTGGGTTACAGTCTCATACCACAAGGGCTGAAAGCTCTGCTTACACATGAATAAGTAGCACATACTGTAACTGTATTTTCTTGTATACCATACTCTGCTTCCCTTACAGGTGAGCTTTTAGTTCCACGAAGGTACTGACGAACAGGCTGCATTCAGACACAGTGGCATTATTTTTACTGCGACGAAAAATAAGCTGCTTCAGTGTGTGGCTACCTACAAAAATATTATGCCCAAGATAGTCAACATTCACATAGAATTAAGTTACTTTCTATATCTAAAAGCTAACCCTTTACTGTAAAACAGATCCATGCCTCCATAAGCAAACAAAAAATAATGGTAAAGTAAATAATAAAGGAGTAGTTTGTTTTCTCTGCATCACTTTAGCAGTGCAAAGGGATGCCAGTGAGAATGATAATCATGGCCAAAGCCATTACACAGCACAGCTGTGAAATTAGTCTGAGGCAACATCTGCCCATTAGGTTCAGCACTCATTGAACAATGACTGAGGAGGAAGGATGAGTGCTGTCACCACCAGCTAGGAAACTATTTTGTTCATAGGTGCATGAGTTGATTTACAAGTTGTGAGTTGCAAGCTATGAACTGGAGAACTTGCAAGTGAGAAACCTCATGACTTACATGATGAATTAGTGAATTCACAACAGACTAGTCTGTGCAAAGGGGACAGAGCCCTTGTTTGTTGTGTTTCTTTCTTAATGAGCTCATAAAAGAAAAGTTTAACTTACAGAGTACATTGTTTTGTAAATTTGAGAGATATAAAGAGACTGTGACAATGGTCTTCAGAAGTTCAGTTTATTTCAACATGGCCTCACCTATTTCAGCACAGAAGAGTGAATGAAAAGTTGAATTAATTTACTTCAACTTATTTTGAAAAAGTAAGTAATAAAAAATAAGCCCACAGCTGAGGCCTGGTACATATAAAAGTTTGCCCACAACTGGCCAGGAGGGTGAGAGCCCAGGAAGCCATGTTCATTATTTTGACTACATAAGAGGCCTGTGAAACCAGAGAGTTACAGACCCCAAATAAATTTATTTAAAACCAGATTGGACTAGCTATATTGTTGTCTCCCAATCTACTACACATCTGCCTTTGAAGTCTGGAATTTAATGATTTGTGCTCTAAGTTTTACTATAAGTTTCCCACGTGACATTAGCAAACTTCTATCATGTGTTTCTAGAGATGTCAAAACTTCACGCAACATAGCGCTGGTGCTTGTAGAGACTTTGAATTTAATTATACCACTTTGCACTTTATGTGATTTGAGCAGGGTGAACCATCTCGATTAACCTCTTCACCAGACTTTCTAGACTGCTTCATTTGTCTGTAACATCTTACCCTTGTGATCGCAATAATTATCATTGCAACACCACAGGAGTGCTTTTATAAGGAGACTCAGTTCCTTGTTTGTGATTTATTTACAAGCGTGGTCTCATGCCAAGAATCTGTAGATAATTGTATGGTCCCTTTTTAGGCATATAGCCTGTTAGTATTACTAATTCCCTGTAAAATGCTTAAGAAAAAAAAAGCTGAGTTTGAGCCAGTTCAGTGGATTTTTACTGACATGGTAATGAAAAGGGAGGAAGCAGAACCAGGATCTGCCTCACTGGCACTCTGCCTTGGAGCAAACAACATCTATGCCAAATGGTCCCTGACAGCTACCACAGTATGTGGATGGCTGGGTTAGGATGCTTTTCTTTTCAACGCCCTGTAAACATCCCTGATGGTTTATGACATGCCTTGTGACAGTTCTCAGCAGTGTACCAAGACAGTAGGTGCTGTACTGCCAGGGGAGAAAAAGGTGCTGGCCCTCAAAGCTTCCTGCATCCCTACCCAATGCAGGCAGGGCAAGACTGAAATCCTGGCCAGCCACACTGGTGGGTGCCAGGAGCCACAGACAGGGATCCATGGCTTGAATATTGGTGGTCTGCTGTGCACCCAGTCTGCCTGGGGGTGGAGGAAGAGTGTTGTCGAGCCTGGTGAAGTAAAACAGCCAAGAAAGCGGCAACTAATGTGGTATTGTATGGAACAGCCCTTCTCCCCTGGCCAAGGGATGGAGCTGTGGCATGGATGCGGTGGCTCACATAGAAAGCACCGGAGATGGCAACCACACTGTTTGCAGACACACTGCCTGGCTGCACATAAATGGAGCCGAAGAAATGTGGCAAGAGAAAACCAAACAGAAGGTCTGTCACATGGCTTGTAATAATAAATATCTTGTTATATAACCTCATCCCAGGCCTCCTTCTTGTGGGCAACAGAAGCAAATAACCACTGGCAAGGTAAGGCAGATGCAGACAGACAAAGGCGAGCAGAAGCAGCACCCTGTCTATAGCTAGCAATGACCTTTTTCCTGGATGGACAACAAGCAAATCTGTGCATATTCACACATACACATTACTGTGCCCACACTTTTAAGATGCTCCACCTCTGAGAACAACTTTGCTGTTGTCCAGACTTTTGTTCAAAACAAGCAGAACGGACAACCCAAATGCAGCCTGCTAGCCAAGCACGGATGCTCTTGTTTAGATAGGGTGTGCCACTCACCCAGAGCAGTGCTCAGGGATGGCACCTACAGGTTTCCCAACACCACCATGGCAGAGGTTGGCCAACACTTGTCTTCTCACCCTTCTGATATAGTATTTCCTGCTCTGCAGGATAATATAAGATTTCTCCTAATTCAGCAGCAATTTTACAGAGGTTCTGCTACTAAATTTACTGTTTGGGAGGGTATGGCTGTTTTTGTGTTTCCAAGACAGCAAGTCAACAGCCAACATTGCCTCTTTAGACAAAAGTCACTCACGAGGCATCTCTAGTTCTCAGTTGCTACTGTGGTTTTGCTCGGACTGTACTATTCTTTCCTCTGCTGTGGCATTTATTATTACATTCTCTACTATAGGTACCTTACAGACCCCTAGCAGCCAAAAATCAAAGGATGCATTTCCCAAATAGGTGGCAGGTCTTGTGCAATGTGTTGAGGCTGACTCCATTCCTCACCAGGGAAAATTAGTCCCAATTTATGTTCTTTGAGCAAAGTCTCACATCACTGTAAAATCCCAAAGCAATTTGTCTAACAACTGTCTGCTATATTCAGCTTTTATTACTGGCAGGCTTGCAACCCTCAAAGGAAGAGGTTTCTGAAACGTGTAGTAGGAGGGCTCTTTGAACATCCCCCAGGCAACATAAAACCTCTGCCACAGACTCAGCTGGGATCCCTTTCTATGCAGTGGGCCTCTGGCACCTCAGGGGCCAGAATTTACTGACCATGATGTGGTTCTGCCAAATTCCAGCCATTAACTTCCAGCTAATTTCAACTCTAATCTGCCTGCAGTCCTGGTCAAAATGTCCCAGCTTCCAAAATTTCCCACTGCCCAAAGCATTTGCAAATTCCATGTAATCCTCAGTAATCCATGTCAAACCTTGGTCAGGCATTGCTCCGATCCTTCTAGCCAAAAAAAGCTCTACAACTCATCCCAGCACCCCTGGTTGCAGAGGAGCACCCACCGCCATTCTGGTGAAAGCCCCCCTACACCCAGCTGGCACTTTTCCTGTCTCCTGAAGCCTTTAATTGCAGTCATCCCTCCCTCCATGCATTGCCGCTCCTGAGCTCCCTAGCTCAAGATCTGGCACTTTCCGACTATGGATTTGTTCCGGTTGACATCCAGGGCAAGGCTCTG
Organism: Falco peregrinus; assembly: GCF_023634155.1. Lineage (NCBI taxonomy): Eukaryota > Metazoa > Chordata > Aves > Falconiformes > Falconidae > Falco > Falco peregrinus. The sequence goes on from NC_073726.1 coordinate 64,613,585, forward strand.
CGCTGCTGATATGCAGGCAGCTCTGGGTAGCCAGGGGGCTCAGCTGGCCTGTCCCATATGGATGTTTATATCCCTGGACAGGCTTTTCCTGCTAATCAGGCTGACCTGATTCCCATACTCTGCTTCTCTCGTGGCGCTTCTGCCTATGGCCAATTGCCAAACCTGGGAGAGCTCACACTGCAGCTCCAGTGCACCTCTTAGGGCGCTAATCTGCTGGCAGCAGGCAGGCACACACAAGCCTGAAATCCCTCCCTTTGAAGGGCAAATAGCCCAAAATCTGCCTTCTCTCCTTCAAACAAGACTCCTCCTTGCAGCTTAATAACAGCGCATTACCTAGGAACTTTTATTCCCTCACCAAATAAAAGCATTTCAGGTGCAGAAAAGGAGCAGAAAGGACCACAGCTTCCCCATCCCTGGACTTTGTAGCAGGTCAGTGCATGCAGGCACAGGCCAGCACTCGACCCGGGATGTAGGCAGTGCTGCTGGAAGCGCGAGCAAAGGTGTCCAAGGTAGCTAACTCCCAGAGACACCAGCTTTCTCTAGGCATGAAGCATTTGCCTTGGCCCGGGCAAAGACTGAGTTACAATACCTGGATCCGAGCTCCCTCAGGCAGTAGGAAACCCCATCTGTCAAATCTCAAGTCTGCAGAAGCAGCCAAGTGGAAATAATCACTTTTAAATAAAACAAGAAAGTAACAGGGTTTTGATGACCGAAAATCCCAGGAGGCAACTTGTTGCCTGGCTCACTCTTTCTCACACACTTGCAACATCATTCCAACTGCTCTGAATCAAAAGTACAAAGATTCTTTGGGAATCTGGGTTTTAAAGATGCCTGAGAAACCTGCAACAGGTTGTTAGGTAAGAGGATCTGCAAGAAGTGGCTCTGTCAGTCCATCCTAAGGGACCAGGCTGAGCTCTGCAGGAGGCCTGCTGAGGGATGCTGACATGTTTATCCTGGACATAAACAGAGATGGAAGAAAATTGCCATAAAAAAGCCAAAACATGAAAAGCCATAAAGGTTGTAGCTACACCTAAAATGTATCAGAGATGAGGCAACTTGTAGGTTTGTTAAGCTACAGACAAAGATTTCATCCAAGCAAAAGCCTGCTGTACTTGGCCAGGTGACCAAGTTCAGAGGTCCAGCAGACTTCCTCAGGCCAGCCCATCCCGAACCCCTTTATTTTCTGCTGGGCTGCCAGGAAGAGGCCAGCCACCAGGCACAAGTGGAGATCCTCAGTCCAGCAGGAGGTTTCATCCCCAGCAGCAGCGAGGGTTTGGAGATGCCCTGGTTTCAGCTGGGATAGAGTTAATTTTCTTCTTAGTAGCTGGTGCAGTGCTGTGTTTTGGATTCAGTGTGAGAACAATGCTGACAGCACACTGATGTTTTTAGTTTTTGCTACATAATGTTTCTACTAAGTCAAAGACTTGTTAGTTTCTTGGGTCTTGCTAGCCAGAGGGCTGAAGGAGCACAAGAATTGGGAGGGGACGCAGCCAGGACAGCTGACCTGAACTAGCCAAAGGGATATTCCATACCATATGACATCAGGCTGAATATATAAGCTGGGGGAAGAAGGAGGAAGGGGGGACACATTTGGAGTGATGGCATTTGTCTTCCCAAGTAACCGTTACACGTGACGGAGCCCTGCTTTCCTGGGGATGGCTGAACACCTGCCTGCCCATGGGAAGTGGTGAATGGATTCCTTTGGCCGCTTTGCTTACCTGCGCAGCTTTTGCTTTACCTATTAACTGCCTTTATCTCAACCCACAAGTTTTCTTTTACCCTTCCGATCCTCTCGCCCGTCGCACTGTGAGGGGGAGAGGGCAAGCAGATGCGTGGTACTTTGTAGCCAGCTGGGGTTAAACCACAACTAGAGGTGGGCTTAAGTCTCAGTGTCACATCAATACCCATGGCAGCCACCAGAATGACATGCCAGCCACGACTATTCCTGCAGCCTCTGACAGTGGCGTTGCAACCAGAAATAGGACTGGTGAGGACAATCTCCCCCTTGGGAGGAAAGTATTAGCTGCAGAAATGAGGAATGATCCTATAAAAGAATCTTGCTATCGAGGGACCCATCTGGCTCTCACCAGCATTTACATGGCTCCCAAGCATTTAAAAGTAGAATTAATAAGAATCTTTTTCTTTCATCAGTTCTAGACAGTAGGAGGAACAGTTGATTACTTTGCTTGTTAAAGTATTACTGACATACCATACTGTAGTTTTCAAACAATCAGATCTTGATTAATTTTGGTCATGTAGATAAAATTTTTACAAGGATTATTTTCAAGCCTATTTAACTCTATATATAAATGCAGCATTCTTTTCAAACCTCAACTTCCCTTTTCTCCAACAAACTAGAGTATATTTTCATGCATATGGCACAGGAAATGAAGAGGTTTTACAGGAATATTTAAAACTCATTTTTGCAGACAAAGCAGACTTAGAAAACCTCATTCAAAAGGGTCACTTTTTCAGGGTTGGAAGGGGCAAACTACAAGCCTTGGGAACAGCATTCATCCTCCTAGAATAATTTCATTTTAATCACACTGTTTACTGGATACTTATAATGGACAGGCAGAAGATTAAAAATGGATGGATGGAAGGATATCAATTGTGCAGAGCTTGGGAAATAACTTCAGATTCTGGTTTTGGAGAGAAGTTCATTGGAAATTCTTGGTGAGAATTCTTATTTCCATAATAAACCCAGAAAACAGACATCTTCCAAATGCACTGGATGCACTACACTGGCCTATGCCCACAAGTACATGTACTTTGGGAAAAACCCAGATTACCAAGCTCCTGGGCCAAGGAACAAGCAAACAGCAGCAGAAATGTTTCTGGGCAGAGATGGACTCTCGCCTGGAGGACTGCGGGCTTCCCTGGCAGAGCCGAGCATCCTCAAGGCAAGGCATGTTTCAAGAGCGTACAACATGCCAATCTAAATATAAAACTTTGATTCATCTCTCCTTGCACAGTTTCACACTTGTGCTTTAACTGAATGTTCCTTAATGAAAAGGGAAAGGCTGGGGGTGTGGGGGGAGAAAAATCAAGGCAAGACTCTGAGGAAAGTCTATTGACAGCAACATCTGCTCCACAAAGGCACAGACAGAATTTGCCTCGCTCCCCAGTTAGCATGTAACTATTACAAAATAAGCAGGGGGGGACAAGGCAGGGCTAGTGAAGGATCTTAGCAGCGACACAGAGCAAATGGCAGGAACTTTTAGATCATCAAGGAACAAAATGGAAATATTCTTCATCAGAAAAAGAAAACCTGTAAAAGTAGGAGAATATCTTACTGATAGGGCTAGAAGAAAATTGAAGGAACAGTTCAACAGCAAAAGTACTGGGGGATGTTTTTCCACAAGCAGTGTATTTGACAAAAGAAAAATGGAAACAATTAGTAAATTCAGGTTAAATTCTGCTAAATTCTTGGCTAAAAGGAGAATACAGGAATAGACTTTTGAAGATGGCGAATCTTTTGATTTCAACAGTTTGCAAAAAAAATTGTGTAACTTATTCAAATTGTCATTCAATTAAAAAAAAAAAGACAAGAATAATCAAAACACAAAACATTCAGTTTTGGTGGAATGAAACATTTTGGTTCATTCAAGGTTTTGGCATGATGAGGTTTTTGGTTTCATTTTGCCAAAGAAAACTTCAGAAAATTCTGGCCCAAGACATTTTTCTCTTGCTTTTTCGGTTTGGCCTCTGAACAGGAAAAAAAAAAGCAAAGCAGAATTTGCCCAGATCTGTTACAGTCATTCAATGAAATGATGCCAAAGCAACATCATTTTATCATAGCAAAATAAAGACACTAAAGCATCAGATTAATCCAAAGCAGCTGTGTGCTGGTTTATGATTGCTGACTGCTGAAGGAAATACAAAAGGAGCAATGCAATGCTACATGTCATGAATTCTGTAATATGATTTATCTCTCTAGAACCCAAAGATGGTGGAAGCTTTTTCTCTCTGTGTCCTTTGCTTTTTCTCCCTATGCTTCTGGCCACACATACTAATGATATACTGCTGGCGAGGCAGACAATGCTCCCCAAAACTTTTTTTAAAGATGGACTTCACTGACAAACAGTGGCTGCCTTTTGCTAGCACAAGTATTGCCTTGGCCTTCACAGGTTATTTATCGGTGCAGTGCTGCAACATACTTCATTTCAAAAGACATAAGTAATTTTAGCTGTGAAGTTATCTGAAGTGCTTTCAATTTCTGTGTGCCCTCACTTTTAATGCTGAGTGTTCTCCGAAAGGCAAGATGTGATGGTTCATGAGACAAGCACAGCCTCCCGCTGCTCTCTTTGCTCCCATTCCTGCAGCTCCTATGGCCATTCCTGCCACCACTCAGGCCACCACTGGGATCAGTGAACCGCTGCCAGCATCAGGAAGAGCAGCGTGAGTGGAAACATGTTTCAGTCCCTCCCATGTATCTGGCAAACATAAGTTTTTAGAGCTCATTTCTCAGAGAAAAAAAATATCCCATATTGTCTTCACCAGAAAATATATGTACACAAGGCACAGATAAGGAATAATGAAAGGGAGCCAACAGAGCAGTTATTAATGCAGGAAGAATCCTCACAGCACTCTGCTTCCAGCAGCAATGATCTGTCCCCACCTTGATGATGGTCTGTGTCTGGGGCATGAGGGACTGAGGGCAGCGGTAGAGAGCTGTTTCATGCCCCCTTTGTGCTCTCTTGTTCGGCTCCATCAGAGAATGTTTCTTATCTCATGTAGAAATAAATTAATAAAGAAGCACCAATAAAAGACATCTCTGAAAAGCACCCAGTCAAACATGCCAGTTAAGTGTTTAATGAAAACATCAGTAAAATACAGTGTGTGCTACAGCCAAAACAGAAATAGTCTTCCTGACACAATGGTAAACAAGGGAAGCAATGGAGCAATAACAGAAATGATGAATTAAAGACAGGGAGCATAGCATTTTGATGTTCATGCAAGAGCTTGAGAACATTATTTTTGTACTGTCATGAAAACTGTAAGTAGAGTAATATAATAAGATGCAATATTTTCAGTGGTTATTATCCCATTGGATGGCACATGTGACAGCCAAGCATTTTGACAATGATATTAGGACTTGCTTAAAATCACCTGGGATGGGGTAAAGTGATTTAGAACATTTTGTGGTCTGGTGAAGCTCAAATTAGTATGCTACAGTTTGCTAGAAAGGTCCAAAGATGAAGCAGGGAGAAAAAAGACCTAATAAGGAAACATCTACTTCTTCATATTTAGGATGGTGGCAGATGGTGCCTTCCACCCTGCAGAGGGTGGAAGAAAGGACAGGTAGCCTGGGGGGAATACAGAGAAATTGTGTGAGCAGCCAGGGATCAGGTGAAGAGAGCTAAAGCCCTGATAAACCTGGCCTGGGATGTCAAGGGCAACAAGAAAAACTTCAATGGGTACGTTGGTAATAAAAGGAAGAGCAGGGAAAAGGTGGGCCATCTCTGGAAGGAAACAGGAGACCTGGTTCCCAAGACTATGAAGAAGGCTGAGGTATTCAACAACTTTTTTGCCTCAGTCTTCACCGACGAGTGCTCCAGTCACACCACCCAAGCTGCAGAAAACAAAGACAGGGACTGGGGGAATGAAGAACCACCCATTGTAGGAGAAAATCAGGTTCGAGACCATCTAAGGAATCTGAAGGTGCACAAATCCGTGGGACCTGATGAGATGTATATGTGGGTCCTGAGGGAACCAGCGGATGAAGTTGCTAAGCCACTATCCATATTTAAGAAGTTGTAGCAGTCCAGTGAAATTCCTGCTGACTGGAAAAGGGGAAACATAACCCCGGTTTCTAAAAAAGAAAAAAAGGAAGACCTGGGGAACTACAGACCAGTCAGTCTCACCTCTGTGCCTGGCAAGATCATGGAGCAGATCCTCCTGGAAACTATGCTAAGGCACATGAAAGGTAAGGATATGATTGCTGACAGCCAAACATGGCTTCACTAAGGGCAAATCATGCCTGGCAAATGTGGTGGTCTTCTACAATGGGGTTACAGCATGAGTGGATAAGGGAAGAGCAGCTGCTGTCATCTACCTGGGCTTGTGCAAAGCATTTGACACAGTCCCGCACAACATCCTTGTCTCTAAACTGGAGAGACATGGATTTGGTGGACGGATCCCTCTGTGGATAAGGATTTGGCTGGATAGTCACACTCAAAGAGTTGCAGTTAACTGCTCAGTGTCCAAGAGGAGACTAGTGACGAGTGGCATCCCACAGCGGTTAGTATTGGGACCAGGTCAGCAGCAGGGACAATGGGAACACGTGCACCCTCAGCACATTTGCTGAGGACACCAAGCAGTCAACACACTGGATGGAAGGGATGCCATTCAGAGTAACCTTGACAGGCTTGAGAGGTGGGGCCCATGTGAACCTCATGAAGTTCAACAAGGCCAAGCGCAAGGCCCTGTATGTAGTTTAGGGCAGTCACAAACACAGTTACAGGCTGGACGGGCCAGTGGATGGATAGTAGCCCTGAGGAGAAAGACTTGGGGGTGTTGGTGGATGAGAAGCTCAACATCACCCTGCAATGTGCCTTTGCAGCCCAGAAAGCCAACTGTATCCTGGGCTGCATCAAGAGAAGCCTGGCCAGCAGTTTGAGGGAGGTGATTCTCCCCCTCTTCTTCATTCTTGTGAGACCCCATCCTGGAGTATTGTGTTCAGCTCTGGGGTCCTCAATGAACCTGCTGTAGTGAGTCCAGAGGAGGGCCACAAAGATGATCAGAGGGCTGGAGCACCTCTCCTATGAAGGCAGGCTGAGAGGGTTGGGGTTGTTCAGCCTGGAGAAGAGAAGGCTCTGGGGAGCCCTTATGGCAGCCTTCCAGTACCTAGAGGGGGCCTACAAGAAAGCTGGAGAGGGACATTTTACAAGGGCATGTAGTGATAGGACAAGGAGTGTTGGGGCTCTTGCTGTATTGAATGATTATACTGAACTCTGAAGCAAGTGGAAAAATACTGAAGAAATAAGACGAGGTTACGGCCAGAACAGTGGGATGAAGAAAAAGGAGCAAATTGCAGATGTTTGCTCAAAACCAAGGCCAACGGGACGTGATAAGAGGAGCTGGGAAACCACAGAAAGGAGCCTACATGCCAGAACAAGCAGAAACAGAAATCTTCCCAGTAAACAATTGTTAACCAATCATATTATTATACGCTTGTAAAATAGCCAACCACATTATTGCACGCTTATAGAATGCCTTATAAAAGTCTACCTGGTTTGTACAATAAACGGATCAGATCTTGAACTCTGTGAGTATTTGAATCTGACTCCCGCTCGCCCGAAATGCCCGCAGCAAAGGAGTAATGGCTTTAAACCGAAAGAGGGTAGACCTAGATCAGATATAAGGAAGAAATTCTTCACTATGAGGGTAGTGAAGCACTGGACCAGGTTGCCCAGAGAAGAAGCTGTGGATGCCCTGCAAGTGTTCAAAGCCAGGTTGGATTAAGCAACCTGATCTAGTGGAAGGTTCCCTGCCCATGGCAGTGGGGTTGAAACTAGATGATCTTTAAGGTCCTGTCATGGTTTAACCACAGCTGGCAGCTAAGTACCATGCAGTCACTCGGTCACCCACTCCCCCTTCCCCACCCCTGGTGGGATGGGATGGAGAACCAGGAAAAGGTGAAACCCATGGGTTGAGATAAGAACAGTTTAATAATTAAAGTAAAAGATGATGATGATAATAATAATGAAAAGGGAGATAAAGAGAGAGAGAGGAATAAACCCCAAGAAAGACAACTGATGCACAATGCAATTGCTCACTACCCACGGCCCGATGCCCAGCCAGTTCCCCAGCAGCAATCAGCCTCCACCTCCCAGCCAGCTTCCCCCGGTTTATACACCAACCACGTATATTCTATGGTATGGAACACCCCTTTGGCTAGTTCGGGTCAGCTGTTCTAGCTATGCTCCCTCCTGGCTCCTTGTGCACTTCCTCACTGGCAGAGCATGGGAAACTGAAAAGTCCTTGACTTAGAATAAGCACCACTCAGCAACAACTGGAACATCAGCGTGTTATCAATGTTGTTCTCATACTAAATTCAAAACAAAGCACTGTACCAGCTACTGGGAAGAAAATAAATTCTATCCCAGCTGCAACCAGAACAGGTCCCTTCCAACCCCAACATTCTATGATTCTATGATTAATGACTTCCAAATGTGTAATGGTACATATTATAAATCTATACTTAGTCATATTTCATTAAAATATTCCATGTGGTACATAGTAAGGCAGTGTTAAAGCAGAAATACTCCTGTCAAAAGGCAAAGATGCTGTAGCTATTGGCTAAAACATAGATAGAGAACCATAAGTTGCTGGAAAGAAGATTTTATAGGCAGCTGGGTAATGTGTGCACACAGGCACCCTCACGCATGTCCCCACACCACTGCAAGCAGTTGTTTCCCAGAAGAGCAAGTTCAGGTTTCAAAACATGATGTTATGTCACTTTATTATTCAGCACACAACATACACAACAGGGGAGTATTTCACTTAATCTATTTCAGGTTTATAATGAAAGCAGGAGTCAGAGTCAAAACCCTATAGCCAGGCTGTATCTCAGTTTCACCCACTGTGGGTCTGGTACCCTGGGCAGCTGCTTTTCAAAAAATCCTAAATAAAGGATAGAAACCTATTTTAATGTTTATTGAGCTTTTCCCTTTTCAAACTGAGGAGTCACAGAAAACATCCTTGATATTGTACTGAAAAAGGAAGACAATTTCACTAGCTTAGAGAGCATAATATCTGAATATTTATTTTTGAAGACACATATTCATTGGTAGTTAACATAGATGAAAGTCTTAGGGACCTTCTTTCCAGCTCTAACACCTATTCCCAGTGTTGCCATGAGTGAAACAGCAGGAAGAGCCAATTTAGAAGACCCTCCCTTTAGAAAGTGGGCTTGACAAGGCTAAATTCCCCTCTGCATCCTTCAATCCAGAACTAAAGTTTTTTGTCTCCCGGATACACTTTGCCCATGATATTTGTTCCACATAGCTTACACAATGCCACTGCAATGGGAATGCCATTTTCTACTGCACAGGGTATGCACCTTCACCCCAGGGACTTGCCTCCTTACCCGACTATGCTGGCTATGAGGAGCCCATTTTGAAGCGCTAGAGCAATGGGCTGCATTTAAACTGCTGCTTACAGAAGTCTTGAAAATAGGCACGAAGGCAATTTTTATTCCCATTCATATTACTGGTTACTTGTACCAGGCAGACCAGACTGCCAAGGAGTGTCTTCACTGCATCCCATAAAGGCAGATGGGACCTGTAGGCTTAGGCTTAATTTAGGTAGGCAAGAAGTCAAGCATGCATTGCTGGAGCTGCAGAGTGACACGTCCTTCAAGACACTGCATGACCAGCATACCAGGTACAGACCAGATGTTGCCCAAGTTCAGCATGTGAATTGGTATCTGCAATACTAAGACTAGATTTTAAGCTCCTTGGTCCAGGAAAACCATCTTCCCCTTTGAAGAGCTGAGGCAAAAAAGCTACAACTTCCAAACATGACAGAAATCTCTACTATAAATTATGCATTAGCTTTCTGTGCAAAGTCTTTCAGGTGACAGAGAAGCAGATGGGTTTTGAGTCATGTATACATATGTTTCTCAGCACAAGAGGTTCCTGTGGAAGCTTCTAGGCACAAAGAACACAGAAAAGATCAGATAAAATCCTTTCATAGAAGAAGAGGAAAAGAAAAGATGTCATTCCAGTGACAAAAAAAAAAAAAAAAATCCTGAAAAAGATACTTCAGCATGCATTTAAAGCTGAGTAGAAGTTTCCTGGATTAAGACACAAATGAATATGTGAGGCTTTGTGTCTTTTTTTCTTTTTAGTGGTTTTTGAGCAGGTTGTGACAGGGGCTTCTGAGAATATACCCACCAGATGACAATAGAGGCCTTGGAAATACAGACACAGGACAACTCCAGAGGTAAAAGCACAAATAGAGATGTCAAGGATGGGCAGTAAATGAATGCAGCCCTGAGAACTGGCCAGGGCTTGCTTTAGGGCATTGCAAAAAGCTGTAAAAAAGACAACAAAGAACTTACATTGAATATATGAACCCTATACGGTGAAAATGCAAAAGAGGAAAAAAGGAGAAATAATAATAATAATAAAAACCACTTTCCAAGATTGGGAACACAGAAGAGCAGAGTGAGAGGAGGTGCCCCTGCACTGTGCCATCCCCCCACCCAGGCAGTAACAGCATCATGCCCAGCCAACACTCCTGCAGAGGAGTGCTGTCCTACTGACACTCAGCAACTACCCATCAAGTGTTATCTTTTTGTCTACGGGTTAAATAAACTAGAATTATAGAGTTGTGTACACATGCATATGTGTGTGTATGTGTTAATACACGTGTGTTTTCTGCTCCAGCCTTCCTGGCACAAGGCGATTGAGACCACAACACCAAGTCAGACAAAAGGTAGACATAACCCAGTTGTTTTGTTAAAAAAATAAATATGTGGGAGAGTAAAAAAAAAAAAAAAATATCCAAAAAACCTCTAAGTACTTAAAGATTTATAAAATGCTGTAAAACTTCAGATAATGAGTAAATAATTCATGACACAAATACTACCTAAAGATGCATTTCCTTGCTCAAGGAATTCCTGAAACGAAGCTTGGCAAATGCAATGAACCTATGAAAAGAACAGCATTAATTCCAGAAGGTTCTGAATTTAACAGGTTTCTACTTTAAAATGAGATGGGAATTATTATTCTGTCACTCTTTCTGGAATGAGATTAAGATTCAGACGCCGAGCACAGCAATGGAGTGCAAAGGCTTGCTGTACGCCAAGCAGCTCCTCGCTGCACCTGTTTACAATCGATTGCCTCATTATCATTTTGCACAGCGGGAGAGAACACAGCTAAATTCACCTTCGGAGAAAACTGAAAATTCATGGGATTTATTAACGTCCCTTTCATCTGCAGCCCCGCATGTCACTTCCTGGGGGCCGGGCAGCAGCACACGGCTGTAATGGGGAGCTTTATTGCCCAGTGCTGGATGGCAAAGAATTGCACCAGAGAAGTCTCCAAGCTGCCGGGACGGCGAGTGGACACGACAGAGCAGAGAAATAAGAAGCCATGCCCATATGATGGTTTTTTGTTTGGTTTTCTTTTTTCACTTCCCCCCACTCCCCACCCAAATAGATAAATATAAGCAAGAGCAAGTATGGAATAATACATGGAAAGGAAGCAGGAAAATCATTGCATTTTTCATGTTTTCATAAATCATAATAAAACATCATCCCTGACTGTTTTCATCCCTGTGGCCAGATGGGCTCCATGCTGTGGCGTACAGAACTGCAGTTTGGGCTTCACAGCACAGCTTTCTGCTTCCTGGGCTAGTGAGGACTAGAGACCCAGTGCTCCTGGGCTGCTTGCTGTCTTCAGAGCTGCCAGGAGGGCTTTAGGCACCCCTCCAGGCACTCCCCAGAGCTGGCTCAGGGATAGCCTTCTATCCTCTTGGAAATGCAGTAACTACAACCAGAGCTCCCTAAGACAAATAGAGATGTATTTCATTGGTATTGACATTCCTCCTGACAATATTTGCAGCCCCTTATCTCTGTTTAGTTTTTGTATGCACACTGCTGAAAGCAAAATTTATTTGCACGTAAGGAAAACTTGGTAAATAGATTTATTCATCCAAAAGAGCCACACATAAGAATCACACATGCAGAGACTGGTAACCATCACACAGAAATAAATGACCAACCAGAAACCCTAGAATAGCAAATACCCAGTGAAATGGTTGTAACACTGGAATATGTTTACATAAATTATTCACAGAATAATTCTGAATCTGGAATATGTACAATGTTAAGGCAGTCTGGGAAACTCTGCACACATGCATTTTTCCTTTTTGTAGAGTTTTTTGTCCCTCATCCTGCTGGTCCCCTTAATTCCCTCCCTCCTCACAGCCTTTGCAGGCAAAGATGTAACTAAGTGTCCCTTTCCAACAGCAGCCCTTGTAAGTCAGTCTGAACAACTCTGAATGCCAAGAGCAATGGTTAATGTGAGCAAAATGGTTAAATCAGGATTCCTTCATTACAACAACTGCCCATCTGTTATTAGCAGATCCTATTTGCTTGATGCTGAAAATGCTTACAGAAAATGAGTGCTGAGAGTTGACTTGTTTTATTTGCTAGCAGTGCATTGCACTGGTCTTCGGTTGCCCAGATCCTATGCTGACCAGTCCATAACAATCTGTCATCTACCCAAAAACTGCTCACATCTGTAAGGCAAGATAAAGTACCAAAGGTCCAAAAGAGGCAGTTTGACACCACTATTTATTTCTTGTGATTGATTCAGCACAATGCAAGTGATACCACACAACAATTTCAGTTCCTTTCTAGACTGAAAGTATGCAAGAAAAAGAAATATTCCTCTCTTAAAATTCACAGAAGGTGACGTTGAGGATTCTCTTGATTCATCATGATCAGAGCATTTAATTCTATTCTGACAAGTGCATTAATTTAAGTCAATGCATCTTGGGTGGGAAAGGTATGAATCAACAAATTTAATTTTATTTATATTCAGTATTAAAAAAAAAAACTAGGCAAAAAAATATGTACCACTTTTTCCCTACAGATCCTCCAGCAGCAAACAAAAAATAAAAAGTGTTTTGTGCAGGGCTGTAAATTCTCCTGCTAATGGTGTTTTCTGTAGAACTTGTGCACAGTGAAATGAAGAGGAAGGAATGCTACTCTGTGCCTGAAAGGAGAAAATTAACATCTGACATGTAGAAGAGGACAACCGCAGAGGAGAAGGAGACAAACAGAAGAGGTCAAATGAAAGGAATAAAACAACCAACAACTGAGATGTTTCAGAGACACAAGCCCACCCTTTCTCGGTCAGTAAAGCCCTAAGCAGAAAATGATCAGCTTGTGATCAGCAATCCTGATTTTCAACACTGAACTCTGTCCAGTGTCTCAGGACACATCTTCATGGCACAATATCAGGCCACACAGAGACCCTGAATGAACTCACTCAAAGAGCTAAAGCAACTAAAGCCTTTCTGAGAAGTGTATTAAGAGCATCACTTTATCCTGGCTAGACTGTGTCTAGTCCTGAGACGATGATTGAATATAAATCTCTCAAGCTCTAGAGAAAAATGTAGCCATTGGGTGCTTGTGTGCTGCCTGCACAATACAGAATTTTTCCATCTAGACAAACTCATCATCGCCTTGACTGATGGTGAATGTTTCTTTTGTATGGCTAACTCACAGACCTAGTGATGCAGGTATTGTTCCAATTATTACAGGAAAAGAAATATAAATGAGAATAAAATCCCTTAAAGAGTAAGTGGATCCACAGAAGTCAATAGTAACATTCCCCACTGATGTCAATATTACAAGTTCATCTTTACAGCCAAGAATATCCTTTCAAACAAGATGGAAAGGTCAAATTAACATCAGGAACTATGTAGTCCTATTTGCAGTAAATTTATGACTTCTATACCTATGCGGTATGACAACTTCACAATTGCTGGTACATTTATCAAGTATATGAATCATCCCATTTCCATTTTTCAGGTACAAACTCAAATGTCCCTCGGAGAATATCAAGATACTTAGCATCTAACCTTAACCAATTTCCATGGAAAACAAATAAGTGTTATACCTTGAAGAATCTGACACAAAATTATTTCCCTCAGGTCTTAGAAGTAATCAACTGCAGAAGTGAAAACCGAATCCAATTTCCCAAGTTCAAGGCTGGCAGCCTAATCTCTGGACAGGTTCCCTCTCCTGCGTATTAAAATAGCAGCCTGGAAAAGGAGCCACGTGCTGTGCATCGGTCAAGTCTTTGACCTTGTTGTGGCATGAAGGATTGGTGGGACTTCTTAGGGCAGGCTATGGGAAGAGGGCTTTCTATATGGAGTAAACACTGTAGGATCTTACTGCCCAGAGTCACTTGCGTGGGCATTTATTGCCACAAGAAATATCATGAATCCACTTTTTTTTTTTTTATCTCTTCCACCATAAGTGTTAGGAAACTCGAAGCTAGCACAGCCCTTCCAGGAGCCACAGTGTTGACTCCACAATCTGAGGCAGAACATGGTTTTTGCATTGCAAGCAGGTGCTGGTGCACTACAAGCAGTCCCCACATGCTTTGCAGTATTGCTGCTAAGAACAACTGCTGAGGACCTCAAGGGAGAAGGGGACTGCACACGAGCAGCCTTCTTGAGTAGACAAGACCTGAAAGTTCAGAGGCAGATCTATTGTAGCCTTTCTGGCATGTCTGTGTTCTCAAGAATTTCATGGTTTTCTCTCCACGAGCCCCAGAAGATTCTCATTCCCCACCTCCAACACACAAGCGACTCATAAGTAGAAAAACATTTCAAGGCGAGTGTTGAGGCATTTTCTAAGCCCCCTGCCCCACTTCTGTGGGCTTTGCTTGGGAGACTGATGCACCGGGTCAGGGAAGGCTCTTACAGTCCCCGGGATTTGCATGTAAAAATCCAATCCTGATTAGCTCTGCCTTCCTCATCTCTAAAGCAAATGTATGAGACTTTGGATTTGTGGACTCCAGGAATAAATTCTTTAAACTAGCAAAGCCTGCTTATTCAATGTGGAAAAGAAATCTGTTCCCCAGTGAGTTTATAGGACTATTGAATAAATTCCACAGTCAAACACAATCCTTAATCTTCAATTTCCTGTTCTTCATCACAACAACAGATTTAAGTCTGATTAGCTTGTTTATTTTGAATTGAATTCTCCTGTAAGATGTAAAATCTGAATGATTGCTTGACAGTGGGTTCAGAAATTACTTAAAAAAGGGCTTGATCACAACTACCGAAATTAAAGTTTTCAATGACTTTTGGATCAGGCGCTACATAAAATAAATTTTGTACAGATATCTAAGCACATTCTGTTGTGTCGGAAGAGCCTAGAAAAGCTCACATCTCCCTATACCATCATTGCCTTAAGACCACCTGTTGCTTCCTCGAAAATATTTAAAAGATGTTTTATTTGTGAACAATTTTATCAACACATCTCAAATAGTATACTTTCCCTATCACTCTGTTCCAATTACGACTAGTATTATATTAATAAATCACAATTAGTTGCTGCGGAGATAATTAAGTCTGCAAATAAAAGATTATGACTGCGCTTCCAAGGCAAACAAACAGTAAGTATCAGAAAAAGATTAATCCTAAACTACCAATTAGTTTATTTCCATGTAAATTGTATAATCAGAAAAAGAAAAAATAAAAACCAAAACAACAACAAAAAACTCCAAAACCAAAAACCCAAACCAACTAAATCCCTCTGCTTATCTAGCATTTTCTGATGTCTACTGGGAGATACCATGTCTGCTGGAATGTTTCAATTCAAAATCTGTGTATTTCTTACCTTACAACACCGACATGCTCACCTTTGGCAGCTGTGCCAGTCAAAAGCAAGCACCAAATGTGCTGCGCGTATAGACAGCTTCGTGCATCTGCTTATTTGAAACAGGACTGCAGAGTTAGAGGCAGACACACACTTTAACATTAATACAAACGTATATTTCAGTACGTGAAAAAAGTTTTTAGCCTTGAACTATGAATGTGACTGTACTAGGCCAGCTAGAGGATTAAACTTACAGTAAATTGGGGGTTTCATTATAGCTGAGGAGGGCTGCTAAGATAACCTCTTTAACATCAAGGCAGAAGATAGTTTCACATAGCTATGCCCAAAAATCAAGTACTTCTGAAAGTGAGGTGGCAGATGGGAGGCAAACCCTTGGGAGAAGATTGAAATCAACATTTTGATTAAATTACATTCTAAATGGAACCACACAGAATAAATTAGGTGTAAATGTTATACCCAGAAAGGATCCAAGCAACAAATTTGGTTAAACGTTTTTCGCTGCAGAGAAAAGCCTCTTTGAGTTCATTTAAGTATGGGTGGATAAAAGAACAGTTTTCGTCTTAGTTCTGTCTTTAAATTCATTGTAATTGCATTGCCAACATTTGTGCTATGTAAACAAGTTCTCATTTACATTTGTTTTCATCTTTACTGCTAAGTGTGATTTCAGGAGAGCTAGAAAGCAGTGAGGCTTGGGTGTCGTCAGCCTTAAAACTCTCTTTGCTGGCCGCTGCAATGCCATCCCCATGGCCTCCAGAAGGAAAAATCCATGCTGTTCTGGAAACCAGAGGGGTCAGGGCCAGTGTTGTGGCCGCTCATGATGTCTGCACAACAGAAATGTCCTTCTGCACCCAGGATTAGGAGAGATTTTCCTCAACAGCACGACACTGGTGAAGACTGCCTGCACCCTACAGCCTTAGAGTGAATTTCTAACAGTGCCCTCCTTCCTCACAAAATTTAAGGAAAACTTTCATCCCCATTAAATTCTCTCTCCGAAGATGCTAACCATCTATCATTCCCTTCCCCTCCTTCCCAACTATCATAATGACTGTTAATGGAATAAAGCATAGTCTACCTTTCTCTCACAAGGTTGACTGCAGGTGGTCACAGTCAGTCTCATGTAAAAACACTTCAAGAGCAATCCCTGTTCTGATAATCAGATTATGTTCTCAGCACTTCATGAAAACAGACAAGGAATTTTACAGTAATAAAGTCAACAGCTGAGGTACAGTGGAGAAAACTGCTAAGAAACCCTGAGATTTTGAAGTTCAAATAGCAAAGATCTTCACAGGCAAAGGCTTGAAGACATATCTGCAGAATGCAGAAAGAGAGACCTTTTCTTTCTCTGTAGTCTGGTTGATACATCACTTCAAGCTAAAGATTGTTTTCATTTTCCAGCTCATGTACATGATGATTTGTTATCAAATTTTGTAACCAGAATGTATAAGCTAACTAACAAAATACTATATGGACATATGGTTTTGTTTAACAATCTGCGCATATTCTTGAAGAAACAGAATGCACATTCTTTCGATCAGGATGTCCCGTGCAAAGAACTATCAAATTAACTGAAGTAATTGCTGCTTAGGACAAGGTGACTTGGAAGAACAATTACTTTGTGGAAAGCTGGCAACACAAGAGTCTTACAACCAAGATAGATCTGCTACTTTCTGGACAGATAGACAAAGACATGCATTCTTAAGTGAACTACCTTTGCTATAACACTCAAAATCACACCCCTTGTCACCACATACCCTGGCCCACAAGTAGACCCTTCCTCAATGAGCATGCACAGTTAACCAATAAGATTGTGTAACCACTAAGTAGGTTACCATGCCATCAGTGTTACAGGGTTGGAAGTTAGCAAATTAAGATTCATGTAACCATGCCTAAATCTGCTTGTGGAAACGATCAAGGTGTGCTAGTTCACCTAGCACCCAAACTCGTGCAACTTTGTATTCAAAGCAGTATCTTGTATTCTTAGAGTTTGACTTTGCACACTGGGCAACAAACTCATTTTTGAGATGACAAGATGATTACCACAGCCCCGATCTTTCAAAAGTGTTCAATACCCACAACTTCAGCTGAACTCAACAGCACCTGGATATGCCTAGCTCCTCTGAAAAGCCAACCTTGTATTTCTTTTCTTCTCTGAACACCACAATCCGGATCCTACTTTCAAAAAATCTGAACAAGGCATCAAAATATTATGTCCTGGCTTATTGCAAAAATATACCTTTTCTTTAAGCAACAAACCCAAAAAAGCCTACATCTGACCTTTTCTCCAAAATGAAAACATTTTTTTAATCATAGAATTTTCTAAAAAAAAAAAAAAAAAATGGAACCTCTGGTTCCTGCTCAGCTCAACTCTGTCCAGGCTTGTTCCTGCTCAAGAGTGAAACCTAGGAAATCCAGTCATGGCCTCACACTCCCTTTGCATCTCATGGTCTTGCCAGAGGGCTCCAGCTGTGTTTTGTGCTACAGAAAAAGAGGCTCAGCTGCTTCTATTGCTGAGCACAAAGACTAAGAGTTTAACATATTCAGCTGCATTACAGATTTGGGATTGCCTTGGTAGAGGATCTCTATTCACGGGCCATTTCCTCTTTTATATCTAGAGTAGATACGGAATTTTGTATGGCAAAAGAATTGCCACATGAAAACATCAATTTGAAAGCTTTTGTACTATCTTGGAGGGATGGAAACCAACACCTTTTTGTTTTGGTTTGTCAAAAGATATGGAAAGGTTTTAGTCTTAACAGCAGTCTGTGGTTACCTGAATTTCCATGGTTCCTTGTGAGAGCTTAAATGTGTTCCCTGCCACAAGCTGAGCTCTTGGGCAAAACCAGCTCCTGTGATGAACCATCATTTAGACAAAACCAATATTAAAACACTGGAAGCCCTCGAAAGATGGAATTCCTTCCCCCTACATCTAGCTCTGCTTAGAAAGTTTTGCTCTTTACTGAGCTTTGCTTTAATCAGTTGTTTTCAAACCATACACCCAAAAGAGTCTGATGTTGGACAACATGTGTTTAGAGCCTCGAGCACCCTAAGCACACTACTATTATCAGTACTAAAAGGTTGCAAAATTCCATTAACGACTGAGCTTTCTTTAGTACACTAGCAAGCTATGTTTTCCATAGATTTAGCTGGAAACCCCCTGAAGAATAACTTCTGAGACTTTTACAAGCCTACCCAGAGCGCAGCCAACCACATCAGTGAACAAGAAACACTCTACTATGCCCTAACACGAGCAGCTAGCAACCATGACTTGCACCCAGGCAGTCTGAAGACAAGACCTTGAGGTATGAAGCTGAGGAAGAAATTTCTACATTGAAGTGAATCTTAGTATAAATATTTGTTTTCTACACTAAGGGTGCAAGACTACCATCTGATGGTACAATCCCATCTGAATTGTCTTCTCATCTGAACTGAGCTGCCTAAAAGCTAGATGCTGAATCTCCACTTAGCATTTAGTCTCTCCCCTGATGTCTGCAAAGAGCCATAAACATTTCTAAGGGTGACTCAATCCACCCATTTGGGATACCTAGAAATGATACCTTAATTTTTGGCAGCTAAAGTTAGGTCAGGTAAGGCTAGACTGAGGGTGAATCTCCATGAGGCTTATCCAGGGCAACCTTTTAGATTTATGTAGAGCCTTAGTCTGTTTCTTTCTACTCTATCATGAGTACAAAAGTGTCAGGGCCCTGAAGGCACCGACAGGCTTTACTCACGCTGACCAGTTGGTAACCATCTTTCTCTGCAATCCTCCTCCCTCTGCAACCTCTTCCCTCCGCGATTTGGCTGTCTGTGTTCAGGGTCAGCTCTGATACACATGGTGGTGCTGGTTTAGCTGTGAGCCCTCAAGGTGAAGATGACTAACCAGGTACTGAGCTGTATTAGCAAGAGTGTAGCCAGCAGCTGAAACAAATTGATCCTCTTCCCTTCGTTTTGGTACTCTTGAGGCTACCCATGGAGTATGAGGTCCAGCTTTGGGATCTCTGCTAGAAGAAAGACATTGACAAACTGGAACAAGTCCAGCAGAGGGCCACCAGGATGGTAGGATGGCTGGAGGGCTGGCTCACGCAAGTGAAGGAGAGGCTGAGGAATTGGGCTTGTTCAGCCATAAGAGGAAGAAAACGCTCAGGCGAGCTCTTGCAGCTGTCTTCAACAGCTTAGTGGTGGGTTGCAGAGTAGACAGGGAAACTTGCTTGCATTTACACAACAAAAGCACAACAGGCAAACCTGTGCAACAGGCAACAGACACAAGTTGCAACAAGGAAAATTACAGTTGGATATTAAAAGCTTTTCCTTATCAGATGTGGTCAGTTATTGGAAAAGGTGCTCAGAGAAGCTGCAATGCCAACGTCTTTGAGCTCAAAACTCAACTGGATGGTGACAACCTGATCCAGCTCACCATGCCATTAGCAGGAGGTGGGGCTGGATGACACCTCAAGGTCCCCTCCATGAGTCTCTGTGCACCTCAGGGTTCACTTAGCTCCCACTAAATCGGTTTCAGAACTCTGCCAGCTTCAGTGTAGGCTTTCTATCCATTCCATTACACTTGGAAAACAGAATAAAATGCATGCTGAAAATGGGAGAAAAGATTGCTATATTTTAAAAAATCAGAAATAAAGAAACATTTCATTTCAAAATTTCCCAAGATTTTATTTTGGTTTGTTAGTCCAATTCTAGGTATGGTGAAACCTCCAATTTTTCTAACCTCCACTAGCACGTGCATGTATGGGGGTAAAAATTCTTAATATTTAAGATTGAAAGGTTTGGCTAAAAAGTTATCTTTACTAAATGAGCATTCCTTTTGACTGCAAGTTGTTTCCTGCTCACCATTTCTAAGCTAATACGGGGTGTGCCATTCCTATAGGCTCCACCAAGAGCCACCTCTCCATGTTGTCATGTTATTTACTGTTTGATTTCTTAGAATTATAGCAGCTACCAAGATACTCCAGTGAGTCCATCCCACCGAGAGATGGATACCTGGCTTTGTTAACATTCAACTGATTTTCTTAGCTCTTTCTTTTGTTTCTGAAACAGTGTATAGGTTGGGCCTCTGCAATCATTTGGCAGGGAACAGGGGGTGGGGTGGGGTGGAGGGCAGAGAGGTAAATGCTGTCCGATTAACTATGATCATGGTTAATAAAGCTTCTGTCTGACCTGTCCTAAATTGTACTTGTGGAATTATGCACTTGGAATCCCCAGATTCTCTGACACATGGAAATGAAAATGAGAATTGAAGTGTTCAAACCTGTACAACTTTTGTACTTTTTAAGCTTCATACTTTTCACAGCTTAACTATATATATATATATGTATATATAAAATGAACGCAACTCAAAAGGTGCGAAAAACAACTGGTTGCTCATAATCACAGGACTGAAATGAAATGGAAAATTTAAAGGCAGCTTGCCTTTCTACAGCATCTCCCAGGAAAGGCAGTAAGGGGAGGGGAGGAAATCTGATAGAATCTATTTTGCATTCAAAGAGGCATAAAGCAGAATTACTGAACGAGTGGGGAGACAGAGGGAAGTGAATAGGCTGGACAGTGTTCAAGGCAGTAATGGCTGTGAATGCTAATGTTCTTGCTGCAATTCCCAACTAAGCCAATTTAATGTGGTGACAAACAGCAATAAAACACAACACTGCGTCATGCTCCTACATAACATCGTGACACTGCACGTTACATTTAAAGATAATTAACTTACTTCATCATAAAATTGTGCCATGGCGCCTGGCCTTTAAGTATACCAAAAAGATAAGGAAATTCTGCACCAAAGTAGAACTGGAGATTCACAGCGGTTTCCCTCTCTGGGTGTGACAAAATTGTACTTCTACCCAAGTACATGTTTCCCAGTTTAGCATTGCTCAATAAATTGCTTTCTTTGTGGCCTTTATTGCAGCATTCCTTTCGTTAATTGAAGAAGAATATTTATATAATCTCTCTGGCAGTCGCTTAGGTTATTAAATCTGCTCCCTACAGAATCTGAATACCTTTACCACAAGGGGTGCAAATTTATATTACAAAGGTTATTTGTCCCAGTTTTCCTTGCTTTGTAGAAAAAAAGCACATCCTACTTGCTAGTGGAATAAATACTCCTTTCTTCAGAGCATGGAGCTCTCCTATGGCATCTGAGCAACTCCCAGCGTTTGTTCAAATTCCCCCGACTTAAGCAGGACAGCGTGATCAGTTCCTGAAATTTGCAGAGCTTAGATAAAGCTCAGAGCTCACTGACTTTCTTGAGAAATGTTCTTTCCCAAGAAAGTTTGTTTAAAATGTGTCTGTTTCATGCAAGATCCTATGAAAAGCTCAGTTAAAGAAACTCCTTTGGATAACATATGGATAAGACGCTTGCTTCCTAGGACTACATGAATGGGAGACAGCATGTAGGTTCTGAATGAAGATCAAGAGTCAGGTAGGGTTGGTTGACTTCCAGTTTGCTTATATCTATCAGCTTGTTTTCTTTCTTTTATGCATGATTTTCCAGCAGCTGAATCGATCATTTTGATATATTTTCTTTGGAATAAAAATACTACTATCACAGAACAAGTTCCTGGTGTTAATTCTTTTACCACTGTCCAAACCATATTGAAGATGAACTTCTCAATTATCGGTTTATCACTTGCAACACTGTTGAGGATAGGTAATGTACCTCAGATGGCTAACACAGGCTGAAATCTCTGCTGTCATCTCTTTGCTATTATGGTTTAGCCATACCAGAATAAAAACTAACTGCAGATTTTTCGAAATCCACTGTTGTTATGATTTCAAACTATGGTGGTTTTGGCTGAGATAGAATTAATTTTCTTCATAGTAGCTACTCCGGGGCCATGTTTCGGATTTGTCCTCAAAAGAGTGTTGATAATTCAGGGATGTTTTAGTTATTGCTGAGCAGCGCTTACACAGAGCTAAGGCCTTTTCTGCTTCTCACCCCACCCCACCAGTGAGCAGGCTGGGGGTGCACAAGAAATTGAGACACACAGCCGGGACAGCTGACCCCAACTGATCAAAGGGATATTCCATACCATATGATGCCATGGTCACCATATAAACTAGGGGAAGAAAAAGGAAGGGTGTGATGCTTGGAGTTATGGCATTTTTCTTCCCAAGTTACCATTAGGCATGATGAAGCCCTGCTTTCCTGGAGATGGCTGAACACCTGCCTGCCGATGGGAAGCGGTGAGTGAATTCCTTGGTTTGCTTTCCTTGTATGCACAGCTTTTGCTTTACCGATTAAACTATCTCAACTCACAAGGTTTCTCACTTTTCAGATTTTCTCCCCCAGGGTCAGGGGTGCAGTGGAGTGAGTGGCTGTGAGGTGCTTAGTTGCTGACTGGGGTTAAACCACAACACACAGTACCCATCCTCTCCGAAAGCTCTGCAGTCTTCACCTTTTTATCCACACGGTTGAAGGAACAGAGTTAATGCTGCAACACAACAGCATCAGTGTAGTAAATCTCAGTCCGAGACTGTATAAGAGGGGAAGGTGACTATTTTGAAGGAGAACAGATTTCACCCCCTGGTACTGTCTTACCTACAAGGACTGAGATGCACATGCCCAAGTGCATCTTGCATGCCTCAAAGACATCTGGCCATGGATACTTGCTGTGGAGGTGGACAAGGTATACAGTTATCAAATCCTCACCACCTCTCCAGGGCTCTTCTCTGGTTGTTTTTGGATATATGTACCCTCCGGGAACACCCATTGTGATACTCCCTCTCTTCATCCTGCCTCACCTCTGTGAGTCATTAGGATTTACCCACCACTTGTTTTTCTCCTTGTAGGGGTGTCTGATATCCAGTCCTGTTATGTTCCCACTATATCTTTTAATGGTTGCAAGCTGGCCTTTGCTTCAGGCTGATTTTTGTTTTCTTCATCAGGACATCCTGAGAAACTGCATGTGTAGGTGGGCTGGGATCTTGGTGATCTGCTAATCTAGATGCACACCTCTTGTACCTCCCCAGTTTGGTGGTTTCTGGGGGTATGAATCCATACCCAGCCATCCCCATTTAGGCTAGAGTGGTCCTTGGCCCACCAACAGGTCAGTTCCTGCTACCTGTTCCTCTAGGTGAGCCCTGATACAAGGCAACCGTAATCTTGGATCAGACAGTGGAAACAAATTGTGAGGAGGTGTAAGAAGCCTCAATATGGGCTTTCACCCCTGGGTTTGGAGCTGCACTCAGCCTTTATGCCATGGAGAGTCCCCTGCCCAGCCCAGTGCCTTGCTTGTCCAGGCACTTCTCGCCTCACCCCATGGGATTCCTCAGCATCACCACTCACCCAGATACCCAACTAAGCCTAGTCACCATTGCTGCAAGCCACCCCCCCCAGGCCACACCAGCACTGTAACATTTGCTACAGGTCTCCATACCATGGTCGTATTAATGAAAAATATACTGTTAGCAAAACAAATGCAGATTTTCTAGCGCCCCTTTGTATTCTCACCTCTGCTCATAACATCCAGTGATCATTGTTACAGCTTCTTGTCTGACTTTGCTTTCCACATACAAAACTCTTGAAGTTTGGTTGATGATGAGATTCTAAGTTCATTTTTCATATATATTAATAACTGATCTTTGTTTCAAGTAAATTTAATCTATCCTAGCCTCAAACACTGAAAAGTATTCAGTGTAGAACCAATTTTGGGATATAATTTCAATTAATGTAATGAATTACAGTTAAAAATATTTCCAGCACTAAAATATAAGCTTTTCATTGTTAAAACGTGTTCCCACCTCTGTAAGAACTTTAACATTATCTCACTAATATTGCTTAAAGCATTGTAGGAAGGCTGCTTGAAGGAGAGAAATCCAACTGAATTCACTCTTTAAAATAATGAATAAAGTTTTACCTGTCACTTTTCACTGAGATATCTGTGTCATCCTGAATCTCACTAAATCCCCAATACTCACTTTTGAATCATTAGGATTTTATAAATCAATGGAAATTTTAGGCAGTTGTTCTTTATCGCAAAGCTTGAGGAAAACCTCTCAGTGATTCATTTTTTACTACACATTGGTTTTGTTGCTGCTGCTGTTCAATTTACAAAGGTATCCTTCATATCTTGAACTTAATGCCACGGATTTAGACTGTTTGAAGATAACAGAAAAAGTTTTATTTTCACCCTGCTTACTAGCTGGTTTCTCCATGGGTTGGGACCAGAATTTCATTAGCACCACACATAGGAAATGACTGACTGCCTCACAGATTATTTTTTTTTAACCTGTAGCATTCCTGTCACTTCTAAAATAAAATACATTAAATATCTCTGACAAATATTAACTTTGTGCTAGACATACTTGTCCTTGCACTGATTTATTATTACAATTTAAGACTGTGAAATTTGCAGTGCCTTTGAATTGTCTGGATTAGGACCCATAAAATTTGAGCAAACAAAACCCACAAAAAAATAAAAAAATACCACCACAAAAGGATGAGACATACTGTTCTTCACCAGTC
Source organism: Falco peregrinus (assembly GCF_023634155.1). Lineage (NCBI taxonomy): Eukaryota > Metazoa > Chordata > Aves > Falconiformes > Falconidae > Falco > Falco peregrinus. Next base: position 64,638,427 of record NC_073726.1, read on the forward strand.
ATAAACTTCTTTATGTTTGAGTGATCAGACAGAGCTCATTTCCTCCTCTCTTTTTATATAATTTACTCTTTTATCAAAACAACAGCTAAGGATTCCAAGGTTTTAAATAAAACTGTAAGCTAATTCCTAGAAAAGAGACAACATGCTAATTTAAGCCTTCAAGAGTTACCTGACAGTATATAATATGGACCTTGAATGTAATTCTCTATTGACTTCTCAAGTGGAGATGGATACTGTCATCTCTAAATAAATAAATAAAAAATATTGTGAATTCTGCAGCTACAATTAACCACCCCGGTTTATCACACTACAAATCTAGGTGCACAGACCTAAACTCTATCACTTATCTTGATTCTATTGTCATAGTCTTTATTCAAAAAGTGATAAAAAGTTTTTAAATCATGCATGGACACACTTCTGAATACTGAAGAAAGAAAGAACACTTAGGTAAAGTAACTCAGAGATGTCTGATTACAATTCACATGCGCAAATATTTCCAAATCCTTTTCATTCAACTTGGCTCTATAATCACTCAATATTACGTAATATAGAATATTCACATCTCATATGATGAGATCATCAGTCGTGTCAATGGTTGGCTCAAAACAAGCAGAGACATAAACAAAAATGCTCAAAGGTACTTTATATGCTCCCAAAAAGAAAATATGTTGATGAGTACCAGGAATTTTTATTTTGAATGTGCACATAGTCATATACCAATGGCATATAAACAGGGTTTGCACACTAATTTTTGCTTTCTGTAAAATATATCCTCAGACGTTTCTGAAAGCAGTTCTACCTAGTGCTAATTTTTCCTGAACTTGAACTGTGTGAATGTACATGAAATATTTGTTCTGTGTCCATCAAAGATCCAGAATGTTCAGATATGTCCTGTTATTGTGTTAAGCTTTTTAGTTGGGTTTTTTTTTTGCCAAGCAATTTCTCTGCTTTTTCCATTAGCTCACTAATTATAAGCTAATTTTCTCCCTGCTCAACTTGACAAGCTTGCTGCTTTCTTTCCCTGTTCATTCAGTCTCTTTATATGAACTTTCAATGCTTTTCTTTCCATTTTAGGTACTTCTTAGTGGTTCTATTTCAGGTGCTGACTTCAATGGCATTGCATATACATTATAAAGCTAAGCAAATACAAAACTGAGCTTTTTGTTCCTAAGTTATTAAGCATTTGTACATTTCATTACCTGTGAGCAGTTTTCCTTAATCTTAGCTGGAATTATTTTGGTTATTAAATAAACAACTGCTGGATGTTGCTGAAGTATTGTCTCCTTTCTGGGGATAAATCCTAAGGAACCAGTTTTCAGTCATTCCTTGGAACACATCTCCTTTAGTGCTGCCATAACGGGATGTCTGCTTCTTAATGCTACATTGGTGTTAAGGAGTTTTCTTATTCCCGATTTTGGTGACAGTTTTGGCAACCCAGATGGGACACTGCTTCTGAATCTCAATGGATCCATGGTATCACAGGACCTCCATCTGGCACTGAAAGATTCTCGGGAAGAACCTTCAATCCCCAGACCAATGAGCTTTAAGAAAGACCCCTGGAAGGTAAAGGTGTTCCCTTCTTGAAATGGGACAAGTGTGGCTGCCTGGCCGTAAGGCACAGTGAAAGCTCTGTAGGGTTGTGCTATAAAGAGCAGGATTCTTGAAAAGGGTGGTTGCCTGCCCGTAAGGTGTGGTGAAAGCTCCACAGTGTTGAGCTATAAAGGTACCTAAAGGGAAGGTTGCAGTTCTGCTAGACAAAAGTCTGTGGAACACATGGGCTTTGGTATTTTATGCACAATTACAGTTTTGGTTGGTATTTTGTAATAATGTAATTGAGTGTAAATGAGGGCTAGAGTCCCACTGCACACAATTGGGGTTTCGATCTTGGAACGGTATTGAATATTGAGACCCAGATTAGGTTTGAAGACAAAAATGTTTGTAAGAATATGTGTGTGAGCGAATTGTCTTGGGTTTTTGATTTGTCCTGTGTAAGGCATTTTGTTATTTATTGTAATTTTGTTTATTATCATGGGAACAGCTCAATTTGATGGAGAAGGTATTTTAAAGAAATCCCCCTTAGGTTGTTTATTGAAACACTGGGGAAAGTTGAGGGGGAGTCCTCTCACCTTGAAGCAACTCATAGAATATTGCAATCATTGGTGGCCAATGTATACCCTTGATGACCAAGAAAAATGGCTAAATACAATACTATATTGCAATTGATGCTGTTTTGCAGATGAGGGAAAATGGGCCAAAGTCTCATATATAGATTTATTTTTCACATTAAGAAATCATCTAGAACAGCAGAAAAAGTGAAATAATCCCATGAGATCCTATGGTTTTGGTCTTCAAAAAAGAAGGGAAAGGGAGGAATTTGAAATGTTTGGCTTGTAGCACTGGAAAAATATGTTTGATACGTGACAGAGAAAAGGAGGAGAATTTAGAATTTTTGGTGACTCCTTGTCAATGATTAGGAGGTCCTGGTGAGAATCTAGATAGAAACTTGGACGGAGGAGAAGAAGGTAGGAGCGAGAAGGAAGATATGGATTGGAAGGATTTAGTCCAATAGCTGGTAGAATTAGAGGACGACAAGGGGGGGGAAACCTTTCAAGCTCCCCTTCACGAAGCAGTTGGGAATAACAGGCCAATTGTGATGGTTAAAAGTTACCATTCTCAATTATGGACTTAGATCATGGAAGGAGACTGCAGGAATATAGAGGGAGAACCCAGAAAGAGTGGCAAAGATATTTGAAACTGTAATTAGAACTCAGGATCCAGACTGGAATAATTTACAGGTGATATTAGACACATCGTTAGATGGAACTGAAGAAAATGGTAGTAAACACTTCAAGGAAGCAAGCAGAAGGAATACATGCTACTGGTAACTTACAAGAGGCAGTGGATCAGAATTTCCCCTCTGTAGATCCAGGGTGGGACCCAAACTAACAGGGACCACAAGAATTATTAACAAAATATCAAAGATGATATTATTTGTCATTCAACACGCTATGCCAAAAGCAATCAGTTGGTCCAAATTGTATGAAGTTAAACAGGAGCCAGATGAATCACCATTGGCTTTTATGGGAAGGTTTAAAATAACTTCTAGAAAATATACCAATTGAGATCCAGGAAATCTAGAAGAAGCTGTTCAGTTGGCCTCTATTTTTACGGGGCAATCATCCCCAGATACAAGAAAGATACTTCAAAAGTTAGAAGGAACAGATTCAACGGATATGCGGAAAATGCTGGAAGCAGCATGGACTGCTTTTAATAATCAAGAGAAAGAAAAGGAGACGTGACAGATTAGAAGAGAAAATTTAAGTGAGGGAAGGTTAATTGCTGCCTTGACAAGGGCTCCAGGGGGAGTTGCTAGAGGAAGGGAATATCAGGAGATGGGAAGGAGCAGAGGAAGGGGCAGGTTGCCCCCCTTTCACACAACCTATACAACCCCGGTTGGCAGAGGAGCAATGTACAATCTGTAAGCAACAGGGACACTGGAAGAAGGCCTGCCCTCAAGCTGGGAAATTGGATCTTGCTCTGCAGGCCATTAAGTTGATACTAGATGATGAATCCTGAAGGGGACCGGGGAAGTCATGCGCAGCTGAATCCCTGGTTATATTCAGGCTGGGGAACAATGAGACAGAATTTCTGGTAGATAGACGAGCTACTTTGTACTCAATACTCGTAAAGGAGGTCTTAGTCAAGAGACTGTAAGTGTTGCTGGTGCCACTGCAAAACGTGAGAATCAACGCTTCCTATGACTTTTAAAATTCAAGTTTGGAAAGTAATCGGTAAGTCACCAATTTTTATACATGCCTGAATGGCCAGTGCCTTTGATGGGAAGAAATTTATTGAGTAAGCTAAATGCACAGATAGTGGAGAAGCTAGTAGAGAACTGAGAAGCACAACTGTTAATACCTGAATCAAAAGATGCAGAGGCAAAGATTTTAATGTTACAGAACACACAAAGATCAATGGAAGAAATCCCTGAAGAAGCAGAGAAGATGCAGTAACCACTTTGGTATGGGCTAGTGGAATCCCAGGTCGATCCAAGCTGGCCAAGCCAGTAGGAATCGTTTTAAAATCCAAAACAAAACTGGTAAGACAAAACCAGTATCCTATTAAGTGGGAGTACAGGATGTGGTTGGAAGAGCTAATACTGAAAATTTTAGATTATGGATTATTAGTAGAATGTGAATCAGAATATAACACTCCAAAATTGCCAGTAAAAAAATCGAATGGGGAGTATAGATTACTTCAAGATCTAAGAGCTATAAATCAGATTGTCCAAGACATTCATCCATATACCTTGCTGACATCCTTAAAGGAAAAGCATAAGTGGTTTATAGTGCTTGATATTAAGGATACTTTCTTCTGCATACCTTTACACAAAAGTATCCAGTCAGTATTTGCATTTGAATGGGAAAGCCCCACCACCAGACACAGAATGCAACTTATTTGGACAGTATTGCCACAAGGGTTCAAAAATATTCCAACAATCTTTGGCAATCAGCTGACAAAGTAATTGGAATTGTTAAAAAAGGAAAATCCAGAAGGATTGGCATTACAGTACGTGGATGCTATTTTATTGGCTGCAGAGACTCAAGGAGAACGATTACAGATGACTATAAGCTTGTTGAATTTCTTAGAACAAGGAGGATATCACCATATCAAAGAACAAAGCCCAAACAGGAAAAGAAACTGCTCTGTCTGGGTTTTGAAATTTCCCAAGGACAACTGACAGCAAGGAAGCAACCTCCCAAACTCCAGAACCAAGAACTGTGCAGGAGCTAAGAGCATTCCTGGGCATGGTCAGATGGCGCAGACTGTGGATCATCAGTTATGGGCTTTTGGTAAAACCCCTTCATGAAACCCTGAAGGGGTCAAAAAAGAACCACTTGCTATGGACCCCCAAATGCCGAGCAGCCTTTAAGGACTTAAAAATGTCTCTGATGTCAGCACCTGCATTGGGACTACCTGATTTATCTAAGCCTTTTCTGTTATTTGTATATGAATGACCACACCTGGCCTTGGGTGTGCTGACTCAAAAATGGGGAACATGGAGAAGACCTGTGGGATACTTCTCCAAACAATTGGACAATGCAAGTAAAGGATGGGCAGGATGTTTGTGTGCTGTGGCCGCAACTGTTCCCTTAATTCAAGAACAAGAAAAATAACAACGAGACAGAGAATTACGGTATATGTTCTGCATATAGTGGTTTCTGTTTTATAACAAAATGGGGGACGTTGGTTGTCTCCAAGACACATGCTTAAATATCAAATTAACTTGTTAGAGCAGGATGGGATGGTGTGGAACTTAAAACCACCTACAAACTGTTGAACACATATATTCAAGCAGACAGGATCTGAGAGATAAACCTGATCCTGATTTGGAACTGTTCACCGATGGTAGTAGCTTTATACGAGATGGAAGATGGCTGGCTGGACGTGCAGTGGTTACAGCTACACAGGCGATAAAGGCCGAGGCTGTACCCAGCAACACGCCAGCCCAGAGGGCAGAACTGGTAGCACTAACGCAAGCCTTGGAGACAGCTGAAGGAAAAAGAGTAAATATATGGACTGATTCAAAATATGCGTTTGGGATAGTGCATGCACATGGGGATATCTGGGAGGAAAGAGGACTGTTGTCGGCCCAAGAATCACTTATTAAACAAAAGGAAGAAATTCTTCAACTTTTACAGGATATCAAAAAACCTAAGGAAGTGGCGATCATGCATTACAAAGGGCATCAATTTGGACAAACCACACTGAATGTGGGTAATTGATTGGCTGATAAAACTGCTAAGAAGGTGGCTGAACAAAGCACCCTTGCATTAGTGCCAGCAAAACGTGTAACTCCCAATTCTGAAGCCCAGTTATAGCGAGGCGGATCAACAATTGGCATCACTGTTAAAAGTGACCACATACAGAGAGGGTTGTTTCATAACCTCCACAAAACAAGTCACTGTCCTGTCACAAAAAACGGCTGAGATTGTAGAAAAGAGATATGAAGTAACACATTGAGGTAATGAGGCTATGATGTCTAGTCTTCAAAATTTAATTATATGTGTAGGAATGACTGGTATAGTAAAGTCTGTAATAGCAAAGCGTCCCATTTGTTTAAAAAATAATCCCATGAACAGGAAAAGACCACCCCCAAGAGCCACTAAGCAGGGAAATTTACCTGGAGGTTACCAGAAAATTGATTTTTCTGAACTATCAAGACAGAATGTGTATAGGTATCTCTTGTATTGATTGACACCTTCGTGGAATGGCCAGCAGCTTTCCCCTGTTGCACCACCAAAGCTAGAGAACTAACTAAGGTATTACTTAAAGAAGTAATACCAAGGTTTGGGTTACTGATAGGAGTGTCCTCTGTTCGGGTCCACATTTTGTAGCAGACATTGTTCAGAAGTTAAGTAAAATCTTTAGCATTAAATGGGATTTGCATACTCCACGGAGGCCACAATCAAGTGGAAAAGTAGAAAGAATGAGCCAAACTTTGAAACAACAGATCAGTAAAATATGTCAGAGAATTTCTTTAAAAGGCCACAGGCCCTTCCACTAGCTCTCTTGGGAATTAGGACACAACCATGATCTAAAAGTAGGATTAGCTCTTATGAGATACTATATGAAAAATCATATTGAATACCATTAATCCCAGGAGAAATACATGTACAGGGAAAGACAAATTTGAAGTTATACTTGATTTCTTTAGGAAAGGCCCTTGTGGCTCTCTGACAACGCATTGTTCTGACAGGACCACTTGTGCTGGACACCTACGTGCATCAGTACCAGCCAGGCGACTTTGTATACTTAAAGACTTGGGACTCCAAACCTTTGCAAGAAAAATGTAAAGGATCTTATCAAGTACTACTGGCTACAAATACAGCAGTTAAATTAGAAGGAATTGATTCCTGGATCCATTTTACTAGGGTTAAGACAATTCTATCCAAAGTCTGGACCACAACACCGACAGAACCATTGAAGCTAGTTCTCAATCAGCATCACCAAACAACCATCACTGAAGAACTTTCTTTCAAAAGAACACCAAGTACAAAGTGGAGTAAGATGAAACAATGGACTGGAATAATTTTATTCGTACTTTTAACATATAGTGAGAATGGTCAAATTTTGATGCCTAAATGGGATAGAAACTGCAGCATCCAGGAGCTTTTAGCTGGGGAAGTAACCAACATACCATCCTTCTGCACTTCAGCTGGAAATCGGGTGGGAGGGATATATAGCTTTTGTCTAACAGCAGTACCAGCCCTGTTAGAATTACTCAAGAATTATACTATGTTATGGAGCTTTGGCTTTTCTTTAACCTATGCAAACATAAATGATACAGGGAAAACAATGCAGATGAAGGAAAGGGGAATGCTGATGGTAAAAGTCTGAGGGATACTCCCTGCAGAACAATGTGTTGTGTTTGAAGGTTGTTCTTTGAAGTGTGAAAATTTAACACACTTACAACCCCCTCTAAATTGTAGTAATACACAATCCCAAAGCTATGCTTGGGCTTATACTCAACTGCCTTTTGGATGCTTCTTGTTATGTGGAAGGATAGCCTGTTCATATAACCTGGCTAATGTAATGGGAGGCCCATGCACTACTGGGAGAATGGCTCTGTTGTTATTAAAAAAAAGATTTAGTACACAAAGAAAGAGCGAGGAGGTAGGACAGAGGTACAACCACGACCAGAAGATGGTAATTCACAAGTAACTCTACACAGTGTTAGTGAAGTATCAGCTGCAGCAATATCTGCACCTGGAGTAGGGGTGGGTATGAATTATCCCATGTTGAAAAGAATCACCTGCGCTCTGGTTAAGAACATCAATTACACTTCACAGGCTCTTATGGACATGGGGACTGAAATGGCATAGATAAGAGAAGCAGCTCTGCAAAACAGAAAAGCTATGATATCTCTTATTAAGACAATCATGGGTATGAAGAGTTCGAAGGGATGTCTTGTTTCAATCTTACAGATAACTCCCAACTAGTGGAAGAAAAAAAATCAACAACTACAAGAACTAGCAGCAGGGATTAAGGAAAAAGTAGGATTAGATTTTTCTTGGTTGTGCTCTTGGCTTCCCAGCTTCCCAACAACTGGCTAAAACAAGTGGTTGTGTTTGTCTTACTACTAATCATATTGATCATTGTCACTTGTTGCATGGTTCAGTGTGTTCCCTTGTGTAGATGCTGGTCTTACAAGGAAATGGTGTGAGTCTCGTGTATAACATCATAGGTCTCCAAGGGGGAAATTGTTACCATGTATTATTGTTTGTTTCAGTATAATCACTATGGAGAGATTGCTAACCAACCTTCATTGTGTAATTTCATGCCAAGAGGAAAAAAGCCATCTGAAACTTAAGGTCGTTGAGGAGGTTATTATATAGGAAACTAATGAAACTAACATGGGCTCCTCATGTAAGGGAAGTAAACTGAGGTTCAATGTTCCGACAACAGTAACTATAGGGTCAACTATTGTTTGAGACCCCCTAGAAGACTCTGAAATAGACGTGACAATTAACATAGTACTGCCTATTGAATGAATATGCATTATTTTTCTGAGAAATCTAATGCATAAACATTTGTAGTCTATATAATCTTGCCTAAATGAAACATACAGCATGCACGTTAAGTGGAATGATCCCCCATGCACGCAGCACTGAAATAAAGGAATACCTGCTTCTTAATGCTACATTGGTATTAAGAAGTTTTCTTTATTCCTGATTTTGTTGACACAACTATCTTCACCCCTGCTCTGATTTTTTACTTAGATTAAAAAACCTTTCTTCATTTTCATTGTCTTTGTTAGATTGTCTCTTATCAAGGAAAATTATATTTAGGGATGGGGTTTTTTTAAGTTTTTCTACAACAGGCTACCATTTCTCATCTATTTATGCAAATGGATGCATAAACCAAACAACCATAAATTAATGTTAAATAAGTTGCAATTAAAACCACCGGAAATTTCTTTTATTCTATTTGAGCTCCTCTTGTAATAAGCAATGATGATGAGCAGCAGATATAGAAAATGACTGTATGTACATCACAACCTCAAACTTCTTTGCCTCTCAAGTGGGAATCTTTTAGATAGAAAGCTGTTTAATCAAAGGAGATCTCTTTGAAATGTCTTGCTGTTTTTACCTTATCTCTGTTAATGGGTTTTCCCCAGAATGGCCACACCAATTACACAAGATACAAATCCAGACAAGCACCACCAAAATAAAACTAAACACAAGGGATGAGAGAAAGATTGTGACCTGAACAGTTCACTTCAACAAAATTTTCACTTTTCTTTGTTGCCCCTCATTCTTCCACCTGTGGTAATTAACTGAGGACTACCAAAAGATGGTTTCTACCTCTCCCTATCTGCTCCAGGAAAGGACAAGAGAGGAAAAACCACAACACTGAAAAGAAGCCAGCCTTCTTTTAACAAAAAAATTCAACATATGCTCGAGGATAAGCCCACACGTGACTCTTCTTGTCTACACACAAGAATTTCTAGGTAAAATGCTGTTGTCTTCTGCACACTTGTTCCTCATGCCTTAATTGTCAGGAAAGCTTTCCCCATCATCCTTATCAGTAACATCCATAATTTTTGTATGTGAGCAGTGACTTATTTTTCAAGATCTTCAGATATGATCATTGGCTAATTTTAACACTCTAATGATTCATTTTGATGTCTCTGCATATAGAAGGCTACCACTGAGGAGGTTCACCTCTCTCCCCAGTTTTACTAGCACATTTTCACCAGCTTGGAACCACAGATGTTGTCTCCTGCAAGCCTGGACTAAGACGGTGATTCCTCACATGAGCTACTATAAACAATGACAACCCCCAGGAAAGGCTGGGGTTGAGTTGCCAGCAGTCATGGCTAACCTCACAGAGCAGCTTATGGTCTTGTGGAAATAAATTATTTCTTTCAGGTTTTATTTTCTTTCTTTGTTGGCAGTTTCCCTCCATGACCTTTATTTAAAAAAAAAAAAAAAAAAAGGCAGAAATTAAGACATCAGATTCTTGATTCTGCCAAGACATGTCTCTGCATGACAGGAGGCCCTCTACTGCCTGTCTCCAAAGGCAGATGCTTTGAGCATGATTCACAGTGGAAAACAAGAGCAGTAGTGCAGTTACTCCACAGTAGAGACAGATGTTAGCAATTAATGCAGTGCAACAAACATTAGAAACGGCCATTTAGGGGCTAAAGAGCAATTGGATTAGTCTTCAGGGTCACATATGAAAGCCAAGGCACTAACTGCCACTTGACTTGCTTAGAAAAACAAACACTACCCGGGACTACAAAATTGTAACCTCAGGGCTGACGTGACCTGAAGACCCAACCTAAACAGGCTCTCACTGGCTGACACCACCTCATACTGACAATAAAACAATAGATTTGCCTAAGGAGGTCAAGCATATAATTGTGACTTTGGCACCTGATCATACGTTCCTGATCGGTCATGCACCTCACCCCTTATTGTGGTCCTTCATGCATTGGACTGGGGCACCACTTTCCAGAGTTAATATGAGAAAATAAATTACTTTCTCAATTATGTGATAAACGCAGTCATGATTCATGTCAAAAATAGAATGTACTGTGATAAGTGTAATTGTTGTACCCTGTGTAAATCTGGGACCTGTATCGCAGCTGTGGTGAGTGGGCGCGTGTGGTTCTCCTTTGAGACAATGTGATGGCTTCCCCTTCCCCTGAGGCAATCGCTGCTTGGAAAAGCCTGCCGAGGGAGATAAGGAAAGGGAAACCATGCCAGGGAAGGCCCACTGAAGGAGACAAAGACCTTGAGATTTGAAAAAACACGCCAAAGGAGAGCCAATAGGAGGAGAAGGCGAACCCTAACGACCCAATGGGGAAAGAGCGGGACGAACATCCGGCAAGAAGGGATTGGTCATGATCCAGGCATAAAAGATGCTGCTTTTAGGACTCAGGTGTGCGTGTGGTGGAACTAACTGAGTTCTCTGCCCACCCAGCGCTGGTTTTGCTTTTTGTTTCTCAACTTAAATTGATTGAACCCAAAATAAAATTGTTTTAATTGTTATCGTTTATAACAATTATATACTGAGCATCCTTGTCTCTCTCCTCAGCTGACCAACAATTGACTGACACAGGATATAACGCAGGAGAGCAAAGCGTTAATGAAGGGGAGAAGCCAGCCAATGACCATCTCAACTAGCAGCTCCACCTTCACAGATCAGAGTTATTTCTGGTCACTACCAAAGACGTCTGCTCTACCAGAATTACAAGATGAACACCACTGTAGCAGCATGGGGAAGGAAAGCTGTCATACTGACTTTGCATTCTCCAGCATCAAAATATGCTGCGCTATTCATTTATCTTCTCACAACTAAAAGAAGGCAAATATATCTTCATCAAAAGACTTCACTCTTCTGGTTTATTTTTCTAGTGAAAGTAACTGCAGTAGCTACATTTTTCAGTAGCTTGAAGTTGCAAAGTCCAGGATCAGGTAATAAACACAAGTGTTTCTGCTTTATTACCTAAGGCAAGTCTGTTTCCACTGCATGATTGCTACAGAGTGTAGATACTCATCTTTCAAAAGTGTTAAAAGGTGTCTGTGGCATGCAGTGTGGCAACCCATCCAACACCATCAAATGCCTTTTCTGTATTGAATTCAAGTGCTCTTGCAGCTCTTTCTGTGATTTATTCCCTGTATATTCTGTATCATTTGTCTTGGATTATCAGAAACTGAACAGTGTAGGAAACAGCTTAAATGAAAAGAGAGATTTTTCAGGGGCACTGAACTCACTAAGGCGGCCAACTGAAGTCTTATTTAGCCTGCTAAGAAAGTGTTTTCATAGGTTTTCAAACACAAGCCTAGACAACCAAAATTATTAATAAATATGACACAAAGAAGAATCTTCCTCAGGCTTTTAAAAAGGCTGCAAAACACAGCTAATAATTATTAAAGCAATTAATTATGGGAAGTCGCAGAACCTGTAGAAACCTTTTCTGCTATATTACCCACTATATTGCTTTGTATTCTAAGTTTAAACATTACTTATTTCCCAGGAAGGAAAAAAACCTCAATCATGCTTCTCATGCCTACTGTTAAAAGTTTTGAAAGGTAGGAAACAGAAAAGGAAACACCAGAAAAACTTTCCTCCTTCATACAGTACCTAGGATATTTTTGCATTTAGTCCATCCTCTAAAGTGAAAAAATTAAGGCAGAGAGATTTATTGATATGATTCAGTAGAGCTGCTTTTCTCAGACAGCCACTGCAATAAAAAACAAACTTCACAATATCAGTTCCACTTGCATACATGCTAGCACTTCTCCGATCCAAACAAAGCCAATTATTTCAAAATATTATACACTCATTGCAAACTTGAAGCATAACCGATAGCTATGAAGCTATGGAGAGAACGAGCAAGTCAATGCCTTTCCAAACAATAATGGAAGAAGCATGATTCACACCTCTTCAGAAAATCCTGATGCCAGCCAGGACATAAATTAAAGGAATATTTTCCACCTATAAACTCAGATCTGTAAACTAAGTTGAGCACTTGTTGTTGCCAAAACCTGAATAAGGACAAAATGTCACAGATCAATACCATCAGAAGCTCTGCAGCATATGCAAAAGTATCCACTTTTGATACAACGGTTTTGAAAGAACCAGACAAAAATTGCTGTGACAAAGGACAGGAGAACAAATTTTAAGAAGAAACCAGGCTCCAAGTGTGCTAATGATGTGCTAATTACAAGGCAGATTATATCTTTTGCTGGAAGAAAAGAAGTATCTAAAAAAAATAATCCAAAGGACTCAGGAAATGCTGAGTAACTGAAAGATGACACATGCAGAGGAAAGGTACAAAATGTTGCAGTAAAGGTGATGGGACAGCATAATCTCTGGTTTTGCTAGGAAGGAGACTGTGGCTCTACCAGAAGGCTGACCCACTCTCAGATGATGGGAAACTTCCTACAGGCTGGTTCTCCATGAAGTTGGGAGGCAGGGTGTGGGAGTGTGGGTGAGCGTGTGAACAAGCAAAGTATCTAGTCTGGTTTTCTGATATGTTTGCTAATTACAAATACGTGTAAGGAGCATCACTTAAGCCACAAACCCTAAGCAACAGAAAAGGAAGATTCATTATTCAACATATTAAAATTAACATACAGAACCAGCATTTACCCCTATGTGTATGCTATTTTTCAGCAAGTTTGTTTTTTTTTTTACATTATCTGCAGACAACCACTTACGACAGCAAACCAAGACTGAGACTACATTATATAATAAAGTTTGCGTTACCACAGGCAAAGACCTCTGCTTTGAGCTAACCAAACACCTGTCAAGGAAACTGAACATTTCCAATTACTTAAAATTTGTCTACAACAGAAAAATACAGTTAGGGCGAACTCTGAGACTGTTGTTATCAGGATCATACTAGTCACTATGAAGCCACTGCACAACTGGGTGCCTCCAAGGATGCATCCTAACCAGTCACAACCATTAATGATGCCTTTGGGCTATGCTGTGTGTTAGGCTATGTGGTAAAAGGCTCATTCCCAAGAACACAAAGGAGCACAAAGAAAACCTCAGTAACCTGGTAAGAGAGGGAGAAGCCCCAGCCCTCCATCCTCTCAGGGCTGCTCCAAGGGAGCCTCAGCCCCAGGGGCCAGGAGGACACCCTGTACCAGACAGGGTACTACCTATGGGAGTACCAGACTCATCATGGGACAGAAGGGAAGAGCTTTTGGGGATTGCACGGAACTTATAATGGGATGTTTAACAGACAAATTGTAAGTGGGAAGAGGAAGGGAGCAAGATGGTTTGGAGGAAAACATGCTCGGTATAACAGAGAGATAAAACAGGAGCTGGTCACACATAAGCAGGGCTGGTCAGTATGCTTGTCTGGCATCAGATCACCACAGTCTTCATCATAGTTGCACCAGGAACTGCAGCAAGCGAGGGTGCATGTGCCAATGTGTGATCACTAACAGCTAGCCAGCTGGACAGCCCCTGGGGAAAGTGGCTGGGGAGCCAGGGTGCACACGTGTGCTTCTGAGACCCAGAGAAGCCAGCTACCAGAGACCAGGAAACCCACCCAAATGCTGGAGACACCATTGGGTCAACTGAGTGACGCATTTGCATGTATGTACGCACATGTGTGTGTGTGAAAGATATATATATATGCTTCCATGCATGAGGCAGCTGGAGATTATAAGACGCAAGGGCCATGTACAGGGCAGAATGAGCCATCACCTGGATGGATCCACATTGCATATTTGTATGTATTTTCCACTAACAGACCAGAAATGGGAACAGGATGACGCCATTGGCATTTGCATGAGCAAAGAGCATATCTGTCTGTGTTCATCTGTGGGACTTGCTGTGTACATACATATGAGTGCACTGTGTACATCTGCTGGTGTACACATCTATCAGGAATACTTGCTCAACCTTACAGCTAGTTGGACCTGTGGATATGGATCTGTGGCAGCCACTTCCCTATCAGACAATGGGTTTTAGGAACTCCTAGCGATAGGTTCAACAATAACAGATCTCATAGTATATCCAGAAAGTTAGAAGGTAAACCAAGCAAGATTCACCAATGTTGACAAAGTAACTGGTTGCCTTGGAATTGATTTGTGCAGAACAGCAATTGGCTTATTCAAGGTTTTGGTCTGCAATGCTGCTGAAACTTTTACAGGTAAAGAATAGCTGGAAGCTGTGAAGCTTCAGCAAAGGGAATTAAATTACCAACAAATCTTTCCCAAGCTGGACAAACAAGGAAGCTTTGATCAGATCTTTCAGAAATCTGAGGAATTCAGATTCCATCATGAATTCCCCTAAAAGTAAAATTGAGGGCAATGGAAAGCAATTAGCAGCTTTTCAAAAGAGCTCAGCCATTAACCACCATAGAAACGTTTTAATCCAGTCTGAGCTTCTGCAAAATACAAAGCAAGAATTTAGAGATGAACCTGAAATGTTAATCCAGTGTTCTAGGAACACAGCTGGAAAGCAATGGCAAAGAGAACTTGAATAACTGGCAGATGACTTCACCATCACCAACCACAGCAGCCCTGACAGTTGTGCAATATAGCCATGCCCATTCCTGCCAGATCAGCAAATACACATAAATTAATAACTGACTTCTATCTACACAACTGTGCAAAAGTAGAAACCTCTCCTACAGATCAGTGACAAAAAATTGATGGTGGGTAAGGAAGGCTTGGAGGAAGTGAAAAAAAGAGAGCTGCAATACTCTTTCAAATCCACATCTGATGTCCCACATGTGCCTTATAGCACAACATGCTATAAAAGCAAGAAAGAAATTATTAATGATTGTAACAGAAATTCCAGTAATGACTCTCATGCTTTTTGGTTGGTGGCTATTCCCCCGCATACACAAAGGCAATTTGCGACTGCATAGCTGCAAAGTACTTTAATTTCTAGTGCAATACCAGCCTCACTGCTAATGCACACATTCACATTTAGATTCAGACAGATTTTACCCAGACTTCTACAGCTCTGGTGAGCACGGACCCTACTATCCATATGGTAAAAGCTGCCCCTGTGCAATTCTAACAATGAATAAAATGTCTTATTTTAAAGAACTGGTTCCCTTATGATCAAGAAATAGCAATATTTAAAGTGTCATAAAAAAAACCCAAAACCAAAACACAAACACAAACCAAAAAAAACCAAACCAAACACACCAAAAAAAACTTCAGACCACAACAAGAACAAAATAAAACAAACAGAAAAAAAACCCAATAACCAGAAAAACAAACCAAGAACGCCAGCAAAAATAACAATCAAAAATTCCACATTTATCAACTGAGAAGTGTCATCATTGAGACTGTGATTACTACACACAAGGCAGTACTCAGCAAGAATTCTCATACCTAATCTGAGCCCACAGACCTAGATGTTTCTGGAAAGCTTAATCAGAATTTGCCATTTCGGGTTATATCATCTGCTGAAGTTTCTAGCACTTGGTTCATTGACTAGAACGCATTGCCTGTTTGGAAGATGTCTGGTAGACATACTGAGCCTGACGAATGGGCTGAGCTGTAAGCAAGCGCCGGCTGGATGGAGCCCAGGGGGCTTTAATCTTTCCGTTACCTACGAAATACATATTTGCTGAAAGGTTTGTATTTTTTTATTTCTTTAAACAGCCATTTGGAAGGAGCAGCAACCTTTGCAGGGAGGAGTATCACATAGGTGACAATGACAGCTATGCCTGTCACCCAGTATGGCTGGTGGTAAGGCAGTGGGACAGCTGTCCAGTGCGTGAGCTGGGTCCCACCCAGAGAGGTGAAGGAAGAGGGGACACATACAGGCACAACAAGAAAGCACTGCAGCACTGCTCCTCCTGTAGCTGTGCAGAAATAAACCATCATCACCGCAACCGCAAAGTCTAGTCTAAAGTAGGGTGCATTGTAAAATTTTGTGGAAGAGCTGGGAGAACACCCCTGAATGATGCCAGGGAAGCAGGCTGCTCCTGGGCTGTCACTGTGATGCCATTTCTGAATGGTGTTATAAACTGCCTGGGTGCTTCACAAACTCACAGTCCCCTGTGTGGTTTTTGGGGGCAATACACCCAGGACACCTCACACCCCCATAGTATTTTATTGGGTAACGATGGTAAATGAAGGCTGAATTATTTGAACTGGAGGCAGAGGAAATTTGACATGATTTATTGAGTCTTTGTCAAACAGAGAGTGACAATTCTATATTAAAAAAACAAACAAACCAACCAACCAACCTTAACTTTCCACCTAACCCAGATCAGTTGAAATTAAATTTAGGTTGTATAAGAGTAAAAACTGAACACTGAAGGGAAGGAGTGAGGAGCTGTAGCGCAGATAACTTTGCAGAGACAGGATGGGATTTAGAGAGGACAGGACACCGGAGGTGTCGAGTGCTGAAGAGGCAGGAAAGGAATGTGCAGTTGTTCTTTCCTGCACAACACCTTCATGAAAAAGCAAAATATGAAAAACAGGTGAGTGAAAATAGTAGAGAGAGGCTCTCATATTCAGAGATTAATTCTCACTGAATAACTGACCTACCAGCAAGCGATGTGGAAAACTGCAGAAGGAGAAAAGCTTGCTGCCTGGAAACAGCAACTAGAAATATTCTTGACCCTCTGTGAAAGTGCAGAAGCCTCTAGCCCTGCACAAACTAGCCTCCAAGCAGGGTGCTGCACAGCTGCACCCCTTCATGTCTGCCACACCATCCACTGGTAATGAGGGGAGCGGGTAACAAGCCTTGTAAACCCATTCTTGCAATGATGATTCCTACGTAGAGCAGGAAAAAAAAGTAGCAAGAATTAAATTACCCAGTACATTGCTATGTATTAAATGCACATACAATTTGATATCTGAATTATGGATTATCAAGTTCTGTCCAGTTCCATATGCCCTGTTGTAAAGATCACATGCCTTCACCTTTCTCTTCACCCTTATACCCTGACTGAGCAGACCTATAGACAAATGATGGCTGGTAACAGTGCTTTATCTGAAGCAGTTGTACTCTGGAGCACAGAACTAACCCAGAAACAAGCATGTTTAAAGCAAAATTTCAGAAATTAGTTGTGGAAAATAATTTTTACCATGTAACATGAGAAACTATGTATCAGTGGCCCTGTCTGCACTTTGCTTTGACCTGTCCAAATTACTTTTACCCTAGCAAGCTTAGGCACTGAAAGCAATTTAAACACAGAAACTGGGGACACCATCACTAGCATTCCAGATATTGACCTGTCTTCCTTTGGTAAGTTCTATAGATTGCGTAGAACTCCCTGCTAAAAATACCCAGGCAAGTTTCAAGTTAAATTAGCTTTAAATGTATCTACAAAACCACCTCTGCTCTTTGTCCTGGTCCAACCTGTGAAGCTGCTGACTAACCAGACTATACCCAATGCTGGGCATGGAGACCAGCCCTGCATTGCCAAAAGTGCTCAATAATGAACCCCGAAGTGCCACCAAGTGCCTTTCCCAGCAGAACAGTACCCTTCTGCTTAATACAAAAATTGAAAATAAAATAAAAATATTCCAGCCAATCCCCTTTGAAGTTATGCAAGAATAGAGGACGCTGATCACGTATGCACATTGCTGAATAGCAGGAGATTTCAAGGAGCACTATTTTTGCCTATAGACAAGCTCGACTGTAAAAGCAGATAAATGTGACATTTTTCAGAGGGTCAGCCCTGCAGTGCCAGCACAGAACTAAATTTGGGAGGCTCAGGGAGATGATAAAATTAACAGGAGAGCTGCTTTCAAGTCGCAGAATCTTTCTTCTGGGAGACTCACACACTACACTGACAAATACACAACTTCTCTGCCTTTAGCCTCGTGTCCAGTGACATTATCAAGAACAAACTGGTGTTGAGAACCCTGCTTTAGGCTGAAGGAAGAAGGGATGTTGAACTGGTTATCCAAGGGCTGCTGGAAGCTATTTTGTGCTGGGGAGAACGATAAGCCACATTAATATACTCCAAGATTTTAAAAGCACAATTTAATTGAAGATGCATTCCCTCAGGGGAAAAAAGCTCAAAATGGGATTTACTTGACCAGACATTGTGGTGGCTGTTATGGTGATTAAGAAGCCTGAGATAAACTGTGACTGGAACATATATTGACATTAAACCCTTTAATCAAAGAAACAAACACATCCTTAACAAACAATAACTCAGAATGATGGATAATAATTTTAGTTAGGAGATCTAAATCACAGGACAAAGTGGGAATTGTGCATGCCATAACAAATATTTTGCATTTTGGATGACTGTGGTTTCACAGTATTGGTAAGATGGGGGAAGTGAATTACACCAATTTTATCTTAAGTATGCTTTATATTGAATAGTGAATGCCGTACCACTTGTCTAAAGGATGACACACCCATGTTTAGTTAAAAGTCAGGAAATGTCCAAGGACCCTTATTGCCCCATGATGGATTACAGACTGCTAAGTCCTTGGGTTGGTTGTCTTTAGAAGGGAGATTTTGTCTTAGATTCCTGTTGTACATGCAACGTGGCGAAGATGGAGACTTTAAACATGGCCGCTAAGGAATAGAGTCTGCGCAGAGACAGCTCCTCAAGGACATTGCACAGACACGAGATATGTAAATGAATTCTCAGAATTGTAGTGAATATGTAAACAATTTCTTGGAAAACTAATGAATAGGTATGAGTAGCTTGTATAAAGGGGGGACTGAAAAGTGCATGATTTTGGTGGAGCGATCCCCCATGCACCCAGTGCTGCCGAATAAAGATGACTTCCGCTCGTCTGTATATTGCTGACTGATTCTTCAAATCAATTTGGCGACTCTGGTGGGACCTCCTCTGCTTGGCTGCGGGACCCATTGAGAGCGGGGACTCCCTAGGGTACCCCCGGGGATTTTCCCGGAGGGGCTCCTCATCTCATCTGGATCACTGCAGGAGCAGGCAAGGACTCCATCTTATGGAGCAAAGGTACTATCTTTATTCAAATATTATATTAGTTTTAAGTATTATATTAATATTATATTTTAAACAGTACTGTTTCGAATTCTGTTCTGGGACCGGTCCATCTGTAAAGCTGTCCATAAGGTGTAAGATCATTGTATGCTTATGCAGGATGGCGTATACCGGGTAGCTAGCACCCCAGGTATACATCTGATTCTGTTTTCTACCCGTTCTGATATTAAGGGAATATCGTCGGAACTCTGATTCTGTTTTAGTCGGGAGACAAAAAAAAAATAAAAATAAAACAAACAACCAAAACCGTTTGATAATTTGACATCAACCTGTATATACAGGATTAATAATTATAAGGTTACTAATAATAATTGTTATACTCATTTATGCTGGAAATGTGAGAACATTTCTGTATTAAGTATATTATGAATGTTGGTATGTGGTTATTGTCTTAAACATCCGAGGGGTGAATGTGAACCTCTATATGTTTTAAAGTGTATATGGTGTAAAGAATTATTGTGTGTATGGTGGGAACAAGAAATTGAATGCCCTAACTGTAAGGTTTGGATGCCTTGGGATAAGAGAGAGCTGTAAGTGAAATTAGAGTGGTCTGTGGCTGGGATAGCGATTGAGATAATATGGGGGGAAAACAAAGCGGTGGAATAGTAAGAAAGAGTCTGTTGGGATGTGTTCTAAGTCACTGGAAGGAAATAAGGGCAACCTGGAGGAAGTGTGAATAAGAGGACTTTGGTTAAGGACTGCAAACAGTGGTGGCCCCTCTATAAGTTAGGGGACAGAGAGAAATGGCCCTTAAATGGGACATTGAATTATAATGTTTTATTACAGTTAATGTTACTCTTGAGGCGAGAGGAAAAACGGGATAAGTAATGTGTGCAGATATGTTTGTGTGACAGGAGGAGTGTGGGATTAACACCACCTGATCCTTTGATTATGGCTTTAGAAAAGGATAGGAAAAACTGAGACCTAAACTAGAAAGATGTTCTTGTTGAAAATTTTGTGGGATAAAAAAAAAAAAAAAAAAAGAGCGCTCAGGTTGTGGTTCCTTCTGTGGAGCAACCAGAATGAAACATGTTGTAAGATAAAAACTTGTACTAATGTATGTAAGATCTGAAGCTGGGGGGTGGAGAATCAAAGACCCTGTGAAAGTGTTAAAGTATTGGGGTGAGTTTGTACAAACCCCCCCATACCCACTCGAAGGTGTGGCTGAGTCATGCTGGGCGCATGGCAGGGTGTTTGCTGTTTGCCTGCAAAGGCTGAGATGTAAGAACACAGACTTAAAGCAACAAGTAGCAGATTTGCATTCAGGGTAAGAAAGAGTTAAAACAGAAGTGCTGTTGCAGAGGCAGGCTTGTGTAACCTGCAGAGCAGGAAGAGCATCTCCTGCTCCGAATCCTTCCAAAGGCGAGGAGGAGGGGGTTGCTGTTGCTGACAATTGAGCAGAAGGACCTGAAAATGTTACCCCAAGTGCTGCAGCATTTGCAGTGCAACAGGACCGGTAACGGCCCCTTTAGGGCAGGGAATGGGTCTGAGGAGAATAAAGGTGCATCTTTGACAGGGAAATTTAGATGTTTGAAAGTTGGTTGTGAAAGACTTAACAGGATGATTTAACAGGACTAGATAAAGGTTCGAGTTGATTGTTACTAGGTAATCCTGATGTAGAAAAGTTGATAGAAGGAACAGGGAATGTGTACAGAAGTTAAGAGAAGAAGAGCTGGGTCTGGGTCGTGCTAAACTGGTAGAGGAGACAAGGCAGAGACAGAGGAGGAATGTCAGGTAGAAGTGAAAGAGTGAAACCTCTCCTATGGGAATGGATCAGTGTGCATGTTTTAGGGAAAGTGGAAACTGGAAGCGAGATTGCCCTAAGCTAAAGAACCAACAAGGGGTTCAGGTGAACCAGGGACTAGGAAAAATGAGGCGGAATTTTTAGTGAATACAAAACCAACTTATTTGGTGTTAAACTTCAGTGAAAAGGATTTGTTACAGTTGTGGGAGCTGCTGGCCACCGGGAAGAAAACCTGAAACCTTTAAAGTACAAACTAAGAAAACAAATAAGAATGCCAAATTCACCAAAATCTTTGTTGGGGTGTGATTTATTAGAACATCTAGACATTTAAAGAAGGAGAAATGAAACCAAAAGTTAAACATGATCAATTAATTGAAATCTTGATCTTATCTTTAATTCAATAGAAAAGTGGAAAAGAGGACCTCCCTGAAGTAAAAGAAATCTTTAACCAGATATATCTGGAAATAAATTCCAGGTAAGGCGAAAAATGTTTTACCTGTTACAGTAAAAATGATAAGCGGGAGGCCTGCCTAGTTCAGGTAAAACAATATCCCTTGGTCAGCAGGGCTGTAGGGGATATTGGCATGAAAACTAAATTAAAATACACTCTGTAATAGTTCTACTAATGTAAATCTGTGTGTTTTACCATGACAGTGACTTGTTATGGGATGCACAGATGAAACTCCGCATTGACAACGAAGTACAAGGAATAAGGTTGGTCAGGTGCCTCCTACCATAGTCAAGGGCAAGACTGGGTCGGCCTCTGTGTTTACCACCAAGAAGAATCTTGAGTTCCGCTGTTGGCTGCAACCCAGTAGGCATTGAGTGGTGGGAACATATGCCATGCCAGACCTTGATGGGAGGAATGGCCCCCTCTGTTATGAGAGGGTCATCCAGGAAGGAAGAATATAAGATGGCCCACTGAAGCACTGATTTGGAAATTGGAAACCGCCCAGCCGACCATGAGGCCAGACGAGTAGCAGAGGAGGTGGGAAAGGAGGAATTGTCCTTAATACCAGACGGTAAAATCCGAATTGTAAGTACAGATCAGGAGCCAAACTATTCTAAAGACAACCTAAAGCTAATTCAGGACATGAATGGTAAAATAAAATTAAATAAGTGGGCTTATTTGACAGATGGCTGTATAGCGGTACCATCCAATTTAATATGGACCACAGCCCTAACAACGTAAGACTCATTGGGGAGCTAATACATTATCTAAAAGTCTAAATCAAAAATTGATAGGGCAAAACTTGTACACTACAATAAAGCAGGTGACTCAACAATGCGAAGTGTGTTTACATAATAATCCCAACATAGCAAATAGAATAAAACTAGGGAACATTAGTAGAGGAAATTATCCAGGACAACAGTGGCAAGTTGATTTTTCTGAACTCCCAAGAAAAGGGGGGTACCGATATTTATTAGTTATGACTGATACATTTTCAGGTTGGCCAGAAGTTTTTCCTTGTTGAACAAATAAAGCAAGAGAGATAACAAAGGGATTGTTGAATGAGATTATTCCCCATTTTGGGGTACCGGCAACAATCTCTCCTGATAGAGGCTCACACTTTTATGCCAAAATAGTACAACAAGTGACTACAGTATTAGGCATAGATTGGCAATTACATACTCCTTATAGGCCTCAAACAAGTGGGCAAGTGGAAAAATGAACCATTTACAGATAGCGAAAATAGGACAAGGAACAAATCTAACTTGGCCACAATTTCTTCCCTTGGTATTATTAAGAATCCAAACTAAGCCAAGAACAAAGGAAAATTTCAGCCCTTTTGAAATATTATACGGGAGACCGTACCAGTTACAATTTGCTGGAGAAGATCTAAGACAGTTGGGAGAGGGATATTTGTGTGAATATGTGAAGGCCCTCCAGGGACAATTAAAGGTTATAAATAAACAAATATTGGGAACAAGGGCCAGAGGGTTAGATCAACCAATCCACTCCTTTAAACCTGGTGACTATGTGTATATAAAGACTTTTTCAGGGAAACCTTTAGAAGAAAAGTGGGAAGGACCCTATCAGGTACTGCTGATGACCTTCACCGCCATCAAGATAAGAGAACAACCAGCCTGGATTCACTATTCCCGGATAAAGAAAGCTGAAAAATCATGGGCCATCACCTCAGCAGGACCCATGAAACTACGGTTTATTAGATCATAATTGTCACAGCAATAATTTCTTTAATTGTAATAACTTCTAGAAACACAATGGACTGTCAAAAGGATCAGGGCTATTTGTGTAGAGCTGTTCTGATCTTAATTGTAATAACTGTTGTAGAGATATTAGAAACTGAAACATGGGTAAACAATACCCGTCTTCAAACATTACAAATAATTGTTAATGCCACGAAAGCTAAGGAATGTTGGATATGTACCTCTCTTCCTAAGGGAGGCCTGATAACACCCCTGTATGGGGTGGCCTCCCAAAACTGGAATTATCTAGATGGCAAACGGCCTACATGGCCAGACTTTTGGAAAAAGCCAGGCAATGGTAAAGGATACTGTCTATATGATGACAAAATGTATAAGTTGGGTCCTAGATTTGATTTGCAAATATTAAATCTAACCACCACAGTTTTCATGAAAAGTGATAATAACTGCCATTGGAAAGCTCGAAGTAAAACAGGAGGACCATGCCCTGGGAATCCAGGGCAAAACACTTGTTCCCAATCTGATGGATGGAATGATTAAACAGACATCCATAAGATATGGAACAAGGTGCAGATCCTGCATGAAATTACCAAAGACAATTTCTCATGGAGTTTTGAGGCTATATGGAACAAACTGACTTTGTGGTTACCTAATTTAGAATGGTTAAAGCATACTTTTGTTATAATACTTATTGTAGTAGTTTTAGGAATATTAATATGTATATTACTTCAATGTTTTGTTTGGTGCTGTCGAAGAATGACCATAAGATATGATGATTTTCTGTAGCTGTAAAAGAATTTACAATAGCTGTTAGAAAAGGGGGGAATGAATAGTGAATGCTGTACCACTTGTCTAAAGGATGACACACCTATGTGTAGTTAAAAGTCAGGAAATGTCCAAGGACCCTTATTGCCCCATGATGGATTACAGACTGCTAAGTCCTTGGGTTGGTTGTCTTTAGAAGGGAGATTTTGTCTTAGATTCCTGTTGTACATGCAACGTGGCGAAGATGGAGACTTTAAACATGGCCGCTAAGGAATAGAGTCTGCGCAGAGACAGCTCCTCAAGGACATTGCACAGACACGAGATACGTAAATGAATTCTCAGAATTGTAGTGAATATGTAAACAATTTCTTGGAAAACTAATGAATAGGTATGAGTAGCTTGTATAAAGGGGGGACTGAAAAGTCCCGTCGGTGTACATGATTTTGGTGGAGCAATCCCCCATGCACCCAGTGCTGCCGAATAAAGATAACCTCCGCTCGTCTGTATATTGCTGACTGATTCTTCAAATCAATATAGAAGAGAGTTGTAAGGCATGTGAGTCACTGAAAGCCTCAGACCAGTGCATTACACCTTCATAAATTTATTGCTTGCACCACTCTATAGAACACAAATATTCTTATGCATCCCCAAAAATGATTCAGTCCAAAAGCGGTAGAAATAAATAGGTCTAGGACAAAACTAAACTTATTTTCCCAGTGACTTACCATTGGAATTTGAGTACAGACCCCTTTATCAGCCAGCATAATAATTCACTCGGCCTCAGCAGTGGGAGCATTTCTGTATCTCTTTGTGTTAACAGGAGAAAGAGCATTAGCCCTGTTCCAGTGCTGTAACATAAACAGTTCTGACCACTGCACCACCACAGCTGAGCCCCCTTCGTCCGCAGTGGGTTAGGGTTGTAAACTGAACATTACTTTCCTTTTCAGTGGCAATAACACCTCTGGCAGTTCCCAACACGCTCATTCCCCCTGCACACACTGTTCCTCAGCAGCACTGGTGCTTTTCTTCTCCCCTATGCCTTGGCAGAGTACCTGAATGGGCAAGGGGCAGAACACAGGTAGAGCAACAGGGCTGCTTGCGCTGGTGCTGCCGCCGCCAAGGTCAATGCCATCCAGGCATCCCAGGCTCGTCACATATGTTGTAATAGCTCAGCAACGTTCTCTCAGTGACAACAAGAGTATATAGTTAATATGAGAAATTTAAGGCACATTTTTTACTTGTAATAAACATTCCAGCATTTTCAGCTCTTATGGAAACTGCTTCACGAACCAAGGGCTCCCTTTGTGCACGAAAAGAAACCACCTCTTGTCACATATGAGCAAGGATGGTAGATACTGGATGTAAGGACCAGGGACTTTGCTGTGCTTCCTTCCCATTTCAGCTATAACTTCAGCAGTTCCAGAGAGCAGGGTGAGAACGATAAATTCTTACTGAACAAAACCATAGTGACCTTTAATGTGAATTGCCCTAGAGCTCCTAGGCCTTGGAGAACATACCAAAAGTTAGACTGGAAAATAGCTGTCAGCTGGGAAGTCTGCCTTTTGCCACACCTGTGATAAGCCACAAGGCAGGGGAAAATAACATGCCCTCGAAACACCACAGTTCACATGCAACCACACTTTTTTCACCGTTAGCAGCTAAAATTTCTGTACAGTCCTTGAGTACAACTCAGTTTCTCCCAAGACGTAGCTGAAAGCAGGCTGCAGCAAGTCCACCTGACACCAGCTTCTGGGTGTGCCCTTCTCTCACCACCCCCAGAGTGTCCTGTCAGCCCCCAGCACACCCTGCTCCCCCACAATACCAACACCACAAGACCTACACATGTTGTCTTGAGGGTCATTGAGTACATTGCAGGTCAAGGCTAAGATGTACACAAAAGATGATCTGCAAGTCAGCTCTAGCTCATAGGACAGCTGTGAAACACACACCCTACGTGGCTTAGATGTACTTGGACACAACAGCCCCACAAGATACAGGGGGCAACCATGAAGCAGACATAACTTTTGTGTACCTCTTTCACCAGATCTCTGTAGAGCTGATTGATTTTCCCCCACAGAAAGCTTATCTTTATCTTATGTACCCACCAAAACAAAACACCATGCAAAAAGAGCATTTAGGTTCACCAGTCAAGCCCTGAGAAGGCCACTGCCA
This sequence comes from Falco peregrinus, assembly GCF_023634155.1. Lineage (NCBI taxonomy): Eukaryota > Metazoa > Chordata > Aves > Falconiformes > Falconidae > Falco > Falco peregrinus. The sequence goes on from NC_073726.1 coordinate 64,664,775, forward strand.
TCAGCCATGCCCATGCATGAACTCAGCAAAGAGACAGAGCTTCGCATCTCCGGCATGTACCGCATCCAGCGGGCTACAGCAGTTTCACACCAGAGCTGGCTCCCTCCTGGCCAGCTGGCAGGAAGCGCTGAACAAGCCCAGGTTTGTAGAGTACTGCATGGAATTACCTCTAGCCTGCAAAACCATCATCCTAAGCATCGTGCCTTTAGTTGAGAAAATTATGTAGGCCACGTAGGTTTGCTTGGTCCTGCCAAAAGCCTCCAGCAATCCCTCCTTTATTTGTTGCTGCTTTCTATAAAAAAGGTGATTGTTATTTTTTTTTTTGTTAAGTGTAAACAGGAATGTTTGGCATGAAAAACTATTCACTTTCATGTGGCTTGTGGCTTTCTTAGGATCAAAGACTCACATTATAGGCACCCAATAACATTTTCCAGCTAAATGAGAAGCAAAAGAAACCCTGGAATTTGAGTTAAACTGATTACATAAGACTTTTGAAACTGAAGTTAAACATAGAATTTTGTTTTGAAGTCTGAAGTTTTAGGGCTGCAAAAGATTAAATAAGCTTTACTCAAAATGAATTAAGACCCTCTATTTAAGGTATTTCAGATGGTATTCAGTTAACCTACTTAACATCCAAGGAAATTTATTTAGGCATAACTGAATGAAAATATTTTTGTCAACAAAGGAAGCAGCAAATGCCATTGAAACACAAAATATAGTAAAGCACACAAGTTATGATAAACAAAAATAAACATAAGAACAACATGGGCTAGAGGTTAGAGCAATCAATATTTTCTTTAAAAAATTTTCAGGTGCAGGGTATAAAAATAGTTACTGACCTTGACACAGATGCTAAGCAGTAGCAGGTCACAACAGCCACATCACCACCCTGGAGGAAACTCGAAAGGAAATCAGCACCTTACCACCAGAGTAACAAAGGGGATTAAGTAGGAGCAGAAGGTCAGCCCCCACTAAGGGACACATCTACAATGCTGAACATGGAGGACTGGTAATGGTGTCCATTGACAGTCCACAGCTCAGCAAGGGATAAGTCAGCACAACAAGCCACCTAAGAGAGAGGACTGGAGACCACCACCCCACAGCAGAGCTCAGGAAAGGACTAAGACCCAGGCTGAGCTGAAATAGCCCTCAGGCCACGGTGTGGCCCCAGGTGAGGCTGGTTGATGAGGTTGGCTGATGAGGTTGTTAAGGCCCATTAAGCAGTTCTACAAGTTGTTCTTGAGGCTATGAGGGACCTTGAGCACATGGCTATGGGTTGCAGCGCATGCATGTGTGTGAAACTCTGCAGAAGTAACTGAGCGCAAGATGGCTAAGGGACATGCAATAGAGCTCTGAACCTATGAACTTCTGTAACCTTCCCAGGTGTCAGAACTTATGCACAAATCCCCATGGCAAAACAAGGTCAAAAAATCTGAATATGGAATAGAACAACATTTAAGAAAGCTTGGAACGAAGCAGATCAAAGACCACTTGGTGCTTCTTGTTTAAAAATCAAATTATTTCTTTTTTATAGTTGTAATTTCTCTTTTCTTCATGCACGCTGTATTTTCAAGCACCATCACCAAGAGGTCTCTAAGCTATTTCCCTTCCCCTGGCATAGCATCAGCTTTTGAAGAATCATGATTCCAGAGGTTGCTTCCATTATTCTGATTTGAAGCCATTTTGGGTACTCAGCTCACAGTACTGTTAAGCAACCAATTTTCAAAGGATGGATACTTAGAAAAAATTAACAACCCCTCGGGGTTTTTGAGTTGGAGGCATGCAAAAGTCTTATTTGCTTTTGAAGGTGCCAGGATAGAATATTTCACCACTGTAAAAAAAACAAAACAAAACATGTCACGGTGCTTGTTTTCTTTAGCCAGAACCTGTGAATCCCATTATGGGCCCTAAAATAACTATGCTTTAAAGTTCAGCAAATACAGTTCTGACTAATTTGATGACCTGTAAGCAAACTGTGAACTTAGGTCAAATTACCAACTGACCTATTTTTTCCAGAACAGAACATTATTTAGAATGGCCGTATGGCTAATGTGTACATTCATACAACAGCAATTTCCCTGAGGAGTCTGCAGCACAGAAGCTAGTAATTATGTTATGCAACATTTTCAAAACACACTCCACACATTCACGATCAACCACACAATTATGTGCATGTGCCTGTAATTTTGCCTTCTGAACTGTGGTTCTTCATAGGAACCACTGCTCTTGCAGCAATGTTCTTTGCCCACAGCGAAGTGAGAGGAATCTGAGTCATGAGAGGAATCTTGCAGGAGCTGGTCTCTGTGCCCTAGTTTTCACCCAGGATTTCTACAGTCCGTGAGTTTACCAGCTGAAAGACGACAATCCAAAATAAGAAGCCAATTAAGATGAAAGCAGTGGCTGCAGAGTCCTCCAAAACTGTGGCCCCAAACCCTGTGCTTTACTTCATCCAGGACACCTTCCCACTGACAACCTTCCCGTGCGCAGCTGCTGCTGCATCATGACAGCCAATTACTCCTATTCATCAATGCCAGTGAGAAACCTCTTGTGTTAAACCTTTAAGCCTGACCTTTAAACAGCTATGGTAAGACACACAACTTTGTCAATCAGTGGGAGCTGGATGCCTAAACTGATTAAAGAATTGGAAATCTCTTGGGTTGCTCACAGTGCTGTTAGATCCTCAGATTCATTAGAAATATTACTATGTACCTGCATCCTAGGGATTTTCAGTAAGACGCACAAAATTAGACATATTTAGACATCTCAGTTTTGAAAACAGAACTTAGTTGCTTCTGACCCACACCTCATTCTGCAACCGAACCACAAAACTGTCTGATTTTTCTTTCAAACAATCCAGAAGAATAAGTTGGTAGAATGAGTTCCTCTGGCATCTACCTGGTGTTCCCCACAAGACAAATGCAGATGTTTTTTTAAGAACCTAATTAACAGTAAAACTACCAGGGTTAATTAAACACTAGAGTTACTGGAAAAACCTCTGATGTTAGAGGCACAATTTGCTTATGTACAAGTACATGCACCTGAGCTAGAAAATTAAAATTAATGAAGATGGAGGGTGGGGAACACTAAAGCTGTTGGATACCTTCTAACCTAGGTCACTGCAGGGTCCTGAGCATGCAGGTAGTGGGTATGTCCATGTGCTCCCAGGTGGTTTGGGTAGAGAGCAACCTGTTTCTCCCCTGGGGAATAACAAAGTATGGTGGCATTTTTTGAGATACCACCAGGCATGCCAGCAGAGTAATGCACCTGCAGAAAGGATGGAGCCCTCAGACGTGTTGCAAGCAATGCTGGGTCTGAGGAGTGATTTCCACAAGGATTTGCAGGGGGGATGAAGGAGGAGGGAAGCAGCTGCGGGGCCATGGCTGCGGCATGCACCACTGGCTCTCCAGGCCAGGTGACGTGGGAGGCCACGCCTGGATGGATGCATGGCTGCAGCTGCATCCAGGACTGCAGCAAGTGCCTCCAATCCAGCGCCTGGAGCTACCACACTGAGAAGGACTTAGCACCTGTGACAGAGCCAGAGTGTTCAAGAACCACTGGATTGTCAAGGCTTTGCCATGTTAAGTGCAAAGCAATCTGAGAGATGAGGCCACAACACAGCCCTAACTGCTTTTAACAGTGTGACAAGCCCACCCCAGGTCCCCAGTAGTGCAAGGCTGGCCCTTGGCTACATACACATACTGCAGCGGTGTTACTGCTACACCCACATCTTGGCAGGAGTTGCTCCATTGCACAGACACAGACTCACAGGAGCTTCTCATATATCTTTAAAGAGCTGGAGAACAAAACTGAAAGGAAACTATGGATAATAACCAGTGTCATGGTAGGAAAATAAATAACCAAACTGTGTGGAAAAGCAGCCCTGTCAAAGGAATATATATTCTGTTGTCATGTTTGTTTTAAAGCTTTAATAGGTAAAGGTAAACATTGCAACATGTGAGTCCTGCAGGCAGGAGTCCATCTGCATGATGCTAACATAAGAACCTCATGGTTAGGAAACTCCAATCCCAGGGGATGATACATACATTTGTTAATGAGGTCTGCAATGAGGAAGGCAAATATTTCAGATCTTGCCTGGTCTTCCAGCAACATTCAAGACTGAGTTTTGCTGACCAGTGTTGTGTGATGTACATGTGATGTGTACGGGTCACGACAGCTGCACTTCCAGAGACTTCCAGAGGCTGCTGTGTGGCATAGCAATTTTGTGAAAATTCATCAAGCAAGTCGGAAGCTATCTCTTCAGAGCACTGAAATGAGGGCGCTGGCAGTACTACTTAGTTGACACATATGGCGCTTTGCTATGATTTCCATTTCAGAGTGTACTATCACTTATTCTCTGTTTTTCTCACAGCTGCTCACTTCCAGTGTTAGCACACCCAGAATAGCCTGCTGGTATATAAATAGGGTTCTCCCTCTGCTGTGCATGGCAGTGCTGCAGACTGTACCATTCCCCATCTAATTTTAAGATAGTGTTAGTGCCATTAATATCATTTTGTGTCTTCCCATACCCATACCCAAAAGCCTGAGACACTGCAGGTTCCTGGGGTTGCTTATTCTAAGGGATAAGACAAATGACAAGCAGTTACATCCCAATCTAATCAGCAGAGAAAGCAACGTCAAGGAAAAAGATCTTACTAACTCCAAGTATCTACCACATGATTCTCATGAGGTTCAGCATGAGCACTCATCAAAGCAGCCCCACCTATAAAGGAGAAATATTAGCTTCAAAGAAACCCCAGGCTTTGGGCAACACGGTTCTCCAAAGTCAAGCATGTGGTACATCACCACCAGAACCTGACTACATGACCATTTGGGGCATTGTCACATTTCCCAGCCAAGAGATGCTCATCTCTGAACCCTCACTGAGTTTCACTCAACTAGTTGCAGCCAGGCCCTGGTGTCCCTAGTTATTTCACTTTTCTGTCCTGTTCTAAAGTGCTGCACAGCCTCATGTGTCATTTAGTCGGGTACCTGACACCTATCTGCTGAGACATTGTGAAGGGCAGCAGTCCCTTCACACCTCGTGCTGACAATAGAGAAATATGACAAGGTGCAGTTATGGTAGCTAAAAGTAACTGTGCCCCAAAACCTTCAGGGGAAAGATAAGGGTAGAAGATAGGATTCGAAAATTTATTTATTATTATTATAATTATTACTACTACTACTACTACTACTATTATTGAACAGACTCTAATAGTAAGCACCTTAAAGAGGTACCAAGAAATACTGAGGCTTCTGCTTTTTTTCTCTAGCTTGATATATAATTTCTGTTTTCAGTATGTCCTTGGAAAAAGTTTGAAAACTGTGTTTTGCTCTTAAAGTGATTTTCCTTTTTCCATTTGGCAGATTCCCTGTTGTGATGAACAAAGATGAAACAAAAAAATGATCAACAAATCAATAGATTATTTTCTCTCTCTGCCCAGACTTATACAACCACTAATATCAGGGCATCTTTGTAATAAAAATATTTTCATTTTCTATTTTTACAGACTATTGTATGCTGGGATCTTGATGTCTGGGTGGCACCCCTAAATGTCACTGTAATAAAAGGCAAATATAAATTAGAGGTGTTTCAGCTGTTTTCCTCAATGTATTTTCAACCAAAATAATAAATGTTCTGTGGTCTAAAACATCCAGTTTTCCAAACAATAAACCTGACTATCAATTTAAAATAGCTACTTGCACTGTCAGCAGAAGTTAAGATTGGATTTTTCAAAAACTAAAACACTCCAAACTAAAACATTTTCTATTTTTGCGAATGGTCAAGATTCTAATAATTATACAAAATAAATATGCTGTCCAAAAATACTGGGAGAAATGATGGTCATGTTTCCAACCACTTGGTTGAATTAATAATACCACACAAATGCTCCCTCTGTTGGTTGATTTTCAAAACCTATTCCAAATATCACAGTAGCAGGCATTAAGAGAGTATTTTTTTCTTGGGGGGGTGGGGTAGAGGAAAAAACCCAAACCCCTAAAAAACCCAAACTCTATAACCCAAATTGTGGCACATAAGAATAATTTGTTCAAATTATTGCCAATCTGCAAAACAGGATTAATTAACTTTTAACAGCCATTAGACCAAATTATTTTGATCCAGAACTAAATAGTATTCACACATCAGAACTCTTAAAATTTAATTTTGGAAGGTTTGCAGGCTAATTTTTTCTGGACCAGGGAAAGTGCTCTCTTGCAGTGGAAAGAATACTACTGTTACTTTTCACTGGAGTGAAAAGGCACCACTGTGTATCATTAAGAAAACAGTTCTCTATTAGCATTGACAACAATAACACTAAGGAGGAATTTGGGAGTTTTGTTTATGCACATTAAATTTCCAGCAAGTAGTTCTTTAGGAGCAGGAGTGGTTTTGTGCAGCAAGGAGCCTTCCCGAGCCTAACAGTTGCCATCAAGGAAAAAAAAATTCTGTTTCCATGGAAACATCGGAGGTGGACCAAGCATGGATTAATCAAAATACAATGAAGCCTTTTTGCAAGGTACTAGGAAAAAACCCAGTTTAAAGTGAGCACCGCTGCTCTTTCCTTCCATTCACTCTGGAAAGCATGGGAAATTCTCCCCAAATATCTATGTGACATACAGTTTAATGAGCACAGTAACAAGTTAGGTTTTCTTACATTTATAATTAGTGTGTGGTTGTGAACTAGGAGCCAAAGATATATTAACATGAAAAAAAGAGAGGGAGTGAAATAAATAATTTAAAATTATATTTACATTCCTCTTCTATTTGTTACTGATTTTATTAAGCAGCTGTTTTTGTGTTAAAAAAAAATTAATAGCTCTTTCTGTATTCTTAGTACTGCAGGCTCGATTCTTAGTACTGAAGGCTCCTTTTGGTATTCTAAATACAAGCTATGCATTAGGGATTTGTTGTTGTTGTTGTTACAACTATACATGATATTATACCATTCTCAGCTATGACCAGAGAAGTTTCTGCCACCAGAATTTAGTTGCAAGTTCTGCCATTGCCTAGAGATGAACAAAAGAGACTACATAAAAGCCAGCATCCCTTCACCAATATTCACAACAAAGAAGAATGACAACACCGCTCCATTTTTATAAGAGCCCTTCCACCGAAGCAGTTCTTTTGTCAGTTCTTTGCGTTAGCAAAATAGACACCTTCTTTTTTACAATGCTGAAGTTAATTTCTAATTATTCTATTATCAAAAGATATTCAAAAGTGCTCTGAAGATATGAGCAGCACACAATAATTACAATAGAAATGAACAAATGTCAAATGACTGTAAACCCTCCATTTGTACACAACACCGTGATACTAATGCCAGAGACACAAAATGCACTTCCACTTCTAACCCTACCTTGGAGTGAGGCTCTGCTCTGAAAAATTGCCAGCAATAGCATTGGCAGGGTTCCACTTTTGTGTTTTTCAAAGGTTTGGTAACAAATATGCTCACAGATTTTGCTCCTTTTTATTTTATTATTTTCCAGCAGGGATCTGAGAACCAAGCTGGGTTTTCCATCTCCAGCATCACCATTAGTAACAAAGGCTTTGTCAGCCAAATTATGATTACAATAATCTGTGTGTAATCTCTTTGTTATTAAAAGATTTTTTCAGATATTACTCGGTGAAGAAGTCCCCTATTGGCAAGTGACATACATGGATACCTTGGTGCATGAGCAGGATGAGTGCTACAGGCTCCTACAGGTTTAAATGAAGTAGAAAGCAACAAATGCTTAATTTCTGTCATTCAGGCAGGCAGATATGACTCTGAACACACAACAGCTTGGGTTGTGCAACCACACACTGCAGCAGCACATCCTAAGAAATAGATTACAGTCAGCCAGTTATTACTTGTATTTTGAGAATTGTTAATGTGTTAGATATAGCCTGGGCAGATAAGCTGAGCTAGTTGCTTTCAGGGCGGTTCAGGGGCATGCACAGCCCACTATGCATGCAGCAGTGATGTACAGAAGGCACATGGGGCACCACAGGGGACCAAGAGCAGAAGGAGCTGCCCAACATAAGTTCAGGTGAGTCTTTGCAAGGGCACAGGCATGCTGAGTGGCGCAGATGTCCACACCAAGGTGCCAGCCACGGGAGCTAGGGACATATGGAAACACAGCTTCCACTCCAGTGAAAACATGGCCATGTGTCTTGGGCACAGGGAGGAATTAACTGTTCAGGGATCACAGGAGAGGCCGTCGCACCCCCATTGCTGGAGGCTGCCCTCCTAGCCCAGTTGCCACACCAGACTGGAGGGGCAGGAGCACCCCTGTTGCAGCAGGGCCAGCACAGCTGGCTGGAGAAGCGGTCACGCCAGGTGGCAAGCACAAACCGCATGGCTGAGCAGCCCGGGCTCCACATGGGTCTGCATGTGCTGAGTGACACCGGGGCTGGGAAGCACAAGGAGGGGTTTGGGGAGGGCAGGTGGAAGCAGATTTGGGAGGTTTCCCTGTGTCCCCCTTAGGCACTGCCTCCAAGAGCTTGCAGACCCTTGCTAGCTCTTTCTGCCCACTCCATGCCACGTGCCTACCCCAGCCCACCACCCTCACAGGCTGCTGCCTCTCCCGCCAGCCCTGGCCCACACTGAGCCTTTGGGGCTACGGTGGAGGGGCTGAGCCTGGGGTGTCCCACAGGGAAGGGGACAGGTGGCCCTGGGGACCACCCCGAGGAGCCTGGCAGATGGCTCTGCTGTCCCTGCAGGGCTGGGTGTCCGATGGCCAGCTCCAACTGTCTCAGCTCACCTGAAGTGAGTGGTCTCCTGCCCCCCAGCAGCCTGTGAAGAGGAGGAAAGGTTTTACACATTATTTCTTTGGCTTATATCTGAACCCGATCAAGACCAATTTCTTTCCCCCAATATATTCTTTAAGATGGCAGAATCACTGAGAAGGTGCACACAGGTGCTTGCCTACCAGTTCAGCTGCTGCAGGCTGCAGTGTGCCCCTCACACCGCATCAGCCTGGGCCAGAGCTGGCGAGAGCTGGGCAAAGCTGCGGCATTAGGCCCGGTGCACCGGCACATCCCGGCCCACCGCACTGGCATTCCCTGGCACACCGCACCGGCAAATCCCGGCCCACTGCCTCTCACCGGGAAGTACCGGCTGGCCCTGGTGGAAGTACCCCTCAGAACAGACATCTCCCTGCCACCCAGCGCCTTTCGCTGGGAAATTAAATGAAAAGGGGCGAAAGAAGCATCTTTCTCCTTGCTACCCATGGCGTTACCCCACAGGCTGATAGATGACGACATATATATACACATATAATTTTAATTTTTTTATTATTATTATTTTTTTAAGGCAGACACCACCTCTCCCCACACGTAACACTGTAGGCCCCGGCCCGCGGGCAGTGCGGTGGTGGTGGGGCAAGCTGCCACCTCTGGCTGCCCAGGGCCACCTAGTAGCTCCCGCAGCCCCAGCCGGTCCCACCACCCACCCTGTCCCACAGCATTCCCAGCGCTGGGAAGGCTGGCATAGGGGGGACACCCCGCTGCCTGCCCCGCCTCACCACCCTTCGCCTCCTCCTTGCTCACTCAGGTCTGCTCAGCTTTTTCAGCCCTGCCCCGCCCTTATGTTTTCTTAATAATATATTATATACGTAATAATATATTCACACTAAGAGGCTGGTTATCTCAGTGGGAAAGGCCTGCAATGGATAAGGAAGCGTGTAGCCTGCTCCCTTTACTCAGAGAGACATATGGCTTAGGGGGGACGCATGTCTGCGTGAAAGTGAAATAAATCAGACCATGGTTAGAACAGGACTCGCAAATTGCAACCACATGTCCTGGAAAGATTTTCATTTTGTTTAATTAAAGAAAATAATAAATAATGGCATGGCATCCAGCTCAATTATTTACGCCAGTAATAAAGAGTCAAGACACTGTCATGAGAAACAGACCAGTGCCTACTACAGAGATCAGTTTCACAGAATTTCTGTTTCCTGCACCAGCAACGCCTTGTTGAGCGGCTTTTCCCACATCAGTGTGTGCTCCTGGTGAGGGACTTGGGTCCAGGCTCCTGGCAGGGAGGGAATGAGCCCTGGAGACTTGGGGGAGCAAGGAAAGGCAGCGAGGGGCAAGGAGGGGAGGTGCAAGAGCATCAGAGTCCAAATCAGAACTGTTAGGTAGTTGTTTCATTGGGAAGGAAAATGCTACAGGTGTAAAACACAAAGCCCAGGAAGTGGTCTTTTTACTCACTCATCAGAGCGGAGCTTTATAGGATTTCTGCAAGTCTCCAGCTGGAAGGTGAGCAGCGGTGCCAAGTCCTGCTGGCAAGCTAGTAGGAAAGAGTAAGTCCTCACCTTTTTTTCCTTCAGAACCTGCCCATTATTTTCTTTTCGATAACCTTTTATTTTGTCACAGGGGTTCTTCAAGTGGAGCAGCTCCCCCAAAAGGGACGTCCCATTCTTGTACATCTCCCATCATTTCTGTGCTTTGATGTCTCTCCAGCCACTTCTGGCTTCCCACCCTCAAGCTTCCAGACATGTCTATAATGACTAAAATAAGTTCCTGCTGTTGTCCAAATCTGTGATTTTCTCTTTGGTTTTAATGAACCGATTTTAACTGTTATTTTATAGGTTCAGCCATAATTGGTACAAATAAAATGTTAAAATGGCAGACCCTGAAAGAATCATAACAAGCAACCTAAATGACAAAACTCTTATAAAAAAACCAAACTCTTTGTGAAATGCGGTTATAACACTAAATAAAAACTTCTCTGTACTCAGAAATTTAAACTAAAACATGGCAATTGGGTGACTGAAGCAATGAACATGCAAAGAAGGAATCCAGTGAATGCCATGTAATATCCAAACTGTAAATAGAAGTACTCCAATAACATTTCTTATTATAGAACTTTATTCTTGGTACATTTATAATATCATTAGATTAAATCTATCTTCATATACAAATGTGCTCTTATTGTCAGCAAGTGGAAAATCAGAATGGATCCTGTGTGGGAGGAAATGGGGGAGGAAGGTTCGGAGGGTCAGCTGGGGTTTGGAAGGCTAGATTATCTATCTCCCGAACACGGAGGTGATGTTACGTGTTGTGGCTTAGGTCAACCCAACAGCTTGCTGTCACGGAAAGGGGACAGTTATACTTCACTCTCCCCTGCATGCTTCATGGTATCAGGTCTGGCACTCACTTCTCTTGACAGAAAACCAACTTAACCAGAAAAACTAATGTCCCCATTCTCCCACTCCCAGAAAGCTACTTAAATATGGCTCGTGAGAGAAGTCGACTGAGTGGCACTTGCAGCTGGTTGCAGCACACATCTGTTATAACATAGTTATGATCTGCTTTTAGTGCTTTTTTCTCTGCCTACAGCTATTAATTACAATAATTTTCTGGAATATTCAAAAGCATTTGTTAAGAAACAGGAATTCCAAGCTCCTTAAACTTCTTGAGCTAAGGGCAGTAGCAGTTTTGTGCTTAGTTAGTGAGGTCTGGGGCCACACATTGCTCATTTCTGTTTATTTGCACTCTGCTTTCTCAGATGCTAGGCAATACCTGAATTTCACTTTCAAACTGTTCCCAGCACCCACATGAATCAGGATATCACAGATTTGAAAAACTGACTGAGATTGTCCTCCAATCACTTCAGTTTCCCCCTCCCAACATTTAGCAAAGCACTTGACTGCTGCAGGACCCATGGCATAAGCAGCACTGCGCTTGCACACCATTTCTCCTCCACTGAGCAGAGTGTGGTGGCCTTCCCACCCCTAATGGTGCCCAGGGCCACCTTAGGGTTCCCAGATGGGGCTGAAGTAACATGCTGCCTAGGAAATATTTTGCCATAGGGTTTTTAAGCTTCACCTAAAAAAAACCATCCCAAAAACCTCAGGTTTTAGTTTCATAGGAGGAGTTCTGATGTTCCTATCTTTCAAAGTAGCATCAAAATGCCTCCCCTGCCTGCCCCCGTCTAGTTTAGATTTTCCTATGAAGGCACTGGGGAAGACAACCCCAACATATGAGTGAAAGAGCAACAGAGAGCTAGAAGCGGTGATAAACCTGCTGGGTGGCCACAGTTCTCCAACCTCAACTTAGAGGCCGTGCATGGCTGCAGTCCACCTGTGCCTCAGCCTGGGCTTGCCATGTATGGTTAAGAATAGCTGATTTATTTGTTTTCCTCCCGTGTTCTATTCCAAAAAAAAATTACGAAGAACATTTGTGGCTGGGAGGAAGCAGAAAATGACCCTTTGGGAGGTGCAAGAAACCCACAGAAACCCTGACTCATCAGACTCACTTTCAGTTTGTTTGGCTGCCTGTATCCTCCTGTCCCTCCTTGTCCACCCCCCCTCCTTTGCAAACTTCACCTGATCATCTCTCCCAGGTTTCTTGCTCTACCTATTCACTTTCTTTCCTTTTTCTCTCTGCAAGGCTCTCTTAATCTTTCTTTTGTTTTATTTTACGTTGGGGTTTTTTTTTTTCCTTTCCCAGTTTCATATTCCCTATCCATGTCCCTCTTCTGTCGCTTCCTGTAAATGTTGTAACCCACTAGAAAAAGATCACAGGCCAAAAAAGAAAGGAGACAGGGCAAAGACAAAGTCTTATGGAGCCTTATAGAACAAAACCATTCTCACAGAAAACTTTTAAAGAAACAACCTGTCTTCCATTTGATATTTCTCTTGGGGTGGGGAATAATCTTTTTTTTCCATTAAAGCATCTTGCTGAAATGCTAATAAAATGGAGTCTACATGTACACCTGTACATTCTTTTCTTTTTCTTACCTTCTCTATTTTTTTTCCCTTTTTCCTGACCAAAACCACTGTGTGGTACCCTGTGCAGAAATACATAAACTACCGTGTAATTTTATTCAGAGCTCATTGTGGCTGTAACACATACGAGCATCTCAAATCTGTAGTTGGCAAATTGCTGGCACAACCGGGTCACTAAAAAAATCTCAGGGAGTGCACGACACCTTTCATGGCCGTTCCACTGCTCAGAGCAGACACCTTCTCCTCCCTCTGAGCAGCCAGCTCTGGAAGATCAGGAGAGACAGAGAGCTTTAAAACAACATTAACATTTAGTTTTTAAATGAATGTGAGAAACATCGCAAAGAAAGGTAACCAGCAAGGGCTTACCCGCACACAACGGAATATCATTTTGGTATGGAAACAAGGACTATCAAACTGAGATTCTACTGCCGAGTAACCAAGCCATCAGCAACGGGATGCTGTGTTTTGGGTACCGGTGCCCTCCGAAGGCGGTGTGGAGGAGCAAGCCCCGCAGGCCGCGCGCAGCAGCCAGCAGTTGGCACTGTTGCTCCACCGGAGAAGCGGCAGCAGCGCCAGCCAGGGGCGCAGCGGCAGCCAGCCCGCAGCCAGCCCGCAGCCAGCCGCACCTTCCGAGCATCCCTCGCAAACACGGTCACGTTACACTCTGCCTGCACGTGAGCACAGCCCCGCTACATAACACACACTCCGCGCAGACGTGTCACGAGAAAGGAGAAAAGATTTCCATCCTCACTTAGACCCTACAAGTGCAAATCTAACCTGTCCAGTGAGACAGGTGGAAAATAGGATGACGTGCTGCAAAAAGACTTGGGAAATTCAAATTAATTTGCAATGTGTGGCAAAGTAGCACATGACAAAATCCTTCACAAAGGCAATAAGGTACTTCAGAACTCACTCCAAGAGTATCTAGAAAATGGAAGTTTTCTTCTAAATGAGAGGGACCCTTCTCTCTTTCGGGGGTTTGCTTTTTGCTGTGCAGCCCAAAGTAGCAATAGTTGGTGTAGGTAAGTGAGCGAAGGCCAGAGCAGGGGCTGTTACAAGAGAAAGACAGCCCTGCAGAACTTGCTGATACGAATAAAAAGGTATGTGACAACTTTTCCTGTCACAGAGCCCTTCAGTACCTCATAAACCTTGGGAAAGTCACAGCACAGCAAAAGGTAAAGTGAAATCCTGTTACTTTACAACTACTTCCCCAACACCACCACCCTGAAATTAAGGAGGTTAAACCAACTTACACTTGTGCAGCAGGGGCAGGGAAGGGGGAGTCTAACTGGGGAAAAAATACTACCCCCACCCACAGACCCGCTTTTCATGGGTTTTAGTACATGCCTTGGCAAAAATGTTAAGTAAGGAAGAATGCATAAGAATGAAGTAAGAACAAGTTACATTTTCAAGAATCAAAATATAATCAACTGGAAACATCTTGGAGGCAAGAAGGAAGAAATTTAAATGAAACACAATACCAACACCAAACCCCCTATATTTCATTGTGAATCCACAGAAAAGGAAACCACTTCAGTACATCACATGGGGAACTTTACCCAGCTCCACGCACAGAAACATGAAAGCTTGTCTGAAGGAAGGGTACATGTCTGAGCTCTGCCTGTGCTCCCTGCTCAGCACCAGAGCTATTTCATCAAACAAGGGGTATTCTGTGATCAAGGTAATGACTGGCCTTGCACACACACAAGCCAGAAAGGCAGAGAAAAGCCTGGGCTAAATAAATTAGATGGTTAAGGGCGAGAGATTCTTACTCAAGGTCTGTCTGCTGGTCACTGGTTTGAGAACAGAAAAAAAGACCCCATGCTATGAGAAAGAAAAAATAAAAAGCAGAAAGAATTGTTGAGAAATAGCAGAAAGACATCCAAAGAAATGAATTCTGGGGTTCAGAAAAGAAAACTAGCCAATAAGCTAGAGCAGAAGTTTCACTGTGCATTAAAAACACCCCAAGAACAAGAGACAGCTTTGTCTAATAATGTGCCACAAGAAAAACATGGCAGCAGCAGCAGTGAAATCCTTCCCTGCTGTGACTGCAGCAGCAGCAATTCCAGAACACATCGGGGGGGCATGTATATATTGCATTTGGTTTAATAGCCTGAAAAATAAGTAATTAGTTTCTTTACATTGAGGAAATGATGCATTTCTTGGACTAGAGAGAAAGAGGAGGCTGTTTAGCAATACATTACCATGTCTGCCTGTTGCAATGAGCCTCCTCAGGGCAGACCATCCCTTGGGGAGCTGCACCTGAGTTTCTCTACCTGTTATTGGCACAGCCTCCAAGATCATCTTGCCAATGAGTTGTCTTTCTGAGAGCACATTCCCTCAAAGCAAACCTACCACCAACTGCATAATATTTACCAAGGAAAACCTTTGTAAATCCTAAAAGAAAATAGAACGATATTAGCAAACCTCATTTATAATAAATAAAATGAATATTTATTCACTATGTTGTCTTACATTGCTACCTGTAGTGACATACATTCACTCTAGTTACAGCAGTATATAAGCATGTGGACAAGGGGGATGCAGTGTTGTCTTTTTTAGGTTTACCCTGTGCTAAGGCCCCAGCTATTGCCCAATGTGAAGTGATATATGAGTGAGAAACATCAATGCACAGTACTGAGAAATCAGCAACCAATTTCTGCATGTCTGTGACATACAGCAGGGTCTCACTGCATGGCCTAAGTCATGAATATCTTACATATTCTGTGTATTCACATACAAAATTCAAATTACAAAGTTTAAACTACTTCTGATTATGGTCTGGGGTCTCCATGTGCAGAGACCGGGACCATATAAAACCCATCAGGCCAAGTCAAGAAGCATCAATCTTACACCAGTTATGACCATTTTGTATTTGGAAGCCCCACTACCACCAGAGAGATTGCCATATGGAAACTGAGTTGAACTTTGCCTGTATGTAGTAATCAAAGTTGGGAGCTGCTTTCACAAGGGAAACTTGACACAAGAGCACCTTTAATCTCACAGCTGTTTCTGCCCATCGCTTCCAAGGAAGCTGCAGTAACAGTAGGAAAACTAGATGCCTCTAGTTACTTGGAGATCTGGATCTTAAAATACCACCACTAGACGTCCCCTTAGCTCCAGCCAACCAAGCAGAGGTGCTTCTGCAGCCCTGACAGCTTCTTCCAGCCACCCTCTGCAACACCAGAGGCCAGAGCAGAGCAGCACAGGCATATGAGTGCAAGCAGCAGGAACAAGGACTTTCCAAGGACTCTACCTACAGCCTCACCGTTTCTAGACCATGTCAGCTGCACGCATGATTTAAGTGCTACAAGTCACACTCCATGTTTGCCAAGCAGAGACATACCTTAAGTATTAACAGTTGGCTGAGAAGAATGGGTCCATTCAGGCCTGGCTGCAGCCTGCCTTTGCCTTCTCAACTGCCCGGGGAAAACCACCGAGGTGGATCTGCACCAATCCTGATCCTAGCACGTCTGGAAATTTCCTCTGGTACCTTAATTAAGAAGCCAAGGTTCAGCTGGTGTAAGGCAAAGCAGCTGTCTTTGACTGTGATGGAGTCACAAGAGTGATGCCAGTCTGTGCTCTTTGAATGGCCCTTACCTTTCAGAAGAGAAGATCTGACATTCCCCACATCCTGCCTGTGACATGAGGTTAGATAAAATATGTTTAGGAGGCGTGACCTGGCCTGTGGCCCGGCTGTCTGACCACAGTAACCGCGCTCTTTCCTTATAAACAGGACACTGTTCCTTCTGGGTATCTGTGATTTGCCAATTCAGCTCTATTCAGCAATGGCTGTGGAACACTGTTTGAAAACACTGCTGTTCCTGCAGCTTTGACGAAATTCAGAAAAATCGGCTGTTGCGTAGCCACTTGAAGTGGGTTGTTTAGGTACTTGAAAAGGTTTTGACCTGGTTCTTAAGGAGACTTGCCTGTTTGACAGCTGTGTTCATCTTCTGAGACTGACACCCACTTGCACCTTATGTCATAGCTCACAAGAATGACATCATCACCATCACTTCAGGCATTTCAGCCGGAATAGAAGCAGCAATTGAGAGCTAAGGTAAATTCTGCTCTAGCAGGGTGTCAGAATAAAGTAAATGACACCGTGGAGGATGTCCTTTTGGGGGTCCAGCTAAAGCAAAAGCAAAAGCAACCACCATTAACCTCCTCCCTATTCACTTCCCCGCCCCCCCCCCCCCAGTAACATAAGTGCAATATTCCCCCTACCAATAGGCAGTATTGTGAATAACTCATCATGCTAATTACCTGGACACAATTCCAAATATCCCACTAATAATCACCGCAAGATGGCCTGCTGTCTTGCTGTGCTCAGGTATTTCACTGTTGACTTTGGTAGGCACCTGTGGTTGCTCACCCCAACCTGAACGAGGTTGCAGGATGGTTGTTGCTCCTGCTCCTGCCGGATGGCAGATCACAAGCACGTACTAAGAGAACACAAGCTCTTTGTAATAAACCTTCTTATATTCCTTTCACAGTATCCAAGCCCTGCCACTCGTTACATACTATCAGCCAGGACACCCTTAGGTGCTTTAAAACGATATTGGTATGGTAGAGAGGAGTTTTCTGTCTTCCAGGCAAGCCCCTGCTCAGCCAGGAAGGGCTATAAGTCACCTTCTAAGGTGTGAGTTGACTTTCTTGTCTTCTGTGTTCTATTAGAAATACAAATGCTGTATATTAAAGTGAGCAGAGCACACATGAAGTATAGACAATGGAGTTTTTTGCAGGTTAGGGCAAGAAGTAATAGTCTTTAAATCAGAGGAAGGGAGGTTCAGGTGAAGCATAAGGGCCTGTTTTCCAGCAGTAGGGATGATGAAGCAGTGGAGTGGAGCACCTGGGGGTGGTGAGGGTCCTTGAACCCTGGACATCCTTGAGGACAGGTCATGAAGGCAATCCTGAGAGGCATTTGCCTGCAGTTGACTCTCCTTCTGTCCCCAGCCCCATCACCCTTGGTACCACAGCTTCACAACGGGAGCAGTCTTGACTATCTAATTTAAAATCAGATCTATCCCTGCCGGGGACTGTGACTATAGCAGTTGCAGAAGATGCAGGAATTCTTTCTCTTTCAGAACTCAGCTGGGGTTATTTCACAAGGACAGTTTCCGGTCAAAAAGGGGGCAGAGCTAACCCATTTTTCTGCCAACTCCACCCTCTGTAAGTAGATGCCAGTCTTTCTTTGGACTTTGTCTCTGAATTAGAAAGGTAACCAAAAGGCATCAGATAAGAAACTGGACACATCAAAACAGTCAAACAAAACCTGAAGGACTTTGATAATAAATACACATGGAGTGAAGACATTTTCACATGGATCCCTTACTTCAGCATGTAGGAAGACCTACAGCGGGAATTTAATTTAGGAGAACAAAATACAGCATTGAGATCTTTATAGCAATCTCTAACCACTCTCTGGGGCTTTTTGTCCCACACACAGGCCACAAGCTCACAGAGGTGTCATCTTTTGGGTACCATACAAACACAGGACTAGTGCAGGAATACCCTGGATGGTAACGTAATACAAACAGAGATAAGGGAAGAACACCACTAGTGAACAAATGCAAATGCACTCCAATGACCAGAAAAATCCTGGCTTGCTTCCTAGAGAAGCTATAATAGCACCTGAACCAAAGAGGCCTCCTGGAGCAAAGGACAACGTAAGTGTTAGCCAAAATACGTTGGCTACATAAATTGAATAAGAACTTCATTACAAAGCAAAATATATCCAGAGAAGTACAATTAAAAGATTCAGTTTAAAAGCAATGTACTCATGCCACTGTAAAATGCCACTTAAACAAACTAAACTTAAAACAGTTTAGCTGGTTTAGCTTATCAGTTAATTTATACAGCAGGGTTGTGCCAGCACAGCAAGGCCAGCTCAGAAAGTGGGAATCAACCCAGCTACATCCCCTCACCAAAATATCTCTCCTGGCAAAAGTCACGTGGAAGATGCAGCGGTGCTGGTGGAAATGGTTTCTGCTGCCTGAGCCTGGGCTGCTTGGAGGTGGCGCGGCTTTCCTGGCCACATGGGCCCCCAGCACCGCAGCCACAGTGGCAGGGCTGCTGCCCCAAGTGAAAAACATGCACCCACAGCCATCTACACCAGGTTCCTTCAATGGACTTGAACTCCTTCCTAAATCAGTCGGTAACTGCAGCTGCCTCTGCATTCACTCCTAAACTGAATACAGTTGGTATCAGATCCATCCTTCCTCTCCCTCTGAGTCACATCCATGCACACACAGACATACCAAAGGCATGTAGTGCAGCGTTCATTTAGTTTAATTTCTTGGGTTTCACTTTCCAGCAGACATTCTTCATGGCTGCCAACTCTTCTTGAGGTTAAAATATGGCCTTTTGCTCTGGTCAGTTCAGAAAGGGTAGAGTTTTTGCTTTGCCTCTGGCTAAGCAAATGACACCTCAAAACCAGCTATATCAATAATTGTAGCACTAATACATAGTGGAAACAGAGGCTCAGCTGAAAAGTCTTTCAGCTCTCCATGTCAGAGAGTAACTTTGCTTGGACCCATGAAAGGAACTATTTTTTTCTTTGAAAAGGATGCTTTTTCACTTTGATGCCAGGCTGCTGTAGCTACTCAAGTACGCAAATCTGAGCAAGCCACCAGGACAAGTGTTAAAAATCTCCCTGGAAACAAAAGCACTGTACAAACTCCAGCATCCTTCTCCCACCTTCCAACCAAAGGCTGCTCTAGCAGCTGGTAGGATGAGGCTCTCTGGTGAGGTGGGAGCAGAATCACGACAACTTATTGTTATGCACCATCCTCAGTGTTTTGCTGAGTTAGGAAGGGACAGGACACCAAGCACATTCCTAGGCACTCTGCCAAACTGGGCCTCAAAGGGTAAGCAAAAACTAATATGCAGGACACAAAAGCGTCTTTTAAAAAAAAGGAGGGGGCACCAGATGGTCACTGAAATGGTCCAGAACAGGGGAATGTAAATGAACATTTTGAGTTCTGCTTTTAACATCTTATTAAACATACAAAGATCTGTGTCTTAGGAACACACCGCGTTCTGGGAGAGCAAGCCACATTAGGCTGCGATTTTGCAAATAATCCATCTCCAGAGTCACCAGTGAAACCACCACCTCAGAGCTTGAGCATCCCGCTCCTTCCAGCACCACAGTTGGGCATAATCACCCCAATCAGGGGTTTTTTTCCTGATAAACTCACTTCCAGTATCATTAAATAGTAAATTACCAGAAGCAGGTTTTGTTCATTTGCTTTTTAACTGCAGCCTGATACAACACAGTGTGCAAACTCTAACGAAGGGCATTTGTACACCAGTGTGGGTTGATACCATAGTTTAACAGAGAGGAGCTTTGTAAAGGAGAACAAGGCTACTGCAGTGTGCTCTAGGGCTTTTACTTCCTATAGCCAGCACCGGATCTCTGTTCCATGTTAATGAACAGCTGCTGTTCATTCACCCGTCAAGGTGGTCCGGCGGGACGGGCCACTATGGGACAATTCAGAGGGGACACGCCACACGCAAAGTCTCTCCATTTATCTGACCACTTCACATCAACAATACTTCCAAAATCATCCATGCGTATCGCAAAACTCAAGAAGTCACATGGCATCATTTAGGTTTCATGCTGTTTGGTTCAAAGACAGAATAGGCAAGAAAAGAGCTCTGCTTCTCAGAGAAATAAGCTCTGTTACAGCCAAGAGGCAGCCGTTAAAAAAGTTGTGTCCCTTCGGCAGGGGATCCCAGAAGAGCTTTTGGGCTATTACAAGGTCTTGTCATCTGGTGGGACACACAAGAAGCCACCCTCCCACACAAGTTAATGTTCCAGTGATTTTCATTTGGCCTCAACAGTCTCTTGGCTACTTAATAGAATTACATTTCTAAAACTTAAACACTGAAATGAAATTTCAAATGTTAGAAATTTCCATGCTGCCATCCTTGCATTTCTCATACAGAAGAATGCATTTGTTCTTAAAGAAGGTTACAAGCTAAAATCTTGGAAGCCGCTACAAGGGAAGAAGTATATAACACGATATGAGATAGTATATATAATATAATAGGAAGGAGTCTGGGTACAGTGAGACACAGAAGAGGCTGCCTGGGCATCACTCCACAAAGCCAGGTCCAGAAGACCTGGCAGAGGAGAAATTTGTTCTTCTTCATCATTCTGGGAACCAAAGTTTATCAAGCTTTGTCCAGCACACTTTTCTACAAGTTTAAGCACTGCATCTCACACTTTTATATGGAGCTGTGGAAATGGAATATTAATTGCAGTCTGCTCTTAAATGATTTACCTAAGATAAAATAACTCAAAAGTCAATTATTTAAAAACAAAAATATTAATTCACCTCCATGCTGAAATAAGAGTCCAGACCCTTGCACTGGTTTGCCAGAAACCTGCTTAACCACACAGCTTTACTTAAGAGGGTGTAGCACTTTTTTACACAAACCTGGGAGACAGCCTTGCCTAGGAAAGGTGGTGGGGACAGGGACTGAAGGCCAGCCCAAGGAAGACCTGGCCATGTGACTGCAGGGTATTTTTTGTGCTTTCCTTTTCTTCCCTGCCAGCTGTCCATCCTGCCTGGGAGCCTGCCTGCCTCCCTAAGTACACGTGAAGGGTGAGCCATGCTCCCGGCCGGTCCTCTGAGTGCTGCAGTTTCACCAGCCTCATGACAGCTTCAATCAACCTCCTGTTACCTTTCCTCTCTCTCCCCTGAAAAAGCAAAGAAAACCGCCAAGCCTCTTCAAAGCCAGTTACCAAGCAGAAATGAAGCAGGAACCCGAAATAGAAACATTGCCATGAACTAGATTATTTACAGGCTCAAGAGAAAGAAATGCAAATACAAACCCAGTGATTGCCCTATCCTTTTAGTTTCTATTTTCTTACCTTTTTGTTTTGGCATGAGAAATAGCCAGCAGGTGACAGTAAGGTCAGGGTATCTCTGGTTACAGCAGCATCTAAGAAGCGTTTTTCTAGTAAAATGATACCATGTACAAGCCACACTATATAAAAAGCAAAGGAAGCACAGGGCACGGAATACAAAGCGCTCCAGACACAGAGGTATCCACACTAGCCTTAAATGATGATACCCCAGCTATAGGTCCTGCCCAAAAACCAGGATGTTAGCCCATGCTAAACCCGGCACTGCCATGGCAAAGCAATTAAGGATAGCTGAAAGAGGTAATGCCACCACTGCAGCTGCTGGGCTCATGCATCTGGGTCCCTACCTAGAGCTGGTTCCTCCCGCCGTGTTGGAGGGGGCTTGCACACCTGATAGACATCTAGTCTGGGCAGATGGTGTGAACAGAAAGCACTATGTGGCACTGCCAACATCAGCCACAGGGTAGGGGAGAGTGAGTAGGATGTCATCACCTGAAAGTTTGGGAGGCAACTGCCCCCCCTGCCCTCTGCCCAGCATTCCTGCCAGTGCAACAAAAAACGCAGCTGCTTTTGTTTTTGCAGGTGTGTACAAGATTTCCCATCCTAGGAGCATCCCTTCCTCTTCTTTTCTGTTAGGTTTGAATCCTTCAAACTATTGATTTTCACCTGGTTTCAAAGCAGCAGCAAAAAATCAGCAAAGGTTCATTATATGTAGCAGAGGCTCCCCAAAAGATTCATAAACCTTTCACTAAGCTGGCCAGAGCTTCAGCTTTCTACCAAAGTGCCTGAAAACAACTTGTCTGCTTTCCCATTAGGAGGCTTTTGCACAGCTCTAGTGCTGATATTACAGCAAGGACTTTTTGAAGCTGTTGATTGGCATGTGTTTTCTGTTTATTTTCTAATAAAAAAGAATCACATGCACTAAGTTTTCTGAAAAGCAACTGTACAGGCACTCAGCCACAGGGAAAAAAAAAACTGTAAAAGTCCCTGATGCTTTCCATTAACATCGAATTCAGACAGTTTCATTTACAAATGGGACTGACCTCTTATTTAAGTTCTTTAAGGCATAAAATCTGGGAAAGTTTATTAGTCCACTGTGGCAAATACATTCTCTGAGCAACAAACAGGTCTCTGATCACTTTTACTTACATCCAGACATTTCAGAAGTGGTTGAGTAGATGTTTTCCAGCTTTCTGTTGGTGGAGGGCTGGCTGATCATGGCTTGTACACTGGACCCTGCTCCCATTGAAATGAACAACTAAATCCTCACCAATATCACTAGGAAGAAGAGCAAAAAGGAGTGCTCAAAACCATGTGCGCCTATCAAAAATCTCAGCTTTTTTCACAAATGTGCTTAGACTTTCCCTGGCCCCACTAATCACATTTCCATAACTTTACCATGGCTGAGAAAATCCCAATTTGCCATTTTTTGATCATTATTCAAGTTTCTGATTATATTTGCAAAAAAGACCATAATATGTTGTGTTAAGGTATAATGAAGTGGCAACTGTCTTCATCCCATTTGCATTCCTAGAAGTGATGGGAAGCACTTTATGGCAACTTTTTCCCAGAAGAAACAGTTGAGGTGCTGCAAGTTCCCAGCCCCAGGGAAGGCCTGGCTGGTGAGAAGCAGGACAAGCCCTGGCAGCCACAGGGATTACAGCACTGGAGGCAAACATGAAGGAGAAAGTTTAATTCCTTGTTGTGACAGATTTCAGCAAATGCTTGAACTTCTGTCTCCTACATCACACCCAGGTGCTCTCCTCTCATGATTAAGTTAATCATCATTTATTATCTTATTTTTCTTCTCAGTTGCTAAATCTCTAAACATTGGTCAAGAGGGGAGCAGCCCCATTCAGCAAGCTCACAGAGGCAGGGGCTTCACATCTACATCAAGGTCCACCCAAGCTGTGACTTGAAGTCTGTTGCCCCTTCACCTCCCTCCCCACCAGACAGGGCTTTATCTCCTGAAATCTCCCCCACTCAGACTTCTTCCCACCATCATTTATAAAGCTCTCCTTTTGCTTTGATGAAGAATGAAAACCAAATGTGCCAAACCTGACTTTTGCATAAGGAAACCTTCCATCACCATTTCCTGCCAACCCCAACCATTGCCTTATTAACACGTATGTATTTCAGGGGTACAGACTGCCTCAACGATAGTGGAAATTTAGATAGGAATTGTGGAGCAAGGGCACAACATGCAACACAACAAGGATCTAGATAAGGAGAAAACTGAGACTATCAGTATGTGTACAAATGTGTTTCTGTAGTATATATGCTGGTTTCTGCAGAACAGAGAGTATTTCCAAAAATGAAATTGTCCTGAAGGGAACAACAAATGAAGAAAGTGAACAAAGGAGGAGATGACAAAATGAAGAGATTTCTAAAAGAAAGGGGCGTTTAAAAATACAATGATGGGGCAGGCTATAGAGAATTTAAATACCAGCCTGCAATAAATGTGGTGTAACAGGATCCCTGAACACAGCCCAGCTCTGAGAGAGGTTTCAGCTCCACTTTACAGGCCTGTCTCTTCGACTTTGTCTCTGTCACATAAATGAACTGAAATGAACATATGTTTTTAAGTTTGTTTCTAAAATAACCAGAGTAAAACAGAAATACCGCACTGCCCACACCAGTCTCCCCCCACCTTCCTCAGGGGAAAGAGCAGAGAAAAACCATGCATGTTAGTAACATCAGATGAAGTGCTACAGCAATGAGGATTTATACAAAACAGAGCTGAGAAAAGGTCTGTTGGGTCCCAGCTGAGACAAACAACCAGCTGTGAGAGCAGGCAGTGACGGCGTGCCAAGGCTCATTCACCCCCAGCCTTGCTGGGCTCCCTGGGGCACACAGCAGCACTGCAAGTATGCAAGAGATCACCAGGCATGTTGCAGGGACGTGTCCACCTTCTGCAGTGTGTAGAGCTGAGGATGGGCACCAAGAGCATCCTGTAAACGGACGGGATGGGAGGTGCAAGGTATTGCTGCCCCAGGCTTTGCTGTCCTTTCACACAGAGATAGACCACATCCAAGGGACTCTAGGTACCAAGGAGATGCTTTTGCCCTTCAGAGGATGCTATAGCAGCCTGAGAGGTGCCCTGACAAGCTTCCTTCTAAGGAGCAAGGATCCTGGAGTTTTAATCACAGTAACAACTGAAAAGGAATTTAGAATTGAAGAGATATGTGTGGAACTGGCAAGGAACAAGCATAAGCAGGAAGCAAAGAGTGGATTAAAACAACTGCTTCCTGGAGAGAAAAGAGACGGTTAACAGAGCACGCATGCTTTTCAACTTGATTGATCCCAACGAAAGTAATTTCTGCTTCAAAATCAAAATGTGATGGAAAATGTCACAACAAAGTTATCAAGTCTAAAAAGCTGTTCCTTATCTTATTCCACACTGAGCAGATGCCATAACTTCAGGGGTACTTTATTTCAATTCCAAGTTTATATCCCGAAGGATAGGTTTGCACCTTATGAAGATAAGGAGGACACAGGGCTCTGGTAGCCTCCACCTTTTATTCACACTCTGTCTCTTGGCCTGCACTGCAAGAAACCCAAGGCAATTCCTATGCCCAGCATCAATGATTCCCTGTAGTTTCTCTGCATATTTCCCATATTGCTGCAAGTACATCACTATGCAAAAAGCCAGCCGTGAATGCATCTACATCTACTTGCCTCCTTTCTACCCTAAACACTGAGCCCTGCAGAGTCTTTTCCTTTCACAGGGCCAGTTGTTGCTTGAAAATCCAGGCTAAATGCTCTTCAGTGAAAAAAAAAAAAAAGGATTTTAGGTCATTTTACCTTTGTGTCCACAATAAGCAGAACAATATACCTGAAATGGCAGCTCAGTTTTTCATGAAATTCAGACATATGGACTATCTAATTAATAATCATTATGCTCACAAAAGTTTCATTTCTCAATTTGGACACTTGATAATTTTCAGGAAGGCCTATGTGAAAGAGATCATCAAACTGGTAGGAGAACCCAGACCCTCTGGCCTAGCGTGTCACTTTGTGAGATTACAAGATTTAAAATTACTTCTGTTAATGAAGGAATCTAGGAAAGATGGTATTCCACTTTGAAGCATTTTATTTGCTGTCTGCCCACAACAGTATTGTGCATAACTAGTTGAATCGCTGTCACAGGACAGAGTCAGCATCAGCAGAGCATACATAGCTATTTTTTTAAATGATTAAAAATTTCAGGATATAACACTTCAAAGGTGCTTTGACAACAAGGGAAAAAAATTACTTTGCAAAATTTTAGAAAGGTCAAATGTCTCTTTATTGCTTTTGAAACATTTAATAAAAGTTTTATGGCACAATCCTCCCCTAGGGCCACCATTAATCCCTTATGGCTACAAAAGATACCAAGTAACCTATGGAAGCTGGAAGAGAACATTTTGTTCCTTGTTTCCCACCTAATACTGTTTACTAAACTAATTACAGAAGATTTAGTAAATCATCTCAGAAAAAGAAGTTGCTGCAAGCTCCCCATTCTTGTTACGACAAGCAGCCCTATGACTTGTTCTGGGTTCTAGTCCCAGCTCTGCCCCAACTGTTTTTCCAGTCTTATGCAAACAAGGAATTGTTCGTCTGCTTCCATTTCCTAATCCTAAATTGGATCACTACCATTTGATTTGCAAAGATGCTACACAACACCATGGAGAGAGGAGGTTTAACATCATGATGCCTAATTACACAAGATGACATGAGGCACAGAAAAATAGTAGGGTAGAAGGACTGGCCTTTCATAAAAGGCAGCTATTTGGGCATAAGCTTGAATAAACCTGATAATGAAGTTCAAATGGGCAAGGTGGTATGGAAGACAAGTGATAGGCTGGTAGAGCTTGGCAGAATATGATAAGTACGTTTCACAATACATCAGGAGATTTCCCAATCTGCTGATGTACATGTGAACATCAAAAATTCAGTGGCAACGTGGGAAAAGCGGATGGTGAAAAAATAAATTTTTTTACCTCCACTGCAAAGCCGACAAAAAGAGTGGCCATTGCAAACTGAGAGAGTTCTGAAAGGAAAAAAACACCTTGTGCTTTCATCAGCATGCACTGCCTTGGTACTAAATGTGGAATGAAGAGTTGAATGCGGTTGTGAGTCCCGTCAGGCCCGCTAAAACCTCTGTTCATAAAGCACAGACATTCAAGTGGGACTTCATGTCCTTTGGCAGTGCCACTCTGCCCCCCCAGCACCGCCCCCCTCCCCGCCTGCCGAGGTGGTCCCATTCCCGCCTGCCAGCTCCAGGAAAAGGACTAACCCACACAAAGATGAGTTTATCTGGCTTTTTAAAGCACTCTGGCACACTTTAAAAAGCAAGCAGGTAGGCGAAAATGCATCAGTGGGCTGCTTTAAAGCCTACTCTTCCAAATTCCATGTTCCTGCATACAGAGAGCATTGCCAACTAGCAGCTGGCACCAGCAAAACCCCCACCACCTTCTGTTTTTACAGCATCCCAGGAAATACCTGCAAGCAAAGGAACCAGCGGGCTGTTAGACTTCACCCGGGGAGCTCTCTTTACAAGCTGATAGTTTCCTCCTCCTGAGGTTGGCTCCGGCCCAGGCGAGATGTACTTCAAAGGAAGAGCCTCCCTGGTAGGGACTTGGAGCTGGAGGTGCTGCATTCACCAGGAACTGGCCAGTTTGGGACCCTCATCTCCAAGGCTGTGTTGTTTTCACCCTTTTGAATAGTAAAAGAGAAGGGAAAGAAACTGCATGTGCCTGTTCTCTGCTATTTTACCTCAAGACCATTTGACAGGTGGTGTGCTGTGGAAAAATGTTTTTTCTCCCGACTGCAAGAAGTTGCCAGCGTGACCTTGTTGTAATTAGTCAGACGTGTCTGCTTGTTGCTGGAGGCAAGGAAAGAAACAGTGTGTCAGCAAGGCTCTTAAAGCAGGTGTCACAGAAAACAGCTGTTCATCCAGCGCAAGGAAGTGAAATGGTCGTTCATCAGAGCTGAACTAGGAAGACCTCCTGGACCGCCCTGAGGTGGACCCAAGGGAGCTGTGTGAGGTTATAAGCCACGTAAGCATGTGAGGTGACTGGAAGGGTGGTGGTGTACTGAGGTGAGCCCCTGACCAAGCTCCGTATTGAAAAGAGACGAGAAATCTCATGGTATTGGAACATGCTGAGATCTGGTGATGCATCTTACTCTGTCCCAAGAGCCTGTTTTGAAGTGAGGGGCTCACATGGGTGCATGACCCTCTCGGTGAGTCACTACCACTGAATCAGGAGTTAAAAAAAACCCAGAACTACAACCCCCCAACTCCCAAAACTTGCATGACATGAGCATTATCAACATCTTCCCACAGTGCCTAACCCTGAAGACAGGCACCTGAAGAAAGATGAGGAAGGGAGCCCACCGCTCCTCTGCCCTGTAAGTGAGTGGGGCTGCGAATGCACGAGCACCTCTCCTCGGGCTGCCGCTTCTGCCACTGCTGACTCAGAGCCGGGCGCAATGCACGGGGTATTTTCCACCGGCATCAAAACAGGGTTTGGATTTGCAGGATGCCAATGGAAAGGGCTTTATATTGACAGGATCAAATAGCAGGCCAGACTAACTGAGGTGAGATATGAGGACACTTACTCAGGGCCAAAGGTTAATGCCTCCCCACATGGCAAAGGTCAGTATCTGAGGAATCCAGGGGCCACCATGCAGCTACTGACCTTTGCCCAGGGATCTGACAGACAGACCTCACCAGCTCCAGAGGGGTGCATGAGCCATGGCAGAGACAGTCTGGAGCAGAAACTGAGATACTGTTGCTAGAAGAAAGCGATAACATCAGTAAACAGACCAGGGGAAAAAAAAATAAGCTAGCTTCTGGCTTGATTCCTTACAAGCCCTGCTCTTAGCACATTCGAGCATAAGGACAGTGCCCAAAAGACAGCAGGCTCATGTAAACGACACTGGTAAAGGACTAGAGGATTACCTCTCCAAAGCATTAGGAAGACTACTTTTTCAAATGGAGCATCTCTTCCCCTCTCCCAACAGCTGCTGGTCCTCCAAAGGAGCTCCTGGTCTCCCACAGGGCCTTTCAGCCCATCCATAGCAGCCCCTGCAGGCTAACAGAGCAGCTCATCACCTGAAGTGGACCCCAAAGGGAAAAAAAAAAAAGCACATTTTAGGGGCCGTACTGCTGGGTGCCAGCCACCCTGCCATCATGCCATAGGAAACACTGTAGTGGTGGTGGTGTATCAGCAGCCTGGCTAATTTTGGCTCTGGTGTTGTGAGATTTTGCTTCCTCTCCCTCAGCTGTGGAGGGAACAAGCTCTCCGAGAGGCTGCTGGCTCTAGTACAGTATCCACCACAGACGCACTTGGCTACTACAATCCAAACAAGAGGAGGGTTAAACTGCTGAGCGGGCGCTCGCTGTTTGCACAACCACTCGCCTTGGCAGAGCACCCAATGCACCCCATGGCACCCAGTGCAAGGGCTGCGGTGGCATGTGTTCAAGGTGACGCTGCAGCCCCAGGCTCTGTGCCTGCTCCCGGATGGCTCAGGGATGGGGACAGACCGGGATGGCCACCGCTGGCCCAGCCCGCGGGGAAGTCCCCGTGCCTCAATGCAGCGCAAGCACAGCCCCACGGTCGCTGGAAGCGGCGGGAGGATAATCTGGAGCAGCTGCTGGCATTCCTCCTGTACCCCAGGAGCGATCAAAGCCCAGAAGTGGCCTGACTTTTCCAGTGTTACTAGGAGCAATGGAACAGTGTCAAGGATACCTAGGAATTTCCCTTTTATCGCAGCTGTAGCCACAGAGCATTTATCTGAAGCAGAAGGGATAAGTGACCCAGCTGTCAAGTATTTTCCTAATTCTCTCCACAGGCACAAGTGGTAGGCACATTTTCTCCCTGTCCTCATGTTCTCCTTAAGGATCCAGCAAAAGTGCTGTGTCACTGCTGGAAAAGCAAGGCCAGATGAGGT
The DNA here is from genome assembly GCF_023634155.1 of Falco peregrinus. Taxonomy (NCBI): domain Eukaryota; kingdom Metazoa; phylum Chordata; class Aves; order Falconiformes; family Falconidae; genus Falco; species Falco peregrinus. The sequence continues at coordinate 64,694,302 of NC_073726.1, forward strand.
CTTTGGAGGACAGGTACTGCTTTGGGGGTCTTGCAGTGAAGAGTTTCACCAAAAGTGCACACGTATTATGCTCCCATTACTACCAAGCTGTAAGTCAGATACAATTTGAAAGCAGGCTTTGGGCCTTCAAAGGAGGACTCAGCAAGAACAAGTCCTTAGCAGACATAAAAGTTATTTAAATAAACAAGAGCATGTCACTTAAGTATCTCATCGTTTCCTAAGTAGTTTACATGCACCCATGGGAGCTAGGGAAAAAAGCCTTTGCATAGAAACTGCTAAGAAGCCCTTCTTATATCACACTTCCCCACAAAGCCCAGGGGCTGTTATCCTGGCTGTGGTCAGCCTCATTGTGCAACAAAAATGGTCAAAGCAAAAAGATCACAAATGCTTCCATCTGACAAATCCCTTGACCACTAAGGGAGGGAATCATGCAGGCAGTATAAGGCACCACTCACCTCATCGGATGTCCTTGGGAACTATACCATGACATATGTGATGATAATTGGAATCTGCAAATAAAGAGTAAGAAGATGCACGGACATTTTTGACCAGAGAAGAGTTCTCCAGTTTCAATTTATACCATTTGTTTCCACACTGAAAAAAGTAGCAAGAAGAAAAAAAGACTCAACTCATTTATAGTCCCCCTACAAAACACTATACAGACCTTATTTCCTAGAGTTAAAAAGTGAAACTAGAAGTTTTTCTTGATATGTATTAGTTTATCATATTTAATGGTAAGAAAGGAAAAGAAATAATAGTCATGACATATGCTACCAAAATCTTTAAGATAAATAGCTGAAAACATATATTACAAATAGATATTCCACATGCACAATGGACACATGCTAGTTTATGTGAGTTGTTAAAGGAGTAGGTTGAAAATATGCAGACATTAAGACCATGTTTTAAGAAATTTTAACTAAAAACACATGCAGAGTATGCATTCTAGCAGATAATTACACAAAGAGGGGAGCACAGCTCCTACAGAAAATAGAAACAGTGTATCAATGTGCTCTTTTTATCTAATAAATACATGTATTATTAAAGCACTTCCTATTTTCCTTTCTTAAAAAGATAGTTTTTAAGCACTACAGGTCATTCAGGTCTAGAATCTCACTAATCTCATCTACAATGTGTAAACACACCCAGATTTACGAGATCCAGCAGAATACTTGGTTTAACATCTTTCCTTGTCCAAAATAACAGCTTGCTAAAAAACAAAAGGGGTGGGGGTGGGGAAGACCACAAATCTCAGACAAAACATGAAACTTAAAAAATGACAAGACCAGTCCTGCTCAGCTGAAACTCCTTCTTATTCCCATTTTTTATCCTTCAAGAACTTGGGAAGCTGTATTTAAGGGCCTTTTGCATTTTTTCCTCTTCCCAGGATACTCTGCAATTTGAGATAAAATGCGTAAAAGGGTGACCTCTTTACTTTAAAAGATTACTGACAAGTTTTGTTCAGATAAGGAGGCTGTTAAGTACTTTCTTTACCTGAGATTTCTGCAAGTTTTTAACAGCAAGCACCCTCAGATTACTGACCTACTTTTCCTGTAAAAACTTACGTTTAATTTTGCTTTACAATTTTAAATCTGTGTGTGTGTGCGCGCGCGCACATGCGTGTGGATATGGGGGGCAGGGAAACACATTCAGGTATAAGATGCTGCTTTTCGAATTCCTGCTCTTTAATTGTCTGAGATGACTAATGTAGCTATAAAACTCTGTGCCATCGATACAGGAATCACAAATCTGCCTTAGTTGCTTTTGAAGATGTTTTTATGTGCTTTACAAGCTTCACTAGAGATGGCAAACTTGTGTTGATAGGATGGCAATTCTCATTACTTGCTAGTAAGGCCAGGCTGAAACCTCATTGTTTTTGTTTCCTAGAGAAAGAACTGAGATCACATCTGCATTTTATAAAAGCTCCTGAATAGTTGCTGATCAACAACAACCAGCAGCCAAAGCTTTGCCTCTAGAAACTTGCATTGTTTTGCAGTTGGAGTTGCTAGATACTGTGTCCTCGTAAAAAGTCTGGTTAAGTCATTTAAACTCAAAACTGCGAACTGTACTCCCCTGAACAGCTAGCAGAAATTGTTACTAACAAGAATTATATGCAACAGTCTCCGGGCTGCATTATTTGGCTTCCTTTGTTCTTCAAAGGATACTCATCATCAGCTCAAATACCACTAGTATTTCTAGCTTCTGTGAAACGAGGCTATTTCAAGTGAGTAACCCCAATGTAAATGAAAAAAAGTAATGCATTTTCCTGTCTGTTTTCTGGGGTTTAATATAAAACCTGCAAAGGCATTAAACCAGTAGGGTAGGGAGCTGGAACTGCTAGGGGAATTAAAGTGTCATGTGTGTAAAAAGCGTTCATGCTGTTTGCTGTTGGTTAAGGCACCGGAGTGGGGAAAAGGACTTGTAAAACCCCCTGCCTCCAATTTCTCTGACAAGCACTCTGGCTGAATTTTAGAAGGTCTGGTCTAGAAATGAATCTAGAAGAGAGAGGTGACTTTTGCCTCTTACCCCGTGGCTGTCTGTCACCCTGACCCTGCCGTGTGCTGGGGGCTCGTGCCCGTAGCAGGGCAGGGGTGCCTGGGGCTGCCTGGCTTGCCTCGCCAGGTGACTGGCTGCTTTGCCCAACTGTTCCTAGAAGCAGGAGTTGTTCCCCTGCCCAAGCTCCCATTTCTGCGAATTATGGCAAGTCCTTCAATCTTTCTTTCTCAGTTGTCATTGAGGGGTATCGTATATCAGGGCCAGTGCACTCTTGCCAGAGAGGCTCCTTACACTTGCTCACGTGCCCAGGACAGGCACTGCAGACACAGTCATGCTTTGCTTAGCTCGGGATCACGCGCGGCTCAGGGTATGCATTGCTCTGATGCCAGAGCACATGAGCTAGCTGGATGTGCTCCGAGCCTGAAGCAAATGTGCGACCTGCACCACAAACACACATACACACCCACCCCACAAACTGCTGGATTAGGAGGAATTATGGAAAAGTGGATTCTGGGGTGGACATGCAGCGTGGGAGCTCAGGGGTAGGAATCAGCCACTTGGCAGCAGGGCCTCTTCACGGGTTCTAGGACAGGGCTGAAAACAGTGAGGTGTCTCAATGCCCTCTGCCACATCTTCTCTACTCAGCCCATTTCCATCCCTTTCCATGCTTTTGCTGCTCTGCTGGAAATACTGCAGAACAAGGGCTATGGCTCAGAGATGCAGCACTCCATTCTACACGCTGGCATCGACCTGTCCTACTAAAACCAGCCAGAGTGTGCTTAGGCACGGCTGGCACGAAGAGAGGAAATAAGAGCTTCTCCTGTAGCAAGAAAATGGTAGCCAGCTACATGGGAACAAAAGGGAGGCATGGAGGAGGACACTGGTTTCCCTTCCTTATTGTCACATGTAAACACCTGTACCCGCAGGTACCCACAGCTTACAATGGCATGCAGATGCGGCCTGGGCTGCCCACAGTAACTACAGCCAAGCTGTAGTTTGCCCCAGCTTCCCTCCCTGAGATGAGAACCCAGTCACCTTACAGCTAGTTCTTTGCATTGTGTTGTTTACATAGAGCTTGGGCTGTCAGGAAAGCTTCAGCCACGTTCGTGCCACTTTCCAAGGAGCATTTTACACCACAGCATGCTACCTTTGTCCCACGGGCTGTCCCAGCTATCTAGTAATTTTTGGGCAGGGATCAAGTGGGCTTGCGCTTAGTCATGAGCTGCTTGGCACATCCCTACCAGTAAAAGTGGCAATTTTTCCACCTCCACTGGGGACCCTTGCAGGTATCTAATCTGTAACACTACAAGGGTCCCTTGGTAGGGAGCTTATTCTCCAGGTAGGTCCCCAGCCTTAACTGCCACTAACCCTTTCACCAAATGCAAATAGCGCACACCTATTGATTTCAAGAACCCTGCAAAGATAACTTATCACAACAGATCCATTAGCCCCTCTTGGAATTGTGCAACCTGCTGAACTATAACCATGCACAGAAACCTAATTTGCATATTAGAGGAGATAAAATAATCTGCCAAGCAAAGAACATGGTTGTGGCTGAGGAATAATGTCCTCTGAGAGCTTAATTTCAGGTTGATCTAGGAAGGCATGTAAGACCGTACACTTCAAAATCAAACGGGGAGAACTCAGCGTAGACAGGGCTGCGGGACCCAAAGCAGCTGGCTCGGGGCAGGGCACCTCCCTGCAGAGCGGTGTAAGGGCACAGCCCTCAGGGGCGGAAGGGGCAGTAAGAGCAGTGGGTTGAATTTCACAACGGGCATTCTTCGACCCTTTCTGGGGTGTCAGGGGTAGGAAACACAGGCATTTTTTTCCACAGCGGAGCAGAACCAGACAGTGAGGAACTTGGGAGCACGTTCACTGTAATGTGGGACTCGAGCTGAGGCGGAGGAACTGCTCACCGCTCTCCCGTCTGGGATTTTCTTCATTCCTTCCTCGCCCCCACGGCAGTGGTTTCCAGCCGGCAGCCTGCAGCCTTGGGGCAGGGAGGTGGAAACTATCCCCGGAGGACTCGTTGGTAACCCCGAATTTGCAGGTTTAGAAAGAGGTTTTTACGCTCCTGTGGGAAAAGTCCCCAGACCTGCCCCCCCAAAGCGTGGGAAGCCCGTGCCCTGCGGAGGGGAGGGCAGGGCAGGGCAGTCACCCCGGCCGGCGGGGGCTGGACCCCTCGCTGGCAGCTGCGGGCAGGGCGGCCCCGCGGGGGCTCCGCGGCAGCGGGCAGGGCCCCCCAGCCCCGCAGGACGCCGGGCGCCCCCGGGCCCGCCCTGTTTCCCCCGGGGCAGCCGTCGCGCGGGGGGCCGGGCGCGGGGCGCCGGTGGCCGCGGGGCCGGGGCGGGGCGGGGCGGGGCGCGGCGGGGCGCGGTGCAGGGCCGCCGCGGGCACACGTGGCTCCGCTCAGCCCCCCAAAAGGCGCTGCCCGGCGGCGGGAGCGGGCGGCTCGTACCTCGGCCGCTGCGGAGGCGCCGTCGGTCCGGTCGGTCGGTGGGTGCCGGTTGGCTTGCGGAGCGGCTGCTCGGGGCGGCCCTACCTGCCGGCACTATGAACCTGACAGCGGAGAGCCACCGCGTCCCGCTGAGCGACGGCAACAGCATCCCGCTGTTGGGGCTGGGCACCTACGCCGACCCCCAGAAAGTAAGTCCGGGGGCGCCGGGACGCCCCCGCTCCGCTGGCGGGGGCAGGTGACGGCCACCCCTCGCTGCAGACCCCCCGACCCGGGGCTACCCGCCTATTCCCGCCTCCCGGCTGTTCCTTTCTTTGCTCCGCTCCCCGTGCAAAGTTACAAGCCCGAGCTCCCCGAGCAGCACGGGCGGCGCGCAGAGGAGAAAAAGGTGGGAAACACGCAGACCCCCCGGGTGCTGCTCCCGCGCCGCGCTGGCGGGCGGGGGGCGCGGGGCCGGGAGCGGTTCTGCCGCTGCCCCGGGGGCTGGAGGCCGGGACGGTGCAATCCCTGGGGCCGCTGCAGTCACCGGGAGGGGATGTGGGGGCCAGCGAGACCGGGTCCCTGGCAGGGCGGCCCGGAGCCCTCGGTCCCGAGAAGCCCGGAGCCGGGGGGACGGTGGCGCCGGGTGCCCCGGGCCGGCCCCGCCGCCCCCCGCGCTGAACGCAGATGGGATGGGGGATTTCGGACCGTCTTGCAGCTGGCCCCGACACATTCCAAGGAATGTTCCTGAAACAAAGACCCAGATTCCTGCATCCTGATTCCTGCGGCTCCCACAGCTGACTGCCAGCGGCCAAACCGCTCTCAAATATTCTGCATCCTTCGGTTTTGCGTGTCCCGGGCAGGCATCTCGTCTGTCTGCCGCTGACTCGGCTGCGCCGAGGCTGTGGGAGCACACCTGATGCTTCTTCCCTCTGCACACCCGGGAGCGCAGAGCCAGCTCGCTAGCTGCTGTCTTATCGCTCTCCTAAACCGCCTGACCTTCCAGCAGGTTTTGGTCTGTGGGTTTTTTTGTTTGTTTGTTTTGTGTTGGTTGGTTGGGGTTTTTTCCTCCTTTGAAGAGTAGGAAGAGATACTGTGGCCAGAACCCTTCTTGTATAATAGTGTCCGAGTTGAGATGCAATATTGTGTGTATGGCTCCACATACCACAAGGTATTTAAAAATACCTTTTTGAAGAAAACTCTTAATTTAAGCAGTTTAACAGCTATTAATTGTACTACGGTACGTTAACAACAGTGCCGAAGAAAATCTTCAGTGAACACTGCTGCAAGCAGTGCGGGAGTGATGCAGAAAGGGTCTAAGAAATCCCCAGGGCTGCGGATCTCCCTGATTAACAGCTGGCTTATGTGGGAAGAACGGATGGGAATCTGCAACTTCAGAGGCTGGGCACCGTCCCTCACATCACTAGAGTTTCTGGAGGTATTTTCAGCTAGTGCGTTCCTTGAATAACCGTTAGTGAAACAAAATTAAGCTTTCCAACAGGAGTTTTAATGTAGCAAAGCAGAACGTTGCATAATTCAGTGACAAAATATCTGAGCAAACTTGAAGCGCCTCTTTTCAGACTTGTGTATCGTGCCCTCAACCCTCGAGTTGCAATTTTACGGTAGCTTTAAACTGAGAAAAATGGGACTGCCGGCAGAAGAGGCGCTCCCTGCCTGCAGCCCGGGCGAGCCCTGGCCCGAGGCATTAGCCAGGCTCGGGCAGGGAGCTCAGGGCAAGTGACCTGCCGGAGCTGAGGGGAGGCAGGTTTAGGAGGCAGCTTCTGGGCAATGCCATAACCCTGATAAGAGTTCGTTCTGCAGAAATTCAAATGTCCCAAAATCACCACAAACAGTTCTGCTTCTCTCTCCGTCCTGCAAAATCCTGCTGCCTCCTCCGCACTGCTGCGGGTCGAGGCGGATAGCGAGCCTCTGCATGGAGCTCTACCAGCCAAAATGAATTATTTTTAGGCAGAGCTGGTTTTCAGCCTGATTAGCCCCAGGTAGCGGCTTTTTGCTTTTCGCGTGTACCTCCTTTGTTGTCTGGTGACAAAAGGCGGAGGGGGGACGGTTGGGGGACAGGACACCCGACAGGACAGGATGTTGCAGGCAGGACATTGCTATGGCAACTCCAATTTAGAGCCATTAAAGCTACCGTGTAACTGCACCCTCAGCGGGGATGGGTGCACATACCCAACCACCCATACTCCCTCCCCCCGCGTTTGTAGGAGTTTGGTTTTCTGAGCTGTCTTTCTCTTTCTATATGGTAAACGTGACAGAAAGTTACGGGTGGGAGGGGGAGCTGAGAAGAGGCAGAGAAAGCAGCGCTTTCCCTCTGATGAGGCGCTTGCGAAAGTCTCGTTTTCGCAGGAGACCGGGTGAAACACTGTAAGTTTATCTGGAGGAGCTGGGCTGAAGCTTTACGCTAGGATTACGATCGCGTATTTGAGTCAGGGAACTTGCCACGGAGGGCAGCTGGGGAAGCGCGGTAGCAGGGTGCCGGGGATTTGTTGCAGAACTGTTTGCAGCTGCTGGTTGGTGATGGGGCAGGACTTCTAAATAGGTCACGGCTTAAAGCTTGCCCATCTCAAAAAAGCTGCTGTGCTGATGAGGCGGCGGCTTCTTTCAGCACCTTGCCGTGGCAGCGAAGTGCCGCTCCGGAGCAAGCCGCTCCGCAGAGCGCTGCCCTGTGCGTCTGGCGCGGCTTCCCCCGGGATGCTGGCGGGATGTCTGTCCTGCTCCTCCCGCCTGGGGAGCTGAAAGGCTCAGTGGCGACTCGGGACCGTTTCGAAGTTTATCTTAAGGAGTGAGGCTATAAACTAGCACTGACACATTTCCTTTAAAATGCCTAGCGGTAGCCTTTTGTGGCTGAATTGCTTGAGAAGCAGCATCTGAGCCACCCGTTCTGCAGCGGTGGGGGCAGGCAGCTGGTGGTAGCTACGGTGCCAGCTGTCCCTAGCACACTATTTCTACTCATGAGTCAGATCTCTGTGACTTCTAGTCATTTTGTGCTTCGATACAAAATACAGAGCTGTTCATTTGTCAGATTATTCATCTTGCTCTTGGAGGCAATTTATTCATTTTTTTTTCTCCCTCAAAGATTATTCACCCTGGCACCTCCATGTCAGAGCAGCTTGTCCAAAACAAATCTGTTTTCTCAATCTCGTGTTATAGCCCAGTAGCTCATAATGAGCCCAGAGTGTTCTTCCTGAAGTGCAGGAATGTGCTCACTGGTTAAGAAAACTGGGCAAATCTAGTTAGCCACGGAGCAGGGAAATCTGCTTCTCTGACAGTCGGTTACAAGAAAACAGAGGCAGGAGGCCAGCTTTCATGTTTCGGACTCTGTCTGGATACACTGCACAGCAGTGCCTTCAGAACTGAAATGTGTCAGCAGCTTGCCTTGCTTGTCTTAAATAACTTAATTGTTCTCTCAAAGACAGCTTTGGGAGATAAGTCATGCTTCTCCAGTTGTGAAACACTGAACAAAAAACGAATCTATTGACTAGAATTTGGTCCCTGGTACAAGTTTACTGACTCAATGAAGTACATCATGGAGCAGAGCTGGACCACTGTGGAAAACCTCTATTTGATGAGATTAATTTTGATTGAATGCTCTTTCCCCCTAGGTGTAAGGGAGCTTTTCTTACTGAATACAGGTCAGTGTGGCAAGAATTCAGCTAAATCTTTAAGACTGAAAACACTGTTAGTGCAATGTTGAGGGTTTCTTCTTGTTTTACTTTCCTAGCACAGAAAGAAAGTGCAATGAATCCATTTGCTATCAGCTCATCTGCTAGCAGAAAGGAAGGAGTCTTCACTGGGTCATAGAATTAGTGATAAAGTTGGGCTGTTTATCAAGAAAAGCACTTAGAAATATTTTTTGCTGCTTTAATTGGTGTTTCCTATACTTATTTTCAAGGGAAGTTAATAACTGTGTCACTAAAAAGCCTAGTTTACTTTTTGGTGCAGACTTCAGTGTGTTGAAGTTGGTTTTGCATTCTCCTTCACACAGGGAAGGAAGTGCGTAAGTTGTATTAGGTTCTTACCTGTATGAATTAGGCTGTTCACAGAAAGGATGGACGCAAATGAAACACTGAAAATCTCAGCACTGACTCCTTCCCCTGTTCTCTTTTCACCAAATATCCCCTCTCTTCATGGGTTGGGGGAGGGGAACCACAGCAGGAGCAGTGAATCTGGACTATCGAGACCCTCCAGATGGCTTTAAAGTTTGAGGCCAATTGTGCCTTTCTCTGGCTTGGTGGATCCTTCTGGCAAAGCCCTGTGCGTGCAGGAGTGGCTCTGCCAAGGCTCCAGCAGATGCGCCGTTTCCAGCTTTCCCTCCCTAAGGGCCCCAAAGCCGTTGACCCAATTCTCTAGGGTATTAAATAGATGGGGGGAGGGAGAGGACAGCCTAACAGGGGAGGGTGGAGGAGACAGCCCCCTTGATGAGCCAGTAGCATCACCTTGTGCCATGGCAGAGCCAGATCAACTCTTTGGGCTCCTGCAACCTCCCAGCACTGGTGCTCAGTTCCCAGCACAGCCCAGGGAGTGGTGCTGGTACCCGTCTGGAAGTGGATGGGTGCAGGTACAAGCAGGCTTAGAGAAGAAAGGTGCTAAAATCACTCCTAAATCCTGGAAATCCTATGCCTTGTTAAAATGGCACTTATGCCTACTTCACTTTATAACTCATCCCTGTCAACACAGCAAAGATCATCAGCCCAGTGCCTCCACATAAATACTCACTGTCTCCCTGGAAGGTCAAGGGGCCTTGGCCGCAACTTCTCTCCTGCCTTCCTGTTTTGACTGAGGGAGGAGAGGGCTTGGAGGGAAGGTTGTAGCAACCACACTGTACACAGGCACTACTTCTGAAACAGAAGATTGGGCAAAGTGATCAAGAATAGCACTGGGTGAGGGTTTTTGGCAAGTTGTGACTTTGCTAAAAATGAGGTTCTGAGGTAGCCAAATTCATTCATAAATTGGAAGCAGTTTTGTGGAATAGTTTCAGGCAAAACAAATGGCAAAGCATTTCATTTTGGGCACTGGCAGTACAAGCTGAGGAATCAAAGGATTATTAAAGCAGTTGGAGGTAGCAGTTGCCTTTCCCTGAATAGCCTGCTGGTGAGGGAATCCACATGGGCGGTGGGAAACCAGGTTCAGTCCTCCTCTCTGCCTCTGGGGATTAAATTCATATCACACAACCCAGGGAAATAACATGATTGTGGGGGTATGTGATAGCTAGAGACAGGCAAGAAGAAACATGCTCAGGCTGGAGCAGGAGGAGCACTCTCCCTACAGAAAAACATGCTGCCCACCAGCCCCACAGCTTTGGATGCTGAAGGACTCAGTATGGCATCCAGCCAGGAGGGAGAGAGACCCATTTCCCCAAATCCTTAACTACCACAAAGTAACCCTTGTGAGTGCCCAGACAGTCTGGGTTTTGTTTAAGAAGAAATTGCTGGTTTGAATCAGGGAGAGGAAAAGTTCATCCAGGGCTCCCGTATCCAATCTGAGTGACCAAGTAAAAAAAAAAGAATCTGTTTTGGATAAGTAAAAACACTGTTTTGGCACCCTGAATTACTTTTTACACCCAAGCTAGAAGCTGAACAGAGTAACTTTTCGTTGTACAGGCCTAACAGTGCTCTTGTAGGACCTTTACGCCACAAAGTTGCTTGCACAAGGATGCGTGCACACAGACCACTTCAGTTGCTCTTAACAGTGCAAGCCACACCTCTGCTGCAGGGCGCCTGCTTTTGGAGCTGCTGTAAGTGACCTTTAAGTCAAAAGAGGTAATAAGCAACTTATCCCCCCCCCCCCCCCCCGATGTGATCTGGATCTCTGAGCTGCAGTAAGGGCGGGGATTACACACAATTTAATTCTCTCGGTTTTTCCTTCTGGCCATCAATGCCTTCTGACACATGGTTGTCAGGCATTGTCTGACACATGGAGACAGCAATGATTTCAGGTAACTTGCTGAGAAAGTCACCTGGCCCGACCCAAAGCTACAAAATGGTTTGTGTATTGAAAGTCCCAGGAAGGAGCGACACCCGAGATCTCTGGCAACAAAGCTGAAGTTTAAAGACTTCCATTTCTTGATCTTTTTACTACAAATTTCTCCTTCTCTGACTCAGACAACTGTCTTCCTCCTTCCTTCTGAGGTAAACCTCCCACTTGGCTTCTAGATTTTTTTTCTTGAAAGAGATAGATGCAGTGGCAAGAGCAGGAACTGCCTTAACATGCAAGTGTCCTTACAGCCTTAGCTTACTTCCCACGATATGCTATTAAAATAAACATATAAGGAAAATAATCACAGTCCTTTTAACATGAACAACTACACATGAATATGTGTTTGAACTCAGCAAGTACTGAGCCTGAAGTTAGCTCTGTAATGAAGCAATCTTTATGAACCTACATGAAATCACCACAGATGTAGGCCAGGGAGATATTTTGCCTTTTTCTTCCCTAAAAAGGCTATTTGGAACCTGATTTGAACAGAGCTGGGGGGATTCAGCTGGCATCTTTGGCTAAGGAGATAAAAAAGGGCATAAAAATTTATGCCCTGAACTTAAAAAGTGAAGAAAGTTCCCCAAATGAGATATTTTTTTATTTTTTTTTTTTAGATGTTGGGCCATATCCCCTGACCAAGCATCTCCAAAGGACATTTTGTGGCCCTTTACAGTCCCTTTCAGTAACCACCACTGGCTTTCTCAAGCCTTTTGCTTTTTAAGCAGCAGTATTACCTCACACAGCACTAATTCTTCAGGGAGTGCTTTGGAGCAGCGGAGCCACGGCTGGCCAACACATAGCAACACGCGGTCTTTCAGGGTTGGGATTTCTGAGATGTTTCAGAGGGTGGCCTTATGTTCCCTTGGCCTCTGAGTATGTCCTTAATCCATGCTCCCAAACAGAGATCTGTACACTTGAGGCAAGGGCAGAAGGGAGGGAGATATATTACTACAGCCCAGAAGAAGATCTGTGCCCGATCTACAACACATCCTGGAGGGGTCCTTTCTTGTTAGCAAACTCTTAGCCTAGCCTTCACGATGAATGATATTTATCCTGAAGCCATATATCTGTAGCCAACTTGCTCAATGACAAAGTCATGACTTAGTTTCTTGCTCAGAGGACTCATCCTCAGGTCCTTCTGTTTGCACAGACCACAGGTGGCATGCCTTTCCTTTGGTGGCTGTATCCTGGTGGTGAGTGATACTCTTGCTGCTTCACCTCTTAGATTTTACTCCTTATTCCCTGATTAAGTCACAGTTACTGGCAAGACCCAGCTGCCAAGAGCAAATAAAGGCAGGATTTCTTGGTATGTGGTCCCCAGATGCCTTGAGGAGGCACAGTAGCAGGCATCAACTTTTAGCCAGCAGCAAAACAACACAGCTCTCAGGCAGGAGAGCAGCTGCCTGCTGGAAACACAATCAAAAGCACCGTGAGTAAGAAGATACAGGAGAAGGAGTCTGCATGAGGGTTCAAGAAACTGCATCGGCTCTGGACTGCATCATTGTCCTAATCCACCTCTGCTGCTTCCTACGAAGAGGGCAAATATGCCAGAGGATGAGGGATGAAAACTTAAGATACTGCTTTGGTTGATCAGACTTATTATAGCAAAGAGGTGAGAGTACAGAGTAGAGGAATGCATTAAATCAGAAGGGTCTTGGACAAAATCTGCTTTCATCAATGACTTCTACTAAAAACTTAATATTGCATGATGCATTTTAGACTTCCCTTTCATATATGCTTTAATGGTGTACTTACCACCTATGAAAAGCCGAGTTCATTTAGCCTACATTTGTCTTTTCTCCTCTGCCAAACAACTTTTCTGTTCTGCCACTGGAACAGTCTTTCTACATTGCTGTGCCTTCAACCCTTTGTCTTCCTGGTGGTTCAGCCTTGACCCCTCCTCCCCTGTCTGCAGCCACCTCTTGACACCTCAGCTCCTGCTAGCTCCCTGTAACCTCATGTTATACAATGGCACATTTTTGGCTTGTGTAAATGCAAGATTGCATCTTTACCTCATTGAAAAAGGAAAACTACATCATCTAATTAGAAAAAACAGGTGTGAGAACTGTACTTTAGCAATTAATGTCGGATTTCAAAGTTAGATTCAATAAAATGACTTATTACTCTCTGTCAAGTTGGAGGAAAGTTTCTTGCATGCAACTTTCTTGACGACACAAGCTTTGTTCTTATGGCGGTAATTTGCACAAAACCTATGGCTCTAAGACACTGCAGAATTTGCAGGAATTCTTGTTTATCTCCATGTATCTTCTCTGCTGAAATCTCTGTGGTTCTTAATTTCTATGAATCCTGAAGCTTAATAGAAAACAAATTGATAGTATGACTAATCTCTACTTCGTGCCAATGGCTTCCGTGATGTTTCCAGCTATGAACACAATTAGCGTCTAATCACGTGTGGCAGATTAAAAGCTACAATTACTGAAATGGTCAACGCGTAAAATTCCTGATGAGGATGGGCCCAAGCTTGTAGATGAGGGTGAATGAAAGACTAACTTTCTAGCTACAAAGTTCATCAACCTATGGAGGACTTCTGAGCAAAATGGCCACAAAATTGCTAGTCCTGGAAAATGGTGTATTTTTTTTGTTTGCTCTGAGGAGTAAATTGTGCTCTAATGACTCCCCCCTAACGATGAGCATGCTTAAACTATAAGCTTTCAAAAAACTCTTCTTAAAAAGATAGCACCTCTAACATAAGCTGACATCTCAGCTGCTATGTGAAAACATTTTCAGACTACGCCAGGATGAAGACACATATCCCCTTGCAGAGCAGAGGACTTCTACTAATGAAACCACTGACAGACAGATAATCGCCTGGCCCTGTGCAGTGATGCCTGCCTAATCCAAGCAGAGGGGATGGCTCTTACAGCCGACCTGGCAACGCATCACTTGGCTCCCAACACCGGTACTGACACACGCGGACTTGGATACTACAAGAGCACTCCAGAGGAAAACGTTACCAGAGCAAGGTGATATTTAGGAGATGACAACTTTGTCTGGGAGTCAGTACAGCTTTCAAATGGTGGATATCAGATGCCAGCATCACCCACCGAGCTACAGCACAGGGTAGAATTGTGTTTAATCAGCCCAGATCTGAAACTAATAGCAGGTTAATCCAGATAAGCTTTTAGGACAGTAGCGCTACCCAAAACCAGTCATAGGGCTTCTTTGAAAAGTAACCAAACAGAAAGCAGAACTTTTCCAGTCCAGAGCTACATACTTCAGTGACAAACACTAGCTGTTTCAATATACCTCTCTTCCAAAAACTACAAAGCTAGCTGTTACCAGTGCAATAACATCAAGGCCAAATATTGACAGACACACACAAAAAATTATTATTTTCTCTTTTCCTCTGGCTTTCTAAACATGCTGGATTTTCAACCCTGAACAAAAGCCACAGGGAAAGCCCTCTTATGTAAATAAAAGTTATGAAGATTGTTTTACAGAAGATGAGACAGGGAATCACTGGCATTGTTGAAGAGAGGAGAAGCTGAACCCCTACGAGTGAGTAATTTGAATTAACATGACTGAAAGATACACTGTTTGGCTAGAACTTTTAAAGCCCAATTTTCCAGACAAACCTCCATTTTCTAAAACAACCCTGACTGACTCCATACGTTAAATATGGCTGTGGACTCCATGTGTCACCAATTCCCTTCAGTTTTCCAAACAGCGTGAGCATGTTCTTACAGCTCACTCAGGAAGCTAACATCTGGGTTGTGTCTCTGGTTGACCTAGGAGGCCACATTTGTCAAAACTTGAAAACACTGTGCAGAAAATGCCTCTCTAGGCTTCATCAAAGCCAACTTTTATTGGTTCAGCTAACTAGGTGGTGGAATTCCCCAAGTTTTACATATGCCTTTGCAAACACTTACTCCTACTGGCGCCAGAAACCTCTCCCCTTTAACTCTAGGGAATGAAGTAGAAGAACTACTGGCAACCTTTTGTTTCTCCTCTGCCGTTACACAAGCTGGTGCTTTATCTTCACCTTCTACGTCATGCAACCCTGGGATCACATTTCTTGTCTGAAGGGTGTTTTAATAGCAGCCACCCTTCCAGTTAGAGCTGTGCTTTCCAGGGCTGGCTGGCTGGCTGTGTCCTCCAGCTCTTCAGGACAACTCTTCAGGAAACTGTCCCAGTTGACCCCACTAGCACTGCAGGCATGGGACCCGGGCATGCACGTTGTTTGCTTGGTTTGCATTAATCCTCTAGCTGCTCACAGAGAGGTATAGCAACCCTTTAGCTTAGGCTTGCATTAAGTGAATTTGCATCAAGGCAGAAGTTGCAGCAATCCTAAAACTGAGGATTCTGCAATCAAGTGGTAAAAATAACTCCAGCAGCCTCTGCCAGCTACAATAATAAGGCTTTAGTGATGACAGCTTTGGCTAAATCTTAGAGTAAGTGTCACAGGAGTTCTAGTAATGCTAAATCTGCAGTTATGCAATCTTAATTTCTGCTTTATAGGCAATCAAACCTCATGCTTCAGGCCGCTGACAGGACATCAGGCTAGAGGAGAAAGGCACCCCTTGCCCATGCTCATTCACAGTGTGACACAAGGCAGCATCACCATTCCCCCCATCTTATTTGGGCACGTTTGCTGTCCTCTGCTTTCTAAGGCAGCACACTCCATGACAATAAATCAAAGCTCTGGGCCGGCACAGCAGCTGGTGGCTCTCAGCTCTACCTGCTTTTGCAGAGATCCCTTCACTGGGTTTTGCTTCCTGGATGGTGGCTGCCAATGCTTCCGGGGGAAGAAAGCCAGATTTTCCTGTGTACGAGAAAGGGGATGTGCTGGCGGTTGCATTTTCCAAGAAAGAGGTGTACAGCTTCTCCTTTACAAGATTAAACAATTCTAAGAATGTACCCTTGTGTGGCTCACATCCTGGCTTTGTAAACTCAACCTGAACTTTCCTGTAATGCCTTCAATACACATGTTTTCTATGCTCTGTTCCTAACATCTTAAGCCAGTCCTCTCTGCCAGTTTGTCCAGAAAAAAGGCAAATGGAAATAAGCAATTGGGCTTCTAGAAACTTGCATAAAAATCTGTGTGCAAGTGCCGAGCTCTGGTGAAGGAGGCTGTGAGCCCAGGAATGTACCTACTTTCTCCTTCCTGTATTTAGCTGACTCAGATTCCTAAACAGCAGCTCCACATCTTAAATTATAGGTTAGGACTGGAGCACTTAGCCCAGAGTTTGGATTTCTTGTGTAATTCAGCTGCAGCTAAATTCAGATTTTTCCAGGAGATGGCCCTGTCTCTCCCAGCACCTCAAGCTCTTCCTCCAAGGATCATTATTTCCAGCTGAGGGACTGGATCCCGTTGTGCCAACCAGGTGAGGTGCTCAGGACTAAGGCAAATGGCTCCTTCCCTGAAGCGCTGCTTCCTCAGCTCCCACATGCCGCCAAGACTGGTGCATACGTGGAATGAGGCAAATCAGAATCTGGGAGCCTGAGTCAGACTGTTTTCCTTTACTGTATGCACTAATAAAGAATAAATGTCAATAGTGATGTTAAGAGGTTTATAAAAGCAGTGCCTATGGTAGCTGTTCACATGGTTTTCCCAGATTACAATCTGCTGCTAACGTGTCCTGTCAGCTTTGTCTTTGGAGGTAACCAGAATCCCTCTGTATTAACTGGAAAGCTGATAGAAATTGCTGACCAGAAAAGGATGCTATAGAAAAAAAGCAAAAGAATTGGAGGACAGCTGAAATGTGACACTAAATAACAGTAATGAGTAGGACAACCACTAACACTGCTAAGCAAATCCTGTTCTGCTTGAAAGGGAACAGTGAAATTCATGGGTATGCCTGCACAAAAAATATTCTCCTGTAGCTTGGTCACATGCAACCTGTGAGCAAAACTGAAGCTGTACTTTTTCTACGGTAGGGAGAATAGGTTTTGACAACATGGGATATTATGGAAGGCGCCTGGAATAAACATTAAAAAAAATGAAAAGTTCACGGTCTCAGAGGAAAAAGAGAGCAGACCCTTTCAGACATGCAGAACTGATGAAGCACATTGCTTTTTCAGACTCTTAAAACGTGGTAACTGGCCAGTTGGCTACTTCATCTCTGGAGAAGGGGCCAAATTGCTGCTTCTTTTTTTTTAGTGAAGGTGCAAATCTAAGTCTGCTCCACCTGCCCTTCTGCCAGATTTATTTACCATGGAGCCTGAAGGAAACGGATACTGGTTTAATCTGTCATATGTGGTGGTAAATCAGCAGCTTTACAAGCTATTGAGTGATAAAGGGAATAACTGTGTGTGTTGTTTCCTTAAACAATATGATCTTAAAAATAACCTAGAGGTTCTTGAAGAAGTTATTAGTGATTGACCGAGCGTTTCTAGTCAACCAAGCAGTTTATTTCATAATAAAACATATAATAAATTTAATAACTTTTTTGGCACAAATTAGTGACTGACTGTAAGAGCACTGAAGATAAAAATCTGACTTCCAGGGTACAAGTGGTTATAAAATTCCAGTTCTAAAGCAACAGTCCTTGATCAAAGTAGCATAGTTGCAGGGCACACTGATTAGAAGCTGAAACATTAATTACGGCTAAGGATCAAGCATAACCCTTATCTACACTTAAATAAAAAGCAATAAAGAAGCAAAGATTTGTCTTAAAGCCAAAGCATCCTCAATTACTACTGACAAAGCACAAAGGTTTATAGCATGGAGACATTTCAGTACCTCATCTGGCATTTGTGCTGCTCTAATCATGAGCTCTGCTTATTTGGGAATGGTGGAAGAATAAAGGCCTACCTGAAAGGAGCAGACAGCATAGACAACCACATTTTAGATAACATACAGTAGTGAGTATAACCGAGGAGGAGAAGGAGGTCTGCCTTTCCTGGTAGATTAAAGGTGGCTGCTCCACGGCCAGGCAGCCTGGGAGGCACTGCCCCATCAGCTGCTGCGATTGAAGTGCCGACCCTTATACAACACCATGAAATGTAGGAGAAGTCATGTCACAAACTTCTATCTGCACTTAAGTAAAAGATGGTTTCCAGTTGGTAGTCTCTGATCTGATCACTACTAGTTAAAGACTTTATTTCCATGAAAGACAGAAGAGATTAAAACACCTCAGACTGAGCAGCAGGGTAGAGGGGAAAGAACTGGGTTTGTGCCTTTTCTGATGGAAAGATGGATGAGCAGTGGTGATCCGAGTCACCCATCTTTAATATGGTCTGTCAGGAAACAGTGGAATAAGATATGACACTTGAAGCAACACTTCTAAAAAGTGGCAAAACCACAACATGTCTAGCCTGTGCAACTCATCAGTACAGTTTACCACAGCCCATTACTGCAGAATTTGGAAGGATTAGATATGTGAAATTCTAGAAATGATAGTTTCTCCATTAGAATAAAAATAAACATATGGTATAAAGTTTCCAGACTCACAGATGTCCCAGGCCTTCAGCTGGGACAGTTCAACAGAGGCAGGATTTTCCAAAAAGCGTTCCCTAAGTTTGCTTGCATTTTTATATGCAGCACCTTACACCAGAATCTGTCAAAATTAATATACCACATCACATGAAATGAAATAGTGCAATGAAAACATTTATATTTAATGTAAACTCATCTCCAGCCATTGGTAATCAAGGTCTGATCCAAAAAAAGCCTCCTCAAGCCCCTAAAGAATCAAATTATTCCTTGAGATGGAAGTCTTTCACAAGATTATTTGTACAGATGTATGCAAGTCCCATGCAAAAGATTAAGAAATACATAGACGTTCAGCTCTAACTTAACTGATTCAGCCAAAGGCAATTGCAGTAACTGCAAGCTTTCTCATTTTCCTCTATTCCACCCTCCTCCCAAGTCTGCAGTTATGCTGTTCCCCTATACATAAGACTCTATGTTTCTTTACCTATGCCTTCTGCTTTTGTTTACTGACCAAACTGGCCATGGTGTTTGAGAAAACATGCAACTCAATAACCAACATTTCCTTGCTTGGTGGAGTTTAGTTTACAGCTTCAGGAGACAACTGGGAGCTGTGTTCATGCAATCTCTCAAGAGTGCACAGAGAAGAGAGAGGAAAATCTAGGATCAGGTCCACACCCCATTTTCAGGCTCTTCAACAAATGGAAAAAAAGTTTTTAGAAAGCCCCATCTTTTCCTTAAAAAAATAAATCCGTATTAAGGTAATGTATCACTGTACTCTAAATGTTCTGCTTTTATACACTTGAACGATAGATGTCAAATGGGCTGAAACAATCTAGAAGTCACACTGTTTGAAAAATCAGATTTCATAGAGAAAACACAATCACATTTCGTAAAATATACTTCTCCTTTGGATAACTAGTCATCACTTAGGCTTGAGCTCACAAGACCTTTAAGCTGAACTAGTCAGCCTGAGCTTTGCAACTGTGTCTACAGCTGGCATGCAGCTCATTGCTGAGGCAGAGGTCTGAGGTTACTGTCATCAGTAACTGCAGGCTTGTAGTACCTGTGTCAGAGCTTTTTACCTGCTGCCTTCCTAAAAGTTCTTTCTTGCATGTTCAGGCAGGGAAAAAGCAGAGAACGTGTTGGAGGTTGTCGCTGCTTCATGCCTCGCACTTCTGTAACACTGTCCGACATGCCCCAAGTGAAAACTAGCCATTGACTGTGCCTGAAAGGCTTTTAGCTGCCATGATCTTTGTTATATCCTACTAACAATTAGGAAAAGGCCCTGGCAGGGGCTGAGCATGCCTTTGGGGGGCTCCCACAATGAAAGCAGCAAAGCATTCAAACAAGTGTTTCGTTGTCTCTCTCAATTAACCAGACAATATTGCATCATCACTGCTGTAAATACATTAGCATGCCAAATTGTGCCATTTTGCCTCTCAGCCCTCATTCATGCCTGTAATAAATCAGAGCAAACAGAAGTGACTTTGCATTTTAAGTAACCTTTAGGCACAGCATGCTGGAGCAGGAAGTCCCGCTGAGCCTGAACAGAAGTTGGTCCAGTCAAGACTGATAGCAGCCACCCTGACGGAACATTGAAGAGCAGAGCAAATAGGCCAGGATGTTACACCAGTATATTCTGACACCAGCCTACAGCCCTGGGACTGAAAGACAGATTGACCCCCACGTGTCTTCAGCAGTCCTTCATAGTTCTTTCTTTCATGAATGTGGAAGAGCAGTCCAGTGTCCTTAGTCACTGCAGCATCCTATGGCAGCTATGGGTTTCACATCTAGTTCAGCAGGTGGTGGAAAAGCAGCTGCTTGCTTTATGGCAAAGTCCTGGAGAGCCAAACCAGTGGCTGCTGTAAAAGGGCAGCTTGGAAGGAGGGGAGGGAGACCGATTGCTGTGGTCCTTCCCAACAGCACCTACTGCCAGTCCTGCTTCATGTATTTCCTTAGCATCAGTAAAACCAACAAATCTGACATCCTCTCTTCATACGCTGTCTCATTTCCAGATTTCTCTGGCATCTGTTTTCTTTATAGGAGAAGCAGTCTTGGCCCTTCACTCAGAGGTAGCAAAATCCATCTCTTGGCATTTGCTGCTGACAGCAGCACAGCAGAACAGGTTGACTCACCCTGTTTCAGTTTTCCTTTAAGTGAATCAGATGTCTCTGTCACAGCAGAGCAATGCCTATGAAAAGGGTGGAAGAATAGTGCTGCCATGTGTCACTGAGAGCCCTTGACCACCACCACTTTGAGCTGCCCTCTCATTCTACAAAGTGTGGCAAGAATAAGATGTTTTCAGTACAATTTCAGTGACCAGTCTTCTGCTTTTTTGCTTGTTTTGGCCTAACTGTATTTTGCTTGCCACCTTGGCTGATAGAAAATATGACTGTTCTTGAAAAAACAAGCTTACTCTGAATTTCAGCAAAGATGAGTAAACAAATGCGGCACACAGCACAAAAATGCCACTTGGACTTATTAAGAGGTTCCTTGGGTTCATCTTAAACTGAAGCAGGAAGATGTATGTAAATATACACTAAAGCATCTGCTAGTTCTTAGTCACACGGTAAAGCAACTGTCCCAAACTGACCATACCATTAGACAGTCCTGAGCTATCACGCTTTGGATTGTGATACCCTCAACGGGAAGTTGATTTGAGGAGAAAGAAGTCAAAACCAAATTCCTGCTCTGCTGAAAGCTTTACTGAGACATAAGGTATTCAAACAGCCTCTGACCAGGCGGGTGGTTGACCAGCTGTGCTCAGCTGAAAGCCCTCTTCCACCCAAGTGAGGGACTTGCTCTCCAGATAGGCAAATTATTTCAGAATTTCTTATCAAAGACATTCAGTTATACTTTCCAAGAACTCTAGTACTCTCTCTTTCCCAGACATACAGTGAATATTTTGCATCGCTCCTTTTTCCACTGTAATTCCGCATTCACGACAGTTTTGAATAAAAGTGCACCACCACATTTTTCTTCAGAAATTGCAACACAGGTGTCTGGGGAGGTAAGGGATGGTTAGGCTGGATGAACTCCAGCATGAACCTTATGCATATCTCAGGGACTCTATAGCATTGCAGGAGAGGTGAGCAGGAGGCTGAAACTGTGTTTATTCTTCTCCCATTAGACTCCCAAAGGTTCCTGTTTGGAGTCAGTGAAGATTGCCATTGATACTGGCTACCGCCATATTGATGGTGCCTTTGTCTACTACAACGAGCATGAAGTGGGACAAGCCATCCGGGAGAAGATTGCTGAAGGCAGGATCAAGCGAGAAGACATTTTTTACTGTGGCAAGGTGAGAAGCTGCACTTAGATTATTCACGCTAAATCCAGGATTTCTGTGAATGGGCTTTCTTAAGAATGTCAGTGGTCAACACCTAGCATGCTTCCAGACCCAACATCCTTTATTTTTCTTTCCTAGCATTACCATAATGCTGCGGAGCTTTATGAGCACTAGATTTGCTGTTAAGTGCAGGAAATCACTGTTGTTCTCAGTTTAAAGCTCTGTTAACAATGGAAACCACACAACATCCATTCTGCTTAGTATTGTAGGTACCTGCAAATTTAGACATTGCTACACTCAGTGGTGCTGCTTAAGCTGTTACAGTTGCACGTGTTGTGCTAGCACACATATTTGTATAGTCACACACTGAACCTAACCTAGACAATGATCCTGCAACTGAATTATTTTCTGTTAGAACCCATACAGGTTTGCTGTGAGATTGCACAATGAAAGGGGTGGGAGCAAGCACGTGCATGCAAGTGTCTGTGTACAGGAGAACATCAAGTGCTTAGGTTGGTACTACTGACAGAAAATTACTCATCAAGCTACACCCTTAGTTAGTGTATCACTTGTCATTAAAAAGTTCTTATGATGATGAATCAGCTTGGAGAGAAGATGTCATCACGTCTCTACTTTAGAGCAACAAGGCCAGAGTAATGCATGAGCTAGCTAATGCTTTAAAGTCTTAGCTGTGAAAGCTGATTCCTCTCCTGGAAAAATGAAATCCCTTGTCCAATTCCAATAAAGTGTCTGACAAAAGCTGTTACAACTATGATGGCTGTATCCCAGGTATGAGAGAGAAAGCTCATTGCACATGGCAGAATAAAGATCAAATGGCCCCAGAAAATTCATGATGCCTGTCTAATTTATGGAGTTTATGACCTCGTTCCCCTTCCTGCAGTGCTTCTTTGAAGATGTCAGCCTAATACTTTCCGTTTCTCCTTTCTCTAGTAAGATGTAATCCACAAAAGTTACTCAACAGCCTTGGAAATAAATACCATGGTTCCTAGAGTAACATCCTATGGGATAAGAGACATATTTTACTGTGAGCAATTTAGTTAAGCTCTATAATCTGGGAAATTAAGCTTCAGATTGGGTAGTTTGCAGATCAAACGGATTTTCAGCAGCTATCAAAGTACAGCCATTTCCAGTCTGTAAGGTATGCAACTCTTTTCCAAGTCCCCTGCTTGTTCTACTGGTAACAAGCTTGCCATCCAGAGAAATGCTTCATGTCCTCAAATCTTCCACCTTTATCAGGGTAGTCTCTCAGTCTCTCATATGCAAAATATGTTTGGATCAGTCAAAATATTTGGTTTCAGTTGTTTTACAGTTTCATTACTGCAAATTACCAGTAATATTTCAAATCAAAACCACAAAGTTGTGCCAAAAGGTTAGAATGAGATGTCCTAACAACGCTGAGTCTTTTCACGTTCCCAACTGCTTCCCCTGAAGTTTATTTTCCCATATAAAACCTTAGGTTCTGTAAAAGCGCGTCTCTTGGCAGATTTTCCAAACTCACTTTATTTATTAAACCTTTCTATATTCAGTTGTCTGATCTAATCGCTGGATGATCTGCCTAGTTAATAATCACTACTTAAACATTGAGCCATCTGTGAAACTGCATTTGATTTCTTGATTGTAAGTTCAGTTGTTCCCTAAACTGCAGATCCCACCGGCTACAGGGCTGCAACACACAGTACCATGGAGCACCGTGGTTCCAGCCTGCCTTGTGACTGTGAGATAGGATAAGTGTGAATTTATCTTTCAGTTGTGTCCTGTTTGTGCTTGACAAAATTTCAGGTGCCCAGAGTAATAGTTCATTACAGTATCTCTGTAGTCTTTAAAGAATTCAAAGGCTGAAGTGGCAAATAGTCTGCAACCAATTCAATCTGTCACAGTCCAGGATTTTCACAGGTTTCACTGAGTATTTTCACAGAAGCTCTGAACTTCCCAGGAGGACCGAGACTGGATGTCCTTTGCTTTATGAACTTAGGTGTCTTTAGCTTTATGTACCTCACAAACTTATGTATCTTATGAACTTCAGGCAAATATCAAGCCACTGGTAAGGAACTGACTGATAGGAATTGCTGCATCTTCTGGAAAACATGGTAGATACAGTAGACCATTCTTGGAAGCGGTCTGTATAACGAAAGTTGGTTTTGTTTTGAGCCACGCTGACATCAGAAGTACTGGAAATTCCCGAGACCCTTCAGACTCAAACCCCTCATGCAGATCTTTCCTTAAAGATGATACAAACCAAAGGCTGGTCAGTCAGGAGGGACTAACAAGAACAGCCCCGCTGAGTGGCAGTGTTACTAGAAAAGCAACTTGGTGCAGTCGGGCTGCATCTGCCAGTTGAAATCATCAGCACTTGCACTTGGCTCTTGCTGCTGGCTGGCTGATCAGGCAGAGCAGCTCAGCATCCAGAAATTTTAGAGGTTTTATATCAACTGCCAACATCTCACTTGGCTTATATAGCAAGACCTTTTTGGTCTCCTCTTTCATCCCAGGATATTTCTTTCATTAAACTAGAAGTAACATTTCCAGGAAATGTGGTGTCCTGAAATGCCAAAGCCAGCTGGCAACTTTGACTGCTCAAATGTCTGCATGGGTTCTACTTAGGCAGATAATACAATAACTTGTACAAATCATGAAAACAGTTATGAAACTTAAGTTTCCATGGCATCTATGTATTAACATAGTACAAAAGTTTGCTATTTCTAAAGACTGTTTCTTTAGAGCCTCTGCAGTTTTTTAAAGTAAAGTATACTCACTGGCAAGTACTGAGCTCAATAGCACTGGGCTAGAAAGGGCACTTGGAAAAACTGCTTCTAAACTATCAACATAACTCAGGCTACTAAATTTCTAAAACACAGTAACAAAACAAACTAGAAGAAAGGGTATACAGATTCATTTCCTTACCTGTATTTAATTTCATCTCATTTTACATGTAAAATACTTAAAAGAAACACCAGACCACAGGCTTTCAGGAAATCCAGTGGAACAGCCTGAAACTCCGAGAGCAGAACCTTGGTCCCTTTACTGTAGTATACCTTCAGCCTGTGTAACAACCATCTAGTGATCATAAAACTCTTCATGCCTTGCAACATACAGCTGGGGAAGGCCTAGTATGAATTTCCAGATGGCAAAGCCTGTTTTGGTTTGTCAGGTTAGGGCAGGGTCAGATGTGCTGCTCTCAGTGCAAGTGAACTTAATGGGTCCTTGCCTCTGCTGGCAAAACTGAGTAGACAGTTATTATTCCCCAGGAAAACAATAATCTGGTTTAAAAATGCCAAACATCTGAAATACTTTAAAACTTACCCAGGCTATGTGCTTTGACACCTATAATCATTATCCTCTGAAAATGGTAATTCAAGTGTTTTGTGTCTTAAGAACGAATTCACTCTATACCTTGGCATGCGCTGACTGCCAGCTTTGTTGGCAGAACTGGCTAGACAATGACCGTACCAACAAACAGCAGGTTTTCCCAGCCAATAAAGGTGCCAAAAACCTCAACATGGCTCCACACGTCAGTTTTGCACATTGAAAAAAGAAGATAAAATAATACAGCTTATTGCGTGCAAACAAATGGTGTTTTAAACCTTCTACTGTGTATTAATTCTGGGTTTTGTCAATTCTAACTGCAGCAATCGGTTTACAGAGAGTCCTTGGTTACTAATTACCATGCTATGGTTTTATTCTTGCTAGAGATTTGCATCAGCAGAGTTCAGTTAGAGATAGTACTGAAAGCTAATCAACTCAGCACACTCCATAGCAACCTCAGGGCATAGCCCACAAGGAAGCAGTTGTGATTAAAGCGGCTGAAAAGGCTGCACTTTAACTAGTCACACCTGCACTACAGTAACTAAACTATAATACATATTTCACTGAGGACTAGGGAGTAAATTAAAACTTCCCTAGGTCAGGCACCCACTCCAGCTCCATGACCACAGGAGAAAACAGAAAGATTCTTTATGCTGGGTGGTTGGTTGCTCAATAGCTAACCCACACCATCCCAGCTTCTGCCTTCAAGCATAAAACCGACCACAGATTTCTTGTGGGAACAAAGTTTTCCAGTGAAAGCATATGCTTGGAAAACTCAGAAAACAAAAAGCATCTGCCTAAGCTCATTGAGCAGAAGTTTGCAATATCTCGACTCAGAAGAACCTGTGTTGTAATAAACAAATATATATTGCCATTACTGGGTTGGCACTGCAGTCCTGGGCAAAGAGTCCATCTTAACCTCTACATCTGCCTCTGGAAGAGGACAGAATAAGGCCCCTCACCTTTGTCCCGCAGTGATGTAGATCACAATGTCTTTGCACTGTGTACAAAGGGCTCTGTCAGAAGAGAAGTGTTGGTTGGGGGGGTGTGTCAGCTGCAGGATGCATATGTTCCTCCTGGCACCCAGAAAAGAACTTGTGTTTGCCTCCCCAGCTGTGGAATACCTGCCACCCCCCAGAGCTAGTGCGTCCCACACTGGAGAAAACCCTGAAGATCCTGCAGCTGGACTACGTTGACCTCTACATTATTGAGCTGCCAATGGCTTTCAAGGTAAAAGGAAAAATTGCCTGAAAAATGCATGATTGGCTTGAACCAAGGTCTCCATCTAACATCTTACTTGCAGCTTCCAGTTCACGTTGAAAATACCACATTGGCCAGATAGTGTTTGATATATATTACACTCATACATTTCTGTGCACTACCCATGCAAAGAGAGGCTGATGTTTCTTCATACTGCTGGCTCTGAGCGACTTGTAGCCAAAATCATTGAATGCAAGGAGCTCACATCAGAGTTGCATGCCTCCCTTAAAAGTCCCTAAACTTTCTGGCTTCACACCCATTTGTACCTTACTTTACAATTTTCCTCTGCAAGTACATGATATAAAGGCAAATTTAATAATACTGAATTAGAAGAATGAGATTCAAAGAGTATTTAAGTGGGTTTGAACCCATTAAATCCTTTTTCTTAGAGAGAACAGGGTCAGGCAAGTAGCTGGCTAACTACGTCTGAGGGATGTCTAAGCTCCAAACTGGCCTCTTTTTGCAAGGAGGGTAGTTCTCTGATTACTAAAATTGTATTTTGCTATAGACTCCAAACTGCCAAAAGCATCAGATAGGAAACAATTTACCAATGAAGCAATCACCTTAGACCTGTGGTTCCTTTTTTCCTCCGACAAAGCCATATCCCATTAAGACCTGTATAGGAGTAACTAGACTCCGATATTAAAACTTTATTTATATGGTCCCATGTATGGAATCCTTTTGGGTGCATTTTTAAAAATTTCCCACCACTTGCAATTTCCTGTTTCCCTTTGCTTGTGTTTGTATTCTCTAGTAGTTCATTCTCCCACATAGTGAAGGTCATTGTCTCACAATACAAAGATATAGACAGCTGGCTTTAAAGTAATGTACATCTGACTCCCTGAGGCCTGTATCAACAATCTGAGTTGTTAAAGGAGTAGCAGTCCTAGAGATTCATTCAAGTCCCCCATGAGAGGAGAGAGAAAAAAGCTGCTTTCCGCCTGAAAAATATACATTTTCCTGTGCCAAATACTAAAGGAAAAACCCGCACCCTTTTGCAATGGTGACTGGTTTCCTCTCTTTGCTTCCTCTCTCACAAGTGCACCCATCCCACATGTGATGCTTGCCTTTGGTGAGGGGCATGCAGGTGTAGTACTAAAAAACTTCTATTCTGCCCTAATCTGCAAACATTGGTGCTTTCCTATCTCCCCAAAAGCCTTCTTAGCAATAGTAGTCTTTGCTTAAAACCAGTAAAGTACTTGAGACAAAACTTACAGCCCACTCTGAAACCAGTAAGAAACATGCCCCTGCAGAGCCCAGCAGTGCAAACTGCTATAGGGGCTTTTAGGAGGAATAACCTGGATTTTGGAGAGCACCACTCGGAGGAGGAAAGCCTCACCATGCCTGCACTTTTAGGTGGCCGAGAATGATTGGAGTAGTCAAGAATAATGTCTGGAGTGACATTTTTCACTGACCTGTCAACATTAACTTGCACCTCCCTGGTTTTTTCCCTCACAGAGATTCCCCATTCAGGACTTCTGTCCTTCCTCCCTTTAGCCCAGAGGTGGAGCTCAGCCCCTCTACCCTAGCAAGGCAGACGACCAGCAGGAACAGGTCTCCTGCAGGCTACCAAAAGCCCTCTGCCTGAGGAGCTTATACCCACTGGAAGGTTTTCTAGGGGGCTCTGCTAAGGTGACTGATCTATCAGTGAGCAGGTACCTGTGCACAAAATGATCTCCAAATCTCTCCCAACTACATTGCCTTACCTAGCAGGAAAGCAGGTATTTTAGCCCTACACTGAGCAAGTCTCATCCAAGTATCTTCTTGTCATTTTAAAAGACTAAATCAAAACAGACCATTGGCCTCACTATTTGACTTACTATTGCTTTCTGTTTATAAAATAGACATTCACAAGCTGTTAAAATTGCGCTTTCAAGAAAGCCTGCTTGTCAAAGTCTTCTTTTTTGTGAAAAGCGATAGAATGTGCAGACGTTTCTTCCTGCATCTGTGTTGACGAGGAAATTATTATAATGGGCGCAGTGCTTTTCCTATCAGTAGTTACCAACTGCTGTGTTTTAAATATGCAAGTTGTCTGGTAGCTTTTGGAATACCTCCATACTTTGAAATGACATGCTATGATGTGATCCCTGCATAGTGACAGTGACTGTACAGTGCTAGTGCTGTCCCACTTACTTCAGTGCTCATACGGCAGCATGGTAAGAAGCCACCTTGCATTCAGTCTAAGGTGTGTGGCTGACTGCAAGAGAAAACCACAGCATTTGTGGGAGTGACTGGTGTGGTATAGTCCGTAAGAACCCAAAACTAAGAAACGAGACTAACTTCTGAAAGATGTTTGCAAAGACCCAGTAACCACCATCTCGTCACCATCAAAACACTACCGTTCTTTCAGCACTGTATCCACCTGCAGGCAATTCTTCCATTCAGGAAGAATTGCTTAAAGGGAGAGCCTGGCCGAGAAGGTATTGCCTGGAGATTGTTGAGCAGTGACAACTGTGCTCCGATACCTTGTGTAGTTCCCTGGAGGCAGGAGGATTGATCCTTGTGCGAATCCACAATAGCTGGCACCACTTATCTTAGGATAAGTTTACCTTCAAGCATCGTTCATTCTGACTTTGTCCGCTTTCTGGAACATGAGCAATAGAAATAGAGGGAAGCAGGGGAATGATAAATTAGCTAATGCAATAGCCATTTATTGACTACTATATAATGTTGAACAGAAGTTAATGAATAAGAAGTGGAATAGAGTAAGAAGGTCTTCAAGTAAGATGAATTCAGACTCATCCCCTGAACTCAAAGACATCCAGCTGCTATGCATTGAGCTTACAGTCCTTGAAGAGTCTGGAACGTCATGAGGATTAATGGTTTGTTCCAAAATATCATGGGGCAGTTTTGTAAATAGGGCTTTGCTTCAAGTTATGATGGCAAACAGCTTGCCTTCTAATAGAAAAAATTATATAAGAATGTACGCAACAGCCACCTACCTCCTTCTAGTCAAGAATTATTATTTTTTTTCAGGGGCAACAAGTCATCTTTGTTGAATTCATTGAGGAAAATGAGCACATTTGGAGGAGACAGGCTTTTGCCTGTAACTTAGACCCTGGCCTCTGAAATCTGAGGCTGTATTTTCCTTAGGCTCACTTTTCCCCCATGAAATGCCTTGAATTTGAACTTGATTGAATTGGGAGGCACCAGTTACTGATCATATTAGTCACAGCTGCATGTTCCCAAGGAATTACCATGGTAACATCTTGTACTCACGCCTTTGAAATGTAGCAGCTTGCAGTCAGATCAAGTGTCAAACATCACTGAAGCATTTTTATGAAGATAAGTGAAATTGCAATCAGACATGAGGGTGGGAAGTGTTAATGCATTACTTGCAACAGCAGTGAAATGACCAGCAAATAAGAGAAAGCCGTGCTCATGAGATATCAGCTCATAACTCATTTCTGAAGTCTTGTTTGTGGGGTATAGAGAGAGGAAGAAAGTTCCTAGTGCCTAAAGAAAGGTGGGTAATGCACTTAGAGAGGTTCATGGCCTGTACTATAGCTATGCACATAGCCCTTTACCACTAGTAAATTGTTCTTGTAAATAGTCCCTCCAATTGTTGGGAGTAAAACTGAGCTGGTACTCTTCCCAGGTGCTTAGGTCACAAGCAGTATCAAGGGAAGGGCTGGGAAGAAAGGAAAGAAGTAGTAGTAAAGTATGCAGGTTTGGTACTGTAACCCAGCCCTTTGGAAGGAGACTAATCCTTCGGATGCCATAGTGTAAAAGTCAGAAGTTCACCGAAAATTGAGGCCATCTGTGAACTCCTGAGTGCACACTATGTGACAACACTGAGTGTTTCAGAAAGCTTGATTGTTTTTTTGTTTGGTAGTAGAAACAGTCTTGGAAAAAATCTTTGCTCTGAGGAGTGATAATGTGTCTTTAAAGCAGAAAAGTGTGGGTTTGCTTTTCAGCCTGGAGATGCCATCTACCCTAAAGATGAAAATGGGAAAATTATCTACCATGAGACAGACTTATGTGCCACCTGGGAGGTAAGAAAGCACAACATCCATCCACACATGCTCTTAAACCCACACATCCTCATTCTCAGTTTTACTTGTGGCCTTTGTAAACAGAGCTGAGGCACACTGACGAGGCAAATGACTCAAATTCTACTAGCTCCATGGATAAATCTTACTTCTGTCCCTAAGAATGTTGCTTCTTGCCATCACTTAATTATTTTTATAACAAAATGAAACATTGCTGAAGTGTCTGACATCCACATTCCTTCTTTCAGAGTGCACTCTATATTTGGTAGTTGAGGTATCTGTAGGTTTTACCAAGCCCTCCTCTTTATCAGTTCATTACAGAAGGAGAAAGTTGGAGCCCTAAGTGACTGGATCCTCCTAAAAAAAGCAGGGGAAAAAAGGAAGCTTTTCACCTTAAAAAAAAAAAAAATCACCACAATTTGTCCTACAGCTCACCATAAAAAACTACACAAAAAACAGCAAATCCATTGCCATCAGAACAAATTCATTCAAATTTAATTATCAGATGAGAACACAAGGTATTTCTGCTAAGACGACTTGGAGGAAAGTAGCATTTGTCTGAGAGATGGCATCCTAGGTTTTTTTGCGATCACTCTAGTCCTTTAGCCAGGTGTCTCCTTAAGCCTACTGCCACTTGGCTTCAGGATCTCAGGTGAAGCCACATGTGTGTGATTAGCAATCTCTTCACATTCCTGCCTCTCAAAGCCTTGGACACTCTAAGTCATGGCCAAAATTGGTCAGCTCTCCTTCTGCACCAGGTCTGCTGCAGAAGCATCACTAATGCATCCCAGTTCACACCAAGGGAAATAACATGGGCTACTACATGCTCCACTTCAGCTTGCACTGTCCAGAGCCGGGTAATCACATCCCAGTTTAGCTTTACTCAAGGTGCAGCAGAGAGAGGTGGAGGACGGGTGAAACTCTTGAGTGAAAGTTCAGAATGGGAGAGAGCCTGGGCAGGTTTGGGCTTTCCCCTGGCAGCTGAGCCATCCAGGCTGGGTCTGAGGGGGAACGGGGGCTTCCACGTCAGCTGTTAACCCTTGTCTTGGGCTGGTACTGTTCATTCCTGTTTCACAGGCTAGTTGCTCAAACATTAAGAGCAACAGCTGTCCAAACACCGTTACGGTTTTATCTTCAAGCTGGTGCTTATTGTAAAGGGTATGTTGTAGCAGGCTACTCTCTTCAGCTAGTAAGCCAAGAGAAAAAATAGGTGATGGTGAGTGCCTGCAAATAGTAACATCAGTCTAAAAAAACTGGCTAAACTCAATCCAGATAATTTCACCCTCTCCGTATGGTGCTAGCAGACAAAAACGGCTTCACATGATTATATTTGCCAACTTGTCACTGAGTGATACAAAGCATACGAGGCCAACTAGAGGTCATAATACATGGTGCCTCTTACCTCCCTGCTTTCAGCTCCTGTGAGACAGAAAGAAACAACAAAACGTGCAGGAGGGGCATCCAGCTCCACAGTGGGGTCTGCTCTGCCTCAAACAGGCACTGAATCATTTGGGTGCAGTTTCTGGGAGGAGAGGGGAGTACCACAGGAAAGGACCCTTTTTTCCCCCTTAACATCCTAGCAGATGAAGCTAATGAAGACCATGGCATGTATTCATATCCTGTATTCATAAGGCTTGCTCAGCTATTAGAGTTTGTCTGAAGTACAGAATACCTAGAATTCCTCTCCCCTCCCTATTTTTTCTACTTTATACTGTACTGAAGTTTTCTGTGCTGGTTTTGTCATGTGCCTTGTGAGATATGCAGGGGATTTCACTGGATAGAGACTTCATATAAATGCTGTTGCAGAAATAAAAGGAATAAATTGACTTATCAGGAAAGCAATCTGTTTTGTTCACTCTCCTTTCTCCAGCTTTTGAGGCTGCACTAAAGCAGCATAAGGTAAAGAAAGCTCTTTGAAAGCAGATGTCTGGCACTTAAGTATCTGTATCTTAGATTAATCTTTCTGCTCCCCAGACAATTTCTATCCTCATAGGAGGTATAAAACATAAGGGTTTGGTCTGGAAAGCAGATCCACACAGGAATGGAGTTTAGAATAGCGGGACAGCACCAGCCCTCATGCTAAGAGAGCTGTCCATTCTGCTGCAGCAAAGGTTTTTCTGCAGTCTCAAGAAAAGTCCATCTTCTACCTACTTTTAAAATGCATGCTCCAAGGAATCAAGCCAACATGTGGGACTCCACTGATTTTTGCTTTCTTTGCAGGCAATGGAAGCATGTAAAGATGCAGGCTTGGCAAAGTCTATTGGAGTATCCAATTTCAACCGCAGGCAGCTGGAGATGATCCTGAACAAGCCAGGACTTAAGTACAAACCTGTCAGCAACCAGGTATGACTGCAGGCAGTGCCTGCCACGTTGCCCCTGCCCTGTAGGGATTGCCACCGTGTGTGGAAAGGTGACGTACACTTTGCCACAGATGCTGCCTTCCATAATGTCATACTTCCATTTCTAGCTTGAAAATATTACTCATCCTATCTAGGCCAAAGATAAATATTTGAAGGTGCTGGAACAATTGCTCTCCTCAGTTCTTGCTCCAGGGCTATAAAACTAGTGCCTCTGTGCCAAAGCTCCATAACAAGGTTGAATGCTGAGTCAATTCAGATCTTAAGTCTCTGCCATGTACCTTAAAGTCCAAAAAATTCCCAAGACAATCCATTCAGAGTTAGCCAGTTCTCAGTGAAGCCACGTCTGCCTCAGCTGACACCAAAACAACACTAAGTATCAGAGATCCTGAGTCACTCTAAGCTCCAAGTCTGAAAGCCATGAGAAGTAACTCCTAGATTTCCTGTACTTGCTCTCCCGTGCCTTTCCTATAAGATGTCAGTAAGAGTTAGAGAAAAACTTAAATTACAGAGGAGACCCTACTAAGCAGCCAACTTGAGCTGAGCAAGCCTGTGAAGACGATAGGCACGTCTGAGTTAAATTACAGCAGCAGAGCTCAGAGAAGGCAGTAAGCGGCAGTGACCCATCTGAATGCCCAGTACTTTGACTCTGGCATTTGGCAGGTCTCTGCATTTCCTCGAAATCACTGGGAAGCTCTTCTAATTCATCTGGCACAAACAGATATCCATGTTAGCAATATCAGAGAAGAGGCCAGAGACCAACTGGGACCAGCTTCCCACCCTCAGCGCCTGGCCT
Organism: Falco peregrinus; assembly: GCF_023634155.1. Lineage (NCBI taxonomy): Eukaryota > Metazoa > Chordata > Aves > Falconiformes > Falconidae > Falco > Falco peregrinus. The sequence continues at coordinate 64,727,640 of NC_073726.1, forward strand.
GGAGGGCTGGGGTTGACATGGAGCAGGGCAGGGAACCTGGCCATCACCTTCAGTTCAGTCTCTGGCCTGCAGGGAAAGGCAGCCTATGAGGGGAGGAAATTCCAGCACCCTTCACTGGGTATTAATATGCCCAGTGGGCGCAAAATGCAATTGCTGTTTCTGGCATGCCCTTATGACTGCCCTGAGCATTGCTGCTGCTTCCTGGGGTTGAGGAAAACCAGGCAAAAGATTAAGCCCAGCTTCGGGCAGCTAGCCAGCAGACATAGATGTGCCAGCTAGCTTCAGACTGCCTGCAAACAGTGGTTACTCTGTCACCTTGTAGACATCCCTTTCCCAGAGACTAAGAATGCAGCCAGAAAATCCCTGCCTGTAAGGGAACAGTATTTGCAATGTGGGAGGGCAGAGCTTCCAACAAGGTCATCATAAGCATCCTGGGGATGTCTCACCTTTTGCATATCTCCCTCTCACCTTTTTATCTGGGGCAGCTTATGCCAACACTTCCCCTAATAACAACATCAGATTAGTCACCCTGAATGCAAGAGGCAGAGAAATGAAGATCTGACCCAGATGAGATGGGTTGCCTTCTCAGCCTACTTCTCTAGTGAGCTTCCCTCCCCCCTCCTCATTGCCACCTTTCCACTGGGGGCCAATAACAATTCCCTGCAGACAAATTGTAGTCATGGATATTGATCTGCTGTCCACAAAAGAAAAAAAAAAAAAATCCATCACCCAGCAATGTGCAATTAGAACAGTAACCACAAACTGAGTTTCCCTATTCTTTAACTTACCTGTATGTTTTCCTGAAAGTACCGCTTGGTCTGTAGCTCTCACAAATATGGGGACACCATCTGCTTCTATATCTGGCCCTGTTGGTTAATTATTCTTTCTGCATTACTCATGTAGGTCGAATGCCATCCCTATTTTACCCAACCAAAACTCTTGGAGTTTTGCAGACAACACAACATTGTTATTGTTGGGTACAGCCCATTGGGAACCTCAAGAGATGAAACATGGTAAGTCCCCATGTTACTTTCTAATCAAAGGACAATATCCATGAACAGTATAATAGCTCTTCACAGCTGCATCTCTGTGCAAAATACTTTTGTCCCCATTTTCAAAGTAGTTTTGAACTTCAATGTCTAAATATTCTGTTGTGAATGTAAACTTGCAATGCTCCTGCCGCACGCTGTCATCAAAAAATGCCAGGTTTCTGTATAGGAGGTTGCTTTAGTTCCCCTCTGACAGAAAGCAAGTGTCTGTAACTGGGAATGTCAAGGAAGTAAGGAAGTAAAAACTAAGACAACATTAGGACATCGCATAGGAAGTTGCCACTGACAGCCCACCAACTTAACTGCCAAAGCTTTTCTCCCATCTTTCACGCTGCTTGTCAAAAAGGTGCAGTATTCTGTCCACAAACAAGTAGATTACTATGTTCTGACATGGAAGATTAGGGGGTTTTGATTTTCTTTCTTTCCAATTTTCTTCCAGGGTAAACGTGTCCTCCCCTCCTTTACTGAAGGATCCTGTGCTGAATGCCATTGGCAAGAAGTACAACAAGACAGCTGCACAGGTTGCTTTACGTTTCAGCATCCAGAGAGGGGTAGTGGTCATCCCAAAAAGTTTCAATCCACAACGCATCAGAGAGAATTTCCAGGTAAGTTTGTACTCCAATGGTGCATGGATAAATCCACTTACATTGGCTTAGCCCTTATAGAAGGTTATTTTCCCATTTCTTTCTGTAGACATAAGGCTTGGCCAACGTCAAGCTTTGCTGTATTTTATGGTTTTTGTGCCCATCACTTAATGGTATCATAATGTGACATTAGTAGAGCAAAGTAGACTAAATTTTGGTGTCTTTTAATCCTCCGAAACAGATAAAGTTTCAGGTGGTGGTATATCCCAGAACACCAGTTGTTGCAGTAAGCAGCACAAGCAAAATGAAGCAATTCAGTAGGTCAGCATCCCAAGGTTGCTGGCTGTAGGTGTTCAGGAATGACTGACCTGTTCTGCTCAGTCTTCAGATATAGGGCAGCTTTATCAGGGAAGGGTTGCTGCCTACAGGTGTGCCAGAAAGGCTCATAATAACCACACCACCAGAGATCATCTGGCTTGCCCACTAACACCAAAATAAGATGAAGAATTTGTTCCCATGTCCCTTGCAGCAATGAGTACCCGCACTGCTCCCTGCTTTCCCTGCCAATGTATTCCTTTCAAAGCTGGTGACCCAGTACTTGCCAGACTACCTTTCTCTTCTTGTGAAAGACTATAAGCAAATGTGACTGGACTTTTTCATGCCCTCAAGACTTTCCTACAAGTGCAAGCAAGTATGGTGAGGGACACAGGGGAAGGGGAGGGGATTGTAATTCTGAAACCTGGAACATATGAACATTGATTATGACATGAAACACTAACTTATTCCTAACATGTCCTTCCATTAGATCTTTGACTTCTGCCTCACTGAGAAAGAGATGAAAGAAATTGAAGCCCTGAACAAAAACGTTCGTTATGTGGAACTGTTAATGTAAGTCCAGGAGGAATACTAGATCCTCACAGAACATTCCTGTCTTATCAGAGGATTTTAAAAAACCCAAACAAACACTTCCTTTTAATAGTAATTTTTGTATAAATCACCTTATTTTTAGATAAGGCTTAAATATGGGAGGTCTTTAATGCAGCCTGAATATGTTCCTGGACCTGTTGCAAAAATAAGCGTGCAATACTTGCTCACAGCTCAGATGTCAAAAGCCCACCGCGTAGAAAGTGACTGTGTCTGGTTATTCCACCTCTGCTCCATCTCCTTAAACACTTTCTGCTATGTGTTGTAGTGACAGCCTCAGCCACTGATGAGGTGTAGCATTGCCCCATCTAACAGTGCAGACAGAGCTAAAATTCAAATAGGAGCACTTTGTCTTCCCCCTCCTTCTCACCTTCATTTCCAGTGCTCAGCAAGTCGTGTTGCTGCTCGTGTACAATGGCTTACGGATTGTAAACCCGGTGTTTCCAGAGGCAGCTTGTCCTAAATTGCCACATGGAAGGCTGAGAATTAAGAACACTGCTACATGAAACCACAAGGCTGATTTAGGGAGAACTCTGCTCCTTTTTGCTTAATACTTTGTTCAGAGTATCAAGATTCACCTACCCAACTTCCTTATTAAAGAGGGTACATCTTAGTGACCACAAGCAGTCAGAAACTTTCTTTTGGCCTCTTCTTTGATGCTGTCAACTTCAGCAATATCCCTCTCCTGCTGTCATGTGAGTTGTACCTTCTTGCATGGAAAGCAGAAAACAATACAGCTTGTTTGACTGCTAGACCACTTCCTAATGATCTCCTCCGAGAACTAACAAGGCTTGATCTCTTACTTCTTGTGATCTAAAGCTTACCACCTAATGTACTTGTGCTTCATGGGAAGGCTACACTACCTCAGAAAACTCAGACTGACCCAACATCATCTTTTCCAGAGAAAGAGGCCATTTGTTTTTCCTTCAGCTCAATAGCACCTACAGTTTATGGCCAGACTTTATGCTTTCCCCTTTTCAGGGCACTCAATATGTAGCCAAATGCTAGAGATTTTTTCCATGCATTTCTCTTGTTACCTTGGATTATCTGTGTCTTGCCAAACTGTATCATGCTCAAGCACTAAAAATAATGAAAAGCAGGATAGCAGCATCAATAGCACTCTAAAACGTTGACAGTTGCCCAAAAGATGGGGGGAAACATTGCAAAGGAGCAAATAAACCACTTACTGTGCTGCATAAATATGATAAGAAATATGAACTCAGTTAAAAACATCATAATGGGGCCCATCTTTCACATTTAAGCTCAGCCAGGTGCTCCGAGGCTTTAGTTTCTTAAAACTTAAAATAGCCTTCCATCAATTAGCAGCACTTAGTTCCAGAAGGCTTTCACATATGGCCCAAAAGATTCTTATATGTGTTTTGGTATTTGAAATTGTTTGCTTTTTCATAGCTAAGTTGAGTTACAACATAATTTAAACTTTTAGTGAGTATATACACAAAATGTAACCTCAGTGCAAATGCAAGAGCCTTTTCCAGAAGCAAAGTTGAAGGCTGCAAACACTCACAGAAGAACTTTAAGCCATTAATCCAAAAACTAATAAATGAAATGCTTTGCTTTATTAGACTAAATTTGGTCACAGGAGGCCACTGAGGACAAGGAAAACAGAATGCATAGGATCAACATTGCCGGCTCTATTTTTCAAATGAGTGCCATGTTTCAGGAAAACGTTTAAATACAGTCTGACCTCAACTGTGAAAAATTCCTTCTCAGAAAAGTGATGTTGCCATGTAAGGAGCAGCTAAACATATATCTGCCTACTATGTGTTCTTGCACGGAGGTGTCTGGAATCGACACTGCAACAGATGAGTTACCAGCCTAAAGAGATTTCTTATTTTCAGATACATGTTGCTGGATGAAAAGTCAAACTATCATACAGAAATATTTTTGGTTAGTCAGTTTTGTGTAAAACCTTTAAGTGCTGTGATGCAAATGCCAGCAGGAATGGAAAACTCCAGCTTTCCTCTGGCTCTTCCAGTTATCATCTACCATGGATACTTGTGTGCAGATCTCTTCTGATGTTATAAGCCCATACAAACAGGATATTGCAGAAGGAGTTGACAAGTTAAGCATCTGAGCAGAAAATTGAGGTTTTGTAAAAGTGAGAACTCCAGGAAATCTCAGTCTGAAATGGTTTCTTTTCCCCCTCAGAGAAGTCTGGTAGTGTTATGCTGGGCGAGTTTTTCATTAATCTGTCTGCTTGATTTATCTTGTCCTCCCAGTCTCTGCTATGGATATTCTTCCATACCAGTTATTCCAAGCTGCATAGACTCCTCTGAGTGAATCGTTTTCACTCAAAAGACTCAGACCTTCAAACATGTGAGATCTGATTAGCAAGCATGCTCCACAGATGGAAAGTAGATGACACTGGCAACTCAGATATTGTCAAATTATACTGAAATCAAACAAGTCAAAGTTTTGTGGCTTGGGTTTTTTTTCTGAACCAACTCAATGTTAATGTGTAAACACTTCAGTTTGGCTGAATATTGGAATGAAATGTTTTGGCACAACCAATTCAAAATATTTGATGCCTTCCAGTTAGTTACCTTCAATATTGTGAAATGTATCCTTCCCTTACTGGAATGATTCACAACTGGGATAAATGCCACTATTTGTTGTGCTCTGCTGTAAGGCAAGGCAGCCAGCTGCCATGGTGCACCTGAGAATGTTCTTCAGAAATTTTTGATTTTGCTAATGGAAAGTATCTGTCAAAGCAGGGCTTGTGGTTTAGCATCACTTCCTCAAACAACCAACAAAGCCCACAACAAAACACAACTACCTTTCTCTCAAGTCTGCCAATAATGAGCAAATGGTGTTATTTTTTCACTTGCAGTTGACAACTGGTAATTTTCTCCTTGCCTTCTATAATGATCCTGGACCAGCATCTTCCCTGAGCATGCAGGTTTTTAGATGAAGCCTGAAGCATCGCTACCTTTGGTAGTATACAGCCATGAACATCCCTTTCTCCCCTGAACTGGGTCACCGTAAAGCTTCTTTGTAAATTCTCTGCCACTGGTGATATTAACCCAGTAGGACATCTATATCTAGGCTGAGCTAGATGACAGCCAGACCTAGTCTGGCTATGACAGCCACTTGGAGAAAGCACCAGACCAGACCCAGACATGTCAGCTCTAAGTACATAAGCCAAAGTAGTAGCATCTGGTGTCTCCACCTCTCCATCAATTTCTGATGGTCTTTGTAGACATCTGAACAAAGAATTCTTCCTCTTCCACAATGTACATGTAGTGAAGCCATCCTCCTTCCCTAGAACACTCCTACTAGCTCAAGTTAAATCAACCGAGTTAAATAGCAAGAATAACAGAGATCCAAACTCTTGGCTTTTCCCAACTGTCCTCAAGGTATGCAGCCTGTAGGCCTGAAAAATGGTCCTTCACTGCCCTCTCCTTAAATGCACAGGTTTGCTTCCAGTTCTGCAGGGAAGATTATTCAGAGCAGACAGCTGCTGAATAAGCAGGAGAGCCTTCCATGAAGGCCATCTATATATTGCAAGGAAAAGATTTGCCAGGCACAGGTCAACTGCATCTGTGATGTGACATCCTGCTTCACCTGAAAAGCTCACTTGTTCAATCTGACCTATTCACAGGTGGCGTGATCATCCCGAGTATCCCTTCAACGACGAATACTGAGAACAAGGTGTGTCCGGGCAGGTTCCTCAGTGCTGTTAAGCTTCACTGAAAGAGACCTGACATTTGGGGTGCTTTGACTTCATGGGAGACTGTTCAAATCAGCATTAAAAAACATCAAGACATTTACTTCCTCTTGTCTTGTCAGTCTCTTATTGCTACGGAAAAGCAGATCTATTTAACCTGTTGAATCTCTGGTTTTGGCTTAGGAGGCTTTAACTCAGCATTGAAGCTTCAAAACCAACGGCTGATAAAACTGAAGAGTTCTTGTGGAAACAAGCCAAATAATCTTCACTCAATTGCACGTTCTTCAGATTTGAAACAAGAAGTTCTGCTTCAGTAGATGTGAAGCAATATCATTTTGTTTCACAGCTCAAGTGAAATTTAGTGGTGAACTAATCTGATTTGAGATGATAGATATATTCACTGCTTCATGTAGCAAAGCCTGTTTCACTCTGACCAGGGTATTCTTCAGCTGTGTACATGAGCTATATATTCCATAGGTAGACCCCAGCTGGCTCTACATGCAACTAGCTGAAGCCCTAAAGCATTATGAACATGTTCATCCCCATACCCCCACCCCAGCTGATGACCTCGGTAAACACAGGAGAGTACATCTATATTTCAGCTGCTATATGAGGATGGTAATGCATAGCGTTACCTATGCAACCTGGAGCCATCCTGGAGCTAGTACTTTGAGAGCCTTATCTCATGAAATTAAAAATCCTTTAAACTTATTTCCTGCTCCACAAACCCAAGCTCCAATTCACCCAAGAAAATTGTTCACACAAAACAGCAAGAATTTAAGTGAAGAGCTCCTGACCAAGACAATACTGAATTAGGAAGCTGAGTTTTAAAGGAGGAGAAGTTGTTAAATACCATTTGCTACTGTGCTTTGAGAATGCAGAACACTGGCAGGTCTAAGAAAGGGCAGGAATCAGGCAGAAGCAGTCAGGCTGAAACTTGGACACCCCATTCTTGGACCTGCCAGTGTTGCTTTTTCAGACCACTTGTTTGCTCAACAAGTTTTGCAGCCTACAGGTACATTAGTCAATACCCACACTGGCAGAAGGCTGCTTTTCCTCCCTCCGGTGCCTGAGCACTCCAGTGTCCTGCCACAGAGCGGGTGCACCACAGAGTTACTGGAGAAGAAACTAAACTGTATACAGGTAGTACTTCATGTATTAACACACACATCCTGCCATTGGGAAAAAGTTCATCTGTAATCTTCAGTCTATAGCATTTCTTTTATTGGTTACCATTGCTATTTGTTATCCCTGGAGTGACTGCAGCAGGAAAATGCTAGACTGTACAGTTCACCGAGACACTTCTGTTGGGTCAGGGTGTGCTCCTCAGAGCTGAGGCAGAGAGGTACAAGGTGACCATTTCACAGGAGCAGGTGGCAAGGCTCCCAAATGGGTCTAGTGCCAATGCTTCTCTGGATGAGCTCAGTGGACACCACTAGAGAGGTCAGGCTCTTTCACTGGGGGTGGCTTTCACACAGCATTTATGAAACTATGTCAACAGAGCATTCTGCTTGCTGGAGGTTACCCAAGGGCAATTTCCATTTTATTCTGTTGCCCACTTAGACCAGAGGGGGGAAATAAAATTTAAAAAAAAAAAATAAAAAAAATAATGGGGATCTGCTGGGGTAGACCTAAGGACAATCCCATGGTCAGCTGGAGCTCTGCTCCCAGGGGTGGTCGGAACAGCTATTGCAACCTTGCTTTGCCCCTTTGCAAACAGCTGAGGTCCTGGCCAGAAACCTGAACAAAATCCAAGTCTAAATTCAAGAACCAGAGGAGCACAGTTACCACCATACCCAACATGTTATTCCAGTTGCTCCACAAGTACAAGCCTTAAATAGAGCTATCAGGTCTCAACTGCTTAACAGTAGCACTGTACACATTTTTGCACTGTAACTTGACCAGGTGCAAGTCTCCAGCCACAGCCAACATTCAGGCCAGGTTTGGCAAAGCTCTTGTTTTCTACACTACAGATGCCAACTAACGTTCAGCTTAAGGGCTCACACCACCCCCTACACAGCTCTCTGCTCTTTCCAGATATCCCCTCCAGAGGTTAGGCAGTGCCCGAGGTTCTAATAAATCAGGTGACCTCATACATGTGAGCAGGGAAGATGATATGACTGTCTAACAGGAAATAGCCTATAATCAAGTTTTCAATCTGTACTGAGTTAACAGGCAGGACAGATTGTGAGAGCTCCTCCAGCCCAAGTCATGCCAGAAAATCCCTTTCCCCCCACCTCTAAATTTAATAGAATCCTCCTCCTCCTTTGCATTGCCTCATTTGAATCTGCTGAAAAAAATATTCGGCCTCTTCCCAGAGGCAAACACTCCCACACTCATTTCCATTGGTTATGAAACTGCTACTGACGTCTAGCCTAGTTTTTCCGCTCGCTTTGCTCAGTTTCAGACCATTGCTCCCCATTGTTCTCCATTTTGCCCTACAAAGAAGAGGTTTAGAGGAGGGAAAATAAACAGGCCTACAGATGAGGGCTTAGGAAACTCATTCCACCAGCAACTGCACAAGGAAACAGAAAAAACCCAAACCCCAACCCCAAGGATGATCTGCTCACATCTAACAAGTCTCAGAGGCTTATTGAACTTGCTGCCTGGTGTGAAATGAGTCGCTTGGGTGCTCTGCAGTAAAAATGAGATCTCGCTTCTCCTGGTCAAAGTGTAACACTAACCGAAGACAGAAAGCAAGTTTTTCAAACAATAGGAGATGATCAGAGTTTGGTTTTGTTTTGTTTTTTAATCAAAAGATAAAGCCTTTAGTCACATATAGCAGAGTCCTCACCTAATGAAGCTTACTCACTTCACTCCTTTCTTAAATCCAACAAACCCCAAAAGCTGCTCACCTCCAGACTGCCAAGGTGTTTAACCATCACCATATCCTTGGGATGTGCAAAGAAATTCAACAGCAGAGAGGCTGCAATTTCCTTAACTAATTAAGATCACCTCGTAACCAGAATCCGAGTTGATTCTTCAATGTTAATCATTTAAGTGTAGAAACAAAGCTAGTGTTGTAGGGACTCTTAAAGGAAAAGAACTCACACGCCTAGGATGTGCAAGACTTCTCTAGGGTCTCCGCAGCAAGCCAAGAGGACAAATTCAGATCCCTCACGTACAGTAAGCCTGATTTGCAGATTTAAGATTAGATACCTCCTTCCTCACTATGAGGAGTACCGAAGTCCCCTTGTTGCCATCTGCCAAGCTCAAATACTTTGAAATAAATCTGTTTGGACAATTCCCTTATTTTCTAAGGGAGAGTGCTGCTGCCAGATGTATTTTGCCTAACTGTCAATAGGGTACAATTTACGCATCTAGAGAAAAGCACCAAGGTGGAGAAGAAAGTCCATAAGAGAGCAACATGTTAGAATGAGATTCAACATGCCTATTTCACTTGTGACCTAAACTGCAAACACATTCAACTTTGGGGGTGGGGGGGTGGTAATTAGCACGCAGTTGGGTACTAGTGCAGTTTTTACACTAATTGATTCTCACCAGTGCCATATTTCAGCTCTTCCCAACATCCTACTACCCTGGAGCAAAAAGTGTAGCTTATAAAGGGCTTTGAAAGTGCAAAAAAACAAAAAAGTTAATTTTTCAATGCCAGACAGACTCCTTGGGGAGCCTTAACTCAACATGCATGAGCAATACTCACAACAGGACAACACATGGCAAATAAAATGCAAAGCAGAACCAAGTGGAAAAAGAGGAGGGAGAGAAGGAGCTGGAAAGTAAGACTACACATGTGTGTGTAAACACAAATACAGGCACACAGAGGGGCACCACTTGATGAAGCAGCTCAGTTTTTGCTCTGTAGATTGCCAAGTTACCTGGATGGAGGCCTCGGATCAGTCCAAGGTCATTGAACACAACAAAAGCAAAATCCTGCAACAGGACAAATGTGCACTCAGTTACAAGTTAAATGAGAGCTCACAATGACCTAGAACACATCAGAGAACAACTTCATGCATAACGAGGAAAAGGCCATGCAAGTGCAGGGTGCTGAGGACACTGGATAGGATCTTGCTAACATTTCATCACATACAGATCAGGAATGACTGCTGACTAAGGTTTACACCAGTATAGATGCACAAAACAGAGTCCCCATGCCCTCAGTGCAAGAGAAGTCTCCTAAGTTTTCTGTTCCCCCAATCAGCCTGACCAATATTTCTCTCCCAGCTTGGGACAGACCCTGGGAAAAGCTTGCAAGAAGTATTTCATCTTTGTGATCTTTTAGGAAAAATGCTTCTCTCCTCATGCATACATGTCCCGGTTTCCACCTACAGGGCAACACCCACAGATCCTCAAACGTGAAACAGGGACATTTCCTAGCAAGGTGACCCCACAAGCCCGGTACTGGTGTCCCCAGGCAGCCCCAAATAGCCCAAACCAGCTGTTCAGCAGAACACAGTTCCTTCCTGCTTTTCCACAGTGGTGGGACTGCAGTCCTGCATTGTTTTTCTATAGCATGAGAAGGAGATTGCTTTTACATTTCATTGAATACATTGATCTGTAGGAGAAGGAATCTCCAACGTTTGGAAAGGTTCTTCTAAGTCACTGACCAGAAATCCACACCCTCATTCAAACAGCCAGTGTAACTTCTCTGGTCCCCTCTGAGGTACGGTCCCCTCAGTATAGAGTAGAAAAAACAAAGCAGAAAAGTAATAGGTAACATACTAGAAATACCCATGGGATTTAGCACTTCTACTATTTTTTTTCCTAAGCGTGGCATTTAGAGCACACCAGCAGTCATGAATTCCCTTGGCAATCTGTACCTCTCCAGGCCCGAGACCACCAAGTTGCTTGGCTCAAGCCCCTGTGCTCATGACTGCTGGTGTGCTCTAAAGGCAGGCATTATAGCTCCCTTCTGTTAGCAGTTAGAGCACTGAGAAGCAAAGCAGCGAGTCAGGTTAAAATCTTTATGGGGGTTTAAACCTACATGTCTCACCTTATCCAGTTACCAAGCTGCACAACCTTCTGTAAGGGATCTGGCTCCATCCACCCCACTGAACTTTTCAACTTCACATGAATTGCAGATGCATCAGGGTGAAAGGACTTGGTAGCTGAGGAACATAAAGTACTTTCTTGGGAAGGAAGGCACTTGCAGTGCAGCTGTCACTCAGGTCACTGCTGACTGGAAAACACTCCCACAGAACAAGGATCAAAACCTCCCCGCTTGTGCCATGGCTCATTCCTATGCTATGTGAGTTGCTCTCTGCTGTTTCTTATTCACGTACCACCAGTTATATTATCAGAAAGGATTCTGTATGTTGGAAAGAATGATGTAAATAAATGCCCCTTCCATCGCAATATGTGTAAACATGAATTTCACTGCATTCCTAGGATTCATTACTACAGTGAGAGCAAACCCTATAGCATCACTCAACCAAACGCTTACCCCAGCAGGCTGCACAGAGATACCACAGATCCAACTGAATTAAGACATTGATTTGCACCTCCCTCTCACCCAACTGCTCCAGCACTCCACAAACATTAGTGACTGACCCTATGCGATTATCTTTGCCCCCTCCAAACCTTATTCCTTTGACCCTCTTTGCAGCTAAACACATCCATCCAGATTCTCTGCTCTCTCCCAGGTTTCGTTTTGCCACATACCTGAACAACTAATTCAATCAAACTTGACAACTGAGTGAGGGTCCCCCTCACACACTGTCACTCCCTGCAAAGATCACTTGGACACTTGTCCTGATTCTCCTGGTTTCCTCCCATCCACTGAGGAAAAAGGTTTTGATGTGGCCCACCTCCAGGGAAAGGTCAAACACCTAAACTATCTCCCAGCTCCAGTAAAACCCAGCATTTAAGAAGAGTGTTGGGTGTGAAACATCTTTCCTGTGGCATTTATGATTAAAGCGTTGATACGCTGCGCTAGGCCATAAGAATTACAGACCAAAACTAACTAGGAGAGAGAAAATAAAAGGAAACAACGTTATACATCTTTCAGTAATTTTATCCCTGTGAAGGATTCTGAACTTTGCATGGAATAAAGGCCTGATGTGCCCTACAGAATACAGCCTCTGGCAGAGTCAAGACTGGAAAAGGGTAAAAACGGTGGTGGGGAAGGAGAGTAAACCAACTGACAGGTATGGAGACTGGCCTGGGTAGAGTGGTATGGAGAGAAGCAATAGTCTCCCATTGCAAACCATATAATAAGGGATATGAATTATCCTCTATATTTACAGCCTATATCACGATACAGGAATGAGGAAACACTCGAAGAAATTGAAGAGCCTAAGACTGGTCAAGATACGAGTTTTTAACTATGCAGGGCCACTCTTCAGAATTCATGGCTACAGTCATTAAAAGGGCCAGATAAGGGTGCTGGGGTTTGAACCTAATGGCTTGTCTAACAGCCAGTGTTGAATACCTCTGTGCCTAGCTAGTGGGACAGGAACGTGATGGGAAGAGGAAAACTTTCCCACCTTGCCCTGCATGCTACACATGGCCTTACATGACCCAGGCATTACAAAAAGGGATTTGCGTGGTGCTCACACACTGCTCAGGGCTCAATACTTTTAAGTTGCATTCAATAAAAACACTTTTCACAAAAAAAGTAACTTCAGTGCTTCCAGAGGAAGAAAACAGAGATATCTGGAGTTTTGCAGCCAGAAGGCTGAGTATATTTATGATTACAGGCTCACATAGGCACGCACGCACAGAGGCTGGGAATGCAGCCCACTGCAGAGTCTTGCCACACGTTTCCACAGGGAGGTGCTGGGATGAAGCACATCAGCTTCCATAGGCACCCAGAGCTCTGCATCTGCTACAGCCATACAGCACTTCACTGGCATTAAGGAATCACAGGCTGAGAGGAGCACAACAGCCCAAACCCAATACCTGCACTGCAGATAGAGCCTCCCAGGGAATATCACTAAGGTCTAACAAGTAAAACAAAATACTTAAGTCCTTTGCATTAGCTTTACACCAGGTTGATATTAGCCACAGTTTAACCAGTTCACTTGCAGTAGACTGTTTCACACCCACTTTGCTTTCTTTGCAGCTTGACACTTTCTTCTCACACAAAGTTTTCTCATAAACTGGCCAGAAGCAAAACCAAGAAGCATTCCGCCCCCCCCCCCCCCCCCCCCGTGCTTATCCACTCTTTTTTCAATTCCTCAAAAATCACTGCAGCATCCCACCTCGCAGACCCACCCTTTGATCAGGGAGAAGGTGGGTTCCTGCCTCCCTAGTAGGAGCTCAGCAGCCTGAGCTACCAAAGCAAACTTACTTCACCTGACACTTCTTCCTTTTTCTTTCCCCCCCTGTGCAAATATCTTACCTGAAGGAAGGAAAAGGTACAGTAAAACTAGCAGCCCTCACCTCAGCAGCTTGAGCTGGAACCAGGAAAAGCAGGCCACCCTGACGCTTGTATCTGAGAGATCATGAAGCTATGGTGATCTTATGTGCTGCTAATTTAAGAAGTCGCAGGTGCCGCTAATCTCAGTTACCCCACCCTGGGAGGGGGAAGAAGTAGGAAAAAAGCCCCTGAGCAAGTGTCTCTGCTATATTCTTTGCGTTGCCTAGGGCTTAGGCTGTGAGGTAAACCACTGAACTTGGGAAAATAACAGTCTGTGTATGGCTTTTAACTTATTTTTGTTTTCCCCTACATATGAAATTTATCTCTACTGTTTCTGGGTCATCAGTCTGCAGATCTGCCTTAGTCATCCGGCTAGGGTGTTCACAGAAGAATAAATACATGAATCATGTTCTTTGCAGGCATTGCTGTGATATAATTCCCTCCCCCCTGACTTCCTTGTATTTCCCGAGTTGAGGAAACCAAAGCCTCCAGCACTGCAGTGAGCATGCTTTGGTCATTGGCTGCCTCACCAGGCAGCTTTGCAGGAAAGCAACCTGTGCACAGCTCTGCTGCTGCTTGCATATGGGGGCAGCTCATGCTCACGGGCTGCGTCAGCCCAACTGCTTGGTCAGGGGCTTGGACATGCCCTGCAGCACCAGGAGACAGTGGGTGAATCCACACCTGTAAGGGTAGCACAGCACAGGCACAGCCCACGCACACTCCGTGCTTCTGGGGCCGGGATGTTGTTTTGTTTGCAGTTTTCTTAGATTGAAAATAAAAGCAGGCAGGTCAGAAAAGGCAAAAAGAGAAGCTTGAGATGAATTACATTTACCACTCTAAATTACTTCTACATGTGGGTCTGGGGCTTGAATCCATGCTCTGCATTGGACCATGCAGATACGATTTTAGGAGTCATCCTACCCAGTGTGTAGGAGCAGTGGGAGGTGGAAGAAGATCTGTTACAATCTGTCTTGATTTGCAGGGTGAGGGCTTTTGATGGTGCAGTGTCAACCACTGCAGGACCAACTTTTGGTTCCACAACATTTGTGACTCTAAGGTTGCATCTGGGGCTCTTCTGGGCAGCAGGAGATCAGGGAGCCTGCAAGGGGCAGAGGTGTCAGAAGGAAGTTCAGAGAGGAGATGTAAGCCTCACTCTACTTCCAGAGTGAATTAAACACTAATGTTTTCATTGTAGGAAGGCTCACATTTCCAATTTGCCTCTCCCCTGGAGACAAATGTGAAGGTTTTCCTTCTGAAAATCCAGAGGACAAGTGTTGGGTGTTCCAGAAACTCAATAAGAACAAAAGGAATTTTCCACCACCCTTTAAACAACTCACTTCTCCAGTCAATAAGCAGGGCATTAAGCAAGGCCATAGAAGATCCTGGGTTTCATCCCCTTTTGACCCTAAAATATTTTATTCCCTTGACATTTTTGAGGGAAATGTGCTAGCACAACATGTCAGGAGATCTACTGAAGCTGTGTTTCTACAGTTCTTTCAGGTTATGTAGTGAGTTTAGACAAATAATGACAATCTCTGCTGGAGAACTCTTGCAGCCTTCTGAGCAGTCAAGGTCATCACTTCATTGGGAGGGTTAAAGTTTGTTTGCCTTCAACTGCCTCCTGTTTATAGTAGGAAACTCAAAGAACGCTTCCAGGATTCTATAAGCAATAGCTCTTGCCTATTTGTAACTACTATGATGTGTTAAGATGGGACTTTCCACCCATCTGAGAAACAATATACTTCGATCAAATTTCCTGAAAAGTACATTCCTTCTGGGATCAGTCTCCCCTCCAAGCTGCTGCTTCTTGAAAGCTCTTGACAAAGAGCTTTGCAAAAGAGATCTGTGTGCAAAGTGACCTCATTTTTCTTCTTTGCTTTCACTGGTGTTTTTTTCTTTTTCTATACCTTAAGTGATCACCGTTAAAAATTGTATTTTGTTAGTTACTGAGTGTGGTGGTCAGTGTGAATCTTCTGTAAATAAATTAGTTCAGATCATTTATCTGAACAAGCTCTGAGACAAGCCAGTTCTGAGGACTTGCCCACAATTACAGAATCACAGAATCAAAGAACGGTCAGGGTTGGAAGGGACCTCTGGAGATCATCTGGTCCAACCCCCTGCTAAAGCAGGCTCACCCACAGCAGGTTGCACAGTCACATCCAGGCAGGTTTTGAATGTCTCCAGAGAAGGAGACCCCACAGCCTCTCTGGGCAGCCTCTTCCAGTGCTCTGTCATCCCCAAAGTAAAGAAGTTTTTCCTCATATTCAGGTGGAAATTCCTGTGTTGAAATTTGTGCCCATTGCCCCTTGTCCTGTCACTGGGCACCACTGAAAAGAGCCTGGCCCCGTCCTCCTGGCACTCGCCCTTAAGATATTAGTAGACACTGATAGGATCCCCTCAGCCTTCTCCTCTCCAGGCTCCACAGGCCCAGCTCTCTCAGCCTTTCCCCACGAGGGAGATGCTCCAGTCCCCTAATTACCTTGGCAGCCCTCTGCTGGACCCTCCCCAGCAGCTCCCTGTCTCCCTTGAACTGGGGAGCCCAGCACTGGGCACGGCACTCCAGGTGCGGCCCCACCAGGGCAGAGCAGAGGGGCAGGATCACCTCCCTCACCTGCTGGCCACGCTCCTCCTGATGCACCCCAGGGTCCCACTGGCCACCTTGGGCACACGGGCACACGGCTGGCTCGTGGGCAACTTGCTGTCCACCAGGACTCCCAGGTCCTTCTCCGCAGAGCCGCCTCCCAGCAGGTCAGCCCCAGCTTGTGCTGGTGCGTGGGGTTGTTCCTCCCTGGGGGCAGGACCCTGAACTTGCCTTTGGTGAACTCCATCAGGTTCCTCTCTGCCCAACTCTCCAGCCTGTCCAGGTCTCGCTGAATGGCAGCGCAGCCTCTGGTGTATCACCTGTATCACCTGCTCCTCCCAGCTCTGTATCTTCAGCAAACTTGCTGAGGGCACACTCTGTCCCTTCATCCAGGTCATGCACAAGTAAGTTGAGCAGGACTGGACCCAGTGCTGACCCCTGGGGAACACCACTGGCTACAGCTGGACTCTGCTGTTGGTCACAGCCCTCTGAGCTCTGCCAGTTCTCAGTCCACCTCACTGTCCACTCATCTAATCCATGCTTCCTGAGCTTACCTATGAGGATGTTATGGGAGACAGTGTCAAAAGCCTTGCTGAGGTCAAGTTAGACAACATCTACCACTCTTTCTTCATCTACCCAGCCAATCATTCCATCACAGAAGTCTATCAGGTTGGTGAGGCATGATTTCCCCTTGGTGAATCCATGTTGACTGTTCCTGATGACCTTCTTTTCCTCCACGTGCTTCGAGAAGACCTCCAGGATGAGCTGTTCCATCACCTTTCCAGGAATGGATGTGAGGCTAAGCAGCCTGCACTTGCCTGGGTCTTCTATCTTGCCCTGTTTGAAGACTGGTGACATTGACTTTTCTTCAGTCCTCCAGCACCTCTCCTGTCCTCCATGACCTCTCAGAGATGATGGAGAGTGGCTCAAAAATAACATCTGACAGCTCCCTCATCACTCGGCGGTCCATCCCATTGGGGCCCATGGATTTGTGGGTGTCAGATCTGCTTAAGTGATTTCTAACATGATCCTCCTCAAGCAAGGGAAAGTCTTCCTTTCTCCAGACTTCCTCTCTTGCCTCCAGGGTTGGGGAAACCAGAGGGCCAGCCTTAGCAGTGAAGACTGAAGCAAAGAAGGCATTCAGTAACCCTGCCTTCTCTGTGTCCTTTGTCACCAGGGCACCCACCTCATTCAGCAGTGGGCCCACATTTTCCCTAGGCATCCTTTTCCTGCTGATGCACTTGAAGAAGCCCTTCCTGTTGTCCTCTGTTTAGTTGTTTTCTGCATGTCTAGTAATTCTTGGAATAAAATTACTTGGCCCCTTCCAAAAATTTCCTCTTCCAAAATGAGGTGTAGAGGTTGTTATTATGTTGTTACAGCTCCACAGAATAATTTTTTCCTCAAACAGAAAACTGTTCCTCTGGAAATATATCAACTTTTGTAATATATGTATAATAAAGACATAAAACTTTATTTCTTTATGTATGTGCTTATACCTAGTTTTACCGTTCTGTTTATAATTTTATTTATCCACATTTCTGTGAGTTTTTGTTGTCTTTTAATACAAGGAAGCATTATATTAGCACAGTGTAAAGCACAGTGCACTTACCCAGCACCTTGATACTTAGTGCTGTCTTTATTTCCCATCAAGCAGAGTGACAGAGTTTTAATTAATGCTCAGTATAATTCTAGCAAGTTAAAAATAAAAGCATAACTGAAAGTCCATGAATCTTTTTGTATAATAAACATGCCTAATAGCCTAAAGTAAGCAGTCATCTGTCTGTTCAAGTGATCAAATGGAACAAAAGACATCTAGCCATAACACATCCAGTCTTATTTACTAGCTCCTCTTCCTGTTCCCAGCTATACACACAAACGGACCTCTAAATTTACCAGAATGGTTCATTTTACTAGTGCCAGAAGAGCAAAACACTGTAATGCTCCTGCAAGGCTCTCAGGGCTGCAGCTGATGTCAGTGCCCTGCCTGTACTGACCTCCACCACCCATGGGTGCCTGCATCCTATTGAAGCTGCTTCTGTGTCATTGGCTCTCACAAGCCCCCATGCATCAACTTTATGCCCATAAGCAAGCAGAGACTCCTGGATCAGACATCACAGACAGTTTTCACCTTTATGAGAACTGTTAATCAATGCAAGCTTTTGGAGAATCTCTGTGTGGATAGTATGATATCTTTGGGCATAGGTGGGACAGATGTGCCTCCAGAAATGAGTAAGGTGACCCCCAGGCTAGTTTGGGGTGATTAGAAAGATGAGGTGTGAAGTCACGAGCCAGCTAAACTCTTTGAAAGCTATAGTTGGAGGAGATGCCCCGGGCCCCTGTAACTCCTGAGGGTTTCTTGTGCCAGTGGATGAGATCTTAGATAGTGATGTTCCAGCTGCTATTTTTTCCCTCCAGTAAGATGCTAAGAGTGCTTTGCACAACAGTCAGGGAATGCTGTTTCAGAGGAAATGGTTGAAAACTGTTTCAGAAGTCATTTCTGTAGATAAATCATGACAGGAGAGGAAGAAACAGCTAACAAGTATTTTGTGACCTATAGAAAAAACATGGTAAATAATCTGGACAAGATTCCTGGACAGGTCCTGGACAGAACCACAGAAGGTCATCCAACCCCTGGATGAAGCAACCATACTATTTTGATGGATATTCTTAAAGACTTTCCTGAATGGCATCCTCACTCCCCAGCATTCTGTAACAGGGCTGAATTGTCCTTATTGGTAGAAAGCATTTTACCTAAGTCTAAACCAAATTTTCCCTTGTTGCCTTTCATGATCTCTGCCTCTTGCTCTGTCCAACAGGGACTCAGCCCTTCTGGTGGGCCTGCCCTCACTCTCTCCTGTTCCCATCAAATACCACATGACAGTTGCAGAGCTGGGTCTTTTACCACAGACCTCCAGGTTGTCTCAAGGGCCTTGGGAAGATTTTTGAGCTGTTAGGAGTACATGTTCTACCAAGACTTTTGAACTAAACATCTACAGCTTGCTAGCAAAGGGGAATGGGTCTCAATGACTTGTCCACCTCCTTCTAGCACCATGTTTTGGTGCTGAGTGGCTCAAGTTAGACATCATTTCCGTTTCGTGTAATCTGACCACTATGTTCCCAAAGCACACAAACCACCACATCAGATCAGATCAGAGCATCTAGCAAAAATAATAAGATAACAACAGGGAAAATCTGTCCATTGGAGAAATTTTATCCAAACACTCATCAGGTACTGGGCTGAGTCATACACTGAAATGGGGAGAGAGTTACACTGAAAGGTGGTTGATGAATATGAGAGGGAAAAGCACTGTTTTGGATTAACTGAAAAAAAAAATTATTATTTCCAGCAAAAGGAAAAACATTTAACAGAATGAGTTGTCAGCCTTCTGCAAATTAAAATGAAAGGACATTCCTTAAGGGAAAATTGTTTCAAAATAAAACAAAAAAATGTTGCATTTAGAAAATCTAAATCATTGTAACTTTCCCCAGCTCACTCTGTCTGCTTTAGCTTTAGGCAGTCTGGATTCATAGAGCACATGCTCCATTACCTACCTAGGCTGTCCGTCCTTTCTCTCCCCTTTTTCCTAGTTCGTCCATTCTATCTACATATGGTAGCCAAGGATCCTGCTTCTTCCTCATGCAAGTGGCACTCGGCATGCTTTATGGAGGATGGCCTGGAAAGAAAGACTCCAAAGACATTGGACAAAATGTACATAGCACCTTTTCCCCAGCTCAGGAATTTCACAACGCATCCTACATTTGCTGCCAGCAGCTGCATGCACCCTAGGTAAGCCTCATATAGACTGATGGTAAAATGTTGTATTAGGTCATTTGCCTTGCTCTTCACAAGCTGAACATCACGTTACTTAAATTCAATGTGAGGGAAGTGTCCCTCTTTTCTGATCAAGTCTTTCAGTCCTGCAACAATGTCAGCATTCCTTTACATGCCACAGTGACTTTTACAGAGGCAAGGAGGCTTCAGCAGTCCAGTTGACTCTCACTGGTTTTGATGGTTCCTCATTACTGCAAGATGGATGTACCTCCCAGTCTTAAATGCATTTACCCCCCCAGCATTCATCTGGGTCAAAGCAGTGACCCCATTTTGTGGGCTGGGAATTGAACCCCAGGGAGACTAAAGACTGGAGCAACCTGGGCAAACACATAGGTCCCCAACATTTCTGCTAGGCTTCCCCAGCTCCCACTGTTATGACCACTAAACACTCACATGAGCTCCGTACCATGCTGAGGGGGTTCCTGCTCACATGGTTCAGCAGCCCGATTGGTATGGGACCAGAGCAGCAGTGCTCATTGCTTGTTACAGAGGAGGAGACGATGCAGAGGGCGAGAGAAAAGAAAGACTTCTTTTTTTGGGGGTGACAATCTATACCTGACTTCTTTTTTGCTGAAGTGTTGTCACAGTTTGACCACAGCCAGCAACGAAGTACCATGCCACCTCTTGCTTACTCCTCCTCCCTGCGGTAGCATGGGAAGGAGAATTAGTAAAAGGTAAAAAAACCCCTGTGGAGTGAGGTAAGAACAGTTTAATAATCGAAATAAAGTAAAATACAATACCACTACTACTAATAATAGTGATGAAAAGGGAGATAACAAAAAAGAGAGCGGAATAAAACTCAAGAGAAACAAGTGATGCACAATGCAACTGCTCACCAGTCACTGACCTGTGCCCAGCCAGTCCCCGAGCAGCGATCAGCCCCTCCCAGCCAACTCCCCCCAGTTTATATACTGAGCATGACATCCTGTGGTATGGAATATCCCTTTGGCTAGTTTGGGTCAGATGTACTGGCTGTGCTCCCTCCCAGCTTCTTGTGCACCTGCTCACTGGTGAAGAATGGAAAATTGAGAAGTCCTTGATTTAGGGTAAGCATAATGCCACTACTTGGCTACAACTGGAACATCAGTGTGCTATCAACATGATTCTCATACTAAATCCAAAACACAGCACTGTACTAGCTGCTAGGAAGAAAATCAACTCTACCCCAGCTGAAACCAGGGCAAGTATTAACCAAGAAATTCCTGCTCTGATACACCTTTCCATTCATTTTTTGTAGCTGTCATTATTTACTTGAAGCACATTGTTGTAGGTGGACAGTGAGTTCTCATTGCTGACTTGTAGCTGGCATAGCAACAAAACATACACACTTGCATGTCCATGGGGTGGATGGAGGGCATAACACCGACTGCTGCTGGGTTGCCTCAGCCCTCCTACTCTAACAACTTGATTTTCACTGCAGCTAGCTTTGCTCTGTGTAAATATTGACATTTCCCACATTGGAGAGCTGCTTCTGTGAAGTTATTGTTGTTATTTAACAACATTAATACCCAAGAAACATTATAACATTTATTCCATGACAAAAACTATGCTTTGTAGCAGAACATCAAGTCTGGCAGAGCAGCAGTTTTCATGGCAAGGCCACATCTTTTGCTAATCCCAGGAAAACCTGCCCAACTTGATCAGTTTATAAGTCTTTATGAAATTACACTTCACAAATATGCTGTTGAAATGCCTTTAGACTTCTTGGCAACCGAGTTCCCATATGGTTTCTCTGTGTCGCTCAGACATTTGAACAGCCAGTCCTTGGGACTGCAGCCCGTGCAGTCCTCACTACCTTCACTTCTGGCCTTCCCTTGCTGACTTTTTCAAGAAATCACTTTTGTACTCTTGACTGTTTCTTTAAGAATCTTCTGGATTTTGTGCATATGTGAGTGAGTACAGGCAAGCTATCTCGCAGCAACGGTCTGAACTGATTTAAAATTATTAGAGGATCTTGGCAGTAGATGCTAGAGGAGTGTGTAGTGTTTATACCATGTCTATTTACTTGCAATGCACCTTTGCCAGAGCCATAATTCAAAATATGCATACCAATCAACTTTTTAATAATTTCCAGGAATAATTATTGTCATCATTTTATGTTTCAGTGTGAGTATTCCAATAAAATATGTTGCAATTGGATTGAAAAGATTGAATCGCGTTTTGAAAAGTCTTATTTAAAGTTAACAGGTTTTGGTACTTTCAGAATAAAAGTAATTTTAAAAGTTGTGACATAGCAGTCTCACAAATACATTCTTGCAAAATATGAAAACATGTATTCCTCCATGTTCTTGTAGAATTTAATCTCATGAAGTGTGATTTCATTTAGTAGCTTTCAATGATACATATATATACACTTATACATGCATATGTATGTGTAAGAAAACATAAAGTCCACAGATCTGTATGTTCCAAATTATTTTTCATGATCTTACTTAGGACTGTATGAAATTTGTAATTGTTGCTTCTTGACTTTCATTTAAAAGCACATTCTGTTGCAGTTGCAAGTAACTACTGGAGCTGCATGCTAAGATGCGTGCATTAGCCACCATGTAGACAGGTATGAGCAATACAATGCAATCCCATACCATTCCTCCTGTTGCAAGAAGTGCAGTCCCATGTTTTTCTCATTATTTTAACTAATGAATATCAAAATATTAAATAACCACCCCTTAATAAATCAACACCAAAAATCTCTGTACTAACTACTTTCCTGATGGTCAAGGAATGCTGCCAAAATCAATAAACTCATCGTAGTAAAATTTGTCAGCACTTGCTATGAACCATAGAAACATATTACCAGTTGTTTTCTAGAGCTGCAGTTGCTTTTTTATTATTTAATTGTTGGCTGAAAATTGACCTCCCAGTTGGTCTTCCTGTCAGGAGGGAGCCCTCTTCACACAGCAGTCACCCCCAAGTCAGTGTAACTCCTGTAGCTTCTGGTTTTGTCCACCTACCCAACTTCTCCAAGGTGAGTGCACACCTGGAGTGAGTATTAGTGCAAATCAAGCCTTGACTCTGTCCGCTGTCAGGTTCACAGGAGGTACTGCTGGAAAACACTGTGGCTGCCATGTTAC
This sequence comes from Falco peregrinus, assembly GCF_023634155.1. NCBI lineage: Eukaryota > Metazoa > Chordata > Aves > Falconiformes > Falconidae > Falco > Falco peregrinus. Next base: position 64,750,693 of record NC_073726.1, read on the forward strand.
ACCTTCTGTCTCATTCACCTGCCACCTTTGCAGCCTGTGGAGACCCACCTCCCTAGACTTTGAGGCCCAGGGTTCTTCTGCAGTGTCTGAACCCCAGTGAGTGCTGACATCTGGCCAATGCTCCCCATCCTTCCTGCCCTCCAGCATGGTCCCTGTTGCCTCAGCTCACGCACATTGGCAAAGGAAGTGCCAAAGCCTGACTTCACATTCATACCATGCACAAAAGCAGGAATGCAGAGTCTGGATGACTGGGCCAAATACCATCCAACATGCTGCATCGCAGCAGTGACACGGGTCTGCTGTAGATTTGTACAGGGATGCTCCTGCACGTGCCTCTTGGACCAAGAACAGCAGAGACATAACCCTCCCAAGGGACTGTGGAGGTGCTACCACAATTTTCTGGTAATACTAATAATTTGTCAGAGCTATATAACAGACACACCTATTTTTCCACTGCTGTGGATGACTGTCAGGCTGTGGAAGACTTCAGATGACAGTGGATCTGTTGCTGCACATAGGCAAAGTCTTCTTGGTGTTATCCATAGTTCAGTTCACGCAGTGCCTAGAGATATGATGGTTCACTGTGCTTCTTGCCTAGTCACACTGCTTTATGATATTCCTCGTATCAGCCTTTAACATGACTGACTGTTTCATTTAGTATCATTGGTGAGGGAAAGACCCTCTTGGAATAGAAGTAGCCAATAACATCTCTGAGTGCAATAAATAAGAACTGAATTAATTTGATTTTTTGGTAATCAGCACTCAGTAATAGACCATGTTATTCTGACTCCAGCTGAGCAATCAATGAAGAAGTTCTATTTCGATGGCTTTTGAGTTTTTCTAGATCAGCTGGACCGACTTTCAACCTGCTCTTCAAGAGCTTAAGTTGCAACTGGCGATATTTTTTCTAGAAAAAAAAGGGAATGAGAGTAACTTTTCCAATTACTCCAAGAACAGCTACCACTAAAGATTTTGCTTTGGAGTTGGAAATAGCTTGTGGTTTTGTACAGCAGACATTTTTTGGAGCACATGGTCACCACCACGTCCTCTTCTAAGAAGCCGGCCGATTTTTGTCCTTGGCAGTTGCAGGGCAGTGACAGCCCCCGGCAGAAGAGTGGCTGTGACCACCCTCCAGTTCCCCTGCTGCTTCAGTGCGCCTCTCAAAATGAATCCTCACATACTTGTTTTTCAGAGAACAGCAACAGGCTTGTTTCACAACAGCTTTTGCTGTATTTTACTTATGTTTCTTTCTCTCACTCCCGTCAAGGAACACATGAATCGAGCCTTTGTCCAGACTGGCTGTCTTACCCGGCTTAAACCTCTCTGCCCCAGAGACACATAGCGTCACAGCCTTCCTGACACAATACCCATCAGGGACAGGGCACACTTTGTCACCCACATAGTCATGAAAAATCTGGAATGCCACCTATATGTGACAACACATGCCTTTGTTGTTTTCCAGCCTCAAAACCATACTTTACCAAATCTAAATCTTAAAATTGAGGTGCCTGTGTCCTGCTTGGGACTGAAAATTACTGAATACAGTATACATTACTCGTGGTTTGCTTATGCCTTACTGCTTAGAGTATTGTAACGGTGCTCGCTGCTGACAAACAACTGCTGTTACTGTCACTAGTAAGTCTGTCACACATAGCAAAGTGAGAGAACTTCAGTGTTTCAGATATACAAACTTCAGCTTTTCCACCTGAGACATTTAAATGTCTGAGTTTTGTCCAAACTGGTACTGTCCAGGTGTTTTTTCAGGAATATTGGACCAAGGAAATATTGACATATCTCTAATTACTTAATTGCTGTCTCAAACATTGTTAAACACCAACAGATGAATGATGGAGCATACAAGCATCCTCACCCATTTAACACCTGAGACACTGCATGTCACTGTTGACATACGCCAGCCAGCTCAGGTTTGTGGCAATGTACAACATGGTGCAGCGCCATCTTAAATTATTATTGGTACAACTTAGAAAAAAACAAACACTAGAAATAACAAATTCACTCTTAAGAAAATGCGCTGATGAACCACAGAAAGAAAGAAACCAGGATACTATCTATGAACATTAACATCAGAAACTTTGCAGTAGACTGTTTTCAATAGATGTTGCCACAGACATATATTAGACAACTGTTTGCCCATTAGGTACTGACACCATTATTTTTTAGAAATGAAGGAAACATTTCATAGAAAATGCATCTCATTTGGAATTATAAAACTAAACTTATAAGAATACCATCTTTTAAAGTACCATACTTTCATCCTGTGTTTTCTCTGGTCTTTCATTATTTTACTCCAAATAGGATGGAATCTACAATAAACTTGTTCAGGTTTTCACAATGTCAAGAACCGAAGTGATCAAAGACTGAACCCTGCACTTCAGTCACTGTCTGGTGATTTTTAAGCCCAATTCACCTCATTGTTTATGTTCCCTACTTTGAGCTATTGATGACACCAAGCCTAACACTGGCAGAGGTTAGATGTTAACAAGGTTATCTGCAGCACCACCTGGAGCTAGCAGGCTGTGCTGCTGCCGGGTTGAATGATGGAGTGGTTGAGACCAGCTAACACCAAGGAGTCAGACAACTCCCCTACATGTACCAGACCACTTCTGACTGAGGTTGGCGAGCTGTTGGGAACACTGAGAAAAGCTTGTAGAAGATCCCCTAACAGTTGCCATGCTTTTGTGAGGACTTAAAATTGTATTATTTGTCATTCAAGAACAAATTCCACGAGTCTGGAGAAAAAACCTGAAACTGCAGATGACCCACAAACCTAATTGGCAGGCTGTCAAGGGATTTCTGTGGGTTCAGGTTTGAAACTGAGCTGCAGCAGCAGGATACACTCCAGAAAATAAGTATATGTAAAATGCGTAAAATTAAGAGTGCAGCTGTTGACAGCCAGACACTGAAACGATTTGTTTAAAAATAAAACAACTCAAGAAAACATACTAGCAACTGCAGGCCTCAACAGAAGCAGATGCAAAATGTTATAAAGTGATAATTAGAGGAACTGCCTGAATGCATAGTGATGTTGTGCAAGACAGATCAGTTTAGAAATATACAGCTTGTCATGAAATATTTGCTTGTTCCAAGCCATAAGAATACAGAACATTGAGTTTTCTGTTCTGAGGGCATGGGGTTTGGTGGAGCCGAAGTCCTGCTGGCCACAGGGCACCCTGTGCTCCAGTAGGCACCACCTTTTGATAACATTTCCTTTCCTCCTGTGTGGGAGGACATACGTCCTCCTAAAAGGAGCTGAGTACTTTAAAATACTGTTTAAAAAAACAGAACAAATGAAAAGACCTGCTCAGCTGGAGAAAGGACATTGTGTTCTTTCTGCGTTTTGAGCACACACACCCCCTCTGCTATTATTAGGGCTCAGTTTGTAGCTGGAGCAGAAAACCAGATGGTAATCCCCAGTCTCAATTAAATGGGAGTCTTTCTGTGCGCTGTCATCTGCTTGTCCAGCCTGTGCATCGAGAACTCAGGGCCCAAACTGGGGGAACAGAAACAATTTCATTGACAGATGGAATTGCTGCTATTTAAGGACAGATGTTTGTACATGTCATCTATTAAGGTCTGCATGTTGTTAAATGCTTGGTTACAAGAATGGGGGGGGGAAAAATAATCAAATGTTTGATTTCTTTGGCTAAAAGGTATTTTGCCCTGTCAAAGAATTTCACATGCTTGTGTATGCTACTATGAAACTAGTTTCAGAATTTATTCAAATAAAATTTGCTTAGAATTAATTCATAGTTAATTTAATAAATTGTAGTATTTTTGCAATATGTTCAAATGCAATTTGAGAAAAAAATAGTTTTTTAGTGTGTGTTTAAATACCCTTCCCTTTTCTTCTGATAACAACCATGGTGTAGTAAAGGGCATGTAAAGAAGACACATTTGTAACCTATGCAAGAAAGAAAGAAGGTACAGAGGAAATTCGCACTATGGACAGAGAGGTTTACTGGAACAAATGGGTGAAGAAAAAAATTAAATGTATGTACCAGAGAAAACTAAGCATGATTAGACTCCAAGTATATTAAAGGGATTTTGAGATCTCTATAGAATCTGCACTCCTTCCTGTGCCGTGGTCCTGACAAAAAATTTGACCTTTAGCAATTTCACCTGAGTCAGCTTTCTGTGACAAACTCAGCATTTGATTCAGCTTTCTAACCTGCTGTAAGTTTTTAGAGGGCAGAGGGTTGAGGGGCTTTAGTGTTGATCCTTCCTGCATAATGTTCATGGATTTGAATTGTGTTTTAACGTAAAGTACAAAAGGTAGTCGATGGAGCTTTATTTCACCCTGAACATTTAACACCCTTCCAGAGAAAAAGATGGACTGGAGCTGTAATTCTATTTTAAGCAACAGAGTATTTGATAACGAATCGTAATGAAATTAGAAAGGGATGATATTAGATTGCCTTAACCTTGCTCTGGCTGCCACCTCACTATAGCAGATGACTGGAGAATTGTTGATTGTGTGGCTTTGGGGTTGAGGTGTGTTTTACAAAAAGAAATCAGGACAATTTGAAGAGTGAAAAGTGAATTCTGAAACGCATGGGAAGACCACTGGTTTTCATTCTCCTTCTGCCTTGCTTTCTGGTTCCTTAAGTACTTTCCCCACCCCCACCCCAGAAGGATTTGAAAGGGATTTTTCATTATTCTAAGGTATTTTTTGAACTCCCAAGCTATACTTGATGCCAGAGAAGTGACACTATGATATCAGACCCATGGTACAATCCCAGCTTGGCTCTGCAGGTGGCCTATGGTCAGGAATTGCCAGCAACCACTGTCCCAGAGGTTTTTCCCTAAAAGAAACATTTGTTTAATGCTCAAAATCAGGCCTTCTGCCATTTTATGCCTAATTAATAAGACTGTGAGCCAGTGTTGGTTGAGTTGTCCATACGTTTCACAACATCCTTTACTTGCCTAGCTGGCAGCCTGGGTGCAGCTCACCAGCCTCTGCTCTTGGGGCCAGCATCTGAGCTCTCCTTGGCCATTTTAGGAGCCAGGAATTTATCCATCATCCTGGAAGGAGCATACAGCAGCTCCAAGCAATACTGCTTTTCTTGGAGAGAGCTCAGAGAGCAGTGGTCAAGGATATTCTTAATGTCTCTCGCTATGCACGTGCCCAGCTCAAGCTTTGCAGTCATCTGGCCCCTCCTCGTGGTGCAAATGGCTGCAGAGCCAACCACGGGAACATCACCGATGAGCAGTCTGCTGCCCAAAAAGGCCTTCCTTCCTAGGTGACCTGTGGCCCCTGCTTACTTGCTCTCTGGCACCCTGGCCCAGGTCCTGCTGCCGCCAGCCAGAAGACGGTGGCGGTGGTGTTTACTGCTGTCTCTCTGGCTGGGGAGGTTCATCCATGGTCACAGCTTGGGGATCCAGCCTGGCTCCCCTCCGTGAAGAGCTTTCTCTTCACTGGGGTTTGGCCACGGCAACGCAGGCAGCCTTTACTTTTGGCTGCCAACAGACTGTTCCTAAGCCACGTTTTTCTTGCCTGAGGATTTGCATGCAACACATTTCTGTCACTGGGACTAAGCAGACTTGGGAGCTGGTGTTTTAGCTATCAACAGAGGTTTCTCCTCATCATCACATCAATAGGTTTTCTAGCTGTGGTGTTGTGAGGGGACATTGGATTTAGATGTCCTAAATGATCCAGCAGTTGCCTACATTAGAGCTTGATGTTTTGTGTACAGCTTGCAAAAGATAGAGCTTTTTTAGTTTACAAGGGCCTGTGATGGTCTGTGGACCTGTGAAAATTCTTCCCATGGCTAGAAGGAGTCTAAAAGCATTGGGACTTGCAGCTTAAGCCATCGCCAGCAGTTTTTGAGGGGACAGGGGTCATCTGAGCTTCTGGGTGTGTGACCTGGCTGGAAGGCAGCGGGTGCCTACAGCTCTGGGTAGGCACTGACTTCTGCTGTTTTGAGGCCCAAGAGAGGACATAATAGCAATGAATGAAGGGAAGCAACTGTAGTCAAGCTTCCTACTGTCCCAGAAAGAGTTTTACAACCAGAACCAGTGCTTAATACCCAGCTGCAAAGCAATCTTTCCTTCATTTTCAAGCCATCAAATGCCTGCAAGGGGCAGACTGGCATCCCACCTCAGGTCCAGATCCTCCTCAGATTTCTAACTTGAAACCCAAATGAACTCTTGGTTTCATCCTCCCTTAAATACTCCTGTCCCCTCTTTCCACATGACATCTGTGACTCACACCCACAGAGATCCTATCCTTCTCCAGGGAGAAGCTATCATCCTGTCCTCCATATTGAGGTAGTAGCTAGCTCCTCACATGTCTCTCAATAGCATTTCTTTCAAACACTTTTCACTTACAGAGAAAATCCTCCTATCTCATTGGAATAAGTTGATTTATAAGGAAAAATATACTACAGCTACTATTTGTTCAGTGATTGTGTTAAAAGCCTCACTAGGCAAAGTTTTGTGTGAGAAAGAAACCCTTGGACAGCCTCATCCCAAGAGTTAATACAGAATTGGGAAAGCTTGGTCCAAGTGGAGAGAGCAGACACTGACATACGAGAGAATGACATGACTGCCAGCAGCTCTTCTGCAACCATCTTCTGATTCAGCCCCAATTAGTCATTGCTTCCTACTGCCAGAACACCCTGCTATTACCAATCCTAAACAGGAGCATTTTCTGTGAACCTTACCTAGACCTGCAGGAACCAAAACCCGTTATTTCCCATGACAGTTAAAAATACCATGCAGTGAAAATGGCTACATTTGTCAAACTCATCTCCCCATGTACAGGGACACAGTGAGTTTATTGGTGGGATGGGTAAATACGTAATCAGTTTAAGCCACATGGGGCTTTCTTGGTGGCTAGACAATAGCTTATCTACTTGGATAAATAAAACTTCTTCCAGTAAATAGACTGCAGCCAGCTGTGTCATCTGTGGCCAGTAGGTATTCCCCAGTACCAACCAAAAGTCCATCTCCTCTCCTTCATTTCCCCCTGGACCTCAGTGGACAGAAGTCACTGTTTCCCTTTATAATGCAATAATTGAATCAAGATGTAAGGATAAATTTATAATAGTGCTCTGGGGTGCTTTCCTTCCCTTTGGGACTTGACCACATGAAGGGGCAGTGAGCTCTACTGGTGTGGTACCCTCCAGATGAAAGCTTACCAGAGCGTGAGGGAGATGCACAGCAAACAGCAAGATCTTACATTCAGTTCTCCAGAATTGTGCTAGCTGTTTGTTAGTCTTCATGCATTCAAAAATACAAAATGCTCTAAGCAATAGTGTTTTGTGAAATTAAAGTGTAGTCATCTCTCTCCTCACCTTCAAAAAAACATGAAATGAGGTGGCTGGATTTTGAGTTACAAGGTTTAACTACAGAGCAGGAAGGAAACGAGCCATTTGCCTGTATGTGATTTAACTAACAGCGTTTGCTCTGTTTTGTGCCCATTGATGGTGGGTGGTTTTGTTAAACACGGAATCTGAAATGTGGCTTCCATAAAAAGCATAGTGTCAGGCTCCCATGTATGTGTGCGGTCAGTCACAGGAAGTAGTGAATCTGAATCCTTTGGGGGTGTTCTGCATTGCGGAAGAAATATTTGTACCCTATAACAGCAAGAGTCCATCTCAGACACCCACATACGTCACCTCCAGCCCTGAATCAGAAGCTAGTGATTCAGTAAAACGGGGTCGTCAGATTGTTATGCAGAGGTGCAATGTGCACTATCCAAACACACAGGAACACTTCAGAGGTAATAATATGAGATTAGATAAACCTGCAATGAAAAGCACCTACAGCCCAGCAAACCCTAACAAGACCTAGCAGGACAGGTGGTTTAGGGGAGCAAGAAGAGTCTAGGATTTGGTATGCTGATTACCAGAGAGAGCTGAAAGAACAGTCTTAGCACTAACTGGAAATGTTGGCTAGTAAATATCACCCCTTCCAATGCATCCTTTACCTCCTGCTTCCATCAAAAGCTCTCTGCTCAGCCATGGTTAGTGAGATCCACATCCACTAGGTCCACAAAGCTCCTGATGAGCTCACAAGTTTGCTTAAGAAAAATCTTCAGTTTCTGATCAAATCACCCAGCTCCTTACAGAAGGGTAAGAAGGGAAAATAAACCAAATGCAACAGTTCAGTCTAGGGGCTAATTTACTTAGAAGATTTCCTACAGACAAGATGCAAAATTTGAGATGACAGAACAATCCCTCATCCATCCCACTTGGAGCACACACCACTGGGACACTCCCCAATCACCTGGAGAAGTGCCAGGCAGCAGCAAAGCAATTAAAAATAGCCACCACCAACCAACTTCAGTCTGCAGGGTGGAAAGGGGGGGTGGCTGTGCAGCAGCCACCCCTCACAAAGCCCCTGTGCCTCACCACTCACTGCTGCAAGCACTGGCTCTGCAGCCCCAGCAGGACGCTGTCATGCATGTTTATTCAGCTCACTATGGACGTCCTCACTGTTAATGTCATGGTGCAGTGGGGATCTAACTTCAGCAGCCACAATATCCCTGATTTGTTTGACCTAAAGCCAGGAAATCTCTGCTCTGGGACAGGGAGTCACTTAGTGGGGACAGGGCAAGGACAAGGTGTCACCAGTGGGACAGGCAGACTTGACATAGAACAGGTTGGGAAGTGCCAATAGCAGTGCAGTCAGGGAGCAAAGCAAAGCACATCTCCAGTGTTAGTTATGGGGCTTCCAGGATGTTTTATAGCATTAATTTCCTACACCCCCAGGGTCTTCCACTGACAGATGCTGTGGGACTCTTCCTCATGCTGTTACCCAATGGCTGGATGAGATGGGGCCACCAGCACTCAGGTGTTTCCAACTTTATGACCCCAAACTCAGCTCTGGGCAGGTATAGGAGACAACATTCCCAGTCAAGATGAGGTGACTCAAAGCAGATGTGCGCTCTTGTTCACTTTATGGGCCTGCTCAAGTCCTCCTAGACCTGCAGAGGCCAGGGCTGCCCACAGGGGATGGCTGAGTGCAACGGCTGGCACCAGGGCAGAGCTCAAGAGAGCTGCTTCCAGCTGGTCTATGGACAAGACCAAGCCTCAGGCAAGCACAGGAGAGCTTGCTCTTCCCTTACCCAGAGCAAAAACTGAGCAATAGCCACCTGCAATGGCCCGGCCGCCCTGCTCCCCACTGCTGCAGTTTAACACCCAAACACGCCAGGGCTGCCCTCAAGCATGGGAGGGCCAGGAGCACAGCAGGCTGCTGCACACCTGTGTGGTAACACCTGGTAGAAATCCACCACAATGTCCTGGTGTGAATCCAAGGAATTTTTCACACGAGTCCTTCAACTTTTGGGAGGGAGGTTGTGTAATCCCTTTAAAGCGAGATCTCAGCCCAGCCTGCAGTCCAGAAGGGCACAGACAGCTCAAAATAACAACGTAGCTCTTTCTAGAAGAGCAGGAAATTACTGTTGTTTTGATTTGTGGTATGACTGGACTGCAGCACAGCCTGTGGTGTCTACCCATTCTCTCAGAGGGGTTATGTGAAGACGGGTCCCTTCGCTAACTGTCCGCTGTGTTGTCTACTCTGGCTTCAGTACACAATCAGTGGCCAAGGCAGACTGAGAAAGACCAGTGAGTCATTTGCTTCTTTGTTATCCAGGAATATTTTTTTTTCCTGTCTGAATTGGAGTTCTTCTGACTCTTATTGCAAGATAACCAAATGGGACCAGCAGAGAAATTAGGGAACATGATGTAACAGTCCTTTAGGATATGATCTAAAAACCTTTTCTTGCCACAAAACTCAAAGCAGCCAAACCACAGGACAAAAACAGCTCAGAACCCATTGTCTACTTTTCTTACACTGACAAGATGCTGATGATCTTCACTCCGTGGAAAAACAACTCTAAAGAGTCACCCCTCAAACATGCTTTTTATACTCCATTTTCCTCATTTTCTGTATTAATTTCCCTAAGTATGTCCTAAACAACATCTACTTATGTACCATATTTTACATGGAAGCAATTAGTTTTATAAAATAATTATAATGCACATTTAAATTGACATTGCACTTGCATCCAAATCATCATTACATTGTCATGGTTATATTCTTCATTACTAGTTAACTGCCACCAGTCTTTTTAGGTGGAAAACAACTGTCATAGAGGGCCCAGCCATTCCAGAAGTTACCATACTTGTAGTTCCACTCCTGTAACCAAAACAGAGCTGCAGAATAGCTGTACATCAGATATAGGGTTCTTGCATGCAACATAGGGTTCAAAAGAATCAAACCTTAAAGTGTTGTTTTCAGAGAAGCTGTTGTTACCTCTGACATCATCTTTATCGGGGTGAATGCATATATTCCAAGATGTAGGCCAGGTAAATGTGATGCTTCTCAAAGATGACAAAGATGGAAGGATTTTTTTGAGTTTCTGAGCAACTGTCCAAAAGGCTGTTTGAAATCCCAGGCCTGGTTGGAGGGTCGAGTTAGAACTGGTTTCCCTGAACAAAGTCCAAGAAGAACTTGAGCTACAAACATGCTGTGGTGGTCTGTGCTGGATGGACAGTGCCAGTGAGAATAACTGGCATCTCTGGCAAAGTAGCTTCCTAGGGACCAGAAAAAGCCTCTGGGTAAGAAAATGCCTGAACTGAAGTAACAAACATCTGCCCTCAGCACTTTGGCAGCCATCTCCTTGACAAGCACCTTCTTCTCATTCCTACCCCAGGTACCTCTAAAAACACCTTGCCAGGTGTTTCCACATGAGTTTATTTTAAGGCATCAACAGCTGAGGTTGATCTGGTGGCTTTCATCTCTGCTTTTTGTTGCTTTACCAGTTACAAAAGGTCTCAGGAGGTAGGATCAGGCCCACACAATAGGAAGCACAGGTTGTGTTGTGCTCTTCCCTGCACTCTGGGAGCACTGCAAGCATTTTGATGCCAGTCCAGGTTATGCACTTGTACCTTTTCCATACATTGTCCCATGAGTCCCACAGATCCTCCAGCTGAAACTCTGCTCACAGATCGCAGGCATGTGAGTTGGACTTATCCTGTGGAACAGGAGCCACTCATCAACCTCCTGCCCTGGGCTTCTCTTCTCCGTGTGCTCTTTCTGCCTACAAAATAACACATCAGAAGTTTAACATATGCATATACACCCATGCACAAGCACTTATTTTTATGGATCAGCTGCCTTCTTCACCCAAGTCCCAGGCAGATCCAAAATTATATGGAAGATGGAACACAAAAATGGTGTAGCCATACAACTTGTATCCCAGCACGTGATGAAACATGCGCACACTGCACACATTGGAGCATTGTCTTGGTCTCCCCAGTAAACCTGTGTGTTTGACCAAACCAGAGGCGGCAGTTTTTAAAATCAGAAGAGGCAAAGGAGCTGAGCTAAGACCCTTTTTCCTTGACTCAAGCCTTCTCCTCTCTCATTTGTCAGAACAAAGCCTTCCACCTGAAATCAACTGGCTGGCGGAGGTTTCCTGCATGCCATGAGAAGGCAGGTATGCTAGTGCCCACAGCTACTCTCTGTTCAGCCTTGCCTTTGCAAAAATCCCTTAACAGAGAAAGAGGGTATGTGGCTGTGGAAAAAGAAAAACCACCTCTTCGTTTTGTGGTGTTAGGTCATTTCAGCAGACTATGGTCTGACACTGAAATACTAAGCTAGATGGATGGAATTGATGGCATGGCTGAAGGGATGGCTTGATTCTTATCTGGCCTTCAGAGGTTTCTTCTTGACTGTTCCTATCAGTACCAGGAAGGCCAAGAAAACTAATGTGTGCAGGTAGTCTTCCACGGTCAAGTTTTTCCCTCCCTGGCCTCCATCCTAAGGAAAATGTCTTAGACCTTCTTCCCTGCAAAATCAGCAGAAGAAACAAGGGAACTCTGAGCTGGAGCTAAGAGGAATTCCTGTGTCATCACAAATGCAAAAATTCCAATGTGCTTCAGGTATTTTTAAAAGAAACTTTGCTACTATAACAGGAGAAATTTCAGAAATAAAGGATTGTCTTGATGAGGAAGAAGAGAACAAAAAAAAGAAAACTGAGTTTCTAATATATAGCAAATCGCTGCTACTCACACCTCATACAGGGATAAAGACAATATATCACAGGCCAGACAGTGCTCTCTCATGCTCCCTCTGCAGTCCTGAATTCTAATTCTCAATAGTATTAATACTTTATGTTTTGGTCTCCGACCTCAATTTTTCTGATAAAACACTGGCCAGTAAGCAAACTTCTTTTTCTACAAATTCAGTATATCTGTTCTCAGAGAAGAACTGAAGTAGTCACTTGTTTAGATGTATTGAAACATTTATAGTTTCTCTCCCTCTCAGAGGGGAAAAAATCATTTAACCACTTATATCCATCCAAATCAAACCTGTTCACTAATTTATTATGCTCTGTTTAGTCACAGAGAAGTTTGACACAAGGAATTTTGTAAAACCACACATTACACCTACAAAACAAAGAGCTCACTCCACCAGAGTTTTGACTAAATGTTTTTGCTGAATTTGTGGAAAATGCCTATGCTAACAGGCACCATATTATTATTCTTTTTCCCCAGGAACTTTCAGGTTTGGTGCTGTTTTTTCCTTGGAAAACTTCAGACCCAGACTGGCATCTCTGGTTACTACACTTGAGCCCAAGTGACCCTATCGCATGCTCCACTTATGAAATGATAGAGGCAGGCACTCAAAACAGGGAGCCTTAGGTTCAGTTCAAGTACAGGATTAAACATAGGTCTTCCATATCCTGGGGTAAAAGTCCACCTACTCCTCTGGCTGTGGTTAATCAAGCCCTCACATTTAATGAAAAAATAAAACTCTGGCTTTCTTCATTTTGAATGAGAACAGAGCAGTTGTGAGAAGCCAAACAGTAAAGAAAACATTTCCCCAAATCATGTTCTACCAACAGGGAGGGTACGTAAAATTCAAACTTAAAATGGCTGGGTTTGTTTTTTTTTTTTCCTTAAAAAGTTCACAGAACCTGGTAGATTTAAAACTGGCTTATGTAAAGCCAGGCTTATAAAACAAGATTTGCATGCACACCAAATCTAAAACCTGGCTTTATAAAAGCCATCTTTATAATAAAAACCTTTTAAGTTGCTGGGGTTTCCTAATCAAAACATAAATATCCTACAAACCCCAGGTCTAATTCCATAGGGCCCCAACTTTTATGTCCTCCCCCCTTCCCATTTTCGGATTTAGTTGTTTTTCCACCATAAATCAGAGAATCAGAGCGGTCCGTTCCTGAGGAATGTGCCTGGGCCCACAAGGGCTGGGATACAGGGCTGTGTGGAGAGGGAGGCAGTTTTCCTTTTGCCAAGGGGGAACCACCCACACGCCACACTGGGAGGACGGGATGGGGCCCAGCCATTATCTGAACAGCTCCACTCCACCAGGGGAACAGAGTAAAGCGGATACAAACAACTGGAAATGCTGCCAAAGCGCTGGGCTCCGAGTCCTCCAGAGCCTGCAGATGCTGTAATCCTTCATTGTCTGCTGAAATAGGTTCTTGATTTCCCTGTATTTGCTGTCATCACAGCTGTCTTCTGCTAGCTGGAGAAAAGTTAACACAACGCAGACCAATGTGTTACAGTGCTTTCGGTTACACCTTCCCAGTCCTTCCCAAAGGACCTAGCCACCACCTACTGGTGGTGCAATCATGGCCTGGGATTGTTCAGAGCCTTTTGTCATTTATTCATGGTCCTTTCCTCACTCTCCCTCCTGTCCCCGTGTGCTTTAAACTTTCTACTCTGAGAGCTTGTCCGTAATACAAAGAAGATACTGCTCTTTGTAGAGCACATTTCTTCTGCCCAGAGAGCACCTGCAGTCCTAAGCAAGCTAAAGCGAAGCTGTGCAAAGACACTGGGGGTTCACAATAGGTGTCCAGTTGTAAAAGAGAAGGTGAAATCATTGTTTTGTATCAAGTCCATACTTACCTTTCTTGTGCACTAACTCATCTTTAGACAAGCCCTGATGTTACTGTAGTGAGTCATCGAAGCAGCTTTATTTATAATCAAGTTGCCTGATGTTTCAAAAACACACAAGACCTAAATCTCATTACAGCAATGCTAAATGAGCTGATGGTCCCCCTAACACGCGTGCTTTGATTTGAAATTCTAGTGCATGACTGAGTTTTAGAGGAGAAACAGTCCTGTGAATAGGAAGCATTGAGGCTCAACCTTCAGATCATCCGCCGTCATCTAGGACAAACCAAAAGCACAATGGATAAACCAACATTTCTGTGCACTGGCCATTTAGATGTACAATTCCATGGTGTGAACGGACGTCCTGTGTCCCCCCCCGAACGCTTCTGCACAGCTGTCCTTGTTCCTCTTCTAGCTGTATACTTTGGAGTGACACATGTGCAAGCTGAAAACTATCAAAACCAGTTCCTGGACTCAGACATGTATTTTAGATTTGCTTGATGGAAGCCATTACAGTCTATAACTTTTCCCAAAGCAGCGAGCAGATGTGAACAAATATATACCTCATATCCTATTTCAGGCAGCGCCGAAGGGTCCCAGTCTGAAGGAAACGTGACATATATGAACAGCACCTGAATGCCTGTTTAAAACAAGTTTGACCAATATTAAGAAACTCAAGGGATTTCCATGAGACAGTCTCCTGGTCATGTTTCAGGGACTGCTATGGAAAACCTTCTGTCTTTATTTTCTACATAAACTTTTCTCTTTTACTAATACAAGCTAAAAGTAGGGAATGTCCATATATGTTACGGTGATGCTCTGCAGCAAGATGCATCACACAATGCTTTCAGCAAAGTGTTACCTTTTCCTTCCTCGCTTGGCTACTTGCTTGTAAACATGTCTAAATATATTGTGCCATAGTCCTGCCTAAAGAAAGTATAAACAGCTCTTCAAGCATAATCTTGCATTACCTCTTGTTACCACCACTAAGCTATATTGGCCTCCTCTGGCAGTAAACTACCAAAAAAAGAAAAATGCAGTGACACAAACAGTTCACACAATGTCTGTCGAGACCCAAAGAAAACAGTAAAACTATCCTTTTCCCAAATTGCATGGCAGGACCATGCAATGAAACCCATCGGAAGAGGAATCAGAGAAGGAAAAGCTCACCAAACCCACATCAGATCATCAATATCTGCCTTTTGCTCCAACCTGAACATTCACTTTCTTCCCTTTTCTCTTATTTCCCACAATCGCTACAAGACTCTGCCCACCCCTGTTCCAACAACACTGCACAAATTTCCCCTAATTGATGTCTCTGCTTTTCCAGTTCCACTCTTCTTCCTGCTCCAGACTACAGCATCCACAAATCAGGATGTCAGCCTTACTCCCTGACCTTCCCAGGTCACTAGCAGGCTATGTGACAAACAAAAGTATGTTTTCCCCAGGCTATATGTCTATGCTTGCCTGCGTTAGACCTGCTGTTTCACATTGTCACCAGTATCAGCCTTGATAGAAGAATATAAAACACCACCCTAGAAACTCCACTGCGGTAGAGTTCTTCTGTCTCTGCCAGATTTTTTTGGACACCCCCAGCCATGTAACTTGTCATCAGCAGAAAGTGGGAAACTGCCCTGGCCATCTCAGGCCACTGGGATTTCTCCTTGGTGCACTCCCGCTGCAGCACGCCTGCCACAGTGACAGCCTGCCAACACTGAAACCCACCACCCAGCCTACCTGCACGAAGTCTACATTAGCAGATAAATGAGTCATCCTGAAGCAGGAGAGGACTCAATTGTTTTCCACAGGCAGGAAAATAATGAATGTAACATCCCATACCTTTCCTTCACCTGTTTCCTACTGCTACTTGTTATAGCCCTAGGACTTCTGCAGATTTTTATCACAGTCTGAGTATTCAGATTTCTCTGGACCATTTTTTGAAAGAGAAGACAAATGCACCATGAATGAGAAAGGAGGTTTTTGCCATCTGGGAACATTGCCCAGGAGAGCAGATGTCATTGTGCAACACAGTGGGATTAGCCTCACTCGTGCTGCTGCTGCACCCAGCCCCTCCTCTGCTCCCTGTCATTACTGCTTCAGGCATTTTGCTGTCAGTGAGAAGGGATCTGTGCAGACGTTTTGTGCTGTAGCGGCTGACTGAGAAGCTGATTACTACCATCACCCATTTCACATTTTCTTCCTTTCACATAGATTCTGTCTCCAAAGCTACCGAGACTTAAGGTGTTGCTGACCTGGCTTCCAACAGCATTAGCTCCACTCGTGGTATTGAAAGAAGAGACCTTCTTCTCTCTGACCTCATGGTGACAGCACAGGGCAAATCCTCACAGGCACTTAAAGTGCTGCCTGTGAAAGTTTTGGGGAGGTTTGTGGACATCTTTGTGACTGTGCCTCACTCCAAGTGGTTGAAGTGTGGTGATATCCAGCAAACTTTTCATTCCATTTAGAGTAGTGTGATCTCTATTAAAAACCAGGCTTCTCTGAACTATGTAATCCTTTTCTGGGGATCTAAACTCTGTCTTAACTCATGCTACCTCTTTTCTGTTTTCCACTGGTGTGACATGGCACCTTGTATTGAGCTCCCTGTCCCAGGCACTTTCACTGTTTTTCTGTTTGCTAGAGATGCTCGGAATAATTTCTGCTGCTCCTCACAATCTGGCAGCTGCCACTGCCCACATGACTGTAGCTCAGAGAAGGACGATGCCTCAGAGGCTGGGGAAGCCCAGAGCCTGCTGCATGCGGACACCCCAAGAACCTGGCAGCCTCTTGGGTGAATGCCAAATTCACCAGCCCCCACACAGTTACATGCCTGGATGGTGTTGGATGACTCAGACTCAGCTTTATCACTGGGGAAGACATAAGGATCAAAACTCCCCACACTCGCTTACAAGAGCACAGTAATGGAGTGGAGCTGTGAGAAAATAAAACCCAGAAGGAGCTACTAAGATGGAGCTCAGCCATTGTCTGAGAGCTAATTCACTGGCCTGCTTACAGCTCACCTGCCCTGCAGAGGTCTTCAACAAGCTTCTCCCTTTTTCTGGCTGTTGAAGATGTTGAAGATGTATGGCACATTAACACCCAAGGAAAAGCAGAGTCACCAGCGTGTTGTGCTCGCTGTGCACCATGGTAAACTGGATTCATATAGAAAGTCAAATTATAATGCATGCAACAAACAGCTACACTGTGTATGCCGAAGAGGGACAACGCATCCATGATGAATGAGTCAATATCATTCCCTTCAACATACTTGCATCCTTATTTCAGCCCTTGATTTGCCAGTTGTAAATACATGAGAGGTTCCTTTATATACAACCTTAGCTCAGCATGGTGTATCATCAAGGAGACAGAAACACTACTCTAAAATGTCTCACTTTTCAGACCAGAGCCACCCCCACTTTTTATTAGTCTGCAAACACTGCTTCCATTTTTCTCTATTTCATGTTTTACTTCCTTCCCTTTCCCCTTCTCCTTCTTACTGTGCTCAGAGAGGTTGCTTGTACTCCATGAAATGTTCTCTCATTGCTCTCACACCCAAGCAGAAAAGGATTTACAATGGCATTTTGTAAAAGAAGTTGCATGACAGTTGGTTTCCCCATAAGTACATCAAGAGGTAAGCACACAGTTCTTTTATATTTGAAATTTATCTCAGATTTCTGTGAACCAACTTCCAAATTCAAAAGCACACTGATGAGTTTGAAACCATGGCTCCACATCTGCAAAGTTATAGGGGCAACACCTTGTTCTGGATGCTACAAAGGAGAGGGATATTTGTTAGCAACAGACTTTGGGCCACAGTTGTGTCGCACACTTCACAGAGTTGGGTTTAGCACCTATACAAGTCGTGGGAAAAAGCCAATGGTTTAAACCAGCCAGATCACAGACTCATGTCCGAGCTATGGCAGGGTCTCTGCTGTCTTTGCTGGTCCCTACACCACAGCAGGTTGGAGGGGCTCTCTCCTGTCCACTTCTCTCTGTGTCCCCCACTAAGGACCACTGGTGGCTGTGCAGTCTGGTTACCTGTGCATGTCACCTCCCGTCACCACCCCTACTCAGCGCTACTCACCTCGCTCCCTGCTGCACATCACCCTCTTCTGACTGCAGGGCTGGGGAGGAATAGAGGCTCCCTGGAAGGCAGAGCTGTGATTCCAGGCTCTGGAATTATTTCCAAGTGAGCTTATAAATAGGGATGACTCCCAGGGGCTTTGACGGGAAAAGCAGGTGGTTTTCAAGGATTTGTTTTTCAGCAAAAATATGTGGAAACTGAACCTTTCTTTCATACGCAGAACTTACAAATTAAAATGAGTTTTCAACAGATTCCCCAGCCACCTGTAAAGGCAGCCTGTTTTCAGAGCTGGATTTCCTGGGAGTATTGAGGAAAATCAGAAAAAATGACAGAAACGTGTGAGGTGATCATGAAAGCACTTGGAGAATATCTGCATCACTTTATTTAATCAAGCTATCAAATGCTGAGTTCAAAGCAAGGAAAAGGAGAGCCTCCTTCAAGCAACGTTCAGTTCAGCTGTGGGGATACCTGCCACAAGATGTTGTGGATGCTAAAAAGTTTATACAGATTTAAAAAGTGATGGAATAATTACTGAAAGAAGAACACATCCAGGATTATTGCATATATGGATACCAACTCTGATGCAGGGGATCCCCAGGCCAAAAATTGCTGGAGGCAGGGAGAGCATTTGGGGAAAGTATCACCACATGCCTGCTGCCTTGAGCTTATAATTTCCTTTGGGCACCTCTGTCATCAAGGGATGGGGATGGGGTCTGAATCTAGTTGTACCTCTTGTCCTGGTATGCTACAGTCTTTCTTACACTTTGGGGTAAGGAGACAGCAGAAAGGGAGTGTCTGGCCTAGGGTGCTGGGGGTGAGAGGGAGATGCTCACCTGCTTCCCATATTCAGCCCAATGGTTGTGCCCATCCAGCCAACACCAGCAGCTTTCCAGCCTGCCATGGAGAGG
Organism: Falco peregrinus; assembly: GCF_023634155.1. Taxonomy (NCBI): domain Eukaryota; kingdom Metazoa; phylum Chordata; class Aves; order Falconiformes; family Falconidae; genus Falco; species Falco peregrinus. Next base: position 64,769,574 of record NC_073726.1, read on the forward strand.
GCATCTGCAACAGTGCAGAAAGATGACCATGGGCAACAAAAAAAGGCAGATCAATTTCTGGCAGTCCCAAAAACATTTGCAATAGCTTTGCAGCCCTTCAGCATGCTCTGCAGCACTCCCTGTCTCTTACGTCCTCCTCCAGCTCTTCTTGCTGTGGATCAAAACCTGCATGAAGCTGCACTTGGTGCTCAGCAGCTGTGATTAAACTGTGACTTTTTGGGGGGAGAGGGAACTGACCTGGTTGTGGTTCAGATACTCATGAAGAACAGGACCCAGCATATCCTACAACCTGGTGACGGTTAACGCTGGACTTGTGCGAGACCCCCCAGCTCTCCCTCAGGCTCACACCTCACCGCGACCACCCTCAGCTCTCCCACCATCCTCTCACCATACCCCAATCTTGCATGTTTCTGCACCGCCCCCCCCTATAGCAGCCTACAGTCCCCCCCCCAGCCAGGCCACCCTCCCGGCAGAGCGGTCCGGAGCCAGGCTGGCTGCCCGGCTGGTGGGGGCTCCTGGTGGACACCACCACCCAGGGACCCGGTGGCAGCAGGCTCAGCACCCCGGCCTGCATGGGTTCCTCCGGCTGGCAGGGGAGCACCAAGGCACGCAGGAGGAGCGTGGGTTTGGCATGGTGGGGTGCTGGCTGGGAGAAAAGCAGCGGTCAGACAGATTGCGGACTGTTTGTTGAGGAGGATGTTGTTTGGGTGACTGATATTTGTGAGCAAAGAAGATGGGGTGATAGTCAGAGAAGAAAAATAGAAGACTTAAATCACATTATAGGTACTATTTTAAGTGCCCACAGCCATTTTTGAGGAGTGGGATTGCAATAGCTCAAAACTGGCTGTCCAATGGGATCAAAAGAAGAGCCTTACAGGTGGACTACAGGAGGTATGTCTGAAGTACTCATGCTGCCAGTTCAAGCGGGGCATATGCACCATGACCTGCATGTTAGTCTCAAACTATCCTCCTAATACTTCTCCATTTTTTTGTGTGTGTTGAATACCACGCTTCATTTTTCTAATCTTCCAACTGTACAGGTCTCCAATAGCTCCAGCAATTAAATCACAAAGTTAAACAAAAGAATGGGAAATTTTATATATATTTCTCACATTTCGTGCTCTGTCAGACACAGACAACATCTCCCTTAACTCCCCAGTTTACACAATTAGTTTTCTAGTAAGTGCTTTTAAAGATGTACATTCCTTCTGGTGAAGACAGCTGCTTCTGCTGGTCATGGGGCTACATGAGGCATATTCAGGAGGGAAGCTGCACTACAGAGTCAGCAGCGCATCACATATGTAAATTGTAAACCAGTAAGTAGTCCCCCCTTAAACTTTATCTCATACTTCTGTGAATTGTAGAGTGCCTTCCTGATCTGCCTGGAATCACTTCACCTGGGCAGATGTCACTGAAGCTGCAGAGCAGGTTGAATGCTATAGAAATTAAGGTCATGACAGTAGAGGTGGCATCAGAAGCTCCCCTGTGACAGTCCAAGGACTGGCCAGCACTAGAGGACTACGGAGAAAGCTTGTGTGCCACCTGACAGGCAGTCGTCACAAAAAAACATTCAAAGCAGGATTTATCCACTAGTGGCTGAGACCTGGGGCTGAGTTTCAGGGGTGCAGTGAATTTTACCTGTACTCAGTTCACTGCAGGGAGTCATGCAGTCAGTACCAGTGGGTTCCCATGCCACCAGACGAGTGAGTGTCAGGAACAATCAAAAGTACAAAACTGTCTTAAAAAGATGAAAGGGAGAGAAAGGGAGAGAAAGGGAGAGAAAGGGAGAGAAAGGGAGAGAAAGGGAGAGAAAGGGAGAACCTGTGCTTCAACCCAGGCATGTAATTTTTTGCCCTCTGAACATGCCAGCCCATGGTATGTGCACTGAGCAGACCCTGACCCTGGTTAGTTAGCAGCAGTATTATTTGGTTGTTGTCGAAGTTTCATTTGTGTAAGTCAACACTTTTGAGTTCCCTGGGTTCCCCAACAAAACCTCAGCAGATGTGGGAATAGATCACCTGGTTACCAAGTCCACATCCTTCATGCCACCCACTGCTATGAGTTACTTCCCAAGATGAGCAACAGCCTTCACAATCATCATGAATTCAGAGCTGTTAAAGGATTGTTCTTTCTTATCTAAGTTGATAGCATTTAGATAGAGAGGAGTCCTGAAAACAGCCTTCCCAGCTGCTATGTAATGAAGATTTTGCATTATTTACAAGTCTTAATAATCATGTTTCAGATCAGGAAACTGCCTAGATGCCACACGTTAACAGGAACAAGCAGAACTAAAAGTTAAGGGGGGGGAGGAAAGAAAATAAATCCAAAGGTTGATCTGGGAAGGAAAAGAAAAGCCAGTGAGCAGTACACATCATGGACTTACTCAGAGTATACAGAAATAGCAGCAGCTAGAGGAGGTCCTGATGGGAAAAACTTTTTTTTGATAGCACTGTCACCAAGTTTAGGTTTAATTAGTAGCCTAAAGTTTCATGCAGTGAAAGTAATCATATCTCAGACTATGCTAAAGAAATGTAGAGAGGGCATTCTCTTAGTAAGGCATTTTAGTTGTTCAGTGAAAAAAAAAACCAAAAAACCAAGGCAGGCATTTTCTTAAGACATGATAGATGTAAGGACTTTCAGTCAAGTTACACGAAAGGAGAGGCTGTGTAATCACTAATACGAGGTCAGATTGTATGAGGACTGAAGGAGAAAAAGGATATGGAAAAGACTCTTAGAAGAATCTACCTGAGCTGAGAGGCAAAATGAAGGTCAGCTGGCCTTTGGGACAGAGGAACAGATCACAGCTTGAGATGGATGCCACGGAGTACAGGTAAAAAACCGTAAACCTACAGGAATTTTTAAAAGGAAAACAAACTGGAAGATGCAAGGGGCTCTCTGCAAAGTGCAGTCAGAAAGAGTCTGCAAGAAACAAGAGTGAAAATGTGTACAAACTATTAAAGAAAGCAGAGACCAATGCCACTTCCAACATCTCCTTTGGACTTAGTAAAGGGAAAAACATTTTGAAAAAAAGACAATTAAGGAGACCAAAGCTGAAGATAGAGCCCAAGAAAATGATTTAGAGAACACACAGTGAAATAAAGCTTCTCTTTGGGAATGGGTAAAGCCAGTTTTCTCCAGTGGTGGGGATATCATGTGTAGACACCTCCCAAGTACTTACAGGTTGAGCTCTGGCACACCAATTAATGGGTCCTCTGACATTGTAGTAAAACATCTGGAAGGAAAATCTAAGCTTATTAAGAACAGATGGACAAGACCCAGGTCAGCCTTTCCTAGTGCTCATATTTTTAAGCTAGATGTAAAAGTAATCTTGGAAAGATAGTTTGAGTTGTTCTGGGACATAGTGCCTAGAACTCAACACCCCAGACAATAGGCTTCATCAAAAGAAACAAGACTGCAAAAGAACAGGAACAAATAGAAAAAGTTGTTTCCTGAATTGCCAAAGTCTGATTCCTGCTGATCTGTCTCCTGCAGCCCATACCTGAGGTCCCCTGCCCTCCCCCAGACCCTCAGCCCTCCGTCATTACCACAGCCACACAGTGATTTGGGATCTTTACTCTCTTGATCCAGAAACAGCCTTGTTAAATAACGCAGTTGTTAAGCATGTCATGCCAAGAACAATATCTGTGTTTTCTTCAGCTGGCAACCATACAGTGGTCGTGCCAGGTTATGGAGCTCAGGCTGATTTTTAGGAGTTTAAATGTTTTGGAAAATAACATGCCATTCAGCATGTTCAATCAAGCATTAGGTTTCTGCAGTTTAATCATCCTGTAATAAATTCTGTCAAAATTGTTGAAAAGTAACCAGTTAAATGTAACCAACAGTGTTAAAGCAGGGGACATTGTGAAGCCCTAAGAACAGGGCAAGAAAATCAATTAGAAATACATTGTGAGGAAAAGATCTCTTGAGCTAAAATCTTTGCAGGCAGAGACAGAGACAGTGCATCTAAGTATGTAGAAGAAATATTTATATGGAAACAAAATGCAATCGATCTTTCTGAATTGTTGCTGGTTCCTGCAAAGCAATTGCTAAAGAAATGACTGGAGAAGTGCCTCTCCAGGAGATCACAAAGAGAAGCTGCTGCTCCATAACAAGCCCACCCCAACAACAGCCCATCCAGTGCCAGTCTGGCTGGCACAGAAACCAGCAAACTCCACAGAAATCCCTTTGGCTACTCACAGCATTCCTCAGGTCAGACCTTTTCCACCACCATCTTGGTGACTCTGAAACTGTCAGTCCCAGGCATGAGGCAAAGGCCATTTAACCCTTTCTCAACAGAGTAGGGAGATCTTCAAACGCTTCTTTCCAGGGGAAAAAAATAAATTAAAAGCCCACAGGTCAGATCCATGCTTAGAGCCTGCCAACAATTGCACGTGTTGTTGATGGCTTGCAAACATTTCTCATCTAAAAGGGGGCTGAGGAATGCTTTCTGCTCAGTGCTCCGGAGGCACCCAGGTATTCCAGAGGTAGCAAATTTATAGTACCAAACAAAACTCCCATGAAGAAGTGTTTACAGATTAAGTTGCTTTTCACTTTTACTAGCGGTTTCTGCTCTCAGAGTCTCACTGACCAAAATATTCCCAAACCTTTTAATGTTCAATAAGCTCTGCTTGGGATAGAGGTTCAATATCATCTTATGCCAGTCAAAATCTGTGCCGCAGCCCACCCCCCTCCCTACCCCCCACCCCCATCTTCCCCTGCTTCTTTATCAGTGTTGGCACAAACAGGACTGGAAACCATCCTTGCTGAACAACGTATTTTGGATTTGGGTTTTGTGGGGGGTTTTGGCTAGGTCACTTTTCAAGTAGGTGAATGCTCTGCATCTGATCCTCCCCACTCCAGTACAGTCACTAGCAGTGGCATGGTGAAAACAGCAGCAACACACACCTGGAGGTGGGACTGCCCCTTTTGGCAGTGACACACAGTAAGAATTGCAGAGAATGACCTTGAAATAGTGCAAGCTGCTCAAGAAGCACTTCCACTTCAGATTTGGTTCTCCAACACCTACAAAGCCCACAACAGCTACACGCCAGCAGTCCCACATACAGCACACAGTTACAGCTGCACGTACCAGACCCATGCCTGATCTTCCTAATATAACACCCAGCACCTAATTTCTGGAGGCTGCAAGAACTCTCCCTGCAGTCAGAAATAGTTTTGACTTATTAGAAGATCTCCTTTTCTTCCAAACTGCATGTTTGCACCTGTCCTCTCCTCTCTGCCTGGTTTCTTTTTTTCCAGACCACAAAACCCCTTTTGTAGTGGCTGACCTGCCCCTCAGCAGGCTGTCTCTTACCTTCTCCTCCCCCAAGGAGGTTGGCAATCACACCCCAAAGCCCACCTTTCTCCCACACAATAAGTTGTTTCTTCTGTCATGGTGGAGAGGAATGGGGGAAGATGGTTTGTACAAGGGCATCATCCCACAGAACATTTTCTCTAACAGCAAAACTCTTCCCAAACGCTCCATCTCCCAGCCCCTATCCTGCCCAAAGCCTGCACATGCAATCCCCCCAATAAGCCAATGAAGCCATAGACAAAATTTATGCAACATTGCAAGGACCAAGGCAGGGTGACAGCTGGAAGTGGTCATTATTCAGTCCCTTCCCATCCTTGCAAGCTTGCAGCTTGGAGGCAACAAGGGGAGGGCAATCGTGGGGTGAAGGCTGCCCATGTACAGCACCCACTGGATGCTACAGCAAGGCAGCAAGACTGTAAACCAAAAAATTTCTCTATATAATCTCATCTATTTATAAAATTAATAGCTTAAAACAGACTTTCCATTATTGTTTGTACAAATAATACTCAGATTCATGTTTATGCAAAGCACAGATGCAGGTCTATGACAACTGACAAATCCTAAGCAAACAGCTCTCCAAAATCACTGCAGTTTTCCAGTGCAGTGATATTGACAGAACAGGAAAGCAATTAACTGTTGTGTACCACTTCACTTATTGAGAAAGATATATGGCAGATAACTTGCTGCCATATACTTTTATATTTAGTTTTTTTAAAAATTTCAGAATATCATAGATTCAGGAGAAAGTCCATTCGTCTAACTTTCACTTTTACTTCTTGACTGCATGGAAAGCTCTCTGCTCACCTGTGGCTGACAAGATCAGATCACTAACTTGCAAAAGAATAATGTTCAGGCTCCTACAAAAGCGGTGGGACATGGAAGTACACTAAATGTGGCAGCGCAGGGACTCAAGTCAGCTGCCTTTGGGACATTTTCTGAGTATTGTGCCTGAAGATATCAAGCTTTAAGAAAGCTGATGAGATCCTACACGCACCCCTACTCTTGGCTCCTCCCACTCATAGCATGCATAACTGAACCACTTGTGACTTCTTTTCTGAATTGCAACAGCTTAAACAGCAAGACTGTTTTAAAGTAAACCATTAATTTAAGTTTATTTAAAATATTTGGCCAGGTTGATTGGGTCTTTGAGTGGTCTAGTGGAAAATGTCCCTGCCCATGGCAGAGGGGTTGGAGCTAGATGATTGTTAAGGTCTCTTCCAACCCAAACCATTCTATGGTTCTATGATTAATTTTTCTTTCCATGCTATCAGTCATCCCAAATGTTATCCCACCATCCACCAAGTTTCAAGTACAATGTTCATCATCCAAGCTTTCACCCATCCATCCCAGTTGGAGCACACACCACTGGGGCACTTCTCAGTTGCCTGGAGAAGTGCCAGGCAGCAGCAGAGCAATTAAAAACAGCCATCACCAACCAGCAGCCACAAAGCTCCTTTACTTCACTGCTCATGCTGCAACCACTGGCTCTGCAGCCCTGGTGGGATGCTGCCATGTGCCATTATTCAGCTCACCGCAGACTTCCATGCTGTTAATGTCATGGTGCAGTGGGGATCTAACTTCAGCAGCTGTGATATCCCCGCTTCTCTTGACCTAAACCCGGTGGGGATAGAGCAAGGACAGGGTGTCACAGGGACAGGCAGACTTGACATAGAAGAACAAGGTGAGAAGTGTCAGCAATGTGACCAGGAAACAAAGCAAAGTTAATTGCCAGGATTAATTACAAACCATCCTGGCTTTCCTCCTTCCACAGTCCTCACCCAGTCTCACTTTGGTACATCAGCAACACCACAGGCAGGAACCATCCCTGAGTGACTATATCAGTGAATCAAGTGGTGCCACTTTTGCCAGCAGTAGGTGTCACTGCATCAGGGTACACAAGGCAGGTACATCCCCATCCCAGGCTAGTGATAAGGTGGGGGGTTATAGTTTAGCACTTTCTGCTGGCAAAAGAATAGCACCTACCAAACAGCAGCGTCCCAAAGTCCTTCAGGGGTTGGATATTGGTTCACTGCAGTACAAAATGTTCTAAAGCTACTATTAAAATTGAACAAACATTAAAAAGAGATGTACTAAAGTGTAATTTATTCCGTGTAAATTCAAAGGAGGTTCCACCATTCATTACAGGATCATACATTGGGCCCCACTGCTGTACTCCAAGATATAGGCAGGGTAAATCTGGTGCTTCTCAAAGATGACGAAGATGGAAGGGTCTGTCGGGTCGTTCACACAGCTGTCGTAAAGTCTGTTTGAATTAACAGCTCTGGGTGGAGGGCGAGGGTAATCTGGGTTTCCCTGAACAAAGTCTCCAACAAGAACATGAGCTACAAACATGCTGTAGCAACCACTATGAGAGGAACAGTACTTGTGAGAATAGCTGGCATCTCTGGCAAAGTAGCTTCCTAGGGACCAGAAAAAGCCACAAGTAAGACAATACATCAGCTGAGGAATAAACATCTATCAGCACTTTGGCAGCCAGAAATTCGCAGGCCCAGGTAGCTCTACACCCATCCTTGCCAGGTGTTTCCACATAGGCTTATTTTAAAGCATCGATACGCTCTAGCCACTTCTTGCCATCAACCTCCCAGTCCTGCCTGCCCAAGAGTTTTGCTAAACAGCAGGAACCTGAGGCAAAGAGGGGTGGGTTTAGCCCCTCCAAAAATGGGATCGCTGTGGATGCTGCCTGCAGCAATGCAGATGCACGCAGCTGACAGTGCCCTAATGGCATGAGTGCGGGAGTCAGGGACAGTCAATCACCTCACACCCACCCACCAGCCCGGCTGGGGTCTGCAGCCCATGCTGCTACAGCCTCTGAACCCACACTTATGCACTTGTACCTTTTCCATACATTGTCCCATGAGTCCCACAGATCCTCCAGTCGAAGTTCTGCTCACAGATGGCAGGCACGTGGGATGGACTTGTCCCGTGGAACAGGAGTCGCTCATCCACCCATTTTGATTTACTGAGCTTCTTCATCTGCTCCTTTTGCCTAGGGACAAAAAAAAAACCCCAAACCCCAACCAAACAGAAATTAATGACATGTTACCCTGGTTCAAACAAGGACAATTTCCCAACTCAGCTCCTCCTACTTTTGGGTCATGGAGGAACAGTGACACAAACTGCTCTCAGTGGGGTTACTGCCTGCTTTGCACTTCTGTTGGTACCCGGCTGCACAGCTGGCTCCTTCCAACAAAACAAAAAGTTCTCAGCATTGCTATGGACTGTGTCACCCACAACTTCATACCACATGAGAGAGTAGAGAGACAAACATCACTTGACTGGGAATTGGTCAGTTCCCAGGTTATATAAATCCTGAATGCATAAATATGGTTATAAAACTGAGCTGTATGAAGCCACAGCAGAGACTGTATCATCTTTACCCCTATCTTTATCACATTAAAAGTCTGCTTTTTTTTTTTTTTTAAACTCCTATGTGGACGACACTAAAACAAAAGGAATAAATCTGAGATACCACAGCTCAGTCATGCTGAAGGAAAAGAACTTTCTTTTTGAATAACACTAGCAAGAAGCCCCCACACAACCTGTTAGGTTATGTGATAAAAGGCTCATTTCCACACAGACAAAAAGCATAGAGACAATCCCAACAGCATAATCACAGAGAGAGGAACCCCAGCCCCGGCCACTTCTAAGGTTACCCCAGGGGAACCTCAGCCCCAGGAACCAAGGGACAACCAGCACCGTGAGCAATGGAAAGAGTCCAGAGCAGCTCACAGACATAAGGGGGGTACTGTCGATGAGAATATAGGACTTATTATGGGACAGAGGGGAAGAGCATTTGGGGCTTGCACAGGACTTGTAATGGGATGTTTAACAGAGGAACTGTAGGTGGGAGAAGGGAGGGGTCATAATGGTCTGAGGAGGAACAAACACAGGAAAACAGAGAGATAAGGGGGTAAAAAGGACTGGCCAGTAGACTTGTCTGACCATGCCCTATGCCTGATCAGCACAGTCTGCCCTGATAGGGTACTCATTAAACTCCATTTCTAACTCTTACTTGGGTGATGGACCTTCCAGCCTGTGTGCATGCGCATGTATGGGGGTCTGGGTGCAGCAACCGCAGTAGGACCTTCGGTCACAGGAGCTATACATCCATAGCACCAGTAATGACAGCAAACAAGGGGGTGTGTGTCAGTATGTGATCATTAACCAACATAAGGCTGAACAGCCAGTGAGGAGGGTAGCTGGCCTGGGAGTCAGGTTTTGAAAGAGTCATAAGTCTGGCCAGATGCTGGAGAGACCAGAAGGTCTGAGCTTGCTTACCAGAGGGACCAGGAGGTCCAGGCCAAGGCTTTCATGGTGAAGACATCATAAAATCTATAGCAACTCACTTGCATGTGTGTGTGTGTGTGTGTATGCAGAACCTAACTGAAGATGAGAGGATCCAGGGGCCAGCGCGTTGGTAGGCTGAGAGTCTAAAGACCAGCCCCTAGAGGGACCCATGCATGTACATATGTTCCAGTAAAAGGCTTGCATCCCAGCCATCCGGAGGAAGGGAACAGGATGATCACAGGGGGACCTTATCGCTATCTACAGCTACCTGAAAGGAGGTTGTAGACAGGTGGGTGTCAGTCCCTTCTCCCAGATAACAAGTGACGAGATAAGAAGAAACGCCCTCAAGTCCTGCCAGGAAGGTTTAGATTTGTTATCAGGAAAAATTTCTTCACTGAAAGGGTGGTCAAGCGTTGGAACAGACTGCCAAGGGAGGTGGTGGAATCACCATCCCTGGAAGTGTTTAAAAAACACATAGATGTGTGGTCCTGGGGACATGGTTTAGTGGTGGACTTGGCAGTCCCATGTTAATAGTTGGACCTGATGATCTTAAAGGTCTTTTCCAATGCAAATGATTCTAGGATTCTAGGATGAGGCCATTGGTGCTGTTTATGATTGCATGAGTGCTGTGCTGTGTTGAGTTTCATGGCCAGCTGTGTGCTTATTCATACCTTTTGTGTGTATGTGTGTGTTTGTGCGTGTGTGCCTACTGGGAACATGTGCTGAACCTCACTACCAGCCGGACACAGGCACACAGATACACGGCAGGCTCACCTCTGCTGGGCTGCTGGATTTGGCGACTCCTAACGCTAGTATGGAGGACAATAGATCAGGAAATACCAGTCTTCTGCTGCCATAAGGATAATGAAATAAAATAGATACAAACCACTGAAAAACTTGCCAAAGTGTGGGGTTCTGGATCCTCTGCATTTGGTGGATGCAGTAATTTTTCATTGTCTTCTCAAACAGCCTCTTAATTTTCCCATACTCATGGGAAGTGCAGCTGAGCTGTACCAACTGAAAATTTTGGAAACACCATAAATAATGTATTACTGACAGCAACAACTCCCAAAGTCCAAAGGACTCACCAACCTCCTCACATCAGGGGAAAAGTCCTGCCGGTAAAATCACAAGCCTCTGTTGTCTTTCCAGTTAACCATCCTCTCCCCACCTTCACATTCACCCAACTATGTGGAAGCATAGGCACTGACTGAGGGAGATGAATGCAATCCCAACGAGCTTCCTTCGGTGGACCCACCTCTGCATCTAGGTTACTTTTACTTCAAAGTAACCTGAAGATGAAATGCACAGCAGTATTCATGCTGCTATGAGAATAATGAATATCAGTTTCACCTTAATTTGACATTATAGCTCCTTCTAGCGTCTTCCCTGCAAGGCTAAGCCCTAGTTTTAACACAGCAAATAATATTTTGCCTCAAATCAACAGAGGAAATACTGGCACACCCCCTTAAGATGCAGCTCGTCCAGTTTATCAGAGGACCAGGTGCCTTGGGAGAGTGCAAAGGACAGGTCAGACCCGTAGTGGAGAAAAGGGTCTTTCTTATCCAGCATGGTTTATGTAGGGGGTCTCAGGGAGCCTCCCAGGAGACACAGGTCTATTCTGAATGTGAAACTCTCAGTGCTGGTTTACCTCATGGTTTCTTATTTTATAAGACATATTTAAAAACTAGGAATATCTCAACTGCCTTGGGTCACATTCTCAGAAAAATCAGTACAGGACATGGTTTGCCCTACCCCTTGGAGAGCTGGAAAGACATACCTTGAACCCAATATCAGGCAGTGCAGATTGGTCCCATTGTGGAGGATAGATGGAACATGACAGAGTCATGTTTTGGCTGCAGAAAAGAAAAAGAAGCAAGTCAGTCCACGATACTCCTAACTAAATCCCTCTTCCAGAGGATCCAGCCACTGTTATCACTGGATTTTTATTTTTGTTTTAGTTTCCACATTACCATTGTCCCTTCCTCCAGTTTAGATTTCCACACACGTCCTAGTGGCACTAATGCATCTCTTGGCAGGTCAAGACTTTGATAGGAGAGCTTCAAATGAGGAGTAACATGCTCCTAGCTGAATGGTTTGTACAACTGTTCCAGCTAGCCCTCCATGTGTGCTGCTTGAACCTCTAGGAAACAGGAGTGCGAGCCCTCTCCCTCCATGTGGCTACTCATCTCTAAATCCCTGGCCAAATGGGTGGCCTGCCCCTATTTGTCCAAGATCAAGCTTGTCAGGAGGCTGCGGGTGGAGGCTTGTGCCCTGCAGGCACTACTTCACTGGTCAGTGCTCAACAACTTCCAGCATTAATGCCCTCCTGGCATGCATGTCTTAAACCAGGCAACAGAAGCAGTAGCATCCATTCAGGAGCTACAGTTTGTCTCCCTTTTTTTGAATGAACCCACCCTTGGTTGAACTGACCCTTAAATTGAACGCTTAGCTTCAAATGCACCGTCTGCTAGTGAGTTTCTGAAGCAAAGGTGGCTCTTTCTAAAATAAAGCAGTAGCAAAACTGACTTCTGCAGCAGACATACTCAAATTCTGCCAAGCTGAACTTCCTTTAAAAAAGCCGTAAGATAGGGTATCCCAAATAAGTGCATTCAGTTTACTTCATTTAGAGGGATTTGCTTCTGTGTTTTATTCTGTCCTCAGCTTTTCAGGGGATGACATCTATCTGTTCCACAGTTCTTGGGACTGGCAGTCCCATGCTCCTACTCTGCGCACAGTTTGTTTAGTACTGTTGGGGTATAAATCAAGGAATAAAAATCCCTGGCACAGTTGTGTCAGCCCTATGTGGCCTTGCTCTCACAGAGAGAATAAAACTACTCTAGGGGTCCTTCACAGCTGCCAGAGACTGCCACCAAACATCCCTTCAGCACGCTTCACAGAAGCGTTGCATAATTTACAAATATTGTCACCACAAAATTTGCCATTAAACCAGTCAACAAAAGGTATCTAAACGTGAATATAAGAACTCTAAAACTGAGGGTATTCTTAGCAGAAAGGTGCTGTCAGGTAGCGACATTATTAAATATATTATCTTCTTCTGAAGTATATTACCTTCTGTCTTGTCCACCTTGAGAGGACCAAAATTTTGGCCATCGGGCAACTTTTCTTCGAGTTCCATAGGTCAAATTTGTTTGGACCATGTCTTGAAATAAAAACACAATGACTCAATAATTAGATAATTTATTGTCCAGGGACATACCCTTATATGTTTAAAAAAGAAACAAAGCAAGAGGTAGCCCCGAATACCACGTCAAGGTGCTCCCTTTACCACACCTACCCCATACTTCAAAACCATTCCCACTTGTGCTGCTCTGCTTGGAGATCAGCAAGGCCAGCCACCTGCTAGCATAGGTTGTGAAGCTCAAAGGCAGTCAACTACCAACTGCACTTGCACATGCATTCACATCCAGGCTGTTGGCCAGAGAAAACCACATCTGATGTCAGGCCTACAGCAGGGAAGAGTTTTCAATACGATGGAGGCCATAAATCTAGCTTTCCTAGCAGCACAGGATTGTTACATGGTGCTAAGAGGAAAGTCTGCCCTCCCTTCTTGGTCCTGCAGCAATATCACAGAGCACATGCTGTGTGACATAGCTAATTATCCATTGTTTCCTCCTTTAAACACCACCCTCTTTATTCATGCCAGGAAACAGATTTAAAGTTTGGAAAGCTAACGGGAGTTTTAAGATGGGTAAATCAGAAACAGAAAAAGCATTTCTCATTTTGCCGTTTTTCTCTCTGTGCAATCAGCCCTAAATTTTCCTTTGCTGCACCTATGTGCTTTCTCACTGCATAAGTAGTTTGCAAGACGTCTATCATGGGCTCACTTCTTCACCATTTGACTTCTCAGTCCTTTTTTTTTTTTTTCCTTTTTCATTCCTCCTCTTTAGTTGTATAAACCCAAATGCATACGCCAGATGCCATGAAATATTTACAGTCGGCTCTTCTGCTGAATATACTACATTGTCAGAGATGCTTTTTTGGCTATAGATGCGCAAGTCTAGAAGCTCGAGCAGGGTATCTCAAAACTGCAGAGAAATGTACATGCTGCTCAAGTTCTGCTTGGAGAAAACTTACAGGAGGAAAAAGACCTGTTCAAAGAAACCCAGACACAGGGTGAGAACCCTGCATGAAGGAGGCTGCCTTACAGCCTGCTGCACTGTATAAGTGGCTTAAAATAAGGAGCTACTTCACCTTCAAAGTCTAACTCATACATCTGAGAACCAGTTGTGAATAACACAGTGCCTTTCTGGTCAGCTAGAAATTCTTTCTCCAGATCTGCAGATGTTACCGTGGCAGAGCAGTGATCCGGATGCTGTAGAAAGAACAAGAAAATAGTCTTTGGTTTAGGTGACACTGTGGGGAAAAAGCAGTATTTTCCCCGGCCTGTATCACTGAATGCCATTTTGAACTAAGTCTTAAAGGCTTCAAGCATTTTGTTCTTTAGCGAGAGGGGTAGCCCACAGAGAACAGCTGCTTGTAGCAACAGCAACCAAGCAGCCTTCAGCCTGTGTGTCAGCTTCAGCCAAAAGGTGTCTGTCATCTCTGGAAAATGCCCCCACTTTCAAAGCCAGGCCTTTGAATGCTTTCACAGAGTAGCAGTACTGCTTTGATGAACGGAAAATTAAGAAGACAAACCCACCAGGGCATCAGAGCAGCACTGCAAGGGCACCCAGCAGCGCGTGTGCAACACCCCAGCTGCAGAACAACGTGCCCTAAATAACTCTCCAAAGACGGCTTAACAAGAGCTTTTGGCATGGACAGCAGATGGATCTCACCTTTTCCCCATACTCAATCCAGTGCCCAGAATCATCAAGCCAATACCAGGTGTACTCCATTTTGGGAGCAGGTGGATGAGTCAGAAGATACCACAGGTGCAGAAGAGCTGACCAACACCTAATCAGAAGAGAAATCCACATTAAAGTATGGGTCTTTTCCAAAGCTGTCACACTATGTGATATCCCTGGTCTGGTTAGAAGTCTAACTGCTTCTTAGAAAAGGAGACCCCTTCAACCTGGGAAGTGCATGTTTGGCCCAGAACAAATAAACTGATGTTTGTACATTTATGTGGCATGGTAAGCACCACAGAAATGACCCTGACCTCTCTGGGCTGGACAAAGGTCACTGTTTTTCTCTAAAATATATCTTTCTAAAATACACATTGTAAGAAAATAAAACTTGACAGAATAAACTCGGCTTGTTATAGGAAGGCCAATAGTGCCACCTGGCTAATAAGAATAAGATTTGGCTTTCAGGCAGTGTGTGATCAGCTGCAAAAGTCAGGACGTCTTCAGAGGGCACTGGTGAAAGCAAAGGTGATGCTCACAGGTACTCTACCGGGTGCAGGTGCCCAGGTGCTGGCAGCAGGGGCTGCAGGGGTGGCCTCTGTGAGCAGATATCCACAATGCAACACATGGAGGACCCCATGCTGCAGCATGTGGACATGCCCTGAAGGAAGCTGCAGTCCATGGGCAGGAGCTCATGCCAGAGCAGGTTTATCCTGAAGGACTGCAGCCCAGAGGAAAGGAGACATGCTGGAGTGTGGGAAATTTCTGAGAACAATGCAGTGGTGGGGGGCAACTCTTATGGACTGAGACCAACGCCCATTCCCCATCCCCTCTGCATCACTTGTGGGTGGGAGGCAGGGGGGAAGTAGAAAAGCTGGGACTGAAGGAGTGAATTTCAGCCTGGGAAGAAGGTGGATGAGGGGAAGGTGGTGTTCTAATTTTTGGGTTTGTTTCTTATCATCCAAATCTATTTTAATTGGCAATAAATTAAGTTTCCCCAAGTCAAGTCTGTTTTGATCAGTGATCTCCCTGTCTTCCTCTCAACTCATGAACTTTTCTGTCTTACTTTCTTCTGTATCCAGTTGAGGAGAAGGTGTCAAATTCCTTTGGCAGGGGAAATCACTTACCAGCAAAGTCTTTGCTCTGCAGTCTACCCTGGAAACACAGTACCTACACAGAGACGAAGCTGAAACAGGTAGCCACCAATAATTCCAATTCAGAGGATTTTACTTTGCTTGATGCAGTGCTTTAGCCTCCTTTGAAAGTCCCAGTTTTGGACCCAGCCAATGCTTTTCCATGCATCTCATCACTTTGCTGCTCCTACAACATTTCCCTATCGTGAAGCACACAGACACAGCTGAGACCTGCCCACCTGCATGCCATGGAGTTTGCAAGGGTCTGTGGCTGAGCTACTCAGGGTTACCCAAAGAATTTGAGCACCCTATTCAAACAGAAACTGAAAATGATCATTTATCCTGCTCTGATGCTCTTCATGCCTTGGCAGGGACCACGGGTATTCAGAGCAGGCTAGTCAGAGGAAAACGTCATAGGAGGAGCTCCCTTACAGAGCTGGTTACAGTACAAAGGTCCACAAACAAAGGCTTGGCAGCCCCTGGACTGCCAGAACAAAGAGCAAGGAAGGACCCACATCTCCTTCACAGCCTCAGCTTGCTCCAGCACTGCCTTCAGACCATGGATGCTCTTTGTACGCAGTAACACCAGCCAGGCCTGTTCCTAGAAAAATGCTCACACTTAATTTGCTCGCAAATCCCACTGCAGGAGATTCATGAGATCCAGCAGTTCTGGGAGATTTTTTTGGATGTGGTGGTCCCTTTTCTCCCCTCTGCACAGCAGTGTGCTGCTGCTGCTGCTGCTGTGGCAGAAGAATTTGAAGTTTGTGGATTTGAAGTGTGGGATTTGAGGGGCAGAAGATAAACAGAGAGGAAAGCGGGGGAGGAGGGTGGGATGATATTTCCAGGCAGCTTTCCTCCATTGCTCCCCCATCCCTGTTCCCTCTCGCCACTCCATGGATGGATACTAACCCCTGCCAGCTCCCCTGTCAGTACCCAGGGCTCCCAGTCTGCCCTAACCCCATCGGCTTTCCAAAATGCCCAGTTGTGCCCTACTTTCACTTGTCAGCATTTCTGCTCCTGGAAGGGAATTTCCACTTACCAGATAACCCCAACTAGAAAGAAACAGAGGTGAAACAACAAAGCAGATGGAAAAAAAATTACCTAGCAAGACAGATCTTCACCTTTTACTGAAGATTTTGCTATCTGGTCTTGTGCAATTGAGAGATACCATGTAAATTTGCTTTTTATATCTCCAGAGGAATAACTTTATACAGAGGGAATTTTATACGTTAAAAGCAACCTCATGCCACCTTTTTTCTTACACTTCTCCCTCACATAGAAGAAAGGATGAATTAATGAAGATATAAGTGCAGCTTACCATATGACTAACTGCAAGCAGGTATCCTTCCAGCAGACCTTATAGCCAAGCCCACAAGCTATGAAACCCCCAGCTTTCTCCATCTGCCTCCCTCCCAGCTCAGCAGCACCCCAGGAAAGCTGCCAGAGCCCGGCACACGCCACCTCCCAGCTGCCCTACTCACAGTCATGTCATCAGGCTGCTCAGTCACCACCCCTGGGAGCTGAGGGCACCAGCCACGTGCCTGCCAGTTGGATGAGCCCTCTGAACCCTTGCTCCACATGGGAAAGGTCCCCCAGCTGCAGTAAGACCTTCAGAAAAAAAGTACAACTGGCCTGTGATAGCTCCTCATGAACTCCCAACTGCACATCTGTACCTCGCTGTCTCTCTCAGGGCCTCTCTCCGTGGGACATCATGGATGCCTCTCCGCTTAGCCACTGACCCTTAGAAAGCGGAGCTGAGTAACACTTCCTTCTGGTTATTGCGCCATACTACGCATGCGCATCTGCAGACCGGCCAGGCACAGCTGATGTTTTTGGCAGATGCACCAGTAAAATCAACATCCCTACAAACTGGCATCGTTTATCCCTACTGCCTGGTTCCTGTCATCATGCACCAGCACTTAGCTTGTGTCAATTCCTCCCCTCCTTCCAGTGGTTGGGCGTATTCAGGACCTTCTCCTTTCAAGATTCCTGCCAGGAGCAGCTTCTGCCGATCATCATTCTTTGAAAGCCAAAGCTGGCATTGCCTTGCAAAGCAAACCCCAAATCTCAACACAGAAAGCGGGTGCATCTCTCAGCACACTCTCTGCATTGGTTATTACACCATTCAGCAGGGTTGCAGCATGCAGCGCTGCACGGAGTGACCCAAACCAGCACAAACCGAGCACAGAGCCCTGTGGGGCAGGCTACGTCAGCCCACACAGAGCTCTGCACCTTCCCAAGAATTTGTATTTGTATTCCTTTACCCTGCAGGCTGATCCTCTATTCCATTCTTCCCCACGGAAATCAGAGAAGGGTTAGGAGCTTTCCACTCTGACCTCCAGCCTTTCTGTCTAAAGGCGGACAGTTTACCAGCTGTGTTCTGAAGCATAACGCTTAACAACAGATCAAATAGTACTAAGTACATAAACTTGTTCAGATGCAAACACTTTTTGGTTGTGGGGTGGGTATTTTTGTTATACAAATTGCATTCAGCTGAATTGGCCAGAACATTTTTATTTCCTGATGATCTACTCAGGCCAGATCAGTATTGGCTGAAACACATAAATCTCTGGTTTAGTTTCTGGAAAGGTTGCGCTGAGTACATTTTATAGACATAGTACTGAGAGAGAAAAAAAAAAAAAAAAAAAGCACACCACCACAAATGAGATTATGAAGTTGAACTTTGTTTCTTCCTCCTCTAGCCTTTTTTGACTGACTTTTGATCTCCCATATGCTACTCCGGCAGACATGCTCCAGAGCGGAGGATCGCACCAGGGGACCATGGGGAGCTTTCCATGAACTGGCAAAACTGTAAAGCGAGCACGGAGCGAGTGTGGGTGCCCCGGCCCTCCTCCCAGGGTGGGAAGCATTGAGGCCCTGGCAAGCGGCAGCTCTGACCCAGCGTATGCAGGACCAGGAGTGAAGGTGGCCAAACCCCCACCCATATGAAAGCAGCGCCCAGAGAGTGCAACGGCTGGGGCATGGCACGGCAGTCGCCATGCAGTCGCACTAACAGCTTAGAGAGGCGAGCTCAAGCTGTGGAAATCACTCTCCCAGAAGAAACTGAGCTATGGTTTCCACTCAGCCAAAAGCCAGTGCCAGAAGGCATGTGGCATCCCAGATGGCTCCCACGTAACCGCACAGGGCCCAAGTCATGGCCGCAGGGAGTGCCCCAGCCTGCTGCTGCTGCCGGAGGGCACCCGGGTGGGTGATCTGCTCTGCCTGGTGGCAGAGCTGGAAGGGGAAGGAGAAAGGTTAAGGAGTGTCAGGGAGTGTGAGAGGGAGATAGACTGCTGGAGCCGCTCTCTACCGTCACTGAGACAAATGCACGGCACGGACACATCACAAGAAGCGGAGGCTCCCCTGCCCTCTCACCATCAGGCAGGAGAGGACCTAAGAGGTGAGGAGGAATGGTAACAGGTCCCTGCTCAGGGCAGCAAATGAATCACCTCCCAGCCCACTTCCCAGGTGCCCCTACACAATAGGTGTGCGGAACCCGAGGGCCAGGAAAACAATATGGGCAAAGGCCTGTCCAGGTTAGAGGGGCTGCCTAGGGAGAGTTGGTCAACCCCAGGCATCACAACCGCCTCTGCTAAGAAAAAAAGAAAGGTGGCTGTCATCAGTGACTCCACTCTGAGAGGAACAGAGAGCCTGACATGCCAATCAGACGCAACCCACAGGGAATCTGCTGCCTCCCTGGAGCCTGGGTGAGGGATGTTACTAGAAAACTCTCTGGTCTGGTACAGCCCTCTGATTATTACCCATTACTGGTTTTCCAGGTGGGAAGCTATGGCAGGTCCTTGTCAAAACCTGAACTCCTTCTACAACAGGATGACCCATTTAGTGAATGAGGGAAAGGCCGTGGATGTTGTCTACCTAGACTTTAGTAAAGCCTTTGACATCATTTCCTGCCTCATTCTCCTGGAGAAACTGGCTGCCCATGGCTTGGACATGTGTATTCTGTGCTGGGTAAAGTGCTGGCTGAGCGGCTGAGCCCAAAGAGCGGTGGTGAATGGAGCGACATCCAGCTGGCGGCTGGTCACAGGTGGTGTTCCCCAGGGCTCAGCACTGGGGCCAGCCCAGTTTAATATCTTTACCAATGACCTGTATGAGGGGATTGAGTGCACTCTCAGTAAGCTTGCAGATGACACTGTACTGGCTGGGGTGTTGATCTGCTTTGAGGGCAGGCTGCAGAGAGATCTGAACAGGCTGGACGATACGCTGAGGCCAATTGTATGAAGTTCAACAAGGCTCAGTGCCGGGTCCTGCACCTGGGTCACAACAACCCCACACAACACTACGGGCTTGGGGAAGAGTGGCTGGAAAGCTGCCTGGCCAAAAGGGACCTGGGGGTGCTGGTTAAGAGCCAGCTGAACATGAGCCAGCAGTGTGCCCAGGTAGCCAAGGCAGCCAAGAGCATCCTGGCTTGTATCCAAAACAGTGTGGCCAGCAGGACCAGGGAAGTGATTGTCCCCCAGTACTTGGCACTGGTGAGGCCACACCTTGAATACTGTGTCCAGTTTTGGGCCACTCACTGCAAGAAGGACATTGAGGTGATGGAGCGTGTCCAGAGGAGGGCAGCAAAGCTGGTGAAGGGTCTGGGAGTCTTACGAGGAGCTGGGAACTTATGGAGGGACCTGGGGATGTTTAGTCTTGAGGAAAGGAGACTGAAGGAAGACCTTCCCCTCTCTACAGCTACCTGAAAGGAGGTTGTAGACAGGTGAGGGTCGGTCTCTTCCCCCAGATAACAAGTGATAGGACAAGAGGAAACAGCCTCAAGTTGCACCAGGGGAGGTTTAGACTGGATATCAGTAAAAACTTCTTCACTGAAAGGGTGGTCAAGCATCAGAACAGGCTGCTCAGGGAGGTGGTGGAATCACCATCCCTGCAGTGTTTAAAAAACACATAGATATGGTTCTTAGGGACATGCTTTAGTGGTTGACTTGGCAGTCCTGGCTTAACGGTTGGACTTGATGATCTTAAAGGTCTTTTCCAACCTAAATGCTTCTATGATTCCATATAGTATCTGGCTCTCATCTCCACAGTTGCACAACTTTCATGATTCCTTTTGACTGATGAGATTTATAAGATTGGGTCCCACAGGTTCATTTTTGCATATGTGAATTCTCTAGTAAAATACTTTTCTGAACTGAAGCCAAGAGCCTGAGTAGGCATGAGATATCAGCTCTAGGAAAAACATTCTGGCTTGGTAGAAAATGTTTACGTAGCTTTGCTGGGAGCAGCATACCATCCTCTCTAAAAACAAACTCACCACAAACTGGAGACTTGAGCTCACTGTAAACTAATACCATTTGAACAGTGTATTTTTTATTTTTATCACTTTTAATTGGAATGTCATCTGTGGAGCTGTTGAACCTCTGATTTCTAACTGTCAATATAACCATGGTACTATATCTGTCTGCGTTTCCAGTATCTGACAGGTCTTGGAGCAGGCATCCAATATATAGCCCTGCAAGATCATATTCTTGCAGAGTCAGCAGAGGCACCCAAGTGTGGTTTCCCTGCAGATGTCAAGTGATTTATCATGTATAAAGAAACCATGGTCCAGCAGGTAGGATTACCTTTTTCCCCCCAGGGAATTTCAGTTCTTGTTCCCTATTTCTCTTCAGAAAAAATGGACATAGAAGTGATGTTTCACTCTTTCTGTGTGTCTATCTGCAGACATACAGCAGCTCTGTTCCAATTTCAGATCACTCCAAGGTTTGATGCACGAGTACTGACGCAACAGTGTGGGCACACTGTGCGCACAGGGGTCCTGCAGCATGGGACCAGGCTGGCAGTGCCTCACACTTCTACCTCAGGATCTGGAAAATACACACACACAAGTACCAAAGGGGGGTGGACAGGCTATGTTGGAGTGATGGGGATCATCTTGTTCCACAGTGTCTTCTGCAGGTTGGTTCCCCAGCCACCCACACCAGGGCCTGGCCACTGGGTGTTGTGGAAAGGTGTGCCAGCGGTTCAGCTTCAGCAAAGCCTGGTGCTAGGAGGGACCGAGCCGTGTCTGGGAGCCTGGAAACATTTCCAGATCCCACTCACAACCACACTATCATTTAAAGCCAGTACGTTCTCCTCCTGTAGGTTGTGATGGTTTTCCCTGTACAACTGGATTTCCTGTTGGACAATGTCCAGCAGCTCATAAATTAAACTGTGAGAGAGGAGGGAGGAAGTGAGCCCTGCAACCACGCTGCTGCTATCCCAGCTTAATTTAGCACAGGAACAGGAGGCAGTCATAACAAGAATAATAAATCTCAATTGCTTGGGGAAAAAAAACCCAGCTTATTTATTTCCAAATCTTGATGGTGAATTTTAACAAGTTCCAGTAGATTACACTGGGTTTGTAAACAGTACTTTGGTTTTACACTGGGTTTGTAAACAGTACTTTGGTTTTACTCTAAGTACATAAATGCCTAATAAAGAAGGTTTTAAAATGGTCCATGTTCTAATATTGCTCTCTCCAGCAGTCATTAAAGGAGCCTCAGCATACTACTTCCCATCTTTTATGAAAATATTAACAAATAAGTGATTGGAAATAGCTAACTGCTGTTTTATCTGGACGTAATGTTGCCACATTAATAATGTAAACAGAAGTAATCCAATAATGAAAACTTTTCTTATGTCAATAGTTCAAATGAAAATTTATTTATTGATTCAGCAAGTCTTTAAAGTTAAAGCTCTGACAAAGTCTTTCACATCTTCTTACAGCACCAAAAGATGCACTTCAGGATTCTGCCCAAGTCTCATCAGTGGTCTTGTCTAACTAAGGGAGAAGTTGTATTTCATGGGAGTTGAGCCAAAATCTGAATTTTCAAGTTTACTTTTACTTACAATTTACTGGTAGTACTGGGTAAGGAGCGGGGCTGGGGAGTTGGGGGAGGGATTAGGATCTGTTTTGTCATATTCTTTTTGATATTAAGCTTTTTTAATCTCTTTGTACACTTTGAAATGTCATTTCAGAAAAATAAAATTCAAAATTGAAACGTTATTTCAAAGCAAAATAAACTCATTCTGCTTATACAAAATCAAAACATCCTGACCTTACTTTGTTAATATTTGACTTTCAAAAGGGGATTCAAATATCTTCTCATTAACCTGAATCTGTATTTTTCAGTGAATAAAATTTTATCCCTCTGCCTCCTCCTTTCCAATTCATCTACTTTACTTCTAATTTGCTGTCACCACCCATTTCCCTTCATAATGCTTGTCCAGTGTGGCTACTACACTTCAGTTCGAAATCTGCATTTGGCTTCCATGTATCGGACTCTAAGTTCTGCAGTATGATCCCTTCCCGTATTTGCAAAGTTAGGAAATGTAAAAATTGTGTGCGTGTGTATATACACACACTATTTTACTGAGGACTGAGCTAGGATGCAAAATTAGGATCTTGGTAGATCCTAATCTTCGAAGACACTGCAGGCAAAGCAAGCTCATTTCAGAGAACTACACTGGTCTGCTGAAAAAAGAAAAAGGCTGAAACAGATGTGGCACATTAATCCTAATCAGCAAGCTTAGGAACACTTGCAACAAGGTTTTGGCTCAGGCTTATCCTCATTTGCAGGATGAAAAGAATAAGAACATGTCCTGCTTTTGGTAGGATCAAAGGTATCAGAAACGAAGTAGATTTTATCTCCTCCTATGAGTTCTGATGGTTTTCTTAGTAAGTCTTGATTTCTTGTTGGACCACTTCCAGCAGTAACTGTAGTTTGTGTGTAAGGTAATCTGAAAGGGGGGGGGGGGGGGGGGGAAGGAAGAAAGTTTAGTGTGGAGGAAATCTTGAGATATGACTGAAAATCAGAGCATCAGCACTGATGGCTGGAGAGCTTTATGTTAGCAGATCACTGTATCTGTTTCCTTTCTTGCTTGTTTTCTTCTATTCAGTGGTTACTGATATACCTCAGCCCAACAAAAGAAAACAAGATTCATAACTGAAGTTATACATTAAACTAAAAACTGGGCTCTTGTTTCTAAGTAAATAATTGTGCCTCCAAGGCTACATTCAAAGGAAATCTGTGCTAGACAATGCACGCAGTGGAGATGTATTTCATTTATATGCCCACATCTGTGCCCAAAACCATCCTGGTCTCTTCACCAAACACAGAGCCCTCAGGCAACACCATCTTCTTCTACAAGACCTCTCCCCTGCCTTTCAGCAAGTGTTTTTGTGCGCAGGGTTGCAGTGTCTGCCTGTATGTTTCTCCATCCTAGCTTTTGATCTTGTTGCTCAGTGTCAGCCAAATTTGACTGAGGGGTAGTGATCCCAAAGATATGGTAAAGTTTAGTAGAAACCAGGGCTGGGGTGCAAAAGTAATCCTCTTTGTTCCCTCTGTTGGTAGGCCTCAGTCCTGTCTTTTTTAAAACAAAGCATCGAGCTGGCTTGTCAGTATATTCACAAGCCAGGTAGACACAGCCTGTGCCTGGCTGCCAACCACCTGCAGCACAGCCTACCCCTCCTCTCTTCGGCTGCGGAGGCTCGGTTTTGGGAAAGCCAGTGAGGGGGTTGCACAGGTCGTGAATTAGGTTTCATGAGGTCTGTTGGTCATGGAGTAATTTGCATTAGAGATGAGCCCTGGGAACAATGCAACATCCCCACCCCTGAGCGAGTTTAGACCCACAATACTGAAACTCAAATGCATACTCACAAAATGGGCTACGGCAACGACTTGACATTTGCCTATGGATTATGAGGTAGTAGACTGGAAAGCCACTTAAAACCACGGTGCATCCGATACTAATGTTCACAGGGTCTGAGTAGAAAGACATTGCCACTGTGAAGAGGCAGATGATGGTAAAAGAGATGGGAACGAACAGGGGAACCTGGAGAAAAGAGCACAGAACACTCAGGCAAAGCTGATGGCTGTTGCAAACCAGCCTACATACATCCCAGCACATGCTGTAGTTGCTTCTCCATCTTAAAGAACATGAGAAAAATCACATAGGTGTCCCACACACTTTTTCACTACCATCAGTTGTGAACAAGTAGGATGCATAGAAAAAAAATTGACTCATACCACCTTTGGAGCCCAGTGTGCCCTGTGGGGTGCATGTTTTCCATATTCATGTGCATCATAATGAATACCTCACTTGCAACTGAAAGCCAGGCCGGGGGAGAAGGCACCTATACCCACCCCACTGCTCTCTGAATATGCCACTGCTGTGCATGCACATGCACACATACCTAATTGCCACCTGTGGTGACTGCTGGTGGAAAATCTGCAGCCAACAGTAGAAGCAGCACTTTGAATCGAACTGTTCTTTGGTTATTACACTTGTGACTCATTTTGACCCACCTCCGGCTTGCCTGAGACTTACAGTGGCCAAAACAGGATAAACCAGACTGTCTATTGCACCTACATCAAGAACATGAGCTTCAATGACACCCTGATGAAAGACCAAAGAAGCAGTCAACATTTCAGCATTAGCTGGTTGGGTGAGACAGTTAATCTGGGTTATTTGGAGAGTAAATCAGAAGACTGCAATAAATAATAAAACTGTGAAACATTCCCTCAGTCTTTGGATCCAACCTCAGCCAACATACTCCTTGCCATGGTTGATGGAATGAAGGAGCTGCTGGTCTCATCTAGGGTGACAATCTCTTTTCCGGTAATAGAGATCTTATTTTGGATGCTGACCATGCCGAGCTGGAAGAGATCAGTTGCTCTAGCGATGGCAGCCATCCAGCCACCAAACTTACGTGCTCTTGCTGTCTTTCCAGCCTGAGCATCCCCTGCCAGCCTCTCTTACGTGCTCGCCCTCACGCTGCACATCTGCTCGAGAGGTGCGCGAGAGGACTGCTTCCTCCTTTTACCGGTGTTTTCTCACCATTTTGAACTCAAATTGGTAAAGAGAAGTGCTCGCACAATCACGTTATTTTAGGATTTATTCTTCGTAAACTGGTGGCAGAGCACGACCTCGGTCCGGCCGCTAGAGTGCAGCACACGCCCGCGCCACCTGCGCGCAGCCCTTCCCCCCAGGAAACTGGGCTGCCCCTCTCACCGGGTTATAAAAAAGAAGGAGGGGGGGGAATATCACCCAAACTGACCCAAAGTCAAGCATTTCCCTCTCTCACTTAATCTGCCCCTAGGAACCGTGAAAAACCTACATCTGTCTAAAACAAGATGGGGCAAAATCTCAGCAGCGGAAAAGACCACTAGTGCCATCCACTAACAAACTTCCCCTAGGAAGCTTGGTTTAAAAGAAAAAGAGAAAACTTATTTAAAATCTGGTTCTGGGTGAGTACACAAGTCAGCCAGCCAACAAACTGGGAAGCATCAAGGTCTCTGCTAAACATGCTGTCACCAGCAAAGACCAAGAAAAAAAAAAATTACCCCAGACCTTACATCAGCCCTTGCACGGCTCAGGGAGGAGCCCTGGGAGTTAGAGGGAAGCTTTTCTGTCTCCTGAGCTTCTCGCTGATCAGCTGCCCAGTGCCTGTAGCCTCGGAGGTCTCCTCACCTCCCTCCTCTCCGGGAGCTGGCTGGAGGTGCCATGCAGGCACCACTGGAGACAGGAACACACTATGCACACCTCAAACGCCGTCCCGGCCAAACACCTGTGCATTATCTGGCAGTGGGAAAGTTGCCCTGAGCACAAGAAAGCTGCTCCAGCACCAATTCCAGCATCCCCCTCTGACACAAGGAGGATCCCAGCACCCAGCAGCTTGAGAAGGGCCACCAGAGGGGCCCAGCTGGAGACTAGGGAAAGGCATGGGAGGACAAGGTGCTTACACTCTGTAGTAGGCATGCACACCCTGTGCTCATCCTCAGGGCTTGCAGCAGCAACAGTCGCACACAAGTTGCTTTACACTATATAATATTTTTGTGCCAGCAGATGGTTGCCTTTAAGTCAGATTTGCTTCCAGGTTCCCTCTGGCCATGTGCTTTTGCCCCAAGCGTGACACCAACCCTCTTGCTTTTCAGCTAGAGCTGAAACTGTCTTACCCCTGAAATAACATCCAGGCAAGAGTCCCTCCTTGCAGCCCATGAGAGATGAGTGTGGGAACTGCCTTCTGCACATCTCCCAGTTCCAGCCTGAAACTTTGATCCCTGGAGCAGGCTGTCATCTTACAGATGCAACTGCTGACACTACATAGGACCAACTTTATAGGATTTACCACATTTGGCTACTTGGGCACATAAACTAATTTCAGGAGCTCCCCACATGCCTTACTGAGCAACAGGGATCAAGACCCATTAGAGCCTAAAGGCAACCATGGCCATATAATGCTCTAATTATTAGCAAATCAGACTGTGAAATGACAAGCCTGTGCATTCCTGGCTGTTAGACACATGCCATGCATTACCTTGAACGGGCTGTGCAGCTCCGGATGACGGTGGCGATGGACAATGAGCCCGAGGGTAGCTAATCCTATGAAGAGCCATCGAGAAAAGCTGAAGAAGTTCATTAGATGGTAGATATCTCCGATACACACCATGGCAGTAACCAAAGGGAACTGAGCATTGTGAAGATGAAATATAGTTGTTATATTACAGTCTTACTACTGTACATACATAGCCTTACTACGGTCCTCGGACTAGAAAGGGTACTACAGATCACCTCCTCCAGCCCCCCTGCAACCACAGGCAGCTACTTCACAGCCCCAACATTTCAGAGGTGAGAATGCTTTACAAAATAAGTGTCACAGACTGAAGACAAAAAGCCTAAATGCACTATTATGACATGCCACAGAAAGGAGCAATCCTTTTAAGATCAACAGCAGCTTTGATGCTTTGTGTCCTAGGCAGGGTAATTAAAACATGCATGATCCAAAAGCCTGTGCTGCCGGTACAAAGGCTACCTACAAAGATACCTGTTCAGTTTTTAGCAGGTCAGCCAAGCTGTGAGGCACTGTAGCACAGTTAGGATGGAGCTGAACCATTGCCGGAAAAAAAACCCAAACCAAAACTGACAGCATCTCTGCAAATGGTCATTCCCTGCATTTCCACCATCCCTGGGAATTTCAGTTTTCTAAATAGCCAAAGCCTGGCAGAGGTGTTTTCATAGGACAATATCAAGCAGCAAATGTGGCAGATGAGAGGGACAGTACTTTTAAAAAAGGTGTCCAAGACTATAAGGTAGTGGGTTTGGATGCCACTGCTGGTACAAGGGGACTTAATACTTTGCAGCCCTTTCCACTCTTCCTCCTTCTTCATTTTTCAGAGGCTGACTTAGTGTCTCAACATCCTTTAAAACTCCTCAGCATCCCCAGGCTTTGCAAGAAAGCCAAGACTGCAAGAACAGGGCATGTCACACAGCCAGATCTCCTTACCATTAACATGACAGCAGGAAGGGGCGTGTGCCTTCGAATGTGGATCATGGAGAAGAGAGGAGGCCACTGTCCTTCCCTGGAAGCCACAAACAGAGTCCTAGGAAAAGACAGCGAGCCCTATGCATTAGCATCCCACATCCAGACTAGAAATTAGACCAGTTGCTGGACTGACCTGAGGCCACAAGGCAGCCCCCACCCAGCACAAGTCTGCTATTCAAGGCCACAGTTCTGCCTTTAGCCGCACTTTTGGGGCATTTGGAAGAAAAACCCAATGTCGGATTCCCATAACTTTCCCAGGACCAGTTGCTTCAACACAGTGCAGAGCCCACTAGAAGGACCACTGACAGCATCCCCTTTGGGCGGCCCATTAGCAGAGACCTTTGGGCAAGTCCAGAGTGACCATGAAGGAGTTCAGTCTGGAAACAGAAGTAAGGAAGTTTCTGGCCATCAGAGAAGCAGTTAATCTTTCCAATAGGAAGTGGAGGGCTCACAAACTTTAATTCTTTAAGAGAGGCTGGTGAGTTTATGAAAGGGGATTGTCAGTCTTGATGCATGCATATATATATATATACACACACATATATGTATAGTAATAAATATATAGATATATAAAGTGCAATTTCCTCAGATAATACTGGATTTTCAGACTTCTGGCCAGCTGTTGGGAAATATAGTTTGGTGTACTGCCAAGAGGCCAGTTACATAGAAGACCAGTTACAGAATGACAGCAGAGAGCTCCTTACCTCCATCCCTCCTTTGACTCATGAAAGGGCAATCGGGGAGAAGGCATTGCGTCTAATTTCACAAATTTAATATCCACACAAACAAACCGTGCCAGAGCATCAGCTGAGCTGGAGCAGGGCCCAAAGCAGCTGGAGCAGGAGTGTAAAACTGGTTTTATTGCTGTCTCTGTGGTTTTGCTGGGGTGTGGCTGGCCAGCAGCCAGGGAGGCCCCATCGCTGTTTATATGGCCTTTCTGCAGTGATTATCTTAATGGTGCCAGGACGAGGGAGAGAAAAGCAATAGGGACACACAGAACCTCTGTGCTGTCCAGGGACTTACCATCCTCAAAGAAAACCACTATCTGCAGGAGCTAACGGGGAGGATTCTCCACACCTATATTTAATACAGGAATTCAGGGTAGCAGATCAAATAACTCATTAGCTTTCACGCTATGAAACATCCCTTTCATTTCAACTGATTTTTCCTTTTGCAATCAAAGCTGTGAAACAGAACCAGCTCCAGAGAGTCCGCTCAGCTCCTCAAGACCAGCACAACATGCTTCTCTGTGAGCTCTGCCCTCCTCTCCAGTTTCAAAGCTCCCATAAGGACTTGCAGCATAGTAACCAGTGAAGCTGGCAAGATAATTTTTCCATGGAACAAAGCTTTTCTTATTACTACAACAAGACTTGTTGAGCCTCGAGTATTGCTTTAGGAATAGCCCATCCCCGATAACATTTCACTGACCTCAAAGCAAAGTCCTCGAGGGAGAGTTTGCCTTTGGCCAGAGATCTTCACAACAGAGGGACCCTGTGCCCTGCAGCAGAGCAGCTGGGTGAACCCAGTGAAAGAAGACTCGGTCTCACTGAGCAGCTGCCAATGTCAACAAAACCTCTAGTTCACCAGAAACATTGACATTTCACTTTAAACTGGGGATTTAAACTGAAGGGCTAGGGGAGAAGATAAAAGTCTTTGTTTGTGACCAGCCTCGGACACCAAAGTCTGGACCTGGCCAGAAATAGAAAGGCCAACAGGGATCATCCTGCACTTGACATCCTGGGAATCAAAGGCCTTACTTTTTGCCTAAGAGTGGCTAAAATGCCATCGCATGGGTGGGCAGTTGCACAGGTTGCTGGTGCTTCCCTCTGATTCAGTAAGCCAAAAGTAACAGATTCTGAGGGATGTGACCTTGAAAATGTGAAGATTCCTCCATTCATTGTTCCAAAGCAGGACAGTGCAACAAGAACAGGGACCACAGAGATCAGGCTTTTGAAGGCTCGCTGCACAAAGCTCTGGAGGAAGAACAAGTGTGACTTTAGGAGCATGTGGTGACATCTAGACAACATCAGATTCACAAGAATGAAAACATCCTCCATTGAAAGAAAGAGTAAAATATAACTCATAAATCTTGCATTTTCATCTGCAGGTTATTTTTCATTATGTTTTAGGCAAGACTAGAAGAAGTTATTGTTGCACAGTAATCCAGAGAAGTGACAAAGCAATAAGCATTTTATATGAAAACCATCACTGAACCACTTGCCTTGACCACCCCTTCAGCACAAGCTGATCACACCGAAGAAAGATAACAGCAGGGGTGACGACTCACCACAGCCACAGCAGGAGAAGCCAGAACGTCTTGAGTTCCCAGGACTGTGTAATAGGAGATGTTGGTGAGCATGTACCCCACAATTACTGTGATCACGGACACAATGACAGCCAGGGGGATATTTCTACAAGAAAGGGGAAGGAAGAGACACACAAAGAACAAGCTGTTATCCCTTGTTATGCACAGTATTGCTGCAGGTTGCAGCTGGTGTTAGTTAGGTGAACCCACAAACTTATTTCCTCCCATACGGCGTCTGGGAAAGCCGCCGTACCCCAGAGGCTGGTAACTCCTTCCCAGCCTTACCGTTCAGGTCTGACCAACTCTTCACGCACAAAGCTAGTCTGAAACCTGCACGATGGGAAAAGACAGGGAAAAAGTTTGAGCCACGTCTCAGACACCAGTCCGCTGCCCATGAAGCGCCCTCCTGTCACACCTACCAGCCTGAATATGCGAACATGCCTGCATAAAAAGCCAGGGGCAGCTTATCCAAAACCAGTGACTGTCTGTCAAATGCATCCTGAAAGTTTTCGGTGTGGCCTGCAGAAGAAATGAACAACAGACACGGAGCAGGGAAACATCAGGCAGGCTTCCTTCCTGCAGGATAACACCCTTTGTACCTCTTGCCCAGACCTAGGAAGTGTGTTTTGACTTCCTTGGAGCCATGTATTCAGATTTTTTTCATTGCTTTAATTTCAGTGCTGTGCTGATGTGTTTACTTCACAAACTGTGACAGAACAAATCATCCCCCATCCAACTATGGGAGACATTTCAGGAAGGGCAGCAGTGGCGGCTGGTTCTGTTTCAGACAGAGCCTGCTGTGGGAACGGGAGACTGTGGACACGAGAGGACCTAAGTTGTCCTGTTCTTTTTTAGGCCCAAAATTAATCCACCAGGTTTATCCCCCTCTTCCCCCCTCCAGGCCCCTAAGCAGCAGGATGCACACTCCTCTTTGATGTGGTGTAGCCAGCGAGGCAGCTAAATCGGCTCTCACTGTGCTCCCTCTCGATCCCACTGCTGGAGCGCTGACCCCAGCCCCATGCTGGCTGGAGCATGGGAACCGGGGCAGAGGAGGGAGCAGGAGCGAGGAGCAGGGACCGCCAGCCTGGTACCCTGCTCTGGGCACGCTCCCTGCCCAGCGCCCCTGCCAGCCACTGCGGCTCGCTTGCAGGATGAGGAACTGAGGACACAGAGGGCAAAGTAAATAAAATTAAAAAAGCAGAGGTGGCTCAGATAGATATCCTCTTTTACCAACTCTCCCCATTTTCCTAAAAGTTCTCTGCTTGAAATAACAACAGCAGCAAACAAACAACAACAACAACAAAATCAAAGTTAGGATTTTGGATATGAACCGTATTTTATCAAACTCCAAAAAAACCCAGAGAAGGGAGAAACACCTAACAGCTTCTAATTCAAAGGGGAGCCAATAAAAAACCCACGGTCAAAAGGAGCTGTATTTCCAGCATTTTCAAATCCAGTCAGCCCAAGGTTTCACTCCATATCCATATTCAGTTCTTCATATCAAAGTCTCTTTAAGAGTAAAAGGTGTAGAGCTTGCAGGAAAGGCACGAAATGGCATGGAGCACATGGGCAAAGTCAGGCCACTTCTGTGGAGGTGACTCTGCCAGGAGCTCTGTGACGAGATTTGGGCATCTGAGTTTGAAACACTGGCCCAGCAAGTCTCTAAAACAAACCTGAGCCAAAGGGAAGGCAATGACAGAGGAAAAGACAAGAGTGTAACCAAAACAAGTAGAATAAGGCAGGGGAACCAGACAAACTGATTTAAAAGCACAAAACTGATTCTTAAGTCCAAAAACACATGAAAAAGAAAACAGATTTGAAGAAAACTAAACCAAAATATGGGAGCAGGCCTATCAGAGTAGTCTTTTTATGTTCTAAAATGATTGCTGGTAAGTGATGGTGCATAAAAAGGATTTATTGTCTGCAATACATTAATGACTGATTTACAGTCCCCCATGAGTCACGTTAAATACAACCTGTCATATTGAGGTCTCTCGGTGAATTCTCCCTCCAGATGTCACCGGCACTTATCCTCCTCACTGGAGGACGAGTGCCAGGGCTCCAGCCTGTCATTTGAAGGCATTCCTAACAATAATGGCTCAGGATTTCTAGCTGCAGGGCAGTCCTTCGGTTCAGAAGCGCTACCAGCCCGAGGGGATCTTTGCATGTTCAAAGGAGTTGGCTCCAGACATCAGAAAGAAACATGAATGTGGAGCCTACTGCCTGTGCTGTTTTCTCTGCAGAGGAAGGTAATAGCTTGGAGAGGGAGCAGGCTTCATCCCTTGTGTGGGAATGCCTTGGGCTTTTCTATAAACTGAGGCTTGGATGAAAGCCAGTACTCTTGCATCATTCCCAGAAGATACGACTGGTAGGGTTTTTTTGCCCACTCCAGATGTGAGTGCAATCCTGTGCGAGTCCATTTTAAGTTTACTAAGTTACTGCTTGTCTCAATTAGGAGGTAAAAAACTTTAGCTTAAGCCACAAAAAGGTTAGAGATGCAGTTACCAGGGCTCAGCTGAGGGCCAGTAACTCATTACGCAGCTGTGACTGGCTCGGGTCACCACGGGATGCTGTCACACATCTCTGATGTACATCAAATTTTTGCTGCATTTGAAAGATTTTGAGCCACGCTGAAAACAGGCAAGTCTGACACCAAAGAAAGACAGTCTGTAGAGGAAGGTGCCTGTACGACCCTGAGCAGGCTCACAGAGCCTCAGGTACTGAGGCTTGCTCAGTTTTGGAGAAAGCACAGCTGAGCCAGGTGCATTGACCTGGTGCAATGATGCCACTTAGTGCCAACTACCCTGGTCTCAGCTCCCAGCTAA
This sequence comes from Falco peregrinus, assembly GCF_023634155.1. Taxonomy (NCBI): domain Eukaryota; kingdom Metazoa; phylum Chordata; class Aves; order Falconiformes; family Falconidae; genus Falco; species Falco peregrinus. The sequence goes on from NC_073726.1 coordinate 64,802,592, forward strand.
TACACATCCAGGGCACAGGCAGGGAAAGCTCCCGCTAGCTAAAGGAGTGCCACTCCTGTCACTAGCGTCCAATAAAAGCCATGACAGACAGGAATGCCGAGCACCCTCCCTCAGCCACGCAGCAGCACACCTACCCTGGGCCAGCAGCATCATCCCTGGCACGATGATGAGTGCAAGAGCTAGGAGTTTGATGATGGAGAGAGCCGTCTGCAGCCGAGCGCTCCAGGTGACGCTCCAGGAATTGAGGGTGAGGACCATGTCTGGAGGGGAGACCACACTGCTACAGCTGTAGCCCATGCTCGATGCATATAGGAAAAAATATAGCAGCAGTCTCTGCTCTAGGGATGCCAGGGAGAAGGCTGCATCTTTACAGAGAGGATGCTCAGCACGAGAGATGTCAGAAAATATTACAGGTGTAGCCCCATGTACAGCATTGGAAGGGGAGCTGAGTTATGCTTCTGACAGGGACCAGGACCCTGGTTCCTGTTGGGTGATTCACGCCCGCCTGAGGGGAAGGTGTGAGTTTGCAGGGACGTCTCAGCAACCTCCTTCACAGTGGTCCCTGTGCCCACACACACCCACCTAGAACAGGCAGGACAGCTTCACAGGCTGGATGCACCAGGTGAGCAACCCAAAGCCTTGAGCCTTATACCCTCAACCCAGGTTGGCATTTACATAATTATACAAGAAGAGTTCCTACTCTTGCACTTGGCACAATCTCCTAGACCTAGGGCTCCAGCTGCTCAACAGGGAGGCCCATTCCTCTTCTTGGAGGTCATAGTGGCCCCAAACCAGGACCTTGGATCAGAAAGTTTTGGGTGGCCAAAGGAAGATGGGGTCCTGATCCCACAGTGATCCCAGAAGATAACACTCTGTAAGTGCCCCTAGTCTGGGGCAGAGAAGCTTCAAGATCAGCATCCCATAGAAGTTAGTACTTACAGTACCCCAGGAGAGATACAAGCTTCACAGCAGGGACAGGGGCTGCACAGGGGGCAAAAAATGGCTCCAGCATGTAGCGTCCAAACGCCAAAGAAACCACAGCACTGTTGGCAGGCCTGGGGGTGGGAATCAAGCACAAACTGTGGTCTGTGGATGGCCAAAAAATGACATGATGTAAAAATGCACAAAGCTCGGGGGGGTGGGGGGGGGTGGGGGGTGAAGATTCCCCACTCAGCTTAATCCTTCTCTCCCATGCAGATGGTGAATTCCCATAGAGTCTTTTTCATAGGCTTTTCTCAGTAAATGGGTTAAAAATCATATGCACAAAAATATTAATTCCCAACTTGAATGTAAAAGTTTAGATTAATTGTATGGAGCCATGTAGTGGGGTTCATATATCCTGCTTCATCTCAGCTTACATGAAGGACACAGGTTATTGAGAGGTGAGGACTTTCTTTTAAAAGTTAAAAAAGTAGTAATTTACAATTTTCTAAAGTGTTTTTTAACTTAGGGCTAAGCCAGAAAATTGCCTCCACCAGAGAATCTGAGAAAGTTTCAAAATGAAAATAGATCTGAAATAAATTTGACATCTATTGTCAGTCTCTGAAAAATACCATGGCTCTTGGAAGATACCAGCTGCCAGGGGAGAAGAGAGATATTCTTCAAGTACAGATCACATTGAACATGTGTAACCATTTACTCATTATGCCTTCTTCCTTTTGTCAGCAAAAATCTTTAAAAGTTGTTCAGATTTTTTCTACTCTTTCCTTTTCAAACTGCCTAGACTGGCACCATAACTTTTGGGTTTTTAAATTGTTACAGCATCCAGCAAAAGGCAAACAAACAAAATCTCTTACCTGATAGCAAAAAACTCTGCCCACAGGAATAAGAAACTTGGCAGAGGCCCTAGTGTCTCCAAAATGTAGATATAATGTCCTCCAGACTTGGTGATTCTTGTTCCAAGCTCTGCATAACTCAAGGCACCTGGAAAAGTTCAGGTAGAAATGCACTGAGTAAATCATCCCATGGATTTTCTTTTCTTTGTGTCTTTCCAGGGACTGAATAAATCTGTTTAAAGTAAGTAGTGAATTAGAGAAAAAAAACGAGAATTATCGTTCTAATTTTTGTGGTTTTTGAAGTTTTTTGAAATATGTTTTGAAGTAATTGACTTTGTCAGAAGGAAAGAAATTCTCTATTTCTTGGTTAATGATACAGCTTTTCCACGGAAGTTATGTGGAAAAGTGTGTGACAGAAACATTGCACTAAGCTACAAGAGGTTTCCTTTGAAAAATGTCCTGAAGGTTCGGGTTCTCGCTTCTCCTCACAGTTAGGCCACTGAAATGGTGCCTAGAAGGCCATTACAGCAGCTCAGCCAACAGGCTATGGCTGAACTGATAATTCCAATCACATTTCTGATCACAGACCACATATTCCTGTGTCCTTATCTTGCATCTTCATATAAATCCCTTCCTTCATTCAAAGACACCAGGCAGAGGACCTGGAAGGACACCTCCTCAGAGAGGGAAGACCTGCCACTGGGGGAAAATATGGCCCCAATGGTGCAGAGCAAGGGAAGCATCCACATGACAGTCTCAGTCAGTCTCTTCTCACATGTTCACATGCAAGTGCACCAGCAGAGCTGGGGACAGCCTTCTCCTGCCTTGACAAGCACCTCTGTGCCTCCCTGCCCCTGTGCTGGGGCACAACAAGAAACACCAAGAGAAGCATGACAGAGAAGGCAGCTTAAAACTCTCAGGCAAATGGATAGGAACATTTATGCCTCTGCCTGTACCAAAAAAAAAAAATCGCATCTGTGTTTTCTCTATAGAGCACTTTATCAAGTCATTTGAATGTGTCTAAGTATGACTCTTAAGCCCTGCCTAAACTGGATTCACCTGCTGGGTTAAACATCCTTTGTTCACCAAAAGAAATCATAAAACATTTCACTTCTTTGAGCACAAATATCCTTGCAATGGGGCTGAGAGCTGTTGGGATGTGATCCTGTTGGGTAAGACCATCTCTAGCTGTGCTATCTACTTATCTGCCCAGCTCAGGCAGCTGTGGAGGAAGAGCACAGAGGAAGGCAGTGCTGTTACGGCCATCGCTCCAAGCCCCACACATGGTGATTGTACCATACTCAGGTCACGCTGATGGGGAGGACCTCAATTTTCCTGCCTCTCTGTTAGCAAATTTGTGCAGAATATCTGTTCAAGGTGTTAAATATAGGCAGACACCTCATCTCATTTATTCCGGTGGGTCCCTTTACATGCTTCAAGCATGTGTTTAAGTGCTTTGCTGAACTCATGCTATGGGACTTGTATAAATGCCTTACTTGAAAGAAAAAAAGAGCATAAAAGAAAGCAGGCCTTTTCAACGTACTGCAAAAAAAGTGTCAGGAAAATGATCAGGGGAGGTCATCAAGCTGATAAAAGGGAAGAACAACCAAGAAATTTGGCTACAAAATACAATAACTAGATAAAGAGGCTCCCAAGGCTCTTCCAGCAGAATCTATCAAAGGATGCAATGGAGAGACAAACTTTTCGAAGTGCAGAGCTTGGGCTATGTGATCAGCACACACATTATCATTTATTGCTCTGCTCAGTTAAACGAAACACTGTGTTCACTTTATATTTTAATATTTTCTTTAAGCAAAAGTATATCATTCGCCAAACAATCACACATAGGCTGCAACGTGAAACATCAGTACACATACGCTAAGAGCAATAACCATGCTTGTTGCCTTATTAACAATTTAATGTCCTGATTTCTAAACTTGCATGCACATCACAGTGCCAAAGTGTTTTTCTCCATATGGAGGGTTTCTGCTTCCTTGGTTTTTTTCTCCTTAATTATGACAGAAGAAGAATGTTAAAGTCTCCCACTGAAATAAACATCAGGTTTCTCCTGAGAGCTGAGAGATCTTGCAGTTCTCCTGACAGCACCTTTAAAGCTTTTATGAGATGGTGATTTTATACAGTTAACGAAGGAAATTAAAAGCCATACATTTTATCCATTGTTACTTTAAAAGCTACATTATTTCGGAAGACCTAGAATGAAACAGTCATCAAAAAAAGTCAGCTCTTTGTGAGAGAAGACTGATACTAAATGCCAGAAACCAAGCCAAGGGCAATGCACAGAAAGCAGGGCTGAACCCACCAGCCCCATCTCCTGCCCCAAGGCAGCACCAGACACATCCGAACCATTTCTGACAGACACCCAGACACCCATCCCAGGCTGGTGGGCACTCTGCAGCTCCCCAGGCAATCTGCTCCAGTGTTTCTTTATTCTGAGTGACAGAAAGGGGATCCCTTAAGGCATATTAAGACTGTCACTTCTTGCCCATTTCACAGTGTCTGTGAAAAGCACTGCACAGCCCTCAGACTCAAGTGCCTTTTAGATGCCTACATCTCCCTTCCACCTTATAGAAGGAGTCCCCTCATATTCCCCCAGCTTTCCTGGCAGAGACCATGCTATCTCCATCTGCAGCCATTGTCACCCCTCTGCCCTGGACTTGCACAGGATTTCATATTCACAGACCATAAGTGCTGGGATTCTCTCAATCACCCCGGAGGAATCACTTGCCCCAAGGACCCATAGTGACCCCTTCCAGGGCTTGTTAAACCTTTATTTCTGTTGCAGTGGGAACAGGGAATTTTCAGTTTATTCTTCTCCCAGTTTTTTGTACGTAAAAATATGCTGGTTGTCCCCACCTCTCAGGTGCTTAAGCAAAGGCTGACAAAGCTCGTCACTCACCAAACATTGAGAGGAGCCCACAGGCAAACCAGACAACCAGGGAGAAACCCACGCTGCCGGAGTTTTGCAGTACTCCCTTTGGGGAGATGAAGATGCCACTGCCAACCATGCTGCCAATGAGGAGCGAGAAAGCCCGCAGCAAAGTTATCTTTTTCCTCAGAAAGACAGCCTCCTCTTTCTTGTCTTTCCCCATGGCTTCCTTCTAATCCCAAAGGAAGGTCATGCATTCAGGAGCTATGGTCTCCCACGTGTTCTCAAGGCTCACCTGTAAGATGAGGAAAAAGTTAGGGATTCGGGGGTCGTCTTTTCTGGACAAGATTTTTCACAGAAACCTGTCAAGATCTCTTGAATCTGTTTTGCTCAGCTGCTGGATGCACCACCCAAAGCACAGGTGCACATAGCACAGTATCACCTCTCACATCGGTACAGCTCCTGAGGGGGGCCCTGACTGCGTTCTGCCTCTTCTGCCAAGGAGCACAGAGCATTACAAGTTGTGTGCCACACTTCAAGGTATGATTTCCAAATGCAATTTTGATGCCAAGACTGGAACTGGCCAGGTTAGGGTTAATGTAATGGGACCTAATTTGGGGGAACACTGGTATCAGCACACTGGCAGAAAGCAGATTTCAAGTTGCAAACCTAATAATCAAGACCTTGAGGCTCTCTGAGGGTAATTTTTTTTTTTTTTTTTTTTTTTTTTTTGAGGAGCAAAGAGCTCTGTTAGGGTACACAGAATATATAAGCTTTTTAAACTTAATACAAGCTTTTCGAACTTCCTATCCATCCTTGCTAAATGAACAAACCCCGGTTTTCTCGCTAGGGCTTCATTTAATCAGTGTTTCTTGATACACTGTCAAGCCTTTTTGCTATCAGAGTACTGAAAAGCCAGGAATAAATACTCCTTACAATTGTAAGACAGAGCATATTCATTAATATCAGACATGTTATTCCTTCTATTAATAAAAAAATTTGCTTGGTAATAACAGCAGAAGTGAAGTTTTTCCTAGAAAAGAGGGAACTTCAGACACTCTAGGGATCACATGAGTTGATCGAGATCCAGGTCTCACACCACAGTAACCTACTTCACTACCTTGCCTCCTCAGGCTCTCTGTCAGTCCTGGGCTGGCACCTTCACCAAGAAACTCACCTTTTGCTGAAGTAGGTAAGTTGAATTCACATCAGTTACTACAGTCTAATTTGCTGTAGCAAACTTGTTTGAAGTTTTCATAAGAGCAAGGTAGACATTTTACACTGCTAATTAACGCTGGTGGAGCAGACAAGACAGGTCTGGAGCAGATAATTCTGCTCCTGTCCCCCTTCCTGCCACACATCCCCTCCAACACTCACATGCTCAGCTTTAGTGTTTTTTCCGTTATTCTGACCCAGTAAATTGCAGGTATAGTGAATATTTGCCACAACCCCATGGCTGTATACTACTGCAAAGTTACACTGTGTGTGAGACCACATTTTATGGATTCCTTAAATTAATGACTGCAGTGGTGTGTCCAACAGCAGACAGTGGTCACCTATAGAAACTGATCTACACAGCCAGAAATTATTTTCTTGATAGTCTGTATTTTCCATCCATAGATATAAATGCCTCCATAACTTTGAGGGGACAACTCTTGTTACCACTCACCCACAATACTTTATACGCCCTGTATAAACCCTGTATAACTAAGGGCTTCTGTCCCCCATATCCAGCTATTTTCCCACCTGGAAACTGGCAGGAAGAAGCGGGGGCTATCGCTTTCTCCACACACACATGAATAGCACATGCAGAAAGCCCTCTCTCCTGCCAGCAGCGTTAGATGGTTTCTCTGAGATAGCGCCAAGCCTGCACAAGCATCTTCTCAATCAAACCAGCCAAGTTTAGTTATTAAACCTCTAATGAGTCCCAGAGGACTCCTTAAGGCTCAGATGGGTCTTGTCTGGTCCCGCAGAGCTGCTCCTCAGAGTCCCAAAACCTCACAAGGCTGCTGGAGACAGCAGCTCCAGAGGGATAGGAAAAGAGCCCGGGGAGCTTCCCAAGCCACCAGCTGCAGTTCCCTCAGACGCTAATTAATGGCTCACGTGAAATACCAATATCATCTGGTATTTCTCAGCTAAAAGGAGAACTGCAGAGCATTCATTTGCAATGGTAAAACACAGAGGGCTCACCGAATTGAAACCCGAGAGAGATGCTGTGCCTAGCTATGTCTAAAATGCCGTTGTGAGATAATTAAAAGGGCACTTATCTGTTTGGCTGGGTTTTAAACAAAGCAGGTGCATTTATAATCCATCAGACTCCCATGTCTTGCTGGGATCCCGAAGCAGCAAAAGACAGCGTCTCTTTGCGGGCTCTGAAATTACACAAAGAGGAGGGGAGGAACAAAAAAAGGAGAGATCAAATCAAATTTACAGACCAGGTTAATGATCCAAAGTAAATAACAAACTCCATACTTCTGTCCACATGTTTTTTTGGTTTTTTTTATATATTACTGCCATGCAAAAGTATTTGGAGATAAAACAGTCCAGTACATTACAGAAACAAGAAATCTATCAGGATTTGTTCCAGAAGCTGTTGAAGGAACAGGGGGAAAAAAGGTCGGCGGGGGAGAAGGGGGGCAAGAAGAAAAATTGAAAGAGTAACAGAAAGCAAATGAATAGCACTTCAAAGAGACACCTAGCAGAGCCCACCGCCTGGAGAGACCACTCCTGCCTGCTCTGCTTTCCAGCTACATTCCAGCACCAGGCACATTAAAATGCAGAGATGTTAATCCTTGTGGCAATGCTTAAGAATATTCACAATGTGCTTAGCACAAAGGAAATGCACAAAGCTGTGTTTTGTTCACCCTTTTTGACTTAAAGGACAGGGTCAAATCCTTCTCGTTTCAAAACGCGGTACCTTTGCATGAGATCATCAGCTAGCAGGGCTGGAGAAAAACAAAACCCATTTCACAACTTTTCACACCTGATGGTTCTTTACTCCCTTGTTCTTCATCTTTACTGATTTTTTTTTTATTATTATTTTTAGCTGTTAATCTTACCTCACAGGCACTGCAGCATGGATGGAGATGAAGGAGACAAGCATAAAGGGAAAATCATATTTGTTATTCGTAGTGGTGTCTAGAGGCCCCAGCTGAGAGCAGGACCCATCGTGATCAGCGCACAGCCAGGGTAGATGTTACTCTGCTGAAAAGCTAGCAATATAAACAAGCGAGTTCAAAAAAGCAGAGGAGGGAGAAAGCATCGTTCTCAGCTGGGGTGCTGAGACCCAGAGCAACTAGTGACCTTCCTCCTGTCCCACAGGAAGTGGGTGGCATCTCTGGGAAGCAGATCATACCTCCAGCGTCCCAGTTCAATGACTTACCTCCAAACAAACCCCAGCTACTAGGGAATACTAACTATTTACAGCCGTATTTTCTTTGCAGGGGCCTCAATCAATACCATACAGCCAAAAACAGGTTAACCCTTTCCTTTTCATACTGCAAAAAATGAAGGCATTTTCTGCAGTCCAACTTTTTTTTTCTTTTTTTTTTTGTGCCATGTGCCAAAAATGTCACTCCAATGTCCACCACAAGCAACAGGATCTAGCTAAATAAAATCAGCAGTGAATGGGAGCTTTTTTATTCATGCATGAAAGTAGCGTAAATAAGCTTTAATGAGACCACTGGTGGTCTGTTCTGGGAACTCGATCAGAAAATCTAGGAGACCTGAGAGATGTTTGTTTATAGACCAAAATGAACACAAGAAACAGGCTGAAAAGACAAGACATGCAGCTCAACTTCTTTTCAGCTTTCTACAACTGGTTTACCACCCTGGATAAGAAACCAAAAGGGACAGTAGATAATAAATCAGACTCAGGCTTGCAGCCCAAGATGTAGTAATAAATCCAAAGTGATTGCCTTAGGTGTAAATGTAAGAATTTCCATTGGCGGCTCCTTCTACAGAGTTACGCAAATTTAGTCTCATGAATTGTCTATCAAAAGACTGCCATTCCTAACACGTATTTCTTGATGAAAACATTTTTTTAAGCCTTAACAGCAAAATAGTTCTTGGCTCAGGTCACACCACTTACCATCTCATTCAGGCATTCCCAGTTGTCCTTTGGACAAGAGTGATTTTTTCTGGAAAACAGACTGATGCTGTGGTGAGTCTGGACCTCTTGGTGATGTGATGATAAACTTTTAATAGAGAACCTACAAGTGTTGAATCCACACTTTGGCTCTTTGGTTAGAAACTGGACTAAACTGAGACTGGTTTTTCAAGCAGCAAAATTCCTGCTGTTTTTAGAATTCCTTCCTACCAGGATTTATATTCCTACAAGTTCAAAACTCTTCGTCATGACCCGTTTGCCAAAGCAGCCACTACAAGCGGAGATGTTTTAATAGTAGCATTGATTCATTTTCACAAGATGTACATACAGATCATATGATGTCACCTCACTTTTCTAAGCATCTGAGTGCAACTCTCCATCTAACTGCCACAAGAAACTCTCACTTCTGTGCATCCAGAACTGATTTTCCCTGAACATTGTGCAGGAACATTGGCTTTTTCATGAGCATTTCTTCCTTTCATGTTGCCAGTGACATGCAAAACATAAATACGGGAGAGACACGCACCTGATTAAAATAGACTCAACTCTTCTTCTTTAACAACAGCTATTGAAGATGATCAGAAAGGCGCAGCAACGTCCCTGTGAACTAACACAATACCCATTTCTTACAAGCAGAAGGGAAATACCCCAGGCACTTGCCTCCCTGTCCATTGGACCCAAATGAGCAGCACCCAGAGGACCAGGCACTGGAGCACATAAACCCTAGGGGAAAAAATCCACGTAACAGGGAGACCGTCTTACATAGTAGTGCTTCCTGAGGCCAGCATCTTGGCTCTATAGTATCTCTTGTGAGGCACAGTACAGGGAACTGTCCTTGGAGCTTTGTTCTTTTGTGGGTGGCTCTCCAAGTAGCAAGCTGTTTTCACTCTCCAGATCAGACCTCCTCCCTGGAACAAGACAATCTGTCCTATTTGAAACTGTTTTCTTAGCTGCGTAAGACAGAACACAAACAAAAATAAATCTAAACATTTCTAGTAGAAGAGACCCAAGAAGAGAAGTCTAATGCTGTAGGAAAGTACAGCCAAAATTGCCCCAGATGAGAATTCTTCTTAACCATTTCAAATTAAAATAAAAAATAATCCCTTAATAAAGCAACATCCCTTCTCCTCCCAGTAATTTCTTGTGCTGCATCAGTGCTGTGCTCTGAGGGCTGGTCTGCCTTTGACAACGTGGAGCTGGGCAGTGCCAATGCCCAACAGCCCTCACTCTTGCAGGAGAAATTCCTCCATGAACCAGGTCTTTGTTTTACCTCTTACGCTGGCCGAGAGCTATAAAAGATACTGCTTCCTAGCCACTGCTCGGTGATTTATCAAGAAGAAATTTAACAGCTTCAGGCTGCTCCCTGGGGAACACAAGTCCCCACCACAGCGTAGCAGGTGCCAAACTGCCACCCGGTCCCTGGGGCTGCCAGTCTGTGGAGCTGCTATGGCCAGGGGGGTGGGGGTTTATCGAGGCCAGTATTCCCATTAGCATTAAGCCAATGGTACCGTCGTCCAGAACCACCCGGTGCTTTTGAGCAGCAGACTAACCCCAAAGTCTTCCCAGAAATGTTCTGCAAGAACAAGGCACATTTCCTGAATGGGGGGAAATGCCAGAGTGGTCATGCTCATCACCAGTTTTATTCACAAAGAGGAAATTCCCCATGAATGCAAGCTATTTTATCCTGCTATGGAGACAGCTCTCTCCAGGTGAATGTCCCTCTTGACACAGAGGAAACCCTCCTCTGCTCCTGTTGTTGTCAGACCTTGTCAGATGGTGGGCCCCATCCGATAGGGGTTCCTGATCTACCCCTGCCTTAATCATCTGGAACTGAATCCTTTCAGAGCTGACTGTAGTAATAAAACTCCTCTTTCCGTATAGCCTCGTATATTACATTAGTTTCCCCCTTAATTTCACTGCAGCGTTGCTGATTTATCACCCCAGGCCTCCAGCTCCCTCAGGCTCCACCGCAGTGCCTGGCTTTGCTCCTTCTCTTCCTGCCTCCAGGGAATTCAAAAGAAAATTTAAACGTTAAAAACCAACAGCCCTTTACACCTGCACTAGCCACTCACTCTGATTACTACTCACTGTCTAGTAACTGTCTAATTCATAGTTAATCCTCAGTGCTTTGTGCTAAATCGCCCACCCCAGTACCTGACTCACATGCAGCCCAAACTCTGCCTTGAATGTACCTCAGGGTGAGGGGACTCCCTCCTTTGGCCTCTCTGCTCAGCTGTTACTCATTTATTAAAATATCAGCCAAAAATACAATTATGCTGGAGGGAACATGTTTCCTTGTTAACCCTTTCTGGCTCTTATCCAGAATTTCTTAGGCTACAGGGATTTATATTTTACTACGCAGAGGTCCAGATTAGTTGCTCGCCATTCCCCACGCCTCTGACGGAAGGAAGGGCGACAAGGAGGGTGTTCTCTGACCAGAACCACTACCTCATCCCCCCTGAGACAGTACAGGAATGCATGTCCAGAGTTTCTGGTGGCCCATCCCAGGTAACAGGGAGCAGTGCCTTGTAAAGAAACAGCAAACCCTCCAGCCAGAAAGAAAACGGGACACGCTCAGCCCTGCCAACACATACAGGACGCCTCTAGCCCAGCCACGGGCATGGGCTGTGCTGGCGGCTGCTGGATGGGGGTCTTGGTGGAGCACGGGAGTGGGAGGAGGTTTGGTTAAGAGTGGCAGTTACCAATGCAGAGCAGCCTGAGCAGAGCTTTAACCCCTGGTCTGAAAGGAGCGTCTCCAGTTGTGCACACAAATCCCTCAAAATCCCTGTTCTGTGCCTGCAGCAAAGCAGAAACACGTCACTATGTCTCATGGTTTTAGAAGAGGCGAGGGCATGAACGCCGGCACTGGACTCCCCAAGCCCTCCCTAGCTACAGCCCACTTCACCTGCAGCAGAAGCTGAAGCGCAAAGACATAGCAGAAATATGCGCTGAAGGACCATTAGGCTCTGATCACAAGGAGGAGTCTCGTTCCAGCAACTGCATCTATAGAGCTCGCTGTGGGGTGGCGTTTGGCACCGTGTCATCACAGGGATGAGTGTGCAGCCCCTGCCAGCTTTCCCAGAGCTTGAAGGGTGGCACCAGAAAGTAACCAGAAACCCACTCATGTGTTTTTTCAGGTAACATACGGGTCACCTCCCATTTTCACTCGTATTTAGTGAGAATCAGATTCTAGGAACAATTGTGTCAACAAAACCAGATCAATACGCTCACTGGGAAGGTTAAGTCAACACAAGGGCATGTTTTTTCCTGTCATAGAAGTGCAGTCATAGAAGTATCTGCTAGGAAGGACTTCTGTGTGCCTCTGGTCCTGACTCCTGTAAGAAGCAGGACTGTTGCCAACACTAGCTCAGATCAGCCATGGCTTTGTCTAGCCAAGTCTTAAAATCCCTCAAGGTCAGAGGGTCCCTGACCTTTCTGGGTAACCTGTTCCAGTGCTGCACCACCATCCTGGAGAGAAGCTTCTTCCAATGGCCACCCCTTGTCCCTTGACACCGCTTGTGGCTATCAACCACAGCCATACCAGCTACCACTCCTTAGACTTGCAGAAGTTTATCCTCACATCTGCCTGCACACATTAGTTTGTACTTGCCTTTGGTGATGGCCCTTGCCACACCACCTTCTCCAGCAACCAGGGCTCCACCATCCCACAGAGACTCCCTTCACTTCAGGTTTCCCTGAAGTCAGTGGACTCCATGCAGCTGCAGGCTGTGATGGCTTAAGCACAGATAGCTACAGGCAAGGGAAAGGCACCAAGCTGATGCTCCCCTCCAACCTGCAGCTTCCAACATGGGTTCCAGCATGTCTCTGATGCCCCCTGAGCCCCACACCCAAATGACCTTCAGCCTTGGAAACTATTTTTGGGCTCTTGTTTTTTGGGTTTTTCCTTTTCTTCTTTTTTTCCCCTCTCTCTCCTTTTTCCATCCTGGGCTTTGAACCTCCCTATGATCTCTTCTTGTCCGCATGATTGCATCATTCACGGCAGGTAAGCTTAGCATGAATAGAAGGAAACACAAACAGCACTTCACACAGCACGCCAGCAGCTGGGAGAACCTGCAGCCAGCAGAGGTTACAGACCCCAGTCAGGTCTAATAAAGACCTGCATCACTGGAGGGGCAGGAACTACAATTGTGGTTATTGATGTTGAAATAGAGGTCACTGCGTCTCCTGCTTCAGAGGCAAATCTGAGCACTGCAGGGCATCTCGGAAGGAGGTTTCCTTTGTGCACAGCACGAAGCACCAGGTGGCCATGGCAGCCCAGCAAGGCTGTACTGCCAGCCGCTCAAAGGAAGAAACACCATGTGTTCTTTTCCTTGTCGCTGTGGCTCAGCACGGACACAACATACGCGTGGAGAGAGTAAGGGAGGACCTTCCATGGCAGGCTAGGGCTGTCACCACGTAAGGCACTGGGATTTGGGGTCACTGTGGTCAGCACCAGGGAGCCACCATCCTGAACGTGGAAGAGCTGAATTCAGCGGTCCTCTCCTGGGTGCCTTAAAATGATACTGGCCAGAATATTCCTACTCCCCATCTCACCACACAGCTCCATCTTGGGGATACTTGCTGTGCAGACAAACTGCAATTCAAACCTCTGTTTCTGTCCCCAGCAGATTTGTCGCATAAGACAAGGGAAACGGGACTGTGCAGGGTGACCACGGCTCACCTGGCAGACGTGGGATGAGGAGGCTGTTTACCTGAGGAAGATCACTGCTCTGGCAGGGGCTGTGGCACTGAGCAATGCTGGCTGGCTTGCACGATCCTCTCCATGGAACAAGTGGTTTGTGAGAGATGCTCTGTGTGAGTGAGAACACTGGAAAATTCAGGACATCTGTACAAATTCCAGCCCAATGCAGCTGCCCAAATGTAATTATGAAGAATATTAGCAACTGAATTGGGAAGGCATTGCAAAACAGCTAAGAAAGAAAGAAAATAAACTGGCATGCTGTGATTGATATAAGCATGTAACAGCCTCCACATGTCACTGGGATCAGCACGATCTGCACCAGCTGAGGCGCTGCTTCCAGAGATGGAAAAACACTTCCAAGGGGAGCAACTATGCAGCCAGGGCCAAGCCCTCATTCCCTGTCACAGTGCCGGTGAACCCCACGGGCCTCCCCTGCCACGCAAGATGGTTTTCAAGGGCACAAGGCCTCTGGCCAGTTTGGGCTTCTGTGCTTGTCAAAGCTTGGGACTGATCATGATCAGCTGGGATGAGTTAACTAGATGTCAGGAACGCTCCTCAGCCCCTTTCAGAATTGGACCTCTAGGCCACCAAGAGTGCTTGCTTTCAACCAGTGATGATGCTCAGCACCCTTAGACCTCACCACAGCCAGCATGAACTGCCAGTCCCTGCCAGACATTTTCCACCCAGGCACAACCCCTGCTTATAGCTGACCTGGCCCACCGGTGCCAAGCCCTGGAGAGGCAGGGGGACAAAGAAAGGGAGGTGATGGTCATTGTTGCTTGCTGGACTTGCCCATCATGGCCAAGGCTGCCAAACAGCCACCCTCTCCTTTCCTGGTTTGGTTGCCACCTGCAAGGCACCCTAACACAAATTTGGTGCAAAAAGCTGGGGGAAAGTCTCCATTCCATATCAAACAGTACATGTCATTCAGCCCCAGACCAACGGGCATACGTTGCGCAACTGTCCAGGAATGCAAAACACTTTTAGCCTCTTGCTGTACTTCCAAGAAAGCACATCCAGAAAGAAGACGCAACATATCCTGCATATCAACAGAGAGAAAACAGTAAGAGCAGTATTAAGAGATTATCCCAGATGCATTTAACTGGTTCTACTTAATACGTGACTACTCAGCGGCAGGTACAGAGGGTACCAAGCTACTGCATTCAGGCAATTCCTGCCACTATCACATCCCTCCCCAGCCAACTACTACTGGTTTAGATAAAGGAAAAGGTTTGTTCTTTTTCCCCTTCCTCTTCTATATTCTTTTGTTTTATCCTAGCACTAGCAGAACACTACAGATATGTGGCTGACTGAGAAGCAAGTGGCAATTTCAGTCCCAAGACACAGGAAAGCCAACGTGAGTCTTTCCACAGGTTTCAGCAAACTTCAGGTTAGACCTTCAAGGCGAGGCAAGGAAGGAAAGAACACCACAAACCCTTGCACTTTGTCCATGCCCTCAAGCAGCAAGGAGCCCAGGATGCTTGAGGTGAAGCCTTTGAGGGCTGTCCTGTCCCTGGCGTGCCACACGCCATGCAGCAGACGGGGCAAGCTGGCAGGCGCATCCGGCATTGGATGCTCCCACCCAAATGGGATGCCTGCAGATGGTTTTTCCAGGAGGGCTTGGAGGCAGATCTGGGATTTTGCTGCTGAATCAGGCATTCTACGGTGCAGGCAGAGACCTCGCTGCTGGCACCCAGCCCTGCAGCTGCACAACGCCTGGCACGCGCCGCTGGGGCTGCGGAGCCAACATGGACAAGCTTGGGGCGACACGGGCTCGCTGCAGCAGCTAGCTCACTTCCAGCTCATAGCATCACTGCAGGATTGTGTCCCTGTGGCAGGAAAAGCTGAAAAATAGGCACCGGAGTATGAACCACAGGAAACGCATCCCTATCTGGGAGAGAAAGGACTTATTGTACAGCACACGCTGAAGATACTGGAGCACAGAGGAGGGGGTGTAGATTTGGCTCTCAAGAGCAAACAGCATGTCCCTGCTGTACCACATCACTAGCCTTCTCAAGCATAAACACTTAGGTTATTGCTATAAGGGTACTTGTCCTGAAATATATAATTGTCAGCCTTTTCTGGGAGCTCTTCAAATGCAGTATGTCTCAGCCCTTTCTCCCAGACTGCTTCTACCTGCAGGGAAAGATGGCCTTGTCACTAAAGGCTTCGTTTTCAGCTGCCACCAAATATTTTTCTGTGCAAAGCAAGCAGCCAGGGCCATTTTTGTTCCTGCTTTGCTTAGGTTCTTCAGAGCAAGAACTCGTTGAGCATGAAGACAGCATGGACCTCAGTCAAGCTCTGTGCATGCAACAGCAATGCAAACATGTACATTCTCCTTCCTTTTTCACTTCGATGCGAGTTGCTTTACACAGATGTCAAGGCAAGCGCAGATACAACAGCCTCCCAGGTTCTGTCTCCTGGAAACCCCAGAGCCCATGCCTGCCAGCCTGTGCTTTTAACGTCTGGCCACAGGAGCACTGTGAAACGGGCAGGACCTGTGCAGCCTTGTGGCAGTACTGTCATTTGCTATGTTTACAGGGCACCTCCTCTCTTTTGGCAGCTAGCAGCGGTAGGCAATTAAAGGCACTTGCAAGCGCAACACCAGGCAAGTGTCTCACTCCAGCTGGCATGGGCAGGAGAGACCAAAGTAAGAGCAGCAGCTCTGAAAAGGGAAATGAGACAGGCAAAGATGGGGGAATAGGAGATTAAAACATCAGATTGAAAAGGAACAATAAGTCCCTGGTGAGGAATATAACTGGAGGGTAGAGAAGGAACAGATTGCAACTCAGTAATGAGGCAGACGGTATTTTCTTTGTGATCTGAAAATTCATTTGGGCTTTCTGGCAGAGAAAGATCCCATGCTATTTAGAAATCTGCTTGATAGATGACCTCCCTCCCTCTGCCTTCAGTGGCAATAGCTGCTGGAGCAGGCAGGTCTGGCAGAGCTCACCTGGTCCTGAGGTCAGCCGGCTCTGGTGGCCAAGCCCTTGCAGCATGCTGGGGAGAAGGCAGGCGTCACAGGACCAAACCTTCCTGGTGCCTGCTCCAAGTTGCACATGCCTGTCAAAATGGGCAGGATGCTCTGCTTGGGCCACAAAGCCAAGGTGATAGCCAGGCTCAGCATCACAGGCAGTGCCCCAGGCACAAGGAGCTGCCTAGAATGGCTGAGGGCATCTGGTAAAACACTGTCTTGCTGCAAGAGTCCTTGGAGTATTGAGAGCCTAGCTCTTCTGTTCAGGCTGCATGGTTTCAGTCTGCAAGGGCTGCAGGCAGCAACACAGAGCATTTCAGGATATGACAAGCTTGGAGCAGGGACATTGCTACCAGCCATCAGGACTAGTGTTCTGGCAGTGCTTGAAAAACCCTTCCAGGGAAGGAAAGGGAGGAAAGACAGCAAGCCACAGATCCTCACATCTAGCTCCCACCTCTCAGTTCTCTGTATTTTATTAGGCAAATAGCAGCTTAGGGTCAATAGCATCAGCCTCTTTCCTAGAAATGAAATAACCACAGCCAACTATCAGGTTGCCAAGCTGGGGACCTGGGATGCAGGCAGAGGTTCCTGCTCTGCAGTAGGCTGCTTTTGCTGTCCTTAGCACAGCATTACTTCTATGACACCAGGCAACAGCACATCTCTCCTTCGCTGTGGTTTGCGGGACATAAGTATGAAAGATCATAGAATCAGAGTCATTTATGTTGGAAAAGACCTTTGAGGTCATCAAGTCCAACCGTTAAGCCAGGACTGCCAAGTCCATCACTAAAGCATGTCCCTAAGAACCATATCTATGTGTTTTCTAAGCGCTTCCAGGGATGGTGATTCCAGCACCTCCCTAGGCAGCCTGTTCCGATGCTTGACCACCCTTTCAGTGAAGTAATTTTTCCTAATATCCAACCTAAACCTCCCCTGGCACAACCTGAGGCTGTTTCCTCTTGTCATCTGGGAGAAGAGACTGACCCCCACCTGCCTACAGCCTCCTTTCAGGCACCTGTAGAGAGTGATAAGGTCCCCCCCCAGCCTCCTTCTCTCCAGGCTAAACAACCCCAGTTCCCTCAGCCGCTCCTCATAACGCTTGTGCTCCAGACCCTTCACCAGCTCCGTTGCCCGTCTCTGGACACGCTCCAGCACCTCAGTGTCTGTCTTGAAGTGAGGGGCCCAGAACTGAACACAGTATTTGAGGTGCAGCCTCACCAGTGCCCAGTACAGGGGGACAATCACCTTCCTCGTCCTGCTGGCCACACTGTTTTGGATGCAAGCCAGGATGCTGCTGGCCTTTTTGGCCACCTGGGCACACTGCTGGCTTATTCAGCTGGCTATCAACCAGCACCCCCAGGTCCCTTCCCTCCAGGCAAGATGGAGCAAGACCTCCCACCCACATGCTTAGTTTCCTCATTGAAGCCTTGGCAGAAGTACTCAGAACAAGTGGGCAGAGGGAGTCCATTCGTTTTCTTTCCTGTGGGATAAAGAGATTACAGTTCTCAGTCACCAGACTGATACTTGCCTTTAATACTAAAGCCTCCAAAACAAAAGAACAAAGAGAAATTCAGCATAATCAATAGCTCTGCATGCAGAGTGCACCTAATGGCCCACACAGAGAGCAGCTCTACGAAGATACAAATCCTCACTAACATTCACCAGGAGGTTTCCTCTCCCCTACCATTTGCAGGGAGGAACAGCAGAGATGCAAAGTGCCCTTTGAAGTATTTGGTTCCAACAAGACACAAAGGCTTGGTTTGCTCAGAACAAGTCACACACACTTGCACCCCAGAGGCTGTGGACTGCCAGGCCTCTGACCATCTCTCTGCTTCACGCTAACATGTGTGCTGCTACCCATTGTGCAGTCAGCAGCAACCTCCATGAAGAAGACAAGCCCATGAGAGAAGCCTGGCTAAGCAGGAATTCATCAAGTCAGCCTTCGAGACCCTCTCTGCCCACCAGCTGACATGGGCTCTTCTACCCATCCACAAATTTAACTCACAGCCAGGAATGTCACCAGAGCTTGCTTTTACTCTGGAAACACAGCAAACAGCATAGTGCCAGCATATGGACCAGATCACCACCCACGACCACCTGATACAGGGCATCCCCAGCAGCAGACAACTTCAAATGAAGATGCCTCCTTAGGAGATTTGCTCTTGGCTCACATGATAAGTAGGGGGACAGCTACAGGGCCAACTTGAAACACCAGGCTAGGCAGTCTCCCTTCTGACACAAAAACAAAAGTGAAGCCCCTGCCACATGGAACCATTGTAGACTGGTTTTGCGTTACCAACGTGCTTGCAAAAGGCATGAATATACTTACGTCCTTCTTGGCTGCATATCCATTTAGGTGTTACCACCAGCAGTTATTCAGGGACCATCATGCTTAGTTCTTGTATCTTCCTCTCCTATGGAAGTTTTCATCATGTTTTGGAATCAAGTTCATAGACTCTCACAAGCCACCTCTGGCCTTTTATTTCAAGACATTTGCTTACAAGGGGTGAATTATTTCTGACTGGTGCGATCATTGCACATATTGTTAAGAAAAGCCCACCTGTAGGTCTGCAAGGTCAGGATATTCCTGAGGAGTAACAACAAAAAGGCAGACACCATTTAAAACGGATCTCAGACCATCAGTCACTAAGGCACTCTGCTTTGTAAGTCTTGCATACAAAGGACCAAGTATCAGCCCTCGTGCTTTGCCAAAGCAATGTTCCTGCCTCGTATGAGGAGACACTTCAAAAGGCATCTCTATCCCAATTTACTTAAAACAAAAAATAAAGAAATTTGTGCTCTGGCCACAGAAGTGCCATGCAAATCCCTGTGAGCTGATTTTTCTGGAGAAGTTCCTTGCCTCTAACACTGCTGAGAGAAAGTCAATATTTAACAGAACAGATGCCACAGAGATACAGTTCTGTTTTTGGAAATAAACATGAAGGCCATATTGAACATGCCCACACATCCCCAACATGACACACATTTACTGCATGGCCCTGAGGACAGCCGTGAGCTGGATGTCAGAAAGCTGGCTGGATTTACCTGCAGACTGGTGGGGAGGCATGGGGGGAAATAACCTAATAAGTTGCAGTCCTGAAAAGCTGTATACATTTCAGGTTCTGTCTAAACGTTCTTCCAAAAGACTCTGCAAACTCCAAAGGACAAGTGCAATGTCAACTTTCTCAAATTACTTTGTTAGGAAAATACGATGCAGGGCAGAGGTTTTTCCTGATTTAAAGCAGCAACAAAGTGCTTTCAATGGTAACAATTCCTCAGCCCAGCTGAACAGCATGTGGCTTTCTAGAGCAGTTAAGGCAAGATGATCGTGAATTGCATCGAGA
This sequence comes from Falco peregrinus, assembly GCF_023634155.1. Taxonomy (NCBI): domain Eukaryota; kingdom Metazoa; phylum Chordata; class Aves; order Falconiformes; family Falconidae; genus Falco; species Falco peregrinus. The sequence continues at coordinate 64,822,379 of NC_073726.1, forward strand.
TCCATCTTTTTTCTTATCTTCTTCTCACTTTCCTCCAATCTCTTCAGTTTAGTGGCAGACCAATTGCAAGATGGATACCAACAGAGAGACGTGAAGGTTTTCTTTGCTGTGACACTGAAGTAAAGCCTTTAAACAATAAGCACAGACTCACAAATGAGATCACATCAGATTCTCACCTGTCTCCCCTCAACGAGTGAATGCCTAAAAATCGATGAACAGGCTAAAACCCTTCTGAATGTTTTACTGCATGCACAAACACGCAGACAAAGCGCAGTCTTAGGCTATGGGAAGTCTGGCAGTCAGGCAACTTACATCAAAGCAGGGAAACTGCAGGGAAAAATCTAAGAAAAAAGTTACAAGACGTTACACGAGGAAACCCAGCAGCAAGGTGCATTTGCTACAACATCATTCCTGTGATTCCTCATGGGTCTCTTCAACAACTTACAGTTGCAGCCAGGACTACAACGTTGTTTTTCTGATAGACAGGACTACTAAAGATTTTCAAGCCTACCAAAGCAACACAAACCCCCCACAAATCCAAGCCACAAAAACTGTCACAAGTTGGTATTTCCACTCCCTCGTTTATCCCCAGCCTTCTCCCCAAAAAACTGAGTCAGTCAAAAATCATTTTAGTCTTATTTTAAGGCATTGGCTGTTTTGCTATTTAAGTGCAGGTTACTTTGAAATAAGAATAGAATTGTTTGCATTTTTTCCCTGAAGAAAAGCTGTACCAAAACCTAATCTCCTTTCACACACAATGTAGGTGCCAGGAATCTGCATTTTCCCCACAGAAGAACACTGTGGGAAAGACATGCCATACACATCTCCTGGGTTCATGGGAACTGGATGTAAAAACTGGAGGACCAGTTGAGAGATGCAGTAAAAAGATTGGCTTTATTCTGTTGTAGGAATATCCCTTTGACTGTGACCCTGCCGTTTTAGTCATGGTTTCTCTGGGGTACATCATGACTAACATCTCCCACTGTACATCCCTGACAGCAGAGGAAGTGCTGGCCTCCAAAGCAGTAACAGTGGTGAGTGCAGCCCTTTGTCTTCACCGGATATTTTCAGGGTAGCACAGAAAAAGCAGTCACATCTGGGATCATCACAAGGGGCCACTGGCAAAAATCCAGAGGCTCCATAGAAGCAGCAGACTGTGGATTTCGACGCCTTGGGCAGGATGTCTGTTTCCACAATGGCTGGGGAAGGAAGAAACATAAAGGGAGATGGTCTGATAAGAATATAGCCATGATAAAAAGACTCTGTTCAGGATTAATTTATTTTAGCAAGAAGAAAGGTGCCCACAGTAACTGGCTACAGACGTTAGTCTCTTGCCTCAGTGAAATGGGAACTGGCTACCCTTCAGGCAAAATTAAATGCTGGATTTTAAAAGAGTACAAAAACAGACAGAGAGCAGAACAGATGTGAGAGACAGTGGGCTTGTCTCATTCATCCTGGGGTTTTGCAGAAAGTTGCTAAAACAATTTCCTCAGCAATTTCAGTGCTGGTGGCTCTGTCCTGCTTTCTCCTGGACAGAGGAAACTTAGCAGCTGCAAGCTGAAGATCTCTGCTTTCTGAAATCAAGCATCAATTCCATAATAAAAGCTACCAGCCTTTCACTTCAAAATTTGTTCTGCTGCCCTTGGATAGCTGGGAACATTCATGTTAGTGAGCAGTGGAGTAACTGACCCGCCTGTAAAGGGCTTTCCTAAAACTTTATAAAACACCACACCATGTGAACACTCCCCCCTTCTGGTTGCCAGCTGGTCTTGATGCCACCTCGGCTAAGGTTTTTACCGAGGGAAAACCAGAGATTTCAGAAGTAAAGCTTGAGGCTGGGATTCCCTACACAACGAGGCCATTCGCGTGACGAGTCATCACGTTCAACCTCCCAGCACCTGCCCGGGGCAAGCTGTCCCACCTGCCCTCTATTTTGGGTCGCTTTGCCTTTTCCAGACTTAGTGTTAGTTTGTGCATTCCTGTGTCACATGCCAGCAGTGACAGCTGTGATCGGGCGCTGCCCCCCACCGCGCTTGGACTCCCAAGTTCCCCCTCGGGCGGGAGGGAGCGCTGCAGGCTGTGCCATGAGCTCCTCCTGCTGGTACCAGCATCGCATGAACTGCCTCTGTTCAGGGCTCAAAAATAAAACCACAAGCTTTTGGGCATTCTTCTATACTCAAGAAACACATTTTAAAACGGAAACAGAAAATAAACTATCTTTTCTGAGAGTGATGTAAAGGCGTTCGTTCCTCACCGCTTGCAGATGTTGGCAAAGGGAATGAACACGTCCTTGACCCTCACATTGATTTTTCCCCCCCCATAAAAATCACAAGTTTCACCTTTTCTTCCTAGCAGAAGAAATACTTTTGATTGCTGCAGTTTCCACTCTTTTTATGACCTACAGTCAAAGAAATACATCCTTCCTAACCACTTACGTCTGTTGGAAACAGCCTGCTCCATGCCGAGTCTGCAGGGCAGGAAGTGGGAAAGAGGAAGGAGAGTTATCCCTAATATTTTCTGAGACGGGGATGGACTAGATAGAATGGGAAATTCTATTCTGATCAAATATCTTGGGTAAAGATATTACAGAAAGCGAAAGTATAAATAATCCTGGCTCAAGGCTTTAACCGAATGAGGCACTGCACAGGCAGCTAGCATCCAGCAGCTGCTGCCCCAGAAAGGTCACGTTGCAAAGAACGAGCAGCAACACCTGAGTGAATGGAAAAAACTGTGAAAGAGAACAATACAGATTTTGCAGACGGCCAGTAGCAGTGGTCTCCACTACCCTTCTAGCTGGCCGTTAATAAATGGTATTTTGGCATTGTAGAGTATCTTCTGATCTCTTTATAACATGATGTTTCATAAATATATGAATATGTAAATAAATTCATAAATTAATTAATATGAATTCTTTACACACACTCTGCTAGCCAAACAGCAGAAACAAAATCTTGCTGTCGGATCTGCCTCTGCTCAGGGCCTTGCTGTCAAAAATGGACTTGACATACTTTAAAATTTTCAGAACGGGGCATCAGACACTGTTCATGGTGGGCTAGCAGAAAACTTTGTTAATCCTGCCCATTTTCAGTACATAGCCAAAATGTCTCAAGTCAGAACTATTGAACATCTTGCATTAGAAAGGCTCATTTTAGAAATGTGTTTGCCAGGGTATCCTTCTGATGACTTGGCATGGAATTGTACAATAGCTGATCTACATAACATCAGACAATCCACTTTTCCCCACTATCTTCAGCATCCCTTCCTTTTTTCCCTTTGCTGCTTTTACATGATCACTGTCTCTTATGCAGCACAAGTAGTGCAGACCATATGCTTCCAAAAACCCACTTTGCTCAGGTACTGTCACATGGAGAGAGAAGTGGATTACACCAGCGATCAGAGGCACAACCCAGCCCTGTGCCAGACCGCATTCCTGTGCAGACAGTATTTGCCTCGGCAGTCAATCCCCACTTCTGGGAAAAGCATGGATTCAATGAGCTGTGTACACATACACACAAATCGGGATCTTTTCTTCCGCAGACCTCTAAGATACCTTATGAACTAATAGTGATGCAGGTCCTATGTTTGAAAGTGATCTGTAAGTCCCTTGCCAAGCCTCTAAGAAAGAAAAGTTAACGCCATTTCAATTCCCAGCTATTGATGTTACTGATGATGATCTTGATAGTGCTGATTTGGAAGCCCTCTGGGCTGTTGAATGTTACTGGCTATTCTGAGGTATGGCAACCTTTGGGCTCACACTGCATCGTTAATTAGTAACTTTAAGATATCAATACCGTTCAAGGAGACAGGAAAACCAGCTAGCAATAGTTGCACCCAGAAACACCCTCAAAGATGCAGAGAATTTGAAAAACGTAGAAATGGAAGGCCAGAGATAGCTTACATACAAGAATTACATCAGTGAAAAGGACTAAGCACTTCAATGCAGAAAAGCTGCAAAGTGTAGCCAAAAAAATTGTGAAGTAAAAAATAAAAACCCATACAGCACCCTAAAATGCCCAATAAGATTTTTGTTCCCTTCTTCTACAAAAACTAAAAATCTACAGAAATAACCTGTAAGATTTTTCAGACTTGTGATTTTTAACTTGGCATCAAACATGGGTTGCAAGAGAACACAAGCCTAAACATAAGACAGTAGTGAAATGGACTAAAAAAAAAAAAAAGCCATTAAAAAAATTAAAGTTACTAAATATTGTCCATTTCAGATTCTTTGCAGAACTAGCCAGTATCTAGATCCATTATAGTCCAATCTTCCTGGCAGCTGATAATTAAATTCAAGCAGAGAGATCCAGAGATCTTAAGTAATTCTCAAAGAGGTCACCTAGTTTAGATGTTTGGTTTAGATGGTTTTATAGAAAAGGAAATGTGCCTGTTTAGCCTCCTTCTGTCCTGTTACTACCGTGACTGAAACACTGATGAATCACTTCCCAGGCTAAGCTGCTACATTATCAGGTGACCGAAGCATTGGAGAAAGCTACATTCCACTCAATTTCATTCAAAGTAACAGCCGAGGAATGAAACACAGCAAAACGACAATGGCTTAGAAAAAGCTTTTCCAAAACTGCAAAACGGAGAGGTCTGCTTCATATTATGCCAGTGGTGTAAGTGAAAGACTGATTTGGAAAAGTAAGATTTCAATAATACTTTGAAATACTTAAAACTCAAGCTGACCCCAGGGGTTGCATTTATAAGGAGGTTTGGATACCTCTGTATTATTTTCTGGCCTGTCTATCACAGAAAGGTACTTAACCTCTCCAAACCCAACATCTTGTACAAAGGGTTAGGTCACCAGTCCAGGGAAGCACAGAACCTTCCCCAGCTGGAAGCAGTCCCCAGTGGGCAGTGGCTGGGGGATGGGAGCCTTCCTCTAAGGCTACTCTTTTTTTTCCAATACAAATTCAGAGTTTCACCTTTTCTTCCTAGCAGAAGAAATAAATTTGAATGCTGCAGTTTCCACTCCTTTTATGATCTTGGTCTAGCTACTGCTTCTCCCCACACACAGGGGAAAGAGACGTCCATCTTTTAGGCCCCCACCACTTCCATGTTCTTCACCACATGGGCTGGCAGGATTTGAATACAATCAGGAAAGAAGTGAAAAGAACTTCTTCTCCACATGGGAGCTGGCATGTCAACCAGTCAAAATGGGAGAAATTCTTTCTGCCCTTTGCAGGTGTCTCAGTGATGCCTGCAGACCTCTGCTTCCCTCTCCTAAAGGACACCAGTTCCTCTGCTGAGTGGCCAATTACTCTGATCCTTGCTGCTCCCTTCCCTGCAAGTACACCCCAGAGGCCCTCATCACATTAGCAAAACAAAGGTTAAGATATAGCAGCACAATCCAAAGCCTTTCCATTAAATGGATTCCTGCACGGGAGAAAGCAGCAGGCAGCAGAAGGATGACCCTCGCACCAGAGGCTGAGCTGGGAAGCACCGAGACAACCTTTTTTCCAGGAGAGCACTGGGAGTTCTGAATCATCAGTCATCTTGACCAAGGATCCCAAAAGAACACACCGCAGCATCACCTGAAAACCCTTAGAAGCAGCGCCTACATATTCAGAGATCTGTCACTACATCAGCTGAGGCATTAATTTAGACATTAATGTCAGTGTGTGCATGTACAGCAGCTGTAGTTAGAAATTAAGGGTAGGATTGTAGCCAAGATGTGCAAACCTAAGCAGACTCTTCCCTCGAAAAAGAAAACCGGGGTGCTTCTAGCCAGAATCAACCCTGTTTTGGCCCTACTACTTGCAGCTATTTCCATCACCTGACAGTCCAAGTATCTCAGGTATTAAGCCCATTCAGTATAACCCCTCCATGCAGGTGAAACAGTGGAAAATCTAGCATTCCCGCAGCTAAAGAAGAAAAAGTTACCTCTCTTTATGTATGTGTAACAAAATTATTAGTAAAGATATTGCTTTAATCATAGTTATGGTAAAAATACTAATATTACTGGAGTTTTGGTAGCTTACATTCTGTAGTGTTTAAAATTATTTGAAATTAGAGACAACAGAAAAAATGGACAGAATAAACATACGTGTGTGTTAAGTATACACACACACTTGGTATTGTACTTGCCATGGTTGAAGACAGTTTTAGCATAAAAATAATAATAAGAAAATCTAGATCCTGTGGCCTGCTAAAGCATTTCTGATTCCCTCAGTTCTGTAATCTTGGGAATCATCCTCTTTTTGAAGTTGTGGTATTTTTAATGTACTCAACACATTAACCTCAGGGACTTTGCCTCGCTCCTACATCTCCTCCTAGACACTACATATATTTTGCATTCAATACATCCAAACAACATCCTTTTCCTCCTCACTTACTATAGTAAGTGATACTTAAAATGTACTGCAAAATAAGACAGCTACTTATGGCAACACTACTGAAAACAGCCTGTGAGCTACCAGTTCACAGCAGTGGCCCTGTACTGTGAGTACATAAGCCAGGCAAGGTTTGCATGGAGAGGAAACGTCTTACATCTGAACCACGGGCGCTAAACACTGCAAGTATTTCCCACTCTCCAAATAAGTCTAATGCATCTCACTTCCCCTTACAAACCTCACTCATAGGGTTACTGTGGGGATGCATAACATGAAATCTTTCTGCTTTCAGTACAAGCTCAACTCCTTTAAGTGAAATCATCTTAATATTGAAGAAAATGGATCAACAGAACCAGTGCCTAAAATGATTTCACGTAGCCACAGAAGACGTATGTTATACAACGCTTTTGCATTTTCCCAAAGCATCACTAATACCTCTTCTCTGAGCTGTGCAAAAGCCTGGGAAGAAAGACATCGTTCAGAAGCCACATCCAATTTAATGCTTGGTCACCCTCCCAGGATTACGGCAATTCAGCATCACTTGTGGTGCTTAGTTTTATGACAGGCACAGCTGCCCAGCGGCCTCTGGAATATGATCAACTCATTTTGCAGTAGCGCACTGCACAGCTCACAGATTCTTCTCCTCCCTCTCACTGGAGCTGGGCTGACTACAGATGAATTTAGGAGTAAAAGGGTTCCTCTCAATGCTAATTTCATCCCAGTCACCCAGGTCTGGCACTGCTTTTAGGACACTTGGCAAGGTAAATACACTTTTTGAATGCTTTCCTCCTTCAATAGGTGTAACTCGGTGGGAACACAGAGGTTAGCTGTCACGTGAGGCACAGCACTTTAACCACATTGGAAGAACTCTGTTCAGGAACCATCACATGATGGCATTCAACAGAATCTCTACGAGTGCCGGTTGAGCACAGGAAAATCCTTACTGGGCCAGACCTGTAATGGATCTATTCAAAGATCTTTTGTAAAAAAGTAAAACCTCTGTAACTAGAAATCAACAACTTAAGAATGAAGCACATGATTTAGTATTTTTTTCAAATTCATACCAGTCTGAAAAAGCCGCTTAGTTGAACCACATTTTCACAGCCCAAATTCTATTTCGGGAGATCAGAGTAGCAGTTTCTAGTTTTGTTGGCTTTTAGTTTTACTGAAACAAAGCGCCAGCTTGCATCTTTACACTTACCAGCAAAGTGTATGACTCAAGGGCAAATGTTTCTTCCAGATAAATACCACATTCTCCAAGTACGGGTGGGAACTTTACTCACACCCATTGCAGCAAATAAAACATTACTTACAGGAAACGAACTTTGGGGCAAAGCATCACAAACAAGCAGACTCTTTGTATACTGTTCTTTTAGTTGACTTACATGATCCAAAGTAGAGTATTTTTTCCAAGACCAAAGCAAATACAGCAGGAGCAGTACAGATAAATAGATCTATTAAGCCAAACACAATTCTTCAAAAATTTGCAGTACTTATTCTAAAGACTGAATATAATTGGCTTCAGAGAAATCAGACCTTAGTCTAGACAAAGCAAACTGTCCTATTAGCCGCCTGTTAGGTGGAATACTATGAGCTCTGGCAATGAGAGACTTTATTCACTGTCTTTATCACCCAGCTATTTCTTCTGCAGGTGAAGACTTTAGTCATTGACCACTGTAGAAACAAAGGCATTTAAAATTCCTGGCTGTATCAGAATGAGTAACAATAACATTCTGGTTTTACAGTTTCAGTCTTCATTCACTTTTGGCTTGAGACAGTTTACATTACTTACCAGCAGTAAAAGCATAATTTCAAGGGCTCCCAGGAGAAATACTTCTATACAAAAAAAGTTTCTATAGAAACCAACACTCAGCATGATTGACTTCGTATTAATTCTACTACTTAGGTTTCCATCATCAATCCAAAGTTATATCTAAACAAAACAAACAAGAAAAGATTTGGTTGAATCTATTAACTAATGAGCCACCACCACAATAGCTTCACAACTTAAGCAGGTCATGACAAGTCCTCAAGACAGAGAGTTGACCTTCACTAAATGGACACAAACCCAAGTTTGTAGGCACTTTACAAGGGGGTACTCTACCTCAAATGCAGTAGAAGACTGTTGATTAAGAAAAAAAAAAAAAAAACCAAACCAAAAAGAAAGAAACAAACCCAACAACTTTAGTCTTCAGATACCAAGAATATCTTGCCCATTCCCTGACTTTAGAAATTCGGTTCTTTTGTCTCAATTTGGTAGCCTTGAAATCTTCAAAATACGTCTGTCCATTAGGGAAGAACAATCCTCCTCAAATAGAAAAGTAAGAAACCAGGAACTGACTTTTAATGGAAATATGGCTCCAGGTGCTCAAGGCTATCCAGTAGCATGTAAAGAAGCACTTTCGAGATATTTCACACATTTTCCAGTGTATTATCCTACCAATTATGCACCAAAAAGCAGTCACAGAGGAAAGCTCTGGAGCATAGCTTGCAAAACAAAAGGACAAATAGTAAAGGTGCTTATATAGGTTTTTATATGGGTATGAAACTTGTATTTGTGGCCCACTGAGGTGCCCTCAAGTCTATCGCTTTCTTTTAAGACCAAAACATTGGTATGAGCAAGTTCAGCGTGACAAACCCAGATGAGTGAGTCTGATGGAAATGCATAGGTTGTAGCATTGCTCTTCAATCACAGTGATCAAGACTTTTTCAAAATATGTGGTTGCTCTAATAGAAAAACAGCTCTTTCAGATCTTTGGCAAATCTTTGGCTAACCAAATTTAGAATTAGTTTTAACACATTAATTGAAAAGATGTAAAGGCATGTCAAAATACAGCAGGAACTGATTTCTGGACATATGAATATTTAATCTTTCCCCCCTGTACTTAAATAATTATTTTTCCTCACTATTTCTTACTCCACTCAAAACTTGTTTTTGAAACAGCACAGAAGTTTCTGCCACCAAAATCTACAACACTACCATGTTTTAAACTTCAGGCCACAGAACTTTTTTGTTGGGGCTTTTTAACTATTCCCATCTTATACTCAAGCAGTACATGGTTTCACGAGATCAGCATTCTTGGTTTTTGCCTGTAAAGCACCTGGCACAATGAAGTCCTGTCTCCGAACAGATCTCCTACTTATTACAGTCAACCATAAATTCTCTGTAAACTAAAAGCCAGGCTAAGTAGTAAACTTGAGCAGCTGCAGAGGATGCTCAAATCAAACACTTTTTGACACCTGGTTCTTCCAATGCCACTGCTGTATCATTTATCTAAGGTTCTCATAAAATGACTGTCAGTGGAACCTAAGGATCTGCCCATCACAGCACTGAGGCAGTTCAGTAGCGTGGACTACTATCTGCAGAAGAAAATGCATTACGTGAAGTTGGAGTGCAACACAGTAATGCTTCCATTACCCCCAAGTAGAGTACCCACATGCAAACTCTGTACTGCCATAGGGAGTTAAAACAGGGAACGCTGACAGCTGTAAACTAGATGATGACATGCATTTAAAGAAATCAGAAAAGAAGTCATCCAGGATGTAAGCAAGTATGACAAAGTACATGGAAGCGTGAAAGAGAAAGCTCTTCTTCCAGAAACTGCATACACTTAAAGGAAAAATAAAAGTAATTTAAAAAAAATAATCAAGATATGAGTCAGTCATCAGTAGCATGAGACAAACCTGAACAAAAAACAAGAACATGAAAATACCATTTGACACCCTTCTTGCAGTTCTAGATCTGCTAATATGATCAATCACAAACACTTCCACCACCCTTTTATATCAGGATTCAAAACGAGTATTCACATCTTCACAAAATGCATTTAGTTGCCATAAAACATACTTGGATTGAAATGAGATTTGCACTTTGAAAAATAAAAGAAAAAGTACAAGAATATTCCCTCTCACATTTCTCCAGAAAATGTCTTCTTTAAAATGCACAGAGATTGGACCTACAAAAGCATTTTTCTCCTCATGATATTCTGTACAGTTTTCTGTATTTACATGGGAACAAATGAGCATAAGCCTGGAGAAATTAAACACTTTAGAGTGCTAAAATCAAAACATAGGCAATACAATTTTTTAATTTCAGTATTTTAAAGTACAGAGTGGAAACTATGAATATCAAATACAAATTTAAACAAAACCACTTGTCCTCCCCTAGAACAATCAATGTGAACTACTTATAGAAACTTACAAATTTAAAGTAAAATCAAAACAAAATAAATACTGTACATACACTTTCCCTGCCTGCAGGCAAAAGAGGATGGGAAATACTGTTATGAATTGAAAAAAAATGCTCTTAAAGCTGCAGCATCCCATTTCCCAGCCAAATACTTAACACAGTAGTGCGTTTCTGTAAAAAGGAAGACACACATACACCGACCCCTACTGAGCAGACAAGCTAATATTTTCAGAGACATTAGAAAGAAAGATAGAAATTAGACTATGAGTAGAAAAAGGAGAGGAAAAGACAAACGGGCCAGCAAAACATTACTACAAAACTAGTAAATATAGCCAAGAACTAGCCCCTTTCTTTTTTTCTTTTTTTTTCAAATTTCATGGTTTTTTTTAAAAAAAAGATTCACCAAAGCATTGGCAGCAATAGACATTTCCCAGCAGAAGTGACAATACATATCAATATAATCTCTTAAAAGTGATCCCTTTCATTCCCTTCCCAAAGCATGAAACTCTTATGGCTTAATTTATATTAAAAGTAGAAAAAGTCTTTTTTTCCAAATAGAAATGCAGTCTATGAAGAACATGCATTTCCTTATCAGTGCTACTTATATTTCCCATCCACTGCATGATTTATCACTCACACGCTCCCACAAATAGGGTGCTTTTTGTTGGGGTGGGTTTTTTTTGTTGGGTTTTTATTTTTTGGAAAAATGGATGTTGCAGCTTTTAATCTTGTTTAACCGCAAATAGTAAGGCCCTTGGTTCCATTTATATTTCTTCTGTGAAAGAGTAGCTCTGGGCTCACTCAACCCCAGAGCTACAAACAGCTTTTAATGGAAGTATTACATGAATGAAACTCTGGAAAGACACTGATCTGGGGGGTCATGGTGGGGGTCTGAAGGGATAGATGAACATGTGGAGCCTGAACAGGGCACTAGTTATAGGCTTGTAGTACCATGTCGTTCTAGCTTCGGTTCTGCTCAGTCTCCACAATTCCCAAAAAGGGGGTAGAAAGATTCACACCAGCTCTGACTCCAAAACCCTGCAAAAATTTTCAACATTTACAGTTTAAAGGCCTTATGAATGAAGGTAGCTTTTGCCACATAGCAAAGCTGAAGCTTCTAAAATGTGATGACACTGTGCTCTTATCTCTCTACTAAAGATAATGCAAGCACTTCAACCACCAAAAAAACCAAAACCCCCAAATGGCCCATGTGATCAGAAAGCAACAATTTTAACTCAACATCTAACCCTTTCAAAATTGTCTTTAAGAATGGATTCATGTAGAGTATTATAGGTTGCATAGGTAATCTACCTCAGAGGTCAACAAAGGCTACCTTGTAGCCAGGGTTTATTAGCAAGTATAGTAGAAGAAGAAAAGGGAAAGTTGCTGGAAGAGTCTTTGATATAGTTTCTAGGTGGCCTTTCCATTTTCATGCTTGTTTCTTTTTTTTTTTCTCCAATTGCAGGAACGTGAGAACTTAGAGAATGGGAAAACCCCTACAATATTTCCTACTGTTCTGTGTAAAAAAAAAAAAAAAATAAATATTAAGTTTTATGCCAAATCCAAGTTCTCTGACTTTTCAAAAAAGATTATCCTTGAAAACGAGTTACCATAGTGGGCTTAATTCTCTTTGTTGTCCAGTCAGTGTTCCCTACTCCCTCCCTCTTCCACCCCAAGTGAAACAGCAAGAAAAAAAATAGGGCTTTTTCTCTCCACTACAACAACACAAGGTTCAGTCCATCTACAGAAAGATTGGTGCAGTAGTGTTTTCATCTAAATTTATCCCTACATACAAGTACACAAAACAAGTGAGGTCACTACATCCTCTTCATGAGCTACCAGGAGACTTCTTTTTTCTTCTTTTTTCCCCCATTTTTTTTCTTTTTTTTTTCTTTTTTTTTTTTTTTTATTAATACTGCTCATCATGGCAATTTCTTTTGTGTTACTTATTCTGAGGTGAAACATCAGAATTAACTTCTGCTGGAAGCATGGATATCTGAAGAAAATGGGAATGAACCTTGCCTGTTGACAGCCTGTGAAGAGACTATTACATAAATTCATGACAGTGGAGAGCCACTTTGAAAAAAAAGGTAGAAAACAGAGTAGTGAAAGAATAAAATCAAGAAGAAATAATATATATGGGTCCAGCCACATCTGTGTTCAAACTGTAACATACAGATAAATAATGCAGATGGTCAGAAAAGAGACTTTGTATAAGCCAGTTACGGGTACAAGAAAGCATACTCCATATTTTCAAATTCCTTACTCCAGATTCTATTCTGGCATACTTCTATTTCAGATAAGTATTCTTAAAAAACTGCCTTTAAGGAGAGCGAGCTCATTCTTCATTCTGTTCTGAATCTGATTCCGGCCCTAAACTGAATTTTACTTTTCTTAAAAATTATACAGCCAGCAAGAAGGAAACAGTTTGGTTCAATACGCTAAAGCTAAAACAGTTTCCAAAGCCTGGCAGGCATTAATCCATTTGCTCAAGCGTAAGCACAGAGAATATTTATATGGATATATAATTTTACCTAATATTGACAACATGGTTTATTTCTTTGACTTACTTTGGTGAGAACATATTAAAGACAGTTAAAATATTCTCTTTTAATTATTTCCACCTGGAAAACATAGCACCTGAGAACAGCAAGTACTCCTAGTGACTTTCAGCACCTGTAGAGTACCTCTTAGCTTATCTTCTGCTTTTTAGAAATCCTGTTACCTCCGTTCCCAATAGTCTAAACAAGGCTAATAGCTTGCAGTAAATTAAAAAAACCCCAACAAATCAAAACAGACTGAAAACACACTTTTGTGAAACCATAATTAGAAAACAAAAAAAGGTTAAAAAAATTCACCCATAAGCACACACACAAAAAACTATAAAGTCAAGAAGTTACAGTTTTTAAGCTCCAGAGAAAGTAAAGACATGAAAGCTACCTGACTTACTTGCAATCGCATTATGTTTTGATGTTTCTCAGTTCAGAAACAGGATAACATAATGCTAAATAGCTCTGACCCTGCAACAATCAAAAACACTTGACATCAGAACTACTTCCATAAATTTGTAAAGTCATTCATCATCTAGCCTAGATAAAATAATTCTGCACAAATGTTCTAGAAAGTCCAACTGAGTTTGTTTTTAAACCACAACAAGAGAAAACAATTCCAGTATAGAATATGGAGGAAGGAAAGACTGGTATGGAAAGTTAAATCAATTCAATGACTTGGAGAACTATGCCTGAGTATTTTTACTCTTAGCAACCAAAAAATAAACCCCAAACAACCAACAATATTGTTGTCACCAGCATATTAATGTTTACATTTTGGCTGGACCCTACAAAATGCCCTTTTTCCAGAATCAAGTAAAAGTATTCCCCTTTCCGCCTTCATCCCCAGCCCCCAAAAGTTAAATATTTAATTTTATATTACAGAAAAATACAAATTTTAAATCAAAAGTATTTACAATAATTCAGAATTGGCATTTGCTATCAGCTCAGTATGAAGCCTGACACAAATGAGCATTCTGATACCAGTAAGCTACTTTAATGCTTATATATGCACCAGTTAAGACTTTTAATTGGCTGTTTCACCCAGCTTTGAAAGCAACACACATTCTCCTGCCTTCCTGACTCTTCAGTAAAATGTGTTTAAAGTACAATAATAATATTTTAATGCTTCTTCCATGCTACATTAAGTAGTACGCCAAATCTTAAGACTGCAATGTATATCTTATGAGTTACTTCAGAGTAATTATTCTGAAGAAACATTTATCTTAACTGATGTCCCCGTTCCTCCAAAAAGATACGTTTGCCTCCTTTGTACCAACTCTTAAGTAACCTGTACAAATACAATTTCAGGGAGTCTTTTTACAGAAGAAAATCATCACAGACAGATCATCAGAAGGAAAAGTATGCTCTCCAATTTGGAGGAAAGGGGTGCAGTTTAAAACAAGTTAGCTACTGGACTGACATAAGAAGATTCTTCTGTCTTTAGGAGTCTCTTTAGTTCATCAAATAAATAAATCTGTATTAAAGAGGACAGGTCAAAAAATAATCAAGCTGGCAGAGAATATGCAACTTGCAAGTCAACAGAAGCCCAGCCAACAGCTTACAAAAAGCAGGGAAAAAAAATAAGATTCCATATGCCTTAATTTAAAAAATAATTAATAATGCATCTCACCCCTATGTAAGACTACAACCTGAATACCAAATTTAGGAGTCCAGACTAATCACAATTAATGTGGCTCTCCACTGCACCAAACATACATTATCAAAACAATTAAAAACTTTCACATTCTTAAATCTAAATTAATAACTCACAAAAAAAGCCTTCCAAATAAATAGGTTTCTTAAATGAATTTAAAAGTTGTCAAAATCTATCAGAAATAAATTATTGATAAACCACCTTCATCATCTTCCTCTCATTAATTAGGTCAGAAACTACCAGCAACAAATGATATTCAAGCCCTGACGAGAGACTGTTTCTCACAGTCCATGTCTCTCTGAAGATTTCCCCATTCCCATATGGTTATTGCTGAGCAGGTGTGGCACAGTGAAAATGCAGCATTGGGTTGTTTTTTTTTTTGTTGGTTTTTTTTTTTTTTTTCCTCGTTTTTGTTCATCAGGCAGTGTTTTATATGGTACATGCAAGTCTGCTTCAAGCAGAGGAATAACAGCAGCTCCAGGCTCTGTTGACCTCAATACTGGTCTGTGTAGGAAAGACAGCAGTAGTAGAAGTAGCAGCTACATTAAACAAAGAAGCGTGCATGGCCATTTCGGTTCAGCTTCAAGATCTTCCCAAGGCGCTGCTTAGCAGTTGCCATTCCTTTCTTTGGACGTTTGCCTGAAAAATGAAATCAAGTACTTCAATCAAGAATTTCAGAACAAATTTTTATCACTATAGAACAAAGATGAAACCTGGTTTTCAAGCTGAAGTGGGCAAAATTTTCACCCTAATCAGCTCAAAAAGAAGTGCCAACAAACGGGGAATCAGAATTGTCAAAATCCAAGGATTGTTTTCTATAAACTCTGGCCAGCATTACCATAAATAAAGCGATTCTATTATTTACCAATGTTTGCAGTCTAGGGAAAGGCAGTGGGTGTGGTAGGGGAGAGCCTAAATTGAGCTTCCTGAATTTTGCTCAAGTTATTCCCTCTAGTAAATTATAGAAAACACACTAGAAATTAAAAACGGAACAAGTATGATCATCAGACTATTTTTTGAAGTGTTACAGACTTTAAACCTTCACTTTGATAAACAAAACTGATTCAGGCCGGTGTTTCAGACTACAGTTGTCGTTCTGTTCCCTGTAATAAATGCAAAACAGATAAATATGCAGAGGTGCAACAGTAACTACGGAAGTTTCACCTGGCCACACATCCAGTTAGATTTCTCTCAATTCCACCTCCACACATTCTGAGCCAAAACTTGTGTGTCCACATTTTATGTTTTCACTCAGGGTCTAAGCCTGTCCTTTTTTAAGTTTCTGTATCTAGCAAGAGGACAGAGATAAACATTACCTTTTGTCGCCTGGTTGCTGATAGGGGGTGGATTTGATGCTGGCCTCTTTGTTGGATGAAGTGGTACAGACAAGGATGTTTCACCATAGGGCCTATCAGGGCTAAGGCTGCCGTCACTCAGCCGACATTCTCCTTGAATTAGATTGGAGTCTCGAGTGTACTTGCCATGCTGAAAACTCAAGCTGTTGTTGTGGATTATACTTCTGTTTTCCTGAACCTTATGATTGGCTTCTGATGCACACTCTTTCTTGATATATTTTTGAGTTTTACTGGTATCCTAGTATGGAAATGAGGAGAAGAAAAAACGTGGAAGTTAATACCTTCTGGCTACAACTTCACTCGAGTTTTTCTGATTAAACTACCGTATCTTTGAAAAAGATACTGCAGTTCCACCGGTGTCTGACCACTTAATGATTCCATCATTTCTTTTAATACAGATACCTCTTAAAAATAAGATATGCTATAGTATCTCTATGCAAGCTTTTCCATATGCACTTAAGGGCAATGCCACAGATTAATTACACATACTAGTGTATTCAATTTTTCTACTTTTTGGGTTTAGTTTTAAGTGATCAAAACAAATACAATTGCTCTTGATTAAACTAGCCATTACAGCAAACTATACCATAAACATTGATTAACTACCTGAAAACAAATCGCTTATTAATATTCAGCTGGTGAGAGAACAAATGCTAAACTGGGAATTACAAACTAAGAAGTATCATGTAGTTAGATATTCTTACCAAAAAAAATCCAAAACCACTTCAAAGCATGCAGTTAAAATACAGCTATTAAATAGCTCTTTTCTAATACTTCAAATACAGATAAGTTTAGAAATACTGAAAACGTTCAGTGTAAGACACACAACCTTTCATTTATATATTCCTTGCTGGATTCCACCTGGACATCAGAAAGCAAAAATATTCCTACCTGCTCACTGTTGAAAGGTTGTATCAGTTTGGCAGTGCCAATTTCCTAAGCAAGTATCTTTACTATAAATACTATCAACAGGTTCCACTTGTTCTGAAGCTCTGGTTGGGAATAACAATGAATAAATAATAGAGTGCTTCCCCAGTTCAACTGAATGTAAATTCACACTTCTTTTACAAAGTATTTTTTTTTTATTTTTCAAGATACTGCCCTGAGCTTCTTAATACTAGCTACTATGACAGAAGAGAGTTTGAAAGGAAAACTCAAAACAACAACAATGAAGATAAGCATGATAAAAATATATATTCAGCCACCAGAACCAGAAGGATCTATTATTAGATATGCAGAGTGTCCACCTGTCCACCATGATTGCTGACTTAAAATTTCATTATCTCTTTTTCCTACAAAAATGTGTTCAAAATGTTTAAAGTATTGCTTTACCTGAGGGGTAATCCTCGAAGCTTCATTCAGGTGTCTAGTCCATCCCGAAGTCCCCAAGTCTCCTTCTTCTTCCTTCATGGACCTACCTAAAGAGAAGTTCAACAAGCTTGAATTTATATTTCTAGTTATTGATTTTCAAAGTTAATTATGCATTTGAACGATTTTAAAATTAAAACAAGAAAGAAAGGAAAAATACAATGGAAAATATTTCCTAGATACAAAAAAAAGTTGTCAGAGCTTCTTGGTTCTACACACTAAATTGGGAAAACAATCCCACAGTACATGCTCTTTCTCATCTCTCTCCCATCCCACAGGGTAGGAGGAGAGAACAAGTGGCCATGTGGGTGCTTAGCTGCTGGCCCGAGTCAAACCAACACAATTTAGAGAACTGGATATTACGTTTTTCATAAAGTTACAAAGATAGAAAGGCACTGTATGTATCTGTGTAGTCTGCTGGTTAGGGGGTTTTGGTGGCGGTGGTGGTTTTATTTATCTGTTTGGCTGGTGGCTTTTAAAGACATACAGCTTCAATTACCAGAACACATCCATGTTGTGGGAATTTCCTGGATTCCCATTATCCATGTAAAGAAAAATCAACATACTATTACTTCTTTGAATTAGCACCCTATTTGTTGGTGGAGTTCCATTTGTTTCACATCATCAAAGCTATAATCCTCTTCCATTTCCTTCTCAAGCAAAGAATTTTCAAACATAATGACTCTCCATTCTAAGAAGTGGTTTTGATTCCTTTGAGAGGATTAGCGTTAATGTTCTGCTGTCATTCCCAGAACACATTGAACAGATGTCTATTTTCCACAGACATCAAAATGCCACTGAAAAAAAAATTACCTCTGAATTCTCCTCTTCAAGATTAGAATCTCCTTTAATGCACTGCCTTCATAGCAGAATTTCAGGAGTAAAGCCAAATATGCCTTCCAAAGACACATGAAAAATCACCAAGCAGATTCCTATGGATATCTAACACACATGCCATGAAAGCTGCAACCGTGAAGGTTCTGTCAATCTTTTCTGAAGATTACTTTCAATAAAGAGACTATGCTTTCAATCTAGCCATAACTTTGCCACTCTTGTAAGGATGCCACAAAACTTTTAGATGGCAGTATTTAAAAGATGTATTCTGATGACATTTCAAGCTAAGTTTGTTTCAGTTTTCAGAAGCAACAGTTACTATTTATAGAAAAAAACCCCAACAAACCACAAACCCGAAGAATACACCTTCCCAAATGTCAAATCTAAAAATGTAACTTTAAGTGTTTATTCTGAGCAGTCTGTCCACGAGCAGGGAGTAGAAGTGTCATTAGTTCAGATACCTACCACATTCTACTGTTTTGTGGCTCTGAGATGGCTGTCTGTCTTTATGCCGACTCCTGGGGTAGCTTCTGTGTTCCTGAAGAGAGGTTCTTTTATCTGTGCAGTCTGTGCTTTGAGTATGACCTGGTAAACATGTAGTATAGTGCAATCCTGCCATAGAAAGCATGCCCTGAATAGCTTCTTCTTCTGTACTTGTCGAGGTAGGACATTCCCTAGAAAAATAAAGGGGTATTAAGCAGTTTAAAACAGAACCCTAAATTTCTCTGAAGAAATTATTTTGACACTGTTACAAAGCATAAACATAAATATGTGCAAAAAGGTTTAAGTTTATAAACAAATGCCCGCTATGTGCTTACTTTTTACTGGGAGTTTCGTTTCTGGATGGCTTCTGGGTATTTTGACAAAAGTCTCTCATGACCTTAGAGTCCTCTTTGAAATTGGATGTTACTTCCTGTTTCTCTTCATCACCTGAGCTTTCCGACTCCTCTGTGGAGGAATCCTTCTGCTGAAACAAGACAAAGAAGTATGCAGAATGGTCACCACACCTTCTAAATAGAGATGCTACCTTAATTCATGCTATGTAAAAAATTCAGAAGCATCCAGGTCCAACTTATATATATATATGTGTGTATACATATAGTATTCATAATGCGGTTAATGTGAATATAGCATCTGAGATGCTATACATCCAAATTTTGTAACATTGATGAGTACATGCTCCAGCAATACAGAAAGAGCATCTCAGAAATGCATTTTCCTACAGAAAACATTACACACATTAAACCATGCACAAATCATTGTATTATCTTTAATGACAGCACTGATTAATCTGATCTTTAATATTCAAAGTCGAGTGGGAAAAAATGGAAGTATGGTTCCAAGCAGCTGCCAGAATTGATGCTTATTACAAATAAGGGGACACATCCTGCCCAAGGAACTGTTTCTGGTTCTTGCTCTCACGAAAGGTAACTTTTAGCAGCAGCATCTCTCTGGTGACAGAAGCTCTCAGGTAAATCCAGAACACAGCAGGAACACAAACACAACAGCTGTTGCCTCTCTTACAGTGGCACAGCCTCATTTCATCAATGAAAGGGCTTTTCAGCTCCTGCTGACATTACAGCTTGTATGGGCAAGAGTTTCTCAAAGGTGGAGCAACCGTACATGACTCAATATATCTTTACGTTAAGCAAGAGCTACAATAGGCATGTTCCATCTTGGTAATTCCGACTAATCTATTTTCAACAAGCACAGAGAACACAATTTTTTTTTTTCAAGTCAAGGAATATACATGACATTCAATAAAGTGTTGAAAGTGGAAGATCAGAACATGGAGGAATCATAATCCTTCAAGACTGATACCTCTATCCCTATTCACCAAAAATGGAACTGGAATGAAGTGCATTGTATCACTAAGGGATGGTCTTATACAATAGCTTCATTCACAAGAGCAGCTTGTTAATCTTTGACACTTGGAAAGTGACACAAATGGCAATTAAATTATTACGGTGACTCAATGTTAGTAATAAAGCTATTATCTTGTTTTGTTAAGATCTTCTTCAGTGCAATATAAAAACATAAAAAGGATTTACAGGAGCTACTGAGAGAGTTCATTTTGGATATATCATTACAAAAGACAAATTTAAACATGCAGAAAAAAACTCTATTAGATACGATTATAAATAAAGAAGTACAAGAAAATAGCAGGACCTAAGAGAGTAAATAGCATTAATATAAAACATTTCACTCAATGACAAAGTAATCCAAAATTTGCAATATTTCTCCTGTGAAAAATTAAATACATGACTACTGAATAACTACTAATTCTATGTGTTAAAAAAGGAAACCTGCTGAGCCAAATTTGCTGACAATGAAGTTGAGGAAACCAGAAGAAACCACATCATGAAGGTTCCTATCACCTACTCCAATGTCTAGAAAAGGTAATGATGGAAGACAACAAATATTAAAAATAGATCTTGACCCCCATGGAAAAAGCAGGAATTTGAAGACTTCTGGTAAAATCCTAAAATAGGCTGACGATTGGAAGAAAGACCAAAACATTACCTTCCCAGAAGCACAAAATAAAACTCTGAGGTAATCACTCCACCCTACTAGCATTTTACCGCTATTCAAATAAAATTGAAATTAGTAAGTCAGAGCAACATTTTTCAAGGGAAAAAAATTATAAAAATATTTGTATACAAATTTCTAAATACTAAAAATTGTACTAAAATATGTTTGTAAATGTACATATGTGTGTGTGCATTTATATTTCATTCAGCTGTAAAGACATCACTACAATCTAGATCTCAAATGGAAGATTCCCATTTATTTCAAATAGTCTAAAACACCAATAGGATTTAGCCACTTGAGCTGATTTAAAAAACTGAAGGCCTATAATATTGTTTCAATTTAACCATGCTTCAAAATGAAACTGTGTGGTAGATATTCGTAATTCTAATGATGAAATTTAGACTTGTTATAGAAGAAATGAACAACGCAACTGGGATCTAACTTTTCTCACTTTGCCTGTTCCACAGCAGTGCTCATCCTCTAGCAGCCCCACTTTAATGACAAAGATGATCATAAAATTTGGCTCAAGATAGCATTGTCTTGTCATTCTACTCAACACTAGAATACATTAAGAATGAGGCAGAACTGTCCATCTGAGATACTAACTTGGACAAGAAATAAATACTTTGTTAGTGCTCTTTTAACACAAACTTTGACCAGATAAACTAGAAGTGAGTGAGCAAAGTTATATTTAATGGCCCTGTTTACTTCTGTGACTTTCTCTAGCTATACCTGTGTAGTGCAATCAGGCTCAGATTCTTCTGAATCAGAAATATCAGAGTACTCTGAGGATCCATTCCTGAGTTCTGATTTCACACTTTCAAAGAACACTGCAGAGAGAAAAATTAAAATATAAGACCCAACATTTATTACATACAATGTTTAACAGTTAATCCAGAAGTAAAGAACAAGAAACACACACTTAGTTTTTAACTGTCTGTAAAGAAAAGCACATCCAACACACTGATCTGGTTCACAAGTAAAGCCTGCTTAAAACTAGTGAGTTGCCTAATGTTGACGAATAGACTCCTCAAGCGACTGACTGGATGAAGCCAAAGGAAGAGACATCAGGTGAAACAGGAGCATATACTTTTTCTCTACTACAAAGCACATACTCCACATAATTTATGCTTTTGTATACAGGCCCGAGTCAGAGAAGTGGCCCTTAGAAAAAGTTAATTGGAAGTAATCTTTGTCTTAAGGCTCTTTGAGCTTAGAAATTCCTTTTTAAAAATAAAAACAGTTACAAAGAAATAGTAAACATGCAAGTCAGAGGACATTCAAGTGATTTAAAGGTTAACGAAAAGATCATTGTGTTACTTGCAAATTTACTTTTACATCACAATTTACTGGCAGATTCTGCCCATTCTGTGCTACTACAAAGCTGCCACTCAAGGTTAAAATGCAGACCTGTTAAAGAAGATTCAAGTATTACTGTGATGATACCCAATATAGTTGCATTGGTTTTCATCACAGAAAGACCTGAAAGGAAGAGAAGAAATACCATGCTTTTTGCTAGTACTAAGATAAAGTACTAATCAGAAAATAAGGTGTCAAAATAAGACATCAGAAACACTGGCATATGACAAAGCAATCAATCAAATCAGCCACTTAGTCCACATGGTTTACTTTTTTAAGTGCAGAAAAAACTCAAACATGAAGTAGCGAGCAGCTCGCAGAAGCACGTACTCTTAAAAGACACTGTATGTCCCAGACAACCATGACTAGGCAACACATCTGTACGTGTTTGGAATCCAAGGCTCAAGATCAGTGGGTTTTATGTGCACCTGTGTCAAGGCTGCTGGCAGAAACCTTAATTAAGTATAAATTTGTGGAAGACTATAATATACGGTTTAACTAGCAGAAATTTTTTGGAGAAAACCCAAATAGAATAAAAAAAAATTATGAATATGTGTCCAAAAAGGTAGTGGATAAAGAAAGTAACATAAGTTCTTCAAGTTTTCAAGTACTTATGGTTTCAATATAAAACTATGCTGAAAGCAAACCAACATTTTAACTGTACTTCTCTTCATTCCAGAGCTAGTTTCTGATCTGTGTTGTTTTGTTTCAGCACAGTTTTATATGAAACTAGATAAACTGAATGCAATTCTTCATAATTCATTCATTATGCAAGCATAAAAGATGTACCTGTAACCCCATATACACTGCAATGCTGGTAGGATTTTGTTCCTATTGTAGACTGTGGCAAAGCTCACAGATAGGCATCAGATATATTCCAAGGGATATTATTAATTTCTAAACACTACATAAGCAGTAATTGTTTTTAGAGTCAGACGCAAGCTAAGAATGAAACCAGTTATCAGAAAGTGAGTAAAGTGAACATCTGGGACCAAAATCTAGAGAAGACTAATTAAACTTAAGCTAGTATTAGAACGAGCTGTGAGGACTATTGAAACACAGTAAATGAGCAACACCACTGTATATGAAGTTAAGCTAAGTAATGCTGAACATATGACAATAGAGTGAATATTCTAAATTACTGTAGCTGAAAAAAACCCAAGGGATTTCTGTTGATATCTCAAGCCTTTGGCTCATTTCAAAAAGGCAAACAAGATTCTAGGATAAGCAACAGCATGCACAATACAGAAAATAATACCGTATGTAGCTCAAATGAATTTTTCTTTGGACTACTGCCTTTCTCAAGAAAAGTTATGGCTCCACACACGTCCAGAGACTGGGAGGAATACTCCAGAAATTGGGCAAATGAAAACAGTTGTTACCAGTAAGAACAGGCTAAGCTACCGTGATTTCAAAAAAATATCTTAAATCACCTTCCCCTTCATCCACACAAAGTATCTTGCTCTAATAAGCACAGCACATGATCTTTGTCTCTCTGGTAACACCGGGTCACCATTTAGAACCAGGATCTTGGCATGACACACAAAGCTATACAGAGCTTGATCTGTTAAAAGGCATCTCTCTGTGGACATTGCCTCTTGGCCTAAATCCCAGTAAGAACAATGGCAGGTGGTAGCTGTTACAGAAACAGGTAGTTTCTTCTATGGAATTCTTGGAAGAAGAGTATCTTCCCTCTCTGTCTCTTTTTCTCTCTGTAGTCCTTCAGTTAAAGAAAAACAACCAAATGAAGGTGATCTTTAACATGGAAGTTTGAAGAGACTTACTATTCAACTAAAAATATCAGCGATAGTCCCGAGTACTCAATTTCTGGAAGAAGAATCTCAACGTTCATTACTAGTTCTAAGTACGTTTCCTACATTTAGATACACATTGCCATATTCACTCTGTATCAAATAAGAGCAACAACTTTGAAGAAAACCTACCATTTCTCTGTATGACTTAATCTTTGATTCAAGTGTAAAACTTAGTTTCATTTACTTGAATTCTGAAAGTGGAAAAAGGCCATACATGCTGAAGCCTTCACTCAATAAGCTGTTTGCCTTGTTGGTTCATGAGTACTCAAGAGGGACCTCTCTCCTGTGCAAATTTTTTAATACTGTTCTCTGTGACCTTTGGAAGTACAGTCAACAGGGATTACAAATTGCTTTATTAATGAAAATAATAAAATATTTTATCCAGACTGACAGACTCAAATGTTGTTACAGATTGTTGTGCAGGAAACTAAGGGAACTGTAAGTCTCTAGAGGAGTCTTATTATCTTAAGTGTTGATGTCAGTTTCCTAACACATACCCTCTGAGCCCTTGTAAACTCTACTGTGAAAGGATGTGACTTCTATAATTAAACTGAGAGCTGAACAGCTATGTCAAGGACCAATTTGTCACTGCACAAAGCCATGCTATTAAAAATAGGCACCAAAACCAGACATTCAGTATTGATACTTTACTAATGCACTGTGTGATCAGCACTGCTGAACACTTGGCAGGAGGGTTTGAGGGTACAGAAAGACTTAAAAAAATATTAACTACTAGTGAAGAATGGTTTAAAGTATTGGCAAGTGGTGTTAAAGTGTTTTACAGATAACCTAAATTCTTCCCCAGCCTTGCAGATTACTGCCGAGGTTGAAAGCATAAGATTTTATTAATGTTAAATGATGTTTGATCACCTCTATGGAATAAACCTATTCATTAGCAAAATGTAAAAAATTGTATGGTCAAGTATGTAATCACCAAATGGAACAGAAAAGTGAGGTATACGATAGGTTTACAATTAGCTGCATGTTATGAACTTTTATCCTCTAGAGTGAATGATGTGATGAACTTTTCACACTTAAGTATATTTTGGTCAAGAAAAATCAGTGTTCTTATATTATGAAACAGATCAAAAGGAATAAATACTCATCCAGAACACCAACTGAATCTCCACTCCGAAAAACACTGTACAGGGTATTCAAGATGGCACTAACATAAAAAGGTGAATTTACTTTCCTACTCTATCCTGTTCTCTTCTTCAGTAGACAGATAATATTTGACAAATGTTTTGTTGTAACTTCTAATATTACTTCTCTGATCTATTAGTTTATCCTCTTTACACTTAGGTAAAATTTCAGTCACAACTTGACAATAGTTAGACCCTCTTTAAGATCATCAAAACGTTCAATGGATAGGACTTAAGAGACAAGCTTACTGTTCAGTGGTTTCTGGGCATCTGCATTCCCTTCTCCTTCAGACCCTGAGGGCTGGTCTTCTACCTTAACAGTCGTCTTTTTTGACCTTGTTCTGTCATCTTCATCCTCACTATCTGCTGTGTAAAGACTTCGATCAGTAAATGGGCGTCTCTCATCTCTGTCTCACAAGAAAAAAAAAAACAAACCAACATGTTATTCTTACCAACCTGAAGCAACTGTTTTAATTATTTACAACACACTCTTGAGATACAACAGTAATGTTCTCTTATGCTCACCTCTTCGTTCCAAATTGTACATATTCTTAATCTATGCCTGTCATTTCCACAAAGATGCAAAGTTTTACACCTGTGTATTTTTAATGAAAAATCACTCTAATAGATGGATACAAACCAACCATTTCTACTGTGAAGCATTCCCTTCAGTACAAACCCAACTGAGCAACTGAATGAAACGCTGTTAACAAAGGAACATACGAACATACGTAGATCACTCCATAACCGTGGCTCCACTAGGGGACAGCAGACACAAGGGACAACGCATTCCTTCAACATTCCTAACATGAATCTTACTGGTAGAAGGGAACCCAGAGCTCCACAAACAGAAATGTTATTAGCAATTAGCACGCTCCAGACCATAATGACTAGGAAGAAGTGATCCACAATCAACCCTTTGTACCTAATTATTCTTCCATTTGAGAGCAGAAGGCGAAGATCATTGTCTTTTGTTCGCCATTCAGGTACTGTAGAAGATGGCTGAAAGGGCTTGTTAAATCTCCCATTCAGTTTCGAGCTTGCGGTATCCTAAAGAAGTAAAAGCAATATTGCTTGTTATTTATTTCTATAAATTCAACTGGTTTTCCTGTACTCCACAGAAGTTTAAACTCAACATCAGGATGATTACCTTCCTGATAACCAACTGAAGAAAGCTCAGACAAAACATGTTTGGGTGTAAAAAAGAACAGACTGCACCTTCTCCTTCCCTGAATCATCAATATTCTCCTAAAATATCTGGAACAACTACAACTTCACTATAATACTCCTTTTATGTTTCCTTTGAAGAATTATCACTGTATTCAAAACAAAGAAATACCAATAGACGGGCAAGCCAAAAGTTGGGCTTGGAACTGATAAGGCAACTCCTGGATTGGATATCTGTTCCCTGGAATTAGTATCTCAAAACTGATTTACAGGACAGTAAAACATCAGTAATGCAAAGTAACCTGCCATAAGCAGAACTTTCTTAGCTCAAAGCCATTTGCATTTGACACATACTCTGAAGCAATCAGTGATACATTTATATGCCAAACCAGGAACATGTAAAACGGTATGGTTTTTTAACATGTTTTACATGTTAATACTGATAGTGAACAATATATTTGTACATTAAATGACGGTAACTAATACTCCTAAACATTTGTTTGTAGCAGTGAACTGCAGAGGTTAACTATTTGTCATAAAATTTAAGTTCAGCTTTCTGTCTTTGGGGAACGTCTCGAAATGAATGTCTCTTGTTCATGCCTTATGAAAATCAGTATCAGTATTTTTCCACTGTGACAGTCCATCCTGTCCCAACTAAATTTGTCAGCATTTGTTATTCTCACAAAGCTACTTATTTCCTTTCATAAAGCTACTTATTTCCACTCTCTCATTCCTCCTCCCATTTCTGTTGCTGTTTTGAAATAAGGTCATCAAACCTGAAAAAAAGAATTTTTCAAGAGACTACATTTTACTTATTTATCACTCCATGATACCTTTGTAATACGACCACAAAGTCCACAGCCCCACAACGGAGACCAGAGGCAGCCTTAGGCTTACTGATAGCGAGGCACTGTCATACAGGAAACAGGAACACGACTGAAAACCAAGGCTAATCAAATCACAGTAACAGAACTACAAGAAAAAGCTATCTAAAAACACATAGCGAGGCAGGCTGGCTCAGAGCCTCACCAAATAAAGGTTCTGCAAGCTCCCTTTTCTTCACAGACCTGATTCAAAGTAGTACTTGAGAGCTACAGCAGTCCCAATCCAAAAACTATACTTGAAGTAGGTAGCAGATTCGGGGCGCCTTCTGAAACACAACAGTGAAGGAACCGCCACAAAAAAATGACCAAGGAAGAAAAAAATTCATTTCAGGAAAACTCAAAAGAAAGAAACTGAAAACAAATCTATCCATATCTCATATGACAGAGTAGTAGCCTGTATTCTTATGCCTGTTAAAAGCTTCTCCCTTTCAACAGAGATTAGAAATCCACTCTGGCTTTGTTTTTCTTGCACATAACTTAATACTTGCCTCCTCCCAAGGTGACATCTCCAGCCTTTTCAGTACCTCCCTAGTGTGGAGTTCAAGGATGTCCAGATTGGAAGGAGTTTTGGTGGCATGATCTCGCAGTTTCCTCACCCTTCGTCTGGAGTGGTGAGGCGAAGTTGTTTCATGCGAAGACCGTGAAGTTGGACACACACCGAGAATTCCCTGAGTTTTAACTAGTTTGCTGTTTTCCTCCTTTAATTAGAAACACATACTTCAGAACAGTCTCAGAGGAAAAAATCCACATATTTAAGTGCTGCTTCTTATTCATCTATTTAAATATAAATTATATAAATAAATAAAACTGTTAGACCTTTTAGAGAAGTACTACATATTTCCTATGGATTTGATGTACAAGGCTTATTTCTATTGCACCTCTTTCCCATATACATACTCCCGTAATAGCAGTGCTTAACACCAAAAATTAACACCAAAACATAAGGTTTTATTCACAAAGGCAGCATAGGATAGACATGTATTCTACTCAGCAGATCACATCTCTCTTCAGTTCTCAGAACTGTTCTCTCCACATGCCAATGTGAGAATTTTTCATGAATCAATATTCATTAAGAAGAAAAAAAACACTGACTAACACAAATATCATTAAAACATCAGAAAAAGAACAAAAGAGATGACAACTGGACCAGAAATAATAACGGTATGACAATAGAATATGCATAGATTTTCAAATTAAACTCTGTAACAACATAATCACAGTAATTATTTTAAGTGGTTTTAAGTAAGAATGTATTAGAAATACTGACTTACAAGTAATTTTACCATTAAAAATATGAAAAACCCAAACATAGAATACCCTTGCTATACATTTTATCTGAAATGCTCATAGCTTAGTATTCCGTAGTTTTCCTCTTGATCTTCTAATATTAAATGAACATTAAAAAATTAAAGATTAATATGATCAATTAGAAGCATAACTACTATGAATTTCCCTGACCCAACGATTTTTTTTTCCTGCAGACTTATGTAGGGTTGCCTCTGTTCTTACCTCTACAGAACGAATCACTTTTGAGAGCTCTTTTATGAGATGCCCAGGCCTAATGTTGTCTGGAATTTCAAAGGCATGTTCTGTTACAAGCTGTATGCAAAGAGGGAAGAAAAGATACTCAATTCATTTTTTTCAGGTAAAAGCAGAAGTAATACAAAAGAAATGTACAGGAGGAAAAAAAAAATAAAATTAATATCTGTAATAATGACTGCAAACTTCCAGAACAGATACACACACACATTGAGGCTTCCAGTTCAAGCTTTAGAAGGCAGCAGATATCCCTCAATGTGTCTCTTAAGAATCCAAGGAAGGGGTAATACAAAGCCATACTGACAACTACTTTATTTTTTTGTCCCCCTCAGTACAGTAATCAGCTTTTTTTTTTTTTCCTTTAGCAGAAACTTTAATAAGAGTCATGACCTTCAAAACAGCTAAAGACTAAGGGAATTTCACTGCAGCAAAAAATTTAATCTACAGAGCAAATAAAGAGTAATAATCAGTAACCAACATGCAGATTTTTAGACATCTGCTTCACATTTCACTTTAAAAAGTTACTTTCTTAGCTTATTTAGAATCTAGTAGGTTGGAGAAAGTGAGTTTAAAAAGTCATTCCCTATTAAAAAAATTTATGAAACCACAACAGTTTATGTTCCCTTTAATCCTCTGAAACTGTATCAGAGACATATTTCTGTCTCTGATAAAATATATATACTACCAATCTGAGTAAGTCCAAACACTCTACAGTTAGATCTAGTAAAAAGTATGTTTAATACTTTGTATGAACAGTTTAAATGTGCCTGAAAACACTTTCAGGTAAAATTAAACAGAAAAAATAACACTCAACTCATCGACCAGAATGACTGACATGAATTCTATCCTCTTAATCAGCTATTTAAATGGAAAAACATCCCACAAACACTTTCAGCTACCCATACTTCAAAAACAAGGTTCAGCAGCAAAATTATGGCTAGAAGCAATTTGATACTGCATGTGCGTTTCATTGAATGTGGCTTCCTCTAAGTCAACAAAACAAACGCTTGCTCCAAAAAACAACTTGGGTGTATAACCATGGTATAATTCATTTCAGTGCCATTAATTCTACAGGAAAGATTAAATCAGCTGCTATTATTTACCATTGCTCATTCTTTGAATGCATCACCTCCACACACTTACACGTGGGAACACAGCACCTGTTACTAAACTGTATGATTTTTACAGTAAGTTACTGGTCATCTTAGGACCATTCAGTTCTTTCTACTTGAGGACTTCACTCTCCCAAAAGCCTTCCCGTCCATGAGGACTTCCAAGAGGGAGTGACTGATGCAATCCTCCACAAGACTGACTTCCAAGTTTTTCTGGTATAAAAATACTGAAAAGCTTTCCCAATGCAAACATTTTATATCAGAAGCACATTAGTTTGGCAGTATGATTTACGGTAACTCTCTGAGCAGAGTAAGTTCCACTGGCAAACTCACTTCTTTGCCACTATAAGAAGTATCTATTTATACCAAGGCTTTCTCAAGTAAGCTGTGGCAGCATAATTATTTTTTTAAAAAAGGGGGGAGAGAAAAGAAAGAGAGGCAGGAAGGCAGGAAGGAAGACTAAAAATTCACCCCAGCAACTTAAATACATGAACAAATTCAAATGGATACATAATCTAACAGTCCGACAGAAGGGAAGAATGTGCAGGAAATATAAATACCTACAGACACCATGCCTGAAAAATTATTATCATTATTAAATAACTTGGGTTTAAGTTGTCTCTGCATATTGGTTCTTGGAAAAGGAACAAGCAGCCTTTGGGACTGAGGAATTCTCCTGGAGTAAGGAGAACAGTAGCAACAAAATGGCCTAAGTATGTCAGATATAAATTGCAGGTAAAGAAAACAATAGAAAAAAAGCTGTGATTCATTCAAGAGTTTCAAGAAATGGTTTTGTAAATATTTTGGAAATATACAGAGGAAAAAGAAACTTGTCTTAAATCAAGAGATACAGATAAAAAAAATCCTGGCAGGTAAATCAATGCACCCATCTTTGGAGACTAGCATCACAATGGAGTATATCAATACTCAAAACCACACACACACACACACACACAAAAAGATAAAATAAAAATAATAAACCTCACATCCCTCACTCCTTATAAAAAAGAAACTGGCCATTTTTTTTTGTTTTACAACAGCTATTAATATCTTCTTTAAAAACAGAAAACAGTTGCCCAAAATCACCTTATTGGTACATGAATCAAACATCTGAACAACTGAATCTGAGACCTGTTGCTTATGCAAGCTGGCAGGAAGCCAGAGCTAAAATCCAAGAGCTCTGACAACTCAATAGGTCATCATAGTCATTGTTTACATCAACTAACATGCAGACTGATGATCTGCACCAAAATAATCTGAGAATACTCATACTGATAAAAGCCTTGCACAAACTGAATTCAAATCAAGACATGAAAACTAAAATAATTTTAGTAGCACTCAATCTCTATTCTCAGCATCTTGTAAATTTTGGCAGTTTTTAAATATTGCAGAAATGAAGATACTGCTGCCCTGCTGAAGCAGAGTTTTAATTTCTCCAGCAAGTAGTTTAAAACAATTCACTAAGACAATTCACTTGTCTTGAAAAGACATACTCCATGATACAAATGTGAAACCTCATGAGTAGGCTTCTCATTTGAGGAGTATTCATTTGTCATTTCTCTTTCAGAATCTCTCTGAAATCCCCAGCATGAGCAATCATACAGCAATGTACAAAGCTCCTCCTGCCTTCAGCTGCACACAACTACAATCCTATCATGCACATGGCCTGCTGCAAATAAAAGATTAGCTCTTTTACAAAGCAGCAGCTAGAAAAGATGAACACAAGGTACAAAACATGATAGCTTGTGGACAGCAGAAAACACTGAGTAGTTCACTGATGCTGCACGGTTTCCTCACAATTGACGTTTCTGTTCAGCCAGTAGTTTGGGAATACTCACAGGTCTCATTAATAAGCATTCAGAATGCAGCATGTGCAATTAGCTTCTTTGCACAAGAAAGTAGGAAACAGATCACAGTCTAAGTGATATAAATAAAATACTTAATGAGCTACAAGACGGTACACAAATGCTACAATACTGTATTACAGCAATCTAGAAAGAGGGATTCCAATCCAATTTCAAATCAAAATAAGGATTTATACGGGCTATGTTTGATCTCCGTTACCAGCAGTCCGATTACTTGGTTTGCTTATTACCCATACCACTAAGGGAGAAAGAGCTTGGATTCACACATGGTTTAACAGCTTAGGCACAATATCCTGTAAATACTGCTACACTGCTTACTAGCTAGTTTTGATCCAGAATGGCACAGACACTGGAGAACCAACTCCAAGGTGTTTCAGAGGGCCAGCAAAGGTTCACCTGGAATCAGTAACGCTACACAGGCTGGACTCCTGCAGCTTCCACACAAAGTAACCACCTCTGCGTTTGCACTTGGTGTTCAGTTCCTCAAAGCTCATTACGCTGGATGCAGCACTGTGCAAATATCGTACCTGTTGTATAGTAAGTTCTCTTACAAGGAGAACTTCTGTGCAGAAAGACCAAATGAGATCCCCAAGAGCCAGTTCAAGTCAGCATGGCCAGAAAAAACCTAGAATTAATAAGCTCAGTCAGAACCAAACTGCCTGTCAGTGAACAGCACTTCCCAGAAGCACCGGTTCCAAGAGGACTGATTAGCTCAAGGCACATGATAAAACACATGGAGTTAGGCCAGACCCAGTGCTGTGCCAAAACAAATAAGCTTTCCTGGAGAGTGGAGCACCAGCAAAGCCAGCATAGACAAGATATTAATGATTTTACAAGAGTCAGCCAATGTTCAACAGGGATGGTATTCAACTGAAGTTAATGTCCTCATCTGAATCTAAACTAACTCTTCAGCAAGACAGGCATACCTGAAATGTGTTCTCCAAAGTACTGACGTTATTGGAAAATGCTAAGTATCAGGGCATTCCATCCCTCCATTGCCTCAGACTAGAATGAATCAATTATAAAGCCAGATTTGTTAGAAAAAAGCCCCACATTATCTGCTTATCCTCTAGCATTCTTATTCCATCCTGAGGTGAAGCAAGATTCTACTTCTATCAGCTAAAATACAAAGCTTATTATTAATTGGTCTAAAAAGACTTTATTAGCATCATGGAATACAAAATTGTCATGATGCTTCTTCTCCAGATCAGCAGTATATAATCACCACAGAGTCTTTCAGTACTCATTAATGGATTAAAATAATCTTAAACTTCAAAAGGGGATAGGACCTTCACTTACTTCTAAATCAAACTAGAGCTCACCAAAATAGCAAACAACATCACTTATACTTACTTCTTTTTTCATCCATAATTTTAAAGCAGTAAGTAAAGCCTTCACTCCTTGTACTAAATAGCTTGGAGGCTGGAAACCATCTTCCCTCAGTTCTAAAAAGGATACAGACACCAATTTAGAACCACATTAACAGTGAAAACAATAGAATGATACCTACCTTTCAGCCAATAACGTTGCACAAAAAAGGATAAATTGTGCAAGCAAATGAAACATGACATCCTGTATTTGTGTGCATACCGTAACAAAACAAGCCAGCCCAACACTGAAGTGATGCTATGCAAAATCTTCCTTTCCTTTTTGACTTATTCTTGCATGAATTGGAGATCATTTACAACATAGTAAAGGTCAATTAGACCAAAACAGATCTCAAGTACAGAACAAGAGAAAACACCTTTGAAAAAAGAAATCACTTTTACTTCATTCAGAAATATTTTAGTCAAAGGGAACCAGAAGGATGTGGGATGTAGCTCTAAATTACAATCCCTATTGCTTATTCCCATACATACAGCAAATGGTTCAGTGGCACACTTCCACTCCCCAAATATTTTCTGACACCCTTCCAATTATCACAGTTCTCCCTCATGCAGTTGACATCATTTTTCCTCCCAAAAATCAAAGGGAGCAAGGGGTGGAAATCACTCTGCTACAGAAGCTGCTCTTCTTAAGAAAGCTGGTGCTCCCAAGGGACTCCAATTCCTTTTCAATTTTCTCTTTTCCTTCATGGGGAAAAAGAGAAGGAAAAAGACAAACACTCCATAAACAGTCAAAAGTAGACTGCAATCTCTCTCCATGTTCCTGACAAATATTTCCACTTGTCAACAGCAAACTGACCAATACTAGGGATATTCGGCTCATTTTATTCCCTTAAAAGAATACACTAATAAACCATATTCTGATGGATAATGTATTAGTCTGCTGGCAGAAAAAGGGAAGTTTGTTACTAAACAGCTGTTCTTCCCTCAAAGATGCCTCCTACTTGTTAAAGGGTACGAGGAGTGGCAGGCCTTTGAGTTGCAGCAGAAGTCTTCCTGCCCACTAGCTGACTCAGTTGATAGAATTTTGAGAATACAATGCAGCACCACAGGCTGGATTTTTTAGTTGCAATAGAAAAGACTGCATGGCATAACAGTAATAAAAATTAACGAGTATCAGATGAATAAGTTACCTAATCTGAAGCCCCAAGAACTATGAAGAAAAACAGCTTAGGTGAATGCCACAGCACTTAAAGTATCATAAAACACTTCTTGCCAATGAAAAGACAAAGTCAAAATGTTTATGACCTTGTTATCATTTTATAAAAATAACCAGAAAAACACATTGTGCTGATTTTGCTTACTGACCTGAATTTCACACAAAGTACTGCTAACCACTCAACGTTTTACAAGTTGGTCATCACCATACCTTTCATAACCAAACTGGTATCACCCCTTATTTATTAAACAACAGATTCTTACTAGTAAACACCTAATTCACATGAGTCTGTCTTGATGCCAAAGCCCAACAAAATCTTCACTCTAGTCATGGAAACTTCAATTTTTACTTTTTATGATAAATTCATAGATTATAGCATTGCTCTGCAACAAAATATCTGCTAAGCCATAGATTAAAAATAAAATGAGAATAAGCTTCATACTCATCCTCTATGACACAAGTCCCAAGAAGCTCCTAGTCTATGTACTCAAGGAGTCATGGTATAAAAAGGGGAGAGGGAAGAGTCGAGGAAACAGACACTGGAAACTATTAGTATTTAGCTAGATAATATAGAAACGTATATCCCACTGCTTTTCCAGTAGAAATACAGCTCCTATTGTCTTCTGATGAGTTTGTAAGTTTTAGATACACAGAAGTGAGACCAAACAAAGTAAGCTTTCAAGAAGAAAATACTCTTTTTTTTTTTTTTTTAAAGGAAAAAATTTTTGCAAGTTTGTTCTACTTGTTAAGATTTCCGAGTTGCTTTAGGTTTCGAAAACTTTCAACGCTTGTTTGGAAACAAGGGTTGTTCAATGCCTTAATCTGCTGAAAGGAGAATAGATAATTTTCAGTAACTGTGACTGTTTCCCTATTAGAAAAAGGTTACATGAGATTCTGATCTCTTGAGAAGCTGGAGCTGAATTCAGCAGCCTCCTCTGCAAGTTGATTTCTCTCTGTTGAAATACATCATTTGGAATATGACATTTACTATTAAGATTAAACAGAGCAGGCAGAGGGCAATATACTCGAGGAAAAGAAGGTGAAGTCAGACAGGCACTTTTCTCAAGCTCAATTATACGTGGGTACAGATAGAGGAATTACAGGACTAGATGAGGAGTTTGGAAGGGACCAGCAGCTGTCAAGAACATCAGGCTGTTGAGATGTCTATTGATAAGCACTGATATAAATGATTTAACACAGCTTATAGGAACTGATGCACCTTTTCTACAAAAGCCCTCACAGACACCTTTCCCTTTACCACAAAGAGCAGAACACAACAAGTGTTTTGACTGAAAAGGTCAGAGAAAATTGTAGAAGTGCAAGAAAACCTCTTCATTCAGCTGTGAAGCCACAACAAGAAACCCACAGGTACAAGTTAGTGGGATCATATAAGGAGTCATTTGCTGAAATGAGAGAAACGCTATCAAAGGATACTTAAAGATTTAAATGATAAAGAAGAAACCTGAATGAAAAACTGATGTCACTGAAGTAAGTTTTCTATTTTCCTTAACAAGGTCTTGACAGATAATGGCAAATTAATCCTGTTTGACTGGCAGTATAATTGCACTGTGCCAAAATCTCAGATACTCTGTCTTGATGATCTAGAATGTTTTCATTGACCATTACCAGCACTGGATGAAAATCACTAATAAAACAGTTCAAAGGTTCCAGCAGCGTGCTACAAAGTGCTGGTTACATGCACCACCAAGTGCACCAAGATTTCCACAGTGCAAGTCACCCTAAAAGCCTTTGATCACTGCAGTAGTTTTCAGAAAGATCATTTACTAAAACCAAAAATTGCTGGATCTAGAACTGTCATAGTGTAGTATTCGCTAAAATTTAGTTAAAAGAATAATGTGACATTTGAAAGAAAAAAAAAAAAGGAATAGGAATTCAAGTCTAGTTTTCCAGCTTAAAAAATTTCATCTGTTCACACAACAGCAGTATAAATTTTCTCCATTATCAATGAAGAGAAAAAATAAATGAAAGCAGATACATGTGTATCTCTTAAAATAAAACAAGGATTACCTTTCAATGTTTCCAGTAAGTTTTTGGCGACAAACCAACAGATGGCTTCAAAGAAAGGGAATTTGAAAAGATCTGGGGTTTTTAGCCTCTTCTCCATTTCATAACACCTGATTAAATAGAAATATTACACAACATTAATGTTTTAATTGTGACATTCATTATTCAACTACGTAATCATTCAAATTTACACAATGTCCAAAATAAAATAACATAACCATGGCCATGATAAATAAAAGAAGTCAAGTACCACATAGTTAAATCCCAACAAGACCACAGACAAGACTGAACTCTGGTCTCATCCAGGCTCTGACCTTATCAAGTTTGACTGCGGCACTTCTAAGAATAAAGTTGGACTTCATAAAACTAGGATACAAACCCAATGTGTGATCTTTTAACAGATGGAATTTTATCAGGATTCCACTGTAATAAATAAAAACAATATGTTTAGAAGACAGCTCCACATCTTGGACAAAAACTAAATACAGCTGCCCTTAGAGCAATGCTGACTTGAGGAGGCTCATTTCAAAACTCAAGTGTTGCACACCTGGGCTTGCTTAGTTTTGTTTTAGTCACTTATACTAATCTCCAAGGGGAGTTTTTTTGTGGGGTTTTTCCCCCCCAATTCATTTAAATTCTTGCATACCCTTCATTTTGCTTTTGAAACAAACTTTGCAGAAGTGAAGTAAGAGTATGTGCTTGATGCATTCTAATTGAAAATGCCACTATTGTCTATTTGAGAGCCTGTACTGATTTGATCCTGGTTAAGAGCATGAAGAAAAATATCTATTGAAGAATATCCTACTTAACCGAGGAAAAGGTATAGGAAGAGCTGAGACTAACCTGAGCTGCATGCCAATATTGAGGTTGTGCAAAAAGTTTCCTCCAAAAGCCATACAATCCTGAGATGTGAGCACAGCATGAATCCAGCCTGAAATGACAGATTCAGAAACTTAATACATACATATAAATTATTCTAAGATTGTTTTTAAATACTTATATAAGTAAAAATGCTGTACCCAGAAACAAAAAAGCAAACAAATTTTTATTCTGTGCTAGAAACAAGTAATCTAAATTTTAACAACATGAACATTACAGTGTTTAAGAAATCTAGTGCAACTACAGTTTTCTGAAGAAGCTAAGACATTTTTCATGGTGGGAGGTGAGTGGGAGAGGGTGGGCTGGATGTAAGATTGCTAGTTATTTTTCAAGTAAAAATTCCCAAAAGTTTTCCCTCCAATGAACAAAAATAAGTTAGTCAGGAAAGGAAAAATATATTGAACAAAAGTTATGTCATAAACCAGAAATTATAATCCTTTCAATACTTACACGTTGCTTACAGTAACTGAGCTGTTTGCACAACATAAAAGTCAGTTAACAATACCGAAGTTACTCAAATAAGAATTCAGATATGTTCCATAAATTACCCTAAACACAGTCATCCTAATTCCAGCCAAATTATCATCTGTTTAAAACCTGGTCTAGGCACTCTGACTATATAAATTTGTCACATAATTGAAATATTGTCCTTGTGAATTCCACTATTCGTTATGGCAAAGCACAGCCAACATTATGCTATCAATTAACTGGTTACTACTGGATAATTTCAAGTAAGTACACAAAAGAACTTAAGCTATTAACTTTAAAGGTAACTGTTTTTAATTGGGAAGCTTATATCGTGCAGCCTTAACATAATTAGACTACAAACAGAGTTTCTTCTTTCAAGATTTTTTTTTCTGGTTTTGCATGCATACAGATGATCTTTTAAAAAAAGATGAGTTGACCATACATTTGCAGATTACTTCATAGTTTGACTGAACGTAGGGCAAGAGGTACAAACACAGGAAGCTCCCCAGCTTGAAGCAAGATCAGACCAAATCATAAAAAAATATGTATTGCAAACTACCATTAAATCCATGCCCTAATTCAGTTAAGAACAACCAGTTTGAGTGAGTTTTTGTGGTAACACATGTTAAAAGATCCGAAACCTAGCAACTATGCTGACTAAGCAACATGCCTACTTGGAGGGAAGCTACACAATGGTATATGAGAGAATGTATAATACGATGCTGCATGCAGTATAAAGGGTTTTTAATTTTATACATTGTTCAGTTTTACTTCTGTTCTTTGAGAAGTTCTGTGCAATGAAGATTGCCTTGTATTACCAGCTGCACTTTGCACTTGTCAATATGGTTTCAGTTTTTCACACTCTTACCATCATCACAGTAGATTAATACCTCTGACTCTCCAAAGAACGTACGTATTTCAATCCTTTAAACAGACATATCCCCAGACACTGACAAAACTGACAACAAAACCTCATCACTATTGCTTAAACACCAAGGATTTTTATGGCATACCTGCATCAACTAAAGGATTTAATTTTTTTACATTCCTACTTGCTATTTTTATGCTGTAGTTTTAATCAAGATCTATGTAACAAGGCAAAAAGTTGGTGTAGACCACACAGAGTATCTTGAATAATATTTAAATAACTCTCAAGAGCCTCCCAGTAGGTGCTATTCATCTACATGCAAGACTGATTTTAAATCAGAAATCTACTCTGAATGTATTTCAGAGATCATAAAATAATTATTACATGCACTAGCATCAGCGCAAGCAGGAACAGCAAAAGTGATTTTCAGTAGATACAAGGGTTTTTTTAAAGCCTTTAATTTGTCTTACAGAATTACCCATTTTTTAAACGCCTGTCTTGAAACTTAGTTTAATTTATTGGTTCTTACACTATACTCCAACATACATATATAAATATTTATGTGTGTGTACATATACACATGTATATGTACACACAGACAAATACACATATACATTAGAAAATGTTATAATACTTTTCTTTTGGGTGACATTGTAGTGAAAGCCCAGATTCATCTGATTACTTGGGAAGCAGGAACTATTTTCAGAGATCTGTGGGTCACATTGAAGTTCTTCGTTCTGTAATTCTGCATTCTTTGTTCATAGATGTATGACTTCACACTTAGATAAATGGAAAATTAATGTAATCTCTTGCCAAAAACACATGTTTTTTAAAAGCTCTGGATGTTCAGGAATGTTTAGTGCAAATATAGCTCCTCACCATGTAGTATTTATTCTTCACAAGCCATGAACTAGAACAGTAAACACCAAACCCCACAAATAGAGAACAGAGCTACACGAAAAATGTAGTAGTCTAACTAGGAAGTTATAGTTACATAGGACAGATTAAGGTACTGACCATATTTCTTTGAGGCCTATTCCAGAAGCAGTACTGTGCACCCTTTTCTTTCTCCATGTATTTAAAGCTTCCTCCCCCCCAAAAAAAGGAAGCTAGTACCCGTACAAATCTTTAGTAATAAAATAGTAAAAAGTATTTATATGGATGAGCTGGATAAGTGAAAATACAAGAAACTAACTGGCACTCCCTTCATTGGCAAAATATGCTTTGTTTATTAAAGACTTCAAAGTTTATGGTATTTGGGAGTTTGGAGGTGTGGGGGTGGTGTGCTTTGTTTGGAGGATTTTTGTGGGTTTAATTGTTTTGGTGTTTCTTTTTCTTAAAAATGTCCTGTAAGTTATCAGATGCTATTAGGTGACAGTTAAAAGAAATGTTAAAGAAAACCAGAAAAGACCATGCCTCTGCATCATTTTTAAAGGAAGCTGCTGAAATGCATTTATGAACTCTACAGTTTCATAAACCATATATACAGGTATCCTTTTATTTTTAATAAAAGGAATTAACATTTGAATTAAATTATGTATTCTTCAGCTTTATTTAGGGACACTTTCATTTTGATTCAGAGTCTCCACTGGCTCCACCCAGTTTAGATGTTCCTGCTGACAGAAGACAAAAAAGGAAAAAAAAGAAAAACAAAAAAAAAAACCACCCGACTTATTTTATATCCTCTAGCCTACAGCATAAGAAGTTTACATGTTCTTGTAATAATTTTGCCTAATAGGTCTTACAATATTCAAAAGCTGTAAAAACAAAGCTGTATTATACAATTAAGATAAGAATTCAGTCTGGATCTCTATCAAATGGTGAAAAATGCGTGTTCTATGAATTGGAACTATTTCCCTGATATCCAAATTAAGTTTTTATTTTTTATCTTAAAACTGTTTA
The DNA here is from genome assembly GCF_023634155.1 of Falco peregrinus. Taxonomy (NCBI): domain Eukaryota; kingdom Metazoa; phylum Chordata; class Aves; order Falconiformes; family Falconidae; genus Falco; species Falco peregrinus. The sequence goes on from NC_073726.1 coordinate 64,862,763, forward strand.
ACAAACACCCTTTCTTTCCCTAATAACTGGTATTACTGCCAGGCAATCTAAAAAGCTAAGTACTTGTTTTGAAAAAAATGTAAATTTCTGAATTTATTATTCTCTTTTATCCAAAACTTTAGAAGAAACCAAATGCTGGTAACACAATCATTTTAGGATACCCTTAACTCCTGGTAATTAAGCATCTTAAGTCCTAGTAGTAAGGGTAAAAATCTTACCTGTTGGAACAAATAAAGTGTGTCCTTGCTTCACAACACATTTGTAACATTTGTCAACTTTGTCCCCAAAATATACTTCACTCTGGGTTACAGAGGAACTCCAAGACTCATACAGAGCCAAATTTTCATCCGTGGGCTTGATCAAATAGAATATCTTCTCACCCTATTAAACGAAAAAATCAAATAAATGAATGCCCTCCTGTAGGCATACTACAACCTCTGAGCCACTCCTAATGAAGTAACAGATGAATCTAAATGCTAAGAATTCCATACGTGCACTGTGGAATGTTAGGGCTTCCCAGCCCCAAGTATTTCACAGTTGTAATCCACCAAAAGCTTAGTCAACAGTACACGAACCTGTTGGTGTCTTGCGATGTAAAAGAAACAAACCAAACAACCAGAACTTTTCACTGGAGCATAAAAAATTCCAACTTTTATAAACAATTTATGGATATGTGCACACATGCCAAATGAGAAAATATAAAATCAAATTGCCTCTTCTATGATGTATATATGGTCAAAGTTTGTGAGAATAAAAAAGTTGAGTCTGTCAACGATTTTCATTCATTCATTTTTTTCCATACTAAAACATCACTATATCACCTACCAGTCTACTAAAATGATCAGCCAATCAATTATAGTCTAGAAGTTACCAACAGCATGCTAAAATAAAAGCATAAAAATGCAACACCAACAATCAGTAATCGACTTTCAAGTTCTTCCCCCAGCTTTTTAAACACAGAATGCCATACAGGTGATAATGCCACGGAAGAAGGCAGCACACTGAATAAACTTTGTTTTGCATAGTCATAAATCAAGAAGCCTTCATACCCAGAGAACATGGTACCAAACTGACGTTCCTCCAAAGTCGATATGAAAATCGGTATAGCTGTCCTGGACACCCATCAAACAATACTTCTGAACAAAAGGCTTAGGGAAGACGGAATCATCTGGCCAATAATTTTCCACCCATGAAAGCTTTCTGGCAATATCTGGTACTTCCACTAATTCAGACATCCTTTATAAAAAAAAAAAACAAAACCAAACACAAACACACAAGAAAATAACCATTATCATGAGTAAGCACACCTCTTTTTAAATGACAGCTTTAAATTTGTTTCCTACAAAGTTATTATTTATGAATTAATAAAAATGTTTTATACCCACTTTACATCACAGTAGCTGTCTATATAAAATACACAGTCTCCTATCTTTCCTGCTACAGACATTATGTTCCTACAAATATTGTTCAGCTTAGTAAAAACCACTTCCTACATTTAAGGAATTGAAATCAATACTCACTTTGTGTCCGAGAATTCCAGGCTGATCACATTCAATACTTTTGGTCGGTCAGGATTTGTGAAATATTTAATATAATTATGGAGCTTCATTTTACTGTCTGCTTGTCTTGCTACATCTATTACATCTATCACTTTGTCGCCACCTGCGAAAAATAGGATGATTTTCTTAAACCTATCACAGATAAAACCAGCCAATTAAGGTATTTAAGAGAAATTTAACTTTTTTCCTACCTTTATCAAAACATTTATGCTCAAAAACTCCACTACCATCAGTATTCTCTTGGAACAGGGACAGATCAGTATAAATGAACTTTTTATTAGGTCTAACTTTAATTGCTATAATCAGCTAAGGACAGAACTGAAAACACTAAAAATAAATCCTCTTTCCTGTGGTTAACCAAAAAGAAAAAGAGCAGTACAGAATGACTGCAAATGGTTTAAAAAAAATGGAGTGTGTAGCTTCAGTTGGAAAGACTAGCATAGAGAAAGTTATTAAGGAAGATCTATTCCTCACTCTTCCTATTAATCATCGCTACAGCACTTGAATATTTAACAGAAGGACCACTGAGAATTCTTCACAAATAATAAATCCTATTGCTCACAGCTTGTAATTATTAGCAAACTGGACTAAACTTGTGCCATAATTGTAAGTTATTAACATTAAAAACTGTGCAGGTATTCCTTTGTAAACATTTTACAAGCCCATCCCTACCCCCCTAATATATACGTGTTAACTTTATAGCACAGTAGCTTCATTGAATGGTCATGAGTGTCCTTCAGATCTGAAGACAACAAGGATTGGTTGTAAAAGATGTGATATTTAAATGATACATTGCAGAACTACACAAGCAAGAAGCAACCTTTAGCCGAGAGAAAGGATTAACAGCAACATTGTAATAATTGTTTTACATCCATTTAGTTATACAACGGTTCGACAATTTGACAATTAATTGTGGAATGCTGAAACGTATCTAGATGTACATTATAAATGTGATTACTCTAAAATTACAAGTTAGTATCATCTTGATAAAATTCCAGTTAGAATAGTACTTATACAGTTTTCTTCAATAACAGAAAGGTAAATCTGTGACATTCCAATTTCTTCCCTAAACTAGAGAACCTGGCAGGTCAAAATATATGTATGAGAATTAGAAGATCAAGTCTCTCTAAATCTGAAGAGGCAGTATTACAAATGAAAATATTTGGAAGTAACAATATTATAATTGCACTTTAAAGCAGAACACATTACTTTTCTAATCATCATAATGGTAACAACATTCCATACACTACGTATTTCCTATAGTCAGTAGGTTTTCTGTCCATCAACATTTTATGATGCCACCTTTCAGCACACATCATTATATTAGGTTATCAAAAGAATACAGACAAGGCCAAACACTGTACTCCTACCAAGTATCTACCACACAATGAAAAAGGAGAAAGTAAAAAAAAAAAAAAAAAAAACCAACAAAAAAACCACACACCAACAACAAAACCCAACCAAAACCATAGCTTGAACATTCCTCTCTGCTAGTCTTCAATTTAGTATATATATTTAAAACCCTGGAAGCTCTTACAATCATGCAAACATTTATTTTAATTTACAGATAGGATCATTTGTAAGTACTCCAGAGTGACTCTTACCTACATAGCGTTCCACATCTAAAACGGAGAAAGTTGGCGGAGGAAGTCTGAGCCCCAGACCATCTAATTTAGGAACCATAATGGGAACATCAAACCCATGTTTCTCCAAGTATCTTTGTGTCAACTGGCTTCCATGCATTTTTAAAATTACTTCATCAGCACTGGTGGAAGGAAATAATGGAATATTAGCAGAAAAGTATCCGCCAAGCACTACTAGAAAAAAAATTATATCACAGTTTGTGGGAGGACTGATGGGAATGGCTACATTTGAATCCAAAAGAAGTGGACTCAGTACTATTATATTAAGCTTTTAACGAAAAAACAATGAAAATGTCCTAGACCAGCAAGGAAATGTTTACTGCCATGCATAACCTGGGAACTCAATAGTCTTTCTATATGACTGAACATAGTAATTTAATAGGATGGGGAAAAGGAATTCTCAGAGAAGGCATTAAAGTACAGTCTGGTAACAACAACAAGCTCCTTTAAAGAATTGTAAGTCATTATGTTTCAGTAAGATAGTCAATCACAATCACAAACAGCTCAGGGTGTAAGTGCAACGATGTTTCTCCATTTTCCTCTAAAGCATGTGAGAATGGTTAGACTACCAGTTCACTGTCCTGGTTTCAGCTGGGATAGAGTTAATTTCTTTTTAGCAGCTGGTGCAGTGCTGTGTTTTGGATATGGTGTAAGAACAATGTTAACAGCCCACTGATGGTTTTAGTTGTTGCTTTGTAACATTTATACTAAGTCAATGACTTTCCAGTCTCACAGGTCTTGCCATCAAGAAGGCTGGTGGGGCACAAGAGGTTAGGAGGGGACACAGCCAGGCCAGCTGACCCTGGCAAAGAGATCCATACCATAGAATATCATCCTCAGGATATAAACTGGAGGGAGTTGGTCAGGGCCTGGACTGGCTGGGCATGGATCAGTGGGTGGTGAGCAATTGTATTGTGTATCACTTGTTTTTTCTCCCTTCCCTTTGGATTTCATTCCTCGCCCTTTCTCCCTCCTTTTCATTATAACTGTTGTTATCATAATTTTGGGTTTGGGGCTTTTTTGCCTCCTATTTTAATTATTAAGCTGTTCTTATCTCAGTCCTCAAGTTATACGTTCCTTTCCAATTCTCCTCCCCATCTCTCGGTGGTGGCAGGTGGGGGGTTATGAAGTGAGTCAGCAGCTGCATAGTACTTAGTTTCTGACTGGGGTTAAACCATGACACTCATGTAAATGATCTATGTTATTTGTAATGGAACTGAGGACTATTCATTGTCAGACAGAATATTCTGACAGTTTAGGCACAAAAAAGAAACACAAAAACCAACCACTCATGCTACTGCCCCTGATACACACTCGGCCAACACCTCTTCTCTGCTTTTTCCACTGAAATGTGTAAGTAAGCTTCTGTACCTTGGGAAAGAGCGAGCCCGCAGCTGTTTAACAAAGGTCCGTGTTCCTGCCTGCACTGGTTTGGAACCATCGTCCAACTCTGTGTAGTCATGTCTGTGCCAGTTCCTCCTCTTCTTCACTACAAGTTTCAGAAAGATTGAACTTTGAATTAGTTAAATCAGATGGTTCAGATCAGCAGTTATCCTATCAGTGAGCCAGACATGCCTCAATTACATTACTATGATTAACAAACCATATTGCTTATGCAGGTGGCACACTACCTATCTGCACAAATGAATTGTCAGGACACCTGACAGTGATCCTCTATACTTCTATAGCTCCTTCTGTGTGAGAACCTCAGAGCACATTATACACGATTTAAGACTCCATATCCAGTGCAGCACAGATAAAAAGCAGCAGCCTGAAAGCTGTCCAAACTTAAGTCAGCCATAAAACTAGAAATAGAACTTTACTTTACTAAAGCTTAGACCTTTCTTTTTTTTTTTTTCCAGTTAAGAGAAGAATTGTACCTCTTCAAGACCCATGGACTTAATTTTATGTATCAACACAGAATTAACAGGACCTAATCCCATTGTGCTATCTCACCATACAAGCATAGCTGCATCCAGTCTGATAATATTACTATTACTCACTACCATATGCTGTTTAAAACCAAGCCACCTTTCTTTTATCAACTGCTCGCATCTCCATAACAGTTTTAGGCATAAAATGTTTTACACAGTTTTGACCTTTACTATACAAGAACAACACACATAAATACAAGCATTGCACCCCAAAACAATCAACTTCTGAGTGGTTTGAAGCTTTAATGTGCTGTTAAAACAAACTAATAAAGAACAAAGGATAAATTAACGTTTTATTACAATTTTGGGAATCAAACTGATTGTTCAATAGAGATTAAATTTCATTTGTAACAGTTCCCTATACTTAAAGGGCTGAGGAAAATGAAAAACTAGACATTCTCATACAAACTGTTGTATTGGTATCCCCATGACAAATGACAGATACACAAATGAGAAAAACAACACTATTTTTATAGAATCATAGAATGGTTTGGATTGGAAGGGACTTTTCAAGAGCACCTAGTCCAACCCCCCCGCAGGGGCAGGGACATCCTTCAGTAGACATAGTTGCTCAAAGCCCCATCCAACCTGGTCTCGAACACTTCCAGTGACAAGGCATGCACAGTTTCTCTGGGCAACCTGTTCCTGTCTCACCACCCTTATTGCAAAAAAATTCTTCCGTATATCCAACCTAAGCCTACACTCTTTCAGTTTAAAACCATTGCCCTTTATCCTGTCACTATAGGCCTCACTAAAAGTCGTCTTCTTTCTTACAAGCACCCTTTATATATTGAAAGGCTGTATTTTAGAACATTGTAAGCTGTAAGCAGCCACCCCAGTTGAATTTTTTAGTCTTCAGTGAAGCAGAGGACAAAATTACTTATGCTATCATGGTGAACTTACTGCCTGTCTTCAAGTTTTCATTATTTCATGACAAATTATTTCATAATGGATATTTCATTAATTAATCTTCATCAACCACTCATTTTGTATCTTCGTTTACAAAGAACCCAAGCTTACTGCTTTGAAAAGAAGCCCTCAGCTGTATCACCTATCTCTTTCTTAGCAAAATGCATTTTTGAGCACTTTCTATACAAACAAGCCTGTATCTCTTGTACTCAAACATTCAACAGGCTGAGAAGCCTTATTAAATTCCCAAGAGGTGCCTCAGAAAAAAAGGACTACCGCCTCATCATCTGGGAAAGAAACTCCAACAGTGCTGAACTTGCCACCTTTCTACTCACCAGCATATTTACCACTGTAAGAAGCATACTAAGGGTATGGCAATTTTTAGGTTGCATTTCAGTTTTTCCTAAAAAAGCCAAATTCTGCTCCAAAGCATTAGATAGCTGCTACTGGAACACTGCCCCAAGGAGATTTACTGAGACCAAATGTATAATTTAACCACTAAAATTAAGCATAAATTTAGTTACATCCTGCTTTAGCAGGGGGGCTGGACTAGATTATCTCCAGAGGTCCCTTCCAACCCCAAGCATTCTGTGATTCTACAATTTGCTGAAGTACAGAAAAGGGAAAAGCTCCTGTTCTTGTCAACACAAATGAGTGTTTTACACACATATAGAATGCAGCCTGCAATGCAAATATAACACCCAGCTAAACCACTGTATAAATACAAATTTGCACTTTATGAAGAGCTCATTCTTAAGTCTACCGTAACCATGATGCACCCAAAGTCTGAAAAAGTGCTAGCAATACTGAAAACACAGCTAACAGTAACAGGAAGCTAAGGACTTAAGAAGTGGGAAAAAAAGTAGTTTCTAAAAAGGAAAAAAAACTTGCTGCTTCTCCAGAAAACACAGTTGGTTATATCAGAATAATTGACATCTTATAGTCTTTACATGTAAATCATAATTATTCCTACTGATAAGCTGTTTCCTACAGACATGACAAAATGTACCCTTTAGAAGACATTTAAATAGCTATAAATGTCAGTTTATTCTCTTGCTAACCTGAAAACCAGTGCTGAAGAACTTGCTTAATGAGCCAACTATTCAAATACAATAAAACTTCATAAATAATGAAGCCAGGTTTATTAAGTTTTCAAAGCTATTTTCTCAGTCATAAATAATAATACAAGAAATTAGTGGCTATTACTAATTTGCAACAGAGTAGTTTCTCATAAATTCACTGCTGTTATAATAGCTCATTAAAATTGTAAGATGATACAGCTGCTTAAGAGATTTTATAGCACAGAATGAACTTTTAAAACTCTGTCTTTCCAACATTTACAAATCAGAAATCAAAGTCTTTTTTGTCTTTCCAACATTTAAACATCAGAAATCAAAAGTCCTTCTTTTACTTAGTACTTGGCAATGTACATCATCCATCTGTAAGAGAGCACTGAAGAACAGAAAACAGTAATGAGAACTTTTTCCACTTACATATCTTTTTAATTCTAGAACTTTTATAACCCCTTAAGACATTACAATAACAATTGCAAGAAAAATAAGTTAAGTGAATGGATCCTCATGCTCAAAATGAACAAAAAAACCCTACACATGTTGAACTGCACATGTAACACCTCCCCCTCTCAATCACTCCAAACTAGTGGAAGAAACTTGTGTTCACCCTTGCTGTTCCTGAGAACTGAGGCACAACCTGCTGTGACAACACTGAAAATACACACACTGAAAGTACACTACACAGTTGCAGGGGGGCTAAGAAAAGGAGAGGAGTATACTGGAAGTTTTCATGAAAAGTAAGCAGAAAGCTATTTTTAAATTGCATTCCTTATATGTTCAAAACTATGGACCAATAACTTTACCTCCTTCAGGCATACACTGTTCCCTGCCTTCTCACACTACTAGTCCGTTTGCCTTAGAAGTCACATACTAGACTTCAAATGGGGACCATCAAGAGGTGTACATCTGTACAAAGAAGCCCCGAGTCTTGGAAGTGGTCCTCTAGGTGATTCTCTGAGACCAAGGTAAGAGAAATGTTAGCATAGGAAGACTGGAAAACTTTAAGGAGCACACAGTAAATTTAGAATGCCACTTCTAAGGTCTGGTATATCATCTCAAATTGTCAGCTCAGACCAAACACTGGCATTACTACCACAGTCAAAAAAAACCCAAAAACAAGTGGGAGGGAATTTACAGAATTTGAGAAGGTAAAACCAGGTTAATACAGTAATCTCCTGACAAACACAGTCCTGTTAACATTTACTGCACATTGTGATCTCTTAAGCTCTGGATTCTAGAATCCGGTGGCTGACCTGACTCCCAGCATTCATGCAAACAGCATTTTCAGACTTACGGATCATTGAGAAAACTTTGAAAACAACAAAATATAATATGAAGACACTGAACCAATAAGCTGAGAAAACTCAATAGTGTATTTATGATTTTTTTAAAACAGTCTTAGGGTTTTTTTAATTATTTAGGATGTTAGGATTAATTATTTAGTATTTTACACACACGGCTGCTTACTGAAGGTCTTATAAAATTGTTGCTCTTCCAAATCAAGAAAAGGATTTATTTTTGTTTGAAAAACAAGAAAAAATTGATTGGTTAATTTGATCTTTACATCTAACTATGCAGCAGCTTTCTTTTCATTATTGGAACTTTTATATAATTAATTTGGTAGGACACTGCAATTAACTATCCATTTGGTAGTATGAAGTATGGGTTTCTTGTCTATTTTTAGTAAATTTTTTGCACTACATCATTTCATTAGATGGGATTATATACACAAGTGTATGCTGAAATCACAGCCATACTTGCCCTCTTTAAACCAAACAGCTGCATTTTTGTCTTTTTCAAAACTCTAGACAAAAGATTTTAGAATATGAAAAGCTGAAAATAAAAATGCTTTTTTTTATTTTACTTACATACATAATTTCATATGATTGAAGCACTCTGGAGCATTGCTGCAACACTTGAAGTCATGAGACATTATCAGTCTCTAAATATAAAGTAAGTAAAGCCCAAACCACAAACTATCACAGATTTGATTCTGACAGCTTAGCTGAGAACAATTAATAAGATTCCAGGTGAAGACATACTACGATATATCACCTCTACTTAGGATGATAAGTGACAGGTCTGAAGCTTCCACTAAATCTAGATGATCTACTTACTTGAGGCAACAAGAGTGATAAGAATAATTTTTACCAGAGATTTTTGTCTTTTTGAAAAGACTTCAGACACAAAAAAAATCACTCTTATCTCTCTGTCAAATTGCTGCAGGTGAGACAGAGTGCTCATCAGAGCTAGCAGGCTCTGCATTACAAGAAAGGTTATTCACAGGCATCATGGTGAAGCATACTAGTTCTCCCAAATCAAGAAGAGAAAAGAAATTTTGAATTTACTCTATTCCACAAAATAACCAGGCAGAAAGGTAGGAAAATAAATGGCTGTTATTTGTATTCTGATTTACTGGAAAGACATGCAGATTTTTAACTGAAAATGACAACTGGAATATTAAAAACCACAAGCATGTAAAACAGCATTTTAAAATAGCATTTATCTTAATTTCTAGCCCCTAACCTAAAAGTAGCTAACCCTGAACTCACATACTGTACTAGATACATATCATGCAACATATATCAATTACATGAATAAGTGGTGCTTTATCACTTTGTTCACACCCCACACGACTACCACTGAGATTGCAGTGGATTTAAACTTATTTCTAAATTATATTCAGCTTTGAGAAGATTCTAAATTTAAGTCACAGCTGACTATAAATTACCATGTGGTCTTCAAGGAAAAAAAGAACCAAAGCAAACCCATGTTAGAAAACACAGCCAGCCATGACAGTGCTGGGAGGTTAAAGACACACAGTACATATAAACATCTGTCAGGTCTGAACATAGAAACTTAATTAATTGTTGGAAAGGTGACATTCATTTTTACATTGTTTGCTTTTGAGAAGTCATGGGGGAAAATCCAGAGAGTTGGATAAAGCAGTATCCTTTCAGTAGTTACAAAAAGACAAAAAACTATTCCATCTTTCCACTGCATATCTCTACAGCAAATTGATTTACTGAACCGAGAACCAGAGAAAAGGTGTCTCTTGCTGCTCTGTTTCACAGGCTCTTCTGGCAATTCATAAAATTGCATTAGGACCTTGGTGGAAACTTCTTTATAAATCTGAAACCTGAAATTCAGAGCTGTGTAATTCTCAAGGATGCAAACGGGATGGGGCGGGGAAGAAAGAACACCCATGGGAAGTTCATATTCTCAGGTTGCACTGGACCGTTGCGGCATGTAGCCCACAATCATCAAGAAAGGCAAGACAGCAAACTTCCACGTTTTCTCAGAGTTGCCTTCCTAAGTATTACAATTTTGATGATTAAAATACAGGAACTTTAAGCCATTTTTTGCATTTTTCTTGTTTTGGTTTGGTTTTTTTTAAGAATTATTCCCTGATTTTAATTCTCTCACTCTCTGTCAAGTCCAGATTGTTTTATTATAGCTCTGTGCACTTTGACTTCTCTAATGTGTAACAGTGGCTTATATTTTATTCTATCTGCATCTCCAGATAAAGAAACCTTTCAGGGTGAATTCTTTGGGTTTTTATCAGCTCAGAATTAGTCATGTAGAACTAGTAACTTCTAAATAATAAACAAGATCTTGAATATTCTTTTGAACAGTCTTTTTCAAATTTACCTGGAGATAAAACAGACTTAAAGTGTAAAATAAAATTTTAATAACCCATACTTACTTAGAGAAGGTCCATGGAGAATTGCACAGTTGGGACAATGGTATAGATCAATGTCAACAGCATGGTGCTCCTCTACCCCAACACAGCTGGAATAATATTTTTTAAATGTTAGTAAGAATGCATGCCAGATTTACTTTTCAAACTAAAAAATAATTAAATCTTAAGTTTTTACCAGAACATGCATGGTCTACAAAATTGTAATGAGATACCAAATTGTCTCAACTACTGGGATGCCACATAGATTTTGAGTAATAATTTGTTTGTCACCAGAGAATAACATTAAAAAAAAAAAAGAAAAAAACCACACATCATAAAAAAGAAACAAGAATCAATTTTTTTTAAAGCAAGTTCACAGTACAAACCATTACCCCTCAACCCCAGCTTTGATCCTAATTACAGGAAACTTTATGCAAAATCATTCAAGCAATTCTCGTTACGAAAGGTATGATTTAAAAAAAAAATTTAAATCAATTTATAGAAATTATGGAATTTTTTCTTGTTTCTTCTTTTCTTCTATCCTACAAAAAGCACTTTACTGACTCCCACCTCCCAAGACAAACCAATGAAGAATACTTTCATACTATTCCTGAAATCTTTATACTACTAGTACTAGGCTATGTAAGCTACACAAAGCACTCCGTAGAATTGTTTTTATTTTAAAAAAAGCAACAAGTATTTCAAGGAGCACTTGAGAGATGTACTATTTTCCCAGTGTACATTTTTTCCCAGATAAAACTAAGTGGGATTAAAGTTGAAGATCTTTGTAACAGTCATAACAAAGCACCTATACTGCTATCTAACTAAATAACACAATTTTAAAGTCAAAATTAAGTACATTTTCTTAGAAGCTGAAACACTAGAACTTAATTGGAGAAGATGTGCTTTTGCACAAAGTTCTCAAAAGAAAAAGTAATCCTTACTTGCTGGTAGAATCTGAAACCCAGCAGAGTTCTTTCTCTCCAAAGTTCATTGACACTTAGAAAATTCTTGACTTTATAATACAGAAGCAAGACTACAACACTGAAGACTTACATCAAAATCAGGTATTTACATTCAATGCATTCTAGTAACATGAGAACTTGAACAGTACTCCATTCACGTAACCCATTTCATATCAAATGACTGCTTGAATACTGAAGCTTTGAAATGATCCAGCTAGATGAAGTCTTTTCCTTAGCAGCCTAGTGCCGAAACTGCTGACACACTCCAGTGTCAGTACATGCTGCCAAAACAACACACTAAGTCTAGGATTCAAACCGCACCAATGAGCAAATCAAATCTCAAATTGAAGAGCATCTCCCGCATAACTATCAATGAGAAGTACACCATTCCAAATTCTCTGTAAACTGATTCAGCTGGTTCTACTTCTCCATTCACTACATACCACATAGCTTCTTTATATACATACTATTTTAAAATCTGAACACAAAACTCAGCTGCCTCAGCTCATCACAGTTCTTGCAATATTTAGTATCTGTTTTAAGATCAGACCCAGAGCAATTGTTATTACATGAAAATTCAGCTGACACAAAAACAAAAAGGAAGGCAGAAGCAGTCTTTAAAAATGCGTGTCCGATTTCCTTCTGCTTGTGTTCTCTCTCTTTTTATAGAATTTATGAGTGACTCAGAATCCTATGTATTATAAGAAAACTGTTTTTAAATGTACACTCTAAAAGCCCCAAATGAGAAGGCTGTTTTATACATCCTTAGGAATCCCATTATTTTAACTAAATTTCTGGGGTTTGAACAGCTACAGATATTCATGTTCCAACTGTATCTTGATCAAGTTTGCACAATTATTCAATGAAACACAGTGCTCCATGGGAAAACTTCACTTACTCCCTTCCCTTTTTCTTGGTGTTTATCATCTGACATGTTCATCATCAGCCTGATAGATTATCTTGCTGACTAACAGTAAGACCTTTTTACCAAAGTACAGTAAAAATACCTTCAGTTTTGACAACTCTTTGTCATATTCTGTTTAAGAAAGTTAATTTTATTGTCTCTTACAGAATGTTAAACACAGTCTGAAAAGAAAGCAGAAATTCTGTTAAGTACTAAACACTTTCTCCGACTTGATTAATTCCAAAACCTTTCATGAAGGCACATGGGATTTCCTGTACAGAAACAGCAGGCAACACTGGAATAGTATTAGAATAGCGGGAATAGCCATTCAATAAAGAAAGCAAATGTTTTGAGGCTACTATTTATGCTCTAAACTCAGACCTAACTGGAAAGGCAAAACACTAACTGGGAGATGTTGGAAGAACCTAGCAGCAGATACCTGACTGATGCAAAAAGCAAATGAAGTGCCAGCACCTGCAAGAACAAGCCTTGCCAAGGATGCCACAGAGCATATCAATCACGTACAGCAACATCACAAGTCACTTTCCCGAGTTGTTTTCTCCAGCGTACATAGATGAATCTGACATTAATCACTGTGGCTACTAGCAAGCGATCAATTACTGTGGTAAGTGCAACTTCAGACCTCAAACATCAAAGCAAGGTCACCAAGAGGTAGCAGAGGGCCTGGAAAGCATTAACATACTCAAATACGGTAGTGCTCCCAACCCACCATTGTTTTCCTGAATGAAATATCATTATTACCCTTCACCTTACCATCCATCTGGGTTGAAATTACTTTAGTATGCACTACATATTTTCTGAATTGCTCATCTCCCGCAGGGAGGCTGTAGACCAATCCTCAGGAATGGTGAAAAGTTTACAGTATTACAAAATAAAAAATGAAATACAATAATAATAAGCAACAACTGTAGGAGACTCTGCAAAAATACCTCTCTCATTCTGTTCATGAAAGTGAAAGGCCTGAACAGGCCCAATTTTACTTGAAATGGTTTTAGAAGCAGCAGCAAGGTAGAAAAATCTAGTTTAAAATAGACTCCAAGATAGCAGTCTCTGAGTGGTCAGGCCTTCACAACTTGCCCAAGGTGTCTAATATCAAGGCAAGGTCAGCAAAAGGTAGCAGAAGAATCAGGGAAGTGCTATGTTTTTTCATATACAAGAACATGCCTATCCCTGGCAACTGAAGAAATCCCTTGCTACTCAAAGTTCAGGGAACCTGTTCTCCAGATTTAAGTCTCACTAGAAGGTAAATGTTTTGATTTAGTCTCAACTTTCCATTTCATTATTACATTTGTAGCTATGTAAAAGGAGCGAGTGTAAATCAAATCAATCAGAAGAGGACTGTCTAACATATCTGATAGATACTGTGGACCTCTGCTTTTCTGTAAAGGAAAAATAAGATTTCTTTCACAGGGGAAAAAAATAATCCTGCAGAGACTGCTCTCTACTGCAGTATTGCTATAAGTTTAGAATTTAAGAGACAAGTACAGATAATTCAGTATGGCAGATTCAACAAGTACTTCACAATTATGCTGAAATGCCTTGCACAAGGAGTTTTCAAAAGTCCAAAACATTTACAGGAAGCATTATCCCTGAAGATTGCACTGGCTGTACATTAGTAAGCCGCCTGAGGCACCTGGCACCTCTTCTCTCCTACAGCAGCATGACGTTGTGAACAGCTATTGGACCCATGTCAGTCACCACGCAGGCTGCTGCACCTTCCAAATCAAATACCTGCTTGCTTTCCATCCAGTCTGGCTTTTTCTCTTCACTACTTCTGATGTTATCAAGCATGATCATAATGTGTAGAGATTGCATAACTGCCTCTGTTGGTATGACTGAAAAAATCCTGGTTTAAGAAAAAATTCCAAAGCACTCTTGATTCAAGGCCTTATTTTCAGTGTTCTTAAAGGGACATGACTACTTGAGAAGCAATTTATCTTATTAAAACAAGTAGTGTATATGTTCTACCATTAAATAAAATTCCAAGTATAAACGGAAATGATTGCACACATAGAACTACAAAAAGTCAAGTGAGGAGTAAAGTTTGGATGCCCATTTCTCCAACTGTCACAGCTGAAAAAAAACTAACAGGCCAGATTATCAACTGTTGGCAAGATATTCCTACTAGCAAATTTCTGATACTTCCTGTATAAAAGGCATACTGAAAATATAAATTTTGAAAATTTAGAAATGTAAGCAATTCTCAACGATCTAATAAAAGGACTGCAGAAAACAGATGGATCATCCTCAACATTGAAAAAATGAGTTAATTTGTCAAGAAGCTGGGCCATACACAAGATGCCATCCTCTTGCATTCCATCTTCTGCTCCTTTCCCCCCATCACTTCAATTCCTTAAGCTCCTTTTTCATCTTTTTCAGTAGCCTGTGGAAAACAATCTAACAGACTCTTCTTTCTAGATGCAATTATACTTCTTATGAAGCTTCCCACAGTAGTTTCCACTTCTCTCAACACCAGCATGACACTTTGTACCTATAGGCCTCAACGTAGCAGGTGAAGAAACATGACTAGCCACCACAGGAATGTCTTCTACTTCTTCAAAGGATATTGTCAGATAGATATTGTTTCACAATTAGGTATTTATTAACAGCTTAAAATTAAGGCAAAGTTGGGTTTTTTTAAAGTTTGTTACATGGAGCTCAGGCCCAAAGATCTCCTGGTTTTCCACAGTCTGACCTGAACAGTCTGACTTTTTCTGTTGTCACTGCACAGCAAAAATGCAGGTTCAGGACTCTTGCTAGCATGTGTAATTAGGCAAAATACCTTGCATCTTTTCCAAGCTACAAAATTACTGAAAAATACATTTTCCAAAATCCCCCCATATTCTCCCTGAATAAACACTATGGTTATTCTTTTTCTTTCTCTGCTATCCCATTTTTGCAGAGGAATTCAGCGCATCCTCTTCTTCAAGTCCACCCTTGCATCAGCACCCACAATCTTTCCTTGCTATGCCTCAAAGAGCACTGCAGGCTTTATCCGTAAAAGGAGAAAAAAAACTATGTCTTGACATCCAGTGGGGAAAAAAGTCAACAAAAATCCTGGAATAGTGGAAAAATACTAGGGCTATTAGCGCATATTCCCTGTTACTACAAATGCAGGGCTACAATTACTAGGGGTATAGGCGTGTTTCCTATTGCCTCGTAGGGCAGACCCCCAAAATCCTTTTTCAATTTCCAGTTATCCAGAGAACAGCTGAGAAGATATATCTACATAGCGAGCCCCTACTGTGTATTAAAAGGGATGAAGAAACAAGTAAGTCAATTCTAGAGGCAGCAAAGATTCACTAGTAACTGTACAGCCTTAACTGTCCAAAACCAGAAGTCACTCCTGCAGGGTACTTCACACCATACTACACAGAGTGTAGCTGTTGCTGCTGAAGAGAAGCCCCACTCTCCTTCCTCCAACTGTCTGACTATACATTTCCATTGTTTCTCTCACCAGATCTAAAAACAACAGGGAGCCACGTGACAAGCCAGTTCAACAAGCTGATCCAAAGGAAAAAATACTAACTACCACTCAACTCACTTTTTCAGATAGGCTTTAGCAACCTTAAAAATAAGATTCCTATAAATGAAAAATAAATAAAATTGTGTATGTTACAGTTATGTGCAGTTATTCACCAAATATATAACTTGTTATTTTCAAGACACAATACTTTAAAATATTCTGTTATTCCATCTCTACACGATTCTGTCTTTCTAAAAAATATTGCTGAAAAATAGAAAAGAAATGCCTGTTCAGCAATCATATGCCAACAATACACACATACAAGAAAGAGACTGGCACTTGCCTTTCTAGTGTCAGGCCTTATTAGTGAATTTCAAATCATCATAGCTGAGAGAGATGTCTATTAATATAGTGAGCAAATAACTAAGTAGTAGGCGAGTATTACAGCAAACTTCTCAGTTTACCTATAACAAGGTCTGCAGTTGCTACTTTCAGTCCCGATCCATTTGAACATAACAAAATACTATTGCATTTACTGTCAAAATTAATTAGCAAGCTTGCAAGTTATGCAAAGAACAGCTTCTCCTACTTCATTCCAAGAATGCAGAGAAAAGCATGGGGTAGGAAGTCAGTTCGGCAAATTTTAAGGAATTCTTGTTAGTCATTTAATCAAGTCTATTATTTCCAAGTAGGAAAAGGATGCCAAGTAGGCATATATTTACAGGTTAAGACAATGGAAGTACTAAAGATGGCACTGCCACAACCAAATCGCCACATCTGCCACTCATTCAGGGACAATATTAAAACATTTAATTAGGAATAGAAAGACAAAGTCATAGTGTGACAATACTGTTAACATACTACATACCATCCCGTAGCACAAAAACAGCTGTACAATGAAGTTTATTTGAAGGAAATTCTAAAACTTAAAATAAGTGTAGTGAGCTTTAAAAACCTGAACCTCAAGTGCCAGCTAGATTTTTGGTTTTCCCTCTTCAAAATACATGCAGTTACACCAAAGGAATAAAACTGACAAAAAAACCCCACAACCACCCAACCAAAAAACACAGGAAAGTACAGGGAACCACCATCTATCTCTTAGTCTTACTGTGACAAACATGGTAACAATTCTGGAATCACAATACTAGTAAGTTTAGGTTTACAAGGATTTACTTTGGCAGTTAAATAATTTTAAGTAACCGACAAATTTCTATACACTAGATATAGACCATGATGCCTTAAAATAAATTACAGAAAAAAACACCCAACATAAAAATATTTGAGCTTTTGATTCCACCATATTCACTTTCCAAAATGAAATACCTTTGACTGGCATAAACACAACTCAAATAGCATGCATAAATACACTTTTAAAAAATATTTTTAAAAATAGAAAAACAGGATAATGGTTATCTGTAGCAAATATACCCCTCTCTCAGAGCTATCAATTTTCTCCAGAAAAAAAACCACCACATTTTTTAGATTTGTACAGAATATAGGGATAGTGACCCAACAGTATACGCAGCTTTAGTACATACTCACAAAGGTTCCATCAACCAAGTTCTTAAGGACAGAAAAACTACATGTAAGACCAACTCTCAAAATACACAAGCTTATTCAATATTGCATCATCCTACAACGCACTTAATCTCAAGAATAACAATGCTGCATAATACAAATAAAACTCTGATCCTTGACTGCTCAGAGGCATCTCTTCTGACACTTCCAAAGGCCTACGAGATCTTAGTCTACTTTAGATTAACAATTACATCGCACAGTAAAAATGTAAATGTTCATTACATAGGTTTACACTTTCTAAGGTAATTGAACTCCGTTTCTTCTGCATTATGTAACATTTATCTGAAATGAGGTATTGCAGTAACACAAAACACACAAACAGGTACATGATCTACTTTGATTTCCAAAGGGCATTCCAACGACTCAGACTTCCTGGACCTTCAGAAATAAAATCTAAAGTTTGATAGCTATACTAGCGCTGTCCTTACAGAAGACACTTTCAATAGCAATAGTCACGCACGTTCTTCCATTGAGAAAGAAAATCAGTATACATGACTTCTCAGGTAACAGTGCTTTAGACTCCTCAAAGCACAGACAAAAAAAAAAAAAAAAATCAGTTAATGACATCTTGTCAGAGAAAGCTCAACTCCACAGAATGGATTCTGAAAAGCAGAAACCTAATAGGAAAATTATGATCAATGGAACAAAGCTATGAAGTTACATAATGACAAATGTTCAGTTACAGATACAACAAAACCTTCTACCTGCAGTTTCGGATGTAGCCATGTGTTCAACGTGATCATGAGGGTACCTAAAATCTCAGGGAAACAATACTGACATACATTATCTGTACACCAATTCTTCCACTCTGTAATTCTAATCCAGTCTGAAAATTAGTTGGTATGGTTTTGGAACTGAGCATATGCTTTTTTCCAAGATCTGGATTTTAAGTACAGTCAGTTCAATTTATTGAAATTGCTAGAAAAAAATTAACAGAGAAAGGACCATTGCTTTTACAAAATACTTTGACAACTGAGTATTTGGTATAATCAGCATAATCTTACTTCTAGTCATCTACGTTGATGATGAAAAGATTGTGTGGAGAGCTGATTTTTGATATAAAGATATAATGTAACTATTAGGAATTTAATCAAAAAAGTAAAATGACTTTTCAAACTGCAGTCAAAAGAAGGACATACTCAGCAAATCCAAAGAGCTTTACATGCAAAAATACACACTGAAGTCAAACAACCTCTTCACTACGATGTAAGAGTGTTAGGAAGAGACACACAGTCCAACTTATTTCATAATAGCATTGACCATCATGGATTACGTGTAGCAGTTTTATGAGAAGTACTTTTCCTAATGATGATTTCCTGACAAGGCCAAGTTAACATTACCAAAGTACTTCTGACATATTCCTTCTGTTTAGTGTCATCTAGTAAGCACACAGCCAATTTCTCCCTCCTTCCTATGCCAACTGAGATTTCTACTTATTCTTCCCAACCAGACTGATTGCATCAAGATGCTTTAAGAGTTATTTACAATTAATTTTTGTCCGTGTCCTTTTAAAATCATTGTATTACAGAAATGAAGGTCTGAAGGAGCCTAGAACTTTTGGTGTACATTTTAGTAAAATAGGCTGCCTCAAGAAGATCAGGAAAATAATATTTAGAGAAAACTACAGCAGACTTCAAAACTAAACAGCATGTCAGAAAGAGAAATTCATTTTAAAAACAGCAATGATAGCTGAACGCCTTATTTCAGTGTGAAACCTATGAGAGAAACCAGGATGATACCAGCAAGTGAATCAAGATGTAAGATTTATAGGAAAGAAGAAAAAAAGAAAGTGCATCAAATTGACCTGAAGAAAATTTTTTAGCACTTTAAACCCAATAATCACCGTAACCCTTCATATATGAAGCAAAGGACTCCGTTCGGGAATTCAGAAAGATTCTCTGTAGCAGTTCAGATTCCCATCTTCCTCTATTCATTTTCCCAGTATGGCCAGACTGACACACCAAAGAAGAGGAGAAACAATAGCCCAATCTTACTTCAGGCACTGTGTCTTAGTGGAGTTGCAACTGCTAGAAGCATGTTGAAATAAATGAGAGCTATCCTGTTGTTCCCACACTGATGCAGAAAAAAGGATTAACATTGGATTTCAAGTAATTCTAGCAATACTGGAGTCCCAATTTATCTGGCCACAGCAAACATGAATTTTAGTTCTGGTTATAAAGCAAAGTCTGTAACAGCTTTGTTTTCCCATTAGGTAGCATGGGCCTTACATACACAGAAGAATACACATACTAGTTATTTGATTCAAAGAGAGAGGGCACTGGAAGGGGAAGAGAAAAGACAGAAATTAACTATCTCCCTATACATTGACAACAAAGGTTAGAATTTCTACATCTTTAAGAAAGTTTTTCCATTAAGTCTTTTTTATCTTCTCCTCAAGAGTTCAACCCAATGGAGGTTTATGTCTTCCCCACTAAGATATTCCAGAACCTAGTAAAAGGCTCTGACAAATAATTGCATCCTATTTACATAATTTGCTTTATTTCAATTCCCCGACAGGGTTATTCTAATCGTGCTTAGCAATGAGGAAAGAAAAAAAAATAATATCCAAAACTTACAAGAAGTAAAAAAAAAAACAAAACAAAAAGTACATTAAAAATAATACCTCCAAACCACAGAGGTTTTAAAGGCAGAACCAACACTGCCTTGATTCTATGACAAGAAAAACAAACAAAAACCCAAAACACCAAACCACAAAATCTTCAACTCATTTAAAAGGGCTGCCATAGCTATCTTGAAAAAGACATATTAACTGAGTGCCTGTGTGTGGTTGTATTCTACCCAAGGACACACTATGGTCCAAAATCACCACCATTATTTCCCAAGCAGAAAGAAAGGAAGAAATAAGCTAAGCTCTACTACAGAGATAACAACAGGATGGAAAAGGGAAGTTGGTATACAATTAATTAAACCTTCACTCATTCAGGAATAAAGCAGCTATGACAACTGTAATACAGCAAATGAAGGCCACCCCTTTTTCTGAATGAAGACATTTAAAAAAATGAAATTTAAATGAGAGATACAGTCTACACATACTTGCTTGCTGCAACTTTTTTAGTTTCTTGTCTTAATCTTCCTCAGTGCCAACTTGCACACAGACTCCTGTTAATTATCATTCTGTCTCTAGCCATCCTAATGAAACATTGCATATGATGTGGTTTTAAGAATTACTAGTATCTCAAGTCCTCTGACCACAGCCAATGTGAATTTCAGTTCTAGTTCCAGTGCAGTTTCCTATTAGGTAACAAGGGCCTTCTGTACACAGAACAGACATAACAGTTACTTGTTTCTGAGAGGGCACTGGAAGGGGAGGAAAGAAGAGAGAAATCACCTGAATCACAAACACACAGCCTATGAAGAGAAACTGAGGTTCAACTCAAAATGACAAGCAGATCTTAAGAAGCAATGACATGACATAGCTTGTGTTGATCGAACAGCTTGCAGCCACTGGAAGAGGCAGGTTACTCATTCCCTTCCAAGCAAGCACTCCATTTCCCCCTCCTGCAGTGGCCCCGGTACTTGCCTGGTTACAAAGCAACCTGTTTTCACTTGCTTATCTGACAGAAACTACCCTAGCCAGTTTTTTGCCTGTTTACCAAATTAGCTTACAGCACAGTTGGACAACTAGCCGAGCCAATCCATGAGAGGGAGTGGGACTATGTCACCTGGAGAGAGGGATAAGAGATGTAGGACTGCCCCTTCCGACAAGGGAAGGCATTAGACCTGCTCGGGCCTAACTGTTGAACTTCACCTTCATCACTCACTAATACTCAGAACTACTCCAACCTAATGGATAAATTGCCAATAGCTTACCAATTAGATGGCGAGGAATAACCCTCCCTGCACCTGAAAAACTTGCTAGAATTTAATCCTATACCCTGCACAACATGGAAAGAGACATTACTAAGTCAAACACGCATTCATTGGCACCAGATGCTGTAGGTGAAGCAAGGTTCTTTAGACAGCACAGCATTTAAGGTGGTCTTAGTCTGACTCTCTCTAGGTATACCAACCCTTCTTAGATGAAGCGTTTAGTTTTACCGGTTCCTTGAGACCAGTTACCTGTAGCTCCAGCTACAAAAGTAGCTGAGGCATGTACCAGGCAGATATATGACTTCATGCCACCATCAGTATGTTATGTGCCTACAAGACACTATTTCCAGCAGGTAATTCACTGAAGTACAGCAGTAACTGTAACAGATCCAAAAAACAAGCAAGTAACCCAAACAGTCTGAAAGCTACATTTCCAAACCACAGCAAACATGGATTTCCATAAAGCAGGACAAGATCAGAAGGACAAATTTTCAGCTAGATTCCCACCTCCTAGTTTGAAGAAAAATGTGATGACCATTGTGAAGTGTGAAGATATTTACCTGCTCTTAGTAAAAGAAATATCCCTTTACATCAGCTTTTAGGGAAACAAGACTCAACATTTGGGGTTTAATTTTTAGACACTGAATAGAAAAAAACTCACTAACAGTTCTTGCATACTCACTCACAGCAGTCTCCAAATTCCAGAATTACTTACAGCCAAGTCTCACAAAAAAAAAAGCCCAAAAACATTTATTATAATATTCTTACGGAATATTATATATAAAGCATCTCTTTAATATTAGGTATGAGGTATTAGGCCAACCACCTCTTTTAGATGACCTGCACTGTATATTAAAAGCTGGGTTTAATTCATCTGGGAATTTGTTGGTATGTCTTCAGCAGTTCCATTTCCTTCTCAATAGCTAGAAGTGTTGACTGCTCATCAACAAAGGGCATGGACTGCAGCTTCCTACAGAGAGTACTAGCTGGTTATTCTGGTTGCCTAATAAAGACGAGCTGTTTAGAAAGATCAGGTTGCCTAATAAAGATGAGCTGTTTAGAAAGATCACGAAGCATGACAAGCACTACTGGTACTGTGTTATTTTATGCAATGCACAGTCTGTAAAGCTTTCGACATCCTGAGTAATACTGTCAGTACACACCATCAGATCTGTCTTGTCTTCAAGCACAGTGAGAAAAAAAAGGTTTTGAGGCGAACAGTAACAAACCCATGTGGCTTCTCAGTCTGAGAGGATTGATTAGGAAGCTAACGATTGTTTTTAAACTGTGTCACTTCATTGGAAAATTGTCAGGCATGATTTGAAAATATGACTTTCTGCTAACAACATCAGGCAATACCCTCTTCTGTCTCCCACACTGTAGCACCAGTAACGAGTATTAGCACAACCTTAAGACTCCATTGCTGCAAATCCCTTAATCCTGGGTTACTGTATGCTACTATCTGCTGCTTTTACTGACTGCAGCAACAGCAGACTTGGTCTTTGCCTACTTTACACACCTTTTACTTGGCTCCCTATACCAAATACAGTTTATCACCCAACTGGTCTAAAAATTTCTGAACCAGGTTGGTTTTAAAGACCTCCTGGCGCCTCCTAAGTAACCTTAACACTCACAGTAGCATTCAGAGTCTCTGCAGCTGTATCTGAAATGAACCTTTTATTGCCTTCAAAATTCAAATAATTAAATTAGTTCTCCTATAAAGAAAAAAAAATTAGTAATCAAAGACTTTTTTTTAAATTCCTCTGCTTCTCAACGGTGTAATTCCTCCTCCAGCCTACAGTATTTTTTGAACTTTACTAAGAACTTTTTAGCCATCTTCTAACCACAACATAAAATAATACATGATGGCTCCTATAGCTTTGAAATACCTTACTTCTTGTAAGGTAAATAGACTTGCAGTCAACAGCAAGTAGAGACAGATGCTTCATTTTTGAAGAAATCTGAGAGCAAACTGTCTCATCATCTCTATCTCACCATCCTCATTTCAAACACAGATGGAGTAGCTGATTACATTAACTTCTATTTAAGCTATGATACAAGCAAACTGTTTCAGATACACAGATAATGAGTTTAAATATCAGATGTTACACTGACTGGCTGGCAAAGCAGTAAGCAGAATAAGCTCCTTCAGTCAACTAGATAATGCTCATCATTTAGAGATCGTTATTGGATTCTCAGCTGTTTGCAGAGGTCCAGAGGGTCAGACTAGCCAAAACTGTCCATGCAGTCCATAACATACCAAGAAGTTACTTTTACACATTATTCCATCTACAGAAATCCAACTGTTCAATACTCTTCAAATGGAATTAATGAAGCACAGTAATTTTCAGACCACATGGAAACTTCAATAGTGCAGATCTAAACAGAGTTTGGGGGATTTAGTTACATCAGCACTAAGATTGAATTTTATCTGCAGAAATAATTTTTATTCTGGATATAATGTGACATACTGATTTTAATCTAAAACTCTAAAAAGTTCAGATCCAAGCTACTGAAACCAGGTTTACTCTATCATAAGCTATATGGAGCCGTCTAAATTATTTGCAAAAGCACAAATCCACATCTTTTATTCTAGACTTCACACACAAACACTTGTAGAGGCAATCTTTACTTCACTGTCTGTGCTACTCAGCTCCACAGCTTTTAGGTGGGGGGAAAAAGATTTTATCTCTCTATCACTCTAGTATATGTATACATAGCTCTCTTACAGTGTCTTTTTCATAGTGGGCAAAATACCAACAACAAGAACGCTCAAAGAAACGCACAAGCAAAGTATGAAGCAGGAAGCAGAGGACCTACTGCAAAAGGTCCCCTGGAAATGAGCACAGACATCTACCAGTTCTGTAAAAATTACAGGATGCATTATGGTTTACTTACTGTGAAAACCACAAAATTAATTCTTTGAGACAAACTTTCTGATTCAAGTTTTGCTTAATTGTTTCTATGAGAGAAGACAGGAAGTCTGCCAAAGAGCAACACATCCAAGTGTTTTATTTTGAGTGTTAATACTACAAGTGATTATATGAAAATGTTTTGATATAAGTTAAGTAAATGATGTATTTGCAATTCAAGAGTGAAAGTACACATTATTACTGGTTTTAGGCTTTGTCTGCAAGGGTAATCTGCACCACTACATGCTGGAGGCCAACTGGCTGGAATGCAGCTCTGCAGGAGAAGGACCTTGTAGCCCTGGTGGACAAGCTCATCATCACCCAGCAATGCAACCTTGTGGCAAAGGCATCCAACAGCCTCCTGGGCCTTGTCAGGAAAAGCCTGTCCGAATTCAGTCAAAGGGAGGTGATCATTCCCCTCTACTCAACAGTGGCGAGGCCACACTTGGAGTACAAGCTTCAGTTCTGGGATCCCCAGTAGAAGAGACATGGACACACCAAGCAAGTCCAGCCAAGTGCCACGAAAATGATTAAGGGACTAAAGCGTCTTTCAGATGAGGAGAGCCTGAGAGAGCTGTGATCCTTCAGCCTGGAGAGCTGAAATTGCAGGGGGAATCTTACCAATGTGTGCAAATATCAATGTGTATAAAATTCCTCTGATGGGAGGGGAAAGGTGATAAGACTTTGCTCAGCAGTGCCCAGTGACAGGACAAAAGGCAATGGCCTCAGATTAAAGCATATGAAATCCATCTAAATACAAGGAAAACAAATATGTATTACTTTTTTAGCTGCTAGAGTGGTCAAACATTGGAAGAAGTTGCCCAGAGAGGTTGCAGAGTGTCCATCTGTGGAGATATTCAGAACACAACTGGACACAGTCCTAAGCAGCCTGCTCCATCTGACCCTGCTTGAGCAGACAAAGTGGACTAGATGATCTTAAAAGATCCCTTTCAACCTCAATAGTTCTGTGAAAGTTATTTATTAAATCAAAATATTCTAGATTAATTTGGGTATGTCACTACACTGTTATAAATGTAGTTTAAACCAAAAATAAGACTACCAGAGGACTATTGTTCCACACCAACTGATACCAAGTGGATTAATTAAAACAGCAAGTACAACAGGAGGCAGCCTTGGAATAAACAGTTGTAAAGAACAACTACTTTCAAATCCAGAGTACAGAACAATGAGGGGAAAAACTGCAAGAACGTGGTGGGGGAGGGGAATGGATACATCTATACAAGGGTATCAGGGCAATATCCAAATAAGGATGCTGGCGCCTAAAGCCTACCTGAATTCAGAAGACAGACAGCTAACCACTGCAGTACCTACACTCACCTGGCACCTCACCACTTGACCTGAAAATTCCAAAAGCACCATCTATACTGCTTGCCCTGTGCACCCAGCCAGCATGTTCCCCGTTCCCTGGCATCCAAGCCAGAAGGCAAGCACCACTGTCATGCTTTCAAAATACTGGGCATTAAAAAATAGTTAGGAAGGGAGAAGTTATTTTGTTTTTCCAAGTGAGATAGCAGCAGTGCTTATTCAGGTTGTGGGAGTTCAAGCTCATGCATCTCAAGGCAACGTTCACCCACCGTGTCAGTTTTTATGTAAGGTCACTTTATCTCCTCCACTTACAGCCTCTTACTCTGCAGAAAAGAATACAAGAAATATAGGCCCAGAATAGAATGTAATGTGACCCAAACACAGTCTTCTGGTTAGGGTGCTCAGACATCAACAAGATTATTTTCAGTCTGGTCCCTGTTCCTGACATTAGTGAATAAATACATACAGTGGGCTTACATTACAGCACAACCTTTTGCCTTTTTCTTAGTCTGATTTAACAGTGCTTCCTACAGGAACATAACAGTCTACCCCCGACTATGAATGCACCCGTTTCTTTTAGATAAGCAGAACTGTCCATTTCTCTAAATATTTCAGGAACTGGTGAGGACTTCAAATTTGCAACCTGACTCATACCCACCAGCCTTTTTGGAGTACAAGTAACAGTTAACAGTTGTTGCCTTTCTAGTTTGAAAGTGGTAACAGTGATTTACTTTTCTTTACAACCTCTGCTAACGTAATCTGAAAGTGCTAAAAGGTTTTTTCTTTAATAATTATCAAAAATAAGTAAATACTTCAGCATGAAAACAATCCTTTACCACAAGCGTTTCCTAGATAAAGAGCCTTTACTGAGTTCATTAATTGTGGTGGTTTGACCCTGGCTGGGTGCCAGGTGCCCACCAAAGCCACTCTGTCACTCCCCAACTCAACCAGACAGGGGAGAGAAAATATAACGAAAGGCTCGTGGGTCAAGATAAGAACAGGTAGATCACTCAGCAATCACCACCATGGGAAAAATAGACTCAACTTGTGGAAATTAATTTATTACAATTCAAATCAGAAAAAAACCCACCTTCCCCCAACCCCTCCCTTCTTCCTGGACTTAACTTAATTCCCAATTACTCTACCACCTCCTCCTGAGTGGCACAGGGCAATGAGGAATGGGGGTTACGGTCAGTTCATCACATGTTTCTACCACTCCTTCCTCCTCACACTCTTCCCCTGCTCCATCATGAGGTCTCTCCCACAGGAGACAGTTCTCCATTAACTCGTCCAAGGTGAGTCCTTCCCACAGGCTGCATGCAGTTCTTCACAAACTGCTCGAGCATCGGTCCCTTTCACGGGGTGCAGTCCTTCAGGAACAGACCGCTCCAGAGCGGGTTCCCCACAGGGTCACAAGTCCTGCCAGCAAACCTGCTCCACTGTGGGATTCCCACTGGTCACAGCCTCCTTTGGGCATCCACCTGCTCCAGTGTGGGGAGCCCTTCCTCCCCCTCCTTCTTCACTGACCTTGGTGCCTGCAAAGTTGTCACTCTCACAGTCTCACTCCTCTCTTTGGCTGGCACAGTTCATTCCCGCCCCCCCCCCCCCCCCCCCCCTTCTGATTAACTCAGCCTTGGCCAGCAGCAGGTCTGTCTCAGAGCCGGCTGGCATTGGCTCCACTGGACATGAGGGAAGCTTCTGGCATGTCCTCACAGAGGCCACCCCTGTGCCCCCCCACCATTACCAAAACCTTGCCATGCAAACCCACTGCAATAATTCACTGAATGCAAAGTATAAGCCATTTTCTCACAATTCAATTACAGAAAGGATTATTTATCAGTCTGTATTACACAGCACTGGCTATGAAACTAAGTAAAACTAAAAATACTAAGAAAAAATAATCAAGCTTCCTGAAGAGTGAGAATTCTCCAACCTTATAATTTGTAGTACATCAACTTAAATACAGAGTCAGCTTTCTTTAAAAAGACAGTTTTTACTTTTAGCAATTCAAACCATACAGCTACATAAGACAACCTCAAACTGTGAATTTATCTTCAGAAAATGCAAGAATTAAGATTGGGCTTGATACAGCTGATGCAGGTTAGATTCCGTTCAGAGAAAGATACAGAAAGCTACATTTTAAATTTAATGTTGATCCTCACTTCTTATTTTTTGCACACCATGAAGTAGTTTCCATCAAATAAAAAAAACCCAACCATGCGTCTGCATCAGCAAGCCTATGAGCTGCATTAGAACTTGGATCTTCCACACTTCAGAGTGATTGGTCACTGCAACAGATATTTTAGTACTGAGGCTTTTTTCACTCACAAATTAATGTTCAAATTCAAAACTCCAGACTCTTGCAGTATTAACATTCTCCAAGTATTCTTCGTTCTAATAACCATTTCCTTCTGCATTGTCTTCACTTTCCTGTCCTCTCTCCATCCAGCTTTTCACCTAGAAGACACTCTTCTTCACTATGCTGCTTACCCCCTTTGTAGATACCCTGAGAACAAAAAAAAATAAATCTCCTAATCTCAGTTCTGACCTTTCAGACGCCTGAAAACCGGAGTCCTGTCCAGTTACTTTGTGTCTGCTACAGATTTTTGAAAAGGAAGTGTCTGCTTTACTCCCAGCCTCTTAGCATACAGTCAGTAAATGTCCAACAATGATCATTCAGGACTTTACAGTCTTTCTTCCAAACATATATGAGGGTATACATGACACTGGCAAGTATATTAAGGGGTAGAGCACATTTCCTAACAAAAACCTTTTTCCAAAGTATCATGCTGCACAAACTTCATAGAAAGCTAAGGATTTTCTCAGAGCCTCAGAGCAATGACACACTCACACTGGAAAGAGACTTGTCCAGCTTCCTCAGGTTAGCATTATAAGAAACAGAATTTTACTATACTGCATTAACCAACAATCCAGTACACAAAACACATTTGTCTGCTACTTATGTCGCTAAATTCTCCATTAGCTGTACAAAAAAAAAAAACCACAACAGAAAGATAGACTATGCAAAACATTTATTAATGGGTTATGAAAAGCATATTACATTTTACTAGCACTGCCCTGGGATGGTGCGGAAAACTGCAGATAGAGGCTTTCCCGCTTCAAGCTGCTATATGGTCCACAAGCAACTCCCTAGTCATTTCCCATGTAGTTTGCACTGGGAACTGACATCACATACTTGCAGGGATGTGTTCACTTCCATTCTCAGCACACATGTGCCAAGAGCAGTAAGGAATGCATTGCAATTCACTCTTAATTACATGATGCAAATGTACGAGTGCCTGTTACATGGAAGTTTAGTCCAGACAAACAAGATACTTGCTCAAAATCATTTTGCTGACCATCCAACCACACTGAAAGGCTAAAGCTTTATTTTCCCATTTTTTACTACTTTTTCATTATTTTGTCTCATTTCCCTGTCCCCCTCCCCACATAACATCGTGGCTTAACACTGTGTGTAGCAACAAAGGAAAAAAAGACTTAGATGCAGTGCTACCCTATGAAAGACAAAGATTCAGCCAACTAGAGACATGCATTAACAGTCACATGTTGGAAGGGAAGAAAAAAGGCACAAGACCACAGAAGTGCAACAAACAAACAAGATTGTAGAGCTATCTCAGATCTATTCCTTAGCATAAGGAACTACTTTTGGGAAAAGACGACTTATGTGTTCCTTGCAAAGATACCTCACGTACAAGGGCACCTCACATTAACAGGTCAAGCACTGGCACCAGCTGGCACCAACCAATACCTTCCTTTCACCGATACACAAGATTTTGATCTCTCTCATAGTAGTAAGTCTATTCAGTATCCAGTACCAGAACTAACTAGGAGGAAAGAGCTTTATTCTTCTATCAAGTGGAGGGTTTATGGTTTTTTCATTAGCCAATAAAGTCATTTCCACACTCAAATAAGGGCCAGGAAGTGGAATGCACAGTACATTCTCATTGGCGATGCTAGCAGAGTTTTTCAAAAAACAAAACAAAGTTAGAATTTGCCCCTACTGGTAAAATATAAAAGCTGAGAGGTAACACTTGCAGAAGCACTTAAGAGTTACATCTTCCCTTCAGAAAAATCTGATCCACTCAAATGGTACTCCTAGCTCTAGCTCATACCTAAATCCTTCTTACCAGAGTTTCATGATGCTTCAAGCACAATCCAGCTTACCGTGATGGAAGTATAAGCCTACAGTCAAGGCACCTGCTTTCACTCAGTTAAATAAGACACTATACAGCACGGACACTAGTCCACTCACTCAATACTACAGCTGCCCTGTTCGTTCTTAGCAAGAATGAGAACAACAATCTAACTACTTCTTTTATATTCATTACATCAGAGCAGCACATCTTACCGCAGCATTAAGAGATTCAAAGTGATGCCCCCAGAGGTCCTAGGAATTCACACAGGAGGGCACTGCATCAGAGGCAGCAAGTTGCTGCTCACCTTCGCATCACATCGATGTGTCCTCTGAGCACACAGATACTGTAGTTGGAACTTAACTTGAGATTTAAAAGACTACATGTGTACACCATTTTTGTTAACATGCTTTTGGTCCTATCTTACATAAGCAATAGAGCACAGAGAAATACCTAGGACAGCGCGTCAGGGCTTGAGGCTGTGGCATGTCAACACGGCACACCATCAAGGAAAAAAAGGGAAAACACTATCCTGAGAGGCAGTAGACTGGCAAGATTTGCCTGGGCACGATGTCACGTTTGTATGGCTATTTTGCTTTTGGTACTGTTCCTAGATGGCTCTGTATAGCACTCTACAGCTCACAGATCTGCCCATCGGTAACCCTGAATGCTGCACGTGAAGTTGCAGTGCCTCATTTCACTGCCGCCTGCTCTTGACACTGAGATTTGCAAGTCAACAGCATGATGTAATCTTTTAGTGAAAAAAATCCAAATATTTTTGTTATTGAAACAAAACTAAAAATGCATGCTTTAGGCAAGCCAACTAGAAGTTTTACAAGTACTATCAGGTAATAAGATACAGCAATTTCCTTAGGTGCTCTTCATTTACCCATTTTGGTCTTTGTTTATTGGCCTTCAGACATCAATATCCCAAAAGAAAAACATCACTCTGTTCAGATAATACTGTCCAATAAGTGCTAAGAATGAGAGATCAGATCAATCCTATATCCTCAATATCAAAGATTTCATTTCTAAGAAAGTCACCTTTCCCTGCACTCATTTTCATGAATAGTGCTTTAAGAGCCTTTAAGTGAATAAAGCACTAATGTAAATGGAACAAACATGAATTTATGAAATTAATTTCCCAGGCTAGCTACAATTTCATCTGACAGTTTCAAATGAAAATAAATAGAATTCTTACCACAATGTATTAAAAATTTAGAACAGTCATCCTCACTCCAGTTGGCTTTTAAGACAGAATGATGTGGGAGGGTTTTTAAAAAAAGCTTTCTTGCTTTTGTGGCAAACATCAGCATTTATGCCTGCCTGAGCAACAATGAACTCAATATTTTCAAAAAGAAAGACCAGTCTTAAAGTCTACTTTAGTTAATGCTGAAGTAATGGAGAAAACAGTATTAAATATTAATTCCATTCAAAAGCAGAATTGACCTGAGGAGATGTTACTAGCCACATAAATCCACATTACCACCATATAGCAGACATCTCAAGACTATTCATACTCCATAGATTGTTAGTTCTGTGTATTCATGAGCTAATGTTACAATACATTAGAAAGGACTGACAAATGAAACATAGCTTAGCTATTTTAAAAGCTGTATATGTCACTAAAACATCTCTCCTACATTGCTAATAAAGTAATAGCAATGTTGTTAATTGAATTTTCATACTTCAGCAATGAGACAAATTTAAAACTGGAGCATGTTCCTGTTTTTAAAGCATGCACATTGTACCTATGAAAGTCTTTACTGATTACTCGGAGTTGTTTTGAGACAATGGTATTTTATTTTAAATTATATAGGAAAGTACAATTATTTATAAGAAGAGTATGAGTTCATCTTCAACTTGTGCAAACTGTCATGTAAACAGAATGGAGACACTATCTCATGATCTTTCAAGAGACGATATAGAAAGTGCACAGAAAACTGCACTGAGCGCAAGAAATCTAATTAATATGAAAATTGTCCACACAAAAAAAGCTTCACCACAAATGAAGAATGAAAACAAAATTAATGTGATTTTGCCCACTGGCAGTTAACAGTCATACTCCACTGTAAAGCTTAATCCATTTTATTGCCATTGTCTTGCTGTAAGAGAACTCAGATTTATAAACAGATCAAGGTAAGTTTAAAATAAAAAGAATGTATTTCATGCTCTTCACTGTAGCACCTAGCAGATGTATGCACACGGTGTATCAAGGAGCAGCCCCCCATCCAGACTGCTCTTACCTCTGTAGTTCCTAGATACAGAAGTCACAAAACAGAACCTTCTGAAAATATTTTAATTCTTCAGTCAAATCAAGCATACATTAAATATAACAAAAGGAAAGGAAGATACTGAAGTGCTATGTAAGCATCAACAAATTACATTTGTGGAATATAAAATCATCATAAATTAACTAGCTAATTAAGTTACACATAAAGACTTACAGCGCCTTTGTCTGCATAGTCAAGAATGGCTGAAGAAAAAAGAACTATATCAAATATATTGATATAGGTCGGGTACAACAGTACAAAAAATTAAAGGCAGTGTTTAAGTCACTAATTCTGAAACTTTGCATCTTTCAACTAACACCAAATAGGCCATAATTAATTTGTACTTTAGAAATTAGAACTATTAGCATTTAGCAATTGTTTAAAAACTCACTAGAATCTTGTTGCAATTCTAATTAAAAAAGCTGAACTATGTACCCTTCAGTTCTCTTACAGATCTTCATTGGACAGCACTTTTTTTCCTTGCCTAGTTATCATTTCAGCATGCATATTCAAAACCATCTATGTTTTATTTCACAACATCAAATGATAAAAATTACCAAGTTACAGATCTAAAGGAAAGAAGCGTTAACTTTCAAAGTATACATAGTTCAAATAAAGCCAGTTTTTCAAGAAAACCATAAAGAAAAAAACCACCTTGTACATATAATTCTACGTGTTATTACACAGCTTCAAAAATTGAAGAAATTTGAATACTTACTACTCTACAGTGCTTATTATAGTAGCATACAAGCATACATCTACTTTAATATATATTAATAAGTCTTCCCACTTCACAGATGGGAACCAAGAGGGAAAAAATGGTTTGCTCAAATGAAGACTATAAAAGGATGGGAAACAAACACCCTATTACATAAGTGCTAGTCTGGCATCTTATTATTATTAGTTTCTTCTCCATTTAACCAAAACTGTGTTAGCTTTTGTATACTTAGAAGAGCTGAAGTCACTTAATTCTCTGGCAGAGGACACACAGCTCAACTGGACTTAAGCTGCGGCTTCCATCCTACCTCTGAGGATACAAGGCTAAACCAAAGAAAATAAGGTTAACACACACATTAACTTTCCCTTGAAGTCTAAAACAGTTTCCTAGCATACACCCAGTTGCCTCAGGAAAAAAATTAAGGCTTATACACTATAAAAGCCAGTAAGTCAGCTCAAGAGCCTCTGGTGCCAGACCAAAGCTCTAGTGACCAGACAAGGATTTGTTGATTCAGTTCAAGCCCCCAAACATTTATAATCACTGGGCCTTAATTTTCTGCGAACAGAAGGTCTGTACCAGAAGGCATTTGTAACTGCCTCTCTTTGCAGCCTTTTCTAAAAGTCTCTCTTAGGAGTCTCCATGTTTCTTAACATGAGCATCACCATACCTTGTCCTCTAAGTCCCTTTAAGACAGAGGCAAGAGCTTCACCTGTCTCTGCAAACAGGTGATGCTCTGGGGTCACCTGTCTGCAGCTGGGCTGGAAATGCCTCGCTTGCTATGGAACCCACTAGATGAGCAGATGGGTCTGGGTCAAGGCCATCAGCTTCAAAGCCAAATCATATATGGTGACAGAGACACAAAAACAAGGTTCCACAAAACTGGGTGAGCAAAATCAATCCTGAAGTGGGCAGTAAGGAAGAAAAATTGGTAGTTCCTCTGTCTTTTCCTGCCCACTATCATCTCCTCCAGCAACACAGCCCTCACCAGTGTTTTGCAACAGTCTGGGATTCATCCTAGCCCTTGATGAGCCTGTTCAGCTCAGCAATCCAACAAAAAGCTAATCCAGCAAAAGAGTGGGTTTCATCAGTTTTCCACGCAGAGTTGATTTACCAATCAGACAAGCACTGAACCAGCAAGAGAGAAATTACAGCAGCACACAGCCAGTAGTGGGACAGTCTTTTTCAGCAGCAAAGAGTTGGCGAAGCCCATCGTGCAGAACCTCATGTATAAAGCTCCAAAACAAAGAACCAATTCAGGAGTAGTCGTCACTATAGTATGTGCATTTCCTTCTTAAGGAGAAAGCCTGCCTTCAGAGTACAAACCGGTGTGTTGAGGGACCTGTACCATGTAATCTAACAGCTGCAAGATGGAACCTTGATTTTGAAACTGACATCACATCAAGGAGTGGTTGAGAAATTTTATGTTTCTTCAGAGACCAAATGAAGACAGCCTCAAATCTATACAATATCAGAAAAAACATGTTCTGCATGAACTTAGCTTAGATGTGACACTGGCACAGGGTTTTTTTTCTATTTAAGAAAAAAGCCTCAAGGCATCTGCAATTTAAATAATCATCTTCAAAAGGTGCATGAATCACCTTTCTTTTCAAATTATATTATTAAATGGTTTTTAATAGTGACAAAGATGCAAAAAACATCAAACACTTAATGGCAAAGTTCTATATACTATCAATGAACTGCTCTTAGGAAAGGAAAAAAAAGTGAATCCTTCTTTTCAGGAAGGCTAACACAGAATACAGAATTAATCCTGACAGCAAGAGCTACCAATTTGAAAACTATTCCATATAAATTTAATCATCTGATTTTGCTTTGCAACAGATGTAGGTACATACACTACACAAATATTAGTAACGTATTTCCTTTCTTGCCCTCTTACCTGCTCAAATGAAATGCTGATTCCTGTAAACATAAAAATGTGTAAAATAAAAAGGATTTTTGGCTTCCAAATTTAAGTTTCATTTACATAAACCACCAAAGATGCGAGCTAAGTAAAGCCGCATGGGCTGCCTTCTTTCTTTCTTCTCCTTGAGGGGGAGACACCAAAGTTGATGCCGTTATGAAATTTTATGAAAAATTACTAATTTTGTTCAAAACAAGGATGCTTTCCCTTCCTATTCTCCACTGTTCTAGCTTTGAAGAACGAAACATTTCCTTTGTTTCAAAAAAATTTTTTTTTAATGTAAAAAAAAAATTAAGAAGGTTACAGGCATTTTAAAAGGCAGAGACCATTAATGTAACTGACATTCATTGAGGCATGCTAGAAGTTCACAGTATGCTTGTTGACAAAACACAACACACCTTGGAAAAGTGCTACACAGAAAACTTCATAGGGGTACCTGCATTTCTCTCATGATTGAAATGCCTGACTGACTTCTCCATGCTCCTTTACAACCAGTACAGTACCAGTGCAGTTTTACAAAGCAACAGCCCTAAAAACCTAACTCTACAACCACTTACTCCTGAAGCATTACAGACAACATTACATTGTGCAGACAAAAACTGAATATGCCTGAAACCGATATGCTTAAATTTAAGTTTGTTTCAACCTACCTGAAATCTAGTCTACAGGAATAAGCAGTGTCTACACAATGCACATAAATCTAGTCGAGTACAGATATCATACAGAAAAAAGGACAAAATTTCAAAACTGACAACTGATTTTCTGCAGGCTCCATAAACACATTCCAAGAACAGAGCTGACTGCAAGATTGGTGTAAAAAAAGATAATCTGTGCAAAAGGCTGCATATATCACAGTAAAAAACACAACTGAGAAAAGATGACAGTATGTAGTTAACTGAGGTAGAGCATCAAAAAAACAGAGACAGAAGTATCACACTATGATATATATCATTTGAAGATGAAGCCAAGAACCTAAATAGGTGTCAAGAGTTACTGAACAGATTCAAGGAAAAGTTGAACACCTGGAGTTTCTCTGCTGCATCCTAGCTGGAGTATATCCTAGACGTGCCAGAAAGGAGGAAGCAGCTTAGTGTGACTGTTTCATTTAAAGAAGATAAAAAGACCGGGAAAACACAAAAACTGTCTAAAATATAAATGGATTTGCTCATCTGAAAGATTTGACAGTTTGTCACACCTAAGTCTGTAGTCTCTTTGCTCTTGCAAGCCATTCAAGAAAGTGATGAAGCCTAGAACACACACACACTACGCTCTTTTGTTCAGCAAGAGGTAATGACACAAGATGTTAGACCCACTCTTAAGAGCAGCTAAAACCCAGAATATGTAGGTTCACAACCTTGTAGGGCACATCAAAATACTTGCTTCTACACAAATATTTACCAGAATAAAATGCACATTTGATAACATTAATATATTGATAGCAGTAAACCAAAACACAGTTACTTGAAACAGATAGCACAAGAACACCCAGTAAAAACATCACATAAAATTTAAAAGGACTAGTACCAATCTGTCAGAACAGACTTTGTACTGCCTCTAGCGTATTGCTAAGGCACTCCCTTGACTATACACACAGCAAGGCAGCAAAGAGTCCATAGTCTAACACATGCTAGGTATCATGCTAGTGCAGCACAGACTTAAGTAAGCACAGGTTTCTATGTTTCTTAACACAACGTCAAATCAATCCCATTGCACTGGGGGCGAGGGGGTGGTGGAATAAAATAAAAACAAAATGAAAGAAATAATCCAGAAAGCATGAAACCAAGAAGTTCACAAGCCACGTAACAGTCTTCAGATACTCGCAGAGCAAAGGGAAAGGCACTCCCACAGCAGACCACAGCTGGTAGAGGACAACCGGTCACCCACAAGCCTGTCCCTCAGTCATGAGACTGGGTGAGCATGCAACTAAATCCCAGAGCAACATGGCTGTTGCCAGGTCCTGCTGGCTTGCTTGCTTACTTTCCGCACTTAGGGTTTCAGACTATCATAGTTCAACGCTAGCACTGGTTTTCTAGCAGCTGCATGACAGAGCTCAAGCACAGGAACCACTATGGATCTTTATGCAGACCAAGATTTAAGAAAGCTATAAAGCAGTCTGTCCCACCTTAGTATCAGACAGTCAATACTCTCCTCCTCGTAACGATTTCAGAAATTAGTTCAGTTGTGCTCCAGTAATATTAGTACACAAAGCCGGCGTTTAGATTAAACCTGCACATAAGCGGAGCAACTGCCAACACAAACTGAGAGAAAAACACACAAACGCAGGAAAACACTTGCAAGAGAGAACCTGTAACCGTACAAAGACGTTCAGACGATGTCTGCACCTTTACTACTAAAGGAAGAGACCAAGTTCTGATGAACTTGGATTAAGTAACTGTTATCCAAAAAAGCTGTTGTGCATCTAGCTTCAAGACAACAGTACTGGCAAGAGTAGTCATAGTCCAGTTAAAAATATTAACGAGGGGTTGTTTTTAAAGGTACAACAATCTCACTTTGCCAGTTTTTTACAGTTTACAAAGCCCTTTTCACAGTTTCATTATACTGTGGGTTGAGTCTGGGGAAACTCATATACAAAGAACAAATCAACGTAAGCACAAGTCAACATCTGAAAAG
The DNA here is from genome assembly GCF_023634155.1 of Falco peregrinus. Lineage (NCBI taxonomy): Eukaryota > Metazoa > Chordata > Aves > Falconiformes > Falconidae > Falco > Falco peregrinus. The sequence continues at coordinate 64,900,263 of NC_073726.1, forward strand.
CTGAAAGCCTTCCTTTCATCCTAAAACGTGGCAAGAAAACACCCATGTGTAACAATTACTATTAAGTAACACCGAGATACGCAACCTACTTTTGGCCAGCATTTTTCTACTGCCATTGAGGGGAAGAAAGAGAAAAATAAATAAAGGAAAAAACAACAGCGACACAAAACCCACACAACCATCGCTCCTCCGCCGCAAGCGCCGAGGGCCAGAGATGAAAGGCACAGGCGGCGGGACCGGCCGCACGATACCCCTCGGCGGCGGGCAGCCCTCCCCGGGCTCCGCTTTGTTCAGCCGCGCCGTGCGAGGCGCCGGTGCCGCTCCCGGCGTGCCGGGACACTCCGGGGCCGCGGGGCCCCGGCGGCAGCAGCAGCCGCCCCCGCTCCGCTCGGCCCGGCCCGACCGGGCCCTGCCGCCCCGCGCCGGCAGAGGGCGAGGCGGCCGTCTCGCCGGGAGCCTGTTTTTGTTACACGGGGGGTATTTAAATGTCCTGCTGTCAATCACAGGGCACTTCCTACACGGCCGGCAGCTCCCCGGCCGGCACGCCGCCGCCGGGGCTCCCCACATAATGGGGGCGGTCACTCGGGAGCCCCGCAGCCCTGGCCCGGCCGAGCCGCTGGAGCCGCGGGCCCCCAACTTGCTCCTTTGTTTAACTGCCCGTGAATCCCCACCGCCGCCGCCGCCTCCCCCCGCCCGCAGCCGGGGGCTGCCGCCGGGCCTTTATTATTCACACGCTCGGCTCCGCAAAACACACGCGAGTCGGCGGCGGCCGCTCGGGACCGGGCTGGAAACGTCAAAGCGTCGAGAAGAGCGGAGCGACCCTCCTCCGCCCCGCGCGCACCCAAACAAAACGCACGGCAGCCGGGAGCCCGGACCGGTCGGGGGGGAGCCCCGGCACCCGGCGCCGTGTCCCCCCCCGCACTTCTCCGCCAAGAGACCGCCCTGTCCCGGGAGAGACCCCCGGGGGGAGGGGGCGCGGGGGGAACACGACGCCTCCCCGAAGCCGGCTCAACTTCAGGGTGGCGCCGGCCCCGCCGGTGAGCCCCGCATCTGTTGCTCTTTCATAACCGGCCTCCCCCCGCCCGGCCCGGCCGCCCCTCGCAAACGCGAGCCCATGTGCCCAGGGACGGCAGCGCTGGCCGGCACCGGCCGCTGCCACCGCCGCGGGGGGGGAGCCGGAGCAGACAAGAGCCCGGTTTCCGCCACCACCACCACCCCCCCCCGCCCCCGTGCTGCCGCCGCGTAGCCATTGTCCCCCCGGCCGTCACCGGGGGGAGGGTGACTGCCACCGCCTGTGCCCAGTGGCCGGCCGACCCGGCGCCCCTGCCCCCGCGCCGCCCGGCCCCGCGCGGCTCCCAGCGCCTACCTGCCGTGAAACCAGTCCTTGCAGATGTCGCACTCGATCATGAAGCGGCTCACGTCGTAGGGCTCCCGGCACACGCAGTACACAGGAGTCGCGGCAGCCGCCACCGCTCCAGCCATCTTTAAAGAACTCACTGACTGAGGCGCCCGCCCGCTCCCCCTCCCCCTGCCGCGGCCGGCGGCACCAATAACAACAGCGCGCGTGCCAGCCCCACACGCCGCGCGCGCCCCGCTGCCGGCAGGCAGGCACGGGCAGGCGGCGCGGGAGCGAGCGGACAACAGCGCGCGGGGGCGCGCGCACGTGCGTCACCCGGCCCCCGCGGAGGCGGGGGAAGGAGGAGGAGGAGGAGGAGGAGGAGGAGGAGGAGGGGGACCGCCCCCCCGTGCCCTCCCCGCCCGGCGGCCCTCCCTCCGCGCCTGCGCCCCGCCGAGAGCCCGCGCCCCACCCCCCACCCCGGCCCGGCCCGGCCCGGCCCGGCCGCCTCGCCGAGCGGCCGGCACTGAGCGTGCGCGGGAGCAGCGGGCTGCCATTGGGGGCGGGGAGGGGGGCGCACGTGCCACCGCCCGCCCCTCCCGCCGCGGGGCGGGGCGCGGGGAGGCACGCGCTGGCCCTGCCCTTCTCCTCCCCCGGGCGGTGTCACGCGGGAGGGGGAGGGGCAGGGTGCCGCGAGGACACGGGCAGCGAGAGGGCGGGCCGCGGCGCGCGCCACCTCCCCCTTATGTAAGCGCGGCGGCGGAAGCGCCCGAGCAATGCCGAAGGCGGCCGAAGGCCCGGTGGGGGGGGTCGGGGGCTCTGCTGCGGGGCCGCTGCGGCGGCGCGGTGCCTCCGGCGTGGGGTTCTCCCGCAGGCACCGCCGGCCTCGGCCGGGGGCCGCTGTTAGGGAGCGGGAGGGCAGGCCGGAGAGGGCTCTGCTGCCCGCCTGAGACCCCGCTGCGGCGGGCACTGCCGAGCGGCTGGAGGTGCTTGGTGGGAGCAGGTGTCCGGCAGTACCGCCGCCGCCGGGGCCCGTGCTGCCGGCTCCGCCCTGGGTCCGGCCGTGGGACCCGCGCAGGCCTGCCCGGGGGGGCTTCTCCTTCGCGTGTAACTCCGCTCTTCCCAAGTAGCGTCAGGGAAAGTGCCTGAAGGCCTGGCCGGAGGGGGCAGGGCGATGCAGTAGCCTCCGCTCGCCGCGGTTCTCGAAGACGGTTTTTCCGCCGGGGCACGGGCCGGTGCCACACGGTGTGCTGCCGCGGGCACAGCCGCCCTTTTTGCTAGGGGCGCCTCAGGCAAGCGGCACACCTGGCGTGGTGGAGCCCGTGGACAGGCCGGTGTTTCCATGCTGGTGAGCTGGGGCTCGCAGTCCGTTTGTTTTTTTTCAAGCTCTCTGCATGTTACATGGCAGTTCCATTCCATGCCATCACCCTTTCTTTCAGGACGCAAAAGTAACACTGATGCATTCGTTATGTGTCATCAAGAACAAAAAAGTAGAGCTTAAAATGGAGGGGGTTTTCATCTTTTTTCATTTCTTCACTGTTGGCAGGCAGATCCTCAAGAACCTATGGAGATTATGTTACATAAGGGAATGGGGAGTCCTGCCCTCCACACTGAACGCACCAATTTAAAAGCGAAACAACAAATGTAAAATGCATGTTATGGTGATCATAACTGTAATAGACTAACCGTGCATACAGCATTATAATTTTACATCCCATGCCCTTAACCACTGGTAGCCACCAAAAAAAACCATACACTACATTTGCTTGGCAGGGGGAAGCTCAGAAGTAAATGTTTCCTTTCCAGGCTGTTATTGTGAAGCTAGCTAATGTTAACATTTATATAAGACAGCAACACGAGATGATGATTTGACAGCAAAGAACTGCAAAACAAATAAATCCAGCACACAGGCTACGTGACCAAATGGAGAAGTAAAGGAAATTTAAAGGACATCTTCAAGAAATACCAGATTCTCGGACCAAACCCTGACCTATTTAGAAAGTGCTCAGAGTTCTGACCTGCAGGATGTTGTTAGTGGGTGCTTTGGTACTCTTGTTTTCCAACACATCTCACTATTTCAGCAACTCAGAATGTGGCCGCAGACACACCAGTCCTCTAAAAAGCTGTTAAGCTTAAGAGGGGTAAAGTAACAAATGATGATTTCATGGTTTCTGGAAATAACACATACCAAGAGGCTTTCTCATGAAAAATACTGTTTTCCTTTATTAATCTTATTCAAAAGCACACCCAGAAAGATGCATATTAATGGCAGAGCCTGCAAGCTCTTGCAGAAACAATTACAGGTAATACAATAACTACAAAGAGACAATCATTCAGGTTAAAGTTCTTATTCTGCATTTGTGCAACAAAGCATCAGTAAGCGTATGTAGCCATGCTGGAGTCTGAAAATGAGCAATTCCTTGCTCCTTTATTTGCTGTTTCTTAGGCTGACACATGGCGAGTTTTATCTTGAAATTGCAGTTACCAGCTGCAGTGGTGCCTTTATCCAAAAGTGGCCATAAAAACACACACATATTGTGCTTCAGGAGGTGTCTGCAAATGACGAAACCCTTAATCACCTTCATAAAGCACTCCGATGGGTATTCCTGTAAGAGAGGGGTGTGACGCTGCCTAATGGGCGTTATGTGGGGAGAAGACCTTGTTTTGTTCAGGGTGAGCCCAGTGTTACTGGGCTGGACAAGGAAGTTTTCACTTGACAGAGAAGAAAGTTGCCCAATGATGAGAGTGCAAAGAACGAGGAAGCAGGCTGGTCTCAGCACTCTGTGGGGACCTTCCCTTCACCAACCTCGATTACTGCAACAAACTTAGTTTTTTTGGAAAAGAAAGAAGTTGCGACCTTAAGCATGCAAAGCAAAGCTCACCATTTAATAAGCACTTTGTCTACTGCCAGAAACAACATCCTTTTGTTGTTGTAATTTATTTCAGAATAAGGTGTGTTGGTGATACAGTCTGCTGTAGGTACTCCTTCAGCAGGTGGGGAATACCGACTTCATCTGTTGCAAAAAAGAAGCATAACCAGCTCCACCTCCCTCTTGTTCTAATCTGCTCTCTGACATCTTTTCTCTTTCCAAGCTTTCTTTCCAACTATACTAAACAATATTTAAATGTGACACAGCAAAAGTTCAGAAAAGCCAAAGACCACACACTGTAAGGGTTACAAAACCACTTTTAGTAAGTATTCTTTGCAGAAACTTGTGGAGCTTTTATATGACAGTCTTATTAAATGCCATTTAGAAACAAAACATGCAATACCAACTTTGAATACAAATAAATAAATGAAGCAAGTGTCAAGCCCAACCCAAAGCAAGCTCATTATTCACAGCAAGAAGTTGACACCTGAAGAGACCTGGGGCCATAGCACTTTCATTCCTCAGCTCCCAACCAGGAAAACATGCCAACATGAAATATGGGGTGCAGGGCGTCTTGTAATAAGCAACCTCATGTTCATGTGCTTGGCCCCTTGGATGCGCTCTGACTGCCGAAAGCAGGCAAGGCAGCAGTGCCACAGGGCTGGGGAGGGCTGAAGAACTAGCGCTGGAGCAGCAAGTAGCTCTGGAGACCCAGACTTGGGTCAAGGACCGAGGACGGTGATGAAGAACCAGTGGAAAGGCAATGAGAAGTAAGCAGGTAGGGTCAATGAAGCTTAAGAAAGGAGCAGGGTCACTGGAACACATTGGCCATTCTCAGGCTGTTCTAATCATCCCTAACCCAGCGCTGCTTCTCTGTGATCATCTCCCTGCTGTCTCACTGATGTACAGACACTGTCATATTCCCCCTTGGCCCATGCTCTAGGTTGCACCCGTCCTACCATCCCCTCAGCAGCTGGAGCAAGCCAGTTCATCCTTCAAGCCATGCCCAAACAAAATCTTTGCACCTTAATCTCCACCAAAATGTGCCCTGCCCTATTGAGCACAACCCTTGACAAACACAGCTTCCAACCTCTACACCCAGCAAGCCCCACTGGCTGCCCCCAGCCCCGTACCTGGACTCCAGCAAAGACCTTGGAAACACAGTCAGGAGGGTGGGGGCTGGCAGGGGTGGAGGACTCCAGCACTCAGAGGTACAGGCCCATATGTAAAGCGCATCAGGTCTGTAGACACGAAAGTCAAGGTTGGGGACTGGGGCATCAAGGACTAAAGAGCACACCACCTCTTTCTTTGCTCCTCAGGGCAAGCCTGGGTGCTGGTACTCACCAAGGCAGAAGGCTTGGGGTTATGTTTGAAGGGGTGTTGGCTGATAGTTTATGGTTAAGGCTGGAATCAGACTTCGGGGGAAAAAGGGCTGAAAGTGTAGGATTATTCCTGAATAATGTGAGGATTGAAGAGATATTATAAGGTCTGGTGCCCAGTTCTTACCATTCTGGGACAGGGCTGCAAAGGCACTTGAGCTAACCAAATCAAATCACTTCCTGTGAGGTCTGGAGGGACAATGGATGTGCTCAACCTTAAGTTTGGAGTTAGTTATTACCATGGGTGGGCAGCAGAGGCTAGAGAAAATGTCAGGAATAGGGAGTAGATCTTAGTACTGAGGAACTAGAACAATAGGAAAATTATACAGTCCCCTAGAACTACAATACATGCTTATGCACATAGCTTATAATTAGCTATGGGTGAGGTATGGCTCTCTGTTGTATGGGCCAGTATAGAGTTGGGATCATAGTGGGGTTTGGGTCACAGTGCTAAGTACAGGTCACGTTAGCCAAGGCCATTGCTAGCGGTTGAGCGTGGGAATTTTTCTGTGGTTGAAGTTACTGTTACAGTTGCTGTTACAGATCAAAAAAAGCAGGGTGTATGCAATTCATTTCACCCTGCATGCTCTACAGAATACATCTATAAGGCAGAACATCTTCTGATCTCCCAAAAGACAACCTTTGCCATACAGCATCCTTCACCCACAAGTCTGTTATTGTCTAGGCATTCCCAGATCTTCAGCAAGGTTTATGGTGGGCTGAGGGCTGGTATCACCAGGGAAAAATGGTTTATCAGTGGCCCTAGGATGCTGGGCTATGATTACAGGTAAGGGTCTTAGCAAGCAACCTGTTCTTGCTTGCTAAGTCAAGGTTGCTTGCTAAGTCAAGGACATGACTACCAGCACTCTGCTCAGCAGCAGAGAAGAGGGTGTGGGAGAAGAGGGCACTCACCATTGCAAAATAAAAGCGTCCACAGCCCATGCCTGGCCTCATGCATCTCTCAATCACATGCCATACACTGTACATGGCATAAAGGGAAGATAAAGAAGGGGGAGTGTGGCAGGGAGGTTTCCAGCAGGGAGAAAGTGAAATTTTCTGGGACTTCTGTGTCAGCTCTGAGTACTGGCTGAACCACATACATGTATCCACAAATATGCCTACTTGTCTCTTGGGAGGAGGGGGAGAACTCACAACCATCGCTCAGAGGCCAGTGGCTCTCACCCAGCAGCGCACGGCTGGTTGAACTAATAGCAGAGATGATACTCAGCAGCCAAAGAGATCACCCAGCAGTAACTGAGACTAGGGAGAATCAGAAAGAAAAATCAGACATTTATGGACCTTTCCAGAATAACAAAAATAATCAGATAAATTGTTGGGAAAACATGGGGGCAGAGGTAGTTTTCAAATGTTCGGCCATTTCTTCATTGTATTTTTGTACATTTTGGCAAAGCACTCATTTTTAAAATTAATTGCTTATTTTCACATCAAGAAGCTTAAGGCTGCCAAAAAGCAAAGCTCCAGACTAGAAAAGCATTCCAGTTCTCTGCATGAAACTGCCTGAAGTATACCCAGAATTGGCAATATGATCTTTGCATCTGCAGAGAAAATACTGAGTCATGTTGTCAGCCCACACACATCTAACAAAAATAAAAGCAGCCCAATGATTCAAGATTCACCCACTCGTCATTTAGAGAAAACACAAGTCATTCAGTCATGCCTTATGCTTCAGAGACCTTTAGAAAACACCCAGTGTAGGGAACATTCGCCCACATCGTTCCCACACACCATTTCGAACCAGCGATGTCATCTGTAACTCGTGGGTCTGGGTGACGTTTGGTTCAGCATCCTTGGAGGAAGTTGCTGAGGCTTAAAGGTTTCTGCTGAAAATGCGACATGATAGCTGCAGCCTCAGCAACGCTGAAATGGTGTGCATGGCCTGAATCCCTGAAGGAGGCAGGGAAGTGTCCTGTGCTTCATTGCATGAAAGGTCTGACAAACTTAAGCCATAGTTTGTATAAGATGCTACCGTACTCTTCATTCAAGGGTTAATCCTGTACTGAAGCATTAGCTCTCCCCATGCTGAGCTCCCCAATCACTTGGCATACATTAGACCAGGAAGTATTTGCACAAACATCAAGGTTTGGGGAATTACCCAGGAAATCCTCCTCCTTTTACCCCTTCCCACGTTATTGTCCCCTAGCAAGAAAAAGCAGGTTCCTGCATTTCACCCAGCTGCTGGCAATCTCTCTTCCTCCTTCAGTGCTAAAAGCTGCTTGAAGTATTAACGGCTGAACGTGGATGTGCGGCAGCCAGCCCAGCTCATGACGGAGCAGGAGACGTCACTGCACGAAGGACACAGAGTTACACGGTCTCTGTGGTGCTGAAAGCAGCGCTGGAAACTTGTCAGGAGCCCAAAGGCCAGAGCTAATTTGTATTTTCTTTTACACAGCATGATTTCAATCAGAGCAAAAAGCACCCGGTTGTGGTTTATGTACAGAGTGTTACAAGTAGAGACAAGTTAACAGAACAACTAGGGGCAGGATGCACTCCAAGGGTAGCTCAGGGAGGAACGTTAGACAGGGAAAGGAACAGCAGGCAAGTCTCCTACACCCAATTTATCAGCATCTCCTTGATTCTTCAGGAAGGCCATGAGCTACGAAGCAAGAGGCTAAGAAACAACATCATCAAAATGCTGTGATTGCCTAATTGTCTTTATAAGAAGGAAGAAGAAGAAAAGAATAAAAGAGACTTGCAAAAAGTTTGAGGACAATCTTATTTGAAAAAGCTCTTCCCAGAAGTTCTGGATGTGTCACCAAGTAAAACATGGCATTCAAGAAACCCGTCTCACTTGCAGCCAATATTTGATGGCAGTCAAGTCCGGGTGACCTCTAACATAAGCTGCTCTGGCTTCAGCTGCAAACAGGTGTGTGCGAGTTCCCCTTTAGAACCGGTTTTCTGCCTCGCTGAGAGCAGACAGCGCAAAGGGCTGGCACAGCCCCGAGCACCGCTCTTCCCAACGCAGGCTCCCCTCCAGCACCCTTTCCACGCTGTGATAGCCGGAGAGCAGGAGTTGCAAGCCAGGTACTCATTCAGTCACCTCACCCCAACCAGGATCACAGCCATGCCCCCTTCCCAGGACACAGCACTGGGGTGCACCCTTGCATGCTGCCAAAAGGCGCCAGAGAGGGAGCAGAACAGGAGGCTAACAGGAGAGTAAATATACCTTGACATTTCTTCATTTGTTTGTTTTGTAGTTCCAGTAGTTTACTGGAAACCATGAGGTGGGGTTTGATGCCTGGAGAAAGTCCTTGTTTTCAGCCTTCCTATCTTTAGTTGCTGGGAATAAATGCTCCTTTCCCCCTCAGTTCAGCTTTATTCCTTGACAGCTAAGAAAAAGAAAAACAAAACCAAAAATAAAATTAAAAAAACCCCAATAAATAAAACCTTGCACTTTTGCTCTGGAGCATGGTATTGTTGCATGGTGTTGTTCAATGTATAGTTCAGGACGGGATGAACTGCATGTTAGAGATATAAAAGGAAAGCTGTCAGACAAGCTCATCTGTAGGTTCCTTCATTCAGTCCAACAAACCCGACTACGGAGCTTTATCCCACCAGCTAGCCCTTTCTATTGTAGCCCCTGAAAGCAGCACCCTCTCTGCTCTTATCCCTCCTCCATGTGCTCCTTCAACCCCCTCCCCCATGCACATTTGTCCCCCTGACTCAAACAGCTCCCCAAGGAGTTCAGGCACTACCGATGCTTGGGGATGGGGAAAAGGGAAGACAGAGTCGGCTGAATGGGCAGACAATCCTATTTGCACCCCAGCATGTACAATCCGGGTCTTTGTCAGCATGATGGACACTCCGTCCCGTTTGTTTTCCTTCCCTGGTATTACCATATGCACCCTTTTCACGTGAGCACTATCAAATGCTGTACCTGAATCAGCCTTTTCGAGACAGAAGCTGACTGCTGCCTGGCTAATATCTGTCCACCACCTGTGTATTTACTTTGTTCAAAAATTATAGCCAGTCATAAAATCTAGAGTAAAATCTACAGCTGCCATTTAAAAAAAAAAAGGCACCAAAAAGGCTTTTCTGTGCTGGATTTCTGATGCCAGTTAAGGCACTGGGTGGAAGTGTTTTCACTTGCATGAGCAGCCCGTTGTGACTGGAGCACAATTGCTCCTGCACTTCGGGGCGTGTGTTTGGGAAGCTGCCTGCCTGCCTGCCTTCCCTGTGCAGCCTCATGCTGCAGGGACACGCACTGATGCGCAGGTGTCAGCTGGTCCCACCTGGCATCACCCTGGACGGACAGACACCCAGGACGGGAAGGACATCGGGGCAAAGGTGCAAAGTGCTTTTGCGGCTCGGGGTGGCGGTGGCAGCCGCCAGAGTGGCACCAGCAGGGCCCCAGGCCTGGCAGACAATAGCTCTGTCCCTGCTCTCTCTCCCTCCCAGCCGCATCTGTAGTCCCCAAGACGGAGGAGTCTCATGAATCAAGTCAAACACCCAGTGACAGGCTGGAGAAATCCATTAATATGCACCCGCCGCAGCACGTCGCCAGCCCCCTGCCTCGCACGCCGCTCACCTGCCTGTCTCACCCCTGGCAGGCAGCGCGGGAACAAAGGAGCAGGGGAGGACAGCACCGAAGCGGAGGGAGGCAGCAGCTGGAGACAAAGCTCATTCTCTGGCCGCCATGGGTGTGAGGAATGCTCCCGCTCGCCCTATTGTCTGGGGTCCTTTGTGCTTCTCCACCCCCCCAGTCCCCAACTGCACAGGCAGAAATATTGGGAGCAGGACAGAAACGGCTTTGTTGGAGGAAGCCCTCGCGTGCGAAAAGCCTCCTGCCCTGGCCCTGCCGTACGTGCCTGTCTGGCACACGGCTGTGCCCCTGCTGCCCCAGAGCGCAGGTAGGGAGCAGGGGGCTGCGCACAGGCAGATGCACCCCAGGGGGTTGTTATTCTAAACCTACAGGGCACCTGGCGGCCCCTCCTGAGGGTCGCCTGCTCCTTCCAGAGATTTGGCCCTGTGACACCTGTGGGAGATGAGGAATGGTCACCTGGTCCTGCGGGGGGGGAGCAGTAGGGCTGCCCTCCCCCCACACCACCAATACAGGGCCAGCAAGCCCTGCTAGGCTGCACTAGGGAGCAGATCTGGCAGCAATGACTGGTGTACACTGAGCACCCACCACGCTCCACCGCATCCCTCCCGGCCTCAGGAGCGGCACAGATGCCTCTGCCAAACCTCTGCTGCTTTGTCAAGTGGCAGCCGTGGCCCGCTCTGTGCGAGCCACATCTGTGGCTGCAGCATTACAGCCCCTCAGGTCCTGCAGGGCTGGTGGCAGGACCCAGGTTCCCCTGTTTCAGGGCAGAACCATTAACTGCCAAGCCCCTGGGGGTCAGTCCCCAGCTGCAGCACACTGCTTGCCTCTTCTCCCACCACCCCTGCAAGCTGGCATTGGAGGCACCAGATGAAGAGAAGCCGGGTCCTTCCAATGTAGGGAGCAGGGTGACCCTGTGACACCCGTGCCACCGCCCAAGGGACTACAATGCTGCCTGGCCCCACGGCAGCTGCAGCACATAGGCCAGCTCTAGCAAGCAACCACAGAGAGGTACTGCTCATCCAGGCATGGCACACTGGCTCACGTAGTCCCTGCCCTGGCCACCCTCAGCTGTCTCATACCTCCCCATTGGCACTGCTTGCACAAGCAACCTTAGCCACACACAGAAACAACAGCAAGGTGGGTATCCTTCAGACAATACGACCAATGGGACATAAGCAAAGAAATAAAATAAGGTCCAAACCCAAGGGAAAAGCTTGCTCCTGAGGGTGGCACCTGGGACCACAAAGGAGCTCCGGCACGTGCCCGCTTCACTGCCAGGAGGCAGTGCCAGGCGCTCCGGAGCAGAGAACGACAGGGTCCAGGAATGAGCCAGGCAACTTACTGTATGGAGGCTGCTGATGGAGCCTGAAGTGTCTATAAGGGTGACTATATGGGTGAGCATAAGGGACAGGAATGGTAAGGAGGCAGCTGTACACATACAGCTAAAGAGAGCATTTGTCAGTTTTTTGCTGGAAAAACGGCTTCTGGCATTTTCTGGTACTAAGAAGTGCACATCGAAGAGGAAGGCTGTATCCAAAGTTCAGTTTCTCTTCCTATTTGTTGTTGTATTTGGTGTAGTTAAAATAAATTCTATGTAATTGTTGCAAAAAAAGCTCCTAGGGCCATCAACAAGAAGGTCTCCAAACAAGCCTTGTTCAGGAATACGTTTTTGCTAAACTGTAAAATTCCTACTTTAGGAAAAAAAAACCAAACCCAAAAGTAGAAACCATGATATCTAAACAGCATTGCTTCCTTCTTTGGGTTTTGCACTTCACAGTGAAGCTTCAGCAGCTCTTGTAAAGTATACTTGTGCTTTATAAGCAGGAATCATACTGAGTTCAGTGGACAGGAGATTCCCAGCAACTACTAAGTCTCAGAAGCAAGGCAGTCATTCCCAAAGCCACCAACTAAGAAAAGACTTCAACGGCAGATAAAGCAAAAAGCCATATAAAGCAAAAGGCCTTTAACTTGGGCTATGAAAAGTCAGAGAAAAGAGAAAGACTGGAGGTGGACAGTGCGTCGGTGGCAGAGCTCCCGGCCTCTTTTCTCCATGGCTCTTCCATGACACCTCCCTGCTTCCCCGGGCAGATGGGGACATGGCAGCTCTGCTCCCCCGAGCCTCGGGCCTGCACCATGCTGCAGTTCCTGCACAGCCACATTTCAGCAGCTGGTTGCACCAGCCCAGAGCTGAATTAAAGTGACTAAGAGAGCCGTCCTGGCATCCAAGCTGGAGAGGCTGCCTGAGTTAATGAAGCCGATGCAAATGGGATGGGGTGTAACGAGGTGCCTCTGACTGAAAAGCAGGGAACTTCCCCCAGGCTGCCTTCAGCTCCTGCAGAGCACTTGGGTCAGTTTGTAACTTATTAACGCCAACACTCGCACGATCAAAGTTCAGCACATGTTTAGTTGCTCTTCTGGAACAGCGGACTTGAAAAGCCTATCACGCAGGTTTCCTAGGAATAAAAGAGATGTCCACAGAAAACATCCCCTACTCCATCTGCCCAGAGACCTCCACTGCACCGCTGTGCGTTTGGGTCGTGAGACACCGTTCATTCACCACCCGGCACCTGAGGAGCCGGCTCTGCCCAGCTGCTCGCCCGTCTCCATCAGGCCACGGCTCCCTCCTCTCACCGTGAACAACCTTTGCACCCCAGCAAAGCCTGAGAGGGTCCCTGGGTTTAGGAGGGAATTCTCTGCCAGGAAGGCAGATTTATTTGCTTTCTGGTGAGATGAGTGTGCTGTTGGCACACGCACTGCATGTTGTGTGTCCCCTGCAGCTGGAACTTAACCCTAATCTAAATTACACCTCCAGTGCCCTAATTTAAAGAAGTGTTCAATAGACTATGCAACTCGGAAAATGAATTGCTTTGCCACTGGACAAGCAGAGATGGGTAATGGAGTCAGCGTTGCACCTCAGCATCAGATGAGAGCAGTGAGAGTCATGTGCAAGGGGACCACTGTGATTCCTGCAGCCAGTCTATTGTCAAGCCATTAAGCCCACTCAAGCCAGGTCACCTCCAAAAGAAACTTCAAGATCCCAGGGGTGATTTTCTGTCCGCTGCCTGCTGTGCTGACCACTGCTCCCGAGGAGCCGTTCCTTCAGAGGCAGAGGAAGGGAGAGCAGCCCTGGCAGACGTGGACATGGTCACCCCACTGGTGGGCAGAAAACACCCCACTGGAGGCAGCGAGGGCACGTGCAAAGGAGCTCCACGAAAGGCACAGAGGAAAGAAGAATCTTATGAACCAAAGCAGAAAGGAAGGTGAGAGCCCATCACTGATAAAACCAGAAAGAGAAGCGCTGATGGATGGCACTGCAAATGTAGTCTTTCATAGGTTTCACTGGGCAGGGTAACACCAGAAAGAAAATCAAAGCAACAGAGAAGCTGAGCAGGTGGCATGCTTTGAATCCTGGGTGGCCTGGGATCAGCACTACTTACCCCAGCATACGCCTGTTGCAGCAACCAAGTTGCCCAGTGAAAAGGGGTCACACAGAAATTATAACCACCTCCCCAGCAGCGGAGCAGCCAAACACCCGCTGCTACCCCCAGCTTCCCTGCAGGCTCACAAGCAAAAGAGCCAAACATGTTTCATTTACTTTGCAGCTGCTGCCCAAACCAGTGTGGTAACTGCGCTGGACCTGATACCCAAGAAGCAAACCTACACTGACTTAAAGGATGATGCAAAAGCATGCTTGCTTGCTTATCCAAACCTGTAGATGTCCAGAGAGCATATAGCTCTCTGGTTTAAAGTATTTTCATTTGGATACTTTATAATGAACAGTATCTGTGAATTATTCTTTGTAAGTATCTGTGCTCCCTGAAGGTCAGAGTTAAGAACGTCCAAGTAAAGTTACTGGAAACATTCCTCATTTCTGAGCATTTTATTGGAGCGATCAGTGATTTATCAACCACTTCTGGCACCGGCTGTGAACATGCAACTATTGCTTACTCTGACCCACAGAGTGCCACTATTTTAGCCCTATTAGAAGCAAGATGTTCGTTGCTATTCAGATGGTACCAGCGCCTATTGCCAGACCTGCAAGGACACACCATTTGCCACCTTTTAATCAAAGGCCAGGTTTTGAGGGAATGAAGTTCAGAGCTGATTTCTTACTGTGTATTGAAAGGCACCACTGAAAAATTCACTACATTCCCAAGTGTACTTCGTGTCTGGTGGGAGCAGGCATCCCTTCTCCCTCATGTCTGCAGAAGCAAATACAATTGAAGAAAGGAACAAAGTTCCACTTCTGCAGACACTTACCAGAAGAAATAGTGCATTTTGGCCATCACAATAATTTGTTTTCCCTGCAAAGACATAAAGTCCCTGCTGCTCAGTGACTGAGGAGGAGGGAAAGGGAAACCTTGACTGCAAAGAGGAACCCAGTCTCTGGGAAACAGGCAAAGAGGATGCTGTTAAACATTTCAGGAAACACTAGGGGAAAGATGGGGACAACCAGAAGCTTTGAAAGTTTTGATTTCGCCAAGATAATGAACTGCCTGTTCTAACTAGAGGAGAAATAGCCTGTAAGGCCTCTCTCCTGGAGAGGTTTCCCCTACAGCATTCAGCACTGTAAAGGGCTGTAGAGGAGGGAACACTCTTGGCTGGATTAATATACAAGGTAAAATTATTTTTTTTTTCCCCGGAGGAATTAAACTAGACTCATGTCCTTGCTTCCCTGGCGTTGATAAAGAGTGTTTGAAACCCTCCTGCTTGCACAAGCAGGGCAGGAGCATCTCCTGCTCCAGGAGCACAGGCGCTGCCAAGCCCAGGACCACCCCAGGAACTGGGGAATTGCCCAAGCAGCGTCTTTGTGGGAGAACTTAAATACTTCAGATTCCCTTTTCAACCAGGCTGCTTAAGCTTTGGATCTGTTTTTGTTAAAGCCTTCTTATTTTAATTAAGAAAGTCCTTGTTGAAATGCAGTACCCTGCCCCTTTGGTTACCATTAACATGTGTCTGCTGAGATCACCAGCAAGCCTTCAAGATGCAGCAAGGCTGAACTTCAGTCGTTCTCAAGGAGTAATAAAAACCCTTTAAATGTAGCATGGGAGAAAGATCATAGCCTCAGCAAACGGAGGATCCAAAAAACCCTGAGAAACTCACATTCTGGGTCAATAGCAGCCTCACGAAGCACAGGAAGGGGAGTGCAAAGCTCTGTCTTGGGATGGTATAACAGCAGGCATCAGCGCAGGCTGGGAGCAGGCTGGCTGAGTAGTCACCCAGCTGAAAGGGACCCGGGAGTTACAGGCATGCCAGGCTGTGAGAGTTAGCAGTGTGCTCGCATCACAAACACCACAAACCGCAGAGCGGGCAATGTCAGAGGCAGTGTGGCCAGCAGGCCAAGGGGAGGTGATAATTCAACACTGCTAAGGCTGCACCTGGAACTGAGCTGGAACAGTGGGCTACATCAATATTATAAGCCCCAGAGCAGAGTTAGGGCTTCCTGGAAAATCCATTCATTTTGATTATCAGGTGAGAGAAAAAAAAAAAAAGGAGGAAAACAAAAAACACCCCGGAAGTGACAATTTCCTCCCAGTACCCCTGTCTATAAATGGCTCTACATGACCACATTTAGGATGCGTATCTGAGAAAGCAAGATTCTCTTCTAAAGAAAAGTTTCTTGTAGGAAGAAGACTTGAAAAAGGGAACCAAGCTCTGTGCTGTTCAGAGCACAAGGCCGCGCTGCTGGCACCCTCCCTGCCTGCAGGATGTAAGGAAAGGACAGAAGCCGGGGGGGGGGTTAAATATCAAACAGATTGCTGACAACCTTCCTGCTCTCCTACAACCCTAGAGCATCACAGCAGGATTCATTTGAGGTGGCATGGACTAATAGGTGGTTTTGACAGGGTAAGGTGGAGAAGATCAAATAGGAGAAAATACGGCTGCACTGAACTGGCTGCGAAATCCTTGATACCCTTTGGAGAAACGCATTGCTTTTAGCCGCCGGGTGCCCACCACCAGTGCAAGCCCAGTAGGTAAATAGACACAGGCGGTGTTTGCAGCAGAAAGCTTAACCAGAAAATAATTTTATCTGTCCGGAGCAGGCGCCTGCCTGGGGCAGCTGGGAGACCTCTCTAGCAATCAAACACTGACACCACTTAAGGTCTAACCTGCTCATGTTGCCTACTGCTTCTGTGCTCTTACAGCTCCTGTGCTGGCTGGGGGCTGGTTTTCACTGCTGGAAACAGAGACATCCATCTGCATTGACCAAAAAGGAGTGTTCAGCAACAACTATTAAAGGCAACTGCTGCCCAAGCAGCACCAACAAGCATTTGGCCTGGCCAGGCTGAAAATATTACAGTTCAAGTAGGCAAGACCCCCTGCTTAGTCCAAGGGGAACAGCCCTCAGTTCAACAATTTGGGCACTTCCACATAGCCTGTAAATCTCAGTTGCTTGACTGCTGCTCATGGATATTTATCCTCCCCTCTCTTCTCGCCTCCCATCCCTCTGTGAGCATGCTGTCCCTCCAGCAGAGAACAAAGTTTTTTTCTGGAGAACATCAGTAGTTCCCCACAAGACCTCCCAGACACCAGAGGTGATGGACAGCAAGATAGCCAAGCCTAATCCCCACATGCTATGTGGGTTTTTTTAATCCTATTCCCTTCCTTTTACAGTTTAAGTGGGAGAGACTCAGGCTAGATCTCAGTCTCCATCTGCAGCCTGGGATTATGATCTGAAGCATAATATTTCTTTATGAGCAAATTATCACCGAGACTTCAATGCGCTGTTGGCCTTTTAAAAAACTAAGTGTTTAGTATTTTTATTTCTTTCTGCTTTGCAGTTTATGGCTCCCATAAATCAGGTGACAGGCTGTGGTGCAGAGGGCTGATCTGATCTGTGGGAATGAGAAAACAGGCAGGAGAAGGGAACACCGGCTGAGTCCTTAACCAGGGGATTTCTGCTCCCTGCTGTAAGCATCCCCATGGGAGAGGCAGGGTGCTGCCCACCTGAGGCAACGCTAACACCATGCCAGCCCTTTCTTCTCTGACGCTAGGTTAAAAAAAATCTTATTTCTTCTATGCTGCATCATGTACTTGTAAAACATGAAAAACAACTTCTTTCTTTCACAGGAGCAAGAGCAGTGATAAATCCATTAACAGTTCACAAACTGTCCCATCAGTACAGGAATTAGAGCTATGCGGGGACAGACACAAGCAAAGCACTGACCCACTACACTGGTAAACCAACCCAACTGGTTGTTGTAAACCAACAATCAAATCTGACCCAATGTATTGCTGATCTAGAGGTCTTACCTTGTAGCAAATGAAGGATGCTGCCATGGTTAAAAGACTACTTCAGAGTCAAAACTTGGTGTTGAACTCCCAAGTCTCGCAAGTCAAAGACTAACTTTTCAAGGACATTTAATTACGCAGAGATACACCAAAGGCTGTGCTATGAAGCATCCCAGCAAGCGACCCATCAGGGAAACCTCCTCCCTCCTTCTCTGTGCTTCCAAATATTATTAAAAAAATCTGTCCTGTAGTCAGCCATCACCCTTCCTTTCCCTGCCCCTTGCCCCTGTCTTGTGCATTTGGACTCTAAATACTTCAGGTCAGATGCTTTCCTATATGCATGTGTGTGCCTGTTTAACACCTTGCCAAGCAGGCCACCGTTTTCACAAAGACCTTAAGGCTCAAAAGACAAATAATATATAATATTGCAAGAAATTGCTTGGATTTGAGCTTGCAGGGTTTTTGGTGCTAGTTTTATTGCCAGCCGTACTGCTTTGTTCATTGATAAGAACTGGTCTTTCTCCCTACTCTTTCAGTGCTGCCTCGCCAGGGGACACATCGGTACAAGTACTTTGTCCTCCACTGCCTGGAGGATGGGAGCACAGGCAGCTTGCTGCTGTTTCAAGGGATGGTGTGTAGAGCAGGGCGAGAGGACTTCTGCAAAGTCGAGCCCTGACGTTCCTTCTCCTGGTTTGCATAAGCCCAGGAGGTGACATAAGTTCACACAGCAACCCTCCCTTGAATACTCCCACTGTCCCAATCCTTCCTTTGGCATTTCCAAAGCTGGAAACCACCACCAGTCAATCATTTGAAGTCCCACGGACACTTTGTCTACTGAGGCAAAAAGCAATGCCTATCATTGCCCTGCTTTCGAGTGGCTGCCTGTAGCCCAGCTCCCACCACTGGTCCTGCACTCAACCAGGAAGGTTTCACCTGCTACGGAAGGCTGTATAGGAGGCAGGTGATGCTGCCACCCTCAGCAGGAACCCATCTTCTTGGTGGGTGCTGGCAGCTCCGGGCTGTGCACCCAGACTGCTGTCAAAGCTGTGTTACTGACTGGGTAGCCAAGTGCCAATAAGCACAAAGGTGTGGGGGTATGTAATTTTATACGTGTTTTACCAACATTTAAATGCACAGAAGAGTCCCATCCCGCCCCATAACCTGTACACAGGATTGTATGAAAGGTACAGGGAGGAAGTTAATTGAGCGTGCATAAATTCACCTAATAACAGAGCTGGCAAGAGTCTGAGGCGCATGCCTCGGCCCCAGCCCCGGCCGGGCACCTGGCCCTGCCAGCCGGCTCAGTCCTGCTCCGCAGCGGGGAAAATGGCCCCGCTTCCAGCCGGAGCTGAGGAACAGAGGGGAATGTGGCCCAAAGCGCAGCCCTTGCACAGGCCTCAAAGCGCCTGGGAACCTCTAATCCACATGAAGAGCACGCTGGATTTGGGGAGGATGGGGACAATGGTAATTTCAGTCCCTTCCAAGAGTTCACAGAGCAATCTGCAGAGCACACTGATTTACCAGCTGGGAAAGGGAAGGAGGGCAGGCAGGCTCAGGGTGGGGATCCCAAAGAGCATGGCCCCTTTCCAGGGCTCTCGGCCAGCACCCTCGGGAAGGACATGGTCGCTGTTTCTCCTGTTTGGCAATGCTTGAGAGCAGAACATGCAGATGCCCTTGGAAAGGCCAGTGGAGAGGGCCCTCCACGAGCAGCAGTGGGGCCCCTGGGCCAGGTCCCTGCCCTGAACTCCCACCCTGCTGATAGCCAGGGAGAAGCCCCCTGACAGGTTGTGGCACGTAAAACCATACGAACAAGCAGCTAACCACACCGAGGTAGCAGGGGTCTGACTGCCGACACTAAACCACACAAGTTGTTCCAGTAAATCTGAGATCAGATGATAAGCAGCAAGCGGTTAACAGTGGGAGGACATACACACATCCACCCACCCACAGTCATCAGTACACGACTTGGTGTGACAACTGGAGCCAGGCTGTGACATTAAGGACTCCCAGTTGGAGAGTGCAGGCAAGACAGAGCCCTGCCAGCAGCTCACCCCCATGGCTGGGGCTCTCACTGGAAGTAACAGGATTAGCAGAGAGAAGAGAAAGCTTCCAGGCTGACACGGAGTAGGCAAAGTACCTAAGAAGTTCAAGCCATGCTTTTAAGTGAGTTTTAGAGCATTAGAGAATCTCTTCATCAATACTAAGAATCCAGTATTTAAATAAAAATAAAAAAAAGGAAAAAAGTAGCAGGAACCCGCTGTCTCCCCAGGGAAAACGTGTGCTGCACAGAGCAACTCCCAAACACAGACACCAGTCTTGTCCTCCCAAAACCCGGCTGTAAAGCTAACAACTCTTGCACTATTAAAGTGTCAGATAAGACAAACAAAAGTGCCAGCGAGACTCCTGGAGCTTCATTATGCTCTGGGATCACTTGGACACATCAGGTTTTACTTTGAAGGTATCAAGGTCTAGGAGTGTTAAGGCCAGAGGTAAACGTTATCAGGAGTTGCTCTGCCCTCCTTCAGGAACTACAGCTGACAGCTGCAGAAGGACAGGCAGGAGGCAATGGCACCCATTTCAGAAAGCCACTTACTCTCTCCTGCAAAAGAGTTCAGGGAAGTGCAAAATTCACTGCGTGCCTCCGAAAGTCATGCAACTGCTCTCAGAGCTGCAAACGTGCATCTTGTTTCTGATGCAATATTTTCGCCATTTTCCCCTCCAGTCTCCAAGCTGGCTGTGGCTGCCCCTGACGGGCAGGAGAGCTGCCTGCTGCAGAACGTTTTGCCCCAGATGGGTGCTGGCAGCCTGGAGCCTTTCACCACCCAAGAGCACCTCTCCCCCCCACTGAGTGGGGTGGCACGTTAGGATAGAAAAAAAAAAAAAATGACCTAAAGCAAACTAAAAGCCCAGGGAAAGTGCGAGGAGGCAGGATGTCATTGCCAGAGCTGGAATTTGGCCTGGGTGCCATGGAGATGAAACACGGCAGATGGTTAAGGTGTACACGGGAAGCGTGCACGCAGCACCTGACTACAGATTTAAGACCAATTAATACAACAAAAGAGAAAACTTGACAAGGAAGCCAGAGACCTACAAAATGAATAAGTGAACCATGAAAAGAGGAGGCGCACTCATCCAAAAAAAAAAAAAAAAAAAAAAAAAAAAAAGCAGCAGAGGGTACAATACCTACAGAGCCATGAATAAACTGAAGTTGGAACAGATGGAGACAGAAACAAACCACCGTGTGTATTAGTTGGCTACCAAGTAAAAGAGCTGGCATGGGGAAAGAGCTTCCCCACAATTCAGGGTGAGAACAATAGGCTCTGGTTCTGCAGCAACCCCTTCCCGAGGTGCTCAATGTCCTTCGTATGGCTTAATTTAAGGCTCACAAGCTGCAGCACTCTCAGATACAAAATCCTAACAAACGACTGCGAAAGCATATTCTTTTAAATAATAAACCACGTGTCTCCAATTAAAAAAGCCCAGGCACTATGCAGCAGAGACAGAAGCCTTGCCTGGCAGCCCGTCACACCGTAACAGACACCAACTACATGGCCCTGCCTTGGACCCGACCCGAAACAGATCAGGGGACAACAAACAAGGGCTTTCCAATGGACAGCGACTGCCCTGGAGTGGCCGCAGCCGTAGCTAGCTGGGTAAATAGTAAACCCTGGTGCTACCTTGGAGGCACAGAGGTGATCTTTATCTTTGCAGGCGAGAGCGGCTTCACACACAAACGTTTCCATTGAATTTTATGTCATCGCCTGTGAACTGAAGCCCTGACCAGGTCAGAGATGAGAAAACAAGCAAGGAGACAAGCCAACACACCAAGGGAATGGCAGCAGGGAGAGGTTAGTGTCATGCAATTAAGCACAACGAGAGAAACCCCTCCCTATAAGCGCATTTAAAATCGCAGCCACAAAGACGAGGAGGCAAGCATCCCAAGGAGCACAGGGTGCTGGTTTCCCAACAGTCACCCTTGCTCCAGCCTGAGGGCGGCTGTGGGAAGGCTGAGCCCGGGCAGCAGCAGCCCCCTCCTCAAGCCGGACTGGCAGGAACGGGTGCTCAGCTCCAGGTCTGCAAACACAGGACTGTCCTACCACTCTGTCTGTGATGTAAATCCCAAAGATAAACAAGTCCAGCTCTGCAGACAACATTTATCACCCGCTTTAAAGCAGGCGGCTGGGGTCTAAGCCCCCTGAGAGGCATCCCCCACCCATGGCAAGCTCAGCCTGGAAGCAACAAGCTTTTCATGGCATTAAGTCCTACCTTGAAGCCAACTGGCCAAAACTTAACTGACTTCAAAGAAAGAGGGTTTTTGCAGAGCGGTGTGCTCCCTGAAACCCCTGCCTGCAAAGGCCCTTCTTTTTGTCGGTGGTCTGGGCAGACCCTGGAGCACCGCTGGTTTGTACGGCAGCAGGCGTGCTCGTGCATCAGCGGCTCCGCTTCTTGCAGCACTGAGGAGACACCAGAGCATTTCCCCCCCACCACAACCAAGTTTACAAACCAGTGCTGGCTAAGAGGCAGCACCTGCAGTGAGCTCAAGCTATAAAAAACCCTCCCCCCCATCTCTACCCCCACCTGATTCCCTCTGTGGCTTTAAGCAAATCACATAACTTTTCCTCTTTAGTTTCTGCACCTGGGAAAGAGTAATATTTACCTACCCCAGAAGGGTGTTGAGAGGATTAGTTAATGTTTGCCCAGCATTTTAAAGGATAAAATATTCTGTATTAATTCCTAGCTGCTGAAAAGACTGATATGTATGGCTCTCATTAGCTCCAGTGGAAGATTTTTGCTTGAGTTGGGCTTTACCACTTCAGAAAAGTAGAAGCAAGACGATGTGATATTAACATTTCAAAAAGTGCCTGCAGCATGCGCTGCAAAACCTCCTCTTTTTTGACTACCGCCAGCCTCCTGCTCCGCTGCCTGGGTTGCGGAGGTGCACCTGCACCTGTTAAACATTAAAGCAATGCAAACTCAACACGGGTCCCTGGGGCTGTGCCAGCCGCACTGGGTAACCCCCTCGGAGGGGGTCCCTTTGCAGGCCCTCATGACGGGCAGCTGGCCTCACCTGCGAGATGTCCTCTCATTGATGAGAAGCAGCCGTTGCACTGGGATTGCCCTTCTGCTCGGATTTATCAGCCTCGCCTAGCTCTTATTTGGAAAACAGGAGCCAGCACAGGTTTTCTTGCCCTGATGACTGAGCCATAGGTGAGGTCTGTGTAGCGCCGTGTCTCTGTGCTGGCGGGTGCGTGGGGCGGGTGGGCATCCCCTGCGCGCTGCCATGCCACTGCTCAGGCTGTTTCCCCTGCGACCTGGTACCGGGCAGAAAGAAAAAGCCGTCGATAAGAACTGGGCTCTGGCAGAGCACCGGGCAGCCTCCGCATCCCTTACAACCCAGGGCACACACAGCACTAGGGAAAATATATCTCTGCACACCCCACAAGTCAACCCACCTACTGCTCAGGCCCTTTACCTTCCCAGCAAGGCACCAGCGCCACCGCAACGTCATTGTTCCCTCCCTGTTCTCTGGGCACCTCATTTCAGAGAGTGAGGACAGCGAGGTGCCACCTCTGCATGGCGTTGCACCCTCGGGCTCGTTTCCCTTGGCTGTTTCCCATCACAGCTCTCCCCAGTGCTGGTGTCCCACAGGTGATGGGTGCCCACCCCATCCAGCGGCTCCGCTCTCGCGGACAGCGAGTGGAAATGCCAGCAGCCCCCGTGGGTTCCCAGGACGGAAGCAGCAGAGGAAAGGGACTAGCTTCAGCCCACAGGGTCTGTGGCTTGCTGGGCTAAGCAAGCTGCACCGGTCAGGGCTGTGGGCACAGCAGCCAGCGAGCTCCCACCTCCTGCCAACGCTGCGGCTGTCCCCACAGCCTGTGGGTACGCCCACCCCCAAAAGCAGCATGGCAGGGCTGAGCCCGCGGCAGTGAGCAGCAGGGACAGGGGCACACAGAGCCTGCCAGAAAGGGATTTCGTTTTAACTGCTGGTTTACTGCTGGCAGAAGTATATGGCTGTACAATAAGGGAACGGATGGAGGAAGGTGTTTGAAAATCAAGCTAACCCACCCCCAGATGCATGAAAGAAAAATGCCACCAAAGCAGTCCCCCACTGGCCCCACAGTTTCGGGGAAGGGGAAGCAGTTTTGAAGCCCAGGAACAATGGGGCGACCTTTCCCTCCTTTCTTCTGGCCAAGGTAAAAGACCTCCCTGTGGAGGTGTCCACACTGGGGAAGCCGCTGAATGAGAAGCCCCAGACCAATAAAGCGTCCCTTTGTGCCTGCAAACACCATGTCCAATGCGCTTCCCAACCTCCATCGCTCCTGCCTGCTGGCAGCGCCAGCGAATCTCAGCCCTCAGCAGCAGGTCACGGTGCAAATCCCTGACCATGGGCCGTGGCACGGCCTGCTGGAGCGGAGAGCTGCCTGCCGGCGCTGCGCCCTGCACTGCCCTTCTGTGGTGGGGCAGCTCAGGGGGCTCCGTTTTCCGTTCTGGAGGAGACAGTCTACCCCCGTAACTCTGCTTCTCCCATCTTGCCTGGCAAGGACAGCAGGCGGAGGCCGAGACACCACAGACGGCTGCTAAGCAAAATCAGAAGCACAGACCAAAACATGACTAATTTCTAACACATCACAGCCTGGGAGTCATTTTGTTTGTGAGCCTAAATCGCTCTCTGCTGCTTTCATACCGGCTTGTTTCAAGGGTGAGTAAGCAGACAGTGGCAGACATGACTTTTATTATTCCCAGAGCTTTGAAGCTGTACCATTTCACTGTGGTTAGCTGACTGCGTCAGCCGTTTGTAGTGGCACATTTCGAAGAACTCAGCAATGATGCATAGGTAGCCAGACTGAGCTGAGCTGGAGCTCAGCATATTCCATTGGCGGTGTTTCGTGGTGACTCATTACTTGCCCACCCTCTATTATTCATTGTTTTTATCGCATCATTTTATTCAATATTCTCAACAACTTCCAAGAAGGCCCTTTCACAGACAGAGGTCAAGGGCAAAGAAAACAGCTTCAAGCTGTAATTGAACCCCCTTTCTGTTAAATTAGCAGTGCACAAGTTAAAGTGGATTTTGTGATTAATATCCTCGAAGACTAAACAACGCCACCTGAAGAGGGAGAAATATGGAAAAACTGTTCTATCTACAACAGTGTGAGCATTTCATGTATTTATAAATGTGTATGTACTCATACATATGCAAAAGGGTAAACACAGAGATATGCATCTCAGATGGGAAAGTGAAACTTCGTGCGTTTCATAATGACTCATTTAAAACAGCTTATTACGTAGATATTTTTAAAATTTAAAAATACAGCACACATATGCACATTTTTGAGAGAGAATTGTGTGTTTTATTTGCATCCCAGGTTAAACTGCTATGGCACATTTTTTCCTGCTGCTCCAGAGTCCCACATTTCTCATCTGTATTTCTACATTCAACCACTTTAGCTTGAATGGCTGAACATCAAGAAGATTCTTTACATAACATGAAGCAGCACAGTTCGAAAGCAAGTCGCATTTTTAGCGACAAAAGCTACGTCAGCTTCAGCACAAACATGAACCCTTTGTCAATCAGAGGCATCACAGCCAGTTCCCAGGAAAAGGTGGCACCACGAACACCAAAGTCTAAGCAAAAGCTCTGGATTGTGATGGTGGGGTTATTT
This sequence comes from Falco peregrinus, assembly GCF_023634155.1. Taxonomy (NCBI): domain Eukaryota; kingdom Metazoa; phylum Chordata; class Aves; order Falconiformes; family Falconidae; genus Falco; species Falco peregrinus. The sequence continues at coordinate 64,925,306 of NC_073726.1, forward strand.
ACACAGACCAGTTCAAATTCTACTTTTAATTCCAGTGCTAAAAGTTTAGGGCTCAAGATAAATCACTCTCTCCCCTTGAAAGGGGTTGATTGCATTTATGGCTCATTTCAGAGCCCAAGGGCCCAGGCCGAGATGAAAGGCTGGGGCAGAGCGGGGCGATGCCCCACATCCCGCGCTGCAGAGGGCAAGAGCTCCGGCAGTGGGGAGAGGAACTGTCAGATTCGGTTCCCAGCAGTGCTCAGCCCTCTTGGGTAACCTCAGATGTGTCATTTAGCCTCCCTCTGACTCAGTTCCTCATTTGTACTGTGGAAATAACACGACTTCTTTATTTCGTAGGAGTTTTGGGCAGACAGCTATCTTTGAATTCACTATCGGAACCTGCTCAAGAAGCGTAACTAAAATAGAGATCAGTTACGATTTAAAGAAATGACACAAGCAGGGGCTGGGAGGAAGGAACGAGATGTACAGTACAAATGCAGGGCGCTCTCCGAACGGAGCTGATTTCTCGTAGCACCTCAGGGTACATTCAGAGGGAGAGCCTTGGCTCCCCGTACAGCATGGAAAATTCCAGGGACCAGACAGTTCCCCCTAAGAGTTAGGGCTCGCTTTGTCAGTGCGGTTTCCCTTCTCTCCCTACCACACTCAAACGGGCTCGGCCGTGAGCTGAAGCACAGGAGAGGTGACGGATGCTGGGTTGGGATCCCGACGGGGTTCCCACTCCCCTGGAACTCCTTGGGTCCCTTCGGAGTCTCCTCAGTGCCTTTGCCTCCTGGCTGTGAAGGACCAGCTGCGTGGCTCCCGCATCCCTGAGGGGGCTGCTCAGTCGCCTGGGGAGGGACACAAAAGATGGGACACCCTCCCCCCCCCCCCCCAAACCTGGTGCACCTCTGCCCCCGCCCCGCAGACCACCGAGTTCCCACTGGATGGGCATTCGAACCCCTGGGCCACGCCAGACTTTTGAAATGGCGCTTGGTTTGGCATGTCAGAAGGCCACGTGATCCAGATTCTTCTACCAAACTGTGAAGCAGGTGCAAGGGCAGGTCCCAGCCCTGTTACACTGGCGAGGTCAGCAAGCTCTGTGGCTGCCACCTAGGGCGAGCGGCACAGGGCTGCCTGGGCCAGCGTGCCTTGCCTGCTTGTGCTCTGCGTCACCACCCCATCACACAGATGTGGTAACTACTGCAGAGGAACGTGCACGGCCGGATGGGATTTGAAGACAAACGACCTTGTGGCCCTGCCCCAACACAAGCGTTTGCTCCAGGTGCCACACGGCTGACCCCAGCCCCCTTCCTCTTCGGCACGTATCGGTGGGGGAGCCAGGGGAGGTAACAATACTTCTCTTTTTTTCACAGGAGACAAAGCTGTGGAAGACACCGATTCCCATGGCAACAAAAGCAGAGAAGAAGTGTCCCAAGATGTGATTTGCTGTCACCATACCCACCTCGCGGCAGATAAGGACAAGCAATAGCTCTGAAAGGAACTGTTTCCATGGGACCCTTCCCAGCAAGCCCACGCGATGACAGCCCAACCGTCAGCCACAGCTTTTGGTGTCAAACAGGTCTGACTGGTAGAGAGCAATGCTGTTTCCCATAGAGAACGCTGCCTGTGTCTCCTCCTCTGGTGAGGAACAGTGCCCTCCTGGCTCCCCTCAGAGCCTGCCTAACCCCAACAAGCCACGCTGCTGCTGCTAATCCACTTACCCAGGCAATTACACTGGGACAGCAGCCTGCAGAGAGCCACGCTCAACTTCGTCCCGGGTTTTTTTTATCCATTGAGTGCTTCCTTCAGCTACGTTGAAAGCTCCTCACAGAGCACACGTTTATGCCCTGGTAGCGTGTGCCATGTAAGTGCATTTCCTTCCGACACTTTCATTTATCATACTTCTCCCCTCCCAACCCTGCCCCTTCAGTTCCCCGGGGAAAGTTAGTGAATTTATGCAGGAACAAAGTCACCTTGAGCTTTAATCCACACCCCAGCAGAAGGAGTATGTCTGTTGGCAATCACATCCACCCACTCTGCAACTGCATTACAATGCTCACTTTGTTAGCACAGAAAATACTGGCTCCTTTTCTAGTCTTGGAGACAAGCTACCACAGGGGCTGGACCAAAGCAAATGGACTGAGGACAGAAGAGGGAGGAATCTGGTCCTGTACATTCAGAACTGAACAGGTAAACTGAGGTGAAACAGCAGAAGCAGGAAGAAAAGAGCAAATCAGGCAAAACGAGTCCTTCTCTTACGATAAACCCTCCAAAACAACTCCCTGCTTGCTTCCTGTGTAAGAAGTGAAGGCAGTTGAGAAAACTGCAGTCAACAAAGTCACAAAAGACAGGCAGGGATCCTCATCCAACTGATAGCAAAACAGCAGCCAAAGCAAGTGGCAAAGTACAGCAGAACCAGGCACATAAAGCAATCTGGATTTTGCCATCTGGGAGCAAAGGCCAGATTCCCTCAGAGCGAGGGTGGCACCCAGCTGCCGGGGCCGTGGCTCCGTGTTCCCTCAGCACCTTCCTCCGTCCCTCAGGGAAACCAGCCCTGATGCTGCCTGAGCACAGAGGGCCAACGCAGTGTTTAAAAACAGGCCTGGGAGTTCCGGTAGCCCCAAACAGCATCACAGATGTGCACAGAAACAAAACTAAGCAGCAAGAGCCACCTCCAGCAGAAACTCTACCAGCCCTGCACACGTGCTCACCTGATGTTTTGGAGGCGTGCACTAGTTCAGAAGCCACTTGTGCTGGTGCAGTGCTGACACGCCTGCTATTGCAGGCAGGGCTCCCACCTTTGCCTCTCCCCCCGTGTAACGGCTCCTTTGCATTCAACAGCAGGAACCGCAGCTGCCTGTTGCGGTCTGCCTTACTTGCTGCCGTGCCTTGCTAAGCAGTCCTGGGATGAACCTGCTTCTGACTGGAAAAAATGAAATATTAATATTCCCAGAAGGATGCAAGAGTTACAGCAGAGGGCAAGGAGGCTGAAGAGGAGGTGAATGGATAGTTGAGCCAGTCCCGATGAAACTGCCTCTCGGATACTCCCATCCTTCCGGCTGAACAGCACGGTCAGCTATTACCCAACTGCTTTGTCATCTTTGGCACTCGCTGCAGGCAAGCACCAGCTTTTGTCAGCCTGGTGCAGCTTTGCCCTGCCGCGCACCCCAGAGCGGATGAGTGAGTTTCTAGAAACTGGTCCCACCTGACAAACCGTAGAAAGGGTGAGGATGTCGGTCTCTGGGTATACGCATCCTCTTGAGCTAGTGTTGGAATCCAGGAACCTGGAGAAATCAGCCCATCGTGAATACCCAATGCTTTGCTTACCACAGGATAAGGAAAGATTTAAACAGCACATCCAAGTAATCTCATCCTTATCCGCTGTCATTCCACTGGTACGCTCTGGATTACATTGTTACTTGTGCAGCCCACAAGGACGAGAAGTGGTGGCGTACGGATTTGCTATCCTTCACAAATGAGCAAGAACACCAACGGACACAGACTTCACCAATTCACCTACAGGTCCATCAACTGCCACCAGTGCTTTAAAAACTGTTCCAAAACAAGACAGGTTATCCCCAAATAGCTTACCTGGGCTTCTGTAATCTCAGCAGAAATCTTCCTTCTCCTGGCAGTAAGCTTAAACCTAACGAGAGCATCACACAGCTGGCTACCCGCTCCCGCGCCCCGGGAGCACGTCCTGGTTTGCCCACTGCATTTGTTTTCATAGGCACCTGCACATGGTTGCAGAGGCGGTCAAAGGAGACATTCCAGGAGAACCTCCTGGGATCCAGATGTGCACAGGCACGACCGCCAGCGCAGGAGAACCAAAGGGGACATTCACAGCAATTGCCTAATTTCTTCTTCTTTGCATTACTGTAAATACTCATCTAAGCAACCATCGTTTAGGAAGGGCTCTAATAGAACCAAGATGCTTTCATGGGCCCGTACATAACACACAGCCCTGATCCAGCCCCACAAAACGGTCTAAGCCTGTATTTACAGCCCTCAGAAGGGTAAGCTGTTTACTAAAAGGATTAGATAAGGCTTGACAAAGATGTAGGAAGGTGGGCATGCTGTGCCTTAGAAAACGTTTGCAATACAGAACCCAAAACAGCCCTGTAGGCACTTTCAGTTAGAAAAGGCCCTAAAACAGAAGGGGGAAGAAACTGCAAATAGGTTTGGCAGAGCACTTCGGCCACCGCTGGAGCGAGGGCAAAATTACACGGAGTAACCAAACAGCAGCGCGTGAGACAGCCCTGAACAACCAGCGCTGTTACTGGAGACATCTGTGGGACTCTCTCAAAAGATACTTTCTCCTTTTATCTCAGGTGAAAAACAATAAACCTTTAAACATGCCGCTGCTTCTCCTCCCACTTCCCTGCAGAAGGGAAAGCTACTCTTCTGGGTTCGGCGAGGACAAGCAGCTCTGCTCTCTGAGGCTGCCCAGCAGAAGCCCAACTCCCCCACCTCTGGAGAGCACTGTGGCACTGCCGGCAGGCAGGCTTCCACACCGCCGCGCTCCAGGCTTCTGGGAAAACCGGGACACAGTATCACTGCTTGGAGGGCAGCTATTGCAAGGACCTTCCCAGATACAAAAAAGCATGACAGGGCTGAAGGACACCAGTTCTTTCATAACCAGCTTGGTCAGTCTGTCACATCCTGGGCTACAGCCAAACACACAGAAATCGGCTCTTAACGTACTTCCTCTGCACGCTGAAGTGATTTCTACGCTTCTGCTTGCCCAAACGCGGGGCTTCGGCGATTGCAGTCAGTGCCGGTGATGGGAACTGCTACTAATCCACATTTTCAAACAGACACTCAAGCAAAACTCTGCCCCTTAGAGTACTTCCACAGTAGGCAAGTTCTTTGTAAGTAGGGAAAAAAAAAAAGTCACAGAAAAGCAGCAGAAATATGGATTTTTACTCTTCTCAAGGGATGGCATCATAGCACCACCAAACTACTTGGAGTTGAGGGACCAGAACATGCAGGCACAGGGATTTCTCCAGCACTCCAGTATGGCGCTCAGCTCTGGATTTACAGTAAACTATAAAACACAAACACAGTTACGAAGTTCCCCGCTGTGTCCATTTAAACACAGCCAAGCATAGGTGTGGATTTGTGTTTAAAGAAACAAGCCACAGGAGACAAGGCACAGCAGGGCCAGCAGCCACATGGCACATTTAATTTTAAGGGAAGCACACCTGACTTCTACATGCAGATCAACAAATAAATAAATAAAACCAAGTATATGTTCTGGCTTCTTTATTTAAGACCATTAATTACACTGTTATGGACATCTCTGTTAGGGGAGCCTCACAAAGCTTCTCGTGAGGCTGATCAGGAAGAGGGCCAAACCGCAGCACATGGGAACACCGTCCCCTTTTAGGCTGGGGTGAGGGGTTGGTTTCGGCATTAGTTAGAGCTCAGGTCTTCACAGCAGCCGAGTGAAAAACAGGAGCTAGGCCTATAATGAGCAGGACGAGAAGCACGCTCAGCAGAACCACAGTGAGAACAGCAGAATAAAGCACATGGAAGAATTAGGCCAGATCAAGTCAAAGTAAGTTTATTCACGTGAGATGTTTGGACGTGATCAGACTGAAAACCTTTCTCCATCTGAGCACCTTGAAAAAATAAACAGAACCCAAAATTCAGGGCAACAACAACAACATCCTGAAGTCATAGGCATGCCTCACTAATTGAGGGTGGCCTCAAAGCACCGCTGCACACTTACATGTGAGCTGCTGGGCAGCTTGTGCTCGCAGTGCTCACAACACATCTGACACTTACCAAGAGGGGACAGAACAGTTTACAGGAAACCATTTGTTACGGGGCCTGCCTCTCCTCCCCCCGACCCCAGCGACGCGACGTCCCTTTCCCACCCCACCTTTCATCAGAAGCTTATCTAGTGCCCAGACGGTCGCCCAAAAAGCTCATCCAGGCTGGAATTTGAAACCACAGATTCTCAGACGCAGCGGCTGGGGCAAACGGTGCTGCCATCAGTTTTAGAACTGAATTTTAGGGAGTTTTGATTCTATTTGTACAGGGGCTAATGAGTAGCTTGGGATGCAGACACTAACCCCAGGGCGTGATTCTGAGAGCAGGATGACAGTTTCTCAGTCTCCTGCTCTAATTATACAGGCAAAAATCAGAATGGGAATGAGAAGAGAAAAGGATTCAGGTCCCTCACCAGCTTGATAGCATTGCTTTCCCAAGCACTGAATTTTTTCAAGGGTTAGCAAAAAATGCAAGAATCTCCTCCACCAAGAGACTGACTCAAAAAAAAAAATATAAAATGGAGCAACTGAGTTTCACAGTAAGCAAAGCTGTGCACAGAGCTGTCACTGCACAAGCTGCAATCACCAAGCAACCATTCAATACAGTAAAACCGTAAGGCACTAAATGTTCCACTCATTACAATCAACACATGACTAAAACCTGACATTCATAAGTTTAAAAAAATAATAAAATCACTGTACATTTTGAAAAGGCAACTTTTCCCATTTAAAAAGTTTCAAATTTTCAGCTCCAAGAATTTTCCTGTCCCCCACCCCTGTCCAGGCATTGCTGAGTAGTTAAGATTGAGTGTTTGATCAGAAGTTCTGCTGGTTAACACATACCTATTACAATCAAACATCCCAAGGCATAAGCAGAAAGCAATTTGTTGTGAAGTTACCTGATGATCCCATTAACATCACCAACAAATGTTAGAGGTGTCAGTTGCTCACCGAGCTTACCACAGTACTGCAAAATACTCATATACCGCCACAGTAAGCGCAGTCATATGGTTTTAGTGCTGACTTGCATCTACCTTTCTCTTCAAGGTACAACTCAAGCTTTAAAACCCTGGAGCCTGAGCCCCCCTGTGCAGCCACAGGCAGAGGAGCACAGGGAAGACAGCAGCACGTGCTCCTTCATGCTATCACAAGTACGCTTCAGTCCCTGCCTGGAAGCCAGTGTCCGAGAGCAGGCGGGTCCCTTAAACTCCTTTAATTCCATTCTGGTTCACCTTTGCTGGATGAGCAACTGCCCCACGAGTATGAAATCAGGGACACCAGCTTCCTGCAGAGGGTCACCTGACAGTCCCATTTTGGTCAGTATTGATCAGACTTCAAATAACAAAGCAGTAGTGAAAGTACTTGTGTCCCATTACTGATCCCCCAAAGCCATTCAAGGATCCTTTAAACACAAAGGATCTATTAAGGCTTATTCTCAGAGATCACAGTAAAGTATTGCACACTATTTGTCTACTTAAATAGTTAAAAACTGAAATCTCATTTCCCAGAGATTAGTAATATTACTATTTTAAAATGCTAAAAACAGATACGGAGGGAAGTTCTCCGTGTGAATCTAATGGAATATGTAACAGTTAATAGCTAGGGATAGCAGAGGTCTGTCTGTGTAGATTTAGCAACAGCATTTTTTTAAACAAATAGCGCACATTCCAAATAATTATTTTTGCCCTTTCTAAAAGCTAAAGTGGTCATAAATTTAGACTACCCATGAAATGCACTGTAGGATTTCAACAGCACAACTGAGCATCAAAATACATTGCAAGACAGCCTCTCCACCGTCAGATTTAAACACTTGACCTTTGGTCAGGACATCCAGAAATAAATAAGAAAGGGTATAGCAGTGAGACCACCCAACACAAGACCCTAGTGTGACCACTGACATGGAAGTCTGGTAGGCCAGGACAATCCGCCAGTCCCATAGATTGTCTAGCTTAAGTCAGCAGCTCCATGAGGTGGGTGGTCTCAGGACGGGTATTTGGTACTTCACTATTGAGCTTGCCAGAGGCAGGTCAATCAAGTCTTGCAGAGCCGTTCTGAATTAGTTCAAACCTGGAGGATGTAAGAAACAAGTCTCCCAGAGTTTTGATTAGTCAGGTCCGTACAACAGTCCTTCCAGCAGCAAGCAGAAGTCACTCAGCCAGCATCCGCAGGCGCCGCTCATGCAGAAGCAATCTGATCTCCCTCACTATTAATGGTGAAATGAACAGGATTGTTGAACTCGTCTGTGGAAAAAAGCATATCCAGGACAATTAGCACAGAACAGCCATAGCCGCAGCCATCCTGCACTCCAATGTACGTTCAAGGCCTCCCCAGAAAGATACAGACTAAGAGGAGCAAGGACAAAGTAGCACAGCAGATGGAGGGACTGTGCCTGCCGGAAAGCTCATAAGCTCTGCAATTTCAGCTGTTGTGATCTTTTCATAAAGAAGCTGAGCTCTTCACCTCCTCAAAGGTTGTCCTCCTGGCCACCTCTGCCGGCTACCGAAGTGGCCTTTTCCCTTGTTAGCACAGACACAAAGACAATTCCTTTTTTTGGAAGAACAGGTGAATTTTAACACCATTCACCACTGTGGCAACACTGAGGATATCAGGGCCTGAACGATCTTCTCCCCCAGTGGCATAGCACGGCAAAGTCATTTTCATTTTAGTTTCAAGGTCCTCATCACTCCTTCCACTAATCTTCAAGGGCTAACAAACAAGCAGCTTCACTTCAGCTCCCTGAAAACATTAGGAACTACCTATCATGGAGATGAACGAGGCCTTGGAAGTCAGTCAGGTGGTATGAGCTTTAAAAAATTAATTCCGGCGTTTTTAAACAAGTACTTTTGCATCTCTGCCACAACCTCAATTCCTCTTGGGCAACATGACTTCAAAAGGATCCATATGAACGCAGCTGATTTAGACACCCTGAGGCAAAGGCACACCACAATACCACTTGGAGAATGGCATCAGAGTTTTCAGCTGTTGCAGAAATAGACTGCATGCCTAAGTCACAATGTTCAGGTTCTCACAAAAACTTTCTATTGCAAACAACTTTGACAAAGAATTTTTTTTTAAAAAGGAGATTGCTTACCATTACAATAAAGAAATAGAAAACCCACATCCATCCCAGGTTCTCCTGGATCAAAGACACTAGATACTAAATAGAAAGGGAAAAAAAAAAATTATTCAAACTGGGAAGATAAGCATGACTTTCAGGCGTTACTCTCATTTTTTAGAATTTGTGGGCTGTCGACACTCCATACAGAGCTGATCACAAAACCTTCCAGCTGATCTTTTCCTGTCAGAAGAGATGACGCAGGACAGCAACCCTTCTGTAAAAGACTCACAGTCTCAGCAAAACGAAGACACCATCCTGAAGCTTTACAGTAACTCATAGCAGCATAAAGACAGAACTGAACTACAGTTTCAAAGGGTGACAAATTGACTCCGCTGAATACAAGGTTTTCGCACAGCACACTGGGACATAAGTGGATGTAAGTACTCTCAGAAGAACTAAAAGCTCTAGAATGGCTTATAAATTACACAGGACGCATTTTCAAGAGCTGTGCAACCACTAACTACTTAACCCTTCATCGTAGGCAAGACACTTGAGACCACAGTCTGTTCTGAACTGCACCCTAGTTCAACAGGACTATACAGACTACAAAAGAAAATGTATTCCCTGTTAGCAGATTTATATTCAGATGCTGTACAAGGGCCTCCCTTCTTCACTATGGGGTATATTAGCACAAAACAGGATCTGAATTTCTAACATGTCCATTGTGCATTTGCTGTTATTCACACACCCCCAGAATGACATCATGGTTGTCTCTGTTGAAATAAATGCAATGTTAGAATAGGAGGCAGGTGGAATTTTTCAGAACTAAAGACCCAATTTTTATGATGACATGAGTTTGAATGGTATGTGTGGGGGAAGACAGAAACACTGTAGACAATGCAAGAAGAACACTGAGCATAACAGTGCACTTTAAGATGTCCACAAAGCACTTGTAATTTTCCAATGTTTAATGGTGCTAAACAGCATCTTTCCTACAAAATAGAGACTGAATGATTGTATTTATTAGGCAATCAATGGCAAGTACAAACAAATCCCTTTCCCGAAAAGAAACTTGTATGCCTTGCCTGCATCCTTGGTATTTTCCAGCATTAGAGGATGCCTGGAACAGAACCGCCTCTGATCTTTCTACTAAATCCTCCCTTCCCCAAAGCACCACTGTGCTCCTCCACATAGTTAAAACTTGTATTTGAGAAGAAAGAATGTCCCCAGTGGGCACACTGTCAGCTTCCTTTTCTGCAACAGTCTAGTCTTCAGACCTCTGGCAGCACACTGTAAGGACTATCAAAGGCAAGTGGTGCTGGATTTACAAGGTGTAAGAGATCCATAGACAAAAAGGGGAACCATAAATATGAGCAAATTTTAGATTACTTTATAAACACTGTAACATTCATCATAAGTATTCTAATTTTACTCAGTTATACAGCTAAACTTTTCTGTAACCAAAGGTTTTTCTATTATTTGGAAAAAAAATCCCAAACAAACTTCAAAATGTTTTATTTTGACTCTTTGTGAAGCTGACCTTTATTTGCTTTTTGGAGCTCAGGATAAGAAAGTCTCTAAAATTCATTTGAATTACAAAAGTCCTGTAACATTAGCACTATGAATACTTCGTTCTTAATTTAATTGCTTCCACTGGAAGCTTAAAACAGACATGCTCCCTTGGTTGTTTCTTAAATAAATAACTTTTAAAAAAACCACACAAACCAAACCAATCAACCCTCTCTTTCTCTCCATGTGACTTTGGAATGAGGAATGAGCTAACATCTCTAACCACACCAGACTCTCTGCCTCCTTCCCCAGACCTCTATATTTTGTTGGTAGCCTCACCTGGCCAACTGCAGCACCAACGCTGCCAGTTCCATCCACAATTCCCGTGACTGTTGCCAGAGCCTCACTGCTGCCTTTCACCAGATCCTGACGCCCCAGGTCAGCAGAAATTGCAGAACTGATCATGTTTGATGGGCCTCCGATGAAAAATCCTGAAAGTACCGAGAAACAAGCCTTAGTGCAAAACAAGCGTGCAGGCAGATTCTCAACAGAACATCTTCAAAACACAGGTTTTCTACCATGCACAGCTCAGGAAAAGGATTAAGTCTAAGGACAGTGACCACAGACTAATTGTGTGTAGAAGGGTACCCTCACAGCTGAAACATGCAGTCATGGAACACCTTGCGTACCTGGAGTACACACACAGAAGTTGCCAACAATCATATATTCATCCCACAGCAAAAATGAGGTCATTAGCTGTGGCACACTCTGCAAGAAATCAGGATGCATCGAACTGCATTCAGAAAGCTAGTTTTGAACAGCATGCACATACAAACCCTCAACATGAATCAGGTTTAGACACATTTCTACTTTGGAGTAGTATACCCCCATGCTACAGCCTCAGTCTCCAGGGGTTCATGCAGAAGATGGAAGGCAGAAAAAAACCCACGAAAGGACAGAGTTCTGAAGTAGGAGCGTTTGAAAAGAAAGGCTCTATTCATGCAGGCTAATCTTAATTCCATAGCACAGCACAGTATGTCTGGTAGCACACAAAGCTTGTGACCTCTCACAGTACACAGGGCATTTGGGGTTCTGACAGACAAACGCCCTCAAATCTGAACTGCAGCTCATGACTTTGCCATATATCCACTTCCTCAGATACCAGACCACTGCTAGGTATTTTAGCATAAATCTGTCTCCATCGTACTGCACCAAGACAGACCCCCTTAGTTCCAAGCCATTATTCTATACAGTCTATATTCTATACTTCCCTTTGTAAGGCAATTTTCCTCCAGCTGTATTCCAAAAGCAACAGAAATTGGGCCCCAGCTTTTGGTCTTTCTGCAAAACCAGCAGAGGTGGCACACAAATGTATTACCACCACCTGAGGTTGGCGTTACTGATTTTTCTGCAATGTATATATATATGTCTACTAGCATAACAGTGACATTTGATAAGATACCTGTAATTGCCATGATCACAGCATTGATAGGTTTGCTGTTTGGAGAACCTGCAAGAGAAAGAGACCAGATAAGTGTGAATAAAACAAATGAACTTGAGAAAGCCACTTATTTAGGATCAGAAAGAAGCATGCAAACATCCAGTTTGAACTGCCTGTTCAGTTAGCTAGATAGCAACAACAATAACTTCTATTTGACTAGATGACTAGAGACGTCTACAGATATTAAAGACAGTAAAGACCCAGAAGTTTCCTAACAGCACTTTACAGTAGAGCCACCTCTGCCATTAAAATTTTGTGCCCTATTAGGAGACCAGATTTGTGTAGCTCTGGGTTCCAGTCCTTGTCATGCCTCTTTCTGTGACACAGAGCTTGCATTTACTCTCCTTGAAAGTCCTTCTGAAGAGTAAGAGAATCCTCCTGCTGTCTCTCTGGGGAAGGTAGATTAAACTCAAACTCCCCCACCATAAAGTATTCAGCACTTGAATCACCCCTTCCTGAATTTTCCAAAATATTTTTTTAAATACAGATACTAGATCTGGAGGTAGTAATCCAGCAACTGCCTAAACAATGCTGCACAATGAAATAAAAAATGCAAAACCCCACATCCCAATTCCTCCTCACAAAGCCACATTTGCATGCCTACAGGTTCTGCTTCCCTTTACAGGAACAGCTTCATAGTGTGTACATGCAGCAGGTTTTCCACTATAGCCCCTCGGTGATTTTCAGACACTGTTTTCCCCAATATCTCACTTCCAGGCATCACCTGAATTCCTTACTCACCACTTCCAACTTGGGGCCCACACATGGTCAAATTCCCATGTGTAAGGCAAGTTGCAGCCCTTTTCCCATATTCTTGGGGTTGTTATTACTCTTACGTACAACACACTAGGTGCACAAAAAAAGTTTCCTGGTTTGGCTTATGGAAATTAAATTATCACACTGCAGTAACTTCATATAGCCTGTCTGAGCCCTCTGCATCTGGCTGGACATCAGTGCATTTTGAGCTAAGCACAAGACACCTGGACCTCTGGCTGCCCTGCTATATCTAGTACAAACTTTAAACTTTTTCAGCAGCAATTTTATATTTGCTTCCAATTCACTTTTGAAATAACGAGTGAGCACAAAAGCCCACGAAACGCCACCAAGCCCAACCTTGCTATGTAATGATTACACTTTATTGACCTTACTTTTGAGACTCTCTGAGTAAGCCCACATACTTCTGAAAGGCACACTTTGCTTCTCATGCCCAGCTCTAGCAGTGATTTCTGTCCGCAGATCTCACAGTGCTCTACAAAAGCTTGTCTGTATCACCACCCCACTTTGGAGGAAGACACACAGAAGTCAAATGACATCCCAGTGAGTTAAAGCACTCTGGTACCACAGGACACCATGTCTGAAGACACGAAACTGTTACCCTTAGCAGAGCTCCATAGATGTTTCACAGAAATCAGATCTGCCTGTCTCTTTCTACTCAGTTTTCATGACAGACTCCTTTCAATAACCAGTCACTGAGAACTGTGTTGTAAGAGGCAGGAACTCTTCAATTTCATCACTTACAGAAGCGTAAGTGGTGAAGTGCAAGAGCTTCTGCCTCTTTGTAGCATATATGTACGCCAGCACAGATCTGTCCCCAGATTCTCTTTCCTCTTGCTACAGAAGATAAGATTTCCTGAGATTTCCTGCTCTGTCAGTTGTGGTGTTGATACAATGACAATGCCAAAAATCTCACTGACACTGGAGAAGGATCAGTACCATAACTCACCAGTACAGGGAAATCCAACCACTCAGCTAATTCTTTTCCACCTCATTAACCTGAGAACAGATTTCTTTCTGTGCAGCACCACACTTCAGGCAAAACAAACTGAAAGGCAAAGCGGTTTCAAGACCAGAAAACATAACTGGAAAAGGCTGCGCTCTGGTTTTCTTTAGGATGTACCAAACGAACCTCTTATCACTGTAAAAGCATACTCACGGCTGTATCCAAAAAGAGAGCCTACAGCAAAGAGCAGGCTGATCGCTAGCACTGGGGCTCTCTTCTGTAGCACATCAGAAATCAAGCCCTGGATAGTCCCACCTGCAAATAATAAAAAAATAAAAATAAAAGTCATTGTCAGGCTCAGGATGCTAACACCTTGAACAAAACTCATTTCACCGAGCGCATCGGCCTTTTGCCTTCTCATCAATACTTATTCTCTCTAAAATCCTGGAAACTAAGTCACCTGCTGTGACTGCCCCAGACACAGAGACCACAGTAAAATTAAGTGGCTCAGATAGAGCAGGGAAAACTACTCATACTGCTTTCCCAGGAATTTATTACTTCTTTTTTTCTGGCATGCTACTAGCCAATGCTCCTGCTTTCCTTTTCCTTCCCCTATAGGGCCATCACAGCTCTAGGATCACTACAACTCTGGATGTAAGCAAGCTTAACACTGTTGCTGGTTTCTTTAACAGAAAGTGCAAGAAAAGTCAGTTCTTTTCCACAAGGAAAGTATTAGCACAAAGGGGCCTCACATTCCCTGCTGTCTCACCTACTTAGGGTAGGTGCAACTAATTGTAATAAATGCAGATAACTGATAAAAATCACCTTATGTATCATTGCTACCTCTGTAGGAACTGCTCTGCTGGTAAAAACTAGAGTGTTGAGAGAGCCAAACAGAAAAGGCCACAGAGGCAACAACAACAAAAAAAAAAGTGTCCTTGAACAGACCAAAACAAGGATGTCTGTTCTAGGAAAGCTAACTGGACAAGGTAATAAAGCAAGAAACTGAGCACAGGAGAGTGGAAGTCTAAACAGATATACAGTATGTTCTTTATTCTGGAGGAACAGGGTCAGATTTTGCAGCCAGCAGAAACAAGTGCAATAACATTTTATTTCTGAACATAATACAGTTGTGTTTACTCTGCTGAGATCTGTGCCGAGTCTTTTCTTAAAAATACAGGACAGAAGGGACAGTATAGAACCCAGTAGGCCCGGATCTAAATTCCTCCTTAAGACTACCTGTCAGAAAGGAAGCAGCAAGCAGCGGGGACACCCCTTTGTACACGGCACTTTTCAAGAAGTCCTCGTGAGTAAAGAAAAATGCCTGCTGGGGGTAGTGTCCAAGAATGTGACAATGCTCTTTAAATTATAAGTAAACTCTTTAGGGGGCTCACATACTCTGTGTTTTAGAAAAAATCCACCAACAAACCAGCCGAGCAGCCACATACGTAACTAGACTTCTCATATATTCAGTAAACAGCTAGATCCCACTGAACTTGACTGCTCTGAGCTGCATTATCTGTCCTTCATCTTCAAATGCTAGCAGGGCAACTGCAGAAAGACGTTATTCACTTGTTTACTCACCTATGATTCCTCCCACATCATACCAGATCGAGAGCTGGTCAGCTTCTGCTTCTTTCCATCCAAAGTTGTTGCTGAGGTAGAAGGGCAGCCAGAAGAAGAATGAGTAATTCACCAGCTTCAAGCAGGCATAGGCCAAAGAGTACTGGAAGAAAGGGAGGGCCAGCAAGCAGTTAGCACTTGAGAAATACAAACAACATTTCTGCTTCTTCCCATAAAGCTCTGTATCCAGCTACAGCTTTCAGGGGAAAGTACTTCTGCATTTCACGTAAGAAGGCAGCATTATGAAAGCTTAATGCTGAACATCAAAGAGAACCCGAGAACACAAAAATCAAAGTAAAGATGTTATTTTCTTTTCACTGAATGCAATGGGTTAAAAGATTACACTTTCAGCGTAATCTTGAAAGAAAACGACACCAGGCTTCCAAAAAAATGATGGAAATTTAATTCACCTTCTCAAGAGCAGGGAGCCAACTATGTGACATAAAAAAACCCTAGAGGTTTAGTTATCTGTGCATCATGCTGAGAAAAGTTAGGTGAAGTAGTTCCTCTATCTTTTACTGCTCAGAAGGCTCATCTGCTTACAGCACCAGAAGAGAAAGTTTCATTCATAATCCCTAGGCAGGTATTCCAGGACAGAAGATGAAAGGTTTGGCCAAAGCTAAGCACATGCTTCCAAACCCAACAGCTGAGACAACCTCCTGCTTTTGGCTGCTGGGCTCAAGTTCTCCTTAGCTAGGAGATCTCCTTGAGAGCTTTCATGTGTGTGGCAAAGATTTGTTCTCTGGGATTGGTGGCCCAGCATGCAGAGGGACAAGGCACACTATTTCGGTAAGGCCTCCTAATAACACACTGACACAGCAATTCAAGGAACCCACATTTGGAGAGGTAAACAAGGATGAAGACAGAAAACCCAACACGTTAGAGTCACAGCTTTTGAGACTGTCCGTGTATGTACACGCTTGTCTTTGAATTTCAGAAAGCAGATCCTTTTATATATTAAACTCCACAAAAATCACCTCTTCTGAATTTACATTATTTTAACAGATACAACCTCTTTAACTGTATTATTAACTCTTTTTCACTTTCACAGGACAGAATACAGGTACATGTATTGTATCGCCACAATACATGTAAGACACAGGTATGTTTGGTAGAGTTCTCCTGCCGCTGGGTGTGAAAAGTGCACTGTATGAAGTGATATTTATTACAACATGTTTAGAAACTGTCTACCAGACTGAGTGATTAAACATTGAATTTCTAGAGGCTCAGGGGAAAGCTGTCTGTGCTAAAACTCTTCCACCATATCACTCAGCAGGAGAACAGAGGAACTACAGAAAAAAATGTGTCAAATAAAGCCTTTGTAGAATCTTGACAAGGCTTTGGAGGTTCTCTCTGTATTTGGTCTCTCACTGATCTGCCATAGTGTCCCAGTTTTGCTTGACACTGATCTGACATCAGGTAAAACTCACAGACTCCGAGGTGTTCATGTTGCTGGGTTAATGCACAGAACAAGTCCTCAAAATCCCAAGTACAGAAACAGCGACATCAGTTGTATAGTGCCTCCTCACGTTCTGGCCAATGAAAACAGTCGCATGTCAACTGAGGCGGCCTCCACCACTAAAAAATGTTGCCTGAAGTACATCGGCCTATTCTTAGCACCACCAACACCAAGCCAGAGTTTATATGGCATTTAGCCATATGGGTATGCTTTCTGTCGCCATCCCTCAACCAAGGTCTTAACAACAGAACAGTGGTTGTCCAACACTTTAAACTCCGACAGTCCACCCATCCCTTCTACATTTTGTGTTGCCTTAATCACAACTAACCGCTTTGCGCATAAAGAGTACCTGACCATACTGTCCATTCAGTAGTTCTGCTTCATGATCAAATCTAGACAGTTCACGCTATTACTGAGCCAGCCACTCTGTCCCCTTTCTTGTATTGGTTCTAGTATTCAGGGAACACACAGAAAGTTAACATTGTTTTTTAATGGCAGCTTAATTATTCAGCTGAACCAAATCCATGAATTGGGCAATACTGCCTGATGGAGAAGTACAAGTTCTCATAAAAGGGACAGGATGAGAATATGTGGAAACTGCATCACCCGGACTTGTTTCCAGTTCATTCCAAAAAAGAAACCTACTTTGCCACATTACATCATGCTGATTAATAAGACTTTTCAGGACAGCTTTCTGCTTTAACGCAACAAAAAACCCCATCAGACCCCAGTATCAGTGCCACAGTTCTGTGTGATGCTCTCCTAGCAGTACGAATACCATTCCTCAGGGCAGCATAGTCACCTTAGCAAGAAAGCATCTTACAGACGCCTTTGCTCATGGCCTCCCTTCCAAATTCTGCAGCAAAAAGGGCAGGATCTCTGCTGCCCATAGTTGTCTCATTACATACACCAATGAAGCAGGAGTCCAATGGGAAGAGCAACAGGCAACCACACACCCAGACAGTATTACAGTCCACACGCGCACAAGGATAACAGTCCCAGCCCCGAGGTTTTAACAGCGTAAAAAGTCAGTTGTCAACAATTACAACACATATTGACAATGTCATCAAAAAATGCTGACAACACAAAAAAATCAGCTTCACATTTAACAACAGAAGTCAGATCTCGCTCATGAA
This sequence comes from Falco peregrinus, assembly GCF_023634155.1. Lineage (NCBI taxonomy): Eukaryota > Metazoa > Chordata > Aves > Falconiformes > Falconidae > Falco > Falco peregrinus. The sequence continues at coordinate 64,943,068 of NC_073726.1, forward strand.
TCTGTGTCCTCACCAGTACTACACCCGGAAGGCAACAAGCCTGGAAAAAGCCAATGGCCTTTGGCTGGTTGTCGGTGTCAGTTGCTTGAATAGAGTAATTCCGGTCGTCATCATCTACATCATCATTGCTCATTAAAGGTCTGTTGGCATCTTCCTCCACACTGCCATCTTCATCTGCTCCAAGCTCAGGGAGTCCTAGGTTTTACAAGGGATATGCAACAGGAAAAACGGACCACAGACTCTTCACCCTCTCCCACTCTAAAGCTACGCTCGCTTCTTTTAAGCAATTCTCCCTTCTAGCAGTTCCCTTGCTCTCCCATACCTCCATCCTCCTTTGGCTTAGAAACTCTTCTAGATGGTGTTCTGCAGTGTCGCCAGTTTCTACCCTTTGTCTTCTAGCGCTCTTGAAAGTATTCTGTCTGATCCTGGCGTCGGCTTTGTCTGTTCTGAGTGTCTGGCCATTAGTTGGAAGACAACAAATTAGTGCATTTCCCCCCTTATTTAGTGGTTGGGATCCTCAGCCCTGGCTCCTGAGTACCACTTCTCTTGAGTGTGGAGGCTGGGTGTACTAGCAACTACTCAGACAGCTGCTGCCTGTTAACGCCTCCACTGAAACAGAAGATCTAGGAACTGCACTGCACTTTCTGGGCTGCTGAGTGCTCTAAAGGGCACTCTTTATGGTAGCTTTAGTGCTACCAACTTTATAGCCTTTGCAGACACCTGGGAAACCTCCTCCATGGCCCTGTCAAAACCCAAAAATTCTTTTGTTTTCCTGTTACGCTTTGGCTTGCCTACCATCTTCTTGGAGAAGGATTATATCCAACTTGAGAGCTATTTAACTGGCTGTGGAAGACCTGCAGATGAAAATTACTTTCCCTTCCCACTGCACAGTTAAGGCTTGCCATAGTTTTCTCCCACAATAGCCAGTTCCAGCAGTTTGCCTGCTGCTTCTTTAAAAAAATACTGAATTTCCAGGTGAAGAAAAACTGGTAATTAGGCACACCGTAATGGAGATGTTGAGCCAGGCTGTTTTATTTTGCTTTTTAAAATATCCAGACACATGTATAGACACATGATGCACGCTGGCATTTAGTGTGATCTTGGCGAGTAAAGCATTTGCTCCAAGAAATACACTAAAGTGCAACACCATTTTATAAGAGCCCTAAGGATAAGTGCTGTTGAAATGAGCAATACTTTTAGTACTACATGGAAAGCTGCAGATCTGCTTTCCACGAAGGGACTGAAATACTACAGCCCTCCTTCTACTTACCCACTTCCTTTGGTGATGTCAGGAGCCCAAAGAACACAATGACTCCTCCAGCAAACTGCACAGAGGCAGTCACCAAGAAAGCATACTGAAGATAAATAAATAAAAGATTATTTTTTTAAACATTTTCAGTCTCATAAGCTTCCCTGACTAACGAGGGTTTCCTTACATTCCAGCCTTGTCAGAGAGTAAACACAGCTACAACAACTCAGACTACATCCACAAGACTTGGAAACAAGTGATCTCTGCATCTCCTGAACAGACTTGATTCTATCTAGGCTGAAAGACCACATTGAAACAGTTGTTTTAGTGTACTGAAGTAACAGCAGTGAGGAAGGAGTTCACCCAACACAACCACAGATCCAGCTATATTGGAAGGGACTCCTCAAAGAAGGGTCAAACACCAAATTCAGCACTTTGTTCAATCAGGTCTTGAAAGACCTCCAAAGACAGATCCTCCAGGCTCTGGCCCTTCGTTTTAATGCTTACTAACTACATAGTGAAAGTTTTCCAAACATCCAGTTGGAACAATCTCTGCTTCACTTTATAATCATTGCTTTGTAGCTCTCTCTCCATGCAACCCAGGAAAGAGCCTGGCTCTGATTTCCCAGCAATCTCTTGACAGGCTTTGGAAGGCTGCTCTTTGGTACCCTAAGCCTCCTCATCTCCAGAGTGACAAGCTCAGCTCTGTTAGCCCATTATCGCAGGTCACGTGCTGCAAGATGCACTAGTTCACTTGCATTCCCCATATTCAATGGCTTGTCTGCCATATTACAGCAATATGGTGCACGCCTGGCCTCTTCCCAGCTACGGAAGCTATGCCTCCATGCCTGTCAGAACCTCACCACCATTCAGTAGCAGCGACTTCAGTCATCCATCACAGGTTCTAAACTGAAGAGCACTTCAAGCCACACAAATCAGGAGAGGGTATACGATGACATTAAGGCTCTTCAGTAACATCAGTCCCATTTACAGAGAAGTCTCAGGCTCATTTCTCCCACTTGGAAGGGTCAGGAAAGCAATACCCTTTCTATTTTGCCTCCTACTCACCACCACCAGGATTCAGGAAGATGAAACTGGACACTCTGAGCCTGTTATCTCTCAGAGACAGGATATGAAGCTAGTCTCCCGTAACCCAATCTGACATGCAGTCCTAGCTAGAAGCCAGACAGCAATACCTACCTCATAGCCATATTTGAGAACGCAGGAGGCAAGGAACGCCCCAAGGATATTTCCCACAGATGCACAAGCACTCCAGAGTCCAAACACAAAGCCTCTCCTGCAGAAGGAGAAGAAAATTTGAAAAAGGCAATGTGGGGAGAGATTACTTTAGGAGCAAGACAAATTTCTAACATTCAAGTCAACTTCAACTTATGAATAAAGTCACAGCATTCTCCCAATCCACTTCAAAGACTCAAAGGTCACTTAAAACACAGAATAAGTTGGAGGTACCAAATAGAGATAAACGAGGAATGTTCTCTCCTGGAACGTCTCTGTTACAGCAGAGGTGAGCTGGCAACGACAGGATTACAAGCTATGGCTAGAGCTCATCTGCAATACCCCAAAGTGACAAAGTTGAACCTACAATGAGTTAGCTTCCATTCAGTCTCTTCAGTGGTAATCAGACAGAAAAAGGTTTTCCAGTGGCATGAAAAACGGCCACTCTGCACTATGGAACTTTTGAAGTTTGAACATCTACCTTTAACATATTCAATTGTGTTCACACCAAGTTGTTGTGTGGCTCCAGGGGAAAAAAAAACCAACCCAAACAACAAAGAAATAATAGTAACAAGTAATGTGTATTTCATCCCATATAACTTTAATTCTGACCTAACAGTTGGCCTTTTTGGTTTAACACTTTTAGCTCAATCTGCTACTCAGCAGGCCAGATAAGTGAGTCACTGAAGAAAACTCAACTTACCCAGCTTTTCCAAACCAATTGCCCATGACAGCAACCACACAGGGCCAACCAGTAGACTGCAGCAAGCCATTCACAACCCAGAGACAGCAGTAGAACCACTTGTTGTAGAAATGCAACCATTCCGTAAGTGTGCCAAAGAAGAATACCTGGTGGGGGAGGGAAAAAAAAAAATCACAGAGAAGAAACCCTGAGGCTGAGAAGAAACCCTGCTGAAAGCCAGGAAGGAGTGGGGTCCTAAAAAAGAAATAACATTTCAGAGAGAAGGTCCCCCACAGGGGTCAGGCCAGAGGCAAGCCTGGCATTGTTTAAGAAACAGCTAAAAGCTAACAGCACCATCTGCCGAGCCACCCCAGCACGGACTCCAGAGCCCAAACACTCCAGCGACAAATGTGCGTCATGGCACTTCCCCTCCTAAAGACTTATCTTCATAAACAGCACAGTTGTAACAGGAGAGGAGAAGAGACAAATACTTTCAGTAACAACGCTAAAAATACAGTAGCCTCTTGAACTGCTATTGTACTGACATCCACAAGGCTCTATGCAAACACCAAAACCTCAGCCGTCATTTATCTTCACAAAATTTAACATAAATACTACAGCCAGGTCTCAAATTACTAAGAGCCATAACCCAAACTAGCCAAAATAAACACGCTTTGTGGCACACTGTGCTTGATGCATGATTGTGGCCATGTGTTTGCAGAACACAGTAGGCCATAGCAGCATTTATAGCCACTGGGTAAACCAAAAGCACTCCACACTTTTACCACTACTTTAATAACCAGAAAACCACAATGAGATAAAACTGATTCACACTTATCTGCAGTGGCTTGAACCTGAAGAACCCTTTTGTTTTGAGTGGACATTCTTCTTTGACACATGCCCTCCCAGTAATTACAAAATAAGTAAAACAAACGCTTAGTATTGTTAGCATGCCCTTCAAAGAAGAGAGCAAAGATTGCGTTTGGAAGCAAAAGCCTTGATGACTACATATGTGGGCTGGGAGAACAGTTATAATACAAAACAGTCTCAAAAAGTCCAGATACACCAATCTCGTACAAAAGCTGGCCACCAAGTCTCTAGACGGTGCCTCAAACTTAGGAATTTCCTTCTGACATGGTATCCATAAATAGATATTTCAGGAAGAGGTGAGTCATCTAGCATAGCTCTATGCTTTAGACAATGCACTAAGTGCATCCAGGACAGTTTTACACGCACACTTTGTGTCCATTGAGGTACAGCTACAGCCCGTGGGCAGATTCACACAGAAACAGAACTCCTTCTCCCTTAAAGTCAAACCCCATCCAGAAACCGTAAAAGAGATTTCTAAATTACACTCGTATGTTCCGACTTACCACCAGAGCAGAGGAACACATGCCAAAAGACAAAACCCAGCGTAAATTCAGGCGATCCCCAACTATGCCACTGACGAAGAGACCCTAGGAACAAAACACAGCATTAAATAAAGCCACAAGATTTAAATCTGTTACCTGCAAGAATTAAAATAATGTAGAAGGGTCAAGCTGATCCAAGCATTGCTGTTGTACCAACATACAGTCTCATTCTAACCACTTCTTCCACCACCTCATATGCTCATAGTTGTTCATTAAATTTCTTATTTTTAAAAACTTCAGCTGAGAACTCTTGGAAAGATGGAACTAGCCCTCCTACCCGCTGGTGACAGGGGTGTGAGAAATTCTGAAGTGACAGTATTCCTCTGGCATTTGTTCACACACATCTTCACATGGTGACAGGCACAGGCAGAACTAACAGAAATTGAAGGAAAAAAAACCTGCTCCTGAATTAAGCTTTTAAACTGCATTAGTGCTAAGCAAGTCCAAGAAGATCCTATTCATCCCCTCCAAATGTGGGTGTGATCATCGCAATAAGATTCAACCAAAGCTTAGCAGCTTTCAGTTAGTTTTACTCACCATAGCATAGGAAAACAAAAAGATAGTGTCCAATGTCCCCAAGAAGAGAGTTGCTTCTTCTGCATTTGGAAATAAATGGCTGCTGTTCCAGAGCTACAGAGATAAAATTTTAACAAGTAAACAGGGAGAAGCATAGGTCGTTCTACTCTTTTTTTTGATAGAAACCCCAACTGCAAAGCAGAACGGCATCTGCCCCCCCAGCCTCCCATTCCTCCAACACTTTCAGTATCAAATCAAGAACAATTCTGGCATTATGTACTGCAGAAAACGTCCACTGCCACTTCATTCACTTCTAAAGGGCAAGCAGCAACCAGAAGCAAGAAATATGCATTCCACCTGTATCAAGACAAATGACTGGCAAAACAAATGCTACCACTAACAAGCATGCAGCTGTTCGCTTCTTACACAGAAACACTGAAGAGCATCTTAATTAATAATACAATAAAGACATATACTGTTTCATGTGCAGTGTCTCTTCTGTACTTATCTTGCTGTCTTCACTACATGAAACTTTGCCTTCAGCAGCAACCATATTAAGAAATCACAGACCACAAACAGAAAAGAATGAACACAAAAGGAACAGGGGGAAGAAGCAGACTGGTTGGAAACTACAGTGAATTCCAGTCACTAATGTTGTTATTTTTTTTGCTTACCCTGAATTTCATTCTCATATGATCAAAAAAAGGGAAAATGACTCAGTTGTCCCCAAACTAAAATTACTGACATCAGCTGAAAATAGCAAGCTTTGAGGATGACTTGAAGAATGAATCAAGTTAATAAGGACAAACTTTTCTTCCCTTCCCACCATGCCCCCATTAGAACACAAACAAATAAACCTAACAGAAACCTGACCTATGGACATGCTTAACTCAAATATCATCAGTTTTAGTTTGATTCCACCTCTCCAGGAGAACATCTTGTACAGACAAGACTACACATTCACTCAGTTTAAAAGACGTAACATAAGGCCTATTGAGACAGCTTCTGCTTAAGTCTCATGTGTCCAAGAAAACTAGTAAATCCCTTGAAAAATACTTTTTGCCACTTGAGGCCACCAATACCTACTTACACCAACAGCTTTCAACTTTTAACCAGAGATCCCTGGAGGTTCCACAAGCTATTAAGAGCCTTTGAAAGATAACAGAATCAAATCTTTTGTCTTAAGGCTTAAATTCATTAAACAACCTCTGCAGAACTCACAAATCTTTAAAGGCTGAAGTATAGATCTAAGCTGTCCTCCTAATAAAATCACACTAGGGCTTACTCACGAAACAACTGCAAAACATTTTTTGTACTTTAAAAACAAATTAAGTATAAAAACAAAGAACAGCTGTGGTTAAGAAGATACATGAAAGCTCACAACTGTTAGCACGTGATGACTATGTTCATGCCCTTAACCTGTTCTATCAATTTCTCAAAACTCACTTTACTGTTAGCTGATATAACAACATAAATTGATACCAAAAGGGCCGTTTTTCTTGATCAGACACATACACCTCAACATCCAGCAAACACTAAATCATCTTGGGGCAGGGGGAGGCGGGGAGCAGAGGGGGGAATCAAACCAGCTTCCAAAATATACTAGTTGCTCGAACGCCAGTTAAGGAACTAAATATAAAACACCTTGTAGTTCATTTCAGCATCCCTGATATGCTCACTCCTTTTTGCCATACTATAAAATCCTGAATACATTACAGGCCCAATTTACTGTTTCCACATATCACAAAGAGTCAGCATTTATCATCTCTCAGTCAAACGTTCAAATAACTGATGATTTCTAATGGAGACAATACCCAAGCAACTGACTCCAGAGTCCCTGCTACAATAGATCTCATGGCCAGCAACCAAGGTGTTAATGTAAGATTTCTCCCACTTCTCAAAAGCAAAAGAACAAGCCACTGCTAAAAACAAGCACGCCCCTAAAAGGGCCACGAGTAGAAGCCAGGAGGTAGCTCTTGCATTCCCACTTGTGAGATGCAAGCAGTATACAACTTCCTTTTCTGCAAGCAAACACTGCCAGAACTCTCACCACTTTCACTGAAGTTAGGCTTTTACAGATGAGGGGTACTCAGGATGTTCAGCAAAGGAAGTCAGACCTTTCAGATGCAAGACAAAATGTCATTCTGCAGTATCAATTTAGGATAAGCAGCTAGTTTTTTCAGATTGCTTTCTTCTCTCCTAATTCTAACAGACTGGCAGCAGCATCGCCACCACAAAGATACAACCAGGGTTTTCCAGGGATCTCTAATCCCATTAACTGCTCTCATTTACTGTCTCCAACACTTCAGAAGCAGGCTCCCTCTTTCCCCCTCCTCTGTGCTGCTGGCTGCTATGGAGACCCTCCTGGGGTCCCCATTTCCATTAGACCACTGTAACTTCTTGAGAAGTTTCTCTCTTGGGACCACTAGGAAAGATTTCACCATCACCTGATGATCCAGAAAACTACAGTTCAGACACCTGAAGTTCCCACCCACATTCTGAGGAGTGTCCTTGATTGACACTTTTAACAGAACGTCTTCAGCACCACAAGCTCAGCATACTGGAAGTTGCCCGTCTTCCTTTGCACTTGCCTATTCCTTGTGTCCTTACCTCGTATGGCCGGAGCTCAGGGGTCGTGCTGTTCAGGCAGAAGGGAGTCCACTGGCTGGAAATGCTGACTTTGACATTACTGAATGTCTTCCTGGAAGCATGGAGCAGGGAATAACTGCCAGAAAACACATAAGCACAGATTGGCTAAATCTCCTCTGGAGGTCAAGTGGGAAAGGGTAGGACTCAAAACAGAGATAATGCTATCACAGCAGGCAGCACAGCAGAGGACTGGCAGTTTTGGAGATACTAGCCAGCAGCAGGAACCCCCAAATTATGGGTAGATACAGAGATTTTAGTAGGTTGTGAAATATGCTCTTGACTGGAAAGGACCTCCTCTATTTTCAAAAGAGGAGGTGACTGTGCAACAACAGTTAGGTACCTCAAGGGGAAAAAAAATAAAGAGAAAAGAAGATGCACTCATCTGGCTAAGCACCATTACAAGTGCTCTTCCAGAGACAGATTAGGTATCAGCGGCAGTATTGCTGTGAAGATCAAAGGGTATCAGCGAGGCAAAGTTTGTAAGGACAGGCAGTACGGTATTCCAGCCTTTGTCAGGTGGCATAACAGACAAGCTTTTAACATACAAGTCTAGCAGACCTTCAGATATGAAGCAGTGAGAGGGTGGAAACAGTACTTCCAGAAGAGTACCCCAGAAGCAACAGCATGTTCCATCAGTCAGAATGGGCATTAAACTGAGTTCTGAGCATCAGGGTTTGCTTCCTTCCTCATTTCAGGTAGTTCCTCCCCACAGCCACCCACATTCACCCTTCTGCAACAGAAAGCTGCTGGCTTGGCACAGTCAGGCTCACCTTTGGTGCAAGCCCTGTTTGTGGTTGGATTCCCCAGGGGTATAGCAAACTTGGCTCCACTACTGCTTGACTCACAGACCGGCCGGTACTACTAGCTTTTAAGCTTGTTTTCAAGGCTCACAGCCACAGGTTAAGACTATTTCCCTACTTTCATTCTCTTTTTTTGGACATGCCCTCACCTCCCCAAATCCAGTGAGATGAATGCTTCTCTGTGCAGAGATACACTCAACTTACCTGAAGAAGGTCAGCAGGAACACAACAACATGATGGTGGGTGCAATGGGACACAAGGCCTCTGTTTGCAGGCTGCCTCCGTAAACTCCCAGGCAGAGCCATGCTCCTGGCAGCCCTATCCCTGCTCTTGGCCACAAAGGCTGGATGGTGCTTAGGTCATTTTTCTTCACATGTAAACAGAAGAAGGTGGGAAGGGAGGAGAAAAGAAAATATATTTGAATTAAAACACATGTATAAAATACCTCTGTGTCCCCCAAACCTCTGGAATTCATCAGGAACAGCTCTATGCCATTCCTTCCCAATTTGTTTCATATTGCTACCCATCTCATGACCTGTACCTCCCTTGACACCTAAGCCCAGAAATGTCTTTTTACTCTCCTTTTCCCAGTACCCTCACGGTTATCCTCCAGCTCACTTATTTTTTGTTCCTCTCCTAGCAGATACCTCTTCAGTGCCCATCACCAAAGGAGTTCCCCCAGGGTCTATCAGCTTCCAGTGTTCTCACGTTAAAGACCATTCTGCACTATTTACATACACAGTGCGCTACAGAGTGGGCATACATAAGCTAACTTTCCACTGCTACCTGGCTGGTCAAAGACTGGTGATTAAGTACCCTTGGATACTGGTGGAGAATGGTTTTGGATCTAACCCCCTCTTTAAAATATTGTTGAAAGAACACACCCAAGAGTGGATTTGCACAGCTGGAAAAAGAAAAGTAACTGCGAGGACAGTGCTGAAGTCCAACAGCTAGATTCCCTGCCTATTCATTCTCAAGCCCTGCATTATAGCTCCATCTGTCACTAACTTTTTAGTTATTATTATTAATAATAATAATTCGTATATTATTATTAGACTTGTGGTAAATCATACTTTCCTGTCCCTACTATAGGGCATGGGTGACATCTGCCTAGACTTCTAGATACCAGATATTACCAGTACTGAGGAAAGGCTATGACAGACACACAGCTTCTCAGTAGTGGCTCATGCCACACTGCTTCACTCCCTCAGCTGTGCTGGTGTGGCTGAAGGACTGTTTCTGCAAACTGAGTCTGGGAAACAACCCTGCTGGGCAGTGAGGTGGTCAACCTCTCCAAACTTCCCTTTTCATCTCTTGGCAGAGATCTTTTCAGCCAGATTTCCCTGCCACAGCTCATAAATGTGGCTACACAAACGTGTCCCTGCAAAGAGAGAGCAGCGCAGAGAAAGACACACTGTATACCCACACCACTGCTGAAGGCAGAACTTGATTTTGTTCATGCTAGCTGGCCAAAGACAGCCAACAAATCAGTTGCTAGGAACTGCATTTTCAGTTATGTGTCTTATTTAAACACCACACGCATTCTGAATGCTGAGGAGAGGTAAACTAACACACCACACTGTTCCCCCAAAGAATCAGAGTTGAAATAAGATGTAACATAATGCCTTTGTGTTCTTTTGTGTCCACAGGTGGCTTTTGTAATGATTTGTAAATCTGACAGAAGACTTCTCAAGTTCAGCTTCTTAACTTCACTTGGAGAAATTAAAAGCCATGGCCCAGACTCTTTTATCTGAACTTCTGCTGCTGAGAACCCTGTATTTCATAGAGACTTTCTGCTCTTCCTTCTAATAACTTTTAAAGATTTTTATCAAGACAACTTTCACCGTAAGAAGTCTTCCTTTCCTGTTCTCTCAGTGATGATGCACACCCGACCGACAAACAGATACCAGCTACCACCATGAAAACTGAAACATCTGACCTCCAAAACAGAATATGGCACGGAGATCCTCCAAGTAATAGGGAACCAGCTATTACACCTTTGAAACACTGGAGTCACACTTATCCCACACCATGCTTAAATGCCTCCATTCTCATCCAGGACAAACACAGCAGGTCTATACAAGATCTGAGGCCATCTGCATCTACACAGCCCAGACGCATTTGAGCCATGCTCCCACCGCTCCAGCTAGCACAGACCACCTAGGTGTGCCAGCGCCTTCTCACACGGACATGCTTCTAGACTTCTTGGGTTCACACAGACGGAAAAAAAAGCACCTACAGCTGGAGCTGTGGGAAGGCAAGGCTAGCCCCTGGAAGAAGCAGCTTCTCAAGCAGCCTTGATACTACCTCCACCTAAGGTCCCAGGCCATTTCTCAACATCAGTGAATGACAGCTCAGCACCCACACAATCTACATCACACAATGCTACTCCCTTTCAGGCGGCAGTAAAACTGCTCAGGACTGTTCCCTACACCAGCTGCACGAAGAAGATCAAGGAACCCAATGCATTCCAGTATCCCAGCACCACGGGCCTTACAGGCCTGTGAACCACACAGTCTGCTGGCCAAACACAAGAGCTCCTTCTTCCTTGCCTCTCCCTCCCCTCCCACCAGGCAGGTAAACAGAGCTCTCCCGAGGAAAGCAAATCACCGCTGGTTGCACAACAGCGCAGGAAAAAGTTCCTTGGGGTAATCAGTTCACAGCCTGAAGCACAAGATTTACTACTCGCTTCATGTCAACATGTGCAAATAAAGACCTTACTTGTCTGAGATATCAAGTCTTTTTAAAGCTAAGACCTGGTTGTGACCTTAAAGTGACCTTTTTTTTTAATAGCATTTACTATTGAAACTATCTGTTTCTCAGAGCTTTTCAATCTCAGCTAGCTTTCTGGAAGACCTTCTGGCAGAGAATGGCATCTATTTACAGTGTAGAGGTGAATATGAAAGATTTCTTTTTCTCTTTTTTTCTTTCTTTCTCCTCTCCTTTTTGTATTAAAAACTGGCATTCTCCCTAGGCTAGAAGGATGCGCAGCTAAGAGCTCATCCTTACCCATTAGTCTTCTCATTATTTTGAGAATACCACATTAAATTTGTAGTGGAAGGGAAGCAAAAACTAGGAAGCTGGATAAGCCACAGAGCAGCGAAGCACAAGCCTTTAGGAAAGGAAGAGGACTCCTTTTAGGGTGTTAGACTGCCTTGTCTGCTTGTTTAACTCTACTTACCTCCAGCTAACCGATATTTTGAATAAGCTTTTAAGCTTTCTGCATTCTCCCTTATCCCTTCACTTAAGGCCAAAAAACCAACATAAGTTAAAAATGAACGCCCTTTTAACACCATGCTACTGCTCTCCAAAGCTGGCAGGAAAAACCAGAATTAACACCCCTGGGACTTCGAAAGTGCAAAACAAACCAAGTAATTTTTTTTTTTTTTTCCTAATAAACCCCAACACACTCTCAACACACTCTCTCATACCGCCTTTCGAAACAGACCCAAGAAGCACAAGCCCACGCGGGCCCTGGGCAGCCTGGTAGCCCCGCTCCAGCGGCGCGGCCCGGCGCACAGGCCGCGCTCCCGCCGGCGGGCACGGCTCACCCGCGGCCGGGCACGGCTCACCCGCGGCCGGGCACGGCTCACCCGCGGCCGGGCACGGCTCACCCGCGGCCGGGCACGGCTCACCCGCGGCCGGGCACGGCTCACCCGCGGCCGGGCACGGCGCCGGCACCGCACGGCTCGGCTCGGCCAGGCCGGCTGCCCCGCTCAGGCACCGCGGCCGGCGAAAAGGACGCGGCTCCTTCCCCTCAGCGAACCCCGCCCGGCTCCCGGCGCAGGTGGCCCAGCGGCCACGTCCTCAGCGGGGCGGGGTGAGGTGAGGAGCCGAACGGGCAGCGGCAGAGCACCCACCGGCTCCGCCGCAGCCGCCAGCCCACCGCGGCCGTTACGGGGCCACCCCGCTCCCCCCCCGCCGCCTGCCCCGGGAGAAACCGCCCGCCCCCGCGTACCGGGCCCGGCGGCCAGCACGGCCCTCAGGAAGTCGGGGGAGGGGGCTCTTCCGGCGGGAGGGACCGGCGGGCACGGCGGGAGCTGTAGTCTGGCCTCTCGCCGCCGCCAGGGGGCGCCCTCCGACCCTGCCGCCGCGCCCCCTGCCCGCCTACCGCACTCGGGGAGCGGGCAGCGCCTGCACCGCCCCGCGCCGGGCCCGCGGGGCTGGGAGCCCGGGCAGGGGGAGGGGGAAGGGGAGGAGGGGGAGGAGAAGGAGGAGAAGAAGGAGGGGAAGGAGGGGAAGGAGGAGGAGGAGGAGGAAGAAGAACTACATTTCCCGCCGGCCCCGAGGGGGTCGGGGCGGGTACAAAGCGGGCGCTACCTGTGCTACCTGTCCCGGCAGGTGAGCACCGACAGGTGGGCGGGCGGGCTGGTCGGGACCCGGACCGCTTCCCTGGCCCGACTGCCGCCAGCTGGGCCGGGGCGGCTGCTTCTCCTCCTTTTTCTCCACCTCCTCCTCCTCCTCCCCCCCCCCAGGCCCGCCCGGGAGCCGCGATGCCTTTCCCCAGCTCCAGCGCGGACGATGCCTTCGACTACCTCTTCAAGATCATCCTGATCGGGGACTCCAACGTGGGGAAGACCTGCGTGGTGCACCGCTTCAAGACGGGGCAGTACAACGAGAAGCAGCAGAACACCATCGGCGTCGACTTCACCGTGCGCTCCCTGGACATCGACGGCAAGAAAGTGAAGGTCGGTGGCCGGGGCGAGCCGGGGCCGCCATTGCCGTGCCACCTGCCCGCGGGGGTGCGCGGGGGGTGCCCGGCGCCTCCGGCTCGGCCCCGCTGAAGGCAATGGCCGGAGCTGGCTGCCCCTCCGGGCAGGGCCGGCGCCCCGGGGAGCTCCCCGCGGGATGCCCGGGCAGCACCGCCCCGCTGTGCGTACGCGCCCGCGGAGCTCCCTGGAGGCTGGCTGTGCTTGGGCGGGGGGCGCCTCCCTCCCCTGAGAGATGTGGGGGGGCGAGCAGGGACACCAAGGAGGGAAAACCCTCTGGTTTGCAAAGGCTTCGCTTCGATGCGTGCTTGGCTTGAGGGAAGACAAAGGCGTGTAAGACAAACACCGTAAGAAATTGTTAGCTAGAACTTACTCCTGTGTGCAGATAAGTTCTTTAGCCTTCTCTTCTAGCCTGAAAAAGCCTGCCCTTCACACAGCTTTGCTCTGCCCAGACCTCCGCCGGGGCTTCTTAGCTCTTATTCCATTCCCTGTTAAAGGCTGTATCTTTCAGTACAGTTGCTGAAACTTTGCAAAGTTTGTCCTCTTTGCAAAGCCGAGTTTACGCTTGCAGCTCTTTGGTCTGTGTAGGTTGTCTTCACAATCCTTCAGATCTAGAGAGAGCAATGCCACGCTGTGGTGTGGTAGTGACCTGGGACAGGTCTGGCTGCCTTCTAGGCAAGGGGTTTCAAAAGCGGAGGCAAACATCTAGCAAGCGGCATTCGCTGGTCTTCACAGCTTCTATCCTTTCTCTTACAGATCCAAGTGTGGGACACAGCTGGTCAAGAACGCTTCCGGACAATAACCCAGTCTTATTACAGGAGTGCCCACGGGGCCATCCTTGCCTATGACCTTACTAGGAGGTCCACATTTGAATCCATTCCTCACTGGATTCACGAAATTGAAAAGTATGGTGCTGCAAACTTGGTCATGATGTTAATTGGTAGGAATCTAATTTTAATGTTATGTAGCTTTTTTAATATGCATATAAAATCTTCCTCACTTCCCCCCACTACTTGAAGCATCTATAAACTGTATCTTAAAGAAGAACACAGCTTTAGCTACAAGAGAACAGAAAGTGTATCAATTTGACCTAAGCTTAAAAAATTAGGAAAGTCACATCTGGTCCAGACAGGATCAAGCCCACTACAGACAGTGAAACCTTTTCACTTGTCCCTTTCTTGTTGGAATAATGCAGCAAGCTTGCTTTTGCTGCTAGTCTAGCAGGCAGGGACAACCTTACTAAGGTTAGAATTGCAGTAAGTCTGACCCTATACTCACGATGGGCAGGAATTTAGTGGCTCAATAATTCAAGAGGAAGGGGAATGCGCAGAGCAACACAACTCCTCATTCTCATCTTTCCTCTCTGTTCTTTTGATATGCATGCACATTGCTCTGTAATGGGACTCTTGATCAGGTAAGACAGTAGATGGGGACTTGGGTTTTGTTGAGCATGAAGTAGTCTGCTTGCATTCCCCCTTGTTTATTCCACTAGCATTCAGGAAGCTTTGTCCCTTGAGGAAAGGAATCGGTAGAAGTTGCTGAGAGTGGAGCTGGTAGGAAGCAGTGTGGTTCTTTCCCCTTGCGTTTCAGGGTATTATTGCTCTTCCCTCCTGCAAAGAGGAAGCTGCAAATGAGAAAACTGGTGTAGTAGGATGACAGAGCCTCTTATTTACATCCCACTGCTTCTGCCTGTTCCACTGTGGCACTGTGCTGAGAGCAATGCATGCAGCCGCAGCAGCCCAAACTGGCTTTTAAGGACAGGCAGCGCTGAGCCTCACAGCACAGCAGGGATGGGACCTCAACTGCTGCTTGTGCTTCTAGCCATCAGTTACTTCTGCTGTGGTGGTTCTTCCTGTTCTTCCTCTGAAGAAACAAACAACAAATTCTGACCTGCATATAACTGCAGTACTTGGAATGAGTAAGGAGGAGGGGAAAAAAAACCCCATAACTAAACTTCAGGGGTTTTCTGTATTTTCTCATGAATCTAAAGAACAAGACCTAGCTGTATGTGTGGTGGTGGGGGGGTGGTAAGAAAGAAGTTCTAAAGTTGGTAAAAAAAAAAAAAAAATTTTGTCAACGACCTACCTTTTTGCCACCTTCTCAAACTGGTGCTGTTTGCTTTACTTTGGCAGGAAGGTTTTGTACATTTCATTACACACAGTCATGTTATACATCTTTCTAGCATGAGATAAAGGGTAAGAAATCTAATTTTCCCATCTGGAACTGAAGGAGAAGGTGGGGGTGGGGGCCTCTTTTTAAGAAGGTAAATAACCCTCAAGCAACGTGATTGAGGTTTTTTCAGGTGTTTCCTCTGTTGTGTGGGCTGCATTCCCCACCCCCACCCCACCCTGAGAAACTGAAGGGGACTTAATGGGAGGGGAGCTGGCTTATATATGCTTAAAATTCAAGATCTGAATCTGATGAAGGGTTGTCTTCTAACTATGAATTAGGCTTCAGCCAAGTACTGCAAGTACCAGAACTGATAATTCCATGTGTGCTACAAATACTTAAATATAGAAAGGTATTTTATCTGAGGTGTTTCATGACTTTTGACAGATTGATTAAACGGCTTCAAGTAAAATTTTATTTATACATGCAGAAACTTTTGAAGTACATGTTTTAAGCATTAGGGTAGATGGTGTGAATTATTGGATTTTTTTAATCTTAAAATGACTGACTTGTATAAATAGGTTATGTTAAAATCTAGCAGTTGGGCAGATTCTTCCTGGGTTTTAATTGTTGTTTTTTTCCTGAGACTTGCTTTAGACTTAACAACATTCCAGATCTTCAGAGATGAGCATTCACTTTGAGATGTGTCAAGGTAGCCTGACAATAGAATAAAACATGTGGCTTCTGCTTAAGGTTGAGTGAGGAATAAACCTTTATGCAACATTGCTTTAGTTTACTGTGTGCAATGACTGTAGCTACAAGATTTCCGTTTTTAAAAAATATTTCTTAAATGCTACTTAATGTTTAAAAATAACAAGGGAGCAGGGACCTACAGTTGCTTCCAAATCACCTTCTAGCACCACTACCTACAGCAAGCAACTAGATGAACACAGGGGTTTAGTTTTTGTTTGGATTTTAACTCATTTGATGATTATCATTGTATGATAGCTGCAGTTTTGATCCACATTCTGTGTTTGTGGCTCTGATATGCTCACATCTTGTTTTTACCAGTAACCCCAATTCCTGAGAAATCTGTTGTTTAACAAAACTGAATTAATGTATTGCACTTAAAGATGAATTTCTGAGATTACATTATTGAGTTACTTATTTGCCCTCTTTTTAAGGGAACAAATCTGATTCACTGGATCAGCGCCAAGTCCTGTTTGAAGATGCCTGCACACTGGCAGAGAAGCACGGGCTCTTAGCTGTACTGGAGACATCAGCAAAAGAAGCTCAAAACATAGAGGAGGTGTTCACATTAATGGCTAAGGAGCTAATGGCCCGAAATACCTTACAGCTTCATGGAGAGAACCCTCCAAACAGCATCTATCTCGATTCCAGGCCAGTGATTGCCAGTCCAAATGTAGAGAAGAACCAGTGCCTCTGTTAAAGAAAGATTTCAGGAAGAACTTGGAAGCTGTCTTTCTTCTGAGGCTGTTTGATTTCATTTTAATCAGTTGATGAAAGTATGCTATGTGACCTCAAGCCACCTCTTGATATCTCTACCTTGCAGTTTGGTTTGTATCTTCAGAGATTGTTGTTGCTGTTGGTAGCACAGGTTGCTTTGAACATGGCAGCTGACACAACACAAAACTTCTGACTGAGAGGACCTGGAAAACTGCTGGCCATTGCCTTAACCAAAGCAAACTATAAAAATGACTGCCTTTAATTATATCCTTAAATGAGTTTCTGGCTGTGTCAGAAGATAAATTTGTAGCAAAGCACTGCATTGATTTGACCCTTCTAAGCTATGTTGGTTGTTCTAGTGCAAGCACTTTACTCTCTGCCAGTACCTTTAAATGACACGTGCTTGGACAGCCCTAACCCTACTGCTGCTTAAACTTCCATTTAGGGATGGTCCTGATGTCAGGCATGTAGCCACCTGGTCCAGGGAACTTAGTAACATTTGTGAAAGTACATGATTTCACATCTGTACCAATTTCCTCAGCAGAAAAACCTGTAGATGTCCCTGGAGTTTCATAGCAGATGGAATACGATACGTTAGTGATCCCAGCCTTCTTTCTAGGGTGAGAAAAGTTGTCTTTCATCTTGCTCTCTAATTATAGGGATTGTTTCCAGTAGTGATATCTTGATATATAGACTTGCTAGGAGTAGCGAAGCTTCCAAGGCACCAGTAATGGTCTGAATCAATGCTGAGGGGAAAGGACTTCCCCCCTGACACTCCCCAACCTTGTCTTGCTTTTGATGTGTTGATTTTAATCAAGAGTCTTCAGTAGTTTGTGTGTCGGGCCAATGGCACCTTGAGAGTACAGCTGTAGACTTTTCCAAGGGAGTGTGAAGAAGGGATTCAAGCTCCTGTAAAACTCAGCAAGGGATAAGATGGTTTAATTATGTAACCTCGCCTTAGAGAAGTAAGGGAATGGTATGGCTACCCCTAGGCAAGTATATATGCTACTGCTATGGCGACGGAACGTCTTGGTAGCAGTGGGTTTTGTATTGCTCCTCCCAAACGCAAGCTCTGCAAATGGGGCTCGCTTCTTCTAATGTACTAGAACTGAATGAAGGGTTTAGGGGTTTGGGGTTTTGTTTCTTTTTGCTTTTGTTTTTTTAACAGTAGATGGAAACAGGGAAGGGGATGGAGGAAAGAAATATGATAAAGGAAGCTTTTTTTACTGCAGTCCATGTACCAGGATGTATTGCTTACTGTTAAGCTATGAACCAAAACTCAAACTCTGCAATGGTAAAATACAGTCTGGGTTACATGCAAAAAAAGCCCTGGGAAGGCTGGTATGCTGCTAGCTTACCAAATGGGAGTCTGCCCATTTCACAAGTTCTTACAAATTAGGGGAAAATATGTAGCAAGTATTTCTGGAAAATCTTCTCTGGGAAACACAAAAAATAAAGCTGCGTAAGTCAATGATTTATAGTCCAGCAAATGTTTCTGTACCGTTAATGCTTCCTCTGGCCAGGTTCTTTGCCATCACTTGCAAAAAGCAGGGGCTAATTCAGCTATGTGTAAACTGAGAGAGAAATCTTCAATGTTGGCCTCCAAGCCTTTTGCTATAGCTTGCTGTAGACAAAGCTTTGTTTTCTTCAGGCATCTTCTTTCTGCTGTTTACTACTTAAATATTTCATCTTTATTTGGTACTAGTCTACTAGTTGCATGTCAGTTTGCATCTTTAAGCAACGGTAAACACCATAACCTTTCAAAGTAGCTGAACAAGTAGCAATCCAGCTTCTAAACAACTAATTTCAACACCTCTTGTCACAAGGAAAACAGTCAAATAGAAGTTTAATATTCTTGTGTATTTAAAATCCAAACTACTCCTGGTCGTAGCTTGTAATGTAGCAGTTTTTACTTTTTTTTTTTTTTTTTTAGTATCCACACCTAAGACTGCTAGCAAACTTTGTTCTATTTCAGATACGCAAGAGAGAGTATTTGCTACAAATACTAATCTTCCAGGAGACCTTAACAGAGAAGTACTGTGTTCATCTCATTACACTCTTTCATTAGCCAAGAACTGGAGGAAAGCATTCACCACTAGAAAATTAACCTTTGTAGGGTTCATTGGGTTTGCTGCCTTAATTAGAGATTACTGTACAAAGTTATTTTGCCTACCCTCAGTATGGAGGCTTCTGCAGATTGATGCTGTTGCAGCACTCTCCAGACTATCAAGCTGCAATAAGGTCTTTCACCACCTCATACCAGCATACTCTTCACACAGTCCCTCTGCTGCCTTCTCTTCTTCTCACCTCATCTAAGGGGTGTGTTCTCTCTCCTCTTCTTCCTCGGCTGCTCTCCACCACTTAAGGTGCAGCTGTGGCTGGTTAAGTTATCTACATCAGCCAACCCCCCACCTCTGAAGCCAGCCCACAGTTGTATATTATCAATAATTAACCCAGCTTCATTCCTCTACAATGCTCCCTTAACTGCCCAGCACTGCCAAGGTACAGGGTTCTTGCTCTTCTCTTCTCACACACATGGAGCTCCTTGCAAAGTCAGTCCTTCCCTGGCAGGAGGTTGTGCAACACAGGATCGGCGAGAACAGGCTCGTGATTGTGCTTTGAGCAGCACAGTTTCCTTTAACAGGTGTAACAGGCTCCTTCCTACTCTTTTTCAAGAAACTATAGTCTTAAAGGTCTACCCTTTGGGCAGTTGCACTGACTGGTTTCCACTGGGTCATTTTTAAAGCTGTCCTCATGGGAATGAAGAATGAGCTGGAGGAGTTTAACTAGAAGGTTCTTCAGAGTGCATATGAGTAGACAGTATTATTGAGATAATACAGGAAGCTATAAACTTGTAAAAAAATCCCTTCATCATAGCATGTTACTCTAGACTGTAAGATAGCAGCCACTAGGTTTAAAAAAAAAAAAATGCACAGTGTAACTTCGGTGGTTGTGACTTTCCACATCAAAGAGCAGATGGAAGCATGCAGCTCCAACAATGCTACTTGCATTAACTGCCAGGGAACCTTGTGTTAACGTTTTTGTTCCCTCAGCATCACATGCAAACTCAGTATGCTTCTCCACAGTATCATTAATGCACTTGTACAGACTGCAGCTCATTGTAATGTTGTTTATAAAGCTATTCTTAAAATTACTACTGTCCCACAATTTTAAGAGCTGCATATCCAGCTTGAAGGTGAGCTGACTGTTACATTTTTACCTATTTGGAAGTATTTGAATTTTACCTGTGGCATGTAACTTGCACTGGTGTCACAGACATGCCAGATGAGACCAAAGCAGCACCTATCCACAAAACAGGGTAACAAAAAAACCTACAAGTATTTTAAAAAGGGAGCAAACTCTGACACCTCCCAGACTGGCTTAAAAGCAAACATAACAGCAGTCCAGTGATGGGGAAGGCACACGGCACTGCCTATACGTGGTCAAGCTTTTCTTCATACATAGGGGACAGGCTCTTAGTAACAAAAGTTAAGGTTCTCAGCTAATCATCCCAGCTAAGGTTTAAGTGTAGTTGGAAAGGAGACAGAGAAAGCAGTTTTCAGGCTCTGAACAGAGATGGAAAGCTCCATCCTTCAGCTCCCTGTCAGGAACACTTGTGCTTTTGGGCAGGGAACTGACACTTCCCCCAGCCAGATGAGTGCTCTAAGCACAGCCCTGTTCAGAGGTGCCCCTTCCCAGCTGTGGGCTGCCAACAGGCAGATTTTTATACACCTCCATTCCCAGAACACCACATCTGGCTGCTGCCAGGGGGGCTTTAATACTCACTGCTTACTGTACTGACTCCTGAAGCCATTCTCAAGCATGTTCAGCACTGGAACTACGGCAGGCGGTGCTGGGCTATCAGAGTCCTTTAGAACCAGTTTTAGACAGGCCAAGAGCCCTTTTACCTGAGAGTACTTCCACTTTTAATAGAAACTTAGAATTTGAGTGAGGACTTTATAAAGTCTCTTAAAGCATTTTTTCTAGTGCTGTTATTAAAAAAAAAAAAAAAAAGACAAAACCAAACTTAACTCAGCTGCCTGCACAGGTTCTGTCTATGCAGTCACAACAAGCTGTTGCCAAACAGGTGCAGATTTTGGCTCCACTGCAGGTGACAAGCAGCACACCCATGAGTAAGCAGCAAGTAGGTGCTGAAGTTTAGCATGTTTGCAATCCCAGCTTCCTTGCTACCACTGTGTCCATGAACATCACTGCTTATGAGAGTCTTCACTGCCAAGTCTACTTTTGCTTACCTGAAGTGAGGCTGACCATAACTACAGTTTAATAATGCCTCCCCAATGCTAGCATCAGAGTTAAAACTGACTTGATCCCTACAGCACAGTCCTGTATTCTGTCTCAGTCCTAAACGACTACATGTGGATTCCTTCTTGTTTTAAGCTGCTGCAGCATTAATACTGCCATCTATACAAGTTTTGTTCGGAATATGAGACACCCCCATACCTCAGGCTATCCTCTGAACAGAAATCTATTTTGCACCTGCTGTATCAGGGAGGAGTTATTTTGTATTTCATTAAATGAACCAGGTACCCCTTCAGCAAGGCTGCAGTAGACCTTGCACTACAATCAAAATTTGAACTAAAGCAGCAGAGGCTGTAAGAAGCACTCTTTGCTTCTAGGATCACATTCAGACCAAGCAGAATGGGCAGCCATACGCTTACCACAAGATGCAAAATTTTACGTCAAACCACATGTATGTATTCCTGTATAGGGAGTAAAGTCAAGGCACTTCAAGTGAGAGCATGCATCTTTAAGATTTTCCTTTTGAAACCACTATTTTGCTGGTGGAATTTTATGGATTTTTACTTTTTTAATCTTGACACTACCCTCATTGGCCTCTTCCGTTTCTATACCTTAGGCTGTGCTACATTTTCTTTAAGCAAGTACCTAAGTCATCACCCTCTGTATTTTTACACTGAAAGCTTGCCTTAGTTCTAGTGAATTTATTCCTGTTCTAACAGGGGAAAAACATAGCAGCTTACTAACATACTTATTTCAAAGGCCCTGCTCTCTTTAGTCATTCCAGTTTGGGGTAGAAGGGTGGAAATCAGCCCAACAGCAAGCTTAGGAACAGGCCTACCACCAGCAAGATGCATACTGGAAGTCACACACAGCAGTGCTCCCTGATGACAAGTCCTTTAACTTATGGAAGAACCACGGCACACTTCAAAGCAAGAGATCAACAGAAACCACCTACCACAATGCACCTGACAACATCAGTCGCCTTGTAGCTAGACAGACCCAAAGCCAACCACTTATTTGTATATTCTCAGCTTCCCCTGTTACGACACACAGAAACAAGGTTTAAAAGCAGCAGCAGCCATTGTGCCACACACACCCCCACACAAAGAGTAAAGCATGCCGTTTCTGACCCCTTCTGAAGGAAAGCTGAAGCATGTGCTCTGTGGCTGTTATATTACCTTTTTCCATCTTACCAGAACATAATCTTTGTTAACCTTACATTTGAATACAGCTTTCCAATAGGATGCTAACAACTCACATTCACTATATGTAAGGGAGGAAAGGCTAGCTCTTATTCAAAGCCCTTCGTTTTTCTCTGTTTCTCCCTGTATCAGCTTCAAACATCCGTTGCGCAAATTACATTTAAATCCTTTTCACCCTCTGCTACTTGCCTCTGGGAAAAATAAACCAACCAACCAATGATGGTTTTAGACTGTTCGGTTAAACTTTTCGGTTGACTATGTGTCTAGTATTTTACTTCCAACTTTATGTAATTCTGCAGAAGAATGCCTCTTTCTGAATATACACAAGCTTAAAGCATGTGGATTCTCAGGAAGTGGCCTGCAGCAATGGTTGGACTGGCTGTCCAAACAGCATTACAACAGGAAACTATCAACAGAATATGTACCACAATCGACCTTCTTTAGGACAAATAAAGTGAACACCACAGTGCAGGACTTACTTCGGAGAAAGCAAGCCATGTCTGTTCCCCACTAAAGGCCCCGTATATTCCTTCAACAGTTCAACTGTCCCAGCTGTCTGTTCAGAATGCATTCCTTATGTTACAGGCTCTGCTGGAAAGGTTACAACCAAGGTAAAATTCTGTATTAGTGTGACATGATCCTGCGGGAGTTAAGAAAAAGTGGCATAAATGCCTTTGTATTTACAGAAACACACATGCACACAAATCAAGCTGAAAACACAGAAGCTTCAAACTTAAAAGAACAGACAGGCTTCTGTTTAATTTTTTTGATTTTTTTTATTTGGGAAAAGTGCTTCTTACAAAAGGCAGCTGCAAAACAATACGTTATAGACCTCAGAACAATTTCTCATTCCATTTAAAAGTGAAAGGAGAGGCAGTCTAGGGGACAAGAGCAGCAGGAGAACAGATCACGGGGCATCCACAAGTCAATAAAAAACAGCAATAATGTAATGCAAGGTTAAAATTCTTGTGCTGGGGCTTTGGTGGCAAAGTAATTTCTCAATGCAAATTACAGCCAGAAACTGCATGACTGCCTTTGTAAGCAGTAACTCACATAAACTGAGCAGCTTTACCAGGCACCTGCCCAGCTCAGATGCCAAGAGGCACGTGTACCTCAAACCAGCTGAGAGGCACAGCTATTTCCTAGCAAAGCTTACAGCTTAAGTGGTTACACCAAGTTCTAAAACTTACAGAGCAATAAAGCTAAAGGGGCTTCTCTGTTATTCCTCTGACCCCACCTTGGCTAACCGGATTTCTGCTCCTGAACAACCCTAATCATACACATGAAAGAGAGCTGGTGTATTAGGGAGTGCCATGTATTAAGTTAAGCAATAGTTAGTTAAGATCACTGCCACAGACTGGGCTGAGACCGCTAAACCAGTTTCATGTCCAATTGGAGGCTAGACTTCATGCACCAAGAGGGGATGAAAGATGGTTTTGTTATTTTAATGTACACAGAGTCTCCCCATCCTTGAGGTCCAACTCTACATTTATCTGTATATACACATAGAGAGTTCTCCTTTCACAAAGACATCTTCCTTTCATGCTAAACACAGTAAAAACCCAGAACATTCACACCTGGTTCTGGTTACACAGTAGTAATAGTAATGTGCAAGTAAACAAGAGACCAAAATCACAAATGAAGATGTGTACATGAGGGGGCTGGAACGGAGCTGATGCCAGAAAGAGTATTTTTATCTGGCCTGAAGTCAGAAATACCAGTACAAAGTCAGAAGAAAGGCCATCAGCCAATTTACATCCCCACTGCATGGCCACTGCTCATTTTTGTATCTGGGCTCTTCAAAATGAGTGTGGAAGTCCTGTAAACACTTTAACCCTGGAACTGGGTGAACTCTGTTGGGTACACAGATGAAGCAACAAACCTAAGCTAACTGTTTGACAGTTAAATTTATTTTTACAAAAACTAACATTTTAAAGATTTATTTCTTGTTATTTGTTTAAACAGAGGAAAAACAACACTCCTGGGGTGGGAGGGGATGGGAGGGGATGGGAAGAGACAGACCCTGGG
Organism: Falco peregrinus; assembly: GCF_023634155.1. Lineage (NCBI taxonomy): Eukaryota > Metazoa > Chordata > Aves > Falconiformes > Falconidae > Falco > Falco peregrinus. Next base: position 64,967,387 of record NC_073726.1, read on the forward strand.
TAAAAGTTATTACAACAGCACCTGGAATTGATCGGCCTGCCTAGGAGAAACACAGGCACTGCCACAACACCACAGGTAATAGCTACTGCCTGAAGCCAAGACAACAGTCCACATGCCACTGACAGGTGCTATAGATCCAAGTCATAATAATCTTCCAGCTCATCATGAAACAAGTCCCACTCATCTTCTGAATCCGTTAGCTCATCGTCACCTCCGGCTGCCAACAGCATAAGCAACATCTCACCAAGCTCGAAGGTCACCACCTCATCCTCGTCGGTCTCAAACGGATCCCCATTCTCCCGCTCCTCAATGAATTCCCAGAACCGATTCCTTCGCTGGGCCTGCGAATTGAACACAAGTATTTCCCCAGGTGACCAAGCAGCACAAGGTAGTAGTCTTCCCAGAGGCTGACATGGTTCAGTCCCCTGGTGTACTTTCTGACATGCAAGAAATCATGTTTCTCTTCTGGGGAGATACTGACTTCCAGTAGAATTCACCCTTTACACAACCTACTAATGCTAACCAACATTTCTACTTCAGTATGTTTGTGTACTACTAGGAAAGTTTTAAAAATTTACTCTTTCCATCTCAGCCTCCAGCATTCACAAACTTCAGACCACTGCCTCCTTCAAATTCACCTTTACAGAGGTCTAGCAGAAATTAAAAAAGCCAACATTTCCCTCTCCTCTTCTCAAGGCAGCTGATTTAACGCAAAACCCTCTTGCACTCTGTATAGAAAGGACAAAAAACAGCAGCACTGACCCGGCATCTACTTGATGTTCCCACTTTGGGTCTCTGTGGCTCCTCTCGGCGGCCATCAGGGTAGGCATGCTTGTAAAAACAGTTCCCTCCAAACGGACAGCTCCCACGGCCTTCATCAAAATACCTGCATGGCTTGTTGCTGGAAAGGAAAATATCGCAACCCTTACTCACAGCAGACCCCAACCAGACTTCAGAATTGCATTTACCTGTAGTCCAAGAAGATCTCAGGTACCATTTGGAGCTGAAGGCATTTTGTCAGTGTAACACCTATGTGCAGAAATGATGTATTACAGTGTGTGGGCCGATGCATGCACAGGGACACTGATGGCTCGCAGTGCACAAGTTCGTACTACCTTACGGCTACACCACCAGTGTTTTGCAGATAGAAGGGAAAAACGGAGGTCAAAGAACACAGGAACAGCTTTGCAACTGTATGGTTGCATGCATCTGTGGGCCAATAGGCAAGGACGCACTTCACACGTGGTGGTGGAAAGGAGGTGCGAGAGGGCTTTACATCCACACCCTTCTTCTCCGGATGTGCCTTTATCTCTGCAGTCTCAACTTGCCAAAAGGCTGCAGTACTCATACCTCATTGCCTCCTTGTATTTCTGAATGAGTTTCTGCTTCTCTTCCTTCTCTTCCACCCAGTACTCACTTGGAATGACAAAGTTAGATGTGATCCGACATTCTGGGCAGGACCTGGGGAATGAACAGACTGTGCTGCAAAATTCCACATTACAGGGCGCTTTCTCCCCTATATAACAAGTCATGGCATATATCCATCTTTAAAGATATATTGTACCCACACACTTGCTGTATGAGCTTTTCAATCTAGATTCTCTCTTACACATGAAGATAGCCTAAACTCTCTCCTTCAAGAACTCAATGGCAATGGCAGCTGGTCAGCTTGTCTCAGAAAAGCTTGAAATAACACTTCACACAACTCCTTTTTCTTTAGAATTAAATACATTTATTTTGGTATGATTTCTGTATTTATATGATTGGAACTTTGTTGGTTTTTTTTTAGAACAGCCTTTAAATGGAGAAATGTTCTGTCAACTGATTAATGATCTAGGTCAGTAATGAATTAAGAAGCATACATTCTGAACTGGTTAACCTGTTTTCAGGTTCCTGGCTAGATGTCCAAAATGTAAAACAGTAACCATTGGACAACATGCTACTAAATAAATGAAAGTTATTTGCTACCATTACGTGAGTTTTGCAAACTTAATCCTCATTAACCAAATCTGAGTGTAAATGTCACCCCTAAGAATTATTCCACTTCCAAACTAGTTAGTACGCATTAAATACAGTCTGCATCTGGAAGTCTGTTGCAAGTTGTCACAAGTTACTAAGTTCTTCCACAGTAACAAAGCACAATCGAAATGGGAAAGTGCCTCACTTTATAATCTTGCTCTCAAATTGTTTAGCACTCCTCCACTTGCGGATGCACTTGAGACAGTAGGTGTGGCTGCAGTTGGAGAGGATCCCAAAGCGGCGCTCACTAGGATTAGCTTTCTCATACACCACTTCCATGCATATCCCGCACACCATGTCTTTACTACGTTGGACAGCAAAGGAAAGCTCCATGTCCTTCTCATGAGCTTCAATGCAAGACTGAAAAGGAGAGACAAAGAGAACAACTACAGAGACAACTGGTCATCTGGTGAACCCTAAGCAGGTTTTTAAGCTCAGTTATACTCTGCTGTTTTGCATAACAAACGGAGTATGATTAAGCTGAAAAATCTTCATCCTCAAGAAGTATTGCTCATATAGTGGGGAACAATCAATTCAGAGTTCAAATTCCTTTCTTCACGCACTGCCTTTAAACATGAAAAAGGCAATCTGAAAGACCATCCAGCTTTACTGGGCAAAGAACAAAGCTTTAGTATCTTTAAGCAGACTGCTCTCCCAGCACAGATAAGGAAACTCAACTCCTTTTGATTATGGCCCTAACAGGAAACAGTCCAGTTTACAACAGGAATTTCATTCACTGCCTGACCTGCATGCACCTTCGAATGAAAGGGAACTGGTGATAAGTGATGGTAGGGAGCTAGGAAGCAATAACTTAAAGCTGTTTAACACCAGACAGTTGTTTGCTTACCTTTATGTGCTGGGATCTTTGCGCAGCATCAATTGGATGCAAAACCTGCAGCCCACACATATCACACACATCCCCATGGATATACACGCAGTTTTCTCCATAACGGCATTCTCCTACTGCAGCATAGGGGCACAGCTCCTTCTTCATCTCCACATCTGCTTGCTGCTTTTCGTATTCTTCCTCAATCACCATTTCCTGCAAGGGTGCTTCAGCACAGGAAGGAGCAGCTGGAAAGAGAATTAAGGACAGTAAGCAATACATTCAAATTTAGAGCACTGGGAGCAAGAATACGTTGTTTTAATGTAATCTTCGGGTAGCCCTGCTCAAGTTATCCAAATAGAATAATATAAACAACCAAGGTTCATTTCAGTCCAAGTTTCACATACTCTCAGCCTGAACTAACAGTTATTTTCCCACTCAAGAAAGCATGACCAATTTCTTCATCCTTCAACCCAGACAAGATTAAAGCTGTCAAAGTTTCAGTGGTCAGATTCAGATCCATTTACAGACTAGGTCTGCACTAGAAAAATCTCACTAGTCCTCACAGCAGCGTAAAGGCATTCATATACAAACTCTGGTTCAGCAACAATTAAGGTTACAAATCTCTCACTGCTTTGAGAATCGATTCCATATTGGCTAAGTTAATAGGCTTTTTCCCATAAATTACACAGTTGAAGCAATAAAGGTGTATCCAGCATTATAAAACACCAGTAGCTCCTTATGTGCAGGTTAATTAGCATGTCACTGTTCAGCCTGAACATCAGACTTTCACTTCTAGACACCCATGCGTTTCTATGAATTATACAAAAGCTGCATCCACTTCTCTCACCCACCTAACTCAATTCTAGGTATCTGCCAAAAAGACTATCCTAAACAGGTATCTGGTCTATCAGTCAGACACGTAAACCTAGCTTTAAGAAGCTGAAATTCAGGGTGTCTTCATTACATTCTAAGCTGGCCTTCAGTTTCGCAAAATCCTAAGTAAACTCCTTTATCTAATTCTAAACTGAATTGAAATTCATATCATTTCCCCATTTAGAGAGCTGCTGTTTAACACTTCTCCCCATGCCTCTTGAACATATGCTTGTCTGTGTCAGCTCAAACAGCCTTTGGAGATCATTCTATAAAGCAGGATGATAAACTAAGTTACAAGACAAAGAGCAGTCAGTTTGAAACTGAAGATATAACACACACAGAAGGACAACAAAGTATTACTATATTCAGAATAAATACCAGGACGAAGAGAAACTGGACTTCATTTACACAACCAGTACCTGTTACAAGAGTAAAGTCAATACCACTATAAAAAAAGTGTAACTGTTTTAGGCCATTCGAGCACTAGATTTGGAGAAGCTGTACACTCGCAGTTTTCATCTCCATGGAGCAAAGAGATACAATAAGCATGTGTCAGTCAGCCTGTTAGCTTTTGGACATGTAGAGAAAAAGGAAAAGCAGGTCCCTCAGAGGTCATAGTTTTGGGGGATAAGCAAATATGGAAGATTCTGAAGCAGAGGAAAATATTAGCTCTCAAAATAAGTTTGAATCTGCTTCTAGAACAGTCTCTGATTTTAAAGGTCACTCGCCACTGATCCTGGATCAGTCTGTTTGCTGGAAACATACTTTTCAAAAGCAAGTGAACAAACAGAATAACAAGTCAACTGTAACCTCGTTTTTTGGTAAGACTCCCAAGCAAAAAATCTTCATTACCTCTTCTCCCCCATGAATTCCAGTTAATTTTCTTGATGCCAGTTCACAAACAACCATATACTAGGCTCTACCTACTCTTCTGAGTAGCTGAACACAACATGAAAAACTGAAATCTCGCCCACCCCCCCAATTTGAAATCCTTGTCTCCATTTCAAAAAGAAGTAACAACAACAACCACAACTACCAGTCAGCTTCTATTCCCTCAGCTGTCATTTCTGCAAGTGCTTTTTTTTCTGGTTAACGTTACAGATTTTTGTACCTAATTGATTCACATGATTCTGGAATCTTGTTTGACCCTTACCAGGGAAGGTGAGTTTGATACATCATAGTATGGGGATGGGCAGAAGCCTACTAGACAGACAAATGCAGCTAAGTTTCAAAAGAACCGAGCGATACAGTACTTCTTTTAATGGGACTGGCAAGATGATCTTTGCTTAAGGCAATCCTATATCCCTGGAAAATGCATACTTTGATGAAAGAGGAGGCACATTTGAAGCTTCTCTTAATAGAGAATTTTTCCAGAGTCACCTGCACTCCCCCCCAAGGATATTTTTTGTCAAAACTTTATTCACAAGGGTTTTATTCATAGGACACACATATTACTTGAGGTTCTTTGAGAATAAATGCTTCGAAGTCTCACACACACACATGCCTTTCCAGAGACTGACTTAGAAACCCATATGCTGGTCCACTGAAGGAGAGGGCAGAGCTTCACGTCTTGGCAGAAAAAAAGTACAAAGTACAGAGCTGTTAAACAAACCAACAATAACTACTTAAGTCAACAGGCACAGTACAGCTACCAAATTCTAGCCCAGTCCACAGTACCATCTTTGCACAAAAAAAGTCCAATCAGTTCTTAGTGACTATAGACATCTAGAAAACAAGATACAGATCCATGCACGTCAGTTTTTAATAATGGCTCTAGGTACTTCTACAGTATGAGAGGGTAGGAGAGGGAAAAACATGCAGAAAGCGACACCAGTTTTCCAGTCCCAGTCTTCGTGCTGTTCCAGCACTTCCCCTCAGCAAGTGTTGTTTTTCTATGAAATACAAATTACATTAGTATTTCCATTTCTGAATATCTTGGCTTCCATAACCTAAAGCCCTGCATGCATGTCTCCTCTATCTACTGCACTGTATCGGCTAGTTTTGCTTCCTCTTTGAAAGCAAAATTAGAGAAACTCGCAAGATTTCACTGCCTCAGTAGCCCTGAATCCAACATCCCTGAATAACATTTAGTCTCTACAACTCGGCTGCTTTCAAAAACCACTACCATCCAGTAGGTGGACCCAATCCCTGTCTTCTCACTGCCCATCTCAGTCAACAGGATGCGGTGAAAGTTGATTAACTGATGATTGAATACTGTTTATGAAAGTCTTTGATCAGATATTTAATTAGGAATTGATTAACTTGGACAGTGAACTCAAGGAGCTCAAAGACAATTTATAAATCACATTTAATGAAACTGACAGGTGGTGCTTATTCCAGGCTCCCTGAACAAGCAGGATGTGAGCAGGACCATGTCCTTGGCATGTGTGGACCTTATGGATCATGAGACAGTGCATGTCTGCACTTGGCACAAACTTAAAAGCTTGCACACACTAGGTATGTAAGCTTTTTTGTCTTCACCGAGTATAAAGGTGGGCAAGCTCTGGGACTGGGTCAGAAGCCCCACCCACAGGTGGATGCATCACATAGGAACTTCCCAGTTACCGAGAGACTCCTGGCACGGCTGCCAAGGGGGCTTCCCAGCCGAAGTGTGGGCCTGGATGATGTTATGAAGGTGGTAATTGGTGATGCATCCTTTTCTTAATTACTGCATCACATCATTACTGTGAAGTGTTACAATGCTCTTATTACTTTTATCATACTGTGCATAATAACTAGTACTGTTTCCTTTTATCATACTGCATGATATTTTCCTTTATTATATTGAAATATAATAAACTACATTTCTTTTTATATTTGGAGTCCATTTTTATTCAGTATCCAGTCATGCAGCAAAACACAGGGTTAAATTCATACTACTGGAAAAACCAGTTCATTACCTTCAATTCACACACCACCTCCTTTCACTCTAGAACACACCTGGTAGCATCAAATGCATTCATCTTGTAGCAGCAAGCAACAGCAAACCAATTCAGTGTTTCTTTTATTTCTGCCTTTCTACTCTCCCTCGATTATTCCAGAACATCTAGCAGCAGTAGCAGCAGAACAAATGTGTAAGTGCGGTGCATCTGTACATCAAACAAGCGATTACCTGAAGAATTGTCCCTATTTTCTTTGCTAGGCCCCAAGGTCATCTTCAAGACATCGTGTTTAGTCCCAAATCAGAGAATCATTTGCATTAGCAGAATGTCTTGTCTCATAGTAAAAGATTAACGTTACAACCCAAGCTGCACATAGCTGAACTGCCAACCCTGAATCTGCACCATTTGTAAGACAACTTGAAACACATAGGCTTCTAGCTTAACTTGTGAAACAGGTTCCACTTTAAAGTTTCCAAGCATCTGTACGTTTCTCCAGGCATTTAACAAGAGTAATCTGTAAGGCTTTAACATATACACTGTGGAACACACTGCACACATATTCCTGATGACTACAGCAAGGTTCTTCACTTTTATAGCTTAATCAAGACAGTGGCTTCAAAAAAGTTTTTAAAACACAGCTTTTAAGAAGTCACCAGGGGAATTAGCATCATGTAGCACTGTTCAGAACAGAAACAGCTGAGTATGTTTGTACATTAAAACACACCAAATTTCAAAGGATACAAAAAAGATAATCTGAAACAAGACTCGGAAGAGAATGTTACTTAATCTGTGGCTGCCCCAAGTTTCCATGAAAATAAGCCTGACCCTCTAAAAAAGAAACAGCTTCAGTAAAACTGAGCAAGCTAAAGGTATAATGAAAACCTTTAACACTTAAATTTAGGAGAAAGCACCAGCTCTCCTATAAGAAGCAGGTGTACTTGAAAGATCTCTGGCTATTCAAACTAGCAATGAATTTATTCCAGTGAAGAGCCACCCAGCCATTAGGGGGGGTCTGAAGCTCATAAAAAGAGGCTCAGGAAACCAGACTTGTTCAGCCTAAGAAGCAGTCTTATTGCTATCTTCAACTACCTAATGGAAAAATGAAACAAACAAGAAACCGAACAAACAAAAAACCACAAAACCAGAGCCAGATTCTTCTCAGATGTTCACAGGACAAGACACAGAAGGCAAGCTGAGGCAGGGAAAAATCCAATTACATACTAGGGAAGACTTTTTCCTTGTGGAAAAAAAGTCAAACACTGCAAAGGTTGCCCAGCAGTTATGGCATTTTGAACATCTCCAAGGATGGAGATTCAACTAAACAAAGACTCTGGTAACCCAACATAGCTGACCCTCCTTTGATCAGGAAATCAACTAGATGAAATCTAGACGTCCCTCCCAACCTAAATTATTCTATTCTGATTAAAAGAGTAAAAAACAAAGATCCTTTGTCTCAATGTACAAAGAAGCTGTATCCCTTATGAGACAAGGTGACATATTAACAGGTAGAAGTTTTCATTCCTCTGCACTATACCCAACTCACAGATAGACCAAATTCCATAATCAAACTTCTCAACAACACTAGCAAAATGTCACTCGACCATTTCTTTCCTCTTCACCTTTCCTCAACTCAGATCACAACAGGCTCCAGCAGCACCCTGTAATATTGAGAATGTAATCCTCTTTTCAGATGTGAGAATCCAAGTATTGCTGTGGAGACAAAGTAGTATAATCTGAACGCTGTACAACAACTTCAAACTCTTCTGGACACAAGGCGTCCGTTTTGGATTCAACCATTATTTGAGTACTCATGGTTGTAAGCCTTCAGTTTTAGAGAGCCACATAATCAGAAATTACACTAAAGTAAACATCTTCAGCCTACTTTTAAGTGAAAAGTTTAAATCTTTGTGCTGTCTTTCTGCAGGGAAAGCAGATGACAAGTATGCTACTCAAACAGTATGGTCCACATATTGAGGTTCTTCAATCTCATTCTCAACATGAGCTGTCACATGTGAAAGGTAACTAGAATAAATTATTTTCAACCTCTGGTTCAAATTGCCAGGGGATTAATGAAAGCAAGCATTAGGCATCAATTCATTCTAGAGGAACCTGTACGTCCACTGGAAGAACCTTTAAAAGACTGCAAAAACAACAAAAAAACCCCCGAAACCAACCCACCCCAAAAACAAAGGCAAGATTATCTTTCCAAAGCAGCGCTATGAATTGCACCCCGAGTATTTTCTTCTCCTATCACATATGCAAACTAAACTTCAAAGAAGGATATTCTCCCAAGTCATTCAGAGCCATAACAAGAGGAAGTCAGTTATGCAGAGACTGTCTTTAAGGATAGCTGGTTTTGGAACGTAAGGACAGCAGTAGTAACTGATATGGAATGGTCCAACTATTCACATTGGAATATTCAAGCATAAGTTAAGGACAGATCACGTGAAATGAGTAGTAAGTATGAACAGCTGTACTCAAATGCATTAAAATAAATGCATTACATATAAATTGTCAACCCATGACAGAAATTTATTGTTAACCCATGATCAGCTTACCACGTCCACAGTATGGCTGCCCAGGGATAAACTCTACAGCATTCACCCAGTCTTCAGCACCTACTCCTGCAGCTGCCAGATCTGTATTTTCATCTTCCATCTCAGCAATAAATTCTTCAACTGTTTCAGGGAGTGATGCAAATTCTGAGGATACCAAGGGATAAATTTTTGCATCTGGGTCCACATCAGTCATTTCCTCCTCTTTCAGTGGCTTGGTGTGCTCATATCTAAAACGTTAAAACACATCATGTCAACTCTTCACAAAAAAATACTTCCATTAAGTGGCTCAAGGTACTGGAAATAAACCGATTAAGATGTAAACACACCATTCAGAAGGAAAACCTAGAAATGGCTTGAAAGAGAAAGCCACTGATGACCCATTATCAACACATGCTTCCACTCGTGTAATCTGTCAGCACTGCTTAAGAAAACAGTAAGATTCTCAATGATTTTGGAAGAAACGGAGCAGCATACACAATTCTTACTTAACTGACATAGAATGAACTTGAGTTATGTCCAAAACTGGTCATGTACCTATTACACATGCGTAGTATTACCAAATGAGATTAATCAGTTCATTCAGCTTTAGAAAGAAAAGACTAAGAGCAGAAACTGCCGTCTTCAGCTACCTCATGGGAAGCCACAGGAAAGATGCAGCCAGACTCTCCTCAGAGGTGCAGCGATAGGGTAACAGTACACACAAGCCAAAAAATCGGAAGTTACAATTAAGTATTAGGGGGGAAAAAACGAAAAATCACTGTGAGAGTAGTCAAACACTGGAATGGGTGCCCCGAGAAGCTGCATAACCTTCATCCTTGCACATAATGAAAACTTGACTGGACAATGCCTTGGGAAATATGACCTAAACTGCTCAACCTTCAGCAGAGCTCCAGAGATCCCCACCAACAGAAATGAGTCTTCCTCTCTACCTGAGCGTCTTTCCTCATTCAGATTTTATGTTGAATTTTAGTAGTTATTTCTAATGCCAGTTTCAACTTACTGTGGAAAACTATGCTCAGAACTCTTTGATCCCCTACCACCCACAGAAAAGTGCTATTTCCCTCAAAAATCTGTCTTCCAGCAACTAGTAGACTACATAGGAAAATAAATTACAGGTGTACCTTTGAAGTCTTAAGACACTTGCTGACTGATTTCCAGGACAAACAGAGGGAATTTTTGGAGATCACACGTAGCTTTTAAACAACTGTGATTAATTAACCTTGTATCAGACTGAAGCCAACAGTGTCATGAAATCATGAAAAATGAAACCATGACACAGCTTGGGTTGGAAGGGACCTTCAAAGATCACCTAGTCCAAACCCTCCCCAATAAGCAGGGACACCTTTCACTGGATCAGGTTGCTCAGAGCCCCATCCAACATGACCTTGAATACTTCCAGGGATGGGGCATCCAGAACTTGTCAGTTCTTGCATATTAAAGAAATGCTCCCAATGAAATGTCAGCTTTGAAATCCTAAGGAAGCTATGAAGCACAAATTTGAAAGTCATGCCTTCAGACCTTTATATTAGTGGCCTTTAAAGTGGTATGCAAGCACCCTATGAGGCAAGCAAGACAACCCATTGGGGTGCAGGAAGAAAATACTAGAACTCCTGTCATTTTTTTTCCTAAAAAATAAGTTTTACTAATATTTAACATAAAAATTAACAGCAATGTCCTCAGTCTGTATGTCAGAGGATCTCAAGTATGGTATGTGCAAGGTGTCCTGAAGGACAAGTGGGTGTTCCACCACACAGTGGGGCAGATGCACCCTCACTTGTTCGTTCACTTTCAGCATACTGCAACACAATGCAGTCTGCTTGTGCTCAATTGAACGGATCGACAGATTATCTTGTTTTACCTAAACTAACCCTGACAAAGTCTGATCAAATAGCTTAAAAAGATTCCTGTGGATTGAAGACAACACTGGTAATGTGAGCGAAAGCAAACAACCAGGAAATGTTAGAGCTAACACTTCTATTATGAGCTCTTCATCAGCCACGCTGCAAAATAAAGACAAAGCCAACTTACTCAGATCTGACAAGAACTTGGGGGGGCTCAGTGTATATTGTGCCTTGGGATATTAGCCAGTGGCAGCATGAAGCCATCACAATTAGCAAGACACTGAAAATCTAAACACCCAGATCATGAAGACAAACCTCTACAATTTTTTCTGAGATGCTTCAAATCATGCGATACTCAATCCTGTGCTTTACAAAACTTCACAATAAATGTTTATAAGCCTCTTTTGAGACTTCTTACATAACAGTGAAAGACAAAAAGCCACATACTATTGGACTACTTGTTCTTTCTGCTGTGGTAAAAGTTACTGAAATAACCTATGGAAAACAACATGGTGACAAAGTAAAACACATTCCTTTGTCAGCAAAGATTGTAGGGAAATGCACAGAAAACACTGCTGAATATTGGAAATGTTTTCTAATACTTGTTTCTTCAGAGTGGGAAGTTTGCTGCACACCTGGATGAAAGTCCAGTTGTTGGTAACACGTCTCAGCTTATGGTATTTGCTAGGTTCTGTTTCAATAATAAACCTTTTTGTGACCCACTAAAGAAAAGACGTACCAGAAGAGACAGATATATTCTCAACAAATTACTTCTTTAATAAAGACAAAAAGATGAACTGGAAGAGATACTTAACAGTCAACAACTTTAATAAAAATTGTTCAAGTGTAACCACTGAAGGAGCTGCTGCTTTCACTGGAATGAAAAAACAAGGATTCCATGGTAAGGTTACAGAGATAGCACCACACCAGTACTGAAATAAACTGAACTTAGAACAAGAGCTTCAAATCACTGTATTACAAAATGTTAAATGAAGTTTTTAAAAAATAATGGAAGCATACTCAATCAACGTTACTGTCAGTAAAAAAAATATTAAGGCTTTCAATGAAAGTAACAATGGGTTTAGACTGTCAAAACATCTATAAAATATTATTTCATATTTATTACAGTCTTTCAAATTCTGATTTTTGTGTATGTTTCATAATGTACATAATATATTAGTGAAGTAGCAGATATATATAACCTATAAACAAATAAATAGGGAGTGCTCAAAAACATTTCACTTATATGGTGGCATGATCAAGTTTGGAGACCACTGATCTACATGATCAAGAAAGCAACAATGGCAGAGAGAAGGCTACAGAGATGCTTATTTTTGTTATCTTTCTTGTACATAGCAGCCATATGTTAAACATGAACGTAAAGCTATGAACTAAATATTAGTGTCATGACTTCATATGGTAATCATGTATTAGAGCTGCTGCAAGACACAATGTTAAAAATCCTGATAAATTTTAAGAAATTGAACTTACGATGATGAGCACACCCCTAACCCTTTGTAAAGCTTTGTTATGCTAGGAGTGCAACAGTTTCCTTTCTTCACATTTTTTTCTTTTTAACAATTTCAGTGGTATAAGTTAAGTCATGTTTTCATAACATAGGGCCATTTGGTACAGGCAACACGATAGAACCTACAGGACTCCACTCCAGTTTCAGTTCCAAGATGACAGTTCAACTGTCAGAGTAGCAATTCCTGAAGACACACACAACGGGGGGGCATGGTGGTGTGGTGTGTGTGAGAATCTTACCTGTTCAGGCTTTTATGATCACTTACCAGACCTAAGTCAGTTCCATCAGCTCAGCTAGTCTGAATGTAGCCTCAGACTTCAATTAATTCATCTACTCATTAACAAACACACAAACCCTGACAACTAGCCCTTTTACAAAAACCAGTTCTCTTCTGGCCTTGCCTTTGCTTATTTATTTGCATAGCAAAGCAAACACTACAGTATTTAGCAAGAGAAGGCAGTTTGTGAAAAGAAGCTATTTTTATAAATTTTTGAAGTTGCAATGAAAGAGGAAAATTAAGATTTACTGGTTTTCTGTGAGCTCTCTACTGAAATGACTCCCCTGAAAGATGGTAAATGGCATTCCTTTACCTGCAACGATCTCCATAAGCACAGCATCCCCGCTGATAATACCTGCACACCATAGCAGAATGACTAGTGGAGAGGTCATGGGAGTAGCGACAGTTGTCTCCTTCCTTGCAAACTCCATGCATGAAATATCTGCAAGACACAAGATTACTGTTAATTAAGGAGCAGCAGTGAAGCTGTAAAAGTATTTCATGACTAGTTATTCTGTAAATCAAGAAGTGGCGTAAGACCAAGTCCCAGTATAAACATACAAGTAAATGTCTGAGGAAGGATGAAACCTTAGCTATTCCAGCAAATTGCACTGCACATTCAGGACCAATGCTTACAAAGATCTGAAAAAAACTGCAAAGCAAACCTTATGCTGGGCTATGACACAGAGAGGAAAGAGACGAGGACAAAGCAGATAGGAACAAAGTTTTATTTGTAGCCCCTGTGTTCTCACACCAACAAAAACTTTTGAGAAGCCCACTACTGAATCAAAGATTCAAAATCAGCCACACCCTAAACAGTTTTCCTGAGGGCTTTAATCTATTTAGCATTTGTAAATAATTCTAATCAGAAGTAATTTCCTCTCCAAGAATGCAAAACATGTTTGTGATAGATAATTACATCTGACAAAACATAGACGTTAGTTTTTGCCAGAGGAGCCAAATAATCAGTAGGACCACCCTGCTTCAACACTGTGCTGCCCGTCTTGAAAGAACTGCATGGTTTCAAAGCTTTTGAGGACAGTTACTAAGTTTTAGCATGTCAAATAATGGAAGTTTAATTGAGCATCCTCAAACTCAGCTGTTCAAGAAAACCAAACAGTCATTTTCAACTTGTTTGTGTATTCTAGGTTAACATTTAAAACGTTTTTAAATTCAAGGCACCGTACTCACTATGTTCACATCAAAACCACAACTGAAAACACAAGCCTAACTACATCTATCCCAATCCACATAGAAGTCAGTCAAGCAAAAAGAGAAAAAAACCCTAAACCCCCAAACCTATGTAAGAACTGAATCTATCAACATGTTTACTGACACATTGGTTTAGAAAGCGAAGCACTGGCCTCCAGATACCAAGTCAGCTGCAAACTCTGAACTCACTGGAAATACCAAGACCTGGTAAACAATAAAATTTGTTAGGGGTCTCATACAAAACACCACTCAAGAAAAGACTGAGAAGCAGATTACACCAGTCTAAGTTTATCTTGCTGCTGAAAGGGGCAGCCCTGCCCTCCTCCTGTTGCATACTTCCACCACTTACCACCAAAGCCACCAGAACCACGTCCTCCAACCAGCTGACTGGGCAGCCACACAGCAGCACAGCCAGCAGGAGACAGAAGGATCACCTTTCAGCAGTCCAAACTAAGATTAGGATAGCTCTTTATAAAACAGCACATTCAAGCTGATATTCCTAAACTTAAAAGGCATCAAGTTGTTGAAGTGCACGAACTTCTACACAGGTACTTAATCTACTATATTTTTGAGAAGTCAGGTAAATCCAAGGGAACAATTCACCAAAGGACATAAGCAGAGCTACATTTGTAACCCAGTACTGGGGATATTAGAACCTGAGGTGAGTTTTAAGAGGGCTGATAACCCTCCAAGGGCAAAATCAGTGGCGTATTCAAGGTACTAAGAACAAAACCATCTGAAGTGGTTTTATAAACCACCAGCTGATAACTTGCCATCAGGCTACAAACCACACTCAAAACCATCCACTGCCTGTATACTGAGGCCACATAGTAGCCAGGTAGGAAATGTGGTTCTACATAACAATAAGCGGTGTAAGACCAAGGTGAGGCTCTGCAGGATCTTCTCCCCAGAGAGAGGAGTACCTTAGTCAGGTCTGCCAGGTGGATGTAAACAGCTATGCCATCACACACCAGGAATGAGGTGCTGCGACAATAAAACAAAAAAAACCCACCCTCCATAACCAGCACTTTCCACTGTTAACAAAAAGGCAAAGAAAAACCCCAGCTCTTTCACCACCCACACACCAGACTACCTCACTCAAAGCCAAAAAACAACTACCCGCGAACTCATGAAACCAGAACATAACTGCAATTTCTGGCTTGCTCTTAAGAAATAAGAGTCACACCAATAGGTTTAAAAAAATCATCCAGGTTGTTGAACATTTGCTCTTTTAACAAGTGTTATCTCTACCCCTTGCTTATTGCCACACAGCATTGCTTCCCCCATGTGTTGGGGCATGCAATTTCACAGCCACCTGTTGACTCAGATCAGGAAATGGCTTCAGATGTAACCTGACATTCCTTTTGCTGCCCCCATGGTTATTTTTAATCTAGATCAGATCACTGCTCAGCCACAGCACACAGCTACACTGCTCCTTAAGCCAACAAAGTGTTGGGACATCACCATGGCTGAAGTAAGTGACTAAAAGAAAGGCACCAGCCTGGAGTGAAACCTTCTGTTGCAAAGTACTCGGTCAACATAAATACTCTAAATACTTCTCAAAATTAGGCTCTCCCACTGCTGCTTAGACAGAGGAAACTCCAAGTCCCCTTCCTCCTTTCTCAGCTTATGTTAGAAAATCCTCTGCAAATACAGGTTCTGTATAACCCTGAAAGTTGTTGTAATTCATTACATAAAGATGGTAGGCTATGAAGGGAAAAAAACCTGAAACACTCACAAGCTCAATTTAATCCACATGTCACTTTAAAAGGCCTGCAATCCTACACAGCAAACTCAGCACCCTTTCAATGAGAAGGCTGGGGTGGGAGGAGAGAAAAATTTATTTCTCTGAGGCTTACACCAACCTTCCTCTGCCCCCACCCAAAAGGTAAGACTTTTTACTTTAAGGTCACAAAGAATTTAACACCTTACATGTGAAATTGTGCCATTTGGCTGAAGTGTGCTTTGGTCATGTCAAAATTAAACAGAGTGAATTACTTATGGTGAAAGGTAACAAAACTTCTGTTGGAGTGCACCTTTACACACACAGATTATTCAATTTAACTGTAACTTTACGCAGCAGGAATACCAGTCTCTTGTTTCTCATTACAGGAAAAAAGGATCCTTAAAACTGAGAAATACATTAATTACCTGCCTCACTCAGTGATGCCCAGAACGCTACCTGAAATTTGCATTCTGACAAGTAATAAGAATACATATAATTTCATCTCAAAAAAGCAAAACTTGATCAAGTATTGGAACTGATCTTCTCCGACTGCCTGTGATGCTCTCATCCAAAAAGCACTTATTCTGGTAGTGGAGCGCTTTGTCTTTCCTGTTCAGATATACCAGTGTGATTTGGTGAGTTTGCATGGGGAACCAGACCAGAGAACTGACAGGGGTCCAAACCCAGATGATCTCCCCAAATCTGTTCATTGCACAACTGTACAAAACATGAGTGATACCAATACACAAAACCACCACCCAAAAATAGTAATTGCCTGCATTGGCATTTTATCATTGAAAAACATTTCAATTCATGTCTAGTTATGGATGCCTTGATCAAAATAGAATCTCCTGATTTTCATGGGGTACTTAAAAAGAGGTCACAGAAATCAGGCTTTATACATCCGAAAGTCTCAAATGGTACACAAGATCCTGTGGACATTTTTTGGAAACTGTATAGAGAAAACACTTGCCCAAGGCCATAAACCTAATCATGTCTCCAACTGCTGTAGGGGAATCAAGTGTTACAAGTGCTACAATTCATTTACTAGAATGCCTAAAATGTCCCAAGTTTATCCAGGTTTCAATGACCTTGATTTCCATGATGCTTTAAAGTATAATAACCTGCTGAAGATTTTGTTTTCCACTGTTACATGAATATTATTTCTATTACTTGCCATAAGCTACAGAAAAAGAATTTGTAATGCCTTTATCAAAAAGACAATGCAGTGTTAAAACACATATAACTCCAGTCTAAAATCCTGACCAGCACCAGCTTCTTTCAGATACTCCCTCCTATGTATTAAGTCTTTACCACTGTAATCCTATTAGTGAAATCAATACACAATACTTCTTTCCCTAGCTTTTGAAGCTTGCAATGGGTTTGCTTATTCAGGTATGGTTTGTTCAGGTCCACTTAATTCTGATTTTAGGTAACCCCATTTTTGTTTATTAAACGATGGGTTTTGCTGAATTAGAATGTCACATCAGCCAACAGACCTCCCTCAAAATTGAGACATTGCCACAACTGGCAGACAGGGAACCTCAGAACAGCAGCCAGCTGCAGTCATTAGCTTCTTCAGGTGTCACACAGAGACTGAGAATTCTCAGGGAAGAAGGTAGCAGGGAAGAGGCCAGGCACGTTGTTCTAGCACAGGAGCCATCAGCCATGCGAGTGGCCAATGAAATTCTACATGAATTAGTAGCCTTAAGAAAAAGGAAAAGAAACAAAGTAGGTCTCAAAAGCATTTACCTCCTTGCCCCTTCTTCTCCATAATGTCCTTCAACAAGAAGCTACTGGGAGATCCAGAACAGAGCAGCTAAGAAAGGGGCAATACAAGCAAGCTGTTAAGAAGTTTGCACCCCACACCTTATGACTAGGGCTGCAATGAATTAAGAAGCCATACTTTACCTATTCAGAGTCTTCATATTAAAAGACAGATAATACCTGATCTAGGTTTTCAGAAAGAACAGCAAAAATACAAACATGTAGACCACTTTTCAAAGTACACCAATTAGTTGCTAAGGGTTTTTATTTGTATTCAGGTATTAAATAAACAAGTGAAATGTAACATATCTACATCAACTTGATGACCTTCGTTACTGCAAGACATCTGGAAAATACAAGTACCTGGAGCTAACAGTGTCAAGTCTCTGGAAAAAAAATGTTTGCTACATCACTGCTCAATAAAACCACGTATCCTTCTGAAACTGGAAGGACAGAGAAGCTTGGTAAGAACATTCTTCTTACCATTTCAAACATATCAATAACAAAAGGATCAGAATATTAAATAAAAAGTATTTATAAATTAGTTTTATTCCCCTGTTTATTCCAGACAAAAGGATAAATTATTACACACTACAAAAGCCTTGAAAACTGCTGAACCACAGAAGCAATGCAAGAAATCTATTTTTCATCATCTCTTAAGGAACATGGTACATTCCTATGTTTAACCATGAGATTGCTACACTTTAGCTGCAAGAAAAGCAGAAGGGTAACATCTGCAAAACTAGATGTCTAGGAAAAACTCAAGTCCTTCATCTTAGTCATTGTGTCTCTCACTCAGATACCATCCCAAGGATATCACGCTGGCATAGTAAAAATCATTAGTGAACTAATTTACCATAACAGGTATTCAAAGGAGCGGCAAGAACTGAAACAGCAGTATTACTTCACCAGCCATGAAGTGTTAAGTCCTTATACTGAAGAGACTATTTCCCCGAAGTTTTTCAGGCAGCATTTACTGTCACCCATATGATGACTGAAGTAAATAAAGCCTATGAAGAAACTGTGCTGTTACTCAAAACAGAAACTGCTCTACCTACTACCAAAAAAAAAATAATTGCGTTTTGAAATTCAACCCCTTCATCTCACAGTTAAATCCTCAAGCTCATTTACAAATGTAAATCAAAATTTAATAATAAATTTATTTGCTTGAATACAAATGCATCCTATTAAAACTAAACTTAGAAAACCAAAGTTATTATCACACATTCCCAGAAGCTCAAGTCAGGGTTGTTATTTTCACTTTGAAGCCTGAGAAAAGCTATTCTGCCTACAACCTGAATAGCCCTGTAAAAATATGCAAGCAAGCAATGGGATAACTAGGAGGATTAGTCAAGAAGAACAAAGAATAGAGACTTTCATTAGGTCCAAAGCTGAAATCTCACTGCTGTTTAAGCTCCCATTAAAACAAATTAACCATTAAAAAGAAGAGTAGCTTTAAGTTCCCACTAATCCTGTTTGTAAATAAATATATTCATTAGACAGACTCACTGCATGACACATTACAGACTCGCTCCACTGCACACTACCAAACTTCACTGCTTCTGTAATACAGCAGTCACTATCTTCAATAAATTGATTCATTGTGTTTGTTACCTGAGAACATCTATCTATCTATATCTCTCCCCAATCCATTTCACTTAACTGAGCCTTTCGATCTTCA
The DNA here is from genome assembly GCF_023634155.1 of Falco peregrinus. Classification (NCBI taxonomy): domain Eukaryota; kingdom Metazoa; phylum Chordata; class Aves; order Falconiformes; family Falconidae; genus Falco; species Falco peregrinus. The sequence goes on from NC_073726.1 coordinate 64,986,580, forward strand.
GAGGCATTCTATCTAAAGGGAACACCAACCTATACCCTTGCAGCTCACTTAAAAGCTGAGCTAAGCATCATTCCCGGTCATTTCCTCACCACTGGCCTATGTTTAACTACCACACATCAAATATTAACCCGGCTATTAACAGGGAAAACTCTTTATATGCAGAAGTACTCAGAGCTGAGAAACAGTGCTTCTCATCAAATGGATACATTAACAAAAAAAAAACCAGTTACCAACAGTTAACAGGAATGCTTTAAAAACTGCAGGGCATATTTAACAGCACAAAAGAGACACACAGCAAGCAAGTTCCCTGCGAAAGCCAAGCAACGGTTCTTAATAGAGCTCTTTCAATCTGCAATTGGCACAACTGGAAAAATACGCAGACAACAGAGCCTCTTCCTTTCTGCCCAAGGGACGCTCCTTTTTGCTTTCAAGTGACTTGGCAAGTTATTTGCCCAGGGACATATTCAGGTAAATGTAACTTACAATTTTATTAATAAAAAAAACCCCAAAAACAGAAGATGGTTCTTGACGCTAATCTTAGACTACCGCTTGCTTTCATACAAACTGACAAATGTATTTCTGTATTCAGAAAACTGGTTTATATTCCTTTCAGCCTGCAAACAGAACAGCAATAAACGTTTAAAAATAGCCCATCTGGCAAGCTTTACAATATGCAGTACGATTTGCATAATCCCATATAAAGATTTATCAGAAATACAGTTTAAAGGAGAAACACAAATAGAAAATGACGCAGCATATAGAACGTTAGTGTAACACAAGTAGCAGCACTCCTCACATTTCGCAGCCTATCACGACTTTTTCCATTCTCTGGTTTAAGAAGTTATTGTTCTATCAGTCACGAATTCAGTTCCATTTTAAAATTTTATTCAGAGGGGCCAGAACTTTAACCGTTTCCCATTTCCTGCTTAACCGCATTTTCTGGAAGGCGGTTGCAGGCCTGCCGTCCCACAGTCTCCTTCACACCGACCACTGCGGTCGCATTGCCACACAATGAGGAGCGGCCCGCGGCACCGCACGAGGGGCCAGCACCGCTCCCCGCCCCCGCCCGCCGCACGGCAACGGGTCAGCGGCCACACGCGACCCTCACGGAACACCCCCCGTCCCGCAGGGCAGAGGCGGCAGCCAGGCCGCAGCCCGCGCCGCCCCGGGCCCGGCTCGGGGAGCCTAGGCCCGGCGCGCGCCCGACGAGGCCGGTACTTCCGCAACGGCCCGCGGCAGCACTACATCCCCCACAAGGCCGGCCGCGCGCCGCCTTCCGCCCGGGGCCGCCGCAGGGCGCGGCGCGGCCCGGCCCGGCCAGCTGCGCAGTTTGCCGCAGGCCTCCCCCCAGGGCGCCGGGCGGGGCGGGGCAGGGGGGAGGGGGCGCTGCGGCCCCGCGCCGCGCGTACGTGACCGTGGGGGGAGGGGAAGGGCGCGGCGCTGAGGGAAACGGCCGCGCGCTGGGGGGAAGGGCGGCCGCGGGCCGGGGGGGGAGGGGAGGGCAGGGCGGCCGCGGCCGCTCCCGCCCGGGTTGCGGACAACGCGTACCTGCAAGTGACCTGCTTGGTCCAGCCGCCTCCTCCCAGCCCCATGGCGGGCGGCGGCACGGCTGCAAAGTCGAAAGCCGCGGCTGTCGCTCCCGCGGCCGCGGCGGCGGATGTTCCCAGGGCCGCGGCGGCCGCCGCGGCGCCCGCCGTTGTTCCCAAAGCCACCGCCTCCGCCATTACTGTTTATCCCACACAGCGGCAGCACCGGAACTTCCGGGAGCGCATCCTTCCGGCCGGGCGGACGGGGCGCAACCGGGCGGCGCCGGGGACGGCCGGCAACGGACAGCGGGGCGGCTGAGGCGCGCGTCGGCTCCGCCCCGTCCCGGCGGGGGGCGGGCACCGCCCCCCAGCCTAACAGCGGCTCCGATTGGCGGAGGGGAATGCCTGGGCGGAGCGTGCGGGGAGGGTGATGCCGCGGCCGTTGCCCGCGCGCGGCCTCGGCAGCGTAACGGGCGTTTGGGCCGGGGGGGGCGGCGCCTCGACTGCGCCGCCGGGGACCGGGGCCGGGCGTGGGCCGGCAGGTGGGCCTCGGGCTGCCTCGCCCCCAGCCGGCCGCGAGGAGCGGCAGCGCTGGCCCGATGAGGTGCGGCCTTCAGGAACGGCCCGCGGCCGGCCGGGGGACGCCGGCTGGGCTGGCCTAGTCAGCGGCGGGAAACGGGCCGCGCACCTGCCGGAAGAACGCGTAACGGCAGCGTGGCGCCGGCTGCGGGGGCGGGCGAGGGGCGCCAAAACCCGCCAGGGCCGCCTCGGGAGCCCAGACCGAAAATTGGCACTAGGCCACCAGAAACTTCAGTCTGGTAGTTTGGGGTGAGAAACAGCACGCCCTTATGCCGTAATAAATCCTGGTTGTGCAACTGCCATTTGTTGTCCTTGTGTCCTTGCCTTCATACTGCCAGGAGTCTTAGGCCAAGTATAAGACACAGCCCAAAAAGGCAGAGTGACAAACAGGTACACAGGGGCAAGGTGAAGAGAGAAGTCTGGCAGTGCAATGTTACTGATGCTGTGCATGTCTATTTGAAAATAACAAACATCTAAGCCAAGGGGCACTTGAGAAAATACTGAAATTAAGCCTTTGTTCTAAACGTAGACAGTAGGACACTATCATAGGATGGCAGGACTTTAGGATGTGCACTGGGGAGGTTGGAAGAGGTAAACCTGTTTCAGGCTGGCTTGAAACAATGACTTAAATGCCCTCAAATGACCTTGAGCAATGAGGTAATGTGAATGCACTTGCTGGCATCCTTTGGAGCGTGCAGAACTGTGACCTGGGCAAACAGAACTCTGAAAAGGAGGTGAAGTATACGTACCGATTTTAAGGCACCTTAAACCAAGATAAAGGTATGCATCAGAAAAAAGGATTGCCAAAAGTTGAACTTGAAAGGATTCAGCAGACAGATGTCTGGCCACAGAGACATTTAATTCTTAGGAATGAGCATGGTTGGTTTTAAGGAGCTGGTATCACATAAACACCCTGATCCAGGTTCTCTATGCAGCATTGATAGTCAGAAGCAGCAACTGACTCCATCTTGAAATTAGCAGTATAGTGATCAATACCAGGTAGTTTGTAAATTCGGTTCCACAAATCCCTGTTATGAGAAAGCCGGCATGTTCAATGGAAAACTGGGCCACAAGAATCAGGAAGATCTTTTTAAAAAGTTCATATTAAAAAGAAGAAAATTACCCTCTGCACCTAGCTCTATCACACAGCATTTTTCATACAATGTTCAATACTGAAACATTAGTTCAAAAACCACACCAGGTTTGTATGTTCACTGTTACATTCTGTTAGAAACAGCAGGAGAAAAATACATTTCTTATTAGGAAAAAATGGAATTAAATACTTTATCATCAAGCCATTAAATAATCTGGAAAGTTGGAACCATTAGAATGATCATGAAAATCTGCTGATGAAAGTGCAAGGATGTATCTAAGCCTCTAAAGATGGGTTAAATCAATAAAGAGCGATTTTGTCAGGCCTTCATATTGGTTACATTGCTGCCTTACATAGCAGCCCTGGCAAGGCAGCCTGTGCCAGGCACCGTAGTTCACACAAAGGTGAAATAAATAAATGGTGGAGTGCGTCCTGTATGATTCTGCATGTCCCTAGTACGTCTCCTGGGTACTGGCAGCCTAGAAGCAAGCCTCAAAACAGAGGAACACATAGAAGCAAATTCCAGCCTTCAGAACCGTGGCAGGTTATATAGACTCTTAGAAATCAGGTACACAGGGAAGGTAAAATACTGACCCAAGGCAGACGTGCCAATGTGACAGCATTAATGTGGAGCTTCTTATTTCCCTAATGCATTCAGTAGTGACGCCCCTGAGAGAGAAAAGGTTTCTGGGGAGATGGTAACTCTAGTAGGAATCATTCACAGATGAAAATGCAAGGGTGGCCTGAGAGCACAGCTCCCAGCAAGCAGTAGGAATTTGCCATGGTGATTTCTTTGTTCCCAGCCGCTACCATTTTACCCAGCAACCTGTTTAATATTAACCTCTACTTCTGAGACCCAGAGGGGGAAGTACCAGTAGCAAGCTCTGTGGGTCACCGCAAGCAGACAGGGCTACAGTCAGCTAACACTGCAGCAAGCAGAGGAGCAAGTTATATGCAGCCTCCATGGTTTCCTACAAAAACTGTCTCCAGCTGCTCTGGGGCTTTCTCTTCTGCCAGTCACCCATGCACTGTAGTCCTGACTGCTGCTCAAGCCCCTATACCAACATCAGCCATACATCACATTTCAGAAACTTGCCGGGAACAGCACAGCCAGCTTGCCTCTCAGGGGCTGGCCAGGTACCAAACCGGCCCATTCTCTTCCTCGTTCAGCAAGCCTCAGTGGCTTTTCTAGTAGAGCAAACCCCCTTGAAAAGTGCTCATATAAGCTCTTCTTTTCATTGTAATAAACCCAAAAGACAAATCCAATACTTGGGATGCACATGAGACTTCAGGAATACCCTCAGAAACGTGCTTCAGCGGCCCTGTTTTGCCTCATGTTCATATTGGAGAGCTGAGCTAGAAATCCAACAGGCTGATTTTCCACTTGGTTTGAGGAGAAAAATGGCAAATCAAGCAACACTCTTACCCCTGACTTACCTGATACATCAGACTGAACTGGGTGACCACTGCATAAGATCATCTTGAGATGATCTTGATGTTGAGAATTGGAAACTGAGCAACCAACTTGATCACTAAATCGTCTTGAGCAGTAGCATGGCCAAAAATGTGATAGCCCATATAGGTTCCTATAGTACTGCAGTCTTTCCAAATAGATTTCACTGAAAGTAAAATGATATCATTATAATTTGTGTATATTTTTTTTAAATGTTATTTTACCTACATATTTTCTTTTCAGTACATCTGGCTACCCATCCCCCCCAGGGAAAAGATACCATTCACAAAATCTTCAGCATCCATTTATGGTATCTAATGATGAAATCTATCATTCCTGCAATTAAATTTCCTCCAGACCAGGTAGCAGAAGTCAGAGGTGGATTGTCTTTAACTCAGCAAGCTTTGTTTGAAGTGGCCTTGAATGTGTTTAGTTGTAGAGACTGGAAGGATGTAGAAAGTAAGATGACATTCATTACTGCTGAGTTAAACAAAAGTTGCAGGAAACTTCTTTTGAAAGGGACAAGTGTGAAGTGCAAGTACTGCATTAACAACCTATGTTTTACAGTTTCCTGATTAATGGATTGCAGTAAAACCAGTTCCCTGACACTGATTACTGCAGCAATACACTAGCAATTACTTCAGCTAGTTTTATGTTATGCATGGAAGCTACACAGAATCGTGTCTGTCTTTTATCCTGTAAATCAATTCCTTCATGGGTAACCATTTAACTCTGAACTCTGTTTTTTTCTGCATAATATAAAATCAAAATACATGTAATATCAGTGCGTTAGATCTCAAAATATCATGGTGCTTTTTTTTTTTTTTTTTTGAGGAGACAAAGATTTATTAATTTCAAAGTCTTTGTCCAAAACCACCCTAGAACTGCTAGAACAGATTGTCTTTACAGTAGGAGACTACGATAGTTTTTCTCTGTAAACCCAGCTTGTGCTCTCAGTGCAGCCAGGTGTCTGCATGACATAGAGTATTGTCACAACTGTCTTTAGACCTACAGATTTCCTCGCTCGGGAGGCCGAGAGCTGGGTAGAGCTGCTAGAAGAAAGAGCTTAACCACTTCGTTTGGCAAAGTTGTGGGGGAGGCATGAATGCAATTCCTCTGCTTTTTAGGAAGAAGTACAAAGGGGCTCAGTCTGCAGAGGCATTGTTTTAGTGAGCAATTAACTCACTGATAAAAAAAAAAATCTAACAGCAAAGGAATCTGAAAAATGAGAAAAGTCTTCAAAAGAGCGAGGGGAGGAATCTGGCACCATGTGAACAAAAATAATCACAGAAGCTTTCTTCACCCCGTCATGAAATGGACCCCTGCACCCCAGGCAGCGAGCGGTTGCAAAGCTCAGCTGCTGCCTGTGGTTAATAATAAATGGGCTCTCCCAGGCAGGAGCGCCTGGCTGCGCACCCCCATGCTGCTGCCGCCCCTCTCCTCCCGCCTTCTCCCAGGGCTGCCCAGGCACTGCTCTAGCACCCAGCCAGCCTTCCTACGTGAGACGGGCGCCCAGAGGTAAGAGACTCGCCAGGCCATTGCTCCGTGAGGTCAGATGTGCTGGATCAGTCACAAGGGGAGATGAGCAGGGATGGTTTGGAGGAGGGACGAAAGGTGGTCTGTGATAAAGCTGCCGGAAATTTGCACTAGGACTCTGCAAAGTTTCATTACAAGGTGGAAGGTCAGATGGGTCTTGCTGCAAAACTTGCCAAGCTTCAAAAATCTTCCCACCAGCCCCGGCTGATTGTTGGCTGGGTTTCCAGCAAACACCAGCTAAGTCGTATTGGGTTTCAGGTGGTGACCAGCTGGGTTTTATCCACCTGCCAGCACAGCTTGGGCACTGCTGGCTGCTGTGCTTCAGAGTTTGGGGAGCTGTTAAAATTCAGAGCACAACTTGAGCAGCTCAACTGATCCTTGGTGTAACCTTGTTGGCTTAATGAATTTATTTCAAAGCTGACTTCGCCCCGGAGAGGGGTGTGTACGCACACAGCGAGTGATACCAGAACATTGAACTGCTGAGCTTAGCGCTGACTGCACAGGCAGAGGTTGTAAGCGTTAAGACCGAGCTTCTGCCACTTTTGTGCCATGATAGGATTCCATAAGTAAGATTTTTGTTTTTAAAAAGGGTTTGGAAAGTGGAAAATCTTACTGTGCATTGTGTCTAGCCAAACCAGTCTCTCTTTCCTTGTGTCACACTACCCAAGCTGTCCTGCATAGCTGGAATTTTTAGATTTGGGCAAAAATACTCTTCCTGGGTATAAGATATCTATCTAGCTGTAGCGCCACACACTGTACTGAGACCAGAGCCATGTTCTGCTAAGTGTAACATGAACACAGTACTGTATTTTAATTAATTTTCCATCTAAATTAACAATAGGTACAAAGGACTGAAGAAAGGAATCCTTTTCTTCTGGTGAAGGGGTGAGGAATGGAAAGGCTGGAGGGATGTGGCCAAATGCCCAGTGAAAATATGTGAAGCAGCCAGGCATTGAATGAAACTGCCCCGGGGCCCAGACCAGTCTTAACGTTAGCAACTCTCTCCCCCTCTTTCTCTGTTTGGAAATGAATTTAATTAAAGTGAATAGGAGTTGCTAAGAGACCAGAGGAGTTCTGGAGTTTGTTGCCGGGGCTGAATTGCCACTCTGCTTCCAAGGTTTCTGCTAGGAAGGATGATGTAAAGGGAGCCTACATAAAGCACTCCCAGCTCCAGGGAAAGCTGCTCTTTCCTCCTTGCACAGTCTGGTTTACCAGCTCTCAGCTCCTTTATTTTGTGGAACTGCTTGTTTCCTCCTAGACACCAACAAAAACCAGATTCATTTCTTTATAGCATTCTTCCGCCTGCATCCGCCTTGTAGATTTCTCCTTGTGATCTTTCAGATTGGAGGTGGCAGTAGCTGAGCCTGCAATCTGTCATGAGCAAGTAGCTTTGGAAATTAAAACGTTGTCTATGTCTAAACTCTCTCTAGTTCATTACTCTTCATCCTTTCCACTGCTCCACCATGATTTCAGCCCAGCATCGACAATGGGCCAGGCAAACCTTTCCAAATCCATTTCTGCAGCTTAACATTTTGCTTTGACACCCTGGCTCATGCTTGAAACACTAGAAGTCTCCAGACAGTCTGCTGAGCAAGGGTTGTTTACCTTCCAAGGTCAAGGCAAGCAACGATAGTTTTAGCTTCACCAGGTCACATCATTGCTAAATTACTTCTTTCATATTTACTCAATTTTTGTTATCTCAGGACCATCCATATGCACAAGATGATTAGGAAGATTACCTATAGCCTGGGAAGACACTTGCCCACTGTGGCATGTGGGACCACCCAGGTGAGAAGATTTCTGCATGGTGAGTAGTGTATTCTGAAAAGGTTCCTGGGTGGAAAGCATTTTCCTCATCTGAATGCAGCAGGGACTTTGCTAGCAGTGTTCTGGGATCAAAGAAAATAGCAACACAAGTCTTGATGCACAATAGTCTTATAATATATTGAGTTACTGTGCTATCCTTGGTGTTTCCACTCTTTTAAAACATGTTCTTTGGACATGGTTGCAGGTCTCAGTTCATTCACAGTAATGTTCATTTAAAGTAATGTTACTGGAGCCAATGGCAATACAGCTGCAAAAATGGTGGCAGAGGAACACTCAGTGATGATGATGAGGATTATTATTCATATTAACAGTAGAGATATTTTGCAAATATTTGACTTACATAAAACACAGCTTTAGTCTTCATGAAGTTCTTTGTGAACTCACCCCAAAAACAGCTGAAGACGAGGATAAATTTATTGTGAAGATGACAATTTGCCTTTTATAAAACAGTTCAGTAGTTACTGTAAATACCTGTACAAATAATTAACTTTTCTATGTTTATCCCCAGGTGCTTACGTCAGAATTCAGCCCTTCGTACAGGAAGCCCTGATGAAGGGGAGACCAGTTGTAGCGCTGGAGAGCACCATCATCACACATGGGATGGCCTATCCTCAGAATCTGAGGTGGTGAATTTTGGTGTTCCTCATTTCAACAAGGTTGTAAGAATGAGGCATATAACTGGTGGATCAGTATCCTTAGTCAAGCCAAAGCCCTTGTAAGAGCAAAGGGAAATGTCAGGTTGCTAGGCATGCAGAATATGAGCTCTGGTGTGAAACAACTGTATTTGGACTTTTGAAGATACATACAGGGTACCTATTTACCTCCTTATCCAACACCTTACATTTCTGGCTTCCTTGAAAATGTGGCAGCAGATAATGTCATCTCTTGCTCTAAGAGAGACCTACCAGCCTTTTTGGCTGCATGGTTTGTACAGACACTGAAAACACACTGCAGTTTCTTTTGGTATCTTTTGTAATGTAAAAAGGATTGGAGCACAACAGTGAAATCTGTTCCTCAGAGCAGTTACTGTGAGAGCTGCAGGTCCCTCTTGCTGCATTCTGTAGTCTGTGCAGAATGCCCCATCCCTGTACCCTTTATTTATTGATGTTCAGTAGATTGTGTTTCATTGAGTTACAGTGCCAGCAATCATTGCACTCTCCCCTCCATCCTTGCTTCTGGAAAGCAGAGGAAGGTTTCAGTATCGATTTTCCATCTTTTTATCTGGCCATCATTCTGCCTGACATTCTGTCTTAGGATGAAGCTCTAAAAATTTGGTTTTGGGGAGGAGGTAGTTTCAGTAGTCAAGAATTGCCTAGCATATATACGGGTAGCTCAGAAATGGAGAAGAAGCTGCTTTTAAAAAGGATAGTGTAAGCTTTTAAAAAGCTTAGAAAGACCTAGTCTGCAGCCCTACAGCATCCTCAGGCTGCAGTTTTTTGGCACTGTTGTTATTCTATATCTAACTGCCTGTATTGTGAAAAATATACCCCAGTCATTTGAGGAGGGCTTGAATTACCTGGGGTTTCTGTGAAGGTCTGTGATCTCAGAGAAGTAACAGGAAATAGATTTAAAAAGGTCCTATTTTGAGAAGATCCCTTTTTTCAGTAATCTATTGTACAACCAGATTGGCCTGTAAACCAAGTGATTTTTCTCAAAAATGAAGCACAGAGCTTAGACATTGCTGCCCTGAAAATAGGAGCTCTGTACTTCCGCAAATTCAAGTGCAACGACTTCTGGCATTGTGAAGATACAGAAGAGGAGCTGGACTTAGCTGAAATCACAAGAACTGTATAAAACTGGAAACTGGGAATCATGACCATCAAACATGGCAGTTTTCTTGTCTGATTGTTTGCCTCACTAATTTTGTGATTGTTGCCTGGTTTATCTTACTCTAGCATGGCCAGAGAAGTGGAAGAAATTGTGACAACAAATGGAGCAGTGCCAGCCACTGTAGGTATTTTAAGGGGTCGAATCCATGTGGGACTCACAGATGAAGAACTTCAGTTCTTGGCAAGCAGTAAAAATGTAGTTAAAGTGTCTCGGAGAGATCTTCCTTTCGTTCTCAGCCAGGTATGGTATGCAGACTTTCTATTGTCGTGTTCTGTATACAGCAATAGTATGGTGCTCTCCAGCTTCAAGCTACTTTTTAAACCTCTTGAAAACATCTTATTGGTAAGCTCAAACATGGTCCTATCTAGAGTCAAAATACAACAGAGTAAGGGAATAGCAGCCCTGAAACAGGGCTCCTGAAAAGTCATTCTGGATTGGCTGGCAAGCCATGAGCACTTGGCTAAGAATATTCTTATTGGCATGATAAGGCATCATCATGTTACGTGTAAACTATGTGACACACAGGCCATCACGAGCTTAAGGTGACACTAGCTGCCTGTGAAGCCGCCTGGCTGGAAAGCCCTGGGGAGCAAAGGCCTTTGCTATCATCAGGGAAGAACAGCTTACATATCAGGGACGATGATTCCTCTGTGTTTTTGCTGAATAGAATATTTGTATCAGAATTTCACTTGTCAGCTGGGGAGGGCAGGCTGTTGTGACATTGCTGCATGTGAGACCACAACCAGAGCTGCCTGCACGTGGTATTCTCTGTGTCACCCTGGGTGCTGACCATGACTTGTCCTCTGACAGGGCTTGTCTGGTGGCACGACCGTGTCTGGAACAATGATTGTTGCACACAAAGCAGGAATCCCTGTGTTTGTGACGGGTGGCATAGGAGGTGTCCATCGAGGAGGAGAGAACAGTAAGAAAATCAATACATTCTAGTTTTCTCTGTGTTGCTACTGTTTTATTTAATTCCATCTTTCTGTTTTCCCAGTCTGTCCTGCAGTAACTGCCTGTTCAGAAGAGTAAGGTTATCATTCTTGACTGTACTGTGGTTATTTTATCCCCAGTATCTCCTTTCCAGAAGCTTTAAAATACTCCTCTTGAGCATTGGTCAGTTGTTGAAGAGGGTGGGAGTTTCTTTTTATCCTTTGCTTACACGGGGTTTTGTGGATATTTGCTGATGCAACAGGAGCTGACTGTACCTCCCACACTTTGTAGTGGCTGGATAACCTGATACTGGCTACCGAGCAGAGTGTTTATTGACTCTCTTTTATCTGAGGAGAGGGAGAGTCTCATCACAAGAGAAACCTAGGCCCTGGTCCATGTCAGAGGTGCATGCTCCTCTCTGGAAAATGGCCCAGCCTTGGCAGTGGAGTTTGTGACCTTTATGTACATTCTTTCTTCTTAGCCATATATATTCCTATCACAGCGTATGTGCACTGCACTGCTGGGTGCCATCCCTTTTAGATGTGATATAAATTCCAGACCAGGAGGTTTCTTGAGGTCAGCAAAGCTCCTATGGCATTTTTTTTTTTGCCAGTGATGTCAATACCAAAATCTAAATCTACTGAAGTTATATTCCATCTCCTTGAATTTTGTCCTTGCTGCATGACACCTCCTTTCTTTTCTACCAAATTTTTGCACACTGTTTATCAATGTGGTAAAAGAACTGAGAGATACAGTGCAAGGCTGCACCTCTGCCCACTTTGCGACTTCTTTTTGTCGGTATCTCTTTCAATCTCAACACCTAAAGGCATGTCTAAACCTGTAATATTTGTTTGTGGATCTAAGTGGTTACAAAAGCAGGCAGTGGCATCCCAGGCAGGTACGGCTTTTGAGGAGGGCAGATCACATCAGTCTGAAGTAGAACACAATCACCAACACAATGGCTGCTTGTCCCTTGACAGCTCTGGATGTGAGTGCTGATTTGACAGAGCTAGGACGAACTCCGGTTGCTGTTGTATCTGCAGGAGTCAAGTCTATCCTTGATATTGGCAGGACACTGGAATACCTGGTAGGTAGCATGGGCTGCTGAGCCTTGAAAGCAGATGATGTTGCACTTTCTGTACAGAATGCCCCATGGTGTTGGGGTAGGTATTAAGCCTAAGATTTTTAGAAATTACTGTTGAAAGGATGTGAAGCCCTATTTACAGTTTTCTAGCCCTGGGGCTGTACAAGCACTGGGCTGCTCCCTAACATGTATCTATCCAGGCCCAAGGGGCTGTTCCAACAGCTGTTCTAATTGATGCCAAAGGCAGCTCTAGCCATGACCTCTTTCTCTGGCATTAGACTTGGTTTTCTCGGACAATGCTCCAGAACTGGTGGATCAGGCAAGCTAGATCCATCAAACACTAAAATAAAATCAGAATTAAAATGAGAAACTTTTTAAGGTCTGGTATGTTGGAAACCAACAGGGCTAGCACTTCAGGTGACAGCCAACATCAATACTTCTCAATCTCAAAAAGAACTCATTTATATTCCTGTCAGCTCCTGACATGTCTTCAGATCACAGGTTGTTACCTTGGACTCAGTATTGTGCTAATGACAGCTGCGTGGCTTTTGATCAGCTCTGAGCACAAGCAAAGGATGTACGTGTCTCCTGTGTCTCAGTAAGCCAGATTCTGTCTAACCAGTTACTGTGTCTGGCTCTTTGCTTTGAAAACTGTTGGTGATAGAACAGAATACAATGGAACATACAAAAATAACCAAACCCTGTGCTAAAGAAAGGCAGTTTCTAGCTGGACAGAAGGAAAAAGTTCCATTCTTTTCGTGGGTCCCTTTTCCCTCTACTGATTACCTACTTGTACGGCCTCTACTACTGCAGGAGACGCAGGGAGTCTGCGTGGCTGCCTTTGGAGAGTCAAGAGAGTTCCCAGCCTTCTTCTCGCGCCAGAGCGGCTTCCATGCACCATACCACGTCCGGGACGAAGAGGAGGCAGCTGAACTCATTGGTGTGTTTCAGAAGGCAAAGGCCTATATAGGACCCTGGAGAAGAATGACACAAAAATCACCTCGGATGAGGCACTTATTTTTTAACTTTGGAGAAGAGTTTGCCCCAAAACACAAACTATCCCACTTCCCCCGCTCCAGCTTCAGTGCTTTGAAAATAAAATAGCAGGAAAGTTCAGTCTTTAGAGCAAGTTTTTTTAGCTAGCTGCAACCACCTTGGCATGCTCATACACGTTTTGTTCACAGTGGTGAAGTGGAGGCAACACGTATGTTAATGTGTTTACAAAAATACCGTCTGGGCCTGCAGAAGTGGAATTAGTGGTTTTTTTTAAAAGAAAAAAAATATTTGCCCCTTTTATTGTACAGAAAGAATTGTACAAACATTACTGTACAAAAAGAAATAGGCAAATGTAAATTGATTGGTATCTGGAAAAGACCTTGTCCTTGGGTCATCTAAAAACAGGAGCTCCAGCTCTGTGGGTTCCTTCACCCCATCCCCACTCTCCTCTGTCCTTTTCCTTCAGCATTTAATTTATCCAAGGAGAACCACTAACGATCTGCCTGTCCTCTCCCAGCCAGTGCTCTGGGGCTAGGCCTGAGCAGCGGGGTGCTGATAGCAGTTCCCTGTCCCCAGGAGCGAGCTGCCTCAGGCCAGGTCATCGAAGAGGCCATCCAGCAAGCTCTTGGCGAAGCCAGGTGAGAAGCAACTTAAGCCCTACCCTTGGCTCATCCTGTGGTCTTGGGGAAGTAAAGGACTTCAGGGACTCTGCTGCAGGGCTATAGCACAGCTTAACCTTGGGCATGGGTGAGCCCACAACATGGTTCCAACCATAGTTTTATCTAAACTGAAGCTTGTTTACAGGACTTTTTATGGTATTTGGTTATGGAGATAAATTATCTGCTAGCAACAGTGCTTCTCCTCTGATGCCATTTCAGCTCAGTCCTTCTCATCTGCAGGCATTTTCTTTACATTTGCAGGTCCAAAGGGATCACAGGCAAAGAACTGACCCCTTTTATGTTACAGAAGCTCAATGAATTAACTGATGGGAAATCACTGGACTCCAGTATCCTTTTACTGAAGGGGGGGGGGGGGAGGGGGCGGTGGGGGTGGTGGGGAAGTACTCCAGTGTGCTTCATATCTGTTCTGGTAATGCTTGGTGGAAAATGCTGTCACTTTATTGACAGTCTAGCAAGGGGAAAACACTTCAGTATCTGCAAACAGATGAGAGCTTAGTGGCTGCATCCTGCTTTTTCAGGAACACCCTTACTGTCTTCATCCACTTTTGCATTAAAAACTGGAGGGCAGCACAGCAAATGGTCCAGAGCCCAAAGAGATCCCTCACATCTCATCACCGAGCTTGCCTGCTCCGTGGTAGAGTTTCAGGACATTGTCATCCGTGGTAGGGTTGCACACTGGAAGGTACCAGGGCTTCCCAGAGCACTGCTCTGTACATCACACTGCCTTATCCAACCCTTCACACGGGTGCAGAGTAAGAGAAACTTGGAAGGAAAACTCCCCGGGTGAGCTGGAATTCTCTTGCACAGTCAAAAGAAAAGCAGATCTACTGGGTGGGATGCCAGTGTAGGATCTGGGAGAGCCAGGTTCACATCCAGGCTCTGCTGCCAGCCCTCTAGGAGGCCTGGGTCAGTCAGGACAGATTGGTAAAGGTATTTTTGGATACTAGAGCTGTATGGAGCCACAAAGTGGGGCTTTCAAAGCCTCTGATGCTCTGATCCCAATGAAATTGCTAAAAAAATTGCTTATAGAGACTTGACAAAAATCTCAGTAGGCATCTCTTTCTGGGAAAGCTGTCCAAGATCCTCTGAGATTTTTAGACTCTTGGCTCTAGTTTAAGCACTTCACCTGCTCTTTTCTCTGTGAAGCCTTTGCTTCCCAATCTGTCAAATGGAGATGGAATTGGTTCCCTATCTGTCAAACGGAGATGACAGATTTCCTCTCCAACACAGGGGGAGGAAGGTGAAAAAGCTTTAAAATTCAGAGTGTTCATTCAGTATTGCAACCCAGTATGTGTGCCCCCAAAGGATTATGTTATAGAGCAATCAAATCAAGTCTCGCAGCATGTATTTTCTGCTTTCTCCCTGTAGGTAGTTCTTACATAGGCTTCTGACATATCAGTCTTGCTGGTACTTTTTCTTTTCCTCAAAGAAATGCCAAACAGACCTTGCACTGATCCAGAACAATGCCAGAGTGGGCAGCTGCATTGCGGTGGCCCTGAGCAAACTACAGAAATCCAGAAGGAAGGGTCACCTGCCTCATCAAAAGGACACAGCCCCTCCTCAGCCAGTGAGTCCCCTGCTGCTCTCCATAGAATGCCTCTCTGCTGACAGCACAGGATAAATTTATATCTATGCCCAAAAGTAAAAGGTGACTCAGATAGAGACTAATCTTCCTGCTTCACACTGGCAGACATTCTCTCTTTAGTATTCTTTGCTCTTCTCAGATAAATATCCTCAGTCCGCCTCCCCCTATCGACATTTACAGGGAAAAAATATTGACAGCGGCCTATTCCCCTTAAGTCTTAGACCATCAAATCCATTAAAACTATCATCACCTTTTCACCTTTTACTATGCCCTTACATGCAGCCTCAGCTGTGTTACTCTGAGTCCCAGGGAACTCGTGACTACAGGAGTAGATCTGGAAGAGGGTGGAGGAAGATATTTTGAGCTGCTGAGCCATACACATTTTATAAATATCTCTTTTTGTTGGCCTCCTGCTTGTCATTGCAAAAATTACGAGAGGTACAGCATATCCCAAACAAGATCGGTTATAACCCTAATATTCTATTCACAATCTTGGATTTTTTGTGTGTGCCACATAACTTAACAGGAAATCTATTTTAGGTAGTCTTTAGAGAGCTGAAAAATTTTCTAAAATTCATTTTCAGTAGGATGTGTCAACATAAAAGAGGGCTGTGACTCCAGAGGCAATAACCCCACATGTGATGGAATGAGAAAAACCATCTGTATATCCCCAAAGAATCTGGAAACTTCCTGTTTGTGGAGCTGTACTGCTTTTTCTGGCTTTGTAGGACAATAAGACAGTGATCCATAAAGTGTCACTGGGTACAGCAGTTTCTCCTGGGAGCTTGCAAGAAATGAATGCATTTTTCTGCCCACTTTTTCCCTTTTTTTTTTTTTTTTTTTTTTGCTTTTTTACACAGCAGGGCTTGAATGTTTCTGAAGTTTGGTGTGTCAGAAATTGTCCCAAGAGAGATGGCTTCAAGAGGACTGACATGACCAGACGCATGCAGCTTCTTATGTTTCTCTATCAGCACACAGTGAAACCACCAGCACCCATATGTGTATACAGTAACATCCCACCCGCCATGCTGGGGCTGGCTATGAGCAGGCATAATTCAGAAACCAACACAGAAAAGAGATTTCAATTCTTTCTAGCTGGAATTGTACAGACATGTGTCTAGCCATCCAAAATAAGCACAGGCCTTCACACTGTAAATGGGATAGCTTTCAAGAGGGTGGGAAAAGTGACTAGGAGAAGCAATGAAGACTTTGAAACTTTTTCTTCAAGCCCCTTCCAACCACTTTTCACTTTTTTCTTCCCTCTCAAAGGTGGTGATTGGAGGTATCAACATTGACTTTATAGCCAAGGCGCAGAACCCTGTCATCCTGGTACTGTATCTATAGCAGTTTTCTTAGCACCACTGCCATTTCTAGCTACATTTACAGGAGTGCCAAGCCAAAGAGGGTGGGTGGGGTGTGGGGGAAGGTGGTATACATGCATGATATTCACATATCTGTACGGACACATGTGCACTAATGTGGGAGGCGTAGCACTCCATGTTCGGTGTGTTGGCTAGGTGGGTAGTGGGGAGATACATATTGACCTACTCTGTTCCTGTGCTATCCCTACCACTCAAGACAGGTACAGACTAATGTATCATCCTTACAATCTCCAGATATGACTCTGGCCTCTACGGTTTATGTTAAAGTGCCTTGGAGCTATTCTTTGATGCCGTAAGTCTAAAATGTTCTTTTTGCAGAAGAGCAGCCCAGGGCACTCTTGAAGCACATGTGCAAAGAGCTAGAAGAAATGGGTGAAGATCCTCACTGTGCTATGACAACCTCTAATTCAAGGACATACCCTATAGGGAGGAAATCCCCATGTAAGAGCCAGCTCTGGCTGACTGGGACTCTCTTAGCTACGGAAAGCAGCATGAACAGGAGTAAGAGTCTCTGTTTAGAGTACCCACAGTCATAAGAAACCTTTGAGAAAAGTAGTACTGACACAGTTACAGCCAAACAAGAGCCAGCTTCCTCAGTCATACAGGATTTGAGTCACACACAAAAAAGAAAAAAAAAAAAAAGAAAAAAGCAAGCTTTAAAAAAATAGAACATTTTAAATGTTGCCAGACCCTCTCCCTCTTCATTTGGTTTGACTAAGAACCAAGAAGCTAAAGTGGAACAAACCTGGGAATTTCCCATTCGCATGGTCCATACAATTCTTATTAAGCTATATGAAGTACACACAGGGGTGGTGAAGCTTGCTCAGAAGTTGTTTTGTGTCTCAACTTACTCTATGCTGATTGCTGAGGCATGAAACTCCTGTTGTTAGATGGGGCAGTCTGTGAACACCTCTCCGTCAGACAGGGGAAAGACGTGCTGGGGAAGCTGTCCTTAAGGAATTTGGCTATCCAGTGATACAGAAGCAGAGGCAAAACAATATTATAATGGTCAAGGGTGACACGTGCTGGGGCATCAGCTACAAAGGCTTGCAAAACCCAAAAGTTTAACTACTTCAGTTGTGATCTAACTGCTAACATACCCCATTCTCAGCTATCAGGACAAGGAGCTAAGCTGTGTCCAAGGGTGGACAGCCACCCTTTGATGTGTCAGGCAGGAGAGCAGATCTCTGGACCACCCACAGCACGGTAAGGGGCCAAGGGCAGCTATAGACTCTACTGGGAACAGCTGACGGGGGGAAAAGAAAAAGGACATTTTAATGTTGCATGAAAAAGTGAGGCATTAGCTGCCCTTCTGTACAGCAGTGAACCCTAGAGCTGATGCGTCCATCGTGGCAACTTCCCAAAAGTTAAGCTGAAGGAGGATTTGGGAACTGACAAATAAAAATGTTCCCACTGACAGCTTCTGTGGTTAGGCACAGAGGAAGAGGTGCTCTTAACAGCATTTCTTTTAGCTGTTAAAGACAGATTTTTTCCAAGAACTCAGCACCTAGGAGGTCCCACCCTTATGCATGCTGGATTTGTTGCAGAGCACTGGGGTACCACTCAGGTCTCTTGCTGTCTCACCAAGAAAGCAGCTGTATTCTGTCCTGGTTGTAATTCCCACATGGCTTTCAAGGCTATCCAAAAGCAAAGCGCTTTATAAGTGACCTGCAGAGAAGGATGCATGGTCTTGCTCAGAAAAAGGTACTGGAAGAAACATCACAGTTATAACTCTCAGAGTACCCAGAATTTGAGCTGAGTCTCTTTTTTACATTAGACATTCAAACCCCTTAGGACATAGAAGAAGGTTCAAGAAACTCTCTCAGTTCTCTGAAATATTGCCAGAAAGCATCAGCCCAGTCTTGTTTCAAATCACCTCAGCAAGCCCATTTTCACGCAAGTTCTTTCATCTCAGCCAGCCCCACCTGAACACAACACAGAAGAGATACTCAAGTACCGCTTAGACTTGGGGTTACCAGCTGAGCTGGCAAGGTGCGATAAGAGCCAGTCATTTATTTTTCTTAAAAAGCAGGCTGCTAGTTTCTTACTGCACCTACCTGCTACTTTAAAGAGAGATTTTGCATCTTCATTTCTTTTAGGCCCTGTGGGGTTGTACAACAGCAGAGATCACAGCTGGATTCCCTGAGCGGGAGTCTGGTGCGCCTGCTGTTAGGGCAAGGCTTGGCTTAAAAAACCCTGCAACTCTGCCTTTGTGATGTGTGTGGGACTAAAAAGGAAGATCAGCATGCTAGACAACAAAAGGAGCTCATGAGTATTTTCAACATTCCTGCAGGCATCAGTTTTGAAAAACAGATAGTGGAACTGCATAAAAAAAAGAGTTTGTGCAGTTTGTGCTCATTACTGATGGCAGTTAGTACCCTCTTTTAATATTGAAATAGGGGCTAGAGTTCAAAGCCATGTTGTTAGACTTGCCTAAACAAGCATCCTTGCTTTTTACTTTGGAATTTTTAGGGTTTTTTTCTTCCTTGGCTGCCTCTATTATGGATAGTGAGCTTCAGAGTTAAAATAGCCAAGCTGAATGCTCGCAAAATCTGCCACACTCAACAGGAGGCAGTTGCAGATATCCATTCCTGGCAGTACCAGTGGCAATTCCCAGGGAGCATGAGCAAGTGTAATGGAGGGGTACTTGGGTTAATGAGGAGTGACAAGTAGTGGAAAGACGGACAGAAGCCATAGGTTGCTTATATACAGGCAGTTCTGCTCAGGTGGTCTGGAGAACTGCCAGACAGAAAAGCAAAGGCATCGAGAATTAGCACAAAGTCTTACAGACTACGGAACTGGGGAGAGTCAGGGCAAACAAAACCAGCTTGGAGGTCAGAAGAGAGTTACGAAAGAGCGTATTTAGATGGGAGAGCAGCCTCTTACAGTCATAGCACTGGATGCAGAAGAAGGCATTGTGTGCGAAGGACAGTTGTGCAGCTTCACACACAGGCAGAAGAAGGGTCCTTGGGAAAGCTTCAATATGAGTTTTGAGAACGCCCAAGACCAGTGATGGGTTGGAGGCAGGATGTTTCTTACTGTGAGTTGGCAATACATTTACTTGTTTCAGACAGATAGTGGTGTGTACAAGCAAGAAAAACATATGTGCAGGGGTATTCTGGTGCACCTGGGCTAACATGGGGTGGAGAGAGTCTGGGCCAGGAGCTGCCAGGTACAGGCATGCACACTCCTCAGCGCTTGCCACCCAAATGCTCAACATACTCTTGAAAGCTCTAAGTCATCCAGAACTGTGAAGATCATTATAACCATCAGTGGCAAGCTGTCTTCAGAAATGGAAAGCATGTCTCAGGGTTTTATGAAACAAGAGCTTCATCTGATAGTCACATGAAGCCCAAATTGATCTGAGCACTTACTGATGTAATTTGTCTGGCAGAAGAATTAGAAGGAGATGGGTAAGGGATTACCTGTGTTCTGGCAATTTGGCTGTTTGTGACAGGCTGACAGATGAACAGAGGAGTGGAAGGCAGAGGCAAGAGAAAAAGAAAAGGTGATAACCACACAGGTGGAGAAGAAGTGTATATTTGGTGTGGGGTATGTTTGGGAAGAGACAGTTGAGTGAAACAGTATCCAGGCACTGAAATAGATCTTTCCATGAGTAAAGTACAGAGACGGTACTGACAAAGATAACAAATCTCATTTTACCTTCAAAAATGAAAATAAATAAAAAAACCCAAACCGCTTTAGGGGAGAGATAAGTAGCAGAAGGAAGGTAAGGAAGGCAGCTGCAGTGCCCATCAGGTCTGGGTCAGCAGCTCTGGAGTCCTAGCACTGTTGTGAGCAGGCAAGTTCAGACGGCTGCTCGTATTGACTGAAACACTCATTAGTATTGTTCGTATATAAACTGAGAGGTCTTAGCAAGTAAGACCAAGCGAGAAATGTATAGGGAGATTAAGTGGACCTCCCTTCCTAGGAAGCAGACCTTTGTCATCAGGGTTGAAGTCTTTAGATGGCTGTAGAAGTTTGTATTGTCCTAGATGCGGTAGCTAGATGCCTTCGGCTCCCTCTAATTGCTGACCTATATTTCAGCAACATCAACTCCACTTCACATGTTAATGGAGATGTAGCATCTACACCAAGCAGCCCTTTCAGTTTTGCCAATTAACAATTTATTCTTCCAGGGCGGTGGGCAAACAAATGCTGGAAGAGTGAGACGAACCTTTGGTGGCGTTGGAAGAAACTTGGCAGGTGCCTAGTGCTTGGGTTTGCCTGTGGGTGCATGCCAGCTGTGAGTTGTCCTTTGGTATTCCTTCAACAGCAGGAGCTCTTGAATGCTGTTAAGACCTGGGGCACATTAGGCAATATACCATTGGGCAGACTGCCTGGAAAAGGCAGGGGCCATTCCAGAAAATAAGGGGAGGGAGTTGGGATCAGTAAACGAAAGGTCCCCGAATAGTTAACTAGCGTACAGCACAGTGACCCCAAATCAAAGTTAAATAAACATCAGTGATCTCCAACGACTACTGAACAGTGTGGCCCTCAGCACTGAACTGATGCCAGGTTAGCTATAGTTGCAATAGAAGTATGTTTTGAGCAAGAATTTGAAAGGAATAAGCTTATTCAAAGATGATCATCTTTGCCCCATGGATGAGAGGAACGGGGGCACAGGAACTGCTGTAGAAGAAAAAGGGCTACAGTCCTTTGCAATAGGAAAGGATCACACTGTACCTGGTGCTCCACCACAAGAAAAAAATACCTGTGACACCCACTGAGGTAGAATTTGTGGTAACTTGAAGGGAGAGAGGAAGGGTTTCCCATTAATCCATTCAGGTTCAGTTCTAGTAAGATAGCATGGTGGGAACAGCAGCGTGGGAAGGCCAGCAGCAAGAAACACTGTATGCAAAAGCAATGTGGAAAAGCCCACATGCCTGTGGTGGTAAAGGAGATGATGCCAGGGAAATGCAGAAGTCTCTTCCCCCTTCTTTTTTCCTCCACTCCCAGATGTTCCAAAAAATCCAGAGAATTCAGAGTGACAGTGCAGCAGGCAGATGCAGATGGCCCCACTCAACCCCAGCCAGTTATTTGCAGCAGCTGTGGCTGAGTTTTATCCCGAATGTCCTTCTAGACAGGAATTGATGGGCATTAAGTTTTGCAGGAGAGGACTTTCCTACAGACATTTACCCTGCACACGCTGTCACTGTGTTCACAGGGCTCTGCTGGATTTAGTAAAATTTTTTGTTTCCATTTGCTTTTCAGACTGCTTAAGCCGTCTTGGACAGACTCCTCTCTTTTTATCAGCTGTGGGGAAGGATGAACATTCAGAGTCCGTCCTGCACTACTGTCACCACATGGTACGTTGCACAGTAGTGGCACCTCAGAAGCATGGAAGCAATGACGTTACATAGAGGGGAAAATCTCCTCAACCCTGGCAGACATAAGAGCCACCTTCCATCAGGTTAAGAGTAGGAATAATTCAGTGCTCCTTTAGTTACAGGCAATTAGAAGGCAAGGACCCACCCTGCAGAAGACAGGCTAGATGTATGTGGCCTTTGGAGCCTGAACTGTGGGGTCTGAGCTCAGCTCCAGAGTGGTGCTTGAAGGAGAAATCATGAAAAATTCTACTAGGGCCTAAGCACAGCCAGAAATATGAAACCCTGACCCTGAGGACAGACAAAGCAATGCCCAAATCAGTCTGGTTTGGGTAAAGCATAAGACAGAGAAAAGCTGGAACTGGGAGCTCAGGCTGGACACCTCCCAAGTTCAGAGGAGTAGTGTCCTCCACATCGCTGCACACCCCTACCCGTGCACCAGAGCAGTACCTGGCTGGAGCAGCAGCTTGTCCACCGAGGCCAGGGAGCCAGGGGCAGTGGGAGCTCACCAGGGGCAGCAAGGCAGAGCATCATCACCCCAGCGGGGAGCAGAAAAAGCCAGGAGGGCAACCCTAACCTAGGGCACCAGGCACCTCCATGGTGGAGAGGCAGGGCTGAAGACAAGCCAGGGGTGTGGGCAGAGCCCTCAGGTGGGGCTGGTCAGGGCCATTGAGGCCTATTACTGCCCTCAAGGCCCTGGTATCCAAATAGAACACATGGGTCCATAGTTCTGCCTACCTGAGCAACTCAGTAAATGAAGCGATGAGAACAAGAACTCTTTTTTTCATTTATAAAGGCTTCATAGCACCATGCCTATAATTCCTCCTTTACCCACCACAGCACAGCTTGTGCCATCAAAGGGAGTGGTTTCCCAAGGGAAGATGGACTTGGTGGCCAGCTGCCATGCAATCCTTGCCTGTAACAAAACACATTACCAACAGCATTGGAGAGGACCCTTTCCTTAAAACCTCTGACTTCCCTGTGAACTACTGGGGCTGACGCGTTCCTTCATCTACATGTATATTCCATGAAATGCCCTGAGTTCTCTAAGATGATCATTCACAAGACCCACGGAGGAAGGACAGGACACCTGTAGCTATATCTGTGACACTGTTGTAAAAATGGCCCCAAGGCTGCCCTCAAAATCAGGCTGTGCAGTCAGTGAGGTGGCTAACGTAACCACGAGCTGAGGTGTGCCACCAAGGCATGCCATCATGTTAGTAGGCCATCGAAGGGTCACACCAGCCACGGCAATGGATGACGGGAGTAGGCAGGGCTGCAGACCACTCTTCCATTATGCCAGAGACACAACCTATGGAAGTGCATGGCAGAGACCTGTCACTTTCATTTACTAAATGTTTCCTGTAACCTTGTTGTGTTGCAAATACAAAAAAAAAAAAAAAAGCCATCTGCCAGCACTGTGTAGACCGAGATACCTCTGCAATGTTGCTAATCTCAGGGGAGAAGGGAGGCTGAAGGGGTAACAGCAAGCTGGGCTGCTGATCAGATGGGCCCAGGGAAGGAATGAGCTGAGCGTGGCAGGGAAGTGAAGCATGCTCCGTGTGTAACTGTCCTCCCTGTTTTAGGACATGAGCGCTGTCCTTCAGCTGGAGGGGAAGAGCACAGCCACTTACTGTGCTGTGATCACTAGTGCTGGGGAGCTCAGCATCGGCTTGGGAGATATGGACATCCACCACCAGATAACAGAGCAATACGTATGCATCCATCTGATTTGTAAACTTTTTCTTACGAGCAGGTGTGTGGACGTGTGACAAAAGGCAATGGGTAAAGCTGTACCAGGAGGGAGTGGGTGTGCAGAGGGGACATGGGGAATCCTAAAGTTAAACCCCTTTAACTTTGACTACTGAGACAGCAGCAGGGTCAGCTACCAGAGCCCTCTATTGCTGCTGACCCAAATGGAGCTTCTAGCTGTTTCTGCTTCATACAGTATCACCACTGCTATCATCCCTGACATGTAGACCAGTACCCTCTTCGTTAAGTAGTCTCAGCTAACCTGTAATTTTTGGCACCTTAAAGCCAGCAATAAATCCAGTCCACCTGCAGAAATGGTGGACTGCATTTCTCCCTTTAGGGAAAAACAAAAAAAAAAAGTGGACAGAGCACTGGTTAAACCAAGTTTTCCTGTTCCATCCCCACCATCCCTGTTGTGTCTACAGGCTGAGTCGTATCAACAGGCACCGCTGCTCAGCACATCCAAACCTTCAAAATGTCAGGGCTAATGGAAGCGGTGATTAAGGACTGATTCAGTGAAAGCCCCATTACTGCACCCTCCTTCCCTGCTAGTTCTTTTATCAACAGAACAAAAGCCTGTGCTTCGTGACTGACAGCAACATGGAAGTTAAGTGCAATTTACTTACCAGTGGCATCCCCATGAGGTGGAGTCTTCCTAGGGAAAAACACGGTCATTGCTCCCACTTCCATCCCCACCCTGCCTCTCCCAAGCCTTGGCTTGGCACAGAAAACCATTACATGACAGATTAATTCTCCCGAGCTTTACGAAACAGCTGTGGCCAGTGGAAACTCTGAACCAGTCTGCTGCTGCGAAGTGCATTCTGGCAGCCCTTCTTTCCACCAGGATTAGCAGAGACATGGGAGGGATTCTGCAGGAGTGCCTATAGCATTGCCTTGGCATTCAGGCAGCAGTCATGCAGCCTCAGAGCGCCAAAGGAGGGAACAGAAGCTCCCCACTCTACTGCTCCACTGTCCCCCATCCCTACACCATTGAGTCGGACCCAGGAGTAAAACACTCTGATGAACAACCTGTCTGAGGAGGCATTGGGCCCAGAGGACATCTAAATAACCTGCACAGCTAGCAAAAGCATAGTCAAGCAAGGCAGAGCACAGGGGATCCTACAGTGGCATTAAGCAGCAGCGTTCCCTTTCCCTGTACAGCTCTGACTGACCCACAGGTGCCAAAGTGGTATAGTGAGGACCAGCAACTATCTCTCTCTGCTGGAAGGGTCCTGCTGGTTGAGTTCAGCTCTTAATGTCAGGAAGCAGGGGAAGGAGAAGAAGGGGTGGAAATGAGACAAATGGAAAAATCCATTTTCCTTAGGAAATCAGTCTTTTAGGTTCGTGTCTGCACCCAAGGGCTGCAATACAAGTGAAAATCCTACATCTCGAGTCTGGCCAGCAATCATTTTGTCCCTCTGCAGTGACTCAAGCTGTCTCTACTCTGTGTCCTGGATTTTCACTAGGTGTCCCAGTTCAAGGAGAACCTGTGCCAGGCACCCCTAGTTTGCATTGATGGAAATGTGCCTCTTTCCACTATTCAGTATGTCTGCCAACTAGCCAGAGAGCATCAGCTAGCAGGTAAGGAGAAGTCGCCCAACCCTGGCCCCGTAGCTCCTAACAGTGTTTGTGCCAAGACACTTTGGAACACCCTGAGTGCTCTCCACTGCTGCTTGCTGGAGATGCCCGGTTATTGTCTGACATGCTGTGTTATTCAGCACTCCTTAGGGTACCCTGCTACTCGGTTTCAAATGGATGAAACATTTCTGCTTTCTCTTGAGTTTTTCTCATTCTGCAGCTAAATCACATTTCCTGTAGCTATAGCCCCTGGGCGCTGCCAGAAAGCCAGGGAAAGCTGCTCCCTTTGCCTTTAATCTTAAGGCAAGCAAAATATGTGTGCTTCTGCCAGTTCGAGTGGCAATATAGTTTGCTGCTCAGAATAAGCACTAAAGCATCTTTTGAGAGGCTTTATCTCCCATCCCACTTCCCATAAACCACCACACCCCCACACCCCTCTGCCCTCCCAGTGTCCTGGGGACCCTTCACAAAGCTTCCTATTGGATTTATGCCTTCATTTTAAAAAGCAAATCCTAAAGGAGACAGTGTTCTTGAAACCTGGCAGAGGCTCCAAAACCAGCCAAGAAGAGTAACAAAACTGAAGTCTGATTATATCACTCCAGAGCCAGAAGCAATTGTCTCGTTGCTGAGCACTGGAAAGGAAACCTTGGGGGACCTGGTCCCAAGCATGGGGGAAACAGTATTTAAGTTTCTAATAGATTACAAGTATAACAAGCCCAGTTGTGCAGATCATGCTAAGCCTTCTACACTGCATCTTGCTCTGACATAGAGATGAACCACTAATGAATTAATTATCTAACCAATCGCAATGTTGTTTTGAAGTGTGCTATGAGCCAACAGATGAGAACAAGGCCTCTAAGCCATTCCTCTCAGACAGCTGGAAAGCGCTCACATACATTTCCCCCAACCTGCAAGAGCTAAGAGCAATAAACCGGACCCTTGGGAACCCTCTGCCAGCAGGTATTGAATACTCAGAAGGGTCAGTCACACTTTTAGATAACCTAGATCCTGGAGAAGAGCATTTTCTGCTCCAGCCCCCATTTCAAGCAAATTGGGTTATAACACAGCAGGAATTCATAAGCACTCCTGGTGTCTTCCACCTTACAGCCATCTCTGCATGGTTTGTACAGCCCAGGCTGGCCTGATGATCTATTAGATAGCACTGTAGGCCTAGGATGGCTTCTTTTCCAAAATCAGAGATCCCATTTGCCTCACTTCATCAGCTAAATGGGAACAATCTCTGGTTTGTAAACAGATCTCTGAAGCATGGTGCTCTGAGGGCACATGTCCCAGCAGGATCACCCTTTGCAGAAATGAAATACTCCACCACATGCAGGTGGAAATCCAGCAGCATTAGGAAAAGGAAGTCATGCTTCAGGACAGGGTTTTGATCTCTACTGACACATCTTTAGTCCCATGAGGGGTGTTTTCCTCAGCATAGGATAGAGGTACGGTACGGTACGGTACGGTATGGTATGGAAGTCTAACGTTGGAGAATTCCATATTTCCCATGATTTAAAGAAAAAAATATACATCAACCACATTGCAGAAGTGCTCATAAATAGTAGTAACAGCGTTCATAAATAGGCTGCCAACCCACAAAAAGACTAGTTGAGGACCCTTGCAGTTATACCACAGTTTTTCCTCCTCACTTTCTGAAGAGCTGCCATCCAGCTTGGAGGATGTTGTCCAGACTGCAGTGGCCTTGGCCTGCCCTTTGCTGGCCCACCTGCACTGTGTGGTGGTGACCCTCGGCGCTCACGGCATCCTCCTTTGTGGCAAGAGCCTAGGAGGGAGCATCTTGCTTTGTTCAGGAGCTCATGAACAGGTAAGGGCACAGAAAACTAACTGCGAGCTCTCAGTTGCTTCTTTCTTGGACCATATAGCACCGTTGCTATTTCTGGTGGCATGGCAGTAGTCCTGGGGAAACGTGGCATCACTGCTGGCAAATGTACATCTTTGGGGGGTGGAATACACAGCTCTGAAAGAAAACCAAGTTGTCTGTCTGTATACTGCTGGCTCCTAGTTTGACCAGTGTTTATGGTCAACTAGTTTTAAATGTGCTTACATGAATATTTTCAGGAAGCTTCATTTAAATCACTGCTCTCTTTCAAACTGTTAAAAAAAGATTACTGCCTTTTTTTCCCCCCTTTTCTTTTTTTGGCATTGTGCAGGTCTGGATGGCATCAGCCACATCAGGCCTTACCAGCTTGGGCAATTCCCACTAACTTCTCTCCCCTCCCCTCACAGACTGCTGCTGCCAGCCTCTGTGCCACCCACTACCCCGCCATCCACATCAGCAGGGAAGAGATAGTCAACGTCTCAGGAGCCGGCGACAGGTATACTGCTTGCTACTTTGCCTTCGTCAGCTAGATGTGGAAGGGCCATAACTGAATTTCTTTGAAATTCTACTGCAACGGCAAATGACCTTTTGCTGCTTGAGGAACAGACACTAAGGACACAAACCTGGACTGGTTATGGTGATTCCTTGCAAAGCTTGCTTAAAATGTCCCCCTAAGCACCTGGGAAGCCAGTATTGCCATTATTAGTTTTGCTTTTCTTTAAGGTCCATGCCTTTCATGGCAATCTAGTAGTTCTGAATTAGTCCAGGCTGAGCTGCTAAAAGCAAAGTAAACCACCTTACATCAAAGCTGTCTTACTAGCTACTTTATTTCCACACTTCTCCAGTGGAAGTGGGACTGACACTCAGTAGCTAAAACCGTCCTATAAAACATTTCATCAGGTTCTGCATTCGCCTCTGGCGATAGCTCATGCTTCAGAAGAGCGCTGTATAACCTGCCTGGCTGTTCACACAACACTGTAAGTAGAGGTAGGAAATTACAGGTAATTATTCCTAGCCCCACTGATCAATTCTCGGTCTGTCAGAGTAATATTTTATTCTGCTCCTTGCTAACTTGTCAAACTATATGTAGTAGTCAGGGTTTTTTTCTTCTTGCTTTGTACACGACAGTAATTGATTGCCTTTCATTGCCTTGGGCTAGACCAAAAGGCTGCATGTGACAGATACTGTTTCCCTTTGTTTTGCTACTCTTACCTACCAATAACTCAACATAGCAACACTTCTTTTATCTTTTATGGTTGGGCAGAATGAAAAGTCTTTTTTTTTTTTTGAAACCTGTAGCATTTCCAATATTTGAATTAGGATCAATCAATAACTTTTTGCCCAGCTAGTTAACCTGCATAATGCCAGGATGCACTCCTTGTGTCCCACATCACCACTGAGATGAGTCGAGTGCAACTGCAAGTTGGTCTTCTCCAAAGGAGACCGAAGTGTTGCTGGGACCAGTATGTGTAGCAGCAGAGAAATGGGGGCTGGGAGGAACCTCGGCGGGGTCAGCCTGCCCCAAGGCAAGTTCAGCTTTGCTCACTGCTTCTAGCAGATGTGCCCAACCTCTGCCAGCCCCTCCAGGGACACAGCCTCCTCCCTGCATCATCTGCTCAGTACACAACTACCCCTTACCGCAGGACAAGTTTTTCTAGAGGCTAGTGTAAACTAAACATCTTCTTTAGGGTTTCCTTTCCCTTTTCAAAAGCTTAATTTAAGGGAAGACCAAGGGTGAGATAAAGTATGCCACTGCCAAACACCTCCACTGAAGGTGGAGTCGAACAAACTTGACATTTGTTTTTTGTTCCAAAGCTATCTGAAAGTTTGGGGCCCGTTACTGCTCCCATTCCTGAAGTAATATGGGTTTGGAAATCCCATTTCCCAGAGTCCCCAAGTGTGTATGGGAATTTTCATAGTCCTCTTGTTTGTACAGGGGTTTCCTCCCTGGTAACCCCGGCTGCTCCATTGAGCTGCAGAAATCCCTGTTCTACAGAGTAGGAGTGGCAAAACAGGTCAGAAATGCCGGGACACTACATTGACATACATGTCACCTCCTCAGCATATAAACTGGTGAAGTCACCCACGGCCAGCCTGGTGGCACTTCCAAGGGACTATGCAGCAGGGTGTAAGCCAGGGCTGTAACCCGTTCACAGTTCAGCCCCCGTGAACCCTTGCGCTTTTGAAGCACTGCTCAGGGGACACCGTGCACCCAGAAGCAGTGACCAAGGGCACCTCGCGCCATGCTCTGACCCTGGGGCTCTCCTACAGCTCTGGAGACGCTGCCCAAGGAGCTGCGTGTGTGCAGGGAGCAGCAGCTGTTTGCTCTCCACACCTGGCTGCTGTGACAACATAACACTGCGTGCCTGCACGTGGCATTGCTAGGGGATGCTCCCCCAAATATTTACTCTAAATTTCTGGAGCTGTTGAGAGATTGAATGGTTTATGGGAATCATAATCGTCTGTGCCTTTGTTATGGATAAAAAGATGTTGAGGTAATTAGAGCACACACACACAAAGAGTCTTTTTCCCTTCCCTGTAGATTTGCTCATTAATCCTCCATGCCATCACACTTTCCTGTCCTTCCTTCTTCTCAGATATTATCTTATCCCTCCTCTTTTACTTCTCCTTTGTCCTTTCCTAGCTTCTGAGCATCATTACTGTATTTAGCCGTGAATAAACAGCAGTTGTCCCCAGTCAATCACAAACACCACCCTGCATGTATCCATGCCTCAACAGAGCCTTCCCCTGCAAGCCAGGCAGATGGCAAGGTCATCCCCTTCTCTTGACGGCCTCCTCGGTGCCTTGTGAGGACCTGTGGGTGACAGCTGTTGTTCCAAACACTCACATTGTTTTCACAGGGAAAGCTCAAATGGAAAGCCACAGCAAAAGTTTACTAAAATCTGAATCTACAACCTCATTTCAGCTTTGGATTTCTCATTCCAGCTGTGTCTGTTGCTCCTTTCACATACATATGGAAACTTTAACTCTCTTCCCACCCATCCCTCTGGGGACAGAAGGGAATGTAACGAGGTACCAACAAGGAGCGGAGAAGTGACAAAATGATCAGAGAGCAAGGGAAAAATAGATTATTCCCTTTTTAGACTCCTTTCTTTTCTCCTGCCTCACCTGGAAAACTGGGAAGAATAGAAAATGTGGTGGAATGGGCAAGTACCTCAACTTCTCAGATGAGAAACAAATAAGATGCTAATAAATAACACTATTTGCTACTCTAAATTTAAAAATAAGTACAGGAAAAGCAAAAACTTTTCCTTATAACCTCACTCCTCCTGTGTGACATATTCTGCTTCTGTAAGTGTTGGTTTAGGTGCAAATGAATGCTCTTACAAACGAATGGCCGAATGGCCGTGTTCCTGAGAGCAAAGCTGATCCCCCGGTGTTCAAAACTGCCTTTCTTTCTTTCTCTCCACAGCTTAATGGCAGGAATCCTTGCAGGGATGCTTGCTAAACATGACACAGACACCTGTGTCCGGATGGGTCTGCTCGCTGCTAGCTTGTCTCTCCGTTCCTATGAGCCCATCTCCCCAGCAATCAGCACTTCCAGTGTTAGCCAGGAGCAAGTCAAGAGCAGGAGCTGGCCAGAGGTGAAGGTATGGAAGATGGACTAGAGCACCATGGCTTTCTCATCGATCACCATCTTGCACTGCCAGCATTGCTACTTCCAGGAACTGGCCTGTGTTTTGAGCTTTGAGCTCAAAAGCTGGCTGCTGACCAGATAGACTTTCAGTGCATGCTACCTTTCAGGAGGTCAAGTGTCAGTGGAAGGCATTTGGTGATAACTTGTATTGCACTGTTCACATTTATGTTTGTCTGCTGTTGTTTCCTCTTTTTTTTTTTTCTTTTTCTTTTTTTAATTTGGTGGGTTACAGCAACCTCAGCTTGGTTCTTCTGTCTGCTGCTTGTTGGTAGTGTATCTCACTCCCTCATCTAATGTTTTGGTCTTGAGTAAATCTTCACAGAAGGAGGCCCCAACCTAGGGAACTTCTTTGTAAAGAAAAGCTGGTTTCTGGTCTTTCAGACCTGCTTCCCTGAACCTTCAGTCCTTCCAGACTTTCTGTTGAGGGAATTTTCCCTTTCTCCACCTTGTGTCACTGCTGTCTAGTATCATGGTAGCTCCTCTGTCATCAACTCCTAGATCTTCAGGACCATGTCTCTTTAGGTGGGCCCAGCAGCAACATCCTCTCTTGCTGCTTACTCCTGGTTTCCATCCAAGAGGTTCAATGGACCATAACCTGTGGCCAGGTGCAGCTGGCAGGCACATAACAGCGTAGGACAACCTCATCAGTCTTCCCAAGCCAGACAGCAAAAGCTGCCCTTTCTTGCTCTGAAGTGCAATGCCCCTGGAGAAAGCAGGCAAATCTAATCAGAAAGGGGTAACCAGGGGCCAGCTGGTGGCCTTTAAAAGATGACTGCCCCTTGTTCCACATGCCTCCCGCTGAAACTGGGGCTTCCTTCACCCTCAGCCCAGAATGTCAAGCCTGAAGCAAAAGTCAGCAAGCCCCCCTCACCTCACCTCCATTACTGACCACCTGGAAAACCGCTGAGCATTTTGCAGAGAAAACTTCCCGCAAGTGGCTGGCTGGAGAGGAGCACTGGCAGGGATGCGATCCTAACAGAGCACTGCGTGCTAGGACCAGAATGTTTAGTCACACCTTCCTTTCCCTCTGGAACAAGGTGTCTCCTGGTACCATCGCGGAAGCTCAAGCTAAGGATATTGTTTTGAGGGAGGAGGGGAAGCACAGCCCTTCTTTACAGGTGGACAGGCAAGCCATGTAGCTCAAGTGATTCTGCGAATTTCACAGTGAGTACACAGCAAAGACAGGAGCAGAGGCAGACCTTCCTTGTCCCTCTCCAGGCTAAAGCTGCACGGTTATGCCTCTGCCTTTAACCCCTCCAGCATCTTCATTGGCAAGGACGTCTACACTTAGATAATTTTATGCAGATTAAGTCTGGTCCACAGCCTTTTGAAAATTAGCTAATGTAGCCAGCTTAGCTATGGAAACCAGGTTCTCACTCTTCTGTTGTGTAACTCATCTCCTTCTAGATATCTTCCAGCCCCTGAGTGACTACACTTGAGGGTGGGAAGACACCAGCTCTACCTGTGGTTTTCCAGTGTTATGCAGGACCATCAGTGGCCGACAGGGGAGTAAGGGGATGGCAGTGGGTGAGTGGCCAGAGACCTCTGTGTGGGTCTTACAGGGATCCTTGCTGGCTCAAGGCTGCTGAGCCATTCCCACGTTAGAGGTAAGAAGGCCAGTGACCACATGAACTCATCCTTGGTCTACAGGGGAATGCCCACGGTGCAATTACAAATGCCAGAATGATGTCAGGGGGAGAGCAGGACAGAGAGGGTCCAGCACAGGCTTCAGGTACAGTGTCTGTGAAACAGCCGCCCTCTCCCTTACAGGTTCACACCAGCGGTGGTGTCCAAGGTCATCAACACAACAGCGATGCATAAAAATATCTGTGCTTTGCTAGTTACACCTTTGCTGTCTATACAGAAAATAATAGCAGGAGGTGTGTAGAAATCAGCTCTCTGGTCTCCTGCCTGGTCTCCTGCCTTCCTTTTGCTCACACCCAGGGGGGTGGGCTAGCAACTCACTACACCCTCGAGTCCTTCCTCCCACCAGGAGGATGCAGCACAGCAGGCAGGACCACAGACAGCTTTCACACTGGAAATCTGGTCTTGGAGCAGTCAGAGGTGGTGGTGGCTGCAGTGGTGGGACTGGTGCCCATCCTTCCCAGTGTTTTAATTCAGGGCTCCCCACTGGCTAGAAACCATGACAGCATCCTACTCAAATGCTGTGTCCAAAGCCAGCATTGTCAGCCCTTCCTCAGCAGGCACACAGAGCAATTTTGAATGAAAAGCTTCTCTCCTCCAGCCCCGTGCATGTGCCCTTTGGTGGATGAAGAGACAGGGCTCAGTGGAAAAAGACTCTGGGGTGACCCTTCCCACTAATAAATGGGGCCGAGGGGAAGGGGACAGCGATAGACTATCACTATCTATAGACTATCACGATAGACTGTGACTATTTCTGCCAAGAGGGTGCTGATGGGGAAGCTGTGATGTGGTGAAGGGTGCCATCCCTTCTCCATCCAAGAAAGATGCCAAATATGGACAAGTATTAAGGAGCAAAGGCATTCCTGATGGAGCAATGAGGAAAAGTCACCTCCTCTCTCCCAGCACGTGATGTGCACAGGATGCAACTGCCGGCACCAACAGTTCAGTAAACACTGAAACTCATTAAAATTAATTTCCAGTGGAGTTGGGTCTTGGTGCTGGCTGTTTTTTGAACCTGATTGATAGTAAGCCTGGAGTACAGACTCACCTTTCCTTTCATACAGAGGCCACCCATCAGCTGACTAAAGCTTGGTCAGGGCAGCTCTAGTGCAGCCCACCTGGGTGGGCTCTGCTGTTTAATAAGAAGTGAGATCCCACTGCAATGGATGGAGGCATTAACTGGGTGTCTTTCCTCTACCCAGACCACTTTCACCAGGCTCATAGTAACTCCTTACCTCTGAGCCTGCCACCTTCCCATCAGATTTGGCTAAAACTGGGCAAAGAGCTGAGAAGGTACGAGGGGTGGGCTGGAGAGCTGACAAAGCTGTATCTCATCAGTGCTACCTCCTCAGGCAACCGAACTGAAAATAAAACGGCTGCCTTTTCAGAGACTGAAGGGACTCATTTTGATCTTATACACCCCCTCTCCCCCTGCCACGCACAAACATTCACCGGCAGCCCTTCCCTTTACTAAGACCTTGCTTGCAAATGTGATTTAGCTAAAAGACTCTTCGCTCAGCGGTGGGAGATGCTGCGTGCAGGCACACGTGTACCCATCAGCAGGGATGGGGTGGCCATGGTGGGAGGGTGCTGGGGTGTTTGCGAGTGCAAGGGTGGGGGATGGGGGCTCACGCAAGCAGCCGGGTTTGTTCAGAAGTAGGGAGGTGGGACACAGCAGGGGCGGGCGAAAAAGGCTGTGCCCCTGGGATATGTCCCTGCCCTATAAAAATGGCTTTGGCTGGATCCAGCGGCAGGGAAGATAGGCAGCTTCTGCCTCTGTTCCTGCCTCCAACAGCCTTGTCTGGGCAGGTGGACCCCGAGCAAAGCCAGGTCCTGAGGATGAAGGTCCAGGCGCTGCTGCTTGCTGCGCTCCTCCTGGTGCTGTTCTGTTCAGCCCTGGTACCATCTGCGGCATTGGGAGGCCAGGCCGACACCCCAAAGAGGCAGCCAGGAGCTGGAGGCCCTGGAGAAGATCCTTGGCCACCTGGAGATGGAGGGGACAACCTGCCTGGGAAGGGCTCAGACAGGAGCCGCACCCCAGCCGGTGCATGGGAGGTGATGGGAGAGGCCCCCCCTGGATCCAGGTCCCCCAGCAAGGCCATGGCCAAGCCCCCGCTGGACAGTGGTGAGCAGGACCCCCCCGGCAAGCCCCAGAGGGTCCCGCCACAGCCCTCCCGCAGCAGGAGCCTGGGGCTGAGCCATCACCTGAAGGGCTACGGGAAGTTCAACGGGGACACGGTAAGCACAACGCAGCCAGCAAGAATGAGCTTTTGCATGGAGGGCTTGCAGGGGGACCAGGAGTGAGGGGAGACACCAGCCCCCCACTCCTGACCGTGGGGCAGGCAGCTCGGTGAGCCCCTTCAGCTGACCTGCCTGCAGGGCATGGAGGGGCTGTGCATAACGGCGTTATGAGTGCCGAACAAAGAGGATGGGACCAAAGAAACAGGCCCTTCCCTCTGCTTCACAGCTCTGTGGGTTCCTCCAGGGCGAGCGGGCAGGATGTCATCAGCCCCCGGTGCTTTTTGTAACAGGGAGCCAGCAGCAGCTCTGGTAGGTCTGTGCAGCACAGACAGCGAAACCAGGCAGGACAGCCCCCAAACGCACTGCCTTGCTGCAATGCAGAGAAAGGAGAGCATCCTCCCGGCACAGCCCCGCGACCCGAGCTGCCAGCAGCTTCACCGCCCAAAGGCTTGCAGCTGTTTGGCCATACGCTCATGCTAGGCAGCCAAGGCTGGGGCCCTGGCAGAGCAGGACTGGGGTGGCACCTCCCCTCCAGGCCGAGGGCTGCTGCACCCACACCGACCCATGGGCTGCCACTGTTTGCCCTCACATTGGTGGTACCTGCCTGAGCAGCTCAGCCAGCTCTCCAGCTTCAGAACGGGGTCCCCCATGCACACCTGAGCCCCAGCACCCCCACACACAGCCTCACTGCCTGACAGTCCCTGTGGCACTGTGGGGACATAAAAACCAGGCAGGACTAAGTGCAGCAGGAGCAGGTGCCGAGTGTGCCATGACCCTGCAAACATCAGGCAGAAAAGCTGCTTTTGGGCTATTCCTCGTGAGCCAAGTGTGGAAGTACTTGGTCACAGCGTGGCCTTACAGCACTGCTTGGCTTGTGGTGCAGTGACACCCAGCACCTGGTGAGGCTTAGAGCAGAGCTGATGGCCATGCATGCAGGTGACAAGCACGTCAGGAGGTGAGCACAGATCTGGCTGCACTTGTCCCCCTGTACTGTCCCCAGAGCTGAGGGACAGTCCTTCTCCAGCCCCAGCAACACTCCCCTGCCCCCAGTCTCGCATTCACCGCCCCACCAGCACTGCTATGAAGATCTCCCAGCTCAGCACCATTCCCTGACACCCCCTGCTGCACCGATGGGCACCGCTCCTCGCAGTGCTGCCTGGAGGGAGGCACAGACCTTCACTGCCCGTGGGAAACCTGCTCCACAGGCTCAGCACTGCATCCCACAAATAAGCAACTTCTCATTTATCAAACCCAAAGCAGCTCTGAGTCTGCGACACAAGCAGAGCTTGCCTTACCCAAGAAGTACCGGGTGATGCTCTGCCGGGGTAGGTAACACTGCAGCAAGAGGGTAGAGGCAGTGGGGCAGAGGCTGTGTCATGGCTGTGGGGGGCAGCTGCTTAGCGTGCTGTCTGCCAAAAGTGGTAATGAACTGCTCCTGGAACTACTCCTTCGGGCCCTGACTTCTCCAGCTCCTTGCATGAAGCTGTTGCTCTATAGCCTGGTGAGTAGCTTGTCCTGCTACTGCAGGTTTTACTGCATTATTTTGCTGTTTTAAATGGAAACCAAACATCCACCAGCAAATGCTCATCCCATCATATCACATAATCTTCTGCAACTTGGCTTTGCTTTCTAACAAGAGCCTCTCCACCCGGCCCAGCTGGGGGAGATGAAGAGGCTCTTTTGAGCTCAACTCACCCCCCCCCCCGACATCACACCACTGTCAGCTTGAGCATCTGGAGCCAACAGCCCCTGGCAAGCATGGTCCCAGGGCTGAGCAGTTCACATCACCCCAAAATAACTGACACACTGACTGTGGGACATGCACACCCCAAAAGGAAACCTTCCAACTTCATGAGAGGCTGCTCTCGGGCAGCCCAAGCTTGTGCAGTAGGTACTTCTTTGGGGCTGCGTATGGCACGGGCTCCTTGGGGCCAGGGCTCTCAGCAGTGTGAGCACAGTGGTGACACCCCTGTGACTGGGAGGGGGTCCTGGGCCAGGAGCTGGGCAAGGCTGGATGGTGGCACAGTGGCCACCACTCTCCCTCCCTCCACAGCACTCCTGCCGCGGCATCCAGTCCCGGCCCTGCCAGAAGCCCCCAGACTGCAGCGGCTGCCTGGGGCTCTACACCTGCAAGCTGCCCGCTGGCACCTGCGACCTTAAAGCTGTCTCCAGGCAGAGAGGTAGGTTGCAAACCCCTCGGCCACTGGTACCGGGCACACACCCACCCCCGCAGCTGCCCACGACCACAGCCCTGCGGCTACACCCCTCCAAACCCAAATCAGACCCACCCTGGCAGGGCAGGGTCTCGTCCCTCGACTGCACAGGGCTCCCTGTCCTGCTGGCACGGGCCACCATCAGTGATGAATGGACAACTGTATGGTGAACGAGGCGTTCCCGTAAGTACCTGTAAGAGCCGGGATTTGCCCAATACCCTGAGCTCTCGCAGGACGCCGACAGCCTGCATGGGGAAGCCAAGGAGGGGTATAGGGTTCAGGGTTTAGCCAGCGGCTTGGGTGTCAGCAAGTGCAGCTCCCCTGGGCATCACAGGCCCCACAGAGCTGCTCACATCGGCATGTGCAAGCTGCTCGATTACTCAGGGACCAGCAGGGAGCAGAGGTGGTGGCTTGTAACATTTAACTTTGCAGAGTGAGTGTCGCGGTTCTCCAGTACCCTTTGGTAAATCCGTACTGCCCCCAAACTGGCCTCCTGCCTTAGCACGTTTGTCTACACCCATGCACACACAGTCATGGAAGAGAAACTCATCCCAGGCTACTAAACAGAGACACCAGCTCTGGTGCAGAAGACCACTGGCTGTGGGACATACAGGCAAATATAACGCTTTGGGTATTTATAGCATATATATAGTATATCGGGCATACCCAGCATACGGGCTCTATTCATAGTCTTCTCTGGCCACCTGCTGTCAGCAGCCTCCACAGGAGGGCACACGGATCTGTAGTCAGACAGTCTTACGCATTTCTTCACAGGTGGGTTCCTCCCAAACTTCCAGAGCCCTAAGGGACGCAGGGTCCTTCTCATCCGGAGGCAACACCACCTGATATAAAGCTGGAGAGGCTGTCCTGCAGCTGGAGACCAACGCTTTCTGTCCCACTTTCATTGTAAATCCTCAATGACACAGCTGCTCATGTTTCTTTCATTGCACTCCTCATGCTGCTGCTTTTTAAGACCCTCCTTGGATTCTGTACGCTATGCAGGCTTGATTCCCACTTTCCTGAGAGCTGCCAATGAAAGCACTGAGCGGCCATAGAGCCCAGTGCTGGCAGAGACCGCGTGGAGCCCCCAAATGAGATAAATGGGGCTATTTCACCACCCTTTTTAATTTGAGCTATTAGGATATTTCTGTAAATGCTGCCAGTATCTCAGCATGCTCACACATGAGTTCAAGCTGAGCTAAGGAGCTTGTGAGCATCGGGCATCCCGGGAATCCCTCCCAGCTCCTTACCACAGCACCCACTGAGGAAGGCGAAGTTCCATGCTGTTGAAAATGTCACTCAAGAAGGGGAACATGGAGCCCCGAGGAACAGGCTTGGCAGCTGCGGGCCACGTAGGACACCTGCTTCTGGAGGCCTGAGCTGAGCCACAAGATCAGCTTCATTTAGCACCCCAAAAAGCTTTGCAGGCATCCTGGCTGCCTTTGCATGTGTGGGTGCATCCCAGCTTTGCAAACCCTCATTTTGCTACCATTAAAAATAAAAACACCTTTTAAAAAGAGAACCAAAACACAGCATTTGATTCACCTTGAACTCCACTGCAGTTTCCTTTGGTGGGCCACCACTGTGTCCTGTGACAAACTGGGCTTTAAGTAGTGCCAAATTTTGCTCAGCACACCCGAGGGGCAGCTCCCCATACCCTCCACCTGGTCACCCCTGTGGGAGCCTGACCCTGGGGAGGGGGGTGGATAAATGCTGCTGGCTTCTCCGACCCCCTCTATCACTGCTTCAGCTGTCCCTGCACATGGGTTAGGGAGCACAGAGCTGCAAGTGCTGCCTACCTCCCCCCTCCCCCTCGTGGCATTACTGCTCTTCAGTATTTATGGTGCTCATCACAGAACCACAGAAAGGCTGAGGTGGGAAGGGGCCTCTGAGGCCAACCCCTGCACAAGCAGGGCCATCTAGAGCCATTTGTGCAGCTTACCTGGTCCCCAGATAGTAGCAGGTCACAAGACATAACAAGCCCCTCAGTGAAGCACCCTCTCCCCAAGCACTCAGCCCTCCATCTCTCCACGCACCCAGCTGCCTGCTCCTGCCACCACCCATCACAACCCACATCCTCTGTCCTTAAACACAGCACAGGAAGAGGCTGCAGGAAACTTCGGAAATGCAGGATTCAAAAGATTCAGAGCAGCACTGGACCCACGCTACCGTGTGGAGGTGAGCCCCCTTGAACCCCACTACTCGTCAACAAGGGGCACACGGACCATTTTCAAAAACTCTGGCAGCCCTGTGTAGCCCAGCGTAGCATGGCTGCCCACAGCAAAGGTACCCACACGCAGCTCTAACCCTGCAACCCCCCAGGCCCTGGGGAAGAGATTCCCCTTCGGGCCATAGCAGAGTTACCCTCTGGCTTCCTCTTCAAAGAGCAAAGGAGACCCAAGGATGTTCCAGCTGCTCTTGACTGCCTTCACAAGTGGTGCAAGGGAACAGCTTTTGCACCAGCTGGAAAAGCGCCCTCATCCCACCCTCAACCTCCATGCGCCTCCCCAACACCTCCTCACCTCTCCTCCCCACTGGAACAGAGAGGCAAGCAG
Organism: Falco peregrinus; assembly: GCF_023634155.1. Classification (NCBI taxonomy): domain Eukaryota; kingdom Metazoa; phylum Chordata; class Aves; order Falconiformes; family Falconidae; genus Falco; species Falco peregrinus. The sequence goes on from NC_073726.1 coordinate 65,025,895, forward strand.
AAGGTCCTCCCTGCTCCCTAGCTGGCAGCACAGAAGGTAGCAGCAGGCACTCTCCCCTTGTCCACTTCCTACCATGGTTCCCAGCAGCAACACTTGAGCTGGGAGAGCACATCCCACTTTCAGGAAGCGGGTTTCCCTGGCAAGACCCTGCAGATGAGCTCCACTTTGGGCTCCCCTTGCAAGTGGCCAGGCTAGGGAATAAGGCCATCCAGGCTGTGAGGCTTAAAGAGAAGCCAAAGGCTTGGCCAAGCCAAGAGTTCAGCTTCTAAATGTCCTCTCCGGCTCACACTTGGCACCAGGTGGGCCAGTGGGCAGACACGGCTTGTCCCCTTCCCCAAAACACCAAGGGTCTGCTGCCTTTTACACCACTTGCTTTTAATTACACTGCATAAGGAAAGACCTCTTCTTGTGCCAGGACCCCCTGGCACAGCCACCCGGGAGCTGGCTGGCCCATCAAGTCCTCAGTAGGTTTAGTGGTTCCCCCTCACCCTTCTCCCTTGCTTGGAAGCTCCTCCTGGTCAGTCCACATCATCCCTGCAGCCCGCAGCATCCTTACTTTGCAGAGACCTATTTCCATACCTCTCTGTTCCTCCCCTCCTCCATGCCTGAGCTTTGCCGGCTCAGTCCCGTGGGAGTCCCACTTTGTCCTCCTGCAGCATCAGGCAGAGAGGAGGCAGGGCAAGAGTCATTGGTTAATAATTGTTCTAAACCCAATATAAATAGAAAAATACAACAAAACAAAGAATTGACTAGCTAAGAGATCCAATCTGCTGGGATGCCTGCAACGTGCTAGTGCAGAGTTCAGAGAGTGCTTGGTCCAGTGCATGGTACTGTAGTTATCCAGAAACCTGTCCCGGCAGCCCCGCAGCCATCAAATCTTCCTGTGGCACCACACGTCTGTGCGAGCACGTCCTGGCTGTGGTCAGCTCCCCAAAGCTGTTGGCTCCTGGGAGCAGGCTGAATCGGAATGGTTGATAATAGTCTGATTTATTGCTGTTAAATGGTAAAGCCATTCTCTTCTGTGGAATGATGTGCTTTGCTCTTACTTTTTGTGGAGGAATTTCATTTTGCTACCTGGAGAGACAGAGAAAGGAAAACGGACTCCTCACAGTAACAGGCAAAACAAGTGTCATTCCTCACCACCACCAGCTGAGGAAGCCTATACAGAGAATCACTCCTGCTGCCAGCCCTGGGTCCTTACCCACAGCCACCCGCCCTGCAAAGCTGGAAGCAAGTGCCAGCAGAGCAGGCCGTAGCTCTGCCCACCCCCTGGAAGCAGCGTCAGACTGGGACTCTGCCAGCCCCGCAGCACACCCTCCAGAGCCCACTTGCTCAGTGATCCTGGAAGGTGAACTTATTACTAAGCTCACCTGGCCAAAGCACATGTGGGTAAGAGGCAGGGCACACCAGCCCCACAGACACTGCTGCTCCTAAATGGCCAAGAAGAGGCAAGAGGGCCAGGGATGTGATCTGAACAGAAGATCAAACTCTCTTAGCCATGGCGTCCAGTGACTTAGCAAGAACTTCTAAGCTCAGCCTGGAGCTCTCATCTAGCTCTCCTTACAGCGGAACATGGATTCAGCCTTGGGATGCTCCTGGGCAATTCCCACTGCTGATCCCTAAATGCAAACCTGAAGGCAATGGAGACTGTGTCACTCCCCCCGCCAGGACATGCATCCACCACTCACAAGTCACTGGCTGCTCCGTTGCCTCCTTTGGAAGATGGAGACATAGCCCATGGCCCAAATCTTTGGTTCTCCATCAGCCTCCAGGTCAGTGGCAGATCGGGGGCAGAGCCAACAGTGTGCCAGAGCAGGGATACACAGCCAGGCGCTGCTCACTCACAGCTCAGAGCACGGCAGTCAGTCACCAGCAGAGCCCTGCCACCCTTTGGCAGCTTCTCTGCTGCCAAACCTGAAGGCAACAAGAATCCCAAGCCTCATGAGAAGCCAAGGGGGTGCTGGTTCCTTACCTAGGCCTTTCAGGAACCTATTGACTCCACTCTGCTCCCCACTGGGAAGTGTTTCCAGGTACTCCTGAGCCCGTACCTCAAACAGTCCTGCAGAAAGAAAGAAGTTAACAACTTCTATTTTGTTTCCCTATAAATAAAAGTCAGACTGCCCATCTGAAAGCGTACTGCCCCAAGCTTACCAATAAACTATTGCACACAGAGGGAACAACTTACTCCACCTCTTCTACCAGCTGAGCCCAGATCTGGGACAGGAGCTCCCTAACCCACTGCAAGGCTGCCTGAGTTTTTGTACCTCACACAGGGAGAGACAAAAACTCCGTTCATTCTGCTACAGACACAGCTAAGTCCAGAGAGTGAGATCAGCTGTGGAATCATCACATGGGATGTACCACCCTGTAAAAACTCTTTGAATCAGCCATCTATTCGAGTGTCCACTGCTTATGAGTGCTTGGGAGGAAACTGCTGAGGCAGGGATGAGAAACTTCAGTTGCCTGTAGAGCCCTCAGGACTTGGGATAACAGGAGTGAAACAACAGAAGCAGCTCTGGGAGGGACACGAGCATTCACATTTTCTACTAGCCAAAAAAGCCATAACCAATACAGCCAGTTCTTCCTCTAGACACGGGAAGGGGACATGAGGGACTGCAAGAATAAATGTTGTTCAAGCAGTGTACCCCTTCTATGACAGTCCTAATGAGAATTCAATGTGGAATGAGGAGGCACACACATGGAGGATACCGCTTATGTCCCTTACTGCAGTGGTGAAGGGTGCCTGTAAGCCCAACCTTGATAAGAAGCTACCAGGTCACACACAAAAAGCCTCCGATCTTCAGCAGCCCGTTCTCAGGCACTGTGCAAACATTACGCCTCACCACCTTCCTGTGAGGTGATGCTCCCCTTTGGGAAGATAAGGAAACAGAGAGAAAAAAAAATCCCCAAATGGCTTCCTGAAGGCCACACAGGGGTGTCAGAACAAACTGTCAGCCTATGCTAGCACTTCCCTGCCGTGTCCCTCCCAGTGTCCCTGCACAGACACTGCAGTATCTAGCCATGGGGCTGGGGCTGGGGCTGGCAGCTGGTGAGCATCTCCTGGCTCTCACAGGAGCAACAGCAGTTTCCGCAACAGCAGAGCCCCTCACCTCTGACTCCCTGCTTCCGCAGCTCCCGCTCCTGAATGAAGCCCCCGAACATCTGTGTCTCCATGAAGACCTCCAGGAAGTGTCGGAGGCTCTTGGAGGAAACGGACTTGCGGAAAGCCTCGCGCTGCAGGGTCCGCTCCTCTCGCTCGGTGGGGGTCAGGAAGAGGGAGTAGTGGCCCACAATCTCCACAAAGAAACGAACAAAGGCCTCAGACACCACCTCATTCAAAGGGCTGGTCTCTAAGGAGAAAACAAAGAGGCAGCGGTGAGGATAGTGCTGTAAGGAGATGCTAGGAAAAGCCCTGGGTACAAACTCCCTGGGTTTTTTTCAGATCTGACATAAGCAGAGAAAGCTGCTCAAGAGAGACAGCATCCTAGGAAGTGCTTGCCATGGAAGAGGACTGGGCTGCTACTACTTTGAAAACCACCAAGCTTTGTCTTGGTGCTCACTCCCCCCCAGTGGGATGGGGGAGAGTATCCAAAGAGTAAAAGTGAGAGAACTCGTGGGTTGAAATAAAGACAGTTTAATAAATACAGCAAAAGCTGCACACGCAAGCAAAGGAAAACAAGGAATTCCATTCACCACTTCCCATGGGCAGGCAGGTGTTCAGCCATCCCCAGGAAAGCAGGGCTCCGTCACACATAACAGTCACTTGGGAAGACAAACGCCATCACTCCGAGCATCCTCCCCTTCCTTTTTCTTCCCCCAGCTTTATATGCTGGCCATGACATCATATGGTATGGAATATCCCTTTGGTCAGTTGGGGTCAGCTGTCCCAGCTGTGTCCCCTCCCAAGTTCTTGTGCCTGCCTCAGTCTGCTGGTCTTGAAAAGGCCTTGACTGTGTAAGTGCTGCTCAGCATAACTAAAGCACCCCTGAATTATCAACACCGTTTTCAGCCCAAATCCCAAACATCGCCCCATACTAGCTACTGTGAAGATAACTGACCCTATCCCAGCCCAAACTAGCACATTCTTCACGCTCCCCTCCAACCAAGAGATGCTCATACTGCCCCGCAAAGAGCTGTCTCAGCCCTGTCACCTGTGAGCCACACGGCCACCTCCGAGCCTGCAGCTCTGCCAGTGGACTGTCCCCAGGAGGAGCCTGCATCTCTCACACTGGCAGCAGCAGAGAGGTGCCTGTGGGTTCCCCTTGAAAGGAGGACAGGTGTTCCCTGCAGCCGTAAGGGAAGGATGGACAGAGCCAGGAAGGGATAAAGTACTGTTTCTCTTCACCCAAAGAGAGCTGACCCCAGTGCAATGGAATATTTAATACAGCTTCCACCAAAATCCTGACCTACCTCCTATTTCTGTGGTGTTAAATTCAATACAAGCCTAACTCTCCCCTAAGAAGCGACAGGAGAAAAAGGGGCAGGAAAAGACTTTGAAAAAGGTGCAGGAAAAGGTTTGAAACTGAAAGGCACCATGCTTTACCCTGCTTGCCATTGACAGGGCCCTCCTCCTTGTCACTCGCCAGCTCATTCCTCTGTTCCAAAATGTGTTCTAGGGCAGCCTGCAGCTTGCGGGGCAGGATGGAGTCCTCATCTTCCATCTGTAAGACAGATCCACCTCCTCAGGGCCTGGGGCCGGGAGATGGCTGGCCCCTGCCCTTCTCCTCACCAGCTCCTATCCTGTCCCCAGCACGGCAGGGGGAGCGCTAAAAATAAACTGTGAGGAGAGGAAGAGGGAGAGGGAGAAGGCGTAATATGCTTGGCATGTTCCCAGCACCTCCCAGTGCAGGACTGTGAAGAAGCACGAGAGGACGGAGAATGGGGGTGTCTTTTTCCCAAATATTCCCCTATTCTGGAAGAATTTCAGGTGTTTGACCTGAGAGGCTACCGGGCAAGGCTCACCCGTGGCCCTACCATCTGCCTGGGAGCATTCGCAACACCTCAGAGACTACATATCTGAACAATGCTGGCATGCAGTCAGGTGAGCACAACCCCTGCTCAGCTCTTCTCAGGCACGATTGCGTTATGGAAGCATAACAAGTTCCCACAGAGCAACAAAGCCAAGGAACTGCTGGTGGCTGTGTTCGAGCTCCAACCAGCCCCAGCTGAGACAGCATGATTTAGCTTAAACCTCCCAAAAAGAGGTGCAAGGTGAAGCGTATCACTGCAGCTAAGGCAGCTGACAAGCAAGAACCGCACTGAAGGAGTGGCCTTCACCCACACACCACTTCCTGCAGCAGGAGGTGCACTTGCCCCATCCTATCCATGGGACCTGAGGGACGGCAGGACCAATGCAGCCAGTGTTGCTCAGCAATCTGCCAAAGAGCTCTGGGGCAAAAATAGCTTCCTGGGCCAGGAGTATGTTCACTCATCTATCCTCTTCCCTTTAATATCCCATTGTTTCTCTCTACAACAAAGTGAGGTAAAAATCGGCAAGCAATCTTGTCTGCGGAGCAACACACAGACTCCTGTGTACCAGCTTCCTACTTGGGACCCACCCAGTGCAAGGAGTGAGGAACCACAGGCTCACTGGGCAGGAATGATTTGACGAAATCATCAAGGCTCCCTTTCCCATCAAGGCTGGGTATGCAATAGGAGATGTGACTGACAGACACAGGCTGGCAGAGCCTGCGCTGCTCCCCAGCAGACAGCGCTGAGCTGAGGCTTTCCAGCTCTGCCCTCAGCCTTGCAGGACGCCACTTAAGGACCCACTGTGCTCAAATGATAATGAGCATGAAATGATAATGAAAATGAGAGATAACGGACAATGATTTGGTCTTTAACAGCGGTGGTTTGGGATGCCCATATTATATAAGTACACAGTGACCCCTATAATGCTGCCAGCCACAAATCCTGCCTCAGTTTGCGCGGGGAGTAAGCAATCCACCCAGCCAGGCAGGTCAGCAAACAGAGGGAAGTAAGGTGTGGTGTAAAAAAGGGGGAGAAGATGAAGGATAAGCAATAGCCCTGCTCACCTGTCTCAGAAACCGGTTATTTACAAGGTCAACGACGAGGACCTAAGAGTGGAAGAACAAGAATAAAAAGGGAACGTTGTTATTTCCATCGTCGGAGTTCATCTTAATCTGTAACTGCCCTGGAGGAAAAGCTTCAGCGCTGCCCCTGCTCCACCGACCCACCCCTGCAGCTGGAGGAGGCGCCCAGCATGAGCCCAGAGCGGAGCCCTGGCTGCAGCTCTCTGACACCATCGCCACGGACCGCAGAACAGCCGGGACAGCAGGAGGCTCTGCTCCGAGGCCCGGTCAGGGTCAGAGCTCCATCTTTTCTCCCTGTGCGCTGCACCACTGTCCCCTGGGTGGGCAGGGCGGGAGATGCCTCCCCAGCCACGTTCAGCCTTGCTGCGTTCACCTTTGTGCACCGTGAATCCCATTCTTAATCATGTATTCCTTTCCTTAGGCGCCTGTGCTAATTAAAGGGGCAGCTATTTGTAGCAATCGCATTTCAAGCCTAGCAGACCTTGTGCTCTGCCCCTAGGCAGCACTGTGCAGAAACTAACAGAAATTTTAATAAAATCATCTCCTAACCACAGCAGCCCCACGGTGGGAGATCCCAGCCCCCTGTCTTCCCAAGCTGCGGCCAAGGCAAAGCGCAGCCCTCTGCCTCCCTGGGGGACATCTGCTTCCTCCCCCACCCCACACTTGCAGGAGCCAGAGGACGAGAGCTCGACTCCTTGACGCTACCGGCTGCCAAAGCGGAGTCTCAAGAGCAGCCTTTCTGCCACAGGAGACAACTCAGCCCGCTGGAAGCAACGGAGACCAAGGCCGCGGTGTGGCTGCGGGGCTCACCTCCTCCACCGGCAGCTCCTTCAGGCGTGGCAGGGAGCTGGAGAGCAGGCCGATGAGGAAGGGGGTGGGCGAGCACACGATGTCGATCATGGAAGGGGGCAGCACGGGGATGTAGGTGTGCTGCCAGGTGAAGGGGTACAGCAGGGCCACCGTGGCGTGGCAACACTTGGAGAGAGTGCTGGAAGATGAAAAACAACCAAGGGCAATGGCCGGTCAGTCAGGAGATGAGTGGCGTGTCCTAGAAATCAAGGCTCTTTCAATCGTTCCCTGAGTGATCTTGGTAATTCCTAGGGGCTTTCCCAAATTTCTGATCCCGTTTCTCAGCTTCAGGAGCAATGACCTGAGGTATGAGCCCAGGTTATGAAAGATGATCCTGGCCCACATGCATGTGGCAAGAGATGGGTCCCACTGAATCTGGCATCTGCCACTCCAGTGCCCTGATGGGAAACACCAGACAGACACAGGGTCTTCCATGCCACGGCCTTTCACTACAGACATTAGTTTATTCTCCCACAGCATGCCTCTGTGGCTGTTCCCATGGGAAAGCCACAGTTCCGAATGCACAGGGGCACACTGTCTAGCACAGACTGCACACAGCTGCGGGGTGCAGAAGATGGCTCCACCACTACAGCAGCTGTCTGCTGGGCTGCACTGGGGCCCAGTGACCTGCTGGCTGTACTCTTGGCCTCATCAACACAGCTGGATGGCCTGCTCGGACCCCTGGCAAAGCCCTGGGCACAATGTGCAGCCACAAGGTCTCCAGGTGTTCCTTGCAGGTCGTTCAAGCCATGGTCCACTGCTGCCCCTTGGCTCGAAACCTGTGCAACATACGTGCTTTGACCCCGGGAAACCCTTAGGAGGAATAATTGCATGCCGGTGGCATCCTTTTCTATGCATCCCAATCGTACCAATAGCTCCCAGCAGCCACGCCACAGCACGGGGGAAGGAGGAAAGCAATGGCCTCCAGCCAGTGCTATCCAGGCACCCTGCAGCCCGTGGAGCTTGCCAAGGCTACTCAGAGCCACGGGACAGTGAAATCATAGGAGGGGAGCACACAGCTGGCCTCTGTAGGAAGCTGCCTGTGGCTCACAGGACCACAGCCTTCCTTCTTCCCCCTTCAAATGCCACCAGTGGCTCAGCTCTAAGCACCTTTGCTGACGACTTCCAGTAGGGTCCCATCCAGAAAACCCATCAGCTTTCTGGCAGGAGGCAGGCTGGGTCTGCAGTCAGACGCAGCAGAGCTCACGGCAGGGCACCAGTTACTCATCCATTCTGAGTCTGGAAGCATTTGTATGCATCAAGGGAGAGGGAAGGCTCGCCACTATAAACCCTGCGTATAATGTAATTTTGTTTTACTAGCATCCTGGTCTCAAAAGGCTGGAGGAGGGGAGGGAGGCTGGTGTGGCCGGGAGGAGTCACATTGCGAGGAAAGATGCCCAGCTGGCTCCTGTTAAAGCCCACAGGGGAATTTACACTCAGCAACCCGGATCTGGCAGTTCATTGCTGAATTGAGAGGGAAAGGGTTTAATGGGTGTGGACTCGAGTTCACTCCGAAAAGTGAAGCCTGGTTTGCCTCCCTCCAGCGAAGTCTGGTAGATTTCAATCTCTGTGCCGTTACACTAACACATGCTGAGCAGAGTGGCATGGCTGGGCTACAGCTCACTGGCTTTCATCAGGTAAGTTCAGTTTAGCAGAATACAGTTGGGGTTGCTGGTACATCAGTGTGACCATATGAAGTAATCAGGCAGCAAACAGTGTTAAGCACATGATGCTTTTTGGAGGCAAGTAAATCCCAGGGGAGAGGCCAGAATCTGCTTAACATGAGAATTTTATCTGGGACTGCAACAGGTAGGGAATGGGCGCCCGGGATCTCTGTGCTGAGAAAGTCTCTTTACAAGATGGGGACAGTTTCCTCCCCCTGCGCTCCCAGAGGCTTTTTTTTTCTTAAGGGGATACTCTATGAGGACCCTTCAAAGGCTGTGTCACAGACTGGTAACTTTAAGCCTTTAAATGGGAGAAAATGCTCAGTTCCACATCCTTGTTTAGGAACGTCTTCAAGTATCCCCCTCCCTTCTCCGCATTCATTCTGCTGGTTGTCCCTCTGTCACTGCTCTGAAGCTGTGCCTGCCCTCATCACAAGCCTATGTCTTGCTGTGTCTACCACACACACAAGGTAGATAATGAGTCAGAAAACAAAATGAAAATAATGAGAAAGCATAGAGCTAGTAAGAAACAGGAAAATTTACAAAAAAGCATCCCAACATCAAAAAAACCAGAAAAAATGCAGGAACATTATCAGAGAAGATAATTTTTCTTGTAATCTTTCATACAAGCTAATCTTGAAAGGAACTGCAACAAAAGTGAATGTGCCATCTTACAAGTGCACTCCAAGTTAATGGGATCCTTTAAAAACTGTCTGCTTCAAGTTTGTGCTACTTTTACACCCATCCATTCCAGGCCATGTTAGCAAATGCAAAAGCAGGGGCTTCTCTTCCCCTCTGTTACTGCAGAGCATATTTTCCACTTCTCAATTTCTGACTGATAATAGCTCCAGTTAAAACAGCAGCAGCAGCATGGAGAAAGTCAAGAGAACTCCGCCCTTCATCACTTGTGCAGAGCACTGTGTCATTACTCATGGCCTACCACTGGACTTACTCCTCTTTGAGGAGAGGTTGAATGTGGAAGCATTAGGAGTTTCACCTTTGCCACAAATCCTCGATCTTGAAGGCACATCCAACTTTCCTGCCTAAAGCTGGATGTGTTCCCAAAGGAACTGACTTTATAGATAGCACTTGAAAACCAATGGAAAAGATCTCTGTGATTCCAGGTAGCTCCACAGAGGAACACTGAACAGCTGAAGTACATGGTTATTTATGGCATGGTGAGATATTATGGCATGCTCTCTCCTACTATATTTATGGTGGCTTGTTCTTCCCTCAACCCTGCTCTCAAGTCCCAGTGAGCACACATGGTACGTGAGAGATTGAGTGGGAGGAAAGATGGCTGAGGTCCAGTTAGTGGAAGTCACAGACAGAGCTGCCTAAGTCTGAAATTGTATGCACTGCACCACGCAGTGGGAAGTAAAGACAGCTTCCCTTTCCACCCTTCCATCTGCACCTGCCTCATCGCCTCCAGGATGAACCCTAGTGATCTCTGCTCTGAAACATTCCTCACCGTGGAAGGCATTTTCAGGGTACAATACTGATAGGGTTGAGGACCGTGAGCTTCCTTTGAAGGCAGAGCAGTTAAGGGATGGACACAGAGGAGGTAACATTGAGGTGTCTCTTCCACATGTGATGCAGTCAGACTTGCTCTGCAGATAGCCCCAGGGAGCTGCAGTTTGCCAGGAGCCCAGCAGAACCTCCGTCCTTTGGAATGACTCAAGCCTAAGCTCCCTCCTTCTCTTGCATAGGCACTGCAACGAGCACTGAAGGACTGCTGATTCACACCATGACTACTGAGCCCTGCAGAAGAATCCCATATGATAAATTCCCTTTATGCCATCTGTGTGACCATGTGCTCTTCAGTCAGCAGTGATGGGGGAGGCTGCCCAAATTACACCACAGTCATAATGTGGCAGGCACCTGTCTGTGAGAAGGTGAATATGGCCACTGAAGTTCTGGCCACTGCTCAAGCTGGACGCCGCTTTCTATGAGATGTGCACAGAATCAACCACAATTGATGTGCACAACACAACCAGAACAGTTTAACGCGCTCTCAACACACTGTTTCAGTGTCAGTCAACATTTGAGGGCTCTCAAACTAAACAGGCAGCCAACGCCTTCAGGTAGCTACAAGGTAATGTCCCTGCTGAAATTCTGATATCCCAGGACGCTTGCACCATAACCATTACTGCTGCCACTGGAGTAATACTGACCCACGGTGCTGTGTTTTGCTTGGCACACTCCTGATGCCACCAGGAACGAAGAGATCTACCCAATGTGATTGCAGTGTGCTCTGGGGAGAGGCCACAGACGTTCAATGCCAGTTGTTCAAAGGGGATACAGACACCACTTTTTAAGGCTTTTGGTTTCAACAGTAATCCTTACAATATTGTGTGGGTCTTTAAAGTACACTTTCAAGACCCTGAGCACGTTTTCATGTGTTCATTCAGCCTTCTGTAGGGAACACGGCTGAGCTGCACATCTGATATCACTTGCACAGAGGCTTGCAGGAGAGACTGAGGTATCACTAGTAGAGAGGTTAAAAAGTGTTGACGTACACAAATAACGGTGTCAGATCTCTCCCTAAAGGGCTGCACTGAATATAAGCTGACACACGGGTATCTCTGGCTGAGCACTCCCTTGGTCAGAACAATGATATTACATCAATTCATGACATTTGTTTGCTTGAACAACAGGCCTTCCCATCACGAAGCATCATCTGCAAAATCCTACGCAGAACAGCCTATGAAGCTGCTGCTTCCTGGTAGCCGCCTTGAACACAGGGGGCCAATACAGAATCTGAATGCAGCAGCTGCAACTACACAGAAACTCGCCTTCCTCTCCTGGGAAAATTTACTCCAACATACATGAGTTACTCCCATTTACATGACTGGCTCTAAAAAGACATCTTGACAACTTGCAACAGCTCCTAAGGAAGGATACTGGCTGCTCAGTTTGGTTGTTTCCTCCCGAACTTTAAAGTGACTATAGGGTTTCCAGCTTTCTGCTCCAAAGGCAGGCACCTATGCTAAAAAGCCCCCCAGGCCAAATCCCTCTTTGGGTTTAGGAGACTTCACGATTTCTGAAAACCACAATTGATTCAATTCAATAATGCCAGGCAGCCCTTTGCTCCCTGTGCTGACCAAACTGCTGAAAAAACGGTGGTATTTGGCAATTTAAGACAGTTTGATTACGTGCTTTTTTTCTTTTCTTTTTTTATAAGCTCTGTTACAGTAGGATTCATTTTACAAACACCTTTGGATTTCTTACACTGTGTCACAGCTGGATTTACTTATGATGGATCGCAGATCTGGTTTACAACATTTAACAGGCACAGGAGCTTCCAACCATTGCCCCACAACTTTGTGCAGCATTGCTGCAAATCCTGCCAGGAGGATGCCACATTCCACCAGCTGTGGGGACTGTCACTGCCTCCCACTGATGTGGCAGGTTAGTGCGGGTGGAGAAGTGAGCACAAAGATGCTCTGAAGAAACAATGACACTATCTGACATCCAAACTTCATCTTTGGGTTTCTTTTTCTTCCTCACCACAATACAAAAAGGAGAAACCTGGGAGGCTGGGATTCACGGTCCCAGATTTGTTTTTGTAGCACACAGAAAATGCTTCTTCTTGATGATTAATCACCTTTTACTGGGGATGACCACATTTAAAGTGTCTACTCTAATTCTTTCAGATCTGCCTTTGATAACAATGACCACTTTGTGCTGTTGACACAGCTGTGGTTTCTGGCAGGGACAGAGGCAATTGCTCAAGTTAGTCAGATCTACAGCAGGCTTTTGAGGAGATCTGGAAGAAGGATGCCTTGATTTTAAGCCCATGCAAGTTTTCCTGATTGAAAAAGCCCTCTGAACCTAACACTCCTCCCCCTCAGGCCAGTAAAAACTGCCCACTCTAGGCACCTTGTGAAATTAGGCCACTTTTATTTGGAAATGCGTTCTAAAAAATGGTTCTACGGTGCCTTGAACCACATGCCAGGCAGCATCACTTGGAAACAAAAGCAGCTCTCTGCTGCAGTGCCTAACCTGTGCCATGACCTCCACTGCTCCAGGACTAAAATTCACAGTGAAGGAACGAACAAAAGCTAGGGAAGATTACACAGACCAACACGGTTTTAACAAAGTCATTTTCCTGGGTTGCGAGGCAATGTCTAACTCCAGTTTCCATAGCAATGGGAGGGGGAACCCCACCCAAAACCTAATAAACCAGATTCTTTCCTTTTCCTCTGCCAAGCTTTGGATTGACATGTCTTTAAAAAACACTCAATGTTCATTCTAAAGATGGAAAACACAAAGTATTTCACTTGCTGTACACTTGTTAGATGCATTTTTTGGCTCAGCTCAAAAACATTTCACAGTCCACACAGTATCTGGCAAAAGACCTTTCAGCTTTCTTTTCCCACGGACTGATTTCATAGCAATTAAAAGATGTAAATAAACGGCATACATTATTTTCTCTGTCACTCACACCCAGACACACCTTTACACACACATACAGACACTGATAGTGCCCACACAAAGAACTACAAAGATGAATGATAAACGCGATTTATTATGCATCTTTCACCATGTCACCTGCACTCTCCCTGTTAATCCATCTCAGCTGGATTATTTCTAGCATTCCTAACCTCTGAGCAGTTTCCAACAGCTGCTTTTATCATTTTTTTTCTTCTCTTAAGCTATTGCCAAAAAGGTTTTTTCTTTCCTCTGAAACTGGCATTTTAACCCTAAAGTAAATACTTAATATTCATTGAGTTCAATGTGTTTCTGTCTCAGGAACAGTATCATTTGGACAGAAGATCCTGTATCTACAATACCATCAGTTTTCAAAACACGGATTTTCCACCAACAAGTAGAAGAGACCTTTTGAAAGGCTCACCAATCCAGCGCACTCAAGTCACTGGACTGAATTAGAATACAATAGTTTACTTAATTATTTTGTTTTCTGTTTTTCAAGCCTTTACAGACCTTTGGGTCATTTTCAAGTTTTTTCTCCACAAAAATGAGCCAGAGAAACTTCATATTTTGTTATTGGAAAAGAGAAAGACTCTTCCACAATTTCTCAGAGCAAAGTCTTCTCAGAAACATCAAGTATTAGAAGTCTTGTAGAGAGATGGCAAATCCACGGTAAATAGTTGAATCTCAGCCCTGTGGCCTAACAGACTCTGGATCTTTAAAACATAATAATCCTTTTTTTCACAGAAGGTGGCTGTTTATGGTATATTTAGAGATTCTAGAAACTACGATTCTATAGCTCTCTCCCATTCTCTTTTACAGGTCTGGGCAGCTGGGCTCATTCTTAAGGACCCCAGATATATGGACAAAAGATACATGGGGAAAAAAAACCCAGCACAAAACCCACTGAAGTGCTCTGAAAAGAGATATTCTGTAACATACACCATGCTTAGAATACGTGTTGGTGTGCTGTCATACAAAGATGTGATAGGAAAAGATCTGGTAAATAAAGGTTCATTCTAAAGTGATGCTTTAAAAAAAAAAGTTCCCTACCATTTTTACTCTTACGACCCAGCCCTCATATAGAGACTACAATGTCATCTGTACCCTTAACAGTTTTTCTCAGAATATAAAATTTGTCCTACAGAGGAGGAGAAAAACCTTTAAAAACAAAGCCAGTCATCATAAATTATCACATAAATCATATATGCTATGTAGAAATATAGCATGGATGAATTATCTTATTTGCAATGCAAGTCTGGATGCTCTGCATGGAATGTGTGGCTTAAGTATCCAGAATAATAAGCATCTATGCATATATCAGTGATAACAAAGAGGCAAATCTTGTCTCTGACCCCAGGCAGCTCCCAAAAACTGCAAGCAGACAGTGCTGCCTGGATGCTACAGCCTCCCTCTCTCCAGCCTTCCTATTCCTGTAATGAGGATGCCTGAGCCCTGTCTGCAGAGAGCCCCAGATCCCTGCAGGATGAATTTTTCCCTTTGCTTTCCTGTTGAAGGGGCCTCCCCATTCTTTGCCCCAGAGCTGCAGCCTGCTGCCTGGAAGTTGTGAAAACAGACAGCTTAGGGGCATTGTACACTGCTGAAACCTGAGCGTGCTCCTAAGTGTCATTACTCATCCAGGCAGCTTTTCTTTCCCCAGCCTTGTCGAACTCTCCTCTCTGAATCCTCAAGTGCTTCAAGGGCTGGAGAGCTGCCAGCCACCAGCTGCACAAGATCTTAAAGAAACCTGGGCCTATTTTCATAATTCAGGAGAACAAACAAAAAAATTTAAAAAAGCAAATTGAGCAGACTCAAAAATAGAAGGGGGAAGTCCTGTGTCTCATTCCCCCTTGCTGTATCCTTCACTTTCATCCCCCACAAGAAAAAAAGTCTTTAGAAACCAGTATTAAAACACAAGCTGAAGATTAAGAAGATTTTGTGACATCAGGGAATAAGCCAGAAGGGACTGTGATCTCTGCCCAAGGCTTGATCCTTGGAAACTCTAGCACAGCTCAGTGGGAAACACTGCAGCATGATGGAGCAAAAGGAGGGGGGTTGCTTCCTTAGCACCAGGTATCTACTCTGAAAATGTTTGGAGAAAAGGGAATTTGGTTCTCTTTGGGGACAAGAAGCAGCACAGTCTTTGCAAGCTGCAAAACGAAATTATGGTGCATGGCCTAAGTTCCCCACTCCTGGGAAGTACAGCCCTGCTCACATCAAACACAAAGTCGGAAAAGAGCAGAGAAGAGAAAAAGAACAAAGCAGAGGGATTAGTCACTGCAGTCTTCTCAGCCTCCCTTCCCTGGCAGCATTTTGTTAAGGAAGTGCAAGGGGGTACCTAAGCTTGTCTGCGATAAAGATGACCCTCCTTTCCAGAAGCAGGGAGGCAAAGACTCTGCTCAGATGCCGCACGCTGAGGGATGTGAACAACGACTCAAAATCAACATGCTCGAGCCTGGAATCAAGAGGCCGCCGCAGCTCGATGACCTGTTGGAGAGAAAAAAGGCCACAGGTCAGCTCTTGCTGCCCAGCCATGCTGTGGCAAACAAGGAACTAACAGGTATTTTCACAGCTAACAAGCCTTACTGACTGTGCTGGCAAACGCTGCACAGTGTTAAGCCCTCAAACACCATCTTTCCAAAGACTTCCCATAAATCCTTCTTCCAGATGAGGAAGATCCAGAGTCCACTCCAATGGGCACAGCATGAGACCAGCCACAAGTTCTCCCCACGGGACTGAGGACAGAAAGCTCTTCATAAAGAGGAAAACTAGTTTGTGTCCAGCTGGGAGTGGTTTCCAGCCTTTCTGGCATTCATGCAGCAGAATGGCATGGAGCCTTTCAGATCTGCACTCTTACTTTTACAGTTATGATTTATTTATTTATTTTTTACTGCAAGAATCTGGATGCCTAGCCTACTGACTACAGATATTTTACATCTGTTACAGAAGAGAACAGCCTGTGGGCATTCTGCTTTGTTCATACCTACTTAAGTAATTCCTGTCACAGCACCTTAGCACTTCATACTCCTTAAGACCGATGCTTATCTAAACTCTTCTTAAAAGCCTCCAACACCACACATTTCATAAATCCCACAAGAAAATTACTCTAGTTCCAAACCACCCTTACCAACACCAAGCCTGCAGCTGAAACATGTCAGTGGCAAATTACTTCAACTAGTTGTTATCTTACTAACAGTATAAACTCAGAACAACTGGTCACCTTCCTCTCTGGAGGAGACTCCTTGTGTAGTTACAGGTTATCATCATGTGTCCTCCTTTGTCCTTTGTTTTCTATATTAAACAAACAATTTTCTCAAGCTTTGCCTGTATTTTCTAAACCACTTAGTAAGTGGAACTACTCTTCTGGGGCTTTCTCCTAGTGTTTGTATTTTTTGAAAAAATGATACTTCAAATATAAATTTCCACCAATGCTGGAAAGTAGAAAAAGTGCTTTTATTTATTATCCATCCCTTCATTTTCTTTCACATTGTGGGAGTTTGTCTAAACAACATCATACTGCTACTTCTGCTCATTGTATGGCCCACTATGCCGCCAGATCCTTTTCTGAAGTACTGTGGCTCACTCATTTACTTCCATGTTACATTAGACTGTTCATTTCTTCTACCCAGCATTTTGCTCTTGTCCATATTGAATTTCAGACTAAACCTTCAACTTAGCAAGGTCATTTTGAATTTTAATCCCTTATTCCCCAAAGTGCCTGCAACCCGTCCCAATGCTGTCACTTACCCATTGCATAAACATAGGGTTTATGCCATCAACTAGATAACTAGTGAATCATAGAATCGTTTAGGTTGGAAAAGACCTTTAAGACCATCAAGTCCAACCGTTAAACCAGGACTGCCAAGTCCATCACTAAAGCATGTCCCTAAGCACTGTATCTATGCATTTCTTAAACACCTCCAGGGATGGCGATTCCACCACCTCCCTGGACAGCCTGTTCCAATTCTTGATCACCTACCCTTTCAGTGAAGAAATATTTCCTAGGATCCTAGGAAACAACAGCCAAAACATTCTCACAGCCTAACGGCACACCTCTGGGACTCTGCTCCTCAAGTGCAGATTTTGCAGTCATTTCATTTAGTTTGGACTGTTTTCAGTTTGGTTGAGGAGAATGCCACCATCCAGTGCCATGCTAAAAGCCCCCAGACACAACCTCTCTCAGCTTGCTGCCCAACAGGACGAATAGCAAAGACTACCCTCAGTTTGGCTCTCTCCATGTTCCCACAGTCCTTCAATGCTACGCCCAAAAGCACTCTTAAAACCCTCCCAGCATCCTCATACCACACTGTGAGATGCAATACGTACCCTCACCCCCACGCTGTGCAAATGCCATTCTGAAAGGCTGCAACATTGCCCTTGTGTAGTTTCAGGTATTTTTTTGACCAGAATCCCGTGTCCTGACCCACACAAACAGTGGTTCTGTATTAAGGACGCTGGAGCACATGCCATGAACCCTGTCTTCAGGAAGCTAAGTATGGGGGTCCTTGAGCAGATCCAAGGTCATATGCTGGGCAGCATGGGGCCCGCCAGCCTGTGCCACTTGGCCTCAAGGCCAATACCTTATTTCATTCTGCCATATTAGCATGGTTGTGTCTTTACATTAATTTTTACCATATGATTTCTCTGTCGATTCTGAGGTCGCTGAACTCTCTGTGCCATCCCCTCTGGTTCCCTATTTTACTCCCTAGCTTCCTCGCACAGTTGCCAGACAATCTGTCCTTGAAGATCTCCAGTGCTATATCAAAGTTCCAACTTCCAGTTGCCAGTCCTGCACCATGTGCTGGCCTAAGTCTTGCTCTCTCTAGGGTGGTGTCTTTACCTCGGTTCCTGAGCCTGGCAAGAAGTTCTTGACTGTAATTGTCCGGCCCAAAGCTGGGAAAGGTGCCTCCATGACACTCCTCATGAGAGGCTGCACCAAGGCTGGGGAAATGCCTCGTCTTTTCTCAACCTCATCCAAGATCTGAAATAAAGGCATGAAGATACAAAAAACATGTAAATCAGGAGGAGGGAGGCAACACCAGGAATTAAGTGCACCAGCATCTGCATTCTCTCCTTAACCCAGCATTAACATGGAGCCTTGAATCATAAGGAAGAAGGTAAAAGGTGCATCTAAAGACCCTCTGTTTCCTTCAGCAAGAGAAACCCAGCTCCAGTGAGGTTACTGGAAAGCTTGCAATTTGCAAACTCCCCACCACACTCAGTGTCAGGACTCCCTGCCTTTTAATCTCTCAGCACTTGTATTCTGGTAGTACTGCTGAAAGAAGAAGGCAACAGCTGACAATCTAGTTTTCTTTTCAACTGTGTTTTTCCTAGGTGCTGGAATTAGCATGTGCTTGCCTTGACACCACTGTTTCAGGCCCTTTCTTCAGCTACCACGTTCCCTAATCCCCATTCTTCTGGTGTTGACTTCACCTTCAGGTCCCTCTGGGACTACAGCACAAATTCCCTTTCTTTCCCCTCCTCACCTTAGAGAAGAGGTTGAAGCATCCAAGGCGACTCACAATGCAGTAAACTTCTGGGAGACGCTTTCCCTTCCCACTGGGCTTTCAAGACAAATGCAAATACACACACAGAAACACCAAAAAAATGTCAGTTACAACTACTGCAAAGAAAGTGTGATCAGTCTCTTAATTCTGCAGTTTGCTGGTTGGCTCAGAAACTGGCAGACGTTTGACAGCATGCTGCTGCTGACAGTATCTTAAGCCTGACTCAATCTCTGGTATGCTAGAAACAGTGGGGAGAAATGGGTACATCCACAGTATGGTGCCAACCTTCCCAAGGCAAATGACTAATGCAGGGCAGACTGCTCTACAGAGACAACTCTGAGCCTATAGGACCAGCACAGGTTTAGACAGCTCTTTAGTAGCTATGTAAACCTAAGGGAGACAAACCGTGTCTTCAGCTTAGTGGTGAAACAACAGTCCATGGTCATAATGTTAAGTGCTGGTGTAAGGAGAAGGCAATAAGCTATGCCTGGAGCAGAGGACGGTACTCAGAGAGGGACTTTGGCAGTGAGAAGAGCAGAAGAGAGCAAAAGCTGCTCTGTTGCTGCTCTTTCTTTCCACACTGAAAGAGAAGAGCAGTCAACTTTCCACTTTCCAGAGAGGGTGCCAGGAACACCAACCCCACAGAAGGCAGCATCTCTAGGAAAAGAAAAAACCAGGGATAATTACCAGCAGCCTTCTACAGTATCCGAATCGCCTGCTTCCATCTTCTCCCGTCAAGACAAATGAGAACGTCTCACTGAAGAAAGAGAAGCCAGAACGACAAGAAACCCATCACCCACATTAACAGTCTTTGACATACAAATCCAATACACCCACAATATTTTTGCATTTCCAGTACACCCCTCTCAGGGCTTTGCCCAGTTTTCTACTGTAACAGCTCTCATATTTAATTAGCTTGCAAATAAATCTGTTTCTTATGAATCAGGATACAAAGTATAGTACTTACCTGGCAAACTGATGGATGGGGGCCCAGTCCTTTGCATCAGGGAAGCAAAACTGGGGAATAGCTTTCAACTGATCTTCTGCCTCACGCATGAATTTGAACGAGCGCTCAAGCTAGCAGAATAGAGAGAAGGAATGTTTCCAATTAGTCATGTGGGGATGGAATGACTTCAAATATTTTTCCTGTGACAAATGAAGAGGTGATGACAGAGGCTAAGCTTCTGCCTGGAAGATATTAAAATTTCTGTGATTCTGGCTCACCTAATCTTTACACATCTTAAAGTAACTCTGTGCCCCCAATTCCGCCAAGCCCTGCATCTGCAGCACCTGCCCCTGCTACACTGTGCCTCTAATCGGGACACATCTTCCAGCAAGGGGTAAGAGAACTGAAGTCTGAGGGGAGCTCTGGTTACACCCCGTTTACAAACACACTGTCACACTGGCACTGTTTCACCCATTCCTTGTTCCCCATTTTGAGCCAGACTATTGGTGAAAGCTGTGCCTTCCCTTTAAGAACGTATGTCTTCTCCCAAGTGTCAGTTTTCTTTAAAGAGAAAAGGGGCAGAACGGGAACAGCTACATAAAAGTCATAGCCAAGGGCAGCAAAAGATCTAAATCAGCTGCTCTTTCAACAGTGAGAAATACCATGACAATTCTCAGGGACTGACTGCAGCCCCTCTTACTTTAGTCTCACTGAACACTGACACAGCACAGTGGTTACTGATATAACATGTGGTCAACAGAGAAGCTGTGGCTTCTCCAGCTGTGCAAGCACACCATGCTATCTGAGACATGTCAGCCAGACCTTCCTGATGGGCACCGTACCTTCAACGGGAACTGCTGGGTAACCTCAGGGACATAGGCAGCCCCAGCCTGCTTCTTGTGCAGTGACACCACTACGAAGTACTCAAACAGCTGCCTCTCTTGATATTCGATCAAGTCCCGTTCCAAGGTTTGGTACCGTGGGGTTTGCTTCAGGCGAGATTTCACATGCACTAGGCGCTGGCTGTGAGCTATGAAGAAAAAAGATTAGAGATTGTAACGATCTAGCTCTTTGCACAGAGCATCAACAGCGCTTTGCAGAGACTTACAGATAAACTCAAAACCACCTCACTGCATTTACTTTGTCAGTGGCTGAGTAAGAGGCAGGAACCATTTGGAAGCTGCGCTATAAATATCAACAGAGACAGGGCATAATCTTTCGAGTGCCGTCACCTTGAAGAGTTCTGGCAGCAGCAGGATTTCATGGATAGCTTTTACAGCTGAAGACAACGCAAACGGAGATCCATATGGGACATGGTGTAACAGGTAACGTCTGGGCACTCATCCTAGCATTCATTTATGCATCTTTCAAAGCCAACAGTTAGGTGATTGATCACCTTGGTGCAGAGGAGGCTGTGGGTAGCAATCCCCATGGTTTCACAAGACCAGCACTTGGGTCAGGTTAGGGTTCCACTGGCTGAGTAACACTGGGAACTCCCAGCTTCAGTAACACAGGCTGGGCTGTAGGCCAACAACAAAAAAGTGTGACAAGAGGTGCAAATGAAAAAGGCTGGCTCGTGCCAGTTCTTCCTGTGTCTAAAACTAATCTCTCAGGACCATGTTTCTGCAAGTTCACCCAGGACAATGGGAAAACAAGAAAAACTGCCAAGCAAGCTGTAACTGCAACACACATGAGCTGTGGGACAATAAACATTCCAGCATGGAAAGTAATGAAAAGCTGCCTGCTGAGAAGAGACCAGATGAGATTCCCTAAGACCACCCCCTTGCTTTGTTTTACAGTCGCATCCAAAATTAAATCTCCATGATGTCTCCCTTACCCCTACTACAAAAGAAAGAATTAACTACAAGCAGAGACCACAGCACATTCTCACAACTGTGCTTTTTACGAATGCGAGTGGCAACGCAACGTTTTGACAGAAACAACCACACAGATGCTGCAGGAACTCCAAATACATGAGATGTCTGCTTGGCAGAGAGGGCTTCCTGAGAGATGCTATATACTTTAGGACAGACACTTGACCTTTTGTCTGGTAAAGTTGTGCCACTCACAGACTATTCCGGATAATGTAATTGAAAGCAATCTTGAGGTGCCTTTTAAATCAGACAGCGTAACAACCTCTGGACAGTTGAAGCCCTCGAAAGATGCCTCAGACTCCTTTCTCTCATCACCTATTATGTGATTTGCTCTAAGGCTTTAATTCTTCAAAAGTTTTCAGAAGTGGTTTCTGGTTTACCAGGGACTTCAAAAAGAGCAGTGTCACAGCAATGCTGAGTGCTTCTGAAAAGCTTGCTCAAGCTCTGCATTGTTTATATCCTGTGCAACCTACTAAAGATATCAGGATTTTACTGCTGTCATCATGGCAGAGGTTGTCTTTGAACATTTTTCCTTCCCAAGGGTCAGCACTTACGGCTCTGACATGCAGTCTGATTATTGCTGTCTGATGATTTACTGTGTCTCAGATGATGTACAGTGACTTGCTAAGCCGAGGTAACTGGATGGTGTGTTTGGTCTATTAAGTAAAACATACAAAATTGAAAGCGCCAGACAAAAGAGACTTGCTAAGTCATCTCACTTTCCTATTTAAAAATAGGAAAGTCAACAGTTCAACAAGGCATAAAGCAAAATACAGGTGTAGCTAAAGCAAACAGCAAGTGCCAGAGCTCCTGTTCACACTTATGTAGGCTTGCACAGTCACTCAGACCCACATATGGATCTGAATATTGTTCAGTCCAGCGCTGTCGGATTTGAGATGACTTCACACAATCTCCATCATCCCCTCTAAAGGCAGTCCCTAGCTGCAGTTACACAGATGTTACAGAGAAACATAGGATGATGCACACGATTTGCTATGGCAACCAGTAACAGACAAGAGTTTGAGTCTTCCTGGACACATCTAGACTGTTTTTCACAGCTACATCTGAACACAGACTATATTTCACAACCTTGTTTTACAAGACAGTTGCAAATGTAATTTCTGTGCAATCTGGGAGCAAACCCTCCCTCCCCATCTCCAGCGTAGCCTGAGAACCTGTCAAAAGGTAGGTGGTGGCAGCAATTTTCAGCTTGATCTTGCTAACACAGCAGTACAGATGAAAGATTTCCCAATGCAGAGGAGTGTACGAGTATACAGTCACTCTTGTATGGGAAGCTGTGCTCACAAGAGGGAACTCATTCTGAGGTTTCTGTTCTAAAAACCTGAAAGAGGGTAAGAACGAGCACTCCTAAGCACAACACACTGTAGTTGACACAGAGCTCACTGCTGCTTATGCCTGTCTTTTCAGCTTGGGAACTGACCTGCGACCCAGATCAGGTGTGCATGTGAGTCAGGAAACTTTGGAATCTGAAGAAGATTCCATCTTGCATTCTAACTCTACAGGAAGGTTTCAGAAGAATATTATAGAGACCAGTATACCATATAGCTGAAGTAAGCAGTGCAGTGCTTTATCCCAACTTGGCCAGCGCAGAAGAGTTTAACTAGCAATAAATCATAGACTGCAATTCTGTTTTCCAAGCTAGGCGGTCTGGCTGGCGGTTTTTCTCCCTTAGTAAACATGTAGTGGGGTTTCTGAACACTCTGTCCCATGCAATACTGCTTCTGTCAGCCTGGTCACACATCTGTGACTGTGTACTTAGAAAAATCTCACTGTATTTCCACAGTGTCCAAGCCATCTCCTAGGAAAGTCAGTGCAAGGAGCTTTAATGGGAAATGGAACAATGTTTGGTTTGGACTCTTCTAGTTCTCTGCCCATGGATTTTCTTCTGTGGTATTGAGAACTTTGTTTTCTCACTGTGTTCTGAGTGAAAACAAGCTCCTTTTCCGAAGGCAGAACACAGAGGAGAGCTCTTGACCCAGGATCTCAGTGCAGAGTTGGTCAGGAGCCTTTTGCTCTCATCACACATTTGCCTTACCTTTCAGCTTCTCTTCAGTATCACTGTCTGATTCACTGTTTTCATCTGTAACTAAGAAAAAAGAAAGGGGAAGATGAATCAAGTAAAGCCTGTTTATAACTGTGCATTTCTTACCACTGGCATGAGAAACCCAGGCCTGGCAACTTCAAGGAAGACAATATAGATCCCAAGGGATTTGTTCTTTTCAAGGGTGCACATACCCGCAGACATTTAGCTTACCAACTTTGGTATCTTCCCATTCATTCAGGGAATAATAAAAACACCAACAAATTAGATTTTGCACAGCCAGGTGAGCTGCATAAAGAATAAAATGCCAGAGCAGTGTTTTATCCAAGTCTGTATAAGCACAACACCAAGGCAAATTACTGATTAATATGCAGTAGTTTGCAGGAAAAGGGATAAAAAAATAAGCAAACAAACAAAAAAAACCAATTTCCAGACTGAATCAGCCTCAAGGTCTATATGGCCCAATAGCCTGTCTCTGTCAAGGATGCCTTAGATGCTCATCTGGGACAGCTTCAGAGAGGAGTATAAAAAACAGTGCAGAGACAAGTCTGGGATGCTTCCCCTGAAGGTGCATATAAACACACTCATCCATTCTGCAGGTGTATATCCTATATAAAATAGGATAAACAGTAAGAAGCAATTGTGGGAAATAAATAATGCTGGTGGTCACCTTTTGCTGGCAATTAGGGTGTTTGGGAAAAAAGTACTGTGTTGGAAAGACATAATTATAAGTTTTACAGAGATGAGATGTTTAAAAGTAATGGCTCTGAAGTACCTGAACACTTCTGGCAAGTTGTTAATTGACAGTGGAAAGCTGAAAGTCTCAATCTTACTACGATGGAGATGGTCCTACAGTCAAGTCTAGAAAGCCTGATTCCCAACTGAGGCTATTTGTTTATTGGGATGCTGAAGGAACCACGACTGTTGCAAAATCTGCTATGTTCCATTGGACAGTTCACTGAAGTGACACATTCCCACAAAATATTTTGATCTCAACAAACGAGACTTTTTGGACAGAACATTCCTCTCCAAAGCTTCCAGCCTGTTCCAGAAATAAACATCAAAAAAGGGAGACATTTTTGGTGCGACCTATAAGGTTATCATGCAAAGCCATGGAATGAAAATGAAGCAAGAAAACCAAAAAAGTTCTGTTTTAGTGAGTCTTTTCAGCAGAGGAACAGCTTTTATCTTTCCAAAAGAATGGGTGGAAGCCCCAACTCAGTCTCACTCTGGACTGGGAGAAGCACTAGAAAATGTCACATAAATCACTAAGCCTAAACTCTAAGTCAAGTCCTCAAAAAATCTTAGATATATGATTCAAAGTTCCTTTACCTTTCCCTGAATTGCTCTCTGTAGACTGTGATAGTCTCTTGACACGCTTCTTTCCCCTTCGTGCCTCATAAATGGCATTGATTTTCAACACAAGCTGCTCCGCAAACACAAACAAACAAATGTTATTTTCCTCCCCAGGCAAGAAATAAAGTTAGAATTTCATGCAGAGTGCTCTGTTTCCCATCCCTGGCCACACTGAAACTCTTCGCTTGACGTCCCAGAACTGACAATTACCAGCATCTACCTTGCACAGCAATCTGCACCTGTGCGGCCAATGGCCACACTCTGGTACAAAAGCAGTACAGTCATGCTGGCACAGCGGGAGCCCAAGGTAACAAGCCCTGATGAAAGGCCAGGTCTTTCTGCACTGTGTGACCATACAAACTTGACAGTGCCTTCCTGGGCCTCTCCATACAATGGTCCATACTCTAGGGAGCATCAGGTGGTGCCCTGGGAACCTGTCCTGGTCTGCAGGTTTGAAGCAGAAAACTGGTTGGAGAATGACAGCAAACTTTAATGTCTTATGCCTTTAACATCTGCTGTGAGATGTGCTGGAAAAGCCTTCATACCAAGCATGGGGGAAACACATCATACAAGGAACACTGAAGAAATTGAGATGGGTAGGCATCAATGGTGCTGAAGTACCTTGTACTAGTGGTTTTCTTTGCAAATCCTTTAATCTCTGGCCCCCCAGCTGGCCAGGAGAGAAGACACTTCAGTTTTGGGCATAGCTGCGCTTAGTGGTTCATTCAGTGTCTCTGGTCTCCCTATCTGTCCCTGAAGGAGAGTGGAATTGCAGAAGGACCACGCCAGGCTTCCCCAAACCTCCCTGAGCAGAGCTGACTCCTTGCCAAGGTCGCAGGCAGAAGCAGGAGGACATAGCCACAGCATTCAGATTTATTCCAGAAAGTCTGGGATCCCTGCACACACGTGCTGAGAGCTCAAGGTAGAACAGGTCCACCACACACTTGGTCAGGGAACTTTGAATCCAAATGTTTAAGTGAGAGGCAGGATACTCTGGTGTGGAAGTACAGCCTCCACCCAGCTGCCCAGCTCAAGTCTGAGGTTGATCTTGCCACTGACACAATGGATCAATCTGTTCTGAGCTTGCTCTGCACAACTGCTCAGTGGCACTGCCTGGTAAATACATACTTGTAATCCTCCCTTCAGTTGACATAAAGTATGTGTGAACACACTGACAGAGCTCAAGCACATGCACAGACGTGTCAGCGTACTGGGAAAGAAAACCCTAGACATTTGTAGTCTTTGGCTCATTCCTGAAGAGCTGACCTATACAGAGAGGGCATTAAAAAAATCAGATACGCAAACATGAACACAGATTTGGCAACCAGGAAACAAAGAAGATACACAAACATATCCCTTTTCCCCCAAATGAAAACAGTGGGTTCAGAAAAAAACCCACCACAGACAGCCCCTGGTAGCCTCTGCTTCTCCTGCGAAGACTAGGAAAAGGAATTGTGTTTTTATAACTGTGTTTTTGAAACATTCAATAGATAGACTGCTGCTGAACCTCATTTGGACTGAATACACTTCCAGCTAGATCTAAAAGAAATAAAATTGAAATGGAGTCATGCCGTATCTAGATATGAAGTAGGAAACATTGCTCCAGAAAATGCTCTTGACTACAGAGAACTCCTTGTGTCACTCAAATGTTAGTATTTTCATTGTTCATCTACAATCACACCCTACCTTGAATTACAACCAACCAATGCATCCATAAGACCTAGCAAAGAACAACAGATTGCCAGGTGGGAACATCACAACACAGAGACAATTTCTGACTGTTCCATCCACGAAGCAAAGAAAGAAATATGACGGGGTACGTCTTTTGCAAAAACACTAATTGCTTTTTTTGCCTCTTACAAACTTCAACTTTTATCCAAAAATTAAAATGCCTTTTTTCTTCTTGTTATTATTATTCTCTCTCCTGATAACTATGATAACTCAGACAGAAAAATAACCGCTTCAAAACTTGCAGAGATGTTTGTGAGCCGCCTTCTTCAGGCAGAAAGGGGGTTAAACAAGTCAAGTCAACCGCCAGGACAACAGCTTTGTTGCAGGAATGCCACACTGCAAACTGAAAAAAAACATTGTCTTGTACTCACATTCCTGTCTGGAAGAAGCCAAACATAAAAGAGAAAGCCCTAGATTTACCTTGGGAATCTTCCTTCTCCTCTTCCCATTCTGAGGGTCTCCCAAGGAGAAGAAGGTGTCATCTGGACTGCTGGGGGTCGAGGGAGGGCTGATTTTAGATGGTGACCCAGTCCCATCACGGCTCAGTTTTCGAATGTCTGGCA
Source organism: Falco peregrinus (assembly GCF_023634155.1). Lineage (NCBI taxonomy): Eukaryota > Metazoa > Chordata > Aves > Falconiformes > Falconidae > Falco > Falco peregrinus. The sequence goes on from NC_073726.1 coordinate 65,052,934, forward strand.
GTTTGAAACTCCGCCGCTCTGAGTTTTGTCGGAAAAAAATGGGCTTGGAAAGCAACTGGAAATGGAGGAGAAGGAACGAATGAACACAGTACCTCTCGTACCTTTGCTTCATTGCTAACACTGTCATGGCAGCAAATCCAGTGGGGCAGCCATAGCACTCAGCTGGCAAAACAGCCCTGAGAACTTTCACAGATTTCTGCACATGCAAAGAACTCATCCAGCTGCCAGGCTAGACCAGGACTATCTTGACCAGCAATTTAACTATCCCATATTCATTCCAGACCAGAACACAATCTCAGGGGTTGGCCAAGAAGCCTTGCTCCAGTTTGAGAAAACCCACAACTTCTCAGGACTTGTGTAATCCAGGCTGGAACTGTAAACAGGACAAGACTAACCAACCAGCCAACCACACACATTTGGGATAATCAGCAGCAACACAGAAGCAGTGAGACCAGACAAAACGCACTGTCAGTATGGCTGTCTTTGACAGTAGCCAGAATTAGATATTTCAGATGAGGGTTCAAGAAATGCCATGATAGACAATTGTGGAGACTGGCTTCCTCCCAAGCTCATTAGCAAGTTCAGTGGGAGCACAACAGATATTTAAGCACCAAAGTTCTTGAAGTCCATGTCCAAAAACAGCACCAGAGAAGCAGAAAGCTCAGCTGCAGTTGCAAACCCGTTAGTTGGCAAGAGAGCTGCAGCACTTCTTTTCTGACTGATGCAGATCACAGCCTTTAGATGTCAAAGTACTGTAGTGTAACACAATTACTCCCATTCAGCCCTTTACTAAGTGTCTCCTACCGGGAACCATATCTACAGTGAAAAGCATTCCTGTGTAACACTGCAGCCCCCTTTCGATAGCAGAGGTGGGAAATCAGGATACACAGATGATTACAAAGCTCTCCGAGGGAAATCGACTCCACCCTAATGTTCACAGACCCTTGCAGATCTACATCTCACTAGCAACAAGGAGAAGGGATTGAGAACCACAGAACAACTTTAACTTTTAAGTGTTGAATTATCCAAAGAAACCTCAGTTGCTGATTAAGCTGGTTGGAAAACAGCAACACATCAACAAACACTGCACATCAAACTTCTGAAAACACTGGGTAACAGCTCTAATAATAGCTGCATGGAGAGCATAAGAAAACCTTTTGGTCAGGAAAACCATGTTTAGATCCCCGTTATCCACTCTGAACCCAGCTGTTGCCAAGATGACTTCTGCTGTGACATAGTCCCTGCTGTTCCAGGCTTGGACTATCTAAACAGACAACAGGAACCAACCAGAACGGCTTGGGAGGCTGAGGGCAAGGCTGGCCTTGGTAAGCCCTGAGCTCTGAGCAAGAAGTGCAGTCTGATGCAATAAATCCCCCCCTCTTATCACACTGTACTCTGTGGTAAAAAACAAAAAGGAAAAAACCCTAACATGATGAAAGTCATTGACAAAACTCCACCTTTTCCACACAGGGCCTGGATTTCACCCAAAAACCTTCTGAAGCAAGAGAGGTGGCCACTTGAATCAAAGTACCTTAGTGGGAGTCCCAGGTACAGAAGAGGTGGGTGATGCTGGGAAGGTCAGGACACATTTCTTCCCCAAACAGCGGCTGTTGGTCTCAATGTCTTCGTAAGGGTTTTCCTTCGATGGTGGATCTGCAGCAAAAAGCCACAAGCAAGAAACTGTAAGTGCAGAAAATCCTTGAGGTTTGCCATAAAAATCTGTTTTGGGATCTGCTGGCCTTCTCCCACCTCCCACATCAGACCAAAGACCTGTTCTCAAGCATTCCTGCATTGCTTCATTCTCTCCATAGCCCTAGAAGTCCAGCTGCTTGCTGGACAGTGTCCAAACCCTGACACTGACATATGCAGCCATAGGAACATATCACAGATACTACAGATGGAAAAGACCTAGTGAGTCCTCAAGTTCGTTTCCCTGTCTTCAGAGGAGCTGTGAGATTCTCATGCACGTTGGCCCATAGTTGTATTTCCTTCTTTCCAGTCTTCTGCTTAGGATTGTCTAAATGAAACTGTGAGCTGAAGGCTAGCATAAAGGTCCTCTCTCTTCTGTTTAAACCTCACATTTACAGGGACCTCTGGTCATCATTTAATTGGGCTGAAGCAACGCACTGCTCTTGGGCTGACTCTGCAGGAAGATTTAATCCCTTCTCTGAACATAGATGTTGGTCACACAACACAGGTTTTCAAACAAATCTCAGGTGCCCCACTTTAGAAAGCGAGAAGGATTCGCCTCATCTAACCCAGGCCACCTAAAAGTCAGGATGCTCTCCCTCTACAGGAGGCGGGGTAGGGAGGGACACTGCTGAAGTAACGTTCAGCTCATTCTTACCTAGGATCCCCTCAAAACCACAAGGCTTGAATGACCACACAGAGGTGTCACTTTCCACTGATTCTGGAGATGAGGCACACAACTAATCTGAGTTTTAAACAGCCAAAATTACATATAATGTATTTCTTAAACCCCGTTCTTCAGCAGTGCTGGGAAATGCAGACATAGGCATGTTCAAAAAGGACACACAACTCTGAAAAAGCAGGTTGTGACATCTCCATCCAAGCATCTAATAAACCAATGACAAAGGCTTAGCCCAAGCACCTGTATGGGCAGGCAATCTGTTACAAGGTTTCTCTCTTCATTGCCACCATTTCATGCCATCCCAGTGGACAGCTGGGGCTCCGAGCAGCTGCCTTTTTCTTACTGTCATGAATGCTTGGCTGAGAGCAAAGACTGGAGGTTGGTGATGCTGCAGGCCTCTGGAGTGGGCACCGGTAATGGCTGTAGGATCTGTCTAACTGCTGCATTCCCACCTGCCTGCAAGCAGGAGTGCAGCGGAAGTCTTCAGACAAGGACAGAAACCCAAGTCTTTTCCAACACTGTCTTCTACAGTGGTTTGATGATGCCCATCACTACAGTGGTGGATCTGAATTCACCAAGGAGAAGGAAAGCATGTGCAACACCAGCAAAGCAAGTCTGCATGAACATCCTGTAAGCAAACACGCTCCTGCCCCTGAAAGTGACTCCCCTTTCTGTCACATACCTGGACAGATAGGAGAAAAAAGAACAAGCTTGGGTTCTGTTGCCTACCCATCCTCAAACTGCTCAGCAGCACATCCAGTTAGTCTCAGTCTGGAAGAAACACCATTTCCCTCTTTTTGACAAATAAACCTTCTCATCCATCTGCCCAGTACAATTTACAATACTCCAGGTAAGCAATGGCAAACAGGTAAACAGATGGTGCACGCAGGGAATCTGTGTGACTTCCTGGGAAAGGGAACAGTTCTCCCACCAATAGCTGAACCCCCTGTAAGTCACACATATGAATATGGGGTGTATGTATGTGCTTGCATGCCGTGATGGACACACATGATTATCTGTGTGTCAGCACTAGTGTCCTGTGGCTGAAGGTTCTTTTTTGTTCCCCCTCCATCGGTGTGGTTCTCATATGTTGTTTTGTGGACTACACCCATCTGTGGTCTTGTGAAAAACAAAACTGCAGCTTTCTTTATTATCCCTGTCGACCCCTTTTCCCAAGCTTTCATGGTAACACCACCAGGACTGCAGGAACCAATTAAAGTTCACTGACTCCACGCAAAGCCTAAACATGCAGCAAGAAAACAAAAAACCAAACATGCCCCATTAGCTGACAATTATCCGTAACTTTGTTTTCTTCTAAGCTTTGCAACTAAAAGCTGGAGGGGAGAGAGATTTCAGCCTGGTATTTGAGTTCCCTGCAAGCTTGGGACACAGGGGTTTGCTTGTGTTTGAATGGATCGATTTGCCTATACAGCCACTCTGTAACGTTATCCATGTTATTCCAGCTGATGAGGTGACCCTTACACAGTGGTTTCTGAGACCTCCCACCCCGCCCCAACACAAAAAAGTCCAGTAGCTGCTCAGGCACTCCCTGTTCCTTTGCCCCCCAAGTAAAGAGAAGAAAAAAAGCAAACACAAGGCTTCGAGCTCCACAAATGAGGCCAACAGCTTCAAAAAATGTCAAAAAGGATGGACTGGCATCACCTTGTCTGCCATCAGTCCCAAAGGAAAAACAATTCCTTTAAGAGATCTTTCTCATCAGCTATGATCAGATTTTATTCATATCCAACTAGTAATGCCTGGTCTACTCCTCAGAAAGCACAGCTCCTCCCATGCTGAACAACACAGACCACCTTTGTAGGATTACAGCTGCACAGCGTGAGCTGATACAGCTATTCTCTTCCTATTCTGTTAAAACACAGCCATGAGCTTTACACAGCACCAGCCTACAGCTACTAAAACTTATTAGGGCTTTTTCAAGAGGGACGCTTCCATTCTATGTTCTGTAAAAGGCCATCTAACTCACAATATTCAAAAACACCATATAAATGGAGAGGGTTACAGGGAATAATCTTTAAAATGGCATTGATCTGCTGCTGAAGTTAGAGAATTAAATAAAACTCAGTTTCAAAGACTGTAGGACCTGGTTTCTTAATTTCAATGGTACCTGGAGCCATACACAATCCTACTTCTGAACCGTGGAACTGAATTCAAGCCTATGTTTTCAGACTGTTTGCATTATCTCAGCAGTAACAAGCTCACCACCGTGGACAGACCAGAGCTGCGAGAACTAGTCTAGATGACAAAAGGAAGACAGGGGAGAGATGCCAGCAAAAAATTAAAGCTGGTTCCCACATGTCTAAGGTTCACCTTTGAAGCTGATGTGTTTTGAAATATTCCATCCATTTTTCTTATCACTTGCCAATAAACCGCATAAAATGTGTCTTAGTTTGCATTTGGATAATAAACATACTCCATTCAGCACCTGTGGTGAGTGCCTGTTGGCCACGAGTCTTCTCAGTTACTCAGCATTAGCAGTCAAATCCCTTCCCTGTCCAAAGCTCCTACCCAGTATGTCCTGTCCAAAGCTCCTACCCAGGATGTCTTCATAGACGTTCTCCTCAGATAAAGTGCGTGTGAGGGCCAGCTTGGTCTGCGCGTACCAATCCACCCGGCCATTCTCTGACGATGACTGCAGCAAGTCTTCAAATTCATATGACTTCCTGCACCATTGATGGGAGGGGAGAAGGAGCAAAGAGGAGGGTGATACAGTTAACTCCAGCATTTATAATCAAATCACAGCTAATTCACTTCAACATGCCACACAGTCGACAAAATGAATTACTGAGAACGTTTCACAGCCTCATCCCATATAAGGCATGAAAAAATGACCCTGAGATCGGTTATTTTTATCAGCCACACAAATAAAGGCATTTTGGGGATGCCGTAGATAATCTGGGTTGTCACGGCAATAACACACTGTGAAGATGCGAGTGTTAAGTGGCACATCCTGCAACACTGCACAGAACCTTAGGGCATGAGCGGACCATTTACAGCGCAGATCCCACCCTTGGCAGGAACAGAGGCGGCCCAAAATCAGCTCTCTTTGAGCAGTACAGGAAAGCAATACTCACATGCAGGATGGTAGAAAGGGTAAAATCAATTAAGTGTCCTCCACTAACAAACCTGGAAAGTTTCAGTTTCCTTCCTGCACCCAAGCCAAGAATTTTTAGGTGACAGTTTATGCAGAAGTCACTGGAAACAGCTATGCATTTTATGCTCCCTACCCCAAAAGTGTGACAATCATGTGGGAGGGGAGAAAAGGCAAGAAAGCACACCAGAAGAACATGTAGACATCAGATTCAGTCAGAGGAATAGGTTTACTATGAACAGTGAAAATGGTGAAGTAGAATCTAGAGATTATCATTCCAGATGGAAATTATCATTCCAAACTGCTGCAGCTGTAGCAGTTTTGTAATGAAATAGATTTTCTGCTAAAAAAACCAAAACCCCAAACCTCTCAATCCCGGGCTTGAAGGTTAAGCCACATAATATAGTGACCTTAAAGCCCAAATCTGCCATGACTTATCCCTTCACAATTATCCTGTGAAGTTGTGCTGGCCACTCATACATTCTCAGAGAGATGGCTGAGTGCTGGTTATGGCCAGCAAGGCTCTCTGGGGATTGGGGATTACGGGTGACCAAGGAAGATCCATCCCTCCCAGAGAGATACAGGAAGGCAGGACTCCACCATCAAGACCAACACCTTTGTGAAACACAGCCCGAATACCTGTGGTCAGCGTTGTTCTTGTGCTTCCCACTCCAGAGCCTCCTGCTGACAGCTGACGGGGGAGGAGAGGAGGGTAGAGGAGGGGGAGGGATGGATGGCAGAGGGGGTAAGTTTCTTTTATTCCTAGCTGCTGGCACCCAGTCCTCTTCCCCCTCATGTTTGAAAGTCCGCCGGGGCTTTGGCAGTGGGTTGATGAAGGGTTTCTTTTCTGGCACCCCTGGCTCTGTGTACACATTCTCCACTGCGCAGTCCTTGGATTTCACGTGAGAAGTTCTTACCTCTTCTAGGGTCCCAAAAATCGGCTCACTGATTTCAGAGTCCAAGCCAAGAAGCTTTTTATTGAGCTCAGCCCCACATACGCTCTCATGGCCCTCAGGAGCAGTGTGTCCTTGTGCCACCTTCTCCTGCAAGCACTGTGGGGAATAGTAAGTACCAGGCAACTGCGGCTGCAGCTCTGCTGAGCCATCTTTCAAAGCCTGCTCCAGCTTCTTTACCTGACTAAGCACTGAAAGATTCTCCTTCTGGACCTCCCACTTCCCACCTTTCACCTCTTTGCATTTTCCAGGGCTGGATTCCACTTCCTCATCCTTTTGCGCTTCCCCCTTTCGCTCTGCCGCCTGCCCTGTGCCTTTCTGAGTTCCTGCTTTCCGTTCATTCTCTTTGCCTGCTCCTTTGCGTTCCAGTTCCCAGTTCGTAAGTCTCTTGGTCTCCACTTTCCGAGTCACCAGTGCTTCCCCACTTGCCTTCTCAGTTACACAGGGCACCTTGTGCTCCTCCTTAAATCCCTGCTCCTCCTCTCTGCGAGGAGCACACTGTGTTTCCTTTTTCCCTTCCCACTCTGAAATTTTGTCCTTGATGCTGAAGGACTTATTCCTCAAGCCAATTTTTCCAGGTGACCGTATACTCTGAGTGCCTCCTATCTGTCTCCTGATGATTTTACTGTTTTCTTTAACATTCAGATCCACAGACGGGTCACTGATGATCATTTTGGGACTAAGCATGTTCTGCTGAAAGCAGTCTAGCCTTGGATCCAGCATCAAGTTCTCCAAGGCTCCCAGTGGGTTCTTCACCACAGAAGAAACTGGTTCAGCTTCAGGTGTTAAGCCCAGGGTGACAGACGCACCTTCAGAACATCTGTCACTCAAGAATCCACACAAAGGTCTTTCTAATTTCTTCACAGCTGCTATGTTGTTTATATCTGCAAGCTTGATCCTACACACCAAAGACAAAAAGAGAAGAAACATTCACTGCCATTTTTCACCCCTGGTTTAGTCCATCAGCTCCACAAGCTCTACTTGTAAAGCTGGTAACAGCAGAGGATGCTCAAACCAAGCACTTGAGAGATGGGCTTAGTAGGGAGGATGCTCAGGGAAAGGTCCTTCTAGCCAGAACACAACACTCCCCTCTTATTACAGCTAAGACACAGTTTGAAATGAAGCCTTTCTTTGTGGCAGAAGTAGGTGGCAGGTGAGAGAGGTATTTTTTTTGTACATCAGACATGCTGATACCAATGAGCATTCACCAGCATTTGTGTGTGTTCAGAAGTGCTGTAGTTTTGGACATTGTCAGGGCATTAAGCAGGTCCACTGCAAGTAAATGCAACATGGACCATCTGCAAACAGCAAAATTGCTGCTGTTAACCAGAGGAGAAAACACATGATACAGCTGGCATTCCTCTAGCGCCTGCTCAGGGGATCTCTCTTGGTCCATACAAATGTTCTCTAAATGCATATCAATGCACAAAGACTGCACTTTTTTTATTACACTCCAGTGGCCATACCATCCTGGGCCACACATGAGCTTGGGCTCCCATGTACCCAGACACACTCCCTCAGCCTAGAGCACTGATGTAGCACCTGGACAGCAGATTCAACACTCTCAAAGCAAAGGATTAAACGTCTTCACTGTTTCAGTCCAAACTGCACCAAAAATCCTGAATATATTTAGTTTAGAGATTTCCAAGTGTGTGATATCACAGTATCAATACTGTGACATTTCATCAATATAATAAAGTTCCAGCTGAACAGATAGTTATTCCAACACAAAATGTTTCTGAACCAAAGCGCTTGGCCATGTCTTTGGGGTTTGCCTGGGCTTGGGAAAAAGCACCAGGACAACACAGGGTAGTTACCAGCACGCAAAGCTACATCATTAGTCCCATTTAACCATGATCCCAACCGTGAGATTCAACTTGGAAAATCTGCTCCATTAACTTGAACTTATCAAGCATGCCTCTTCCAGAACTCAGCGCTCTTGTAAGAGCATTCACGTGGATACCCTGTGTGCTGGCAGGCCTCGAGCTTTTTCCCGAGTTAAGCAACGCTGGCAGCCATTGCAGACTCAGTTGTAGTGCAGGCTGAGTCTGGGATAGGTTTCTGAGCAGAAATGGGACCTGAGCCAGATACTGTCCTTCCCTAGCCTCACAGTTATTTAACTCCTGGCTGTCTCAGTGACAACTTTGGTTAAGACAACAGCTGTGGTTAAGAGCTGGCACTGTGAACACCATGGCCTTTCCCAAGGAGCAGGGCATCGCAGTGCCGCTGGCGGTTGGACTGCAGAGTAGAAACCAAGGCTGGACACTGGGAAAAGCCTGCAGTGGGTGGGGACAGCAGGGCTTGTCTGCCCAGTCTCCAGCACCGAAGATTTCAAGCGCAGGTGAGGCAAACACTGACAGGGATATCATCGGCACAAATGGCCTTGCCTCGAGGCAGACCTCTGTGAGTCTAGGACATTACCAGTCTGACTGCATGCTAAAATGCACAATGTCACAGTCCTGAGATGGTGATGAAACCACCCAAGATCTAGAGGGTTGTGTTTTAACATGTGAGGAGAGAGGGACAGTGCAGAGCAGAGAGAACGTTTCCCTCCTTTGGTTTTCTTTCTGTTAAGGCCTAATAAACACAAGCAAGACACTCTGACACTGAAACACAGAAAGCTCTCACCTCTCAACAGACTTGCAGACACTGCTTTCAGACTTGCTGCTCACATCGGCCGCCTTGCTAGCTGTCATCATGTCAGCACACAGCAGGGCAGCAGCTCACCTGCAGACAGACACAAGGAAGAGGCGTTGCTCTGTGCTCAGCATCCCTCTCTATTCCTTATACACACACACACGCATGTTTCTCCTTGAAATCCAGAAAAACTGAAGTGAGACAAGACATCTCTCTGAGGACACCCCCAGTTTCCTCCTCTGCAAAATGGGAAGAGGGTTGATAGAATTACCGCTCAGAAGCCCAGGGAGGAGTCAATGGGTTTTGAGGGCAAAAATTATCTTTGATCCAATATCAACTGCTGTGCCATGACTTGAATACAGAGCACGCTTTATGAAGGCTGTAACTGTTGCCAAAATCTCAGCAGATTTAATTTTTTTTTCCTTCGCATAAAACTAAAACAAAAACAATTTTAAAACTGCCTGTATTACGGCCACATGACCAAAGTGATTCCTGTGCATGCAACACTATCACAACGTCCCCAGCTTGGGACAGAAAACAATTTATGCTGAAGAGACACTGTGCTGCAGCCGCTGGTGTCCTTCTCTCTGGTGGGCCACATTAGGCTGCTACTGATCTGACTTCAGAGGACAATGCCTCATGGGGGTAAGATAAATCAGTCACAAAAATGAGTCATTCTGCTTGCCTCATGATTTCTAACATTCATGGAGGGACAGTCTGTCTCTTTCTTTTGAGTACTGCTCCTACCCAGTCAATGCAACAAACTTTGTCCTTTTCATTGCCCCACAATACTTGTCCTTGTTAAATAAAAAATAAAATAATTACTCTGTTACTCTACAGCACCACCTTTCCTCACGTCTCGGGGTGGTCTGCATGCTCTGCAGCACTGCAATGACAAAAGCTCACCACCTTGTAGTATATTTAGAAAATCTGAAGACTCTCAAATCTGTCCACTTGGCTGGTCCGCCAGATGCTGCTCCACCATGCCTAGCACTTGGCAAGATGAGTGCCTCGGGAAATCTAGTAGGTTCTTGTCGTTAAACATATAAAACCCACCACACCAGAAACAGTAAAGAACAAAAGGATCTCTCATTTCCACTGTTCAAGTATTTTGGGCAAAGAGGGGAAAAAGAAAAAAAAAAATATTTAAAAATCAGTCTTGTTTGTTCGCAGTTTTCTCTCCTTCCCTTTATCCCACACTGGCAACGTTCCTGAGGCGAGGAGTGAACTCTGGGTCAACTCAATGTGTACACACTCAGGGCAGCTCATTGCTAACCATTTAGCAGATTCTCTTTCCCCAGACAATAAACCCCTTTGGCTTCTCTTCCTCGTTAGTAACTGGAACAAACACTCACTTTACTTCTAGACACAGAGCAGCCTTGCAACGCTGTCAAGAAAATTTACCGGCCTTAGGAACAAAATCTATTCATCCATCCATTAACTGTTATGGATTGAGAATAACGAAAAGCTAATGATTGCTCACTCCCTGGCCAAAGAATGACTCACCCAGGCAGCCAAAGCAGATTCCTGCAAAACTGCAACAGAGGCTGCTCTGCACTTGGCTTACAACATCCTTAGAGCAGGGATGGTCTCTTCACTCATCATTCAGTGCCTCGCAAAGCAGGGTCAGTGGCCGGACTGGCTCCTCGTCACTGCCTTTAGCAGCAAGAAATAGCACAGCAATGGGAGTCGGCATACACGCAACCCCTGTGGCTTTGCTGCCACACCAAAAGTTCACTTAGGATGAGTTTCTCTGTCTTGATAAACACACAATTTTCCCATCAGGAAACTCCATCTCTGAGCCTTTTCCAACAGCCCCTAACAAACACTGCCTTGACAATGATCATCTAAGTATGAGGAAATGTGTGCTGGTGCTCAGCATAATCACGTACCTGATGCACCTCCTGTGGGAGAGGCCAAAAAGGAGATCATACAGAATAAGACATGGACTTGTTTCTTCATCTGTAGTGGATGGAACAGACCCCCATCACCCTTGGTGAGCAGAAGCAAGGCACAAAGCAGTTGCTCAGTGCTGCAAAAAGTCTCCCATGAAAGAAGCACCAATCAGCAGATCAGCATGACTTGGAGCCAAGGCCAGAGGGACATCTGTCCCCCCAGGCACTATGTGTGGCAATAGTAACGAAAGCAACATACACTAGGCAGATTAAAGAGCGGGCCAAAAGCTTCCAAAGCAGCAACACATCAGACGCTGCAACATGGCAACAACCAGGTACCTACCAACACACCCACTGACAACACAGGCCACTTAAGGGGGTAAAGTACCCTAGGAGAGAGACAGATTACTGTGCCTTCACCCTTGAGCAGCAGGGTATACAGGGTGTCCTCAGCATCACCCAGGGGATTATTGTAGGATATCAGCTGGCCCTGCCTAGAAGAGTGGATATTTATCCAAACACACTGGAAGACATGAGGGGGGAAAAAAGAGTCACCTCTGGAATAAAATAGCAGAAAACAAAAAGGTACCCTCCAATTAGTCTAAGAGTCAGATAATTTGCTTGGGGTTGATCCCAAGCCCAAATGAACTTCAGAGGTGATGGGATCATCTCTTCCATTAATAAGGTCACCAGAAACAACTTGCAGGCCTGACCCACAGGCATTGCTAGCACCCGATGAGGAAGCTGGGATGGCAGTGATGGAAAATTGCCTCCAGTAGGAAAACAAAAGGTAGTTGATCTCTGCTGAGGTTTGACTCCACGAGACACCAAGAGCTAACATGATAGTTCACTGCAAAGGGCAAGGGGAGCTCCTGTTCTTCCTGCCTCCCCATACCTCTGCTACGATCAACCACACGCCACTCTGTTTGCTGGCTCAGGCTCTCTATGGAGCACCTCTGTGACCTGCTATAGCTTGCTGAGAGTTTTAGACAAAGCAGCTAATGGAAGGGGTCCAACATGTACCCAGTCTGGTAGAAGGGAGGTGATAAGATTGTGTGGACAGGAGGGAAAGAGGGAAGGAAGTGGAAAGAGAGAACTTGAGAGAGTATGTGTAGGGATGGGGAAGAGAGACTTGCCAGAGGCTCAGAAGTGTCATCTGAAATGCTCTGCTTTCCTGCCTCGTGCAATGTGACCAGGTCCCTACAAACTGCCTAGAAGAAACTGGAGTAGGGCCGAGTTCAGTTAGCAGGCAACCTGAGAAGGACATACATACATCAGTCTGGTACTTCTTGACTGATTGCTGCTTTCTCTAAAAAACACACAAGAATTTTCTACCAGCAATGCCCCACAGCAACCCAAGCCCAGGGCTGCTCCTCCTGGCATGTACATCCTGGAGCAGCATGGCCATAAACAGAGAGAGAAGATGCGGAGCCCCATTTGGAGAGCCTTGCCACTGCAATTTATTCAGTAATGCCTGCCATTGTTTGGGGGGAACAAAGCTGTCATCTGGTATTGTTTCAAAATTAAACTGGGAAAGGAAGGACAGGGGAGGAGGTGGGAGGAAAGAGGGAGGGGAGGGAGCTCTCAAACCTGTTGGCCAGACCCTGGGAAGGATGTGAAGTCTCCCAGCAGAAGCCTCTCGGCGTATCTCCCACATGCACCCGGCCTCACAATTCCCAGGGCCATGTGATAGGGGCTTCCTGCTACCAAGTGAAGCGAGACCTACCCCGACCTCTCTCTTCCAAACAGAGTTCCTGCCTGCTTTGTGTTCGCAAAGAGGCGTTTGTTTACTGATCTATCATTGGCATGCAGGAAACAGCCTTGAAATGAGCTGTAATCATCAGTCTCCAGCAATAGCTGTTTGGCTTTCTTCTAATTTAAGTTTTCCTCCCGCCCCCCCTTTCCCCAATGCCCTCTTCCCCACTTCCGATCAAAACGCTTTTGGATTACGCACATCTGGTTCAGGGCACTGGATACTATGCGACGTTTCCAAAGCAACCGGTGAATAAAAAAGAGGTGCTGACAGTAGGCACGCTCCCACCCCCGAAGGACAGAGAAGCCTTCTAGAGGAATAAGAGCTAAACTCCTTCAGGGAGAGAAAGAAACCAGCTTTGCCCACTGCACTTGGTGCAGCCACCAGATGATACCAAAAGCCAAAGGAGCACCAAATGCCCTGTAGCCTACATCATCAGAAACGTATACAGCCAGCACATGGGTCACACACACGAAGTCTTGCGCCCAGGAAGGTGAGGCTGTGATGGCAGCAAGCTTACCAAGCCTCCTTTCTTTGCTATTTCAATTGTGGGGAATAAACCAAGCCTCCCTCAAAGGGTCTTGTGGTTTGAAGATGGGTATTACTATTGCTGCATGCTGGAGGTCATGTCTCAAGATTTTCTTTGCTCTGTTTACTCTGTACCTCACACAAAAACTGGATCCAAGTCCGTAACTAGATACTAGCCACACCACCAGCACCTATAAACAGTAAGGCTTCACAGCACCTCGGGCAACCCACAGCTGGTCAAACTCTCGTCCAAGAAGAAAAAAAGACACACTGCGTTTCTTCTCCTTGGTGCTCACAGAAATGGTCTCTCCAGTTAACTTTCATGAGTAACCCCAAGCAGCCAGCCAAAGCCTGCAAGTAACACCTCTCCGCTCCAGTGCTTTACAGAACAAAGGACGCAACATACAGACAGCGATGAGACAACAATATATAACATACATATATAAAGAACAGGAAGGATACCAAGAAGACAAAACACTAACAGGAAAATTGTGAGTAAGGGGGAGCCAAGAGTTAAAGCCTTCAAGGCTCCCTCCCCCAGCCCTGGCTCTATTTGGAGCCTGTTTCCCTTTGGGGGAAGCAGCAGAGTATTCGTGCTTGTGCGCACACACAGAGGCCACTGTGATGCCCCTGTGCACAGCCCCAGCACCAGGCAGCATTCCTGGGCCTGGGTATGAGCACACTGCCTTCCCGAGGTCCCCAGCAGCAGCGTGACCTGAGGAGGTGAGCCCCTGCAGAGCAGGAAGGACACTAGCCAAGCAGAGACGTGGCTACAGCCAAGAAGGCTAAGACTAGGCTTCCTTGGCAAAACAAGATGCTTGCAGTGGGGGAGTCACTGTTTTGAGGTGCCCAATGCCAATCCAGCAGCAAGACAAGGGTTTTCTGAAACGTGAGCTCAGGGTGTTTGACCCAAAGCTCTGTGACATGTGCCATGAGCCTTCCCAAGCTGATAATAGCAACAGTTTCTCCTCAGAGGACTTCCATGAAGTCCACTTCTTTCCTCTCCCAGCCAGCCCTCCAGATGAGTGTACCCCAAGGTCTGGGACAAAAGGCCACCTCCACAACAGCAGAGCTTCTCAGTAGCATTCAGTGAAAAGACAATTCAACTTATGCATGAGAAAGACTTTTTTTACCAAGAGGGTCACTGAGCACCAGAGAGGTTGTGGAGGCTCTATCCTTGGAGATACTCAAAATGCAACTGGAGAGTGTTCTGAACAAGCTGCTCTGTGTAACTCCACTCTGAGCAGAGAGCTGGACTTGGCCATCTCCAGCGCTGCCTTCCCACCTCAGCTACTCTACCACCCTGTGCTGGTCACAGTTAGTTCGGGACAAGGTGAGCTGTCATCTCTTTGCAGGCACCAATTGTTCTGTCCTGGCCACACAAGCCTCCTGTGGGTCAGAGATTAAAGACACTAACAGCAGGATCATTCAGTTCATCACACTCATAATGGGGTCCTAATCGTAGATAGTCAGGCCCAAGTCACTTATTAAATAAAGAAAAGCAGAATAAACTTATGCAAACATATTCATGGAGGACCAGTGACTGGGAAGCTGTAAGCTCCTACAGTATCTTTTAGAGTTAGATCCCACACAGCCTCCTACACCCCTGCCCTACTCTGTCCTAACTTGTCCCTTTGATCTATCATATCTTACACCACAGGGCTTACAATGAGGTCAGGAGAATCCCATGTGTCAAAACAAACTGTATTTTCAAAAAACCCAAGTGGAATCAACGTACTGCAACCTCTCTCTTTGTGCATGCACCCCATGTCAGAGGAACAACGCTGCAATGCAAGGAATGCAGAAATCTGCAGTGTCAGCATTCAGCCTGTGTGCAGAAAAGCTGTGTTGTGTGTTATGTTTTTAATTTTATTATATAATTCATTCTACTGACCTTCTCCCTCGCTAAGCCCACAGAACAAACACTGCCCACTTATAAGTCACTAACCTGATTTAAAGGATTACTACGGTTAAAGGGACTGCCCTGTTTCTCCCTCTCCCTGGGCCCCTGCTCCTCCCTTGGCTGCCGGCAACGTGGTCTCATCCCTGTCCTTGGTAAGGGACATGCCTGATCAGATCTAAGTTGCCATTGACTAAGGGTGTGCCTACGTTTTCCTCCCTTCTTGCTCCTGCTTCCTTTATCAGCTCCAATGCTTTTAAAGCCCTTTCTGAGCTAACATGGGCTAGCAAGCTGGCTAGTTCAACTTACTAAACCAGCAAAGAAATAAAAGCAGGGAAAAGCAAAATGTTTCCTGCTCAGATAGCGATGTCAAGTCACCTGTCATGGAAAACCTGATGAGCGCTGAAGCACATGGAAGGGAGGGGATGAAATCACATTGCTGGGTCAGATACACTCGATATTTTGCTTTCTCCCTCCCTTCAAGGACATTTGTTGCTTACCATATAACCATATAACTAGCAAACTGGGCTGCACAGGCTACAGGCAAAACTACAATTTGTTCTTAGTACAGGGACAAGCAAGATTTCATTTTTCAGGCTTCACAAGCAGCTGTGGGGCCAGCCCCATGGTCCCATGTCTGGCACCCAGGCCAGGGAACACAGAGCTGGCAGCAGCTCTGCTTTCAGGGTTTGTCTGACACGGCAGTGAGCTGGGAAGGGCAGGTGAGTAGGTTCCCAGCCATTTCTCCTTCATTACCTGCCAAATTAAGGAAGAACCCCCTGCAGACATTCATTTCACTTGCTACATTACCCAGATCCACCTGTAGAGCTGCTCCCCTCTGTTGCACTGAAGCAGATCACAGATGCACAGATGACTGTAAGTGCCCAGGCAAGCCTGCCAATTATTTTCAAGTTTGACCCCACCTTCCAAAAAACTTCGCTGTTCTACCCCCACCTCTGTCCTCTCACCTCTTCACACTAGATCCTTGTTACATACCATCTTCCTCACCTACTCCTGCTTGCCCAGACAGCCTGGGTTTAACTGTCTGAGGTCACGATTCGAGTCCCAGTTCCCTCACTCCCTGCTAATGTCATGCCCACTACCAGCTGTCCCAGCCAGGCCCTCTCTGCCCCTCCCCATCACCACTTTCTTTTTATCCCTCTCTTTCCAGACTTGTCCCCTCAAATCATTGCTTAGCCAGTCCTTCTCTACCCACAGCTCCTCCAAATACCTTCCTGCCATCTTAAGGACTTTCTGTGATGGGTTCTAGGTGTAGACTCTTCTTCCCCTCACTTCCCACTCCCCGCCCAGACTAAGGGCTTTCCCAGATCTACCCAGCCCTCAGCCTTGCCTCAGTTTTCCTTGTCCACCCCTGTCCTACCTCCGTGTCCTACCTTCTGCTCCAGCAGAAACAGCCTCCCCTCCACACTGCAGACTCAGGAAGCCTCCACCATTCAACCTACTACCTTAAAAGCTGCTTCCCTACAGCATCCAGTGTGTGTTTGGTTGTTTGTTTTACTTGCCCTCAGGCCTAGTATCACCAAGAGAAAGCCACCTGACACCAGACTGGCTTAAGCACCTTTTTTCTGCCTGCCCTTACAGGGCAGAACTTGAGCAGCTTGCACAATTCCCCAGGTTTTAGATCCACTACTGCTCTCTCCTGGCTACCAAACACCCTAAACTCCTGGATACAGCTTCTGCATGTCCATAGTGCTTATCTAGAAGATGCTTCTCCACACGGATGGTCTGCACCTACATGCTGAAGACACTGGACTCCAAACATGCATTTCCATTGTCAATATCCTGAGTGGATCCCACACTTTTCCCTCACTGCATACCCACGCATGCACAGTGCAGCAATGATGTCTTCAGAAGCAGAATGACTGCATCTTTATGTCCAAATCATTGACCTTGACTAGGACTGAGGATCTTTCCCTTTCTCCCTAGTCCGGGCTTTGCCTCTACTGGATGCTAGTAAATAAAGCAATTTCTGCCTCTATTCTGCTATGGTGCCAGCGGGATAACTGACGGCATGGGAAAAATAAAGTCCTGGCAGTCTGGTCCCCTGTTTCTGGGCAGATTTATAAGGTCTTGCTAAACCCCAGAAATGTATTCTGTACTGCTGGTCAGGTGGCCAACCTTTGGCTCTGAACTGCAGGTGGCATGTATCCATCCACATATGACTCCCAGGCTGGGGCTTTATCATAGGCCCAGTGTTAGGATTGCACTGGCAAGACTCCGCTTGGAAAGAAACGAACCCTGGTGGGTCACCCTGGGTCTCAACTGCATCCTTAGGCCATCCCTGCTCTGTTGTAAAGCAGCTGGACCTCTGAGAAACTACTCTCACCTCCTGTCTATTACTGCCTTCCACCACCCATTTGCTGCAGGTTGCAGGCCAAGCTCCACAGGGATAGCTCCAGCATCAGCTGCCTGGCACAGGGAGTTGGAAGGACAGGACATTTGGGAACAAGGTAACTACCGAAGAAGGTAGTTGCTAAAAACAAAAACCTCTGCTGACAATGTGCCAGACGACATTTTCTTCTCACAGAGCCTTGGAAAAGTTAAGGTAGAGATGACATAGGAGTGGCCAAGGACAATTCCTGATCAAAACAGCATGTAACACTTCTGTTTCAAAGCACAGGATTAGCCTTCATAAAAGACAAGCCTGATGTACTTTCTAACATAGGGGAAACGGCACATTTTTCTCACCTAGCTTCACTCTTTGAAACAGCTGAAACATTTTGGCTGAAGGCTTTCAGAAGTAATTCAGCCAGAGGCAATGCTCAGCATGAAAAACTGCAGACTGAAACAAAAAAAAAAAATGACCTGAGGACAGAAATAAAAAACAGGGTCTCACAATGTGAATTGTCTTCTGTTAAAGGTGGGGCACGTTGCACCCACTATTATTAAACTCGTCCCACATTTCCTATTGTCTTATTTTCCCTTTGTTCCTCCCTCTAAACACATAATAAACAAAAAAAGCTCAACAACTCAAAGGGTATTCAACATCCCTCCAGTTTCCTTCAGGCAACCACACCCTCAGCTGGAAAACACAGCATTTCCAGGGTTAGCAGCGAGATGTTACATGACCATGTCAAACAAAACAGCAAGCTCTTTTTCCAATTCACTGCTTGCAAGCACAGATTAAGTCCTGCAGGTGTAGAAGGTAAATACCGTTATTCTTCGTGTGGCAAGTACGGTTTGTATTACTGCTTAGAGACACAATGAGTCTTCACTCCGGCAGGTAAGTTAACAAATACTATGAAAATATTAACATGGGAAGGAAGAGAAAGACTCAGTTACTACCCAACTGGGCTGCTAAAACGAAGTCTAATGACAACGTTTAGTGGAATGACATGTTTCAGGCTAAGTTTTCTACAAGGAAGTAATGAACAATTTTTTAAAAAAAGAATACAATTCCAGATGGAGAAACCAAGACCCTGGGAAGTGAAGGCAGGAGTAGAGGACAGCTCTTCTGTGATGGTTCTTGGCAATACTAGACCATCTCCTTGTGTTTTAGATCTTGCATTAGTGCAAGTCCACACAGTGGGGTTCCTCAGCCACTTTCAAACTGGGATACTATTTACTTATGCTTTGCAGCCTAATAAATGAAAATTCAGTTAGTTTAAGTCAAGGCTGAAGAAGACATTAGCGGTGAATCCCACATTACTGAAGCGAACATGAGCTTGGTGATGACATCAGTGGAGCCAGTGTTTCATATACCTGTTTTCTTTGGCTTTGAAACTACTCACATACAAGATGACTGTAGTCAATATGGACTAAAACAAAAGAAATATGGACCAGATTTACACAAGCACACGTTTGCCAGCAGTACTATCAGCCACATGGAGAGGCAGGATTCCTAGCAGATGCAGTGGCTTCAGTCCCCGACAAAGACAAAACTACATTGGCAAATGCACGTTTCTACCAGCGTAGCCAACTGGTGTAGATACTTTCTCTCCTTTAAGAGGAATGCTGTGTTACAGATACACCAGTCCTACTACAACAGTAAATCACTTCTAGTGTAAAAAGAATTGGAAAGAATTCAGGGTTATTTTTACGCTTATAAGAAACCCAAATATTTGACAGTATAGGAAACAACCTGCCACTAAAACACAGTGTTCAGCTCATGAACCACACTGGAATTAATTTTCGATGTGGTGAGATAACCTCTGCTATTCTAGCATAAACAGGACCCAAAGAGGTCCCTTCGAGGAGCAACTCTGCAAAAAGTTTCCTGGCAGGAAGACAAATTGTCTCACATTCAGAAAGGAAATGAGAGCATTAAAACGAAGAACCTCAACTTCTTCCAAAATAAGTTATCATCAGGGAAGACAAACAGAGCCTCAGCAAATCTCTCCTTCGGTGGCCTTCACCCTGCAGGATGCTGGCTCTTGCCCCTCCTGATGAGGATTTAGCACACAGCTTCCAGAATCGCCCATCGCTACAACCTTGGGGCACCATCTGCAGAGCCCTGGTAGCTGCGTGCTCCAGCAGACCTTCCTGTACAAGTTCCGAGTCCATGACCTGCCACTACAGTCTGTCTCTATTAAGCATCATCTTTTGAACGCAAGCAAAAAGTCACCTGTAGATTCCTTTCTGGTTCCAAAGACCCTGCCTTGCTCAACGTCCTCTTTCCTCCCACCCTTGCTCTCCCACATATCTTAGCCACCACAAATGCAGGACCTGCTTATTGCAGATCTTATTCCTTATTGAAATCTTTCAACCACAGCACAGCACACCATCCCCTCATTCAGCTTTCCTCAGCAAAAAGCAGGGCCCAGGCAGCACGTGAGCCGCCAAAGATTTACCCATCACGGGGAGGAAACCTGCACAGCTCCAAAGAAAAACCTCTGCAAAAAGGGCTTGCATTTATTTATTTTTCCAGGAGGAAAGCTGCTCTCTGTGGGTGTGTGCGTGCATGTGTGCGTGTGCTTGTCAGGACAATAGGAAAAAGGACATTGGAGCAGAGCTGCCAGGAAACAGTCGGCCATCTGCCCGTATGGAGAGCAGTTTTTCCTTTTCTTTTGTACTAAGAGGAATGTAGCTGAGAGCCGCCATCCGCCCGCGCTGGGAGGAAATCTGAGAGCCTGTGCTCTGCCAGGGAGAGGAAGGTGGGGGAGGGCGCACGCCCGGGCCGTGTGGTTAAGCGGTCATTGCGCTCACGGCCAATAAAAGTGGGGAAAAACACCCTAACCAAAACCCCCAAATCGTAGGGAAAAATCGCTCTTCCACCGCCACCCTTTCACTCTCACATGCGGTTTGATACTCTCTCCCCGGGTGATCCCGAGCACAGGAACAGCTGACGGGGCTCGGCAGAGGAGGGTGTCAGAAGGGCAAGGGCCTGGGGAAGAACAAGGGTTTCCCCCTGCGCTGACACCTGGCATCCCCGGAGGAGAAAGCAACACAAACAGAAAACCAGCCCACATCCCTTGTGGCTTGTCGGCCTGCGCCCTCTCGGTAACCGGGCACTTGGCAACCTGAGCACCAAAGAGCTTGAGGAAAGACCCTCTGCTCTTTTGGCTCCCCAAACCACCAGACAAGGGTAGAGCACAAGAAGCAAACCCACTGCATATAACCATCCACACATTCTTCCCCAAGGGCTTTGGTACAGCTTCTGACTACAAAAGAAAACTATGTAACAGGAGGGGAAAGAGATCTGATCTCCTGGTACTGTCAGGCAAAAATGCTGGCTTGGTGGTACATTCTTCCACCACCTTTGTGGCAGAAGAGCCCTAGGGAAATAAATAAAGGTAAAATTTTCAGAAGTGACTACATGACTTTGAAGTTTAAGACCCATTTTCAAAGCCAACTGAGGATCAGATTTTTTTTAAAACAAACACTGTAGAAGTGGCTAACATTTTCAAAGAACTGTAAGCACATGTTCCTTATTCACTGATTGCAACAGGGGAAGTTGTCTAGGTATCGCTAGGAAAATTGAGAGAACATCTATCTGCATCTGTGTGTGCCTGCATAACTTGCAAACTGGCACTTATCAGGTGCCACATCCAGTTCCCCACAGCCAGCAGAACTCGCTAACATGGGAGATGTCCAAGATTACAGGTCACAGGCCTGGAAGAGGGCACTTCCAGAACTGATTAATTGAGGCATGGTCTAAAGAGGTTCCACCTCCCAGCAGCTTGGAAGATGGACAGACTGACTCAGTGACACTCTGCACCTCTGCATGTCTAAGTCAGATCTGGACTACTACCCACACAACCCAGTCCCTTTTAGAAACGAGACTCAGGTTTCCAGACTCTGTTGTGACTTTTTAAACATTTTACTTCTCATAAAAACAAAATCATTGGTGTAGCACACCTGTTTGACCTGAAGAAAATTCTTTGGCTGCTTCTCCCTTGGATGACAGACAATGGTAACAAGTATAAACAAAGCAGAGACTTGATACAAGGAAAAATCTTTTTCACCATGAGGATAACAGCTCTGGAACAGCCCTGCTGTCCTCATCTCCGGAGGTTTGCAATACCCAACCAGACAAAGCCCTGAGCAAGCTGGTCTGAGCTCAGTCCTGAACTTCTTTGAGCAGGAGGCTGGAGCAGAAAGATACCTCCTGCAATCCCTTCTAACGTGGATTATCCCATGATGACCCGTCATTAATTACTGTAAGAGAACATTCACTCTCATTTCCTCTGTGGAAAACAAACAAAATACAAAACCTGCAAAAAATACTCCCCTTCAAAACACTATTAGTAGGTGCCCCACCCCCCAATATTTTTGCTTTTCTCCAAGTGACCATCAAGCGAGCAATAAAAAATGGCTGCTAAAACAAGATAAACAGTTACACTATCCCTAACACATTTCCATGGTCTTTTGTCCCTACTAATTCTGTAGTGCCTAACCAACTTCAACAGTTTGGTGGAAGCTATTAGGGAGGCCACAAATCCACCAGCAAGGCTGCCTTGGCAAATACTGACAAGTGCTGTAAATTCTTACTATTAGAAAAAGAACATATTTTCTTCCCAAATTCATTCCACTTTCAGAGAGATCAGGATACAATTTTTTGAAAAGCTTAAAGTTATTTCATAACTAAATTAAAAAAAAAAAACAAAAACAACAAAGAAAACAAAACTGAGAAATACTGAAAGCATTTATTTGGACGATGTGGGTTTTTTCTTTGCTGAAGCATTTCTTTGGGTTTCTCATAGCAGAAAACCTAGAAAATGGTGAGTATCAAACAAGCACATATTGTTCAATACTGTCTTCCAAGGGATGTGCTAAAGGCAGTACATACTCTAGAGGACTTTAATTTTCATTGTTTACTTTCTTCCATATATATCAGACTGTCTGATAACTGAGCAGAAGCATAGCACCCACGTACAATTCCTCCATCAAGCCCTTACTTCACAACTGAAGCAGAGTTTTTCTTACAGAAGCTTCCAACCCAGAGAACGTGCATCCAAGTTTTGTATTCCAGGGTAACCACAAGGGTATACTCCACCCAAGATGCTTGAATGTTGTCCTGGACTGGGCCCCAATACTGTTTATTGTGCACAGGAAAAACTCATTACTACAAAGCAGCCAGCACTGAATGCATTTCACAAGGGCGCATTTTACAGGACCCAGAACAAACTATCAAAGTAGGAGTCTCCTGGAGTCAAACCCTTTGCAGAAGCCCTTATCCCCTGAACTATTCAATAAACATCATCCCCTTTCATCTTAAATGCTCATAAACATCTCATTTCCAGTCCAATGCAAAGAGAAATCCTAGCTGTACTGAAGATAGCAATTTGACTCCAGTGATTATGGTGTGGCTTGCATTTCACCCACTAAACCCTCCACACTCATTTCTGCTCCTCACCAACACAGGTCTACCTACAGAACCTCAAGCATAGCCTCCTCAGCTCAAGTCCTATCATAAAACCTCTCCAGAGAGGACAAGTCTTACAGGTCCTCCTTAAAAAAATGCAAGTGTTTCCCGCCAGGTGAGAGACAAGGTCTCTCACAGTAGATGACCAGCACTAGGAGAGAGGTGACCTACTAGGTACAACACCCTGGTGATACACAGGTTCCTCTGTGAAGTTCCTATCCCCACTGCCCCAAAAATCACACTCAGCTCTAAAGGTCTGGCTCAGGAAAGAGGCTGTCCATAAATGCTTTTCTCCCTGCAGAAGATGGTGAATTCAACAAATGCACGTTCTCTAGCTTAGACACCCTATGAGCAGGCCAGTCAGGTATTCCTCACCAGAACCACCATCTTCATGCAAAGGTAGAAGCTGCACTACATTGCTTCAATTATCATGGCTGAACACAATGGATCTTTTGATAACTAGATTTTCTTTATTGAAAAGAATGTCTACAGACATTACTGGCAAACTAAACCTAAACTCGATCTTTTAGGGGAAATTCCCCAAATATTTTCTTCAATTAGAAGAAGTGCAAGAAGAGCTTATGTAATGCTATACTTGATTTACTTCTTGGCTGGTAAGAAAAATATTTGGCATTCAAGTAGGCGTTCTTCTTCCCATCTCTTCCACATGTAATAACTCAAACATTCAGATTTAGTTAATAAAAACTGTCATCCACTTCTCCAAGTGGGTTCACTGCATTCATATTAAAAAGAAAATAAGAGAGGAGAAATTTTGGCACTAGAAATAGGTTAGCAAGAAGTTATCTTTGCTTATATGCCTTCCCAAGCAAAAAGAATATTAGAGATACATACTGTTTGTAAATACAGTTAGCATACAAAACTAAGAAATCACTTTTCTTTAGACCTTCTTCACACAAATCTGACTTTTTATGACAGGTAAAAATGATATGAGTAAGAAATCAGTCCTACAAGTCATATCTTTGGCAAGACTGACCTTTCAAAATATCGTACACTAAGAGTAAGCAGTTTATATGGCAAAAATACTCCCAGATACCTCAGATCAACACAATTTTCTACACAGGACCTAAACTGGAACAGTGGGCCAGTCCACCTCAGCTAAGTCTTGATGTCCACACATGAGCTACCGCTCTTTAATACTTGCAAGAGATAATCTGTGCTCTAGAAGTAAACTTTTCCTGGGGCAGCCATCTCACAAACTCTGAACTGTCCGGTAAAGGCATCTGTTTCTCTTACCTGATCAGAAAGGGTCCAAAACCTAACTTATTTGGGCAAGGTGCACTCACAAACCTGAAATACAGCTGTATAGTTTCAGCAACTCAATTTGCATAAAGCACAAACAGGTTTGAGTGTTGCTGGATGAGTAAATTACTTGTGGTTTCTGATCAACTGAAACAATTTTTGCCAAGTTCGATCTAAATTTGGTATGCCAAAAAAACCCCAAGCAAACCAACAACAGAGAGAGAAACTTCCAAGAAAATGTTTGATGTAATCTGAAGGAAGCTTACAAGAGTCAGGTTCTTTACTGTGAAATTATATGACCTACTTAAATTTAGCTAGATGGGGGGGGGTGTCTTTATGCAAATTTGCTTTATTCTGCATTCAAGGATTTCATGGTAATTCCTACCAAAGTCTCCTCCACTGAGAAATATTGTTCATAAGTTTAAAAAGAAAAAAAAGTTACATTTGCAACAGAAACAGTGAGGCAGCTGAACTTCTTAAGTTCTTCACAAAAAAAAAAAAGGGTTGTCGATTAAAAAAACCCAACACCTGGAAACAGGTAATTTTTTTTTTTTTTTTTACTTAAAAAGAGAAA
The DNA here is from genome assembly GCF_023634155.1 of Falco peregrinus. NCBI lineage: Eukaryota > Metazoa > Chordata > Aves > Falconiformes > Falconidae > Falco > Falco peregrinus. The sequence continues at coordinate 65,077,739 of NC_073726.1, forward strand.
GAAAAATCAACATAATCCAAGGTCAGGCTTGATATTTCAAAAACCAATCTTTACCAGGAACCTGCAGTAAAAATAAAGTACTACTACTGAATGCATCCAGAAGAGGGAAAAAAGCTGGTGAAAGGGCTGGAAGCCATGTCCTATGAGGAATGGCTAAGGACTTTGGGCTTGTCTAGTTTGGAGAAGAGGAGGCTGAGGGGCAACCTCACTGCTCTCTACAGCTTCCTGAGGAGGGGGAGTGGAGAGGGAGGTGCTGGTCTCTTCTCCCTGGTACCCAGTGACAGGGGGTGTGTGGATGGTTGAAAGCTGCCCCAGGGGAGGTTTGAACTGGACATTAGGAAGCACTTCTTTACTGAGAGGGTGGTCAAACACAGGAACAGGCTTCCTAGAGAGGCGGTCAACGGCCCAAGCCTGTCAGTGTTTAAGAGGCATTTGGACAACAACTTTAACTTTCGGTCAGCCTTGAATTGGTCAATCAGTTGGACTAGATGATCATTGTAGGTCCCTTCCAACTGCAACAGTCTATTCTATTCTACTAACTATAATAATAAAAATCCAATGGAAGGCTGCCTTGAGCATGAATGAGCAGAGGGACTGGGATCAGCATATGTGAATAGTTTGAAGAACAGAAAAGCTAGAATTTTTATTTCTACAGCGATTGCTGGTCAGAGCTGAAGTCCTTCACTGCTCTGACAATGCAAATGTCTGTTTCTGATAATATTTCCTCATTTCTTTGGATCAGGAAAATAATTTTACCCCATGCAAGCAAACATTAAGCAAGTGGGACATGAAGCAATATATTGCATGTCAGAACAAGTTAGTTTAAAAAAACCCAACCCCATCGAATTCTGACAATGTTTTATGAAATTTGTGCCTTTTAGAGGCAATCCTATTTTTCCTTGAAATACACCCAAATGTCTTTCTCTGACTAGTATTGGAATTCAGGAATTTAACAGGGGAAACCTTGGTTTCCTACTGAATTTGTGTACACTAAATCATCCTACAAGGAAAGTTTCTTACTTGGAGGATACCTAAAAGGCAAGCTTCAGGACAGAGTTAAGTGGCAATAGCCATGAGTATCTTTCACCAACACAAGTACAGGACTGTTGTATGTGAGAGGTGACACTGTGGCAAAACTTCAACTTGGAGTCACTCATCACAATCTCAGGGGACAGAGGCAGAAACCTAATGCAAAACACAGTTATCACATGTTGATTTCCCAGTAGGAAAACTCTCAGCCTCTCTCACAGTTTGACAAAGCCGAAAAATGGCAGCCAGCTAGATCAGGGCTTCCAACATCATCTGGAAAAAGCTCAATACCTTACTCATCTCTTTTCAGTAAGAAATTCTCTTGCAGAATCTGACTACAGATTGCCGCACACACAGCCTAGCATAGCAAGGCAGGGAAAAACAGATTCTCAATTACAGCCTGATCCCAAACTCCCTGAACTCACGGAAAAGCTCCCATGAACTTCAGTAGGCTGTAGAGGATGCTTCAGGGTCTGTTTTGGCCAGATGCTGATTTCTGAAGTGCTACATGTGCTGAAGAAGACACCCTTCTCAATTTTACTACGAGGCATTTATTTCCCTTTGCTACTATGCCACTCCAAGCTCTGGATAACCCAAGACTCCTCTCTTACCCAGAAGAAAACATGACGCCTATATTCACCGCATGCTTTGCAGCTGAAATACGTTGTATTTTTGTGTGTGGAAAATCTACACATCTTCGGGGGGGCTTAACATTTTTAAAGGAAAAGCTCCAACAGTCTGAAAAGTCTCTGGGAGCTCTTTCTTTTTTAATTTAGCAAGGTAGTGTTTGGCTGACACTAGCAAGTAAACTCATATTTTTAAAGTGCCCTCACAGTGCCCTGTGAAATTTGCCATTTCCCTCCATGACAGTCAGCACTATCTATCACGAGAACATAATCCCCTAGGAGACCCGAGCCCCTTCACTGCTCTCCTCTGCAAACAGATGTGTGCACGTTCCCCAGCTCTGAAAGTCACGGCCAGCTTTTGGCAAAGAACTACAGCAGCTGCACATCTGCAGACGGGAAAAGCTTTCAGCAAAAAATACAGAGGGGGATCTCATCCTCCCCCCCCCGCCTGCAAAGCAAGCTCAGCATTTGTTCCTCTCCAGATGACACCCTGATGGGTTCATTTAATCATTCACATATGCATGCCTATTCACAATGCTAGCAAAATACCAGGGCTGTGACAGCATCTCACCTGAACTGCTCACAGTAACACAGCTTGTCAGCAAGCACTTGGCAAGAAGTCTCACAGGAAATTAAGAGGAAAGCAATGTTCAAGGACATTGCTAATATAAAATGATTCTGCAGAATACAGCTGAGTGTGAGAGACACCACTTGTGATGAGGAAGACACCTAAGCAGGTGTTTAATTTTAAGCTTATGCTCAAAGCCCACTATCTTCAATTAGATTGCACGAAGCCCAGCCTAACTTCCCTGAGCAGGAACGATGTACTGCACTGGCAGCCAAAGTGTTCTGCTGGGTGGATTTAAGCATGCGCTTAGACCTACACGTCTGCTTGAACAATTTGCCCAAGTGGGGGTACCGTACAGAATATTTAAGCATAGCAGGATCACAGAAACACTTCACCACTTTAATTCCCGAAGGGAAATTTAATTAAAACACAGAGCATCTAGCCATTTAAAATTATTGTGGTTACAAAGAGCAGTAAGTCCTTGCCCTCTGAAACAGTCTCTCTGGTGGATTGCCGGAGTCCCCAGTAAGTTTCTGGAAACACAACTTAGGTGCCTGAACTTGGTCAGGAGCCATCTGCTCTCAGGGATCTGCAGGATCAGGAGTCTCAGTGCCTGGCAAGGTCCCACCCAGAACTCTTTCGTCCACTTCCAAGTGAGGTGGCACCCTTCCCCACTCAAGCTGCCCCTAACTATCATCAGCTCTCAACTTCTGAAGTGTCTGGCCCAGATTTTCAAATGAGCTCACAGCCAAGCTTTTCCAACTGCTTCTTTGAGATCAGATTTGCTCCCAGGCACGGTCTCCTCCTGCACGGGTATCTAACCAAGGCAAGACCCTTCCAAGCAAGGCCAGAACCCCATATCCTGAACTGTTCGGCAAATCTGATAACTTACCATGATGCTTAATGAGGAACTGGGCACAGGAAAATACAGCTGCCAGCACCTACTTGCAGAACCTATCTGTACACTAGTCTCAATCCAGATCGATAGCTCTCTACTGTACATGTGCTAAAAGGAACAAGAGCAGTGAAACAAACCTCCATCAGCATTAGCAATGCTATTTTACAGAGGAGACAAGGCAATGCTTGCTGCAGTAAAGGATGCCACACTTGAAAACAAATGCCCCTCTAATGGCTCACACAGTGGCATCTGCCTTATTAGTGGCACAGCACCAGCAGCAACTCACAAACCTCACTTCAGGCATCAGAGAGCGCCAAATAACAACTAACTTACCCGTCTAGCTTCCTTCCTTTTGCCTTGTACTCTGACCTTCCATCATGCATCTCAAAATGATCCATGCCTCATACCCACACTTCTAGGTGAAGCCTTGTCAGTGATGCACGTGAAGCCAACTGCGTGAAGAACCCAGGGGATGGCTAGGCCCATCTGTTAGAGGCTTTTCTCTGCGTGGGTTGGTATTTTTATTTTAACTCCCTCTGCTTCTGGGCCCCCTCTCTCTCTCTTGCCCCTCCCATCTCCCTCTCTCTGCTCATGAGGACAGAGTTTCCATCCTGGCTCTGGGCCAGCACATGTACGGGCAAACGCAGCGCTCAGGAAAAGCCATCTTCTGCTCCCTTTCATCGCATAAACCCTGCCAGTTCCCAGCCCAGGAGCACAGGGCTGAGCAAGAGCTTCGGCTGCAACGCAGAGGGGACTGAGGACCAGCAGCTCCTGCCCGGGCTGAACACAGTAGCCTAGCTGCAGGTCAACTGCCTCATCTCCTGTCCCCCTTGCTTCTGATGAGCAATCTGAGGCTTTACCCCAACTACCCATGAGTCGCTTGTCAGATGGCCGAAACAGATCTCTCGCATTCAGTGAAGGACACGTGTAACAGCACATAAACAGGAAACATTCAGCCAAATGTACAGAGGCATACTAACTCACTCCTACCAAGTTTAAGTGGTAAAAACTGACCTTTAATCACCACTGTAACTATTAAATCTGCCCTGTTAAATCCCCGTATACCAGCTGCAGCTGGTTTCCCTAACCTGGAGAGGGGAATAAGCACTGAAACAAAGGATGAAGATTATACCAGCACTCACAGCGTTCATTCCAGTAGGACAACTACACTTTCAAGCTTCTAACTTCTCAACTACAATTGACTTCCCCTCAGCTTTACCATGGGACAGCATTATTTGCAGAAAAGATGGAAAAAAGGTTCTTAATACATGTTATCTGCATTAAAGAAAGGAGTCCTAGGATTTCAAACCTCTTGATTTCTCGTGAGCCCCCTTTTGAGGTCTTTGTTGCACACACATAGTGCCCCACATTTGACCAGCAAATATTTAGGCAACATTTACCTCAAAACAGTACAAACCCAGGGGGTTTCAGCATAGGATTACCCTGGCCATCACACCAGGATTATTCCAAGAGCACTACCTCTGTTGGCAACTGCAATGTTGACAGCCTGGAACCACATGATATGGTTCAGAGCTGCTCAGAGCCATCTCAGCACAGGAGGGACAGGACCATCATGATGGTAGAGCCCCAAAAGGTGTTTCACTGCAGGTTCTACGCCGTGAGCTCCCGGCTCAGTAAATAACATGAGCTGGTAAAGACTCACATAAGCAGCAAGCAAGTATCCATTGCTTCGATCAGGAACCAGACTGGGGATTTACGACTTTCACCTCATCAGTCCCATGTCTACAGACAGAGTACCTTGTCCCAGTTGGGTGGTGAACCATGTAAAGGTTGGGACAGATCTTGAATAGGTCTGGCCTGTAAGACCTGAAGTATTTACTTATCTAAGGTAGCGATGATGCCTTTTCATGCTATATCGACAACAGGGACCTTCAACTTGTCCTCAGCCTGTTCTGTGCCAGGCTTCCACCCGAGGACACGGTCCTCGGTTGAAAATCCAGGTTGTAGAGGGTCAGCAGCTCCAGGGACTCTAGCTTCTTTCTTCTCTTCGGCACTCAGGTTCAGGATCACCCAAGGTGCCTGCAGAAGCCTATATTTCAAATGCACAGCCTTCATGAAGTCAGGAGCCCGGAGTTCAGTCATACAGTGTACACAAGGCTGACCACAGACACAGAGAATGAAAAGTCGTCTTCACTAAAACCTGGGCTGAAGCCATCAGCAAATGGCATGCATATTCACGCATTTCAGCCTTTGCTTTCATTTCCAGTAGTTGGTAAAGCTGCTTAGAGGTGGAAAGGAGAGAAAAATCCCATAAGCAAGATGTGTGCTATTGTGCTTTCCACTGCACTTCAGAGATGCAATCAGGAAAACACTGTCTCTTCTCCAGCCCGGAGTAAAACAGTGCCTACAGATCAGTACCCCTCCGATGCAATGTACATGAGCTCTATCTAGGCAAAACTGAGCTCACTCATTGTCAGAACTCAAATGCAACAAGGAATTTCTTTCTAGCTATGTCCCACTCCCTTCCTCCCTGTGGAGAGCGTTCTCAGTCTTAAGGAACTGCGATGCAAGTTCATTAAAAGTCCTATTTCAGCATTTCCTTCATAGTAGAGGCCTCTTCCAGCCAGCTCTTGGGATCCCGCCAACAGACATATCAGCCACTAGTACTTAAATCCTTCCGCTAAAAAAATGCTTCCCCAAAGAGCTTATACCCCAGTTCTGGATGCCTACGAGAGCTGATCATCACAATTAACCAGCTTCAACAAGAGTTTAAGAGAGGTACTTCTCCTCTCTGATGGGCTTAATGATGCACTACAGAACCTTTTCTCCCCTTGGTCTAGCCTCCATTTAGGAAGAAGCAGCTTCAGCACAGTTCCAGTCAATAAATAAATGTCAGGTGCTACAAAAGGAAGACAGAACCAGCTGCCTTGGACAATGCATTTGGGGGCATTATCAGGCACTTGTGAAATGCCCAGCATCTCTCCATGTTTAAGAATCTGGCTCTTTCGCGTCAAGGTCTCATCGGCAAATATCTTAAACTTGAGGCAAGGTTTGCATTTGCCTCTGTGCCCCCTGAGCACCCAGCAAAACAGAGGTTTAATTGCTATCCATATGAATTAGCTATTACAGCTGATATTCAGAATAACGCAACGGAAAAGCTCCAACTTCCTACTGAATTAAGACCATCTCTATACCCACAGCCTTTCACTTAAGTGGTCTTTATTTATCATCTCCTTGTCAAAACAAACATTTCTAACACATAAATACACCAGGCATGGGAGACAGACAAGCATATTATAAGTGCTTGACAAAGGATCTAAATGCCCTTCTTGTTTTTGGAGAACAAAAAGCATCACATGGTTGTGTTTGCAGACAAAATGTCCTAAAAGATTTCCCAAGGCAACAAGCTAGGGACACTACTGAAAACAATTTGGGACACTCCATGCACACTTGTGGTCTACAAGGACTACTATACTTGGGGATCTGAGCTGATAAACACAGAACAACTTCTGTGTTGACTGTTGGGACAGGGACACCAAAGGCCAACCTGGGCTTCAGCATACAACCTTCTCATCCACAGGCAGAGAGAGGTCCCAGCTGAGCCATAAATCTTTAGCCTGCTTTTTACATCTCAGGTCACTCCAGCGCCTTGTTTTCAGTGTTTTCTCTTCTGTTTCTCAAAGAGGCACTGTATTACCCTGGGAAATCCTGTGGCTTTCCTCTCATTTCCATACTTAGCATTTTCAGTTGTTTCCAAGTCTGTCCCAACATGGTAGATATACATTCTCACATGCTGAAATACTGTTTGGATTATTTTAAAACAACCAACCAAACAAAACAAGAAAACCCCAAAGCCAACCACCACCAAACCCCATAAACACTACCCTGATGACAACAATTCAGAATGTAACACAAGGGTCGAGGAAACACATTCCTTTCCTCTGGCAGGATGCAGTAACAACTCCCTTTCTGGTGATTCAGAAACAGAGCCTGTACACTTTATTGGCCTTTGCTACCACACACCAAGAATGAGTGGTCAGTAAGGTGGCAGCCAACACAGAAACCAACTTTTTAATCCATCAGCAACACCAGCAGCTCCCCTCCCAGAAGCAAATGAAAGCTCCATGGAAATCCCTCTGCCCCTCTATGCTCTCAGCTGAGCTCCAGGTCAGAGATGCTCCTTTCCAAAAGGAACAACGCTGCCTAAATAGCAAGGGCAAAGGTGGTGGGGAACACCTCAAGGTCAGGAACAGCTCCCACACAACTTGTTGACCTGTCCAGGAAACAAACTGTGCTCTTGTAAAGAGCAGGGACAAAGCAACCCATGCTTAGCATTCACTACCTGCTCCTCTGAGGCTCCAGTGCAGCCCCAAGCAGTCAGAAAGCCATATTGCCCCCTACACCATCCCTCTTCCAGCACCGAGCATCAAGAGCAAGGCTTCTTGAAGACTCAGAATCAAAACCTCTGAAAGAATCCCCAAACCCTTGCATAGTTTACCTTTCCGTTTGCATTTGACACCCTGGGACCACAGACGCAGACAGCTCTAAGTTCTTTCCTGTTCCCTTCCCAGCCACTGTTCCCATCCATGCCTAACCCATTAGCACCCATCATCCCTGGGTACCACAGCAAGAAGGCAAGCTGGCGTTTCTCTCCCCAGGACAGATGAATATTCTCATGGATCCTAAGCAGGAGTCAGAAATGCCACCCTTGGTCAATGAATTTAAGGTACAGGCTGCACGGCCGTGCAAACGTTTTCTCCTGCCGGAGGCAAAGTAAGAGAAAAGCAGGCTATGCAGAGCAGAAAGAAATGCAGAGCTATGATCACGGAGAGATTCAGGGCTTTGCTGCAGCTGAGGACTCTGCTGCTTGCTCCAGGAGGGCCCGGGTTTCCCCCAAGGAATTTGCTCAAAGTTTCGCCTTTTTTGTTGCCGGAGACCGAGGCAGGGCTGAGTTGACCCAGGGGCCCCGTGCCGGCTGGCTGGGCTGCCGCTGCTCCTCTACGCCATCGCTCCCGAACCACTCGGGTCGGCTTTTCAGCAGCTCCCCACGTCCCCGCGGCCCTTCTCCCACCCGGCCTCGGCCGAGAGCCGCCCCGGCAGCCCACCCGCACCCGGCGGAGGACAGAAGGGAGCAGCAGCCTTCCCCGTCCCGGCGGGAAAGCGGCGGGGACGAACGGCGGTACCCTCAGCGGCTGGGAGGATGGGGGGGGACTCGGCTCACGGCCCCCAGTTTCCGTCTCTGCAGCGAATACAGTACCGGGGGGAAGAAAAACCGATCGGGGGGGGGAGCGGGGGCGAAGGGAAAAAGCGATAAGAGATTTTTTGGAGCGGCACCGATCCCCCGCGCCCCGAGAGACGAGCGGTCTGCAGGCGGCGGCAAGCTGCCTCCCAGCACCCCTGCCCGCTCTCCCCGCTAACGCCCGCCGCTGCCCCGGCCCGCTCCGCGCCCCCCTACCTTCCTCGGCAGCGGCAGGGGTGGGGGGCCGTGTCCCGGCATGGCGGCGGCGCCCAGCGCCGGGCTGGCGGCGTGCGGACGCGCGGCTGGGGGCTTCCCCGCCCGCCGCGCCATGCAGCGCCGCGCCGCTGCCACCGCCCCCCGCCGCCCCGGCCCCGGCCGCCCTCCGGCGGGAGCGCCGCCCCGCCCCGCCGCCATGGCAACCGCGCCCGCCCCCCGGGAATACCGCGTCCTGCGCCGCCGGCCCCCGCCCAGGGCGGCGGGGGGCTGGGGCTGCGCGGAGGTGAGGGGGGCAGCTGCTGGCAAGGCCAGAAATAAAAATATTTAAAAAAAAAAGGGGGCGCAAAGGCGCCTTTCTGGTTGCAAACAGAAACACCCGAGGGAAAGCGGAAAGTCCCGACTTGCCACCAAAACAGCACCAGGTACACCAACAGCTTCCCGCTGCTGCGGCGAACCTGTCACGGCATCCGATCAGCTCACAGACGCTTCACGGGAGAGCGGCTGGCCAGGGAAACCTCAAGTCTGCAAAACAATTTCCATCAGCTGGTCTGTTCACCTGTGTGGGGCCATAATCCAGCTCCCTGTTAGCACAGATGTGCTCGGGTCAGGTCTGAGCTACCCATTAAAGCCAGGGAGGGATCTGGATTGGAAAATGAATTAATTCTTCCTACAGGCTTTTTGTTCGCAGTGTACATTAAAATGGAAATCCCCCTCGCAGAAGTGTGCAAATACACCCAAAGCTGGGAGCCAGCTGAACTCCTGGTGTGAAAGGCCACAGCTCCCAGCCCAAAGCATCCCCGCACAGGACAGCGGCTTTCCTGAATCGCCATGATAGCAGCGCAAGTTGCAGCATCACCTCTACGGTGGCTGTCTCCTGACACAAACTCTTTGACAGGCTGTGCTCACACACACCAAACCTCTCAAAGGGGGAGCCACAGATGATGTTGTCAGCTGCATCCTCAGCAGTGGGTACATTAGTTTCGATTTTTAAAAGGCACATGTCCTTTGCAAAGGAAATGAGCAATCCTCTGTATCTGTGTAATTACAGACAAGGTTAACACGTTGCCAGCTGATGCAGGAATAAGCAGGAGACCCAGCACTGCCATCAGCAGACCTTTTGTGGGGCAGAAGGCCCAAGTTCCAGAGCAAGCCTGGAAAGTGAAACAGCTTGTTAAGTCTACTCAGCTACCATCACCTCAGGAGGCTTTTGCTTTTAGTTTCTTTTACTAGTATGGATGAATCATCATGTGCCCTCAAAGACATTACTCAAAGCACTGATTACTTCATTAGTACCCTGCTAAGGAAACCACTAATAATCACAGCACTTCACCTGCCAACATATGGCCACCACTAGAATGCCACAACTTTTGCTTAAAAATAAAAGGTCATTGCTAGCTTCCTACATCATGGAAGAAAAAGGAGAGACAACCAACACCTTACAGTGGCTGAAATACACCTGGTGTGTGTCAGCCCCATTGCTTCACCACACCAGTCTGAACCGGGGTAGGCTCAAAACCAAGAGGGCAAGAGCCCACCTTAACCATCAACAGGGAGGGAGGCATGAAGGCTTCCAGCCCTAGCAAGGGCCCTTTCCCTCTCATCCTCCTCCGGTATGGCCTGAGGCTACAGCCCGAGCCCGAGCCCGAGCCCGAGCCCGAGCCCGAGCCCGAGCCCGAGCCCGAGCCCGAGCCCGAGCCCGAGCCCGAGCCCGAGCCCGAGCCCGAGCCCGAGCCCGAGCCCGAGCCCGAGCCCGAGCCCGAGCCCGAGCCCGAGCCCGAGCCCGAGCCCGAGCCCGAGCCCGAGCCCGAGCCCGAGCCCGAGCCCGAGCCCGACGCTCCCTGCGAGACGGGAACAATCACCTCACAGCTCGCCGAGGCGCTCGCTCCTGCCCCTTTAAGGGGCGGGCCGCCACCGCCCGCCGGCGCTGATTGGCCCGCCCCCCTTCCCCGGCGGCCGTTGGCGGCGGCGGGCGGACCATGGTGGCGGGCGGCGCCGTGCGGCTGCTGCCGCTCCCGCGCCCCCTCCTCGGGTGGGCCGCCGGGGCGAGGGGGGCGCTGCCCGGCTGGGCGGCCGCGGGGCGCGGCGGGCTGCGTGCCGGGCGCTGGGTCGCGGTGGCCTTGGCGGTGCCCGCCGGGACCGGCTGGAAAGAGAGGCCGGGGCAGCGGGGGCCGGTGTGGGCGGGGGAGCGCGGCCCAGAGCGGCCGCCCCGCGGGCTGCTGCGGCGCGGGGGGCTGGCGCTGCGGCTGGCGCTGCGGGCCTGCGGGTTGCTGCTGCGCTTCGGCCCGCTGCTGCTGCTTTACCCGTTGAGCCGCCTGTGGCCTGGCCTGGGTGCCCTGTGGCTGCGGCTGCTGCGGAGGGCAGCCGAGGCGGCTGGCCCAACCTGTATCAAGCTGGGCCAGTGGGCCAGCACCCGGAGGGACCTCTTCTCTGAGGCCTTCTGCGATGAGTTCTCTAAGCTGCACGTGGAGGTGAGCCCACACCCGTGGGGCCACACCGCCGAGCTCCTCAGGAAGGCCTTTGGTGAGGACTGGACGGGAGTCCTCAAGTTCCGAAGCCGGGAGCCGGTTGGCTCGGGCTGTGTCGCGCAGGTGTATAAAGCCTATGCCGACCTCACGGCTGTCGCCGGCTGCCAGGCCGAGGAGCTGGTGCGACGCTCGGAGTTAAGGTCTGCTTTTGAAGCGTGGGAAGTGTCAGGCTTTAGAGGTCTCCTCAGGTGGCTGAGAAGGAGGAAGAGCCGGGAGATGTGGGGTGAGAGGAATGGGGCGGAGCTGAGCCCAGCAGACTGCTCCCAGGGAAGGCCTGCGAGCCGGGTGTCCTTCATGGAGCAGATGGCCAAACCACTCCTGAATGCAAATCCTTCATCAGCCAGGCATCTCGTGCCTGTAGCTATTAAAGTAAGTCAAACGTGTCTGGTAGATGGGTGAAAACAAAGCGTGCTGGATGAGGCCAATCCGATCTTAATTCCCATGGAGATGGGTAGCTGGCTAGGGCCAGGTGGAGTGAGAAAAGTGATGCTTGTCTCCATTGGTGTCTTTTCCTCAGCATTTGTGTTCCAGCCAGCTGTGATCCAGACTTGCAGTGGCCCCAGCTCTTCCCTGCCGGGAGAGCTTGTGTACACATACTGCCTATGGCACCATTTGACGTGACATGTGGATACCAGAAATGCCAACAAGGGCCCAGTTTACATTAAAAGAATGAATATTAAGCTTCATTTCACCTTCCAGACAATGAAAGCCCTTCTCTGCTCACATGAAGAAATCTGGAACAGATAAGTTCTTTCCAGCAAAGTTTATTTACAGAAATCTTGTATTTGAGCTGTGCCAAATACTAGTCAGTACTACATGGCAGGGACAGGGCAGGAGCATGAAAGCAGTAGAAAATGGCATTGGGTGAGACCGTAGTCTCCAGCACAGATATAGTCCATTTGACAATTATACAGTGTTTCTCCACAACTTAATCCATGGCAAATGTGAATTTTTTTTGAGGACTAGCTGGGGAAGCCTTGTTAGCTCCAGTCTAATAAGCTGGGTTTTGTCTATTTGGAATGTATCACTTAAGATGATTGAAATGAAGCGTTTCAGGAGTTGATCCTGCCACTGTTCGTTCTTGTGCAGGTTCTGCACCCTGGGCTGGTCCACCAAGTCCAGATGGATCTGTTTATAATGAAGATGGGTAGCCACATCATTGAACTTCTCCCTGGATTCAAGTGGCTCAGTTTGACAGAGATTGTCAAGGAATTTGAGAAGCTTATGATTCAGCAGGTGCGTGCCATGCCATGGTCCCCATGTACTGAAACAAAACTGCCCTTTGTCTTGCTTCTGGCTGGCTCTAACTCTGTTCTTAGCGCTATTTTTTAAAGGGTTAGATGAAGGCTTGCTTATTCTTTATTCTTGTCAGTCGCATAATGTTACTGTAGGAAAGTTTATATGCTTACAGCGTTAAAAAGCAAAGCAATTAAAAAATCTAACAATCTTTATTAGATGTAAAAATCTTTTTTTAGACTTTGAGTATGTTTTCTCGTGAACAGCCCGAACAGCCAGCTAGCCATAGTCACAGTCCTTTTTGCACCATTATGAAAGACGAACACTGGTGAGAGACCTCACCTTAGGAAAAGAATCCAAACAAGTGCACAGATGTGTTTTTTCTCTTTAATCCTATGCATATGTTTGCAATCTGTACTCACTGGTCATGTTTGTTAGTGCTGAGATATATATACAGGCATAACTAATGTACTTTCACATAAGTTATTAATATGTTTTATGTTGTATTGTCATCAGGCTTATAGTATTGGTAAAGTTAAGCTTTTCAAATAGATCTGAAAAGTCCTGATTCGCTAATGTCTTCTAAAGACACAGTCCTGAAACATCCTTACTACCAAACTTGCAAAGATTTCACTACAGGCTTAATTAGGCTTAGGTTTCTATTAAAACAAACGATTACCTGCTAATTCTATTTTTGCATCTAGACTGCAGAGTCTGAAGTCTGTTACGAGCTTTTGAAAGCTTTAATTCTTTTCTACTCTTGCAAAAAATCTGCACAGTAAATCCATGTTGTAAACTGTTGACTGTATTCAGAGGTTACTCGAGGTCATTAGTACCAGTTTAGTCCAGCAGAGTTTTTGGTGGATGCACTGAAGACTGAGAATCAGGAGAGCATCTGATATGCTTGTTGTAATTTCCTTTCATTTCTTTTTGAAAGAACAAGAAGTATTCCTGGGGTATTTCTCCTTGCTGGATGAGGGAGGTGAGGCCTCCTTGAGCAGCAGCAGTGGGCAGGAAAGATACCCTTGTGTCAAGGCATTGGATCACTGAAGAGCTAGGGCCAGGACTTTACACAATGGGGTTTTTTGTATGTGTTCATTAAATTTCTTCCTGCTATGGCTGCCTAACTGTAAAACAAGGCAAGGGCTGCAGTTCTTCTAGCCTGTCTGCCTGCCTTGCTATTTGGACAGTAAGCTTTGGTTCAGGATCTGTCTTACCCTTGAAAATGATATAGTCCTGGTCTTTTTTGAGACACCATGCCTATAGTAAGAGTCACATGTACTTTGAAGGTGCTGGGTTGTGGGCCATCCGCTACTTAGTCTGTTACTCTATTCTTCCATCAGGAAAGCCTTATAGCTTTGAAGAAGCATGTAAGAAGCACCACTCTATTTTGTTTTCATTCTAGCTTTTGGACTAGTTTTGTTGGTATTGAGTATTGCACCGTACGGTCATATCCTCATACAGGATCCTGAAGATCTAATTCGAACTGAATCTAGTTTCCAACCTCCTTTTTTTTTTTTTCTCCCTTGAGATTGACTTGCGCTATGAAGCCAGAAATTTGGAGCGCTTCCGACAAAATTTCCTAGATGTTGATTTTGTGAAGTTTCCAACTCCCCTTTGGCCTTTAGTAACGACAGATGTTCTAGTGGAAACATTTGAGGTAAGAACTGCAGGGTCTGGGATTGGTGGTAGCAGTGAGAAGGCCTATAAGAGAATAAGCCAAGGAGGTGTTTTTTTGAGGAGGAGTGATCAGAGGCAGAAGGATGTTTTCTCTTATTTGCTTAAAGAGATCGCTGTCCTTCCTCAGTGTCTCTTCCACTCTCTTTGTTTGTAAGCAGTGCATCCCAGAAGACAGGTGGCAGGCAGCTCCACATAGAAGTGAACACTTGGCCTGAAACCAAGCAGACCAGCAGTGTGTCCAGCCACCATGTGCTTGCCTGTGCTTGCAAACCAACACCATGCCTCAACTCTCCTTTGTGGTGGGTCAAAGCAAGGAGCTCAGCAATCTGACACTTTCTGATGCTTGCCTCACTTCCCTTTGTGGATGTCTGAGTCACAGACCAAAGCTACTCTCAGCCTTAGGTTTTGTGCTGTGATCCTGGCAAGAGTATTTCTGCCCCAGGCTATATCACACCCCCTTTCCAAAAACCAAACACTTGCTTTTCTCATCTTCTCCATCACATTAGGTACAGCCTCTATCGAGCAGGTCCTTTCTACGGTATTGTCACCTTTCCTCAACTCTTGGCATCTAGGTTAAAGTATGGTTGAAGGTGGGACACAAGGTGTGTTTGACTCCAGCTCTGTCTTTTTCAGGAGAGTGAGCCTATTTCGCACTACCTGCATGCGGACATTGCCACAGAGCTGAGGCAGAGAATTGCAAAGATGGGCATGGACATGCTGCTAAAGATGGTAGGCACTTGGCTGAGGCTAGAAGTAAAGGTTGTTTTCCTGCAGAAGTTATTCATTTGGGGTAATAAGACAATATGGCAAAAGAGAGAACCATTTTGCTTCCCACATCTCCTACTGCTCTCCCCATGGACTCAGATATATGGCTGTACCTTTTGGAGATGCTAGGTATCTCGTGGTAACCCAGGACTTGGGCACTGTGTAGCTCCTGAGCTGGCTGAAGGAGGATCTGTACCTCATGTGCAGTGTAACACGATCTGAGTAAAGCCTGGGCTAGATACACCACTGCTTTTGACATGGAGATTTTTCCACTGTAGAAGGGCAATCTGCTTGCACGCAGTAGGGTCAGCCTATGCAACTTGATCAGTGTATTGCTTAGGAAACCCACTAATCCATTTAATGAATATTCACATATTACCCAAGTACTGTGAAGTGCAATGTAATTGGCAAATACCATGTTCTCTGCAGAGACTATGGATGCAACTCACAGGTAAAACAGCTAGCTAGTTTCTTCATTTATTGACTCCTCCTCCAAACTGCCTTTTTTAAAGAAAGAACTAAATACAGAGTAAAGAAAACAAACTTAGCCAGATTGAGCTTATGATTCAGCTTCAGGCTGTCTAGTTCTTCTGTGGTTGAAATAATAACACATGATCTGGGAGAGGGTGACACAATTGTCTTGTGAGGAGCCATGAGAACTAGCAGGGAAGAGTTGCAAAAGAACCTCACAGTACTGAGTGCGTGGGCAGTAAGTGTCAGATGAAATTCAATTGATAACTGCAACGTCATGCTAGGCTGGTGGCGAGGCCTGCAGTTTTGACTCCATGTAGTATAACAGACTCTGAAATAGCTCTTACCACTCTGAAAAGCAATGCTGGAACTAGAATAGTTTTATGCTAACACTGGATTCAATGGTTAGGAGCAAAGCAAACCCCCCAAATTTTAGGAGTAGAAAAGAATTATAGAGCTAAGAAACAACATTATGGCTGTAAGTATAACAAATAGCTGTTTCTTGAACGCTCTGTGCAGTTCTAGTCCCTCACTGTCCAGGACTCTCCTTTCCAAGGGCTGTAACAGAACTAGAAGAGGTGCAGAGGAAGGCAGCCAGGATGATTACTGGTGTGGAAAGACTTCCATACTGGAATGGTGAAATAATTTGACTCTGACTATGGAAAGCAGGTAAATTAGTAGTTTCTGACAGATATCTATGCAGTCATGAATGCCTGAGAGTGAGTAATGGATCTACGGTGTATGGTTTCTCAAAACAAGACCAATGAGAAGGATATAAAATTATCAGAGGTTACTTTTTCAGGCAACACCTAAAAAAATCTTTTTTCACACAGCTCTTTTTACCTGGCAATTGGACAAATTCTTAGGAGAAATCCATGAAAGACAAAGATAACCTCCTTGGGGCAGGAAGTTCAGCAGTCCCAGGTGGCCAGGAGGGTTGGTGGGGAAGTTTTCTGTGCTTGCCCTCTTGCTAGTCCTTTCTGGTGCTGAATGCTAGCAGAGGCAGAGAAATGCTATATATTTGTTTCCTTATCTCTTGTTTTCCTTACTTTTCAATACAGTTGTAATGTGGGTTGATGTCCCAGACCAGACAAACTTAACCATTCACTATAACTCATGCCACTGAATGGCAAATGGCCTATTCTTACTGCATTACTCCTTGCCAAGGCCCACCAGTGTGCCCCCAGTTTAGGGTTAATTACCAAAGAGCACTCCTGTTCCCTGCTGGGACTCCTGGCTGTGCTACCTGATCTCTAGCAAAGACATAGGATTGCTTCATACAGCTCTGCTGACTCCCCTACAGTAGTACCCATGCCATCTCAGCACAGCTGGTCTTCTGCAGAAGCCATTTGCTGTGTTGCTGCCTAGGGTGGTGCACATTAGTAGTGACAGTGAACGGACCAGAAACAAACCTCTGCTGTTTGCCTGGGAGTTTTGGCAGGGGCAGGTTTGGTTGGAATGAGCTGCTCTAAGAGTTGTCTGTCCTCTAGGTTTTTGTTGACAATTTTGTCCATGCTGACCTGCACCCTGGGAACATCCTGGTTCAAGGCATGGCCCACGTCAGCACTAGCTGCAAGGAGCAGACGGCCATCGTGGACCTGTGTGACACTCTTGTGGTGGAAGTGAAGCCACCCCTGAGGCGGCTCTGCCTGGTGCTGCTGGATGCAGGGATCGTGGCGGAGCTGCAGAGCGCTGACATGCAGAACTTCCGAGCAGTTTTCACGGCTGTGGTCCAGGGCCAGGTGAGGCCTCTGTTGTGGGGCTGGGGAAGGGAGACAGATGGGAACCCTGATAGCCAAGGCGATAGTTTTCTATTTCCCCTTACAATCCTCCGTAAGAGGGGAGAGGAGACTTGCTAGCCTGGAAGCTATACCAGACACAGGGATAAGATAGCTGCAGCAAGGAGGCTGCCAGAGTGGAGTGATTTCAGTGACACAGGAGATGGAAGGTGTTAAATGGGAAGCGCTTGCCAGCACTCCCTGGTTAGCAGTACTTCTGGTGCATGGTAGGACTGCCTGGGAGCCACTTGCAGTTGGGACTGTTGCAGAATCTGCCGGGTTTTGCTAGAGAAGAGGAGGGGATGCATTAACAGTTTCCACAGTTGCAGACAACTCTGGAAATCAAGAGAGACATGGTGGTCTTCCACACGTGTTCCCTTCTGCAGCCTTGCTGCTGGAAAGCCTGTATGGCATCCTCCATTTGCTGCTGTGTCAGCATCTGTAGAGAAGAGGAAGCAAAAGAGGTGGGGGGAGGGTCTGGCCTCTGCCAGGCTCCTCTGTATAAGGTGAACTACTTTGTCCTTCTTCACACTTTTTTAAAATGAACTCTCAGATGGAATAGGGAATCCAGTGGTGGTGTTTCCTGTTCATTTTGAGAACAAGCATCTGTGCTTATAGTTGCATGTTGCTGTTTCTCAGCTGTGAGTTGGATGGTCCACCAACATATCTCAAGGGACATGTTTTAACTCGGTCTGTTCAATCTGCCGAAGCATACCAAGGAGTCAGTGCTAAACTGCGTGTTCAGGCCCATCCTGTGCTGCCAGACTTCTCAGACACAAAGCAAAAACTGCAAACGTTTGATTGCAAGTCCTTAGTGGCTTAGGCTGGGTGTAATTCATGATCTACAGGTGAAAAACTTCTACGGTCTCTGCCAAACCTGGGCCTCTGGCTCTGCGTTGGTGTCAGACATGTCTTCCAAGAAGATCTATAGAGCCTCTCACAAGTGAAGCTTGGGTATGGCTCCTCCCATTTCTCAGCAAGCGTCTGCTGTTGCAGAATCAGCTCACTCTTCCTCTGCAGTTTGCAAATGGAAGGTTGGACTTGGCCCACAGGGCAGGTTGATATACTTTATACCATTATCTCCTCTGCTAAGAAGAAAATGCCAATCCTGTGGGTTTTACTTCCCCCCCAAAACTTCTGATTGCCTGAGAGATCTTTGTTGTGTTCTGCCCAACAAGATCTGCAAGATACCAGCTAAGATTTTTGGACTGGTTCTGCTCTTCCTGCACCTGCTTCTGTTGCTTCACTGGGTCTCTGTTGCTGGAAGAGGAAGGCATAGCCCTGAGAGTTCTCCCCTGCCTCCTCCAGGGACCTTTGCAGCAGAGCCCTTCCAGGGACGATGATGTGCAGCTCCCTGTAGGCCTGCTGGCACCAGTGACCGAGTTCTGATTCTCCTTTTCAACTTGTCTCACAGGGGGAGAGAGTGGCAGAACTGATCCTTCATCACGCCCGTGCTAACCAGTGCCAGGATATTGAGCGATTTAAAGCTGAGATGGCGGAACTAGTGACCAAGGCCCGGGGGAACACCATTGCCCTAGGAAAGGCAAGTGCACAATGTCCCACCCTCACTTACCTGTAATTCAGTGCAACTTGGCTTTCAGAATGGTCCGTGTGGGAAGGCCGGCTCTGATCTCATCAGCACCGCCAACCAGTACTGGGTGCTTTTGGTCTCCCAGGCGCAGCAAAAATCCATAAAATCCTTTCTTATTTCCTCCTAATTGAAAAATGTATTTTGTTCATGTGGGTGTTGTTGGTGGCGTGTTTTGGGGGGTTTGTCTTTTTGTTGGGGTTGTTTGTTGATTTTTATTTTTTTTTAATCGAACATCTGCAGCTCCCTGTGAGGAGTTGCTGAGCCTGGAGTTACAGCTTGGATCCTGTTAGCTAAGGCCAACCTGGGCACTTCAGAGAATGTAGTGTGGTGGGACTGAGTGAAGTAATGCATGTTGTGTACTGCTGTGAGGTCAGACGTTCCCAGCCTTTCTGGGCTAGCGGGTAGGCAGAACCACAGGTCACAGCTGAACTCCTTATCCCAGGCAGGGTGTGAGGGGGATCATACCTTGATGCTGGCTGTTGTCAGCCCAATAATCTTGTCCCACCACTAGAGCCAAATGCTAACAAACACTTAGAAGAATCCTGCCTGTCACGCACATGGCTCAATCTTCTTGACCACAGTTTTTTTGATCAGTTAACTTCTTTTGTATTCCAGCTTCAGGTGGCAAATCTCCTCTCGAATGTCTTCAAACTATTGATGACCCATAAGGTGAGGTCCTGTCACTGTCTGCCTTCAATAGTTGAAAGTTCATTTGGGGAGGGAGAACTACTGCGAACATGAAGGGCTGACAGGGAGCAGGACTGTGACTTCTGAAATGAACTGCTACAAGGGGAACTGCAGGAATGCATCCAAGTGTTGGAGACGTGCTGTTTCTCAGGTCTTGATGCACACCCTACCAGGACCAATTTCTGTTTTGTTGGGTTTTGTCTTAATGCTGCATTTAATGGTTGATACTATTTACTAAAACAAATGTTTTTGTAACGCAAAGTTTTTCCTATCTTTTTTTTTTTTTTTTTTTTTTTTGTCCCTTAGAAGCAGAAAATGAAATTTAATATGTGTTCCACTTGTATATCACTGCATGCTTTCCTCCCTGGACCTATTTCTTGATATGGGGTTATGTAACAGCACCAGGCCATTTTACTGGTTTGTTAGAGGCCTCAAAAGTGAGAAGCTGCTCACAGGACAGAGGTTCCTTCTTATAACTGATACTGTTTGAGGGACAAGTTTCCACAGTTGCAGACAACTCTGGAAATCAACAGAGACATGGTGGCCTGAACTAGAGTTGATGAGAAGGTTGTCGGCAGGCTGGGCAGCCCTGTGGCTAAGAGTCCCTCTAAACATTCCTTAGGTAGAGGTTTTTGTCATTAAGCTGGTTTCTAATAACATGAAATGTGATTTAGGCTCTTATAAAGCAAGTTCTTCCAGCTCCATAAATTCTTCATGCCCTGGTATGCCTTGAAACCGTCGTGGTGTCTGGCTGGGAACTGGGGGGCAGTTTGTTGACATGCAGAGCAGAGGATAGTTTCCTCTGTGATCTGTGGGGGTCTTTTGTGGCCATTCAGAAGGTGAGCTCCCCCTCACACAAATGCAAGTGTTCAAGTATGTTAGATACCACCGCAGCTTATAACTACACTAGCAATAGCGAGCACTTTCTAAGCTCCTGCTGTTCCAATATGGAAGAAAAAAAATCCCATTCCCCTTCTGGGAATTGAAAAACAAACTCTCAGGTTCCCTTAGGGCCCTTGCCCTGAAACTGTTGCCTTATTTTTGGGCCTGATGCTGGATTTCAGTGAGTTTTGAAACTCCCAAGTGATGGAGTTGCAGTATAGTTTCAGGTGTGCATATCTTCTCTCCAGCCTCTTCCCTTCCCTTTCAGCTTAGCTAGAGCTGGTACCTCTGTGGAACAGGCTCAGAAGAAAATAAGGTCTGCTGAGACCATTTAGTCTCTTGTGGTTCTAGGTGAAGCTCGAGAGCAATTTTGCTTCCATCATCTTTGCCATCATGGTTCTGGAAGGACTTGGTCGTTCACTGGACCCTGAACTGGACATCCTAGAGGCAGCTAAGCCACTGCTCATCAAAACTGCAGCTTCTGTCCTTGAATAGACTCTTGTGACTGCTGCCCTCTCACTGTGCAGGGTTACCTGTGCTGTCTGTGAGCTGACAGAGAAAGAAGCTGAAGGTGAGAAGTCACACGTATTTTGGGGACACACCATGCAGTGGTTACTCTCCATTAATGTTGCCTTCAGTTGTTTCAGCCACGCACCAGGCATGGGATGATGAGAAGGTCTATTCCAGAAACTAGGAAGGCTTTGCACAATTTGAGAGTTCTGACTCATTACACAGTTTTAAGAACTAATGTATTCTGGTACTTTTTAAACTGACATATCATGTAGTTTAGGTGCACAAGATCACTGCAGACTGATGAGAAAAGCTGTCTTACTTGTCTAAAAGTCTTTAAAAAGGTGTTCATTGATCAAATCTGTTTTGAAATATATCAGGTTAAATATTTATAATTTACTGACTTAGCTGTCATAGTGGTGTGAGAAATGATGTTCTAACGCCACCTAAGCAACTAATTCAGTCTGAAAAAAGCCAGAAAATCTTTTTGTCTTTTGTACTTTTAACTTCTACTTTTATTGTAGAATTATCCTGAGATCTTGCATGGAGTGGTCTGTTCTTAGTCATTTTGGATGATAAAAACAGACCAGTCAATTTGATTTTTTTCAAGCTTCCATACTCCAGCACAATACTATAGGAGTTTGGATTATAAACAGCAAAAGAAAATATTTGCCTAGACAGAAAACCTAATTCTATAATAAAACCCAACTTTTGGAAATATTTGTACTGGTCTTTTTTTTTTTTTTTTTTCCCTGAAGCTTAAAAAAAAGTAGGGTTTTTTTTGTGTGCGTACTTCCTTCCTACTACCCTCCTTCCTGCTCCCCTAGTCTCACTCTAGTTAACTCAAAACCTTAACTAATATGCAAATTCTTGAGTTTTGTTACCAATAGTTTGCAAAACAAGGAGTCTAAGCATTTTCCTAATGGTTAGAAAACACATTGTAAATGTTTAAAATTAAATAAAGCCAGCAAAAGAGCTAGATCATACATGGCTTTTACAGTCAGTTATTTTAATAGTAGTATGAAAATTATTTTATGGCTGTGTTTTAATAGTGAGAAACACAGTCTATAAATGATTGGAAATACTGTAACACTAAATATGTTTCCAGATATACTGTATGTGAAATTGCAGCAGCACAGGGTGTCTGCAGTGGTCTGTTTTCAGATGGTTAAGCAATGAAGAGAAAGTATATCAGCAGACAAGCTGCTGTTTTATGGTGATTATAAAATAATGATTAATGACATACAATTAAAGTCTGAAAAATAAGTTTAGATTCTGCTCAATCTATTTCATGTACTTCCCATTAATCATTTCATATTCCATTTCCAAATGTTTAAGGACACAAACAGCAGTAGAGTTTAATATCTTTTAAGTTTTAGGCTTGTTTCTCTAAGTCCAGTTAGATTTAAAGTCATAACTAGGTACACTGTTGTCCTAACTAGCACATGATTTTGCATAAAAGAGAACTCAAAAAAGAAGAAAAGCAAGCTCTACATTGAAGAAATTCTCCATGTGCTGCCAGGACCCACTTTCCCGCAGTCATGTGCGTGCCCCCTCCCATTTCCATCCAGCTTGGGGGGTAGAGGTGGCAGGCGCACCACGCTGCAGCGTGTGCAGCCTGGGCTTACTCTATTAGTCACACAGGACTTGGGCAGTCACCCATGTTCTTGCTGAGCAAATTTCAGCCAACTTTTCCAGATGCTAAACAGCATTTAAACCAAATGACAAAATGCCATTTTTAAAATGCAAAATTGTGCCTCGCAGGTAATTTCCATATATGCAGTAAGTTAGAATTTTTTTCAGACCTTAACTTAAACAAAATGTCAAAGCCTTTACTTGTATTTAGGTTCATCTTTCCTTTTCCTTTTTTTTTCCTTTTTTTCTTTTCTTTTTTTTTTTTTTTAAAAAAAAACCAACAACCCAAAAATCTCAAGACAGTTCATGCATATTCTGGATCCTAAATTAAGAATACCCCTTTTAGCTATTTTACCTTACAAACCTTAGAAGAGTTTGTAGACATCTGGATGAGAAACTTAACTTTAACTGTTTTTTTGGGGAGAGCTGTGAAGGCATAACCTCTCAGTTATCTCTGGAGGTATGTAGTCTGAGACTTACTGCTAAGAAACTGCTGGCCATTCAAAAGATTTGGCGGAATGTCAAAGGAGCTCCCTTTTATAAGTTTTCTTAATTTTACATATTTTTTTTAAAGAAACTGCTATTATCACTGGTGCCATGTTCCTGCAAAAGGGGTGAATTTTTATAAAACTTACACTTTTTGCCAAGTGATGTGCCAGAAAATGCGTAACATGTCTCTAAGTGTACACAGAATGTCAGGCAACAACATTTAAATTTTGCATCTAGTTTGGTTCTAGGTATTAAAACAAGGTATTGCAAATACTATATTTTAGCACAGTTTTATGTAAAATAAGAATATCCTTTGATACAGCTTTCAATGTTCCAGCAAGTAAATTGTGCCAAGTCCATTCTCCTTTTGTAAATACCCATGTGAAAAGAAGTTACATTTCTGGCTACCCAAAGCTGATAATAAATAGCATTCTCTGTGACACAGCCACTGTATTTTGTATCTCTAATGATATGAGGAAAAGGGACAGCACTTCAGGATGTGAAAAGCATAACCTCCTCCTCCCCTTTGTGAAAGAAGGCACCTCCACTCATCAGAGTAAGATGCACTAAAACCCCTCTTCTCTCCTTTCCTGTTGCAGAAAACTCTCTTGATGGGCCTTACTGTTTCCTTTCGGGGGAGGGAAGAAGGCCATAGCTTGTCCGTGTGAGTGGCTGACACCACATGCTTCAGTAAGGAAAGTCAGTAAAGCACTTAGAAACAGGGGAGGCATGAGTAAGTTACACTGTGGACTCCAGGTGGTAACTATGTTTTTACCCTATAGCCTGAACGGGGAGCTCTTCTTGTTATAGCACTGCTGGCTACCTTGGAGTCTTACACAATTTCTTAAGTGTCAATTTACCAGTTTGCTTGTCGTTGTAACATTCTCCTCCTTTGTTCATGGTGAACAAAAAGTCTGTTTATTCTGACCAGGCACCCTACCTGCCAAGGTATCTGAGTATGTTCCTGACATAAGATTACCTGCTTTTGGAGACTGCCAGCCTGAAAGCTCGTAAGGCAAAACAGACCCCCAAGCCCACCATTGGGTTTGGTGATTCTCCAAAGACATGTAATTTGGAGAACAGACATTTTTCTCATCACAATGCCTAGAAAGGGTGGCTTGTCACCAGAAAAGCATCTTCCTTTTTGCATTTTGGGCTTCTATAAGTCATTCCTCCTCTAGAGAAATGGCCTATGTATTCCAAGGAGTATGTACACCCTGACAGTAGATTGTCTACGCTTACCTGAAGCCTGAGTTGGAGAGTTCCAAACCGTCTTACCAGGTTTTCTGAAACACCTCTCCTGTCACTGGATCCTGCCCTGCCCTCTACAGCAGTCTTGGCAGGGAGTAGCACAACTCTGTCACATGTATGGAGACTTCTCTGTAGATCTCTGCAACTCATGTGCATGGGACGTTTGCAAGAGTCAGTTGTTAATAATGGAAACTGCAGTGGATAATATACATTGTATTTTAGCATGTACATTTTCATTGCTGCAGGTGTTTGGGTTTTGTTGGGGTTTTTTTTCACATCCATCTGGTGTCCAGCTCTCCTTCCCCATTATTTCATATAACATTGACACAGCAAGGTAAGTCATACAACAGCATCACGTAAACTACAATTCCTATTTTATGTGGTCCATGACCTTAAAGAAATGTGGTCTTTTGGCACTGGTCTGGAAGGAACACAGCAGGACAGAAAGTTCCCAGAATGCAGCAGTGGAAGCCTTTTCAGGCCTGGATTTAATTTCCCTGCAGGCTTGTATTAGCAGGACATAACCTGCGCCTGCGCTTCCACCGCTTCACTTGAGGCACTTATTCCCAGGGCATTTCTCCTGACCTTCGTTCTTGTTCTTCACCTCCTACACTATCATATGGCCTGTGCCCTCACTTAACAAATTCCTTTCTCTGTCATTTACATCTTGAAAGCAGTTACAACCTGATGCCCCTCTGCCAAGCTATAGGTCTTGTGGCCATTGCATCACTTTCGTAACTCCCAGGTCCTCTGTTGCTCCACTCTGGGTTGCCCCATTACGCTTCCACCAGCCTCAGACTCACTACCCAGCACTACAGGTCCTGACTCCTTGGAGTCCCGTGGAAAGAGCCAGCCCCTTCCAGATGCCTTTGGAGCAAAAAGCTGGCACTGTGGCTTTGTCTCCTATTAAATACCAAAGCAGCTCTTGCTCGCCGAATTGGGTCTGTCGGATGGGTCACTGCACATGCTTAAGTTGGAAGAACAATTTGACAGAGGTGGACTAGAGCAGTAACTCCAGAAAGAAAGGCATGTAAAGGACAGAGCAGTGAAAATGCAGTCTGGCTGCAATGAAAGGGAGATTAAAGACCTCTCCAGGAATCATAATTCCACTGGTCACAACTGCATTCAAGCACCCAAGCTCCAGCACACTGACTCACACCTACAAGATACAGATCGGGTCTGTGAACTGCTCAAGGGCCTGCTTACCCACTCTGCAGCTTCCTTACGCTAGCACTGATGCCTGCAGCATTAAAGATTCTCTTCTCTGAGATACTGCTGGAGGTCACAGAGGTTTTGGCCACCTTTTTTCATCTTCTGCTGTGAATGGTCTCGGCTCTGGAACACTCCCCCTTTGGCAGCTTGGTGCTGGTTTTGTTGCCTGTCCTGCTCCCGTAATACTTGTTCCAACATTTCCTGCCGTGACTGCATTCTGCTCCTGAGAAAATCCTACATACAAAGAAAGACATTACAATAGTACAGCCAGCTTTCATGCTGAATTTCTTCTGCAGTTATCATTGGCAGAAGTCAGAAATTGGTATAATCTATGGAAGTTCATTCCTTGCATGCAGAAGTACTCCTGTGGCAGAGAAGGAGAATTTTACTTCCCATCTTTCATTCTTTATACATGTGTCAAAAAATGTTACCCTTTGTTTATTTATTTCTGAATGATATACTTATATTGGATATAAATCAGGTGAAAGACAAATACTCTGGATGGTGCCAGTGCTGCAAACATGGTAGTCAGGAAAAACATTTCTGGAATTGCCCTTACCAGCCTTTCTTTCTCTTGTTCAGAGCTCCTTCCATTGTGTTCTGCCTGCAACTCCTCTCTCTGCAAACGCTGTGTCTTCAAGAACTGTAGCCTCTGACTTGCCTTCCTCTTCTCTAGCAAGAAGGATTCCTTCCTGCTCCTCTCTGCCCCAGCAGCCTGGAGCAGTGCCATGTGCTGCAAAGCCCTGTCTTTGTGCTCCAGCTGTTTCTCCAGCCCTTGCAATGTTCTCTGACACAACTTCTGCCTGTTTCCAAAACAAAATTTCTCAAATTTCTCAGAACGAAAGAGCAAAAAATGAAAAAGACAGTGCATAAGACACAAAGCAGATATCCTGGCGATCTGCACTCAATATTCCAGTACTCTTTCTTAGGTTATGAGGGTTAAACCTGTGTCCTAAACAGAGGTGGCAAAAACCCCAAATGAGCTGGTGCCCGATGTCAGCTAACTGCAGTCATCTGTTCACCTGACTACATCACCTAGTGTGGCCCTGGAGACCAGGAACCAGGGAACTGGATTATCCAGGCAGGGCTGTAGGGCTGATCTGGACAGCTGCGTGGTGATGTGTGCCGGTGGTAGAGCCACAGGGCCAACAGAAGGGGGTGGGTAGGGCAAGGGGGCAAGGACCTGCTAAGCTTCAGTGGACTGTGGGGCCAGGGCCAGGGAAAAGAGATTTGGGAGGCATAAGGACTTTGGGTCTGAGGACAAGACTGAAGGGAATTTGCCCTTGGAGGTAATGCTAAAGGTCCATGTGGGTACTTGCCCATACCTCAAGATCAATTTTATTCCCATTAGTAAACCACTGTGACCGCTCTGCAGAGACTAGCGTAAGGCACAACATGTGATGTTCAGAGACTGAATGAGAGCACCAGGGAGTAGACATTACCAGCCTTCCGACATCTACTACAAAAAACAGTTAGCTCCCAGGTATCACCTCTGGTTGCCCCTGCGCAGCTGGCGTCGAATGCCATCTGCCTCTTGCTGCTGCTTCTTCTTCAGCTGCCTGTGTTCCTCTTGCCACCTTTTGTGCTCCATCTCGGCTCTGTTGAAATCCATCTCTTTCCGTCTCTCCTGAGATGCACCATTAAGGATTGATTTCTAAGAGAAAAAAAACCAAACGGAACCCTTAATCTCATCAGTATATTTTTCTAATGTAAACTGTAAACCTACAAAACCAGAACAACTTAGTCTTCTAATGTCACTCTTGAGCTCTGGAAGCCACACTGGCTCATGAACGTTATAGCGTCACTTCCCATCTGTGCACATGCTGAGTGTGATGCTAAAACCTGTACAAAATATTAGGCTTAACCAACAAAGGGGTGCCTGAAAATCCAATTTTTAGAGCTCTTTATAGGTCAGTAGGCTGTGTTGTTCTGGTTGTTCTGGTGTTGAGCCAATGCTTAAAACTTCCAGTCTTTGTAAAGTCAGCTTCTGGATTGGATAGAAAATACAGGTTCTGACCACATATGGTATTACAGATTGCTTGTGAGATTTACGAGAAATATCTGCCTCCTCCTGGCCAAACACAAAATCTTCCTGGAGTTCTGTGCAGGTGTACTAACTCTCCACTAACTGTTGTCAGAGATCTCTACCCACGGTCAAGCAGTCTTTGTTTTCTTCAATAGCAGCTGCATTTCTGTGCTGGGCAGTGTTCCTAAGTTGCACTTTTTAGTGCAGTGTGCTGTGTAAAGAGATGAAGGAGCACCTACAAGGCTTCTTTTCACAGCCATAGTGAAATACTTACTGCTTTTGTACTTGCAGTGCCCTGTATGAGGGAAGGAGCAGGGAAACATCACCAAAACTCAGACATGCATTCCAGTGTACATTGCTAGAGCTGTTAGGGGCTGGAACAGAGTTTCCACAAAACATTTTCCTCTCTCAAATGCATTCTCCCTTCTCCTGTTCCCCCCATCTGCAATTAGCATGTTCCTGCCATTAACTGCACTGCAAAGAGAATGTCTCCTTCCAGTTCTTTCCTGAGGACACCTCTAATACCACAAGCTGGAAAACACTGTGGGACCTTCAAATAATCCCTGCCGGTCTCGTGTAGCATTTTGACTGATTTCTCTTAACCTATTGATCTGTATGGCTTCCTAGGAACAGTAAACACCTTTGTTCTCCAATGTATTGCTATTCTTTGCGAAAACTGTACCTTGTGGGTGGTTTATGTTTAATGACATACAGAGGGAGAGATCAAAAAAATGAATCGAAGGCGGTTTATAGGTGGGAAGTGAGCAAATGTTGTTTTCCAGCAAGTAAAGGACCAGCCTAAGGATCAGGAGACTTGAAGTTCCACCCCAGCCCTGACAGGCACTCTGCTATGGGATTCAGCTGACTACCTAGACTTTCTCTTTTTTAGCTTTCGATTATCTGTAAAAGAGAAGTAGATTTTTTGCTATCTAATAGAGCTGGCTGAGAGGTTTATTTATAGAAGATTAGATCTAAAATAAAAAACTCTTATAAAAAATGATGAGCTCAAATACTAGAAGTGCCGTTCCTGTACAACACTGATTCTCAAGTGGAAACCTTATGTTTCTATTTATGCATAGCCATTATTCTACATAGTCATAATTTTTGTTGCAGTAAAAACCTTTGAGAAAGAGATCAAAGGAGAGTATATTCTCACATGGCATAAACAAATCATTTGATCCTAATAGCTAAATCTAGTTTGGACCAAATACTTACTGTAATGCTTTTGTCTTTTAAAAGATTTAGAGGATTTGTGGATCTCCTAGTCTGCACATTGGAGGCACTGAGTGGTCTCTGTGCATGTAGAGCTGATTTGATGGTCAGGCTGTCTTTCTCTAGTGATTGATTCACTTGGTCAAAGAAGCTTTGGCGCCTGAAAGGAACCAAAGCACTGGTTCCGAGGGAAGAGCTCCTTTGGGAATGCTGGATTGGAGCTTCTGTTGCTCTGGACTCAAAAAGACCTTTCAAATAAATCAGGGCAGGGACATAAGAGGTTATAGGCAGCTTATAAAAAGAACACTTTTTTTTTTTTAAAAAAAAAAGGTTTTCTCATATAAAAAATATTCAAACATGACTTTTATAACATTCTTCTCTGAGGAAGTGGGACATTTTTAGTCTCCATAAAACATGCCCCAGCTTTCAAAAAATAAGTCTGCCATTGCAATCAAGCAAGAGTTTTGCCTAGTAACACAAGATCACCGACTGTACTTACAGCTACCTCGGCTAAGGGATTGCTTACATGGTATTTCGCAGACAGACATAAGCTGCTTCTGCCAATGCTCTGAGACAGGAGAAATTACTTTGGGCACAACACTGTGTTAGCAGAGCTTTTGGGTAACTGAGAACATGAGCAGAGTTTGCTTGCACCTTTCTGCTAAAGACAGCATGGACCTGAGTGGCAGTTGTTGCACGGAATGATGCTGGAACACCAGCTGGGAGGAAATGTGCACTCCTGTTTCATTTTTCATTCTCCCTCTACTGGCAGTGACACAGAGCAAAGCAGTAACAGAGAAAGCTTTAGGCTTTCAGAGTCATCACTTAAATGTCTGTAATTCTCACAAAATAGCTTAAATGAGAACAGCAACAATTGATTAAAATCATGATCCATCCCCTTTTGGATCATAAGGGAACAAAAGTTTACTCAATGACATTATAAAGCAATCAATTTCAGCACAGATAAGAGAAGGAGTGTTTTGCAGAACAGTCCCAGTGAGATCTTTCTGGTATAGGCAGTCATAGTTAATGCTACACATTATTTTTTAAAGTAAGGAAATTGTATAATAAATAATATTTATAGTGAGCATTACAAGGAAGGTTAAGAAAACCCAAAAGCTGCTACTGCAGTAGCTGTAAAAGCCCCAAGCCCCCAATGCCTCTGAAAATATTTTCACCTTGAGAAACTTCAACTTCTCAAGCCATACTACCATTAATACCTACATATAATACTATGTAATGGTGACTATATTCACAGCATGGCATTATGGTGTCTTCTTTTGAAACATCAAGAACTATGGCAACAGATTTTAGACATGATGGCCTGCAGCACTGATACTGTGTGACAAGTGTTATGTTTGGATAGAAAAGCTACAATTTTAATACCTTGCTGGTGTTTAAAATTAACCTCGGTTTCAGCATCTTGTTGTCTGCTGTCTGCTTCTTCCTTGTGGACTACCTCCACTAACCAGCTATCTGTGTTGACAGCAGCATCAACCATAGTGTGAGCAATCTCTCTCTGAGGACTCTAGAAATAACAAGAAATGCAATCGTAATCCAGATCTGATAAGGAAAAGGTTAGTTTCATGAATTTACATTGTAAGATAAGTTGCAACTGAAGTTTAAGAGAATAACAGCTCTGGGGGAGTTCTTTACTAAAGAAACAACTCCTAAGTAGAGTAATTTCTGATCACTTTGAGGGTTTCTCTACATCTTCAAATGACCTAAAACTGGCAGTACTTCTGCCTGGAAGGGTCCAAGCTGGTACAAAAGAGATCAGGCCAGAGGAGCTCTGGTTGAAAGACAGTCACCTTTCTGGCACATGCCAGAAATCAGGATTCTAACCCTCGCAGGCCAATGGAGAAAAGCCTGGCAGTATCTGGTGCACATTAACCTCCACCTTTCTGATCCTCATCCAGTACCCTGCTCACAAGCAGTAAATCAACTACCGAGGATCACAAAAGCCTCTTTTGGTCTTTGACTGCGAGAGATGACGCCTTTAAGAGGGTGGAGAAATATCTTAATAGAATTATGCCAGGGACTGCCTTGATATGGAGCAATCCTTACTGTAATCCATATCTGGTCTAAAGTCTTCTGTCTGACACTTTTTCCTGCCTCTATCTCCTTCACGCAGAGGTAAGATGTAGAGGAACTGGGCTACGCAACACTTTCATATTCTGCATCCATGGAAGAGGTACTAGGAGTCTGCTCCTATGACAACTTCTCTTTCCCCAGTCAAAAGATCAGAAAGACAGCACAGAGCAACGTCTCTCCATTCTTTAGCAGGCATACCTAAGAGCCAGGCCCAAAACCTCCAGTAATTTTTTGGCACCAAGAGCAGAAAACCTGAGGTAACGAAGCAGACATTATACAAATAGCAGACCACGTGTTAACAGAAGAGCCAGGGTGAAGCACTTTTTACCTTCTTAGGTTCTGTAAGCTCATTGTCCTCTTCCAAACAAGACTGAACATATTTTGGAACATCTTCTGTCTTCAATCTCTTATCTTCCTTTTTCTCTTCCTCTCTGGAAACACTTTCTGGAGATGAAATCCTCATTTCAGACAGTTGCTCTTCTATTTTCTTGCTGAGCTCTTCTTTAGTCAGGCTCGATCCTGGGATGAAGGCGTCTTCCTGCTGCATTTTGCATGTGTGTTCCCAGGCTGCAAGGCAGCAATGGGGAAGCAAGGTACACCTACAACTGCACTTAGCACATGGCTGAGTCAAATACAGACCCCTTGACCAGCAGTCCAGGTCTGAGTGACCTTGTCTGTAATGGCCTGAGGCTCTATAACCCGGTGTCACAACATATGGGTAATCCAAGCTTGACTCTACCAACATCTGCCTGGCTGCTAGAGGCATCTGCAGTTCTAGGATGATGCGTTCACTTAAGGGCAGAGGAATCTGCAGAGCTTGGTCAGAAGACACCTCCTTAGTCTGCCCATTCCAGAAATTCACAAGCACTACCCTTCTGTTGTATGCTGTGCATATTAGGAGGGGTGGGGGAAAAAAAAGGAGGCAAAGAATGTATTAGCATGTTAACCTGTGTGATTTATCTCTTAGAAAGCAGGAGATAAAAGTAACAGCTTATGTTTCAGACAGTTATGTAACAACTTCCATGACTTTTTCTTTATAGGTTTAAAATTTGACCTTCTTTTGAACTTCCTATGAAGACACAGCAGATAGCAGAATTCTTGCTTGTCACAGCGAGCCAGGATTTTGCCCTGCAAAAGCTGGACACCAGACTAACAGATAGGCAGGTGAATACTCATAAGGGCCAGGAACATTTTTTTCCTTGCGCTGGGAGGATGTTTCCCCCCGCCCCCCCCCCCCCCCCCCCCCAACTTTTTAGGAAGTTTCCACTCACAGAACAAAGCAAAGGCTAATTTTGTGAGGTGCATTAATTCTTAATTCTAGCACTTTAAAAACACAGGCTTAGTGCCAACAACAAAAAAAGATCATGAAGAGAGCCCAGGCAGCAAGTGGTGAATCCTCCACGACTGAGACTGTCCTCTTTTCTCTACAGTGACCAGCAACTGTGGCAAGTCTAGGACTATTAAGAATACCAATACCCGTACCTAAATGTGCCTCCTTGTTCTCCATAACCTTTAGCACAGTGCCTGGGCCAAAACGTTCAGCTCTAGCCTCCCATGGTGCCAAGACCCTGTCTCCCGGAGCAAGAGGCTGTTGCCTGGCATCGTCATAGTGGAGAATGTCGTAGAGAGGCGTTTCCTGCAAGCAGAGCTGTACCTTGCCTTTCAGACTGCGGCTTTTGTCAAACTCAATTAAAAAGCGTTCCCTGGAGGCCTACAAAAGTAAAACATGCGGTTTGCAAGACAGACATCTGGGTCCAATTAACAGCCAAACATAAACGCTAAGAAGGAAGTGGCAGAAATCCCAGGAAGCAGAACGTGATCTGGGAATGCAGCTTTCCTCTTCTACCAGGTTTCTCACTGTGTCCATATTGGATTTTAAAAGTAATTGAAAAGCGGGGCTTACGGGGCTGACAGCCTTTCCCTTCCTTTCATTATGGACTTAGATTTTAGTATGAACACAATTAGTACCCTAAGGCAGAACTTTACCAGGAAAACCTCCCATCAGAAAAAGAGTAGCCCAAAAAAATTGCTATGTATGATGCAGTTTGTTACATAGTAATCAAAATGATAACAAACTAGTAAAATGTGGTAACTGTCATGAGTTTAAATGTTTTATTTTAAGCCTTCAGCAATGGATGTGGGGGAAGCTCTATTGCTTAACAACATGGCTTCGTGGTAGATTTGGCAGTCCTGGGTTAATGGTTGAACTTGATAACATCAAAGGTCTTTTCCAACCTAAATTATTCTATGATTCTACTGAAATCTCAGCCTTCTCTTCAGCTCTATGAGTGCACTTACACAAACAATGCCGTCAGCTAATGTCACTTATGCTTTTAGCTGTCCTGATCTGTTCCATCCCGCACTGGAGCTTACAGCCGTCCTCACCTATACTGGCATCACTATTTATTTAACTAACTTGCAAACTGCAAAATGAACTGGATTTTTAAAGAAAGCCTGCAGGGGGTGGATTTTCTGTCTGGCATTCAAAATCATCTCACAAATCCCAGGCGCATAGAGGGAAGAGGACAAGGAAAGCTCTCAGTTTGGTAAGGAGGAGGTGGTCCCTGGAGGCAGACGTTTTGGATTACTATTATGCTTTTTAGCTAATTAACTTTGCCGCTAGACTGCGCAGAAGTAGACAATAGGGATAAGGGACTTGTTTTGTTTGATTGTCTCTGAATGACAGCCTACTATACTACTATAACTACTAAAATGGATCGCGCTCCAGGCTGCTTTTGCTCACAGTAAACAGCCAGTCATCCTCAGGCTGGGATGAAATGGGATGTGGGGAGACAACAGCGGTTATGAAGTGCACTGTCTCACAGGAGAGCCACCCCACAGCAAGGGCATGGGACTGACGAGGCATGGGAAGAACAGGGAAAAGACACACAGATCCTCTTACAGCACAGTTCCCAATAAACAGCTACTGTTACCTCTTGGGCAATGTGGCCCAGGTAGTAATGGCCATCAGCTTCTCTCCTTGCCAACACACGAGCCCCCCTCACGAGACTAGAAGCCTCTGGGGATGAATCAATGAAATTCCTTTTTGCTAAGGATATCAAGGGCATACAAAGGGAATCTGGGTTCCACGCACAAACAGGAAAGCTGTGGAAAACAAAAATACAAGAACTAATGAAGACCTTGGCAACAGAACTTCTGCAACTTGCTGCAACAGAAACAAACTAAATCCACATGTGACACCCGCCCCACCACACAATAACTGCCTTTGTTTCCTAGCTTTTTTCTTCTCTGCATTTCCAGTGACTCACCTATAGATTTTGAACTTACTCTGTTACTGGACATCTTGGCAGCAGAGAGCCACAGGGATCTTTATTAGCTGTGTGACAACACTGGGCATATAAGTTAGACCTGGAGCTTCCCTGGAGGGAGAAAGGTGGAGATGGAAGCAGAAGATAAGCATGATTTTTGAACAATTAAATCCTTAAACAGGAATATTATTTATAAAATTTAAATTTACTTTCCAGTATATTACATCTCTCTTTGTTTTAAATCTTCCATCATATCTTGCGATAATATGCTGTTTATCTGTAAGCTCATCACAAATGGTTTTAAGAAATCAAGCTTGGAAAGAAATATTAAAAAAACAAAATACAAGAACTATATGATAAAAAAAACCCCTTGTGCTTCCGCTGCTTTCTATTCAGCTGCTAGATATGTAGCAGGTATAGCAATGTTTCTTCAGTTGTGGTGGGATATGTTATTCAAAAGACAATGGGTCATTTCAAGTATACATAAAGCTATAGTAGATATCCATTTTAGTCCATCTCTGATCCTATCATCATTTTATTCTACCGTGTAGGAGGCACTAGGTGTGTGATTCTTCAGAACAGTTTTACTTTCTTACTAATTCTTATGACTTTTATAGTAAAGAGCTTTGAACCTGGAAAATACACCAGTTTCTCAGGACAAGGCACAGCTTGGAGAATGGAGAAGCAGAATGGAAACAGGGTAGGGGTTCTGGAGCTGCCTCTCGCATCCCCAGGTGCAGGTGCTCAGTGATGATGCAGGCATATCAACCCTGCTGGCTTCCTCCCAGTCTGTCTCCCTGTGACTCTCAAACAGTAGTGGTCATCTGTGTATTCCTTCTTGTACCCTGCTTCTTACGCAGCTTTCCAAAATCCCCAGGCAAGCAAGAGCTGTAAGGTCAACGAAATGATCTGAAATCAAGGAAGAATGAAGGTGGGGACTGAGTCTAGGAAGACAAAATTGCCTCTGCAGGTCAAAGCCAGCAGTGGAGCCATCTGGCCTGAGTAGGATGGAAAATGTGAAATATCTGAGAAAATGCCATGGGGAACAATATGCCAGGGACTACAAGGGAGAAAGACAAAATGCAAGGGAGTTGGGAGGTGGAGTCGACAACAAAACTATGAACCTTATATTAAAGTGTTAAGCTTTTATGGAAAAAGATAAACTCATGTTGCATTAATCATGTGTTAAGTAAAAACAGTGGTTGAATGGTTTGCTGCTATTCTCTGTGAACTGTTGCTGAAAATGCATTAGGGCTGTTACGAGACTCAGAAGAGCAGGAAACTTAAAATCCCTTAAGTACAAGGGCATCCGCAGGGTAGACAAGCAAAAGCTCTACTGTTTCAGCTGACGATGTCATATGTTTGGGATGTTAACAGATTCAGAAGATTTTGTTATTTATTTAAAATACAGAATTTGACCACCCTCACCTAAGAGTAAACCAACACTGAAGTCTGTGAATCGGGATATGTTGTAAGCAAAGCTGTACAGTCACCTAGCTAAGAAATGTAAAATCAAAGCAAGGCATTTGTTTTTTCCTTCGGGATCTTCACTTTTACCTGTCAGAAACACTTCTTTTCAAGTGCTGGTCTGTGAAGTTCAATAAAATCGCTTTACAGGGCAAGCTTTTCCCTGCAAAAGTAAATGGAGCTAGACCAAGACATACCCAAATTTGACTCCAAGTGTTGGCAATGATGC
Source organism: Falco peregrinus (assembly GCF_023634155.1). Classification (NCBI taxonomy): domain Eukaryota; kingdom Metazoa; phylum Chordata; class Aves; order Falconiformes; family Falconidae; genus Falco; species Falco peregrinus. The sequence goes on from NC_073726.1 coordinate 65,113,285, forward strand.
CTTTTGCTCAGGGGCTATGTGAAGTGCTGTCTTTCTTCACAAGCAGAGATTTAAGGTACAAGTAACATACAATTAAAGGGTGTTTTCCCTTTTTCCAGCTCAGGATGTCAGGTACAGCCTGTCACAGAGATGCCAAACCTATTTTAAATCTTCATCCACAGACTGCTTTGTTCACTAGCTGCCAGGCTAAACAAGGTTACTCTTCCAGAGGGTCACCGAAACTCTTCCCCATTTCTGCTTTTGAAGTGTCATCCCATAAAGATTCAGGAGGAACTGATGAGTGTGCACTAATTTTATATTAGCGGCATACCTTTCCAGGAGCAGTAGGGAGGAGCCTGATTGCTTGAAAGGACCCCCCCGATTGCTTGGCTGCTTTCTCCGTTATGTTTTGCATGTTTCTTTCATGAGCACCTGAATCTCTCAGAAGACACGCAACATGTACTGGATATGACTCGTTCTCCACAAGAAGTTGGCAGGTTTCCTCTGACTCTTGCTCTGGGAGTCAGTGATCAGACGCACCGACTGGCAGGCTGGGTCTTCAAACGCCACAGCCCAGCCGCTCCAGCTTTCGTGCCATTCCCAAGCCACAGGGACCGGACCCGGCTGCTGCTGCAGCGACGCTCCCGGGGCGAACGCCTGCCTGGGCAGCTGCAGCGCTCCGCCACCTGCGGCGGGGAGGAGGAAGAAGAAAAGCCCACTCACACGTGCAGGTCCTTGCTAACCTGGGAAGTTTGTGGAGAGGGTGGGACAGGCGTGAAATTCTTTATTGGGCATTTGTGTGTCCGCCGCTGCACTGCCTGTGCGGTGGCCGGCCCGCAGCGGGGCCTCGCCTGGGCCCCCCGGCTGGCGCCCTCCCGCCCCCCGCCCGCCTCGCCTAGCCAGGGACGCCACAACGTTGCAGCAGGACGAGGCTCCGCACCAGCTGCTCCTCCAGGAACGTCCCCGCCGCGGGGGAGAGGCTTCGGGCCCGCGGCGCGGCGCCGCCACGGCGGGAGGGACGCAGCCCGGACGGCTCCGGCCGCACCGCGCGCGTGCCCCGTTGCCAGGCAATCAGGTGGGCTGGACCACGTGGGCCGCCGAAGGGAGAACAGAGGGGCAGCTTATTTCTTTACCCCCTTCCCTAAACACGAGCAGCCGGCGTCGCCTTCGTCCCCGTTCCCAAGCGAGCGGCTTGGCTCGGGAGGCGGCCCGCTCCCTCCTGTGCGCCCTCCGCGGGTGACGCCAACTTTTGAGGCTCACGAGGACCTCCCCGCCGGGGCATTGGTGCGGTCCCGCCGCTCCCAAGTGCCGGGGGAGGCGGGGGGCAGGGCTGCCCTCGCAGCCACAGAGGGGCGCTCCCTCCTGCGGCCCCTTCGCCCCTCCGCAGCCCGGAGTTGGTAGGCGCCGGGGCGGGCCAATCGCCGCGGCTGTTGTTGGGAGGCGGCAGGGGTGACATTGCGGGAGCGGGGGGGGCGGCAGGGCGGCCGTCATGCTGGCGTCGCTGGGGCGGTCGGCGGGGCGGCTGCTGCGGACCGGGAGCGGCGCGACCGGGCTGCGGCAGTGAGTGGGGCGGGCGAGGGGCAGGGGCGGGCGAGGGGCGGGCCGGGAGTGACACGGCGGCGGCGCGTTCGTTGCAGCGCGGGCGGCGAGGTGCACATCCAGCCGCGGTACCGGCAGTTCCCGGAGCTGACGCGGGCGCAGGTGATCCGGGGCGAGGTCCTCAGCGGCTTCATGTGGTTCTGGATCCTCTGGCACTTCTGGCACAGCTCGGACATGGTGCTGGTGAGGCCGGCAGGCGGCGGGCGGGGGGGCAGGGCCGGGGCCGCGGCCGGGCTGTGACCGTGCCTCTCTCCCAGGGCCACTTCCCCTACCCCGACCCTTCGGCCTGGACGGACGAGGAGCTGGGGATCCCTCCGGACGACGCGGAATAGGCGCCTGCGGGTGCGGGCGCTGCCGGCGGCACAGCGGAACGGCTCTGCCGCCCCTCCCGGCGCAGGCCCCGGCCCCCGGGAGCGCGGCCAGGCCGGGCTTTGCGTTACACGGCAATAAACACAGTCACCAGTCCGCACGCGGTCCGGGTCGTGTTTTAACTTGGCTCCGAAGGGCCCGGCTGGGATGCAGGGCCGGGGCATCGTGCCTGGCCCTGCTCGCTGGCCGCCCTCACGCCGTACTGCCAGAAGTGCCCGTCTTCCAGCAATTACTTCTGCACTTCCGAAGGTAAATGGCCCAGTTCTCTGCTGTACAGAACGCAGGTGTTTGTGCTGCTTATTGCCTTCACCTGCTCTTGGGTAGCTGAGTGCTGGAGTCCAGGTAGTCTAGTTTTGGGAGTATGAGCCTGCAGTGTAACTACTTTTTGGTGAGTTGTAGCTTAACTGCTGCCAGTTCAAAACTACTTTCTTTGCTGTGCTCTAGACCCAGCATTAGCTAACCGTGAGGACACATTCCCTCTGTGTCCGAGAGACCTGTGCTGTTGTCCCCTTAAAGAACTGAGGCTTTTGCTGGTTTCTGTTTCATTACCCTGTCTCTTAAGCTGCTGTGTTCACATTATGGCTCTAAAACCAACAGCTTCAACCACTGCTGAGGGCAGCATGGGCACTGTGTCAGGGAGGTCCTGTCCCTGCTCTTAGCAGTGGTGGGGGAAAAAGAATAGGTTGAAAACGTTCTCAGGATTCTGTTCTGCTACTTGCAGGCCCCTGGAACCAAAGCTTTAGCTCCTCAGTCCTAATTTCAATAAACATTAACTGTAAACAAACTCTTAAGTTGTATCTTGAGTGCTGTAGGATTTCTGGAGAATGAACATTACTGCTTTAGAGGTGGGGTACTTGAATCCACATAAGCTTCTGTAATGTTTTCGCAATACGTAAGGTGCTGCCCCTAAGAAATAAGGTGATCTGCCCATGTTCAGTTATTTAAAGCTTACCTACTGTGGATTCATGGAAGAATCCTGTCAAAGCTCTGCCAAATAACCATTAAAATGGTGGGGGGAAATAAAACTTGTCCATGTTAGAAACACAGAGAAGCTAACTTACAAGATGTTTCACTGAGATCTTGTCACCAGAAACCAGCCCATGTAACAGCTGTCATAGAAGGAGGGGAAGTTACCCTGAAGAGAACTCAAGACCAGCTTTTCCCAGGGGGAATTGCCCTTGGGTATTACCAAAGCTCAGAATAATCCTTGTGAATCAAAACCCTCTGCAAAGGTAAAAGTGCCTCAGTGCTATGCGCAGCAGTTCAGGAGGTAGCAGTCCAGCGTAAGGAAGATCAGTTACTCTAGGCATTCCAGGGTTGGTTGGTTTTGGGGCTCTCCCCCCTGCCCCCTTTTTTCCTTCACAGAGTTGTATTCTAAAGCAACAACAAAGTACATTTTTTCACACCCCTGAACCACCTCTGGAACTTCATGGAGAGGAGTTGTGAATTAAGTGATAAACAATATCCTTCAGACCTTTCCATGCAGTCAATCTTTATTATAGCAGTATTCTCGTATTCACATCAAGTACATAGAACTTTTTGCCTTTTTTATAATACAGAGTTCTTTAAATAACTTTACACAGAAATAGTTTTCTTCAATCTGAATTCAGCTATCAAATTTTAATATGTTTTAAGTCTCCATGCTCTCTAACCAAACTGGACAATATTTCCCATTGTACAAATTTACATGAGAAAAACTCCAAAGTACAAATGAAGGGAGAACAAAAGTAAAGAGGGAAGGAACAAACAAGAAAAGTTGTATTGGCAATTACAAGGGAAACTTGAGAAGGAAAGAAGGGGAGTTGCCATGACCTATGTAACAGGAAACTGAAAATAAACATTTTGTTACAAACTGAAAAAATAAATACAAGTTTCAAAACAATTACTCCATTGCAGATTTTAAAAAGCAGCTATGGAAACTTACTAACCCAATTGGTTGTTTTTTTTTTTAATTAAGCAGACTGAACCTTCTACTTTGCAGTCATAAGCCCCTTGCAAACCTCTGGTGGTCAAAAAAAATACACAGCTGAAAAGGAATGTGTTAGCACAGAGTTTAAATTGGTGGGACATACATTTCATTGCACTAAGGAACAAACAAAAGAAATCAAATCTGTATATAAATTTCCCTTTCTTCTCCTTACTAGATACTTTGCTTCTCATAAACAAGCCTCTGTACTATGAGGTAATGCCATTGTCTTGACTATATATAAAAATAATAAAGTTTAAAGGATATAGATGTGTGTATCTATAAACTTTAAACAAGCCAGTCCTCTCTCACTCCCCCACAGGGTCCAAGTACTGAGCGCTACACCTTCCATCGCTTTTCAATGAAACGTGTGCCTTGTGCCTCTTGTGGAAACCCCCCCAAGAAACCAGTGCACCTTTCCTAATCTAGGAAAAGCAGCCTGTGCTCAAGTAAGACAGACAGTGCAAGTCATGCACAACAGATTACAAACACATAGACCTGCTCCTTCAAAACAAGGCAGTCGCAGAAGGCAACAGTGGCCAGCCTGCATGTATGTTTTGACAAAGGGGAAAAGGGATCCAATCAGACAGCTGATGACTGATTACTTTTGCAATTGCTGAAGAAAAAAGTCACCTGCCCAGCCCTGGGGACCATCACCACACCTGAAATGAAGTTAGAACTGCAGGTCAAAGGGCCAGAAGGGACACTGCACTTGCAGCCGGTCCCAAACAGACCCTGCTCTAGTGGCACAGGTCAGCACTGGATCCCAAAGGGTTTTCAAGGGTGGCAAGAAGTAGCGGGCAGGACTTTCCCCAGTCCCAACAAATGAGATCAGAAGAAAAGCAACATTAATTGGGGTTGCCAACACATGCAAATTGGCCACTGTCAGGTTTCTGTCAGTCGAGGAGAAGTGGGGGGGAGGGCGGGGCAAGAAGGGGAGGCAGGTAGGACACAAGGCTCATGAAGGAATGATGTGCATTTTTTTTTTTGTTGGTTTTTTTTTTCCCCTAAAGGTTCACAGCTTTGAATAAAAAAGCACATTTATTGCACTTACATTTGATTTTAGACAGAGTTAATTTAAATTATGCCCTCAGAACCCCCACTGATCCCAAATAACCCAACACCCAAGTTTGGTCCATTTTGCCCCCTAGACCCAACATCCATGCCCAGATGGTGCGATTCATTTCTTCTCCTAACATTCCACTGAACTCCCAAACACACAGACAGACTTTCTTTTCAACTAGGGTGAATACAGAAATGCAACACAGAATGACATTTATCAAAACAAAACCCAACCATTTTCCCAACCTGAACAAAAAAGAAAACAGTTATTTTTTTGTGGTTTACTTGCTCAAAGGTAAATGTCACACAAGGCTTATCCTAAAGTAGAGCTGCTGCAAAGGTGACAAACTAGACAAAACGACCTGACAGGCCACTGTTGGCTCTTAAGGAGCTGGATGAGCTGAACACGCTGCTGCTGTGATGCTATGAAGCAAATACCTAGGTAGTTTAGAAGTTTCTAAACCCTCCCATCAGCTCCCTTCTCTTAGGGAAACAGTTTCCTTGTGATTTAATAAAAAAAAAAAAAAAAAAGGACAAAATACGATCTTCTCACATGTACTTTTAGTGCAGAATTTGGGGTAGGTAGAAGGATTCCAGATAGTTCCTGGAACATTCGTAAAACGTTTTTACACTTTACTTTCTAAAAGGAACAAAACCAACTTAAAATTGGTCTGATTTTTCATATGAATTGTGCCTTTAGACATAACTTTATGATTTACAATTATGTCCAAAGTCTTGCCCCAAAGAAGAAAAGGAAAAGATCTGAAAAAGCACTAATACCAAAACCCATTATTTTGTCCTTTATGGACAAGTAGATTAAATATGACACTGGTACATAGGTACTGCCAGAAGTCTGCGTAACCGGTTTGAAATCTGAACAAATTCAAACAGACTGGTTGTCCCTCAGCTGACAAGACACCTACCATCTCCCACAGCTGATGTGCAATACAGTATGCAATCACTGAATTACAACTGCAAGAGGCCCGAGGAAGAACTGAGGAAACCTGCTGATATTCCAGAAAACAAAATCAATTGTGGTTTCTGGGCCAGGGAATTAATTGTATGGTCTGGTATATATGGACTTTCATTACATGAGTACTCGCCATCAGTTTCTCCTCATCTAGCTGTTGTTTTTCATCTACCATCTCATTCCAAGATGCTGTGACAGTGTAACTTTGGGCCTCTTCGGAGCTTTCCATTACCTTTCTTTAACAAGATCTTTGTGTCTCGCAAGGGGGAGGAGAGATTATTTGTTTTTAAAGTAAATTAACCTCATTTAACTTTTGATAGAGCAGATTTCAAGCAGCAGGTTTACTGTAACTTAATTAGGTATCCTTCAATTCCTAGCTTTGAAATGGTTAACAGGTATTTTGGGAAATGCTCTCTGCCCTCCTTGCTCCTTTACAGAAGTTTATCAGCTCCAAAACTACCTATCTACAGTAATAGCTATATACAAAACTACTGCATCAGAAGTAAACCAAAGCCACTGTTCTAGTTACAAAGCACCTGGTTTACATTCTGTTGTACTTCTTAAGGTTGTAAAGGCACATGATCATTTGGCAAACTGCAAAAATTGTTTTGGGGGATCCCTATGTAAACCATTTAACAGTGTCTTGGTAGCTCGCTTTTCTAAAGAAAAGAGATAATGCTAGTTTTCATCATAATTTGTTCTCAGTATACTCTAATTCTGCATTTTTTAAAGTTTCCTCCTTCCAGAGTTTCGTAGTTATATGCTGCTGTCATGGTGCTGACTTAGTAACTTCTGTGTTAGCATCCATGAAACTTAAAATGCTAAGAAACAGTCCTAACAGCTTTACTCTGCTCTGCTCTTCCGGTAATTTTATTGACTAGGTAAGACATAAATGAAGCAATGGAGAAAGATACTTAAAATGCATGCCAAAACAAAAATGAAGTGCAAATGCATATTAACAAGGCTACAGTAAACAGAAAATTTGTTTCATAAACTTCTATGTAAAATGCGTAACAGAAAAACCAGAAAATCCAGCACCTTCAAAGTGATGCCATTAACAGTCCACTCATGCACCTGCTTTTTAACTGAACTTGACTGTACCTAGAAGCTTTGCCTGTCAAATTGTGCTACCGGTGATACTTTTTTCAACAGACAGAAGACACGTTGTCTACAGTACTATGAATAGTTTGTGCTACACATGCTGCACTCACAGTCAAGAAGGGAGTGAAATCTATAGGCTGCAAAACTGTGAAATGTCTACATGCTTCTTCCCTAAATTTAGCCCCTCCAGCCATCAAAACTTCCACTTGAACTTGTTCGCGAGGTTTCTGAGGATCTGGCTTCCCCAAATGTTCTGTAAAATGCTGGATACATTTGCATGACCAGGCAAACACAGAAGCAAACCTATCTACGCATGATCTTCGATGTCTTTTTTTTCTCCTGATTTGGGCATTTGTGGACAGATGTGGTATTTATCAACAGCCACCATTTCACTGATTTTATGTCACAAAAGCCAAATTCTGCCTCTAATGAGCACATACTAATCTAAGCGATGTTGAGTGGCTATGATAAGATGGCTGTATTTGGCCTCAATCAGTGTGCATCATCAGCTACTAGACCACTCAAGTGCAAGAAAAAATGATTTTAGGTAAGCATAAAAAGCAGAAGTGGATTCATTTAATGACCTGCATGAGTTTCACAAAAAAGAAGTGACTGGGTAATTGTATCTGGGGCCATGTAGGACTTAATTCATGCATAAATTACTTTCAAAATAACCAGGCCTCTATACTCGTAGTATTTGGTTTAAGCTCCACTACAACGTTCCAGTTCCAGCAAATACGCTGCAGGAAACAATCACATACTGACAGGGAAGATGCAACAAGGGGAACAGGGCTCTAACTGGATGGAAAATGAAAGGCAGAGGGGAAGGTGTACATGTGGTTCATACAGACATGAATAGCTGAGATTGGATACTGGTATTTTTGCAAGTAATTATTAGATACTAGACACTGTAGAGCCAAAAGCAGTATGGCTGTCTAGGTGTTTGCCCCAACATGCACACACAAAAATACATACTAATATTTCCATAGTATGGTATGTGCTTGTGGTTGGGACACCACAGAAACGCTTTAGAAATCTGGTGTTATGGACATGAACTGGTCATTTCAGTTTACCTCCTTCATCGCACTGCTACACAGGGCACTCAGTTCTTGCCTACTCTTATCTCCCCATTCACTAAACAGCTACAGGGAACCTTTAGGACTGGTTCTGATGGCATGCAAGACATCCAGAAAAACTCCTGAAGGAAAAGATTTAAAAAAAAATTAAAAAAATAATCCTAATTATTTACAAAGCAAATTTCTTCCAAGTTTTGCCATGAGTATTACGTGGGACCTCTTACGGACAAACACACATTACTACAGCTAGCTGGAGGGAAACAAACGTACATGAAAACCAGTAGAAATGCATCCTGAAAGGACTTCTCTAAACAGCAGCCAAACAACTTGCACATTCCTCAGGGAAAAAAAAAAACCCCACAAAACAGAAAAACAAAACTACAAACAAACCAACCCCAATACAAAAAAAAAAACCCAACCCCAAAAAACAACAACCCAGAGATCATGTGTTACTTATAAAGTGCTTTGCATGGACAAGGATAGCAATTTTCCTTGTGCTTTTCCTATGGGCTCAAGAAGCATATTGTAGACTAATGGGTAATGAATCTTCACAAAAATAAGTTCATTTTAAGCAAAGACAGAATGAAATTCCAATCAGTTATATTTTAGCAGATAACCTTCTGCCAGCATAACCCTGTGGAAGGAAACCAGGGCTTTTAACAAGCTCTGTGAAACAAATGAACCACCTGTACATACTTGCTCCAGTAACAGTTTCTTTTGAGAGAACACTAATTTCCAGTATGCCCAATACGTACAAATGAGGCCACACCTCATACAGGGGCTGGAGCAATGCGTGGGGTGAAAGGAGAACGAGCAGTGACTACTTCACCCTCTGGGAGCCTGTATCTGTAAATGCTCTCACCTGCCTGCTGACCCCAGTGGCCCCAGGCTCCTTCCACCTCTTGGGTACTGTGGTATTGGCCACAGATGGTCACCAGGGAGCACTGGATTTCACTGGTCTGCACACCACCGCTCGCTCATCAGCTTCTCCACACTGGAAAGTGGCTATTGCTACTATTTAAATTCCTGCCAATGTCAATAAGGAAAAAAACCTTACAGCATCTGAAGACCCACAGCAGACAAGAAAAAAATAATTGTGCTTTCTTTTTTTGTTTTGTTTTTAAACGCATCCTGTACACAAAATCAATTCTATTCATGTACCAACATGAATCACTTCATTTTTGTAGTGACTATTAAGTCATTCGCTATTGCTGTCTTGCTAATGTTTGTGGAATTAATATGGAATACACAGTATTTCAGTTATAATTCCCACTTCAGATTAGTCCGGTCCCTATAACCCCAGTAAATATTTACTGACAAACAAAACAGACTACCAGCAACACCGCAGAACTCCAGGGTTTTAAAAGCACGTTCCACTACCAATGTGCATTTCTCCCTTCACCTGGGAACAACCTTCCACAGACAGGAACAGTCCGATTCTCCTAGGGAGGGAAGGACAGTATCCTCACCCAATACATCCATGTTTAGCACAGACACCACATTCACACACATTTAACTCCTTCATTTATTTGCTAAGATTTTTTGTAACACCCCCCCCACCTGCCCCCAGCAAGAACCTCCCTGCTAGAGGGGGGCAATTTCTCCTGCCTCACCTGGAGTGGTACAGGGCAGACAGGAATCAAATTCTGAAAACTTCTGAGCTTGAATCTCTTTCTAATGTGGTCTGACTTGCCTCTGTACAAATAATTTACACGTAATACCACATACCAGAGAACTCTGCAAACAGATCACATCACAAGATACTCTACTAGAGGTAAACGATGTGCAGAACTTTGAGTTGTTTTTTCCCTGACTGGGTAACTTGTCAAAAAGCTACCAACCATTTGAAAACCAGGATTGGAGGACAGGAAAACAAAGCATTCTAATGGAGATACCGCCACCTTCATCCTAGTTTGCAAAGTGTACAAAAGAGAAAGACAAATGGAAGGGAAGAGATGACAGGGACGAAAGCAATGAGAGGAGAAGTAGTCAGCGTGGATCCAGCAAGTACCGTTTTGTTTTGATCTAACAACTTGCCATTAGGACAAGATGCTCCACATTTACACACACACTTATCAGAGGACGTTTAATTAGCAGGATAAAAATCCTTTAAAAAAACCTCTTGAAAGTACCAAAACATAATTTTCGGAATGTCTAATTCTAGGGGGTTTTGTATTTGTATTCAATTCAACCTGAGAACTTTTTTCCCCATTTATGAAAACATTACATATTGGTAAGGTACCTGGCATTAACCTGCACCCTCATTTAAAATAAAACTTTTAAAGTAGGTACATACACCATTCAAAGTCTGTATCAGCGATTCTTCTACAGACTTCAGATGCTGTGGTAGCATCTTTGATAAATACATTGTATCGTATGATACAAAAGAAAAAAATAAAAGAGGACAATCTTGCTACTTTTGTTTTTTTTCAACTTCAGTTTGTTGCTGGACCAACAAAAGAGGGATCTACCTAATCCTTCTAAAGATGTTTTATATGCACACACCAAGAAAATACTGGAAAAGGAAAAAGGTTAAGGTTGGTGGTGGTTTGTTTTTTGAAGTAGTAATAAAGAAAATCTGAAAAAAGGTGCAGCAGCATCCCCTTTTCCTTCAGATTAACCTCTTTGCCTTTAGAGTAACATCTTCTACAGCTCCCATGACCCCACACTTTTAATTTTACTGGCATAAACCCCAATAATATAGACAGATTTAGGTGTTTGACATTGTAATACAGTGAAAAGGGGATACTGCATTGTCCATAAATCAGTGAGTACACCAGGAAAAAAAAAAGATCAGAACGGAGCATGATTCTTTTATATTAGCACTCATCAGATTTTCAGCCTCTGATGGTACGTTGTTAGAGGGAGAAAGCCGACCGGCAGACCATCCAAAGCAAGTCTCTTAAGTTGCAGCAGCAGTTCCATCCCCTTATGCCCGAGCACCACAGTCAAACCACGAGGGCCCTCTCCTCTCTCCTGGGAATGATGCCAACGGCACAGGCAGCCACTGCGGGTCTCCGAATGCACGTGGTAGTTTGTGTTGAAGGAGAAACACTGGCAGCAGAGGATTCTGGTTCCCAAAAAGGTACTTTTTCCCATTGTGTTGGACTGGCAGTTCCATTCTGCTCCACTTTTAAGCTTATGGGTATCTTTTTCTAAATTACTTTAGGTTTTGCAGAGCAGAATAGAGTTTTGATGTTAAGAAACTGTAGGAACACAAGACTTAAATAACAGAGTGGGTGCTGCCATGGTGCTGTGGCTACTTGAACGCTGCAAATTCTCCTGTAGAGGGAGGACAAGAGCTTGGTTTAAAAAGGTAATTTCAGTCACTAAATGGTCAGAGATTTTCTCCAGACTAGCTGAACATTAGGTTGAATGTAAAAGATGTTAAAAAATGCAAACTGTTAAAATTAAAGCATAAAAGAATACATAGTGAGAGATCACTGAATACAGACCCAGCATATTTTTTTACTGAAAAAGAATTTCTTGCAAGCAAGCTGTACCCATTCTTCCCAAGACAAAGGTCTGAAAAGTTCAAGCAAAGTCTAATTCATCATGCATTTGAAAATAAAATGTATCAGTTTAATTTCACTTTAAACTCCTTATTGCACATATATCCTCCTGAAAAGCAACAAGTGTAATAAATGCGTCAGACTGCAACCTGATTTCTATTCTGGTGTAAAAGTGGTTTAATAACAAAGAACTATTTGACACACCCGTTAACCGTTGAAGACTATATACAGTAAAGTGCCTGAATATTAAATCAGTACTAAAAAAACCTGCCAGGATCTGGTTTAGAGACCAACATAACAACCTACTGTGGAAAAATAAGAATGGTGAGATTGTCTATTCACTCCCAGAGCAGAAATCAGGCCTTGCTAATAGGGAGCACAACAAATAAAGCAACCCCATGCTTCCTTCACAATTATGAAATAACCAATAATTCTATGCATTGCTTTCACATGCAACGATCTCCTGAAATTCTACATAGCTTATTTAGTGTCAGCATGCCATGAGATAGACTGGTAGTCCCATTTCAGAGATGATGAAACTATGGTATAGAGTAAAACAGCTGTCCAAAGTCTTACGAAGTTTGCCAGAACACCAAATAGAAGCTGAATCTAAGATATTCATTCTTTTAACCTTATACTTCAGCCAAAAAATATCCCTGCCATCCACAAAGAAATTGTATTCTATAGGATTTTTAGGGAGGGGTGTCCAACTATCCTTGACCAAAACGACTCAGGAGAAAGAGGAAAAAAAGAAACGTACATATAACTTCCCTGTGTTGGGTTTCACATGAATTTTGGGTTAGTTTATGCCCTCAGAGCTCTCCTAATAATGAAGGACTGATAAGCAGGCATAAGAGACCCTTTGTTCTGTTCAACAGAGGTGTGCTGAATGCCATTACATCCAAACAACTGCTCTGCTATCTTGGTGTCCTTCCATCCTTTCAAGAGTGAGTGTTTTGTTGGCTTTTGTTTTTCTTAAGATTCCTATTCCAAATATTGGAAACAAATGAGAAACAACCCTGCAAACAGAATTTTAGGCCGACAGCATTAATTCCATGGAATGTCTTGCTCTATGAAGAGAACCAAGAAGAATGATCAACAGTCTGCATGAAGAGGGGGAAGAAAAGGCATCTACAGGACCTGCCTGGTAGGAACAGCTGATACGGCTGATCTAAGGGCACTTGAAAGGAGGGAGAGAGCAGAGGTCTCTATGCATCATAGGAAATGAGAAGGAAGTACACCCAAGGTCTAAAAGTAAGGGCGGCTGGCACAGGGGGCTGTGACATTCCTCAAGCTCTGTGTGTCTTGATAGACTGTGGTGGTAGGTTTAAGTTGTAACAACAAAAGAATAAAAAATTCATGATGGATCTAATTGTCTGGTTTACTAGTTCTACCAACAGATAAAAGCCTTGCTCCAAAATACTTTATAATTTTTCTTGCTTCTCTCTGACTTTCACTGATCTCCCAACTCTCTTCACAGCATCTTCTAGAAACATGCCTTTTTAAAAAAATATTTTTCTTTTAAGAGAAAGACAAAAAAAGTAAGCAAGTATTGCCTGTGAGGCTAATTTTTAAGAATGACATTCATGCTTAGCTACACTTTCAAAACATGCTCTGCTTAATTTATTTTTCAGTCTGCCTTCCTAAACTGCTGATTAAAGATCAATTTATAAACAAGACATGGTTCTTTCATTACTCATCTTGTCCTTCTGCCCATTTCTGGTAATAATTCAGCTTTTAATAGTTGTACAGGGATTTCAGAAGATAAAAGATGAACCATTAATTGGGAAAAGGCAATGGAAAAACAGGATCAGAAGTCAAGAAGCATTTCAGATAGAATGGTAGCTGTAAAAAGGTGATTTTCAGACTTTTCTGCCATTTAAATAAAACCTTAGCAAAGACATTTTCTTTGACAAGCTAATGCTAAATCTTCCCTTTCAAAATTCAGGTGCTAATCCGATCTCAAATCAACAGGCGACCCAAATAGGCAACATGTTCACCCAATAATGAGATTACGTCAGTTGAGCATGCATGAAATGCAGTCACCAGTAACAGCTTTCCCTAGATGAGGAACGCAGGTGGCTATCCCTATCCACATACAGGCATCTCCCATCCTGCTACGTGTCAACAGGACTTCCTGAGCAGCAGCTAAAATGCTTTAGGTCACCCCTTTCTATTCTGAAGATGCAAAATACCTGTACCTAGTTCTTTCATCTTCTGAAAGAAACCTCACCTACAGGAGAGGAAGAGAGAACACAGGCAACCTCTTCACGAGACTTAGATGTATACAGATCAATGAAGTAACCTGAACTGTGAATTCACCGTTTGCTAGCAGGACAGGAAGGTCTTGCCTGAGAGCAATAAATGCACAAAACGAAGACTGTTTCAGGCACATCACCCACGATGCTCTGCCCTGCAGGAAGAGGATCATATCGATTCTGCCCTGCTAAGTCTTTGGACATAGTTCTGTAATGGCCAATGCTAATCTAAACTGGGACTACTGCAGTCCCACTCTCCCTCCTGACCCGAGCTGCAGAGCAATGACCTGCCTGTTGTGCCACACAGGCACTATCTGGCCCTGAGGCAAGATGGCTCAAGCAGCTGACCTAGCAAATGCTAGCTCAAGCTGGTGGGCAAGGAAAGTTTTCCAACCAGTTTTTGGAGAGCTGCTCCGTTAATGGTGGGGGGGATCCACTCAACTGTGCCGTACCGACTTGTGAAATTGGAGACCATCTGCCAGTACAAGGGTAAGGCACTGAGCCATGGATGCTCCAAATGAGGTCAGCTTACCCTAAAGCTATGAAACCACATACTTAGCAATTTGCTACGTGAAAAAAAAGCAATACATTTTTATTAATTGTGGGCCAGACGGCTGATGTGCTTTTTACCAAGCAGAACTTCAGATACTTGTTTTGACTGGTAACAAATTCCTTTCCAAAGGATGGACAGCATTTGAAAATGTACACTTCTTAAAGAACCCTTTCCAGTTAGCTACTAGAGTTTTGTCATGCTCGTCACGTGCAAAGCAAGTGGAAACTATTTTAAACACATACTTTCAAAAAATGATGATCAAAAAAAAAAGATGATCAAATTCTTTCACGTTGTGTCCAAATAATATATTATAGGGGCATGTTCTGAGCGAACCTACTGCCCCTGATTGCTGGAAAGATTTAAGACAGTTACCGATCTCTACTCTCACAAATTTCCAAGTTACCTGGATTCGTGAGGTTACTAAGGCATATACACAACACCTTAACTGTACTTCTTATCCTGGGGTAGATGCCACATTTCTCAGAAGAATCATAAGGAGAAGAATGGTTCCCTTCCAGGTCCATGCCAGCCTTGTCTACTGAAGCAGAGTGTAATGGACTTATCAGAGGGAAAATCCAAATTCCAACACTTTGCCTGGATTACATTCACAGACACAGAAAAATGTGACAAAACCGCAGCTGGATCTTGCGCTGAGCTTTTAGTATGGATACCATCCACCGGCTAAGTAAAAAACTGGAACATACACTGATGTGGATCATTAGTATCCTTGGAAGAACATAGCAGTGTTTAGGAGAATCTAGTCCTTCTAAAAGGTACTGAGATAGATTTTGTTTCTATACTGAGATGCAGGGAAGTAAAGAAAAGGAAGAATCTCACATAGTTTTATAAACTACCACTGCAGAAAAGCCTGCAATCCTACAGACCTGTTTTCAGGACCAACAGGCATCTGTTTCTAAACCATATAGTCAAGTTGCATCTTTGAGAACAGACCCAAATCCACAGGTGTATTTAGGCATCTTCATCCTACATACGTTCCCAAATCTCACTGAAGCCACAATTACAAACTACAGAAGTGAAACCCCTAAATACCTTTATGACAGAGGTTAATGATCCACAAAATCCAGCCTTCTTTTAGGCTTCATAAAATGCTTAGTGAGATGCTAAGATCACATTCTGGCCATGGATCCCAAACCGTGCTTGATGTTTACAAACAGGTGACACAGGAAGAAGTTTAACGCACTGACCATCCAGCAGGAAACAGGGCTGCTGTGTCTGAGGATGGCAGCATTTTTTCCCCCCATCACTGCAGTTCCTATAGCACAGAAGAACACTCTTAACAAGGAGGATAACACTATTCTAAGGAATAACTTGTTTGAACTGATCTGGCAGTTCCTGAAAAAGAGTAAGCCTGGGCAGGGCAGTGCTGATGGTTCTGCACTCTCCGTAACTCCTCAGGTGGATAAGCCTTTTGTGTGTGGGATGCCACATTAGATCTAGATTCTGCAGGAGACCCAGCATCATCATCTTGCTCTTACTGACAGGGGCATTGTAGCCTGTACTGGATACCACACCCCAAAGCTTAAGAAGCATTCCTCTTCACTGTCCAGAATAATAATTAAAAAAAAGTTGGTAAGAGAGGAAAAAAAAATTAAAACCTGTTTTCATTTTCAGATAAGCCTGCCAAAATGAGGTGAAGCTATCAGAAAGATGGGAAACAGATTTTCTAGAACAATAACAACTTCCATTCTCCATAACTATTTCCATAGAGATAGATTTCAACAGCTGAATTTTCTTGACTAACAAAATGAGAAAAGTTCATTCCCAAACTGTTTCAATAGCAGACACTAAAAAGACCCCTAGAATCTGGGCAGAAAATGCAGAAATTTTCTCTTGCCTATATCTCTTCAAGTTCTCTAACTCCACTTTCTGCTTCAAAAGGCTCAGATGCCAGACAACAGAAAAGAAAACCTTGAATTCCTGGTCTACTTCAAAAACCTATTGCTAGCAACATGCAAACGTCTCTGTAAGCATGTAAATCAGAAGCCATTAAGAACACTCCTGGCCATTGAAGTCCTAACAAGAGCAGCAATAGCTTGCTTCTGATACAGAAGAATCTGTGAAAATTAATAGCTTAGCAGTTTAAAACAAACAAAACTACATAACTAATTTAAAAAAAACCACAAGAACACAGTCAATAATAACGTTGTTTTTATATCTGACATCAAAGACTGATATAACCTGAACCACTATGTTTCACCTGTTCCAGAGGAATGCTCCTGAGAAAAACAGAATCTTTAAAAGTGAGCTGACAGGATCCTGGTAAGGTGTCTAGCTTTCTTAGCTAGATATCTAGTCAAGTGATTCACTTTTAGTCAAACTAGCAGCATTTTTTGTGAATAAAACCCAATGCGTCACTGAACAGAAGCATGTTCAGGAGTATTCCTAACAATATTGAAGTAATTAAAATCTTTCATCTAAGAAAATTCATGGTGTAATACTGATTTCCATGAAAACAACTGCTTTTTCAAATCCTCTTTTCCTATTATGGGTGTTAATAGCCTTTTTCCCTTAAAGCATTTGGTTATGCTTGGGATTTAAAATGTTGGTTTTAATTTTTAAATCCATGCTAATTAAAGGATACAGGCACCGTTACCAGTTATATTCTTGAAGTTCAGCAAAAGCAGGTTCAGAATTCCATATGTAATATAACATTTTGAGATGGTCTAAACTATAGCAGATCAGAGTATTCAAGGAAAAATAGAAAGTAAAAAAAACCCAAACCCCAAATAAAACCCATACCACCACTCCTCTGCAGGAAGACATGTTCTCTAAACAGCACTATTTTAAACTTCAGCATTCAAAATGAGACACACATCACTAAGATCTTTCTTTGGATTCTGTGTTGTATCTGTTCACTTCTGCTGACCACAAGAAGTTTTGACTGTGTTCAGCCTCGAAACTAAGTTTATTTTTCCAATTGTTTCCCACATATGAATAGCATTACTAACTGAGGAATCTAAAACCTATTGCTCAAATATAATGACTTCAACTGAAATAAAAAAACACCCACCATATTTTAAGTAGACTAAAATCAAATTCAATCCTGAGTAACTAACTACAAACATTAAACTAGGCAAAAATGACACAGGCAAATGAAAATGACACCCGACGACCTTAAGAAGATTTTTTCTTTTTGCCTGTTTTGAAGTGACCTTTCCCATTTCTCTTATGTGACCTTATAATTCTTGTGCCAGCTTTTCCTATGACAATCATTACCAACACAGACTTTATGTTTGGGACGTTCAAAGCCCAGTGTTAGGAAGTGAGTCTTCATTCCCTCAGTAAACCTTAAAGACATAGCCAGTAAGAACTGAGAGCGTACGTGTGTGTTGGACTCACAGGAACACACCAGCACACGACACACAGGCACATCCTTTCACATTTCTTTTCAGCGTACTGGAAACCCACCGTATCCCCCTGCTTGGATAGGCGTTTTTGGAGAAGCACAAGCATATAGACTAAAATCCTCTGTCTGGAAGCCAGCCCGGTTTAATGAGGGCTCAGATGCACTGCGGTGAATTTTTGGCAATGACCGGGCCAGAAGCTCAATGGAGGCAAGAATCTAAAACAGGTAGAAAATAAGCGATCACGTTTGTTGTTGCAAAGTTGTAACACTCTCAAAATCAAAGGCAGAACCATCAATTAACTACAGAAAAATATTTATGCACATATTTAAACAGAAACTTTTAAAAACAGATTACTGCATTGCACTCTGATGTTCACATCCTCAAAAAGTTAAAAAGGACATTTTGGGAAGAAACTGTCTCGTTTTCCCGATTAAAAGGGCATACTGATTTCCCTCTGTAAGCATAACGCATACAGTTACCTTTTATGTGCCTCCTTGTTTACGCACTAGTACCTATACCTACCATCGCTGCAAATGAACAGCCTTGGCAGCAGTTCGCTTACCACCACCTACCGCAGAGCCAGCAGGGGGAGCGCCTTGAAAACGCTTGGTTACATTCACAACAAAACCAAAAAAAAGGTCACCCCCAATCTTTTAGAACCCAAACCTTCTTCAGCAGGCATGATAAATCAAGTTGTTGTGACAAAACTATCAGTTTCCCTTCGTCAAGCCTGGGGGAGAGCAAGGAGGGGGTATAAAGATTTGGATCATACACCAAGTTCTAAAGTTTGTGTGTCTAATTGAGATTATTAAATTTCACTGTCTCCCAGTTTGAAACGTTCTCCGACATGATTTTTTTTGAACTACAAAGGTCATTTTAATACCTGCTTTGAATTGAAAATAGACTTAAAAAAACTTCAATTTTTAATTAAACAGCACTAGCCAGGCGCTGAAACAGCACTCTCATGAAGTCATGCTATAGCACTAATCAGAAACATTTTGAACTGGCCAGTGAGTTCATAACTGATTTTTATTTTTAATATTTGAATTGTAAAGTCTACTAAGAACTGAACAGGAACATATCTCACCTGTGGAAAAAGGGGTCTCTCATCTCTTTTCTTTTTTAAGCATTCTGCCATTAGTCTCTTCATAGCTTTTGGACAGTTGCTCCGTACTTTGCTGAGGTCTGGAGATAGGTATCCTCGTCCCACCATAAAAATTATCTTTATTTAATAGGAAAAAAGATGAAAGGGGAAGATGAGGATTCCATAAAACTAAAAGTAACAAAAGATTAACATTTTGCTAGACCATTTTAGTCCCAGCAGCAAGTTTTCTGCTACCGGGAAACATTATATGGTATTGAAATTGCGAAGTTTCTTAGACTAATGCTTGCTAACCTATTCAGTACAGAGAAAAAAAATATCAGATTTTTCCTCCTCCTCCTCAGAGATATTTCTGTGCAGCCTGAACACTAGTAAATGGTTACCATTTATAGCAATAACCATCTAAGGAGCGGTTCTTCGGTGTCAAAAACTGTTACAAAACCTAGAATAAGCAAATCTGTGGCAGGAACAGAACGTCTGAAAATAAATATTCTGTAAAAATAAATATTGTGTTTTATATTAAAAGTCAACAGCAAATTCATACTGAAAGGTATTTTAAGAAACACACGGACTTACGGCCTCAAGTTGCACCGGGGGAGGTTCAGACCAGGTATTAGGGAAAATTTCTTCACTGAAAGGGCTGTCAAGCATTGGAACAGGCTGCCCAGGGAGGTGGTGCAGTCACCACCCCTGGAGGTATTTAAGAGACATGCAGATGCAGTGCTTACAGACAGGGTTTAGTGCTGGACTTGGCAGTCCTGGGTTAACAGCTGGACTTGACGATCTGAAAGGTCTTTTCCAAACTAAATGTTTCTATGATTCTGTAACTTCAGATATTAAAACCCTTACCTTTTGAGAATAAATTCTGTCATATACTTCACCACCACAAAAGCTTATTCTTGACATCTGACAGCCTTCCCCACCCCCCTGAAAAAAACCCCAAAAACACAAAAGAGAAACTGCCTCTCCTCTGCGGAAGACGAAACAGACAGGCTTTGTATTTTTACAGTAGTTCCTTTACCATGGAAAGTTTATGTTTCACCTAAGGATAAAACTTAACCATAAGACAAAGTAAACTAATAGAAAGCAGGAAAGCAAAACAGATACGGCTAATGTTCTCTTGGGTATATTAATTTATTATTTTTTTTTTAAATCAAACAAGGTCAGATGCAATGTGGTTTGAGTACTGCAGTTGCTCTGACACTAAAAAGCCCTTTCAAACCAGCTGGTCAAGGATCCATTCATGCTGCAGCAGATAATCGCTACCTCTTCTGTATACTCAGACAGACCCAGCAGGTGCATCACACCTTGTATTTAATGAAATGTAACTATTTCATATCTTGACACTGGGAAAAAAAACCAAACAAAAAACCAACAAGAGAAACCCCCCACATCTCAAGCAAGCTATACATGTTATTTATACTAACACAATCCTTGTCCTTTTTAAACTTTCCAATTCGGTTGCATCTGTGTTGGCATCAAGGAGGAGTATAAAACTCCCATATGGTTTCTTTATAAATCCCCATGTGCCAGAGTTGCATTTCGTAGTAAAGACTTGTCTACCCTGTCCTTTACCTCTGCTGCAATGAGACTTACCATCACCTAAAGTTACTCTTTTCTAAATATTTACACTACTTAACTTGAAATTTTTCAAAATTCATTATTGGTTATGTTTCTGATACTCTCTTCACAAACATACAGGGATTAAACTTTTATTGCAACTGGAGAAAAGAGAATTTCACTACAAGAACACACCTAATCTGTATAGAAAAATCTGTTAAATGAGAGAAACACTCTGAGGTATAACAAGAACACAATGCTTTGTTCACCAAGAATCTCGGTTGTCTTCATAGCAGCTGATGTAAATGCACCAACAGAGTGAACAATATTTACAGCTTTTCAGACAATAGACTGGGAGTGACAAAACTCAAAGACATTATATCACATTTTATATGTTGGCTTCACTTGTAATTTAAAATTTGTTTCAGCACTCAGTCGTAAGCACCCACATGACTGGCTTCATCTTTCAAATCTCAAAAGGTAAAACCAAAACAATGCCTTAATACTGCTTTTAGAAGGCCACGTCCATCTGGCCAGGACTTTGGATAGTTCCCTTATTTCATAAGGCGAAACCAATTCAAAATAATAATAATAGAGTCACTAAATCTGATGAGTTGGGATTAAGTATTCTGACAGATATGGAAGCAGCCTTATAAAATGGCATTCACAGATGAACTGTTGCTATGGTTGCAATTCTCAAGTACTGACAGTGAAAAAACAAGGGATGTGGACACAGAAACAACATAAATATATCACTGCCCAGACATGGAATAGTTTACACCAAAGATCTTGATGCATAGATACTTTTTTCAGACTAGACAGAGAAATAACAAATCAGATATGCCTTCGCAAATGTGCCTATTCTGTGGAGATGTAATACAAGTGTGTGGTATCATTAGACTTAAGGAATATTTGTTCACAATTAAGTGATCTTCTTACAGGATTCACACATTCTGGAAAGTCATATACTCTTGATAAATGCCAATATCCTGAAATTCAATTAGATAGCACATGCATTTTTCAAGACTGAAATGAATATAAAACATTCAGCAAGATGATTGCTGTTCCATTTTGTCAATCCTATTGCTGAACTACTGTTCCATGCAAGGAGAGGAGAGGGAAAAGGGAAAAAAAAAAAAAAAAGACAAGAGAAATAATTGAACATATGGAGGATCATTTTGCCTTTGCAGAACTAATCTAAACTAGATTACTATTAAGGAACCTGCTCTCTCCCTAATAAGTATCCTGGCAACCAGCTCAGAAGCTGAAAATCTATACTTGAAGTAAAAAGCAAAAAGAAAATACCTCAAGAGACGTAAATAGGTACTACGTGGCTGAGGCAGATCTAAGGATCACAGAAATGTCACATCATAACATGAGAATCAGAAACACAAATCAAACACACAAACCATCAGAACGTGCACTTTGCAAGGCTCAGTCTGTTTCAGGCCACAGCTGACTGAAGTCAGTCCCTTCCCTTACCTGGTCCCTGTTGTTGATGTTTGAGTATGGTAACTGTCCAGTCATCAATTCATAAAGAACAATCCCAAACGCATACACATCCGACTGAAAGCTATACGGGTTTTTATCTTGCATCCTAATAACTTCTGGTGCCTGTACCATAAAAGGAAAGAATTATTTTTTATTTCACCACACTGGGCTGCACCTTGCAGACCAGGAACAAAACATGGACTTGTCCAGAATGTAACAAGTTGCAAGGCCCACTCTTGGCTTCAGATGTTACTGGGTCCTAATATAGACTGGATGTTGATGTGAATCTCAAAATCCGTTGTTTTTTTTTAGCTTGGTGACCCCTTTATTCCTCTATGGCAGAACAAAATGACCTTGTCTGGGCCGAGAAGCTGTTTTGAAACTAGAATTGTAACAACACTGAAAATAATGCCAACTAACAAAGCCTTCAGGTTTTTCAGGGAGAAAAGGAGAAAGTGGAGTTGCACAGGAGGTCGTAACTATACTTTTTGTTACAACCTCTGGAGAGTAACCACGTTTGGATCCTTAAAACTTGAAGAGTGTCTTACTTTTAGCTGAACTAGTTCCTCTGCTCCTTTGCAGGATGTTTTCCATGGCTTTTCTCACTTTCTCCTCAACCCTGGATTAAGCCTACCTTTTTGCCATAGCCATCATTTTGTTTTCAGTTTAAACCTCATAATAAGGGATGAGAACACTAAAGTTTTTTGCTGACTACTGGAAAACATATGCTTAAAGAACTGAAAAGCATTCATTTAGTATTCTTATTACTGCTTGTCTTTTCCAGCTTAAGACAGCTTGTATATGTCAGTGTGCTAGAGGGATAGTCTTGGAAACTTTGGCTGAAGGCAATTAAATTTATTGAAACAAACTCACCACTTCCCTCTTGCTTACCATCCATAGAATAGATCCAGACAACTGTTCAAACTGATGGGACCCACTCCATCGTGATTTCACTGTAGCTAGACCAAAATCACCTATTTTTACTGTGAGGTCTTCATGAAGAAAAATATCTAAAGGGGGAAATGTTAAGGAAAAACAAAGAGGTACTGATCCTGTCCTGCAAGAAGAGTAAACAGCCACAAGTTTGCAACATTAACATTTTTAACCATCCACTACCACTGGAGAAGATTTTCATGTAATACACATTCTAAGCAGTCAGCATGGTGAATTATGGTACTTAAGGGTTACATACATCATGACTGGGCCAGTGCTGAACAGACCATGGCACAGGTGGTTTTCTTGAAATGCCAAGTACTCTCTTGAAATAGTAAGTATAAGAAAAGCTGAAAATATTTAATGAGTGAACTGGCACAATCTTTCATTACATGTAGAAACCAAATGATGCAAAATCTTAATGATATCACAATAAAACTTGCTATGTTGCTGCAATCACA
Organism: Falco peregrinus; assembly: GCF_023634155.1. Lineage (NCBI taxonomy): Eukaryota > Metazoa > Chordata > Aves > Falconiformes > Falconidae > Falco > Falco peregrinus. The sequence continues at coordinate 65,136,645 of NC_073726.1, forward strand.
TCAATAGAGACAGTAAGTATTCCTTACTTGGCTACCGGTGATATTAACCCTTCTTAGTGAAATTTCAGCTCAGCAAATGTTCACACATTAACTGCTTTTCACATCAGTAAGTTCACTTCTGGCAGAAAAAAAACCAAGCCAGGAAAGCTGTCATGTTCCACAATCATAAATTCTAGGAAAGGATACTATTACTCTTGAGGTCTCTGTGGATGATTGACTTGGCGTGCAAATAACTAAAAAGGAACATCATAGATTAGGTGGGTTAAATGATATTTCACTAATCAACTCCAAATTCACTGTATTACTGAAACACAAATTCTGTAGATATTCAAACTGCACATATTTATCAAGGTGGCAAGACTTCAGTTACCCATGACAGTTCCTGCAACAGTCACAGGAAAAAAAACAAAAATAAAATAAAGCTTAGATTTCCAGCTCAAACCTGATGCTACTAAGAACGAAATAAAATTTATGCACCACTTCTGCTTTTCACTAACTAAATACTCTGAATAAAAATAAATGAACTTCAGTGGTTTTTGACATGCCATTCACTGCTGAAGGTTCTGCCTCCTAGCCTTAATGGTGACTGTCAAGACACTCTGCAGGCTAAGTCACAGGTTTATGTAAGGTGTTTCTGAATTATGGGAGCTAAATGTGCTTCCCAGTCTCAAATGTGTACTCCAGTATGCTGATGGCTTTTTAGTATGGGACTGGAAAAAGGATCCCCTAATTTCAGACTGGATAAATAGATTGCAGGGAACAGAGAGGAGAGTACTTGCTCCACAGCATAGATGTAGCCTAAATTAGGCAACTAGCCTCCCTTGGCTCTTTGCTTAGTCAATGAGATTGGCACAAACCTGCTGGAAAAGTCCCAGTTTACATCTCTGCCTTGAATCATGCTCATAAAACAGCTTCTGCATCCCCAGTACCTACAGAGGGAGCCCAGGGAGATGAGCAGGCTAACAGAAGGCTGAGACTGCTTGCTGCAAAAACCTCCCCACCTCTTGACTGAAAACGTAATAGAATACTTGGTAGAAAACCAGCACAATGAACTGCAATCATCATAGCGGGTTTCCAGCTGGAGGGTGATTTGTCTATCTTACATCAGTGTTCTGATTTTGACACACAACTTTGGGCTAGTTTTGTAAATTCTAACTCAAGTCAATTGCCCTCTATGGGAGTAAGGATTATTTACAGTCCTTAGAACAAAATAGGTATGTTTTTCTCAAATGCTGAAATCTATTATCTAGAGAGCTACAATACTCCTAAGAAAAGGAGGGGGGAAAAATCAATTCTTTTTGCTAAACAGGACTGTGCTTTCTGTGTTATCTCACAGGACTCTGTCCTTTCATTTGCTGTGTGTTTCTTTTTAAACTAGTTTTGTGTAGGAGGTAAAACATATCTGCACTGAAGATCGTAAAGCCTGGAACAGAAATCTTTGCTTAAAAGATTGCAAGTTTAACTACACTGTAATTGTCTTTACTATCTTAGACCATATTTTCTCAAGAATTTGTATTTTCCTATGTTCCAAAAAAAGAACGCGAAGTCTGTTTTACAATAATAAACACTTTACCAAATGCTCTGATCATCAAGGCAGGACCCTGGGCTTGGCAAAGCAAGCAGATAGCTGGCATTACTTGCTGGTGTCAGGTGTGAAGAGGGTAAGTAAACATTGCCCCAATGCTCAGATACGATACTTACTCCATGCCTTGTGCAGTCTGTCGTGCAATATCGATTAGTTTGATCATTTCAAATTTGGTCTCAATGATGTGTAGATGGTGATATAAGCTGGACCCCTCACACCATTGCGTAACAATAGCCAACTGGGGTTTTGTTGAATAACCCATAAAAAGCAGGATATTCACATGTCGTGTTTTCCTGTTGAAAAGAAAAATCAAAAGGAAATCAGGTGGATCAGGAAATCAGGAAAAACCCAGGCAGATCTATCACAATCTGAATATGTATTTCCAAATAGAAGTTGCTGGGTCAGTCTCAACTTCTACTAAGATAACACGATAACCTGTTGCTAGATTCAATTTAATGAATTATTCCAGCAGTTAGTCTTTCTTATCATAATGACATGGAATAGCAACTCTGGGGTAAGCTCCACTTCCTCTTGCTTTTGCAAGCAACACAGCACACGACTGCTCGGAAGATGCTGTTACCACTAGGTCCCCATGGAACAGTGACAGTTTGCAGGCTGGTCTGCTTTTGTGTAACCCCAGTCCAGCTATGAGATGTTGCTCTTTTAAGGAGGACATCCAAAATGAAATTCCAGTCTCAGAGGATTCCAGAAAGGACAACCCTTTTGTTCAGAAACCATCAACACACTTCCTTGACAAGGCTTCAGCTTTTCTTAGTGTTTTATTGCACGAGAATTTTGTACTCTCTCCGGAGCCAGCACACAAGAAAGGATGGAAACAAGTATGAAAACTGTATCTCAGTAACGTTACGATATGAAATTGTTTCCAAACAGCACTGGGAGAGACTGGAGTTCACCACAGAGATCTGGCCAGATTAAATTAAACCTATTTCAAAGATGAAGCAACTCCAGACAGAAAAGCTTCACAACGAACAATACAGAGAAGATTATCTCAGTAGATATCCCAGCACATTCAAGGCCCAAAAGAATCTACCGACGCATTGTGAAATCTGAAAGATTATCCTCACCCTCCAGGAAAAGTCAATCACATTCTTATTGCCATCATGGCATCATGGACATGAAGAACTAGATACCTCCAAACGTACCAACAAGATATCACAAAGATGAGGCACCTAAGAATTCTGGACTATTTCCTAGCTTTCCCAGGGGCTGAGGAGAAATAAAGGCAATCTTCTTCCAACACAGCTCGGTTCTGAAGGCAGTCAGCTCCCTGCTGATGAAACCTGGCAGATCAAGCTTAAAACCTGTGGTAGCTTCTTAAAGCTATGCTACTGTGGAAGATGGCTCTTTATGTTTTCTTATATTAAAAAAATAATATGGGAGCCTAGATTGTGAACCCCTTTGTCCTCTCAGCAACGTAGACTAGGACAGTTCTGTATTATGAGACTGTGCCTTTCCCAGGTGCAAGGATTTGTCAAGTGATACTGAGGGTAACTGCTGAGTGAACAAAACTCAAGTAGTTTTTTGCAAATCCTACCTCAAAGTTAAGAAAGTAATGATGAAGCATCATCGAAAGGGTAAAACTACAGGTAAATCTGACTTGTCTGCATCAAATGACAAGACAACTATTTACTGTAAGTGCTGAAATGATCAACAACAGAAAAAGACTGGACTCCAGCTATGAGACTGCCAGCAGAAATCTGGGCTAGGTAGGAAATACAAGATTTTTTATTTCATGCAAGTTCTCCTGAGCAGTTATGTCAAAAATATGCAGAGATATCCAAAGTAGCATAGCCCAGAAAGCCTCTATTTCCACAACTATGGGCTTAAGAGTTTTCAGAACTAATGTTTCCTGGGGAGAAAGGCTGACCATCCCCTTTCCACTGTGCGGCTTATTGGGGATGCTCCTCCAGCACAGGCACCCAGCTCAACACAGCAGTCTTCCAGAGGCAAAAGCCTTCTTTCTCTTTTGTTTCTTAAAGCAAATTATGCTCGAGACTGCTCAAGATTGTACTTGGATGCTAATGGTCTTCCCCAATATTCTATTGTATTGTGTAGACTGATCCTCTTTTAAGAGCTGAGCCCAAGACAAACACTTCCTCTGAGAACGTACAAGTAGTCGACAGAGAAAAGGAAATCAAGAAGTGACTTTGAGAAATACATTTTAAAAAACGCTCAAACAAGTGGCACTGAACAGAAACTATTAAACAACAGGTAGTGTGGGCAGTGCTGTAGCTTAAAACCAACAATTAGTCATGCTCTCCTTCAATCTCAAAATGCGGATGAGGAAAGAAAGGCCTACAAGCTCACACTTAGGCTTGACTGTGCCCTTGGGGTAGTACAAGGGCAAAACTCGGTGCTGTCTTGAGGGTTTGGACATACGTATATTTACAACATAGGTGTGCAGGCAAACACATACAGGGGAAGGAAGAACTAGCAGCAGATACAAAGAAATATCTTTAAATGGCAAGTTGTATTTTCTGCCCAAAGTATCATCACTGAGGAATAAGAGCAATGTGTTCTAATGGAAATCTAAAATTCAATGATTAATGAGGCATAAATCTACACACATTTTGTGCCATTACAAATATTCTTACCTGAGCACTCCTACTTCATTTTTGAAAGCCTGTAACTGTTGAGGTGTGGGTGCCGTAACATTCAACATTTTCACTGCCACATCACCTTTAAAATAGCAGGTTTTAATAAGTGCCATTGACACATACTCCTCTATTGAGAAAATGCTATATAAAGCACCAGAGATCTTAAAATACCCTATTTTCTAGCTTTGTGAAATAAACCAGTACAATACTAAAATAAGCAAATATTCCATAAAATGTATAAACACTATTCTTATTTTACTCTGAGAAATCCTAGCCAAGTCAAAACTTTCCAAATAAACAATTGAAATCCTCATTCATCAAGTTGAGTACTTCAGACTTTATAGTAACTGTTTCATCTCTACCCTAATACATACTTAATTCAGAAGAGCATGCAACAGTTGAGTTTCTAAACAGTTTGATGTTCTAACATTACCTATTTAGCACACCACTTATTAAAAGTAATGTTTACGGCCCTTCAGTGGACTCTCCCCAGTATCCCCCTGTCTCTCTCTCGTACTGAGTAGCCCACAGCTGGACCCAGAGCTCCAGGTGTTGCCTCACCAGTGCTGAGGGAAGGATCATCTCCCTCAGCCTGTGGGTAATGCTCTGCTTAATGCATCCCAGGATATCATTAGCCTTCTCTGCGGCATGGGCACACTGCTGGCTCATATCCAACTTGGCATCCACCAGAATCCCCAGGTGCTTCTCTGCAAAGCTGCTTTCCAGCTGGGTGGCCCCTAGCAGGCAATGTTACCCGCTTAACAATAACTGTTTGCCATGACAGCCACATACCGTGCCACTTTCCTTTGTAGACTGTTCCAAATGATCCAGATCCTATCCTTTGTCCAACTGTGATCTGGCCATCTGGTATCTCCCAATCATCACTTGAATCCCGTCGACCAAGGGTTTTCTTTTCATATATGCATAAAGAACAAAAAAGGAAGAAAGGAAGTGCATTAATGGCTGCGAACACAGCTCCTTTGTTAAAGATTTGGTATCAGCATTTCATATCATTGAAGTCTTAAAAGAACTTTCTTTTTCAGATATTGCATTTGACTCTTCAAGTCAATTATACACAAAAGCTCAGCATGCAAGTATACCAAATTATTTCCTGGCATGAAATATTTGCCACAGGCTTCTGGCAGTGTTAAAATCAGTAAATACTAAGAAACTCTTACGAAAAAAGAAAGTCTCATTTATTTTCCGATTCTTATTCAATCATAATGCCAATTGTGAATTAAAAAAATGCAAATATTTTAATGTATTATATTATTACACGTTACATTTGAGAATCACTAGAGAACTTTCAAGGTTCATGAAACATGGTGGAAAAAGTTAAGCTGTTATTTGAAGGGAAACTGGCATTATAATGTGAAGCACACCAAGACATATGGGTGCAATGAAGTAAAAGTGAGAGTAGTCAGTTATTGAAATGATCTATGTATCAGTCACACCATTTTAATATTCCATTATTTATTGATTTTAAGTCCTTCATCATTACCATATTCATCTTCAAAATAATTCAGAAGGCTTTGATGAAAGAAAAGTGAGAGGAACACGGTTGTGCAGTATTTCTATACTATGAATATACCATACTGTGAGTGAAAATAGCTGATCTTTCCCTTACCATTCTATTTCTGTCTTCTGAGGATGAGGATGATTTCCTTTCCCGCTGGGGTCCTGGTGATTTCTGTAATGCTTTCACATTGGTGAGTGACCCAGGCAAAGAGGCTGGAGGCGTTGCAGACAAACCTGCAGTTGAACCTAAATTTCAGAAAGAGGATAATTCTTATCTATACGAAGTCAGCTTACGAGAATGTATTGATATTAGGTGCAAGAATTGTGTTTAAGATGCAGTATCTCCAAACATTAATGTAAATGTTAAGAGGGAACAAACATTTACTAAGAGTATTGTCCTAATATTAGATTAGTGCTCAAGGCTTAGATTTCAGGAAGAGACAAGTCTATAGCAAACATCCCTGTATACCAGATAGTTCCCAGTCCCTGGTTCATGAATTATCAGAAGGACAATGTCTCTTTAAGTAGAAAAAAAATAAAATTTAATTCCACCAGTTTCTTTGAGAGGAAAAGTAGTAGCATTTTAATTAGCAGCAGCTAACTCTCACATTTCTTGTAGCTAACCTTTTAGGGACCCAATAAATAGCTGCAATCCTGTACTTTGGAATAAAATTGACTAAATGCAAAAAATTGAGAAGTTTTCTAGTTGAGTCTCCAAGTGCCACCTGAAAACCATTTGGCTGTTTTAAAGCTGTTAGCAGAGAGCTCTTATTTAAAAGTAAGTATTAGACTGTAGAAAAGATTAAAAAAGAACAAGTACTTTAGTTAGCTATTTGAAGCATATTCTATTAAATACAAAAAGAACAGTACATCTGTAGCCTGTATGTTCTCTAAACAAATCTATGCAGGAAAATGTCACTAACAGAGCTGTGTTTCAGAGCCCCAATGGCTTTCCAAATAGAGCACTTCAACTAGACACTGCTTTTTAAAATACACCATAATTATTCATAACAAGGTTATGCTGACCTTCCCAATACAAAGGACATAAAATAGGGTCAACTGTTAATTAAATTCACGCTGCTCTGCTAAACAATGTATGTCATTGTACAAGGCCTCCAACATTCCAATGCCTTCTCTCACATCAGTGCTCTGGGAAATGGCAGAAGATGATACTCCTCCTCCTATTCCTTCAGAAGCCCCCTTCTTACCAAGAAAGTGTCTCTTAATGCCAACTTGAGTTCAAAAACTGACTTTGTGACTTTTAAAACTGTTGCTCTATTTCAGTCACTCAGAGTACGCTAATTTATCAGACTACATAAATCCATCACTGCCTGTCTTCACTGATAAAATCCATACATTTCATACAAGTGGAAGCACAAAATAATGACATATCAACACACAAAAAATGGGACACAGCATCCATGAACTTTGTCCCACATGCTAAAGCAAGAATAATTAAGTATATGGGGCATCCTAACTACATTTATAGGCAGCTCAACGCCAGTGACCTGAAGGATGGACTTTTGTTCATGTTACGATCACTGTGTTGTCATATGTTTATTATATTATTTGTCTGAAATCACACATATATGGAATTAAATGCATGATGTTCCCAAAAAATAAGCAATTTTCCAAAATCTACCATGTTACAGACTTTCTCTGCAATAGCCAAGCTCTACTAGAATGCATTTTCTTTAGAGTTAACTGAAGTCTCCTACTTAAATTTTAACACCATGATATAGAAACACTAGCACAATAATCACCCTTCACCAAAAACGCTTACAGCATATGGTAGAACATTAATCTGTTCATAATAATACCAGATGGCCTGTTTTCCAAGTTGTTAGAGTAGAATACTTCAGATACTGTTGGACTTAAGCCATTAGCTTGGACTCTGAAGTTGTATGTAACGTGTTCCATTCTGTAGCCAGTTTGCTTGTTGGGAACACCTGCCTTCTTACAAAGACTTCTGGAAGAACTTTACAAGTTCATAAGGTGAACTGCTCTTGATATATTCTGAAACAAAAGTCTTTGAAACAGCCAAGATGGTAGCATTTGAAAACCACACTACATGCACTGAACTACCCATTTCTACGTGTATACGTATAGACACAAATATTTACATTTCATGCTATTACTCAAGAGTTGGTTTCTCCAGCATATGAAATCCCACAGTCTTTTGGGATTTTGTGCAATACAACAGATCCATTGACAACTTTAGGCCTGAATTACCTCCAGAGTCGATGATGTAAAATTGGAAGAGTGTCTTATTTAACATGGTACAGGACACAAATACTGTTTCACTGGAAAATTACTAACTAAATAAAACCTACGTGGTCTAAACCATCTAGGGCTCCAATGTGGTATCTATCAATAGCACATTCTCAAAATGAAGTATTTGTTGAAAGCTAACACGACATGTTATTTGAAAAGCTTGAGACCTAACAAGATATCAATGGAAATGTTTGTAATTCACATTTGATTTCCTAGATTACTTTTCAAAACAAAGAATATTAAATATAGAAAACTATTAAAGCACTGAACTGACTTAAACTAAACAGTCAAGGAAATTCTAAGTTAAGGACATCACTTTGTCTTTAAAATCACTACAATGCAATCCAAGCACCCTTGTTTAGAAAAATTGTATTACGGTCCACACAAAAACCTCAACTATGAAATTCCTTGCTTTTGAAGATTTAAGTCAGATTTTATTTATAGTAATTTTCAAGCGTGTAAAGGTGAAAGTGAGTATGTGTGAAAAGCACATTCAAAGCATTCCAGCCAAGCCAAGCAAAAAACAGAGGTGTTCTGATAAACTCACACACTTACATACACACGGTGTGAGGGTGAGGCACAAACAGCATCTGTGGTTTTACTTATTTTGTTTGGGTGAAAACAAGAAAGAAGAGCCCAACTACCTCTGAACACTGGGCCAGGCTCAAAATCAAACACTATTTCACTGGGGACAGAATGAAGGAGGGGACTGGGAGTCCGGGATTGGTATTTCCGAAGACAGCGCATCAGCTGGTTCAAAGGGGCTGTTAGAGAGAAAGAGACGGGCAGGCAGAGACAGAAAGACAGACACATAGAAGAAATGAAAGAAGTCATGGGAAATAACTAGGATGCTTTGACTCCTATTCATAGATTGCTTCTGTACTTGAAGGAAAAAAAAAAAAAAGTCAATTACTAATAACACTGTTTCAGGACTGGGAACAGCCAATTGTTTTCAGATGCCAAGCAGACAGTTTATGATCAAAAGTTAAAACCAACATGATAGCACAACATTTAAATGCTGGACAAAATGGGCAAAACTGTGGAGAGCCACACCTATCAACACACACAAAAATAGCTAAAACTGGCAACTTTAAATTAGTAGGCTTGCAGAATTAAAGGAAATTTTGTTTTAAAAAGCGTTATATTGCTGGCATAACAATAAACCAACTCCATCAAACACAATGCAGTAGGTAGGTACCATCCCACCAACTACCAGATTTGGATGGGAGAAAGAAGGTCAGTGATAGCCCATAGCACAAAACCTTAGAGATCAGGATAGAGTGTATTAAGGTAATTCAGTCTTAATGGCCGAAGCAAGATATAATTAGTAGGAGACAACTGTGTTAATGGTTTGAAGTTGGAGAACCTGTCATATGCCTGCTCTACTTACTATTTCCTTATTTCTATTATTTCTATATCATTATTACAATCATAGGAAAAAATACAGCACATAAGAAGCCCTCTCAGGACCTTGACAGTCAGTGGGAGAAGTGACTTAATAGGCTGTACATAGCATGAAGAGAACTAAATCTGGCACTACTTCTGACTTAACCGTGAATTAGGACTGTGTGTTACTGAAGGAATCATAAAAAGACCTGGCTTTAACATAAGGTCCTAACAACCTGGTTCCAAAAGTAGCACAGGCATGCAGTACAGCAAAGCAGCATCTTCAGCAGGGGTAGAGGGGGAGAAGAACTGGAGTATTTCATGCTGCTTTAGGATGCAGCAGTTTGTATGGAAGGTCCATCTGCCATGTCGATGGTTTTCAATTAAAACCCCCATTGTTGCCATGGGTGGAAAGGTAACAAGAGGCACAAAAATCTTTGAGAGAGAGTTGGGAAGTCGTAGCATATCTCTGTGCAGCCATGTGAGTGAGTGAGTGTGTGCATGTGAGAGCAAAAAAAGTGATGGTGCAAGATAATTTTAAAACTAAAAAAACTAGACACCACTTCAAAACTTTTCCTCCTTCTGTCTCCCCCACTCCCAGAATGACCAGCAAATGACTCAAACCTTTGTCAGACAAATACTAAGGTCATGGACAAGCAAATGCAAATTTATTTTTTGTTCTAGTCATATTTTCCTTTGTGCCTGTGTTTCATACAAGTAGAACAAAGGGAAAGGACAGTGCTGTTGTGTAATTAAACATAGCACAATAGCTAGTTTAAACACTACTTACCTCCCTCTCCTCGTAAACCCTGGTCTCTAATCAAGTCCTGTAAATAAAAAAAAAAAATTAAAGTGTTTAATTTAGGTATTAACATTTACATTCCAGAATCAATTGAGATTGATCAAATAGAAAATCCATAAACACATATGTTGTTCATGAAATAAAAGCTGTTTCCTACCCTGGCTTACTAACAGCAGTGACTCTAAAGAACTATTTATAACAACTACCAAACTTTTCAAAATTAGTTGCTTTAAAACAGCATCTCTCAGTAGTAAAGCGAAATGTACACCACCCAAAATAGATGCTGACATGAAAATATTGATTTTAACACACAGTTGGCCAAAACGCATAAAGAACTATCGAACCAAACGTTCTAGTTAGAGTGTGGCACAAATTATTTGTACTGTCGTATCAGAAGCTGGGACATCAATTTCCTGTACATCAGTCAAATGAGTTCTGCTTCATTTTTTGTTGTAACAAAGCACCTCATTTGCATAGTCAGGTGCACTCTGTTCTTCTCAGAAATGGCAAACTGTGAACTTGCAATCCACTGTGACCTGAGAGTATCTGTTACAACATACACAGACTAAAACCAGGCTACACTACGGATTTTTCTAAGCAGAAAAAACTTAGAAAATTCTAGCAGTTTCCCTCTGTATGTCCCTTTTCACCATCAAGTGTTTTTTTTTGGGTTTTATTGGTTATACAATTATATTATTCCTTTACACATCTGCACTGCTGCCGAAAGCACTAGTCCTGCTCTCAGCTGCACCACTGCCATACACCATATGCAAATGTCTATGCAGCCACGCTCTTAAACAGTCAAGTAACATTTCACCTTTCGCTCAGTTCACATGCAAAATAGATTTTGTGCCTCAGTGTTCAGGCAGACTTCAAGACTGCTCATCTAACAAATGACTAATTTCTAGAGAGTAGACTTCAGGGTAAAATACAAGCCATACACATTAGCAAAATTAGAAAGAGGCTGTTGTGACCAACATTTTGACAAGACCTAGCCAGCTTTATAGCTAGCATCAACCATTTTTATTATTCAAGATTCAGCATCCAGAAATCTCAAAAATGTGGAAACCAAGTTAAGTGTAGCAGTTTCTGAACATTCCAAAAGAATGCTCAGAATAACATCGATGAGGCTCTTGAAATCCTAAGGAACATTCAGTACATCTGAACTCAGCTTACTGCAATAACTAGATTTTCTTCAATGCCAGAAATATTACTTGCATTTCAAACACTAAAAAATCCCTCTCTGACATATAAAGAAACATGCTTAACAAATAGCATGGTTTGCAAGAGCGGTGACTGACTTCTGTATTCTTAACACCATGGTACCCTTAGCAGCATGAGCCTTGCAAACAACAACAACAAAAAAAATAGCGCAGTGGTTTGTAGCAGAACATTTCTTTGAAAATGAAAGGACAGGATTGTCCAAAGGCAGTTTCTGCTTTTAAAGAACGCGTTAATTGCATCTTACAGCTCTGAATAGCAAAAATGTTTCAGGCGGGATCTATGAAGATTCTGACAGATTACCAAAGATTATCTCAGAAACACAGCGGTTGCATGTACACGATATATTTAATGCACTGATATTCATAAGGGAGAAATCAAAACTACCATAACTGATCGAAATGTTATTAATACTTACATCAATATTGACTGGCTCGATTGTATTGATGTGAACATTGGGAGCTGAAGAGGATCGGTCACGTTGCCCAAATTGATTCCGATGGTCTTCATCTGCTGGTCGGAGGGGCTGTGGGATTGGAATGGATTTTGAAGGAGAAGGACTAGGGAGAATTGGTGGTCTGAGAAACAAAGTCAAGGAAAAAGAGGATTTAGGTCTACAAATGGCTTCAAATACTGCATAGTGGGTGTGGTAAGTCCTTTTCAACTATAATAATACATACATTAAAAAACCTGATCTAAAGACCTGTGCATAAAAACAATTTATGATGAATGATCTCTACTCCCTTAAGATCAATTTCAACAACTCTCTGCTGTACAAACTACCTAATTACATGGCTGTGAAGTGCTGAGTTAAAACAAAACAAAACCCCCTAACATACCATATCAAACTAGTAATAATAAATCCTGATCTGAAAAATTCATGTAGCCCAACATGCACTGCAGATAGCAAGATACTCTGCAATTTCCTCACTTCAGAATTAACGCAATACACTCTTCTTAATGGCAACCTACTGAGAACTAAAAATGCTTAACATCCCACATCAATATTACAATCAGAAGATGTCACAAACCAAACTGTATGGATGGCATTATTGTTCAGTGAAGACAGACTGAAAATTACACACTGGTCAGTCAACATAGTTGATTAATATTATGACCAATGTAATAAAATATAATGTAATAAAATATAATGTAATAAAATAAAATATAATGTAATAAAAAAAAATAAACATATCACCTCTTAACCTCAACCTTTAAGAAATAACATTTAAAGTGTTATTTACAGTGCTAGTTAGGCAATGCAATAGTTTTGACTTAAAAGATAAACGTTCAGACTACACAGACAAGTTTTCTGAAGAAATGCAAATGCTGTCAGTCATAAAGATAGATAAAGTCTTTAATTTATAGTATCATGAATCATGTATTAAAAGACAAAACATCTAAACACTTGCCTTTTCATTTGTAAGAAGACAGAATGTCACTACTTTGGTTACCCACTTATTCAGTTGAAGTACAATAAATGGGCTTTTATCTCTTAGTCAAGTCAAAGTCAGTCACTGTTAAGTGTAATGATTCGATTTAATGGATATAAGGCAAAAGGTCAATGAGAAACATCTACCACCTTTGTCAAAGAAAACTTCATGTTAAAATATATGTGATATCTGACAAGGTTTTTAGAACTTACAGAAAACACAACTCCTAAGAGAGAAGTCCTCCAGCCATTTAATTACTCATGGGTTCATTACCATACCCACAAACGCAATACCCACAGGGAGAAACTTCAGAAATAAACCATACAGAAGCATATATAACAGCAGCAGGTCTTGGTGCTGACTCCCCTAAGCGAATGCTCCTTGGCCTCTCCAAAGATCTTTAGGGGCAACTAACATTTTCCACAGGATCTCTTGACATTTTTTCAGAAATGTTTCAGAAATGACTATTACCCTACCTTTCATTGAAGAGTTTATACAGTTTGGCACTGACCCCAGAACTCAATGCTACCTGTATCCTAAGTACCTGCCATCTTTTCCTTCCTGGCCAACAATCTCACAACTGAGCATGAGGAAACAAGAGTACTTGCGAGTTAATTCAAGTAACAGTCTAATAAGTCTTGTAATAAAATTCTTAGATTATGTTTGGGAAGAGGAATAAAAGTAGGGTTAAACCCCCTACCTAAACTGTTTTTAAAAACAGTTACCTGTTGTCACATGACAACATATAAACATGCATATAAATACTGCAGAAATACTGGGAAGCAATGAACCAAAACTGTCAACAGACAAATCTCTGAAAGGGCCCTGAACATTTAAGATGATGCTCAGTTTTGGAAACATTTTTTAAATGCAGATAACATTTTATATATATATATATAAGCTAAAGTTTTCATACATTGCTAACAAGCGCCTTCGGGTAAAATATTTTCTATTATAGATGAGGAAGTTCTGAACTCTGAACATTTTTGTAAGGACTATCATGCAACTGGAACCCACATCAGGAGATGGGACACTGCACAGACACAAACATGGGACTTGGCTGACATTCTAAGGCACTGCATTTTCATGTTAAGACAAGTGTGCCACATGGTGCACAGAAAGATTTCACAAGAAAAGCCTAAGAAGTGTTTCAGCCAGACCGGTACTGTCATTGACAGGATAGCAAACTCCTGCTCCAACTTCCTGACAGCTCTCAGTAATAATGAAATTAAGGGAAATGCGTTACAACAAACATCAGATAATTGCACTAAGAGTGACTGTGAGCCAGCACCTGAGCTGTGCCACACAATGAGAACGAAAGCAATCAGATTTTCTGTGATCATGAGTAAGCCAAGGGAGAGACAACCAAATTGCAGAAATATTGTTTCAATTACATTCCCCTTTGAATCATAAATGGTCATCTGCTAACGGAATCTGCAAATACTTCTGTATTTCTGGTCACACGTCACCATGTCCACCATCATGTTGCTAGCACGGGCAGCACGCTGTGTCATACCATGTTTGAAAACCATTTGAATAGCTTTTTCTACTCATTAAATTCTAACAGGGAAGTTCAGATCTTCAGAAAGTAACTACAGGCTGATAAATCTCTTCTTTTGGAGTCTCTGAACTGTTATTGGCAGGGTCTCTGGGCTTTAGACACCAAAGAATCCAGAGATGGGAATCTCATAAGCAGTTAGCAGTGTGCTCCATCTGTACAATCAGGATTTCACTATGGGTGTCCTTGGGACACTTACAAAAAAGGTAGGTTATTTTTGCTAAATGGGAATTTTGCTTGGAAAAGGTAACTAGTTTGTTTGCTGGCCGAAGATGGCCTACTGAGATAAGCTCAGAAGATATTATCACCAGCCTCTGCCTCTGTGCAGCAAAGGCTGTATCTTGATCTGCACCGAGATCTTGATTTACAGAAAACATGTAATCATGAAGAATGCAGCAATACTCTTTGCTACCAAAAGTCCATTCTTAACAGCATTGCTAAATTTTATTTACTCCAGGAGTGTAGAAGGGACACTGGAGCAAAAAGGACCAGCCATCTTCATTTGGAAGTGGGCGACATTGTCTATTCCAGGTGAGTTACAAAACTAGATCTGTAAGCTATGCAAACTTAGTACCAACAAGCATGCTGCCAAAAAAGAAAAAAAATAATCAAGAGGACCAGAAAACAGCTGCTGCGAAGCACTGTTTACTGTGTCATACATGTGTGTCAGGCATGGTATGGCTGGGGCTTAAAGAAGCAGTAGTTTAAATACCAGGATCTGAGTTTCTGTTGCTCCTCCTGTGGCCTTTGAGTAGTTAATAGCCAACCTGCTAGTTAGAGGAGAATTTCTACAAATAAGATCAGTATTCTGACTTATTAGAGAGGTTATACCACCTCATCTTGCACACTTTCTTCCAGCCTCTTAGATGTGGGCATTCCGTTAAACGACTCTCATCTTCCGAGACAAGCTGATAAGAGTTGTCAAATACTGATCTAATATGTTATAACCTTTTCTGGCAGTATGACAGAACATGCTTTTTCCTTGGACCCTGTACTTGGGATAAGCATGTTGTTCCCTCCCTTTTTATCAAGACCAAACAGAAAGAGGTTTTGTCAGGAAACAAGAGTAACGCAGGTAGATGTACCATGTGCCAATCACAGCAAATACCAACATTCACTGTTCTACACAACTGGGTCCATGGGAAAGAGGTAACAGAAAAGTGCCCACACATACTACTTTTATATATAAACCAGCAAATTTTGTACAATACAATACTTCCACCAGATCTTAAAACTTGCAATGATACAGGTTAGCTCACTTTAGAAATAGGAAAGAACATTTTAATACAGATTTTCCTCATTTTCCTTTAACTCACCAATATGATGTTTCATAGATTTAAGAGCTGGTCTACTCAGGAAAGATTTTTCTTAAAAGAGGTAAGCTTGGGCTTCAAGATTTTGGCTTAGATTTTTCTTTTGCTGTAGTTCGGCAAATACTTAAAACGGAAAATTCATGTACACTTAGCTTCAGCTATGGAGGTGGCACACATCCTCTTAAAATGACAGCATCTCTACTGGATTGCCATTCTTCTCCCCCTCCCAGCTCGAATGAGTGCATCTCAGTTTAGCCACAAGGCTCAGTGCAGTACACGCTATTCACCTGGTAGACTGCATACTCATACCCAAGCCAAACCTACTTCAAGCTACAACCCATAGGTACCAAGGCTTTTTTTTTTTTCTTTTCTGTTTACACCAGAGTAAACTACCTTTGGTTTTTGTTACTACCATTAATGAAGAACACTGTGCATTTACATTTTCAAGCAGTTTCTAAGGACTGCTAAAGATCTGGGATACAATGGCATTTCTGTGACACTAGCAAGCATGTAAACTGCAAATTTTGGATGCCAAACATGCTCTAATTACTGTGGTACTCCACAGATACTGCCAGAAAAACAAAGTTGTTTTTTTTTCTTTCCCCATCTCTGCAACCTGGAAATACTCAATAGCCCCAAATCAAATGTTGACTTGGAGAACAGGATAGCAGTGCAACTTTATAACCACAAACTAGAGAAGATCATCACACTTACAGCATCCTGTGAAATCACTCTAAAAGCATCACGGGACAGATCTGTAACACTCATAACTTCATAGGTATTAGTGCATTCTTCTATACCACGATAACTTGTTTTCATCCATGCTGGCTTGTAGATGAAAAAAACCCGCCAGGATTATCACAACAGTGCATTTATACTGGCCTTTGGGCCCAGATCAGAGCTTAGCAATGCTTTCCTAAAATTTCTGATAGCTTCATATGCAGCAGGGGCTATCAAGAGAATCCACACAGCTGTCATTAGTCCTCCAAACCAGGTTTCAGTTCACTAGCATGCTTTTGCAAATAAAGTTTAGGGGAGCAAGAGGTTTCCCCCACCTTTTGTACAGACTAAAGACGGTTTTTCTAAAGATTCTGATACCAGGCCTTTTCTGCTCAGCAAGAATGCATTTCTAGTTGAATAATGTAGGAAGTTTGCTAACATTTACACGGAGTGACCTGGAAAAGATCCAGTGCCAGAATTTTTAGGGGAAAAGTTTGTAATTGTTTTATGCAATAAACCACAAAGCTTTTGCTCACTTAAACACATGGAGATCTAAATGCTGTTGTAGTACTCAGTGCAATATTATAAGACTGTCTTTGTTTCCTTGGCTTTTCAGAAGCTTTTCTAGACATTTAAATATCTCCAGCTGAGGCAGAATGATCGGTGAACATTCGGGAGACAGAAAGGAAAGCAGACTTGTTTAATCACAGGCTGGAGCCTGCTCTAAGGCAGGGACTGGCAAGCTTCCAAGAATGGTGCATGAGACAGTCCCGCTTTCTCCGTCAAATTCAGAAGATCAAGCATGTTGGGAACTTTGTGTTTCAAAGAGAAGAGATGTGGCCAGCCTGCTCAGTAGCAGTGTTCTGCCTCAGGCAAAGCAGCCACTTTCAGTCTCCACTGAGTCCTACCTGCCTCGGTGCTATTTCAGTCCAACCATGCGCCCCTTACCTCCCACTCCACAGGCTACTTACCCTGCTATAGTACCTGCCTCATGAGTTTGCTGAGTGTTGCCCAGCATCACAACATCAGAGAGAACAGATGGAAGTTGAAAAAGACAACTCCAGAACATTTTGAATAGCTAATCTCTCCCCTTTTCATAGCTCTGCAAGGTCCTGGGAACTGGGTTCATCGAAATTCTGTGCTCGTATTTTACGAGCAAAGATACAAAGGAAACTTTATGATAGTGCAATGAATGAAATGAATACAATGTGTTCTATACAGTTTGCGTACTTCAATTTTATTACAAATGGCTATTATTAGGGAGACCTGCACTTAATAATTCTTTCCAGTTAAGTGCAGATTATAACTAAAATGACTGCTTTGGCACAACAGGATAGTGCAAACTGAAAGAATTAAAATGGGACAAAAAACCTAATGTGGAGGCTGGACACATTTTTGTAAGGGGTTCAGAAATCTGAAGGTGGGACCATATGTGCTCCCTTGTCTTGGGGTGGAATGTTCGGAGGGAGACAGTCTATGGCTTACAGTTGGAAGAATGAAAGGCTACAGGACTGGATTGCTTTAGGATGTCACACATGAGCAATGTGAAACAAAGTTCTCCAGCACGTTTAGCAGCTTTTGCATCATGTCCAATGGTCTCTTCCATTATGTCCCTTTCTCTTTCCAACTTCTCCATTTGATCCCTTGACAATTTCTCAGCATGTCACACACGCCTTTGCTCTTGAGCTTGTCTTGCAACACAAACTCTTCCTTTCTTTGGGCACTTTGCCTGCCGCTGGAATCCCTTCAAAAGGCTAAAGATGAAGAAGGATGCTTGCCTTCTCTTTCCTCATGTTTACCAATCGATTAGTAACATCCCTTCCTCTGTGGGCTGTGCCATGCAAGATGCTAGGAGAACAGAGAAATCAAAGGAACAATTATTGAACTAGTAAGTGTTAATAAAGCGCTAGTTCCTCATATTTGCAATCCCGCTGCCCAGCTGTCAAATTTCAATCCCCTAATCTTTCCCCAGATAGGATAACCTCAAACATAAGTCTTTTTTTTTTTTTTAATTCCAGTTGAGCTGTTGTCTCATACTGTAGCAGCATCCTTTAACAAAACTGTAGGTAAGTATATGTTTTTATAGAAAAGGCCAGCATTTTTTTCTTAAAAAAAAAAATCAGAGAAATTAATATTTCCACAATTATGTCTTTAAAAAGCAGAGAAGTGTTATTAAAGAAAGGCAAAAGGATAACTGGAGAAAGGTAAGGACAGTGCTATATGCTCATGCAATAGCATTTGAGGTGCTTCTGGAAAAGAAATACTACAAACACAGATGTTTGCAGAAAATTGTGTGACTTTGTAACATGCGTACTAGTTATGAACACCAGCTGATAATCACAAACCATTTTCAAAATACACAGAATTTTGAAGGCATGATGTATGCCTTTTTTTTTTTTTTTTTTTTTTGCTTTAACAAAGAAGTGTACAGCAAGGAAAAAAAGCAGAAAGCTAGAAACCTTTTACAGCTCCTGTAACCACAAACATTTACAGATGCAACACTCAGGAAAACTCCTTACACTTAACTGGCAAGTACGCTTAAATGATAATATTTTATATATGTGAATTTCAAAACCTCCAGGCATTAACCAGATTTGTTCCCAATTTTTTCGTTTCTGTTTTTACCTCACAGAATTAAAACTGCCTGAAGTAGTACATGTATCATTTAAGATAATCCATCCTTCTTGTATCCTCATAAACTGGTAAGAAAGCACAAATAGGAGGTAGGCAACTGAGAAGTAGGAAAATTTAGCGTGTACCAATATTAGCATTGGGGCTGTAAAACGCCTTTGGCATTCACAGGCATTTAACACAGCTGGTATGAATAAGTTCCTTCCCAGGTTAATAGTTCTAGCCTGGTTATAATTTCAGCTGTGACATGAGAAAGGCAGAGCCCACTTATCTTAGAGAACCACAACAGCAGCCTTGCCCACAGCGTGCTCTACTAACAGCCATGGGATATAAAGGCAACATCCACTACCTGGAAGAGGCACTTTTGAAATTTACTTGAATCTGCACAAAACAGTATAAATAATAACATTACCTCTCTTTGTACTTACCAAATGAGGTTCCCTCTGCAGGACTGTCAATCTGTTTTCCTGGGAAGCACAGTATTTGATCTTTCATAAAATAGTCTTGACTGTTCAGGGAATTTCTCTTCTAGTCAGTGTCCACAGGTGTCTGCGTAGCTTCCAGCTGGGTTTCTGCTTTAGTTTGGGCACAATGCTCGCTATTCCATGAGAGCCTCTCTGCCAAATTCACTTCATCTCCATGCAGCACATATGTCCTAGGAATGTTTTTCTGAAGGCTTTTGTATTTAGTGTTCTTAATAAATCTGCATCAGGTTTCTTGACTTTGATACACATCCTTGAGTTGCTCTTTCCTGGAGATTTGTTCAACTATCTAATGCTGGGTGGTGTCAGTGATCTCCCAGCTACTGGGAACATAATCTAGGTATGATCACTTGTCTCTTCATAGAGGGTCCAGAATCTTTGTTGCAAATATAGGGGATGGAGGTTGTAGTCAGTTTTAGAAGTCTAATTTTACAAAACCTGGGTCTGCCGCAAAAGATGCTATATCTCAACATCTAAACAGGAGGGAGACAGCTAGTGTGGACGTTACTAAAGCAATAGGTATGTGGAAAAACTACTGAAGCAGTATTATGAACCTGCAATTGGCATCTGCTCACACTGATCTTATAGTGGCGTGGCTTACTCTGAAACAGAGGTATGTCAATGTTACTTCAAGGCAAATAAATTGTAGTTTGATAACACAAACTGAAAGAATTTGTGAGGATATAGTTTTGGCTTGTATTAACTTTTAAGTATAAAATCTTTCCAGTTTAGACCAGGTCAAATCTACCATGCAGAAGAAATCAGTTTAACAGTTAAAGCCCCAATTCTACAGATGCTTATGCACGTGTTTAACTTTGGCTCATTACTAATTTATATCATTCATGTGAATGAAAACATTCACTTCTTTGAAGTTAAGCATAGGTGATTATATTTGCATGGCAAGCCGGATTACAAAAATGCAGAGAGTTGCAAAGTAGTATTTTGAGTGTTTCTAAGCATATAATACTGAAATGTTATTAAACAGCAGGAATAAGGTCATACCCAACAGAATCTGTGGGGGGCACTGAGGGGTACGATCCAGATGCTGGGGTGGTCTCTCCTAAGGGGGCCTCCTCCTGTGGTATGGGGTGATGTTCAAAGAACTTGGAGACAAACAGCAAACTGTGAGGCAAGAACAAAACAAAAACAACCTAACTTGTGCAAAACCCAGAAGCTTCACAATATAACACTCAAAGATTGAAAGAAAGAAGAAAAAAACCCCAAAATCTCCCCCCCCAATCAAATTCTAAATTTTAAAATAAAGACTACACTAACACACTAATCTGCAAGATTAAAAATATTATTACTTTGAGAAAGGATCAAAAGATTATGCCTTAAACACACCTTTGCAGAAAGTAACTTTTTAATCTTTTGGTTGAAATTGCAAACATCTGGCTCCAAGAATGTACTATGTATACTTCTATGTTGAGCACACAAACTTATTTTAATGTTTGCACTGATACAATGCCAAAAACCAAATGCCAAATGGATAGAACTATGTTATCCATAAGTCCTGAGCACAAAATCCAGGAATGCCCAAGGAAACAGTTACAAATACCAACATAAGCAGAAATTACATTTATTCTTGGGGGAAAACCTAACATCTTAAATGATTCCTTATATAAAAGTCTATTTAAAAGACCTAATAGACTCTGCTGAAACTAATCAAATAGAACACAGAGCCAGCTTATACCAGATCCTTAACCTACATCAAAGACTTACACAAATAGATCAATAATTAAATTCAAGAACACATGACTGTTTGGGACATTCTCTTTTATGTTTCTTACCTAAGCACCAAACCCACTAATGGATTTGGTTTTAATCACTGTAAAACCAACTGCAATTTCACCATATTGAACTAGTGTCTCAACAGTTTTTCTCAGGTTGAAGAGAATAAACCCCCATTTAAACCCACATCTAAACATTTAAAGAGGGGCCTAGCCATCACGTAATAAAGAACCAGTTTTGACTAAGAATAACAACTGTGAACAAAGAGAAGTCTGTCTGATACAGTCAAGTGTTCAGCCACCCCGTTCATGGTTCAAAGAAAGCATTTCATAGTCCAGCAAAAAAATATGAACTTGTTGTCTGAGCTAGCACAGAACGAATACAAATTATGCAGTCTCACAAGAACAGCTGAACTCCTATATTTTTTCAGGCACCTTCTCTGACTTCCTGAATTACAGATTTAACATAAGAAATCACTAGCAGCTGTAAGCTTAATAAATGGCTCAACTTTAAAACCAATTGTGATTACTTACTCAAGTTGGTCATAATTAACACACATCAGTGGCACTTCCGTACTACAGCGCTGGTGAAATTTGTAGCCACATGTCTGGCACCGGAATCCCTGGAAAAGCAGCTTTCGACAAAAGTCGCAAAACGCTAACGTGAAGAACGTTTTTCGTACCTATATTGTCAAAAATAATCATAATTAGTGTCCTTCTGTGAGCCTAAGATAGGCTGTTTGCTTTTACCTCCCTCAAACAGACTTACAAGCCTCTTTTTTGATGCTGGAGCTACAGTTTCATGTATCAAACAGATTTACATAAAAGATTGTTTCCTTTTTGAAACAGCCTTCATGCATTAAAATTTTCTTTCAACTGTTTATTGGAATTAATGCTTCACTTCATTAGCAGTAAGAAGAGCAGCAACAAATCTGAAGCAAAACAGTGCACTATTATGCTAGAGACAAACATTCAGAATTTAATTGGATACAACCTATAAAAAGAAAAGCTGCTGAAAGATTATCTCATCTTCTAATTTTTCCAGGAGCTAAATGACATTTCTATCCAACACTCACAGGACTTGAAATACACATACAGCTTATATGCATGGTTTCTATGTAAGGTTACATCTACAGTTGTAATTTTGACTACTGAAACTCAGAAACATTTTAAATCACAAAAGGGTGAACACTTTATCCCCATATTATGGGGGGGAAATGATTTAGTTTAATTTTCAAATTCAGCAATACTTGGCATTAAAACACATTCTAGTAGTTGTATTACTACATGTAATAATCAAAATTTCAAAAGCATATAAAAAAAGTTAAATCTACTAGACTTTCACGTGACTAGCCATATATAAATTAGCTTGTTTGAGTGAAACAGATCAAGCAGCTTGCAAACAGAATTTTGTTTTTTTAATCTAAAGAAAAGGTCTTTCTTCTCAGTGTGACAAACATTATTTCCAGGATTTTGTATGTAGCTGGAAATGTTTAGATGGATTCTGTTTAGCAGCTTCCATTTACTTGGTGCCTTATCAGGTCAAAACATATTTGTGCACTAGCATCATTGATGATGTCAGCTCCGCTCTGGGAATAGTCAGTTCATTAGTTAATTGCTGCTGCAGAGCCAGCAGGGAGGCCCAGAATACATTTTATAGATACAGCAATACAAAAATAGTAGATTATTATTACAGCTCTGCAATGCAGTGCTGATTTAAACCCCCTACATTTATAGATTTTAGAGGGTGTATTCCATCCATATGTGAAAGTTTTAAGGGCAATCAAGCACTAACATCACTTATTTCAATTACAATTCTAATTCACTTAAGCTATTGTGATTAAAAAGTCCATTTGCAACCCCCACCACATCCTACAGATACAAAATATTATTCAAAATTGTTAATCTGAATTCCAAAGTACAAAGTTGATTTAACCCTACTCAACATTTCATAAAAACCAGTACATACAAAATTGTGTGTTGTGAGTGGCACATTCTCCAAGACTTCCACATGCAACTCCTCTCCCGTGAGCCAGGAAATGTCAGTGTCCCAGCCAATTGGCTTCTTCTCTCTAAAGTGTAAATAAGCCTTTCATTAGCACCAGCGCACAAGCCCTTACGGGTCTCCCTGCTGAAGATGTAAGACCAGGTAGAAAGTGTGGGGGCTTGCTACCCAGTCTCTAACTGCAGGAAACTTCAAAGGCAAGACATTAAGCTCAGCACATACCAAGGAGAGCACAGCTTCCCTGGACAGACTGCATGAGAAAAATGCACTTTTCCAATCAGCTCCAGTAGTGCCCGATTCCTTGGTTCCAAGGTGACAGATACCTTTCTAATCAAATGAAGTGCTTGCGAAAGTACCTGTTCTGTAAGAGTTCCAAAGAGATGGCCAATTTTATGCAGTAAGATAATCTACAAACTTTTCAGGGATGGAAACTCAAATCTTTTTCCTTCCATAGGAACTCTATATTCAGCTATGAATGCACCATAACCAAATCAAGTAAAACCAAAAAGTTAACAAACCTATTTAATACTTGTTTGGCTAGTACAAGTTTGATTAACAGGTGTTCTGCCAGCAGTCTATAAGCCCATATTATTCTATATTATACCTATTCTTGAAGCGATTAAATCTTTTTCTAGGTGTTTGCCATTCTTTTTCGACATGTCTTCAAGGCACAAATTGCTTTAGTGCAAAGTATCACATCATTCCGAACTTTGAAAACAACTTCCACAATGCTGGATAGAATCGGCCATACTGGGTAACTCCAAGACGAGATCCTAAGAGCAAAAACCATCACACACAAACCATACCCATCTTGTATTCTGTAAACAGCACAGCATTCTGGAATAAGACCTCTCATCATCAGAGCTTTCTTTAGGCTGTCTCGGACTGTCACTCCACACCTTGCTGGAACCTAGAAGTCAAATATAAAAGAAATCAATTAAAACAAGTTCTAACTTATCCCCCCAAACCAATGCAAACATTTTGACCCTCAAGTGTTAAACTTACTTTTCATGATGTTTTACAGAACGCTTGGTAAGAATTTTTCAAAATGTTTTTGTACTGTGAAGAATTTTATTGGTGAATAGTATATAAGCAATATAGCTCAGCTAGAAGGGAGAACAAGTTCTACATTTCTATTAACATTTGGAACAAAATCTTTACCCAACTCCAAACTTCCAACTCTTCTCAACTTGAAGAAAGTGGAGACACAGCACACAGATAGCTAATAACTATGCACATTATAAAAAGTTCAGGCCAAGCTGCAAAGTTATACAATATACCAAGTGGAATTTAAATAAAAGAACTAACTTGACTGCACTGAAAATACCATTATGATAAAATGTAAATATTTTCTGTTTCTAAAATAGAAGATAAGCATGCAAACAAGTAAAACAAAACCATCATCTGAATCAGACAAACCTTCTCCTTTCAGTTTAACTTACAATTGCAACTCTACAGACACTTCCTATCTGAAAAACATATTCCTCTCTTCTGTTTCACTATTTGAAAAGTTTAAATATCTAACAGGACGTGAAGTATGGAGGAGCACACTAAAACTAGCCAAAGAACCGCAAACTATGCAAAGTAAAGATATTTTCCTTGCCTCTATTCTAGCTGTAGGCATTTCCTATAGGAATTAGTATATTATCTCTAGGTATACTTGTGATTTAATAGTATATAGTGTCAAGCCATAAAAACAGAACAATACATAATCTGGTGATTAAGTGTAGTTAAGGTGTTGAGTATAAGTGATTTACTATTTCTAGAACTCAATAGTGAAAATATGTAACACTAGGTGGTATACACACTGGGACATCTCCTATAATCATGGACAGCACCTCGAACATGAATCAAGAGAAAAACTCACAGACTTAACTAAAAAGGTCTCTCTGAATACCTGGGACTTCTAGCTTGCTAGTGGCCTAAGCCAGAGCCCTCAGTAGCCAAAAGCAGTCTCTTAATCAGCTTCAACTGGCTTTGGATTGGAGCCTAGTTTTTGCTCCTTGCACTTAAATTTCCATGGGTATTTAGAGGCCCTATGTCCTACTTAAGGATCACAGTGAAAAGCAGCAGTCTATTTCAAGGAGCTTTGTGAACACCACTTGAGGTTATGCTATATATTGCATTTCTAGAACTCAAACATATGCTCTCTCAGAAGAGACAAATAAAAGGAATATTTTGTTTCACAACCTTCCTCCCATAAATATGGAGTGCTTCTTACAGGATATTTGTGCATTTCACGTGGTCAACACAAACATTTTAAAAAAAGAGGATTTCTACTAATTCCTTGGAAAAAACATCCCATAGCATACTGCTTTACAGTCTTGATATTCAGCCTTAAGTGACTTGGTTTTACACATTCCATTACTTTTAAATGCATCTTTTTATTAATCTAAGTAATTTCTTCCCATCCTAGAAGTTAACACTGTGGCTTTCAATCACTTTTAGGTCATTCCTCCAGCATAAAATAACCGTAATTGTTAACTAATACCTGTCACAAGTATTAAGAGAGAGTCTGGGAGCACCTATTTTCATCAATATAGTCAACAACTTTCCACTGTAAAACTCAGTACAGTCCTCTGTTGCTCAAGTCTCTACCAAACTAGTTGTCCACACAGAAACCAACTGTTCGCAGGGTCATTCTGTGACCAGTTCCCTGTCCTCCCGACCCCTGGCAACGTGGTTAGCATAACTAGCGCCATTTTATGAGGCAAGCAGCCATTCTCTGTGATGAAGTGGGCCAACATATGCATTCTCTTTCCCCTCATTATCAGGCCCTGAAGGCCCTGAGAACCAATTCGACAAACAGATTTCTTCTTCCCCTCCTCCTCATCTCAAGGTTCCTGGGTGTCAGGCTGATGAACTCCTTCCCCTGCTGGCCTTGAAGGTCGCAGGTACCCAGGGCCACCAGGCAGTGGCGATGGCCCCAGCACAGAATAGGGAAGCGCAACAGCACCCAGAGCACTGTCCATAAAACCAAGCAGTTACCAGTCCTAAGAAAGGAACATGGATTGGAGCTGCTGCTGGACAGTGAGACCCGGGACCTGCCAGTGGCCAGGGATGCCTCCATCACCCTCTGCTTCCTCCAAGGATTGAGAGAGCGACTCATATTCTTTTACATGAATTTCAAGTCTAGATTATGACTGTTCTATTGATACAGCAAACCATATATTAAATATTTAACTTCATCTGCAGAAGGTCCAGATGATAAATTGTATTATAAATTCTGCATTACACTACTTATAAATTGTACAATATTGATTCTGCTTGTCGAAAACCTGTGCCATTCTAATCATAAATTCTGTGCTATACTAATCATAATATCCTGTTGAGAAAATAAAGCTTTAATTGCAGCTATGATTTAGTGCCATCATCATTCTGCCAAGGATCCCTGAAAGAACCTGTCTGCCCCCTCAGTGTTGGGTGACAATTTCTCCCTGCCTCCAGTATATATATTTAAAAATACAGAGTAAGTATTTTTTCTTAAATTCTTAATTCTTAAAATTCTTTAAAATTCAATTAAAATCTTTGAGGATTTCAGAGGTGTACTCCAACCTCCCACGCAACAGGAGCAATCATGAGCCACTCTGATGCAGCAAGCGTTTTTCAGCTCAAGGCTATTTCTCCTCCAAGGCTCCTGCTGGATCGAGGTAGAGCTCCCACAGACACTTCAGGTCTACCTTTCCAGCACCCTCAGTTACTTCATCAGTGATATCCACAGGGGAAAAAGACATCCAAATACTGAGAGGTGACAGACAAACCATGGGGGGAAAAGGGGAATGAAGAGAGCCAGGAAAGCGGTTGGGTATGAAGGAGAAATGGGAACAAAGACACAGGACAAACTTAAGAACTGACCCAGGAAAGCATGTGTGTACTGGGAGAAGGCACTGCTATCAGCAGGTTGGTGGGAAACAACCAAGCAAGACAGAGGGAAGACAGACTGAAGAGCTACATGAGGCAGAGGGTAGGAAACAGATAGGATAAACTACCAGGTAGGGGAGAACTGGTTGAAATAGCTGAGGAGGCAATGAAGGCACGTGCTGAACAGGCATACTGTGATTAGGAGAAAAGATGGCTCATTTTGGACAAGGAGCACCAGGGGGAAGGGAGTGAGTGCCTAAGAGAAGCGTCAGAACTAAGCGTAGAGGGAGAGGTTCAAGCTTCGGCAGAAAACTTCAAGGCAATAAGCATTAAAAGAAACCAGGGTGGTAAAATCAAGATCCAAGTCACTGAATGAACAGGACAAGGAGGAAAAGCCATGCAGCAGAAGGGTAACTAACATTAAAGAAGAGATGAAGAGAAAAATGGAAGGAGCCTTATGTTCACTGGAAGACATCTTCCTCCAGCACTGATTCTCCATAAAGGGTGACGACATCCTCCAGTACCTCATGAAGCAAAGATCTGCATTAGGAACCTAAAAGTTCCAACTCTCTGAATGAATTACACTGGCGTAAGTAATGCCATGTCAAGGGAATTTTTAATTTCTTTTTGCTTTTAAATTTTGCTGAAAACAAGATTTGTGAATTACAGGCTTCCCCTTAAGAGTTCAATGAAGTCAGCAAGGCAAGCGCTCAAAACTTGGGAAGTGTCAGATTAAAGGTTGCCTACAGCAATGCAAGTGCAACAGGACTATGAAAAATGTGCCACTTACTATTTGCTGTTCCTCAGTGTTACTTCCCTAAGTCCACTACACTAAAATCCAACCCATATTTATGCAACTTCCAATTAGAAACACAGATAGAACATTTGATCTCTTCACCACCATTTGCACCAAGATCCAGTTAAACAGCTAGGCAACTGTTTTGATTACTTTCAAAAATTACCAGGATCCTGAATCAGCATCACATTTAGAACATTCTCTTACAGAACTCTTGAGCAGAGAAACATAAGGCTAAATTAAAAGAACTAAATACTAGAATAAATCCCTGTAGTATTGATTAATCATTTTCCCAGACTGGTACAGTACGGTCTATCACCATCTGTGCATGTAGCCCTTCAGCCCCCTCCTTCAGTCCCTACCAGTGCCTGCTGTAAAGCAAAAACCTCACCCTGCAAAGCATTCCCTCTAAAACCTCTCCTTCCTGCAACCCCCCCATCTTCTTCTTGCACGCAAATCACGTCAGAGTTAAAGAAGAATCCTGCTCCAAAAAAGTTATTTGGAGAGCGACTCAATCTAAATAAACCCCCCCAAACAAATTATTTTTTTCCAGCTAACAGATAGCCTTCCCAAAGCAGACATTTCAGAACAGCTTCCTACTCACACCCAGCCAGAGGGAGAGCATGTGGCCCTGTAGCCTGGGAGCACACGGAGCAGGAGCCCTGGCACGGCACAGTCCCCCAACCCGCTGAGCCCCCAGGCTGCCTCCAGGACCCATGGCACGCAGGCAGGCACCCAAAGTGGGTTTATCAATTCCATCAAGAGTTTTGACAGGATTCCCACAGAGCATTTTAACTGAATCACATCAGTGGGTTTTTTTGACAGTTGGTTCCTCATGAGAAAATTTCTGATCTCCTCTAAAATACACAACCATATGACTGTAATCCAGTAAACTGAACAAAGTTTGCATTTTACTGAAACAAAGAATGCCTAATATTATTGCAAACCCATTTTGCCCATGTCCATCCATTACCTTTTGATTCCTCTGTTTTCTAACTGAGGGAATCTATATATGTTTCACAACAGTCACCTCCTAGAAATTCATGCTACTGAATCAGGGGATCTGTTTCCAGTAATTGCTAAGGGTTTTCTTTTTAAGTTGCTTATATACCTAAGATTCGTATATCAAAGAATGTTTAGGTTTTCATAACAATTTGAAAGTTGATTCAGCAAACCATTTTCAAAAGCAAAGGGCATGAAACAGTATGGGCTGTCCAATACTAAGGAATAGTACAGAAATGCCAATACAGACCGCAAGATGTATTCAGTGCGTAGCTTAATAACATACCAGAGGAAGTAATTTACTTGTGCATCTTGAATCAGGCAAGTAGTGATTCAGGAAGACACCAAAACACGTGCTCAACTTTGCAAATGTGAATTCCCAAGGAAACAAACGAAAATTATTCCAGATTACAAAAATTCTCAAAGCAGTCTTACTATGTAAACAGGTTAAACTATAGCACTTAATTTTCTCATTTCATTTATTCATATAAAATATTTCTATGGACAGTAAGTATTCATAACAACATTGCTGATACATATTTAGTACTGCAGCCACAAGCATTTAACCAACGCATAAATCATTTATTTCTGTAAATCAGGTCATTCCCGATTCAGTAAGAGATTCAGGGCTACATCTCTAAATAACCCTTACATCACTCTTCTAACATCAGAGCAGAAACTGGCATAGTCTCACCGAGTTAAAAAAGCTTCCTTACACTACTGCAGTTTCCAATATTTTACAGCAGTGAAGAGACTGAAGACACTAAGAAGCACTTCAAAAAATCAATGCAAAGGTATTCTCGGAAAGGTTGAACCACTCTGAATAGTTTGTCTTATACTTTTCAAAAACAGCTGGTTCTGTTTTTTCCTCAGCCTAGCACTGTAGTTCAGCTTACTTCAGCATTAGAGCTTCATAAAAATTCTAAACAGAACAGAGTACTGGGTACAATAGCGAGAATATTCCAAGTAGTATGGATTTTGAACTATCACTTCAAAGTACTGACTGACTTACCTCAACACATACACCTTGAAAGATCATACTTTTGTCCCCCCTGCTACCTGTATGACTAAAAATTGCCAGCAACATGCGCACAGAATTCAGTGTGTTGGGAGAGAAATAAGCTAAGCTATCTTTTGGCCAAATAACTAGTTTTGTCTTCCGACATGTTTGGATTTTTACCAGAAAACCTAACATGAGATCCACATTTAGTTTCTCATCTTAGATATGAAGGACAAACTGTTTAACCAAAACAGTCACCCACCTTTTACAGCACTAACAGATACAATTAACCCTCTCTGTGGCAAAGAGGACATAAGATGATGCTAAACATCACATCCTCTGTGAAATGAAGAACATGGCTTTCAGACACAGCTGTGTGGATTTCAGGGCATGAAGCTCTGACCAGCTTCCAGGAGAAAGCAGCATTCAAGAATACACATTCTCAGTGGACCGCATTAATAAGGCAAATGGGAGACAATTCCATCGCATTAAATCTTGTTTCCAAGGGAAGCTGAACAGAATCTATCCATTTCACAAAACTGTTACCATTCCATCAAATGCATCCCCATTCAACTTACAAACACATTGGTGACCAGCACCCACTCAACACCTCCAACGCAGTTAAGGGGTACTCATTTGCAGAACACAATGGACTGATGTATGTCAATACAGAACTGTTTTCTCTTGAGTATACCATCACTAAACCGCACTGGATTAAACCTGCAGTGCCTAGTCAACAGCAGCCTCCGCTGTCATTTTTTAAGCTTTTGAGGGACAGCTCCCAGACTGTTGAGAAGAACACTGATCATTTACAAGGTGATAGTAGACAGCAGGATCACCACCTTAAAATCTTAGGGTGAATACCAGTGCCAGAAGTTGTGAAGACTGACAGTGACCCACTAATAAAAAAAAAGTTTGGAAAATATTGCTTTAGACTTTTAGAGTCTAAATTTACATTTAGAGAAATGCTCGTCTAGAAAAATATCCACAGCCACTATACGGGAATAAAAAACCAGGACCTTGAGGTTTCTGTTCAAGTGATGAAAAAGTCAGCTGGCTGCTCTCCAAACCGAAGCCCAAACGCATTAGAAATATAAGTCACAAAATAGTTTAAATAAATCTTTCTAACAGGTCAGATGCAGAGTCTACTTGTGCAGCATCCTGCCTCAAATGATCACTCTCCTGACACTTAAAGGCAGGGGGGCAAGTAACTACTGCAGAAAGGCGAGAACTCACATCCCTCTCTAAACTGTTGCAACTGATCCTAAACCCAAATGGATACTTCCATCTCCAGGTAGTACACACATTCTCTACAAATATTTAGTTTACTTAAACAACAAAAGAAGCCATTAATTTATGTATGACTTACTAGACATGGAATTAAAACATTTTTTCCAATTATTTTCAGATTTGTGACCTGCATTCCATCAAGTGTCTGCCTAGCACATCCTGAGGTAGAGGAAACGCACTCCAAACAATATTTTCCTCTACCATCCACTAGTTTCTACAGACTTTGCATCTCTTAAGAAATCACTAAGCTGACCTCACTCGAGGAATACTCTTAAAAAGCAGTGATCAATGTTGCACGAGGCATTCCAGGCCACAAGCCATCAATTTTTTAATGGCAAGTTTTCAATATTGTTTGACTTTGCAAACTAAGACTGTATGTCAATAAAATTGAAGTAGATTAGTATGTGTTGAAAAGAGAATAATTTACTTTTAATTTATCCAACACTGAGGTTAGCCTGCGTGGTGGGATAACCCCAGCACACAGTTAAGTACCACCCAGCTGCTTGCTCACTCCCTACTCAGTGGGATGGGAGAAGTGGAAGGATAAAAGCAAGAAAACTCCTGGGTTGAGATAAAGACAATTTAGTAAGTGAAAGAAAAAAAAGAAGGGAAAATTTTTCCTAGTGATGCAGAAGCAGTCACCACCTGCAGACTGGTGCCCAGCCAGTCCATGAGCAATAGCAACTTTGGAAAAACTTCCCTCCTTTTTATTGGAGAGGATGATATTATATGGCATGGAATATCCCTTTGGTCAGTTGGGGTCAGCTGTCCCCATTGTCCCCTCCTCAGCCTACTTGCTGGCAGGGCAACAGGAAACAGGGAAGGCCCTGACCCTGTGCAAGCACTGCTCAGCAACAGCTAACACACTGCTGTGTCGTCAGCACTGTTTTGGTCACGAGTCTTAAACCACAGCACTATACAAGCTGCTGTGAAGAAAATTACCTCCGCTCAAGCCGAACACCAGTACAGTCTGCTGTAGCACTGCTGTTCGCCTTGCTTCACTGAACATGGCCCAAAGACACATTCTTCAGGCTTTCCTAGACACGAAGGACTTACTCATGGTAGCTGTAGGGTCTATATCATTGTACAACTCGTGTGATAGAATAGAATTTTGTTTGCTTACTGACAGTCTAAAAGAGGTCTTCCATAAATTTCTTCCCAATGAAAACTGATAACTTAAGTCTGATTTGATTTTGCCTTTCAGCAATAGGACAGGTTGGCTAATAGCTCTCCTAGATGATCAAAGCATTAAAAAAAAATAAAAATTCAAGTGAAGTTTACTTGAAAGTAAACTACCATTTACTTCATTCTACCAGACCGGTTCACATGATGCATACAATTCCAAAGCATTCAGATACATTCAGCAAGCATCCAATGGCATAGGCTATAAATAAGCTCTATTTCTGCTGCATGTTTGATACGGCATGGGAATTTTTAATTGTTTTTTATTAGAAAACCTCATCATGTTAAACCAGGTGTGTAATTAAAAGCAAGAAACTAGTTTGTTCAGCTGCCTGAACATCCCTTCTGTGAATTTCCCTTACACTTGACAAGTGAAACTGGTAGGACAGCTTGGATGCCTATAGAAATGCAGTGCTTACCATGCGGTAAGCTTGAGGCACAAACTCAACAGCATAAACTGCAGAAAGCAAGATGCAGACCTTAAGTCAAAAGAAACGCATTGAATACCAGATTCAAACCCAGAACATTTGAAGGATCCCAGTTGTGCATGCATGATGAATTAATTTATGCTAAGAATTTAGGTAGGGTAAAAATATCTGATTCTTTCAGTCTTCTTGACTGCAGAGAAGACCACATGATCACTTCTCTAATTAAAAGGTAGATGTACTAATTAATCAAGGTGTGACAAGAGTGAGAAGCCTGAAATAAGAGTTGTCCCCATGCACAGCATTCACAATTTAGTTTCTGCAAATCTTAAAAATACAAATTCTCTCTTTTAAAAACCCAGTCTCACATTTGCATATTGAGAACTTTCATTAACTTTCTAATACATATGTAACTATGACACTTTATGAAGCATATCAACACATAACAAATTGGAAAAGAGCTTTCCTGATCCAAAATTATGCTAAGCTTTTACACAAATTAACTTTAAAAAGGCAACCAAAAAACCCCACACAATCTTCTATAGTTGAACACAGAAGAAAGGGAAATTTTTTTACCAAAGAGTTATTGTTTGTTTAGAAGCTGTCATAGAAGTTTTTATACTTCATGCTAGGTGAAAACACACAATGATTTGATCCTATCCTGAAAACACACAGTGATTTATTTTGATTCTGTCCTGAATCTGCAGACAGCTGAAGTACTTGGAGGCCACCAAGCTTTCCCAAAGCTAAGAAGCACCTGCTGCTTCCCCCACCCCTGTTTCACTGTCACTACTCAGACCACTACAGACAGAAGTGAAATTCAAAACAACCAAATTCACTCCTGGTTCATGCTCGCAGAAAGCAGGTGCTGGAACTGCAAAGAACTTGCTGAACAGAGCAGCAGAGACTCCACACCACCCTTAGAGCCACTCCACCAACACAGCCAGAAGACAAGAAGCAAATGTCTCCTCTGGAACCTAGAAGTGTACAGCAGACAGCAACAGGCTACGTAGAGATTAAGAGCAAGAAACCTCACCACCTGATGCATTTCAACTGCCCATCATTTCTTGTACCTAAACACCAATTTTCTAATTTTCCCCAATCCAGCATACCATCATTGAGGACTGCTCATCTGCTTTCAGACTGTTTCTTCCCACACTAAGTACTTGGCTGGAAGAGATTTCTCAGGTAATCAAAATCACTCAGGGCTACCAAGAGAAGCAAGTTATACCATCTTGTTCATAAAGTACTTGAGTTAGAAGCCCCCCTACCACATTATCTTCTTTCCTACTAAACTTCACTACATCATCAGAAATCTCCTAAGACTGTTCCTCCGTGCAGTTATGACTAGTTTTAGCTATCTGTTTCCATACCAGGCCTTGTATTAAACAGCCTTTCTCTGAAGCCTTTATTTCCTTCAGTGTAAAGTTAGAGAGCTAGCATGTAGCAGATTTACAGACCAACACAGAATATCATTACCTCACACCCCATATAACCATGCCTGTGGAGTTCCTTACCCCAAGACACAAATTTCTACTATTCATCATGTAGGTTTAATGGAGACTGGACAGAGGGTTTCCAAACAGAAAACGCTTACACTCATAAGACTCCTGAGTGACAAATGGCTCAATTTGGAAGACTACTTGGGGAAAGTATCATACGTGCCTGCCCTATTCTTGTACTCTTTCACGGTGACAGAGAGACACTCCAGATACATCCACAAAACGTTTATTCCATTCTCAAAATGCTTTCCTGCAAGGGACCAGCCACAACTGATGTGCCACATGAAACCTGTCTAAAAAGCCCTACTAATGTCTTACGGTCTACAGTAAACAAGCAATTCAATAGATGAAATTTCTAAATAATATTAACTTTTTTGTCAGCTTTTACAGAGGAAGGCAAAAATTGGTAGAGTCCTTGCAATTCAGAATGGGGACTTTTTCCTCATCCCAAGCTTATCAGTTTAAAATTGGCAGTCCCAAAGACACTTCACCCAAGTGCTCAAAAAACAAATCCTGCCCCAAACAAGAAAAAAAAGGGGAAAAAAAATAATCACACAACTAGAAGCAATCCCCAAAAATGCTCAAATTTTGTCCTACATGCAAATACCATATTCCTGTAATCTTTACACTCACAGAAAGCTGTTTATGCTCATTGCCTGGAACTCCTCTTTTTTAGTTAGTTTAAAACTTCTCCACTGGCTTCTACCTCTTACATTAAACTGAAGTTATTCTATTGAGATCTTTAATGACTTCTTCCCATACCTCTGGATTACTTATTAATCCTTATTCTCCTTGCATTACCACCCCTTCCCAACAACCAGCTGTGTGTGTCTTTCTGTTAATGTGTATGAGTGTTGCCTTCTGTTTCTTTTCTCTCTCAGCTTGCAACTTCAATCATACAGTCATATAAACTGGAGGAAAAAAAATAATCCTAACCAACAACACAATTATCTAAACATCCCACAAGGCTGTGTTCTCTTCTTGCTCCCATGCATTCCCTCAGAAATCTCACTGGTAAACATAACCTATGCTTTTATGCTGACACACTATCATCCACGTCCCATTCAAGACTATCTCCCTTGCACCAAAAGCAAGCCTCAACATTTAACATAATCTCCCAGACTTCCAGTAGCCAGCTGAAGGTCAGAGTTCTTACCTCTCTCTCCCATCCAAAAGCTCTCCCTCAATTAGCAGTTCTGTTAACTATCCACCCTACAGCCATTCAGATTCCCAACCCAAACAAGCTTTAAACTAATTTCCCCCTAAATTCTCCCACCCACAGTTTGGATAAGCCTCATCAATTTGTTCTGCAAAACAACTGATGATCTTAGGTAGCCTTTTACCATCTTGCACTTTTATTATTTCAACATCCCTCTCTCTGGCCTAGAACAAAACAAAACAAACCCACCCGCACAGACTTATCCTGGTCACATTTATGCAGAATGTTTCTCCAAAAGACATTTAACTTGCTAGTTGAACCATGCCGCTAAGGAAAGAGGAAGTGTATGTATTTCAGGCATTTATCTCTCTGCATTATTGGTGATAAACACTTACCCCCCCTCTAGAGGGGGTAAACGATCTGTTGTTTTTCTAGAAGGTTGTTCAGAGAAGGAAACTTCTCTTCATCCCTTCCCAGGCTGACTACAGAGGAAAACAATCTTCTATTCATGACAGTACTTATTCATTGATTCCCCTCCAACTAACCATGCCAGCTACTTGGATTTGATTTCAAAAGAAGTTATGCTCTAACCTTGCTGTGCTGCTGGCTGAATCAAGATGCTGACTTCAACTGCTAACTGATCAGGAGCAGTAGGCTCTACCATGTACTGGCTATGCTTTCCAGGAAGCACCTTCAAACCTTTTCCTACACTAGGAAAAACTTCATCCAACACACTGCTTTATCTGAACACATACAAAGAAACGACATCACCTACACTACCTATGCACCAAAATCACTTAACACTGATCAGATCAATGTGTTCTCACTTCTTTGTTATTCCAGTCTCCTCACATTGTATTTCTAACTGGGGCCAACTCAAACAGATCTATTTGCTGGATCCTATACACAAACAATACTACTAGTAAACAAAAACCACAGACAACTCAAGTAACAAGGCAGTTGCTAGTCAAAAATGTAAGTATATCCCCCTCGCCCCCCGCCATCTCCTGTGTTTTTAACAGCTCCAAACAAGTAGCAGAAGGCTGCTGCAGTACTTGGGACTGCTGCAGTGTATGATCAAGGATAAATACGGAGATTGGTTCTCCATTACCAACTGAATTCCAGTCACTTCAAATTAAGTCAGTTCAAGAACTGTTAACTGCATTCCCAGATAAACAAGGTCACTCTAGTATCTGACAAGCTTCTCTGCTCCTGAAGTGGGTCTGTGGTTGGAGGCAGAGACTGAAAATATTGTGATACTAAAAAAGATTTCTTTCAGAAGTAGATATTAATTGAAAGCAGTTAAGGTTGGGGTGGGGGGAAGCTTCGTGCAACACTGCAACTTTCAACATCTCTCCTCTCCCAGCTATGCACTTGGTTGTAGGACACATTTTATCTTTATTTTAACAGCCATATGGCGACTTGGGCAGGGAGGAGGCCCTAGTGGCAGGTACCATGTATTTTCACAAGGAATCTCCCTCCTGCTTCAACCCATCACATCTGAATAATACTTGAAAACCCTAAACTACCACCACGGCTACGTAAGCAAATGGCTCAGTTAATGGGCACAAATGAGACACAAGACACCTGTTTTTAAACCCACAGGTTATGAAGGAAAACTAAAATGTGTGCAATGCTTTCTATCCACTGAGAGAACAAAGGAAGCCTACTGCATCAAGTAATCTCAGTGTCCACTGAAAACTGCTAGGTGCTTTTTAGGCTAGCAGCCTATCATCTGACTACTGGCAGTTAAAACTGCACTGTAACTACAATTCCTTCTGAATTGGGTTTGCTACTGGAATTCCCTTAGTTTTCAACAGACTACATGTAGGATCAATAAATATTGAAAACAGAGTAACTACATGAAGAGTTGCCATACAAGGAATTACTTTCTCAGTAACATGAGCAGTTTGAGGTTTCAGAGAAATTACCTTCAGCTCCAAGGCCAATAACCCCAGCACTAGGAGTTCCTGTAAGTACTATTTCCAACCTCCAAACCAGAGTTAACTTACTAGGTCTAAAAAAAAAAGTGCAATCCAGCAACACAACTAGATCCAAGCAGTATGTAAAACTGAAGTAAAAAGAAGTCAGCTTGCAGTACCAGCTGACCAGACCCGAGCATGTATTTCCAATTGCTTATTTAGAATAACAAATTCAATCAAAAACAGGTCTCTCCTAGCAGAGCTGGAGCCAACCTCCACCTTGCTATACAGCATATGAAACTAAATCCTGTCAACCTGAGTTTCTAGCCAGTAATTCCGTATGTGTAGCTCATACCTCCATGCATCTGCAAGCATCTGTCTGTTTCTTTATGTAAAGGCATCTACAAACTCACATCAGATCTGAGATAAAGGAACTTGCACCTTCCTTCCACCACTAGCCTGTCTCCTACTCTTCTGTTGGTACCACACTTTTTTTTCCCCCTTTTCCTTTTTTTTTTAAATTACCACAGCACAAGACTACAGATCTTCCTGAAGCTTTATTCTTAGTATCCCACATTTAGCAAGCTGGAAACAAGCTGCAGGGCTAGACTGGTAAGACTCTGGTAGAGACCTGGGGACAGGAGCAAGAGCCTCTCCCTGACTACACCCAAGTTAAACCACATTTGCCTCTCACAGCCAAGGAAGAACGTCCAGATTCAGTGCTGGAAAAAAACCTCTATTGCCCTGCAGGCTGTCACTGAGTATACTGCTAAGTGCTACAATTCCTTCCTTAAATGACAACACCTACTCAAGCTACAAAGTTAACCTTTATAGTCAAGGCATGACAAGACAAGCTGGCACTCTTGAACTTTAACCTCCCTAGTTAAATCTGCAAGGTCCTAAGGAGCGTGACATACCACAGAATCACAACATCCTCCAAAAACCCCAAAGCTTAGGGGTAAAAGTGAGAAGAAATGCTAGTCTGGCAAAGCACAGTCTCACACATGTTGAGCATACCAAGCTGATCTGTTACTATTGCTTAAGAACTTAAAGATGGTTGAAGTCAACTTGTTTTACTTTGAATAAAATGGACCAGCAACATGCACGAAACTCTCTCAGATGAAGCAAGACAGTTCTGTACTGGCTGAAAATTTTACTACTTAGTTCACACTGAAATTCAGTTGTCTCTTTCCTAACTTGAAATCAGATTTACTTATTCAGAAATAATTTAAACTTAGTGACATACATTTCAACATCAAACCCCCCCCCACATTCTTGCCTACAAGTTTGATGTAGTATATTCTGTAATTACAAACTATTCTTTATAGAAAATGATTCTTTCAAAAGTAAAACAGAGCTCAGACTTAAGAAAAGCCTTACCACACTTCCTATAAAACAATTGAAGAGGAGGTGAAAAAGAGCAGGAGAGTTAAAGGAGCAGAATAATATGGTAGATGAGGTGAAAATAAGAGTAGAAATATACTATACGGCTTAGAGAAGAGGGTGAGATAACACATAGGAGGACTGAAAAGGAAATACACTGAACAAGGCAGGAAGTGATATACTGTGACACACTACAGGAAAGAAACAAAAACAACTTTTGGGACAACACCATCATAGGGGCTGTGGCTACAATAGCTAGAGAGAGTGGGCCAGAACACACAAAGACAAAAACAGAGCCTCTCCAAAATCCAGTACCTTCGTGTAGAGTAATTGTAAAGGAATTAAGGCAGGTTAATTAACATTGATAATATACAGCTGTGGGCTGGCTTCAGGGGCAGTGGGTTGGCTGATGTGGATAATGTGCAGCTGTGGCTGGTTCCTGCTAAGTAGTTAAATAGCTCTAAGGGGTATAGAAGAGAAGCTCTGGATGAAGAGAGAGCCAGAAGAAACAGAGGGAGGAGAGAGTGCATGCACCCCAGATGTAGGAGAGGCCCTGGGAGAACAAAGGGGCCTGGATGAGGAGAGGCTGGCTGGATGAGGAGCCCAGAGAAGGAAGAGGCTGGATCAGCAGAGGCAAGAAGCAGGGTGGACTGGCCTGAAGAGGATGAAGAAACAGCACAGACAGTAGACAAACTTTTGAAACTCTGCGGGGGATCGGTGGCTGTGCAGGGGCAAGGCATGGGAGCTACTTATTGAAGTTAACCTGGTATGTGATGGTAAAAGCCTTGTTACAGCTGGCTAGTTTTACTAGTGCTGCAACACCTTTGCACCAACCAAATTTCACAATGCAGGTAGTACTACGTGCCTAGCTATACCTCACAGGCAGACAACAAGATCACCTTGCTTAAGAATGTACCTCTGCACTGCCGTCATAGTTGACATTAAATCCTCATATGCCAAAGCTGACATTACCAAACCCCCATTCTCTAGGTTGAAACCCAAATACTACTTACAGTCTTTAACCACATGTTTAACAATTAAGCAGTATTAAGAAAAAAATTCAGATTAAAACAACTGTCCTTTAATCTATTGTTCACACAAAGTCTTATGATCTCTTTTGTTCAGTGGGACTGGGGAAGGGGAGGGATGGACATTATTTTCCCGCTTTCTCTGGAACCACAACTCCCCTTTTAAGTGAAGAGTATGCACCACCTTGCAAAACAGAGCCTAGACTATGGCTTGTCAGTAATTTCACATATATGTTTGCAGTATATTATGGTAAAGCACTTATCAGAAGTTCTTCAATTGGTAGCTCTTATCTGATCAGAAAATCCTGCTTATAAGGGACAATTAAATAGCCAGCAAAAAGTCAACTCTTCTTCCATGACTGCAGGAATCACTGCAACATTGTCAAAACCGATAAATAACAGGTTCTAAGCAGTTTGTGGGCAACACTTCTTGACCTTCCTAACAGCGACTATGTCCCTCCTCTAGCCAGTTCTCTACATCGGGCCTCATAGCATCAAGGTCCCAACATTAAACACTCACCACACTGAGTGGGGAGGAAGAAAACCAACCAACCAAAACCCAAGCAATTCTGTGCAGCCCTCCTTAGATGCAGGAAGCTGGGACTTGCTCTAAAGCGTTCACTGCTGCTAGTAACTGACATAGAAAACTTTCCCCAATCTTGCCCTGTTAAACTATTCAACAATTTTGTATAATACAAGAAACATAGCTTCTTGCCCCCTCCTAACCACTGTAAAACAGTAATAACTATTTATCCAAGAAAGCTGATTTGAGAAAAAAAAAATTCTTGAACTATCTTCGTTGTTACAAAACTGAAAGGTTTTTATTCTGTATTATTGCTCTAATGGACATCTTTGTGTTTAACTTGTAGAAAACATTCAACGTATCAAAACAAGTGTGGCAGAGCACAAATAGTGATCATGACACCTCTTTGACCTCTACACAGGTATTTTTTCAGCTCCTAAATTAAGTTTTACATACAGAGGGAGAGAGATACAGGAAATACTGAGGTTACAAGTACGTGAATAGAAACTGACTCACCACAGTCCTTTGCTTGTTGGGCAGGAAGACTCTAACAATAGGCTTCTGTGGAGACTTAGGGTTATTCCGTGACATATCAGCAGGGTTTTGATAAACTGAAAGGGATGAAGGTGCTACAGAGAGGCTAGAAGAGGAAGATGATGCAACTGTGTCTGTTGAAGCTGAACTTGAGACAGAGAAATCAGTTCCATTCCCCATGGATTCCAATAACTGCTGTTCTCTCTGCTGTAAAGCATCTAGCTTGCTGGTGTATTCTTCATAGGCCTGTGAAGGAAGAGCAGCTGTTTTAATGATGTAGTAACCTCAGACAAAAACAGAAATCTAAATTCAGAATGATCATGAAATAAACTCATTCTAAACTAACTCAAATTTCCCAGGAATATGAACAAAATGATAGGGTCAAATTTTTCAGTAGGATGCAAAGAAGAAATGGCTTTCAGTTCATTAAATTAAACATTCTGAACCAACAACCAACTCTTTAGTAGATTAAATATATACAAAGATAAAAGAAATCATAATTCACAGTTTCAACACACCTGCACTGTCTAATTTAAAACTACTTTAAAGAAGAGAGCAATCTTTGTAACCTATGTTAGCTGCATTGCCGAAATACTGTGCTACAGTTAAATACATCTCGGGCAATAATAAAGAGAAAGCTGAAATCTGCTTTTTACCATCTGTATCTGACAACCGACCTAGCTCATTGCTCACCATCCTTCACCTCTGGTACTGTTCTTTCATTGTAAATAGTATAAAAAACTATTTCAGTTAGAATACAACTACGTTTGCCCAACTATTTTGTAGTATTACAGAGTACAAGTTTGCAGTATTACAAAGTCATTCATAAACATGTAGAAGTGATCCTTTGAAATAATTTAACATCTGTATGAGTTTATACATAAACTTGGTGGAAAATCAAATTAATGTGATTACTCATTGACCAAGTTTCTTAAATAAATAACAATCAGTAACATTAAATTTGCCTGTTATGTTTTTATTAAATATAGCCAAGTTAAACAATACTGCCAATTTGTTTGTATATATTTGTTTCCATCAACTTTGTCTTTGTAACAAGAAAATTTTTGATCTGTACCCAAGTATCACAATTATTTCTGCACCAAATAAATTAGTACAGAGTATCTTCAAAAATCTGAATCAGTTAAGGAACGTGTGTTTCATGCTATATAAGCATGTCATTGTTAATCAAGGACGTGTTCAACCTTTACAGACAAGAAACAACAGAGATATTACAAACCTAACATCCAAGCAGCAGGGAACAGAATTTTCTATTTAGGTCTCCAGAAAGACCAAGATCTATGCCAAGCTGCAAAAATTTTCAATGCCACAAAGAATATTTATTTTAGGGAAAAACACTTTTTTTTGTAAAAAAAAAAAAAAAAAGGAAAAATTTGTTTTCTTTAAGTTTTCTATGCATAATATGTTGCTAACTAAAGTTACAGGAGAACTGAACTGACGAAGAAGTCTGCGGGGTTGCGGGGTCTGCATGGGGAAAAAAAAATATTAAAGTTATGAGAAAAAATAACCAGCATTCAGTAGTGCTGCCACAACTTTTTTTATTATTTTTGTTTACATTTTACTATTAATTTATTTATCTGGGTTGTATGCGCAGGTTCACCTAACCCAGGCTGGTTTTGTCAAGTAAACAATGGTTGGCCCAATCTTTTTTATGGAAGTTCAGAATCCATCAGAACGGACCTATGTAAAATGTGTCATCATCCCCACAGAATTAACAAAGAGAATGATAATTTGACAGTGAGGACTAAGAAAAAGTATTTAAAAAAAATGGTGCTGAACATCACTATTTCTAATTCTAAATTTTAAGTCTTTCATTTTTAATGGATGGACATAAGTTGCAGGAAACAGAGAACTAGTTATTATTTCTTTTCAGATGTCTAGCGTTTCACGAATAGACCCCAAACTTGGAGACTTAAACCCAAAACATTTTCATTCTTGCCCAATTCTACTGTCAGAAGTAAATTGAAAGGCTCCCCAATTATAAATAATGGCATTTTTTTGGCAGTACAGTAACACAAGTGTCCCTCTCCTACTTCTAGGATCAACTTTTCATGTAAATTCCAGTAAAACCTCCATGTGGCAAGAATTATTTTCAGTAAACAAAAAATAAGAAGCATAAACTGTTACCATTTCACCAATACTTTTCTAAATACTTACTTCCTTTTCTCATGAACATTGCAAAACATTATTTGAACACATGCAATGTTACGTTGCTTCCGGATACTCGAGGGCTTAGTTCCTTCAGAAAATTACACACATCTTTCAAAATATTCAATCCTACAATGTTTACGCTAGCAGCTTAATCTGTTAGTAATGTAAATTTGAAGTCAAATGATTTATCTTAAAAGAATAAACAATGAACATGGAAAGATGGGAGCTGCTACTGGCTTTGGGTTCTATAC
The DNA here is from genome assembly GCF_023634155.1 of Falco peregrinus. Taxonomy (NCBI): domain Eukaryota; kingdom Metazoa; phylum Chordata; class Aves; order Falconiformes; family Falconidae; genus Falco; species Falco peregrinus. Next base: position 65,179,948 of record NC_073726.1, read on the forward strand.
CATTAAATTCTGCATGAGCAGCTCTATTTTTTATGAATACAAAAGCTCTCAAGCAGTATACTGTTACTCAATGTCACAGCAGAAGATCCCATAACAAAACAGTAGAACTAGAAATGCATCAGTAGACTTTAAATACATCTTTCTTTTTTTTAAAAAATAACTCTTTTTATACAGAAGGAACAACAGTACATGCAGCAGAAAGAGAATACCTCCAATAAAATCTCATTTTCACAAAGATTAAGTACTTTGGTGAGACACTGGTTTCAGCTGATGACTAGCACCCATAGACCTTACTCAGCCAACAGCACCAAGTCAAAACACAGAATTATCCTATGGAGTTAAATTGAAGAATGAATTGAGTAGAAGAATCTAGAAAGAAATATATTCAGTTTACATATTCCCATTAAGAAGCAAATAATGTTCTACAAGAAAACTTTAATCTTGCTTTCAGCTTGATACAGAATCACAGGAGAAAAAGAAAAAAAAAAAAAAAAAAGAGGATGGGGGGAAAAAAGGCTGGAATGTATCCCTGGAAGTCATGTAGTCCAAACACTTGTTTAACACAGAGCTAATTTTTAAGTTCAATCAGGTTGCTCAGGGCTTTAATAAAGCAAGTTTTAGAAGTCTTGAAGGATGGAGACTCCACAACCTCTGGGCAACCAGTTCCAGGGCTCAAAATCCACTCTTGTGATGACAAATTTTCTCTTTCGAAATTCCCTTGATGCTATCTGCGATGTTGCCTCTTTCCCTTTTGCTGTCTGTGCATGTCTGTAAAGACTCTGGCCCTCTCTTTAGGTTGCAAGAGCCTGCAGATTCCTCCTTAGTCTTCTCCATGCTAAACATCGCTCTGCTGCAGTCACACAAATAGTAAGCACATGGCTTGCTCTCCATGCTGGCTAGGCACTTGCTAACGCAGCCTAGGCTGCAGTCCAGCCTGCTACCGTGAGGGCGAGTTACTGGCAGCTCAGCTTGTTGCTCACCAGTGCTCCCTGGTACTTTTCCTGCAGAGCTGCTACCAGCCAGCTGCCTGCCTGCACCAGTGGAAAGCCACCTTGTCCCAGGTGCAAGATGCTGCATTCGTCTTTGCTGTTGTACTGCTTCTTGTCATGAAGCTTCTGTTCAACTCCTCCAGTTTGTTTATCAGTTGCCAAAACCAGACTGTCTTCAGTAACATATATTTCTTCAACAAATTTGTATACTGTATCACTACAGTGCTCCCAATTTAGTGGGAATTTACAGTATTTCACACAGTTAAAGAAGAAACAATATTTGAAAAGCTGAATATTAGATTCAAATTGGCACATCTTTTCAGTCTACACATAATTCTATGGCTATCTAAAATAGAACAAGAAGTTAATTTTAGTTATATTGTGTACCATATAATATAGTCTCATACAAGTAGTAATACTCCTGAGGCTTCAACTATGTAAAAAGTATAGAAGCAAGCTGCCAAGTCCATCTAAAGCATTAGAAGTTGGCATGTTTATATGAAATGTCTGTATGTGCCAAAATACAACTGCTACTCACTCAGGAGGAGCAGAGCAGAAGTTACTTCTTAAATGTTGCAATCTATTGACAAAATAAAAACTGACCTCATAAGTCAACAGAATTTACATGACATTATATAGATGTGCTGAAAGAGTTCTTTTGACATGATTATGACAAGAGATTTTCTCAAAAATGTGGGGGGGTTTTAAATTACTTTTAATTTTTATTATACTTGAAATTTCCTTTCCTGGGCCATAACCAAGCTATACATTCAAGAAATATCATCTAGGGAAACAAAAAGCAACAAGTTAAATTTTTTTTTTAAATGAATCTGGGACAAAACCGAGTAGCATAATATGGTTTCTCCTTCTCCCTTGCCCCCTACCACATATCTGGTAAGAAACCCAGTCTAAACCAAAGGAGACCCAACTGTTTTTACCATGCTCTTTCCTTTCCTCAATCAATTTTAGATAATATCCACACATTACAAGACTCTTAAAAGCCTGAACTACAGTTTCCTGGTCCTTGAAACTGAGATTGTGTTTCTATTTAAGAGACGTCTGACCTTTTAGGCTGTTCATCAAATGCAAATCCCACTAAGTTAAATGGGAGCTGAAGATAGACAGCAACGTACGTCAGGATTTCTTCATTTAGTAAGACTCCTAAATCTGTACTTAGTCTAACTTTAGACACTCCAGTTTTGGTCCAACATATCTGATCAGCATCTGTTAGAAGCCTAGTAAAAATTAATCTGAGTTTCCCCAGAACCGCCACGTTTCCTAGTCCCTATATCCAGAGTCAGCATTTTCCTGGAATCCCGCTAACAGTCTGAAACAACCTGAGATTCAGCACCCAGATCCACTTCAGACTGTACCTGCCTGCTCTTGCAATAAGCGTACTTTAGATCAGCAAAGAAGTAATCTTTAATTAATTAATTTGAGCTCCTGTGTGGATTCTTCAGATACAGAGAAATAAGAAATGAAATACTGTCCTGAAATTCAACAGCCAAACTCCCAAAATGGCAACAGCAAGGTCTCTGAATAAAATACATTTAATAGTCCAGGAAAAGAGAAATCTGGGGGGTGGGGGGGAAATCACAGTAGTTGGGGACAAACATATCTCTACCCCCACAATTCTCATTTGAAATTGCTTCCAAGCGTAGGAGTAGGAAAGCGGATGATTCCTTGAAGACAGTACTCCAAAACTGACAGTTTTAGAACTTACTGATACCACTATCGTTCTATCTCTGCATTTGTGTACCGTTTTATTTTGCATGGAGTCTGAATTAAAAAACCCGACAAGACACCAAAAAAACCCATCAGGCAGCTTACTTATACCGTTAGCTGAAGTAACCTACAGGTCCAGGACGCAACCTCAGACCACACAAAGAACTGTTTACATGCGAATGGGCTAATAGTGTTCAATTAAGTTCTCACAGATGAAGTGGTTGTAGATAATACTGTACACACGACTACGAGACAAGAAGGACACACAATGTATTTTGGAAGTTTAAATAAGGAAGGTATCCCTGAACAGTCATTAACTGTCTACAAAGGCTAACAAATCCGACTAATTCGTTTAAGCATGATCCCTCCCTTCCAAGTTTGAGCTGACTGCTTTTGGCCAGTCTGGATCTGCACAACCCATTTCAATTTGTGAACACCATTTGTTGTCTGTGCCAACTGCACAGATCTTTCTTCTCTCTAACTCAGGTTGTCTTCTTCATCAGTACTTTGTTGGTAGAGATGAAAAAAACCAGAAACTAATTTTGATGGCCATTGTAGAAGAATATGCAACTGCATATTTTAACCATTTTTGCTAACTGAAACCCAGGTTCTCCCAGTATCATAACATTAGACTTCCTTGCAGAAAAGATTTCCAATATTTACAATGCCTAGACAAACCCTTAAGAGAAGGGGTTTTCCACAGTGAATCACAAACTGTATTTTGGGAAACAGCACTTCAAGGACAGATATAATGCACTAAGAAATGATGTGGGAAGACAAAAAACATTTGATGTTTTCAGCTGCTGTGATACAGAGTGCTTACAAAAAGTATGGTAAAACCTGCCAAGGAGCTCCTGCAGCCTCTTTTCCAGAAGAAAAGAAAAATGCTATTAATGATATTTCTACATGTACTGAGTCAAGCAGTTATTTCAAAAATTTGACAGTGATTTCGAGGGGTCTGTTAGGTCTGAGATATATGCTCACACACAGGGGATGGAGGAAGTTAAGAACTCCGACTACCTAAGAAAGAATTTTAGCTACAAGCCATTTTTAGATTTTAATACAGCCACTGCTTACTACAGTTATTATTTCTTCCAGCCATAACAAGCAGAGAAGTTTTTCTTGTAATCATGTTAGAGAACATTGATAAGATTCCCAAAGCTATTACTAATTATAACAATTAGAATAAAGTTGCGTGCTTAATGATAAATGTTCTCTTCTTTCTTCTGTTCATTTTTTTCTCTGCCCCTGTACATTATACACATGCTCAGAAGTCTCTCTGCAGCTTTGGTCTCTTCCCTCAGCCCCTACTTCCCTGCCCTGAGAGGAGAGAGACAAGCTACTCACTGCCCTCCAACTTCACACTACATTTTCCACTCCTAGGCAGCTGTACACAAAGTAGCCCACCCAGGCTTGCAGGGCTTACTCCCTGTGCTCTACAGTCACTGTGGAGTGATGGATCAAGGCAGGGAGATAGCCCTGACTCCGAGTACCCTCTCTTGCAGGAATAATTAAATATATGCTGAACTCAACATAGCACATGTCAATCACTTTCAGTACTTCGAGAAATCCATTCTTTCATAGTCAACTGATGAAATATGATGGCTGCAACAACAGCTGTCAAGTTTTAAAGTTCTCTATGTAAAATGCAATGACACCCTCCACAGAATTTAAAAAAAAAAAAAAAGCGCAAAAAAAAATTTTGGCTTTTCAATCTCAGATTAGCAAAGAAACAAAAGCTTCTGTTTTCTTGAGCAACTGTAACTAAGGCATAAATTCCTTTTTTACTTTCAAATGATGTGTATGTTTCATATTCATTGCACAAAAAATTTTAGTATATCCTTTTCAATGTTCAATTTTCAGAATTAATCTCGTTCAGTTCTTCAGCTTTCTTATGCGTGCTTCTGCTCCCCCCACCCCTTCCTTTCCACTTTTAATTGCAAAGCAATTTTGTTGCCAGGTTCAACCATAATTTTACTTGACATGTCCGCAGAGGCAGCTCGAACACAGGCCAGGAGCCAGCATACAGGGTGCTCCAAGTTCCTTGAACGTGAGCAGTTAGTAAGATGCCTAAGAAATGAAAGATAGAAAGCCAGACAGGAGTACAAAAGAATGAACAAATCCTATTGTGCTGAAACTCTACACACCAGTAGATGGATTGATAGCTGTCAAGCTTTTCATAGGTATACAAAAATCCGTAGTTTTGCAGAAAGCACTACAATAAACCTAGATGTTTACAACAGTGAAAGGCAATATGGGTGAAAGCAAAAGTGTTCATTTGCAGGCACTTACCTAGCAATTAGCTTTGGATAATTCCAACTTTTGCTGAGAAGCAAAAAACATGCTTGCTGATAGCACTCAAGAGATGATCAACAGGCACAATCTACAGAAGTCCGTAAGAGTCACTCACATTTTATGGAAGATGCAAAGAGATCAGAGCAGTGGGAAGGTTTTAAACCCGGTACCAATTGATGAAAGGACTGAGAGCAGCTTTGTGGAGAAGGTCGTGGGGGTACTGGTGGATGAAAAACAGACCATGAGCTGGCAATATGCACTCACAGCCCAGAAAGCCAACTGCGTCCTGGGCAGCATCACAAAAAGTGTGGCCAGCAGGTTGATGGAGGTGATTCTCCACCTCTACTCTGCTCCAGTGAGACCCGACCTGTAGTACTGCATTCAGCTCTGGAGCCCTCAGCACAAGACAGACATGGACCTGTTGAGGCAGGTCCAGAGGAGGGCCACAAAAATGATCAGAGGGCTGGAACACCTCTCCTACAAGGAAAGGCTGAGACCTGCGGTTGTTCAGCCTGGAGAAGAGAAGGCTCCACAGAGATCTTATTGCAGACTTCCAGTACCTAAAGGAAGCTTGTAAGAAAGACGGGGACAAACTTTTGAGCAGTGCCTGTTGTGACAGGACAAGGGGTAACAGTTTTAAACTAAAAGAGGGTAGATTCAGATTAAATATACAGAATAAATTTTTTACAATGAGGGTCAGGAAACACTGGAACAGGTTGCCCAGAGAGGTGGAGACCCCATCCCTGGAAACATTCAAGATCAGGTTGGACAGGGCTCTGAGTAACCTGATCTAGTTGAAGATGTCCTGGCTTATTGCAGGGAGGGTTGTACTAGATGACCTTTAAAGGTCCCTTCCAACCCAAACTATTCTATGATTCTAAGGAAACAATGGATAGGCGATCCAGTCCAAGTAACAGACTAGCAAAATTACCCATACAGATTCTGGGTAAAAGCAGGGCAATATTTGCACTTTATAGCCAGAAATGAGATTGGGGGGGGGGGGGGGGGGGGGGGGGGGGCCGGGAGAGAGAAAAAAGGATGGGTAGAGTCTAAGTTACATTACCTTCTTGTTCAAGCACTTCGGAGATAGTACACAGACCCTAGCATCAAGACCTAGACACAGCCTGGCCATGAAAGCTTGGGGGTCATGCAGAGAAGTCAGTAATAACGGCCAGGTACAGAAATTGAGCAACTGGCATGACACTGCACAGCAGCTCTGTACATAGGAAGTTTGCTACTTCTAACAGATGTATTCAACAAGGTATGCTACCCACATGTATTCTACATACTCTCCTGTTCTTTTTACTCATATAAAAACTACTGTATTTTCTTAGTTCCGCATTTCCTAGAAGTAAACGCATTCCTCCATCACACTACATTCAAAGCTTTTTAGATATGGCTCTGTCATTTCATGTTGTGACCAGGGTTGTTCAGTCCCTTTTTCTCACAGGGGAAGGAATACAGAATGTCAAAACATTAGGTCTATCAGCGACAATTAGGTTCAGGTAAATTGCTGCAAAGTAAATTCTGACAACAGAAAGTATCCCCTATACTTGACCAAGCCAAAAGCAGCCAAAAAGGTGGGAAAGGCACAGAAAGGAGGCACTAAACAACTGCTGCTAGGTTGAAATGAACAGTCAAGGGTAGACAGTAATCTCGCTTTTGACTGTATCAGGTACTCTGTAACACACTACTTTTTCTTTCCTTCATAGACTTTAGTTTTACTACCGGAAATCTACACACTAAACAAATGACAGGTTTGTAGCATTTAATGCTGTTCAATCAATCCATCTGGGGATGATCTAACCTATCTAACAAGCATCTTAACAGAAAATCCTTCTCCTCTCTCATTCCATTGTCATGGCTTAACCCCAGCTGGCAACAAAGCACCAGACAGCCAAATCACTCACACGCCCCTTTTCTGCCACAGCAGGGTAAGGGAGAGAATCAGAAAAGTGAGAAAACTCATGGGTTGAGACAAAGACAGTTTAATAGGACAGAAAAGGAACAAAATAATAATAACAGCAAAAGAATAAGAAAATACAAAACAAGTGATGCACAATGCAATTGCTTAGCACTTGCCGACCCATGCCCAGCCAGCTCCTAAGCAGCTGCCCCTGGCCAGCTTTCCCCCCAGTTTATAAACTGAGCATCACATCATATGGTACAAAGTAACCTTGTGGTCAGTTTGGGTCAGTTGTCCTGGCCACATCCCCTCCCAACTCCTTGTGCCCCCTCCAGCCTTCTCACTGGCAGGGCATGAGAGCTGAAAAACCCTTGACTTAATATAAACACCACTTGGCAACAACATCAGTGCGTATCAACATTATTCTCACACTAAATCCAAAACACAGCACTGTACCCCAGCTACTATGAAGAAAATTAGCTCTATCCCAGCCAGAACCAGGACACCCATTTTCTAGGTTCTTGGCTCACAGCTGCAAGCTCTCCCCTTCCCTAACCTTAACCACAGCTTTGGGGCTCACTGGACTTCATGATGACCAAGTTCAATCTACTAACTGGATGGCAAACTAATCCAACGAAACCAGAATATTTTCCTTCCAGGTTAGTGACTGGAAGTGGCTTAGCCACTACCGGTACTGCAAGTACCTGAACAAAGGAAGCGGAGGAACCACACAGCAAACAGCTGGGGAAAGCATTTCAATGACGGTGGACTCTTTTCACAGGACTTGCTGTCTCATGGGATAATTCAACTGAAAAAGCAGAATCCTGGTCACTTCCATCTTCCTCCCAATGGCTTAATGCTCCCTAGCCAGTACCAGCACTACTTGTCGCAAGACGTGCTTTGTGATCCAGCAGAACTCACTGCTGCAGAGGAACACCCTGCTCCGTCTTGCAGCGCTTCTCTACCACGTTGATGAGCCAGAGTTTCATCTCAGTGGCACATGGAACCACTGGACTTTCAAATCTACTTTAAGCTTCATGGTTTGTAGTCACCAAGTATTTCAGACTTACCACACTTTTTACACTACTGTAATAATTTCCTAGTGTATATTTACAACTGCAAATGTCCTTTTCCCCATCAATGAACCGCAGAATAACCAAAAAGTTTCCAGTGTAGGGATCTCAGTTTTAATTTAGATTAAAGCAAGTGACAAATGGCTGCAATGAACAACTTCACTACCTGAAATCCACACTTAGTACAGATTAAGCTCATTATTACTGCAATTTGATACACACTCTAATGAAACCAACATACATGTGGCAATATTAAGTCCAGACACATGGAATGAACTGGTTCAAGTGAAAATCGAGTGTATTTATATTATATACCATTAAGTGGTTAAAATAGTGATTAGCACTTGTTCAATACTCCCATTTCACATCAGCAATAAGTAAAGCAACTATGGAGGGCCTCATTTGACCTTAACTGTTAAGGACATTATGTCAATATTTGTATAATCAAGCTAGTGCTCTGCTCTGACATATTAAGATAAAACCTAAAAGTACCTCAAATAATGAGATCTTTATTTTTAATTACCCTGTGCCTTCAGGCAGCAATTACAATTAAAAAGACTACAAAAGAAATCTGGTTGACCTCCAGTTACTTCAATACTTGAGAGAACCAAGAACAGGGCAGGGTTTGGAGCAAGTGACACCCATTCAGTTCCTAATAGATGTAACCTATGCATGCAGTCCTTTTTTATCCTCTTAATGGTCCTATGTCAATGCAACTTTATGAATCTGGACTGATGAAAGAATACACAAATTTAATTTGTAGTTAGTTTACAAATTAAACAGCTTAAAAATATTACCCCACCCTACAATTTTATATACTTCTTTAAGAAGTTCCCGTCTACTAACATAATTTTTTAGATCCTACATGATTATTTTTGGAAGAGAAAAAAGTCAACTGCTTTAAAAGCAATGTTAATCTTATGTTTTCATGTGTATGTGTATATGTTTGCTTTTAACAACAGAGCATGACTTTTTCTATTATACAATCTTCCCCCAGCACCTAAAAAGCATGCATTACATTTCAATTGCACCAACATAATTATTAGACCATGCCAGTGATCTTCCCCTAGTGATGCGTATCAGGAATACCATACAGTTCCTTTCTATCTCCAGGAAGTTACGCTTCTGTTGCACAAGGAGAATATTCTCTTTTATTAAAGGTATTCTCAGTTTTAACATAAAATGGTTCATATAAGATCAAGATAACACACCATTAATCTAACCACAATCATTTGAATGTAAACTTACCTCTAAATATATTGATGGTGGGTTATGCTCTCCTCCAAATTTATCTAGCAGTGCCTCTATATGTTCTTGTGTTAATTTAATCATCTGTTTGATATTCCACACCTAAAACAGAAAATTAAAAATTTTTATAATCAGAAACAACATAGAGAATCTGTCCTAAAACAACAAAAAAAATACATTTCCTTGATATTTAATAACAGAAGTCCATAATAAAAAATCCTGTTCATCCACTGTCAGTAATACACAGCTTGCTTCTGAGATAAACAGAAAAAAATTAAATTTGGTTCTAAAATTCAGGGACCATTGAATTAACAACTTCAGAACAGTTTATTTTTCATGTTTATCAAAATCGTATGAAGTATTTTCCTTGGAAGACTTTGCAATCCAATTTATACAGTACTACAAAGTTTAGTGGAGGAGTTAGTCTATCAGACCTTAAGTCATCTGTGTAAACAATCACAAAACCAAGACCTGCTGTTCTATTTGCATGGGAATAGGATGTCTTGATCTTAAAGAGCACCTTCTATACCCTGTCTTCTATACTCTGTCTACCCTGCAAGTTTTCTTACAGACCTCAGACGTGATCTGTATAAGACATTTATTTCTAGTACACAGGGAAGACTTATGGCACTGCACTGTGAAACATCTTGGGTTTACTCATTCTTCATGTCTTGAAAGAGTTAGTTTTAGGACTTTGATACTATTGTAGGTGAACAGTATTATGAATCCTAATTTATACCTTAAAAAGCCAGTGAGGCACAAACCCAAACATTTAAAGCAAAATGCTACGCTGATTTAAGAAGCCACTACAGTTCAACCAAAGTCAGAAATTTATAGTGGGGTAACGGGGAGGAAGAGAAAAGAATCTCTTCTTCATAGGTAGTGTTATACAAGCTATTTATCAAGAAGAAAATATTACATCAGAGTTATTAGACCCAGGATGGAAGAAATGAAGATAATATAAATGGTGCTTCTTCCAAAGCTTTTTTTTCTGCTTCACAGATGATAATATGTATAGCCTTAAGACCAGGTCTAGATTTACAAATTTTGACAACCTACCTCATCAAAAAGATGATGCACATAACTTTATATTCTAAAGTAGATTGGATCCTATTACTGGTGCCTAAGCTGGATCAACACAAGTTTTACTGTGAAGCTTGAGATGTTCACAACGAAAACAAACTCTAAAATACAGAACTCACATTTTGCACACCACCTTATTTACCCCTTCTAATTTTAGACATCAGTTATTTACCAGCGATTTCCTAAAGTAAACTAGCAATTGATTCACTTGTAGCCCAAGTTTAGAACAGACACTAGAACAAAGATTTCATCAAGAAGCTACAGTCAAGCAAAAATAAGTTTGCTCAGGGACAAGCAATCCAAACTACAAAAAGTGAGGGAAGCAGGGGAACACCAAAGAGAGAGTGCTATTTCAAGTATTCTGTATGTAAATTCCCTTGAGGCAACTGTGGAAGTCAGCTTGCTTCTAAACTCACAATCTATCACGTCGAAGCTAGGACTCCCAACCAGCAGCGAAGAGAAGGTTTTCTCTATTTTGCTAGTTCTTTCCAAGATGGCAAGTGCTGGTTGTATGCTTGGTGAAAGAACAAGCTTGAATCAACACTATTTCAATTAACCTGTTCAATGTAAGAGTTTAGGATGCTTAGTTCCTGTGTAACTGATAACATGCTGTTAACCTGGGTGTGCATATAGAAAATCCCTGGCAAACGAAGGAATCATCTCAGGATTGCCTTCACAAACAGGTTTCATTAGTACTTAACACAACTTCTATTACTTGGTCATTCTGACAACTTTACACACTGAAAGTTTTCATCAACATACACTGTACCACAACCAATATTGACAACTTACTATACTTAAATGCCTGGCAATAGGGAAGGTGGGGATGAAAGTTGCTTCACGGAAAGTAACCCAGAATTGCAGAAAGGTTGAGGTTGGAAGGGACTTCTGCTGGTCATCTCGTCCAACCCCCTCCTCAAGCACGTTGCCCAGAAGCACAGATCACTTTTTGAGCATCTCCAAGGATGGAGACTCCACAAGCTCTCTGGGCAACCTGTGCCAGTGCTCAGTTACCCTCACAGTAAAAAAGTGTTTCCTGATGTTTAGAGGAAACCTGCCATGTTTCAGTTTAAACCCATTGCCTCTGGTCCTATCACTAGGCACTACTGGAAAGAGCCTGGCTCTGTCTTCCTTTCACCAACCCTTAATCATCTTTGTGGCCCTTCACTGGACTCTCCCCAGTGTAGCTGTGTCTCTCATTCTGGGGAGCCCAGAACTAAACACAGCACTCCAGGTGTGACCTCACCAGTGTGCTAAGTAGAATGAACCCCTGCCAGATGAGTTTCCAAATACTTCTTTTGAAGACTGATAGTGAGTAACTTCTTTGCTCATGTTTTCTATTTTGTGTCCATGAGCACAACCTTACTTCTCTCTTCTATTACAGTAAAGATACAGAATAACAAATATAATTGAGAAACAATAACATGCACAAGGGAAGCATGTTATTTAGAAGATGTGGGCAAGAAAATCAAACAGCCTTTAACATGGGCAGAAATCTTCCTGCTAAGTTAACATCATGGCAAGAGCAAAAACTGAGTGACTAATGAAGAAAATTTTAAAAAAATTAAACTTACTGCCAGGCTATGGAAAAAATGTCTCCACCTGAAGAAGCTGAAATTAGTCTAAAGGAACACAACGTTGCTCAGGGAAGCTGAAAACAATGCTCTGAATTACCTACTATACACCTGTGCACTAAAGAGCCTTTACACAAGTGAATCTTAGAGACAATACACATTTCTATTATCTTAGAAAAGCTATTCACACAGTTAAAAGTATGCTGAAGGCAGAAGGAAATTTATCAAAGTCAACCATAGCAACAAATCATTACTTGTTGCTCACAGAAATGGAAAACCTGTTTTGTGAGCCATATTTATCAAAAGTCTTCTGACAAGCTGGAAAACTTTCACAAATCTAGTATTGACTAGCATATTCTATGCCTAATCAAGTACGCAGAAGAACACATATGCCAAGGCAAATTTCCAAGCTTCACAATTTCCCTTTAAGTGGCAACTTTACTTATTTTTACTTCTAGAAAATTTACCTTTTGGCTTCCCATATCAGTGAATATGCTTATACACAGTTTTTGCGGTCTGGAGCAACCCTTAACTAGCTAGCCCCTTGAGAATCAATTCCTGTGGAAGTATACTGCATCCTACTATGCAGGATCTACAACTACTTCAACTGAAGGAACTCAAGCCTTTTCCTAACTGCAATTTGAAATTAGTGCTCTGTGCAAGTGACCTCATGCAACTCAGAAACGTGTGCTTCTGCACAACACAGTACCCACAGGTTCTGCCTCACAAAAAATACACCATACCTGTTGCACTTACACAGCCAGCAGAGCCAGCAACTTCAGCCTGTCTGTTCCCCTTGCAGAGTTGCTTGTTCCAATAACTCATCTCAGCTAAGTTTGCATCATGTGCGCCAGCGCAGCCTTACAGACTTTGAGACAAGACATACGCCAATCATACCTGTGGAAGAAACCTGAAACACTAGGTTCTTAAGAATTAAATCTTCTGAGTTCAGTAGTACTCACAGACATACGGGTTTCTTTCAACTGTGCAAATGAAACCTAAGTGTACAAAAATTGCCTAGGATTTTAGGAAGTGTCTCACTCTCCATAAGCACACACATTCCAGGACAGCAGCAAAGAACTACCAAACAACAGGGACAACAAAAACATGAAATGTAGAATCCTTTTAGCAGTTCTAGATCAAAGAGCTTGTTCCTAGATAACAGAATAAACCCAAGCTTTTCAAGTTAAACACGTACACATTAATACCATTCTTTCCTCAAGATCTCACAACAATCCCTTTATCCACACTTTATTCACACTTTCTCTAGAATAAGAGAAAATTGCAGAAGGCTGCTGGTCATTAAGAAAGAACAGACATAGCTTTTGATAACCCTTATGAGCACTCCACCACACTTAGGAAGCTCCACACCTATAGGAAACCATAAAACCACAATTGCCAAGTATCTCGCAGAAATATAAAAAATTATGCCAGCCTAAGTGACAGTTGCTAGAAGTCTTAACGTTTTCTAAAGTAAATCTGCAACGTACCTAGTACCATCCCACATCAAGTCCAGTCCCTTCCCACAATCAGCAGCAAGGTTATTTGAGACACATTGTTTCATTGTAGCTCCACGAAAAAGTAATGAATCCTTTACAACCTGGGTAACCTTATCATTTTTTTTTTTTAAAAAAAAGCCTCAAATTAATTATTCTGTCCTGTGTGGTTAGGTTAAGGTTATTCTCTGTCACAAGAGATTAGATTTGATTCTGCTTTTAGTGCTGCTGATACAAGGAAGCTGACACAGGCTAACATGGACACAGGCAGCCAGAAGACTGGAAATATTCCAGATATGCTGGAATATATCAACTTGTATCTGCCTATTGTGGATAACTGTGCATTAATTTTGCAAATAAGCACTCCCTTGCAATGTAATAAAGATGATGACCTATTTCAAGCCAGAGGCAAGCCAGATACAGTAGAAGCCTAAATCCATTCTATTCAGGGAAGACTATGGCTCCACAAATGTGAGCCTATAAGCCACAGTTATTTCTGCATCTTTTGCTGCTTGTCAAAACATGCAGTGCCTGAGACAGCACAAAACAAACTATCTTTTATACTTTTTGCACCTGGCACCAGTACTCAAATCTTACAGCACATCTCAACTCTAAGCTGCATGATTCACATTTGGTAGAAGACACCTGAGAGTTCAAATATATTCTGTAAAGAAAAAAAAAAAGCCATTATTTGTCCAGGCACAGTATGTTCTGCATTGATGGAGGATACTTTGATAGAATCAAGGTAATTAAAAACAGAAATAAGAAATTAAGCATTTAATTTGGAAACTGTTCTATAAGGAGGCCAAAATCATCAATACCTATCCAATACTATTCTAATCAGTCCCTTCGGGCTTCTTTCTTACACAATCAATTCAATTGTTTGGTCCACTGAACTAGGGTCCACTTTGTCAGAAAATGCTTTAGAAAGCTGTCACGCATGAGATTGTTCATAGCTAGACTAACGTCTTAACTAACTTGATAGTGAAGCATTAGGGAGAGAGGCATGAGGACATATGAAAGGGGTTAATAACTCAGCACCTCACCTCACCATTCACATGTCAAAATGCAGAGTTTGCATTTTCCAGTTTCTTTCCTGAAAATCACTCTTATCTCTTCCTCATGTTGCTATTTTTTCTTGAGATACTTTACACCCGCATCAAGCTTGAAATGTTCTAGTTTATTACAAAGCTTGTTCTTAATTTTCTGCATTGCCTGCTGGAACATGCACATACAGTGGGAAGGACAGTCCTTTCCTTCTTCCTTTACTTCAGCCTCTAGATCTTCTCCATCTCTCAGTGGAAGATTCTCTCAACTCCCACATCTGCTGTGTTAATTTTTCCATTTTTCCTACTCTGCTGGCTTTTCATGTCTACCACATTTTCAATGCTGTAGTTAAACTTTTCATTAAACAAGTATGAAAAATACTATCAGTTGAAAAACTACTGAATTGAAAAGCAGCTTGCAATGGGTTTCACGTACAAGTTTACACAAGTGACATAAACGTAAGCATTGAGGCTGCCTTTCCTAGTTTATTTTCCCCAACTTTTTATTAATGTTGGTGAATCATTTTTATCACAGCTCCTTTACAATGTCTGAGATATGAACTCTGACAGTGTTATTTTCTTTGTTGGCTAGCTAGACAGTTCAGAATGGGTGTGGTTAACATTTACAATCACAGAATAGTAAGTTATGGACAATATCTACAGAAGTTACTGTAGCCAAGAGAAAAAGGATCTGGTATCTCTTTTTCCACAAAAGTCTATGAACATATCTTTCTAGGCTGGTCAAGAATGGCCTGGTGAAGATGTGTAATAGTATATTCAAGAAGGAAAATCCTCAAGAAGAGGTACAACTTTTTTTGTACCATCATGTCTGATGACTAAGATCATAACTAGGTCAGCTAATACAGTAAAGTGATCAGAAGGTATCTGTTGTAAGCACAACAGTTAGTAAAATATTAAAAAGGTTTAAAGATGAAAACTATTTTTGATTTAACAGACAACATTTTTTGGGAAGGAAAGGCCAATTCTTATCCCCCTGTAACCAGCAGTGCAGGTTTTCAACTGTGGCTGTTGTGACACTGCTCCTGTTAACCAGTAAACCCCACCAAACCCAAACACTCAACAACTCCCTCCCTACTCCAAAAACCTAGGAAGTATTTGACCAAGCTAATGCTCAAGTATCAGAGTATCATCTTTGAGGAGTTAGCAGCAGAAACTCTATTGACACAACCAGCAGTAGACTAACTCTGTGATTCCAAAACAAACACATTCAATAAAAACTTGCTTTCTTTACTAGAGAACTTCCACCACATAAAATCCTGGTATTACTTAAGTTTTTATGTAATATTTGTGCATCTCTCATTTATTTACAAACCACCAGTTGTAACTGAGAGCAATCTATGTCTTTTCCTTTGTTTATTTCTAAACATGAATGTAATTGCTCATCATTCAACCCTACTCTTAAAGCAGAATAAATAGCCTTTCAGTCTGGCTGGCCTTTGTCTCTTAAGTTGCCTCTTCTTTAACAAAAGGAATTCAGACTTCAAATGTTCCTTGCTTCTTAAAAGCATTTACAATTACTTTTTTTAATATAGTGATAAATTGTAAAGGATAAAGCTCAATAAAGTCTACCCTTGAAACACAACCAAGCAGTTTGTCTAGAAGAACAGTCACCAAGAGCCTCTGGCAGTGGTTGCTTCACAGCTTACACCAACCTAGAAGGTGGGTGCAACTATCGTATTGTCCTTGGCTATTTACCCCTGCTCCCTTCCTTACGCTTTCTCCAGAACTTAAACCTTCGGCTGAACTATTTCAGTATGCTAAACAAGCAGAAAATTGTTCTCTTTGTCAAGGTTAGTTTCCTGCCAGTCTAGCGTGCTCAAACAGCTTGGCAAACGACCCAGTGACCACCTAAGCTGGGGAAAAAAGCCACCTTTCCTCTCCACAGCCCACAGTTAGATGGATTCAGGCTACTGTGAAATAGCAGCCTTCTTGTTTAAGTTTCAACTCTCTTTCATTCCCCCACTTTTTCCATCACCTGCCATCTTTGCTGCTTGCTGCTAAGTAGAATTTTCCTCCAAGCACTATAAAAAGGAAAGTTAACAAATGGTTTCTACCGCAGTAGAACAGCAGTGTGTGAAAAAATAAGAGGTGCCTGTATCCTTCATTTAAATCATTAACCACCAGTTGCACAGCTTTCTTTGATCTAACTGAATCTTTAATTTAGTATTCCATAAGGCTTTTGTGTTGCACTACTACTAGCCCTTTTGTTCATTTTGGTACTTAATTCAGTAGACATGAGGATCATACAGAGATCAAGTTCTGGTACAATTCACTGTATTTACATTTATGAACTTAACTTCTCCCTAGACTGTCACAGGTTTTAACCAAAAAAAAAAACCACACACAACCCCAAAAAAACACAACACGAAACTACCCAGATTTTCTAACTCATTTAAGAATGCAGTTTTGCTTTAGAGATATAACTACCACAGACTCTCAAAAACTGTTAAATCCATACGGCAGTGAAGTTCAAAAAAAGACAATCATGCATACAGCAGACTATTTCTTTGCACACCTTAAGCTTAAGACAAGTCATATTTGCGATGAAAAGCAAGCAGCCAACCAGCTAATTACAATAATAAGAAGAAAACACTAGTCAAGCAGAGCTCTTAAACGGCTTGGATCACATGAATTAAAATGACAAAACAAATTAACTCAGTCTCAGCTGAACTACAGAACTTACTCTGCTCTCTCCTTGCCAGAGCACACAATTAATTAGACTATCCAGAAAAGATAATCAGCACCTATTTAACAGTTAGTTTTCAATCCATAAAATAACTTGTTACACACTTCCACAATATTCCACCACTAAACTATTACTACACAGTGCATGTGTTTCCTGACAGCTGGTTAGAAAATGTAGACAGCTGGAATTGTTAGTCAAATACAAATATATTCTGTTTGTTTAGAAGTACCTGTGATCCAATAAAGTAACTAAGGTATCGCATTTTTTATCACAAACAGGTCTCAAAACCTAAACCAGAGCAAATGTGATTTGCTCCCAGTCACAGAGAACAGTCACAAATAGAAACTGCCACAGAAACCACATTCTCCTAAACGGCATTCTATGTTCTACTCAGCAGACCATGCTGCCTTAGTAACCCTAATACCAACATGAAAAATGAAACAATTTTAAACGCAGAATTGGTTCCTTGCCACTCATTGTAGAGTTGGAGAGTTAAAAAAAAATAAATAAATAATCCAAACCAATAAACAACAGCTACCATGGTAGGATGGTGAAAAGAACCATCTAGTTTAGAAAACTGAAAAAAACCCAACACTGGGAAAGATGGAAAAGTACATTTAACACCAGCTTTACTAATAAAGATACTGTTTAAGGGGCCTCACTACAGAACAGATGAAGATATTAGAGGTGGTATACCCCTTTTTGTGGTTAAAAAAAAATTAATCCCAGCCACTTAGTTAAGCAACACATTTTTAAACAGTAAGTACATTTTCTTCATTAACTACCTCACTTGCTTGCCTCCTAGAAAAAAGGTTTTAAAGCAAGTTGGTACCCTTCCTATGGAAATTGAATTGCCTCTTCACACTAAATTTTGTGCAGGTATACTGGGAAAACTCACCAAAATATTTCACTTGATCAGAACCTTGGAAAAACAAAAGCTTCCTTCAGTGCCCAAACACACTCCCTATGATCTCCTGAATTCAGTATCAATAGTATGCAGAATTAATTTGGTACCAAGCACTATACCTGCACTGCATGACAAGCTTCATTTTGAAGAGAGCACAGACTGTTTTGTGATCTTCAATGCTCACATTGGTTGGGGAGTGTCATGGTGGGATGACAGCCAGCAGCACTGTTCCCTGAAAACTAACTGAACTGAGAGGACCTTTGGATAATGGGAATTAAAAATTAGATCTTTGGCTGTTTCACCCTTTTTTGCTAGGGTACATGTTAATAAAACGTCATCAGAAACAGAATAAAGAAAGGCACTGTTACTGCTCCTTCAAAATAACACAAATACTAAAAAGGTGAAGTAACAAGCCAAACACTTGCAGCAAGGGATTTAAACAGAAGAGGAAAAAAAAAAAAAAAAAAAAAAAAGGCATCTAATTCTGCATCAAGCAGCCTTGTTGGTAGCATTAGCCACAGAAGAGGAAATCAGTTGCATAAATATGTATTTCATCATTTTGGAAAGAAGCTGTGCGCAGGAGGGAAGATGAGGAGGATTCCATTGTACACCCAAAAAGTTCAAGAGCAATTGCAATAAAAAAGCCAAAGCAAAGAAGTACATATCCTGCACACTGACTTCTGCATCCTCCTGCACTAGCTATAAGAAAATAACTGTGTTCACACACAGAGATTTGTGAACAGTTGAAAATTACGAAAACCATCTCACACCTCAAAAAACTAAATACTGTCTCTAGAACTCTCATGGTCAAAGCTGCTGGAAAAGTATACTTAATATACAAGAAGATCACAGAGGACCTTCACATCCCTGGCATACCGGCAAAACTATGTCATGTAATCATATTTCGGTGAAAGCTATGCTCAGAAGCAATCCAGCATGGGAAGGTCACAACCATAAAGATCTAACATGTCAGGATCCAAACCTGGCAAGTCCAGCTAAGGAAGCCTCAGCTGAACAAGACTTCTCATTCAAATATAAAAAGTGAAGGCCTATACAGTTTTATGGGACAAAGATGATCTTAAAAAAAAAAAAAAAAAAAAAAAAAAAAAGAAAGAGAGAGAGGGGATAGGGGAAACCACCATACTACCACTACTCCCCCTAAACACACTCCCTTTGTCTCCTACCTCACAAGAGTTTCAGAGCTCATTGGGTGCTGAATGTTGAAGACGTTCAGTTCACTAAGCTTGCAGAAAAATAACCCAGCAAAAGTGATGCCAATTTTCTTCAGCATTAATGAGCTGTATCAACTTCAGAAAAGACCTATGTGGTACTAAGTCAGCACAAGGGAGCAGATCTGGCTGAGCAGCCTGACGCAGGAAACAGCAAAGGCTCTCCCTCTGGGTGGCAAAGCACCATTTGATTGACTTCAGTGTAACTGCAGTGACAGGGAGCGGCATCAACCGTTAGGGACTATGGTTATGACACAGCATTTGTACTACACTGTACGTTACACCACCCTTCAAAAGCAAGTGATGCAAACTGAAAATAAAGCTTATGTACAACTTACACTTGGCCAGAAAGTTTCTCCAAAACCAGCTTCTAATGTAAGGCTGGACTGGAAGAGGATTAGCTATTTCATGACTGTTTGAAACCTTTTATTGCTTCCCTTGGAAGTACAAATAAAATTATATTCCCTTCTAATTGACATTCCCTCCAAAATATTTCATGCAAATTTTCTATAGATAAAACAATTAATAAAACAGAACTACAGACTTACTGCAAAGTAACAAACCAAAGTGGAATATTGGAGCTTTAGGGAAATTGTTGTTTTCCAGTTTGCTTTAAAAAAATGTCTACAGTATTTTTAACTGCATGCAACAAAAGAATTGTCTTTCCTGGCTAAGAAGCGTCAAGAGGGATATTATTAGAACAGCTTTAAAAATAAGAGGTCTTTTGAGTTTAACAACTACAACAAAATACAAATGGGAATAGCATTGGTGGCTTAAGTTAACAACAAAAATTAACAAAAAACTCAGTATCAAACACTTTGTACCCAATCAGTCTGCAAATATCAACAGACAAGAAACAAGCCTCCTGAGATATCAAAACTTTTGAGAGGAAGCTACTACTCTATCAAGCAAATTTTCTGTAATCAAACAAGCTACCACAGGACAGAGCCGTTAATCTTATTCCCTTTTGGGAAAGACATCATAAGCAGAAATCTCTTTAATATCCCCACTAAACTCAAGTATTTCAAGGCTGTTGTCTAATGTTCGATCTACATTGCCACAAAAAAATCATAAAAAGCCTAAGGAAAAAAAGACAAAATATTATCAAAGTCATCAGTTTTTCTACGCCTGGATGAACTTCATTCCCAACATGTATTTGCCTGTGGAGGTGACAGAACCTATTATTGAACATTTTACAAAGAAGTTCAGAAAGTCTGTTTTTATGCTTCACTACACTTACTCATAAAGAAAAAGGTCTAACAGTAATGCGAAACCATCTCCTCTTCTACCATTTAAACTCACTACCACTGGCAGTAATCACCACAAGCCTGGAGAATGAATTATTTGCATTCTTTGCATCAGATTTGACAATTTCCATTTCTTTTTTAAACAGCTTGAGGGTTTTTTTCAGTCCTTCCTCAAAGCTCTGACTTTCCAGATTTCAGATCGCTGTTATCTTTCTTCTCTAGACTGACCTCAGCTAGCCTGTGCTTTTCTTGAAGCTGTGACCTGAAGTCAGACATAGTATTCAGCTAAGGCCTTTCCTGTGTTATGCAGAACAGAAGAATTATTTGACTTCTCTTTTGAAATATACTCCTGCAGAATATTATTGGATATGAAGCATAATGTAGCTAAAGTTTAACTCGTCCTCACAATTAAACAGGATGTCATTGACAGGCTATAAAGTTAGCTCAATCACTGAACAAAAATGCAATGAAACATAATTGAGATTCAACATCAAACGTATTCCCAAAACTACAAAAGCAATGAAGTAAAAAAATGCTTGCAACATTTCAACTTTCCAAATAAGTAGCACGTTTAATTGTAAACTCTTCAGAGAAAGAGAAACTTAAAAGGAAAGTTCTTCTAGTACTCAGCATGATAGATTCCCTAAATGCTATTGCGACAAAAACCACCTCAGTTTTTCTTTTTATGTTACTTTATGAGAACCTACTACTTACTTTATGTCATAAGGTTAGAACACCTTTTTGTTCTATGCATTTTATTATTCTTCTTAAATCATTTTGTCAGATTAAGGTTTCTAAATATATACCTAATATCCATGCAGGATAAATTTCAGCATTGCCACCTAGAAAATGATCGACCGTTGAACAGCTCAGTGAAGCCCTCACTTCACAACCTCCAAAGCTATTTTTGTCTTCCAAAGAGAAGTTCAGGGCACAAAGCTCCAAGTACAGAAAATCCCATTTGAATTATTTAATATTGGTGTAAATAATCTCTAGCAACAAGAACAAGAGCCTTTCCTCCCAGCTGTCACACACTCCTTACTATATCAACAACCCTGTAATACTCCAAAAAGCTTCCATCCAAACAATCTCTTGTCCTGAGAATTCATCCTGGGGAAGAAGCCAATCTACGTGCCTCTGGACACCAGCACTTATCCTAGGCCTCCCAACACCAGCAACTCAACGGTAAAGCAGAAGAGGAAAATTTCTGCAAAATTCACTTGCCCCTACTCTTTTCAAATACTATCTCTCCCATAAGTACCCATTTCCTAAATGTACTATACGAGTGCACAGGCAACTACTCTCACTAATCTGTTGTACAAAAAAAAAAAAAAAAGCTTCAGCAATTATTACACTCTTATGAAATAACTTAATTATTAATCAGCAGTTAGGCTACTGAAGCAACCTCTAAAGCAGTAAATTCATTATTTGATCAAAAACTGTCCATGAGTTGAACAACACTACTTAAATTTGTTTTTCAAAATCCCAACCCTGAATTTGTAAGTGACACTGACGCAGTTGTAACCAACACAGAGCACTCCATTACTATCTTGACACAGAATACCTCCTTTACCAGAGTGCTCCAACTTAAAAGTTTGTGTAAAACTACTTCAAGGTCTGTCAGAAATTCTTGTCCATTCCCCTCTTTTAGAACTAGAAACTGAGTACAGAACTGAAGGTTTTCCTTCTGGAAATCAGGGCTGCAGGGAATGAAAAGATTTCCAGGTATTTCCTCAAAATAAGTGAGATGATGCTCCTTGATTTGCTTTCACAGCAAGGGTACTTTTTAAGCTTAGATTTACCTTGTCTTGAAGGAATGAACCACAACACTAGGACATGTACTTGCATTAGAGCCATGAGTCAGTCAGAAGCACTTCAGTATTTTTCTGACTTATGTCACTTTGCATTTACACTAAAGGTTGGCTTGTTTTAGTATTAAGGATAGTTTCCATTTTAACTGAATCAGCAATTTTTTTGTCTTGAACTTTATTAAAAGTACGGGCTTAGATGAAGTAATAGGTGTACTTACATAGTAAACAAAATTTAATTACTGATGACTTGAGGAAGCACTAGCTAACTAAAGAAAAAAAAACACATCAGAAAATAAAAATTCTACCACCAGCTCTGCCCTAGACCTGTGTGTTTCAGTATTTCCAATGTATGAGAAGTTTGCTTTTAAACAATACAAGAATACCCTCAAACACTTTCTAACCTTGAACGTATGCACCCATACTTGCAACGTACCAATCTCTCTGGCTGGCAGGTGTTCCAGACACCAGACTGCTCCTCTCCCTCCCTCCCTTTCATATAGGGATGCAAGATATTCAGGGCGGGAGGAGAAGCAGCTATGCTATGTAATTTAGCATTTGGAGTCAAATCTAATGACTGACACAGGCTAAAGCATTTTTGACAGCCAAGTGACTTATGGCAGTTTCACAAACACCTCCCTTGGTAAGAAAATTGATTTTTAAAAAAACATTCTTGCCTCCTGCCATGCCTTCCCCTCCTCTCTCTTGCACTGCAGTTTATTTACTCAGCTCAGCTGTATTGATACTACGGTTTCTAGGGCCACAATATAAACTAGTTATTGAAATAATTCCACAGAATCTGTTTTTTGGTTTTATGGCAGAAATAACTGAGAAAGTCAGTTCCATGCACAGCTGCACCAACACAATCTAGGCGTTAAGTCAGCAAAACGCTTATTAACGTAATTTTGGTGCTGAAAGAAAGCATTTGTTAAAGCCCACTCTTTAGGTATTTAGGTTTCTCAACCAGTTGAGAGTTTCTCCTTACTAGGGAAAGTTAAGATTGAACTTGCATAACTGAAAGCATTTGATCACCCTGCTGGTTAGGTGCAAATACATGTATATTGCTAAGTTTTGCCTGCCTTCAGCAAGTAAGCCAGTAGCTCCTCAGGATGAGGGAATCAATCTCACCTCTTGCTAGCACAGACAGGAGTAGACTTCCCTATTTCTCCTTTCTGGCCCTCTACCCAGAATGAGCTCTCGTACTTGTCAAACTTCTCTAACTCATTAATTCCACTATAATCCACTATGCTATTAATAGATCAAATGCATAAAAAGACAGTCTTTTCCGGGTTAGCTGGGAGTCAAACTGGATCCCTCTGTGAGCTGATGATTGAAGCCAGCTCATTTTCCCTGCAAGAGGCTCTCCCCCCAGAGCAGCAAGGAGTTGTGACCTGGTGGGCTCAGCACCTCACAGGGACACAAGACTCTGCCCACAGAGGACAGGCCCGGTACTAATCACACAGGCACACTCAGGAAACCAAAGCTGAGCTGAAATAATCTTCACCAACTAAGGCTTGAAACAAGAAGCAAAGCTTCTGGCATCCGTATTTACCTCCAGAACAGACCTGATGCATGGCATTTGGCAATTTGTTCTGACTTTGATGCCTATGGTATTTGAATCTGCAAAATACCTTGCATTGTTAAGGCACATTTTAGCCCACCTTCTGAAAACGCTTCAGAAGCATGAAGAACTTACACTTGAACCCCAGCAAAATAGGGAGCACCACTCGCTCTCCGTGGGATCGCGATGTTAAGTAACGTGCCCCCAACACGGGAAGCGTGAGAGAGACACACGCCAGAGGCCCGGCGCCCCCAGGGCCCGCACCGTGCCCCGGCCGTTAACGTCCCCTCAGACTCCCCGTGCAGAAACGCTGAGCCAGGCCAACGGCCACCCAGGAACCGTACCCACCCCGCTTTTAAAATGTATTTCGAGCGTTTCAAAACCACCGGGGGAAACCGGTTATAACCCCACCCCACCCCCCAAACCTTCGCCGGCCGCAGCCCCCAGGTAACAGCGAGCGTGACAGCAGCGGCGCGGAGCCGGGCGCGTTTGAAACGAGGCGGTGACCGCCACCGCCACCCTGCCCAGCCGGAGCGCGGCGCGGCGGGGGAAGCCACAGCCCCCCCGGGCCCGGGCGCGCCGCCTCCTCACGGCGGCACGGGCCGCCCCCGGGACGGAGCGGGCCCGGGCCCCGGGCGCTGCCTGCCGGGAGCGAGGCCGCGGCGAGACGCGCAACCTCCCCGCCCCGCCACTGCATCACCGGCGGCGGCTGGAGCCAGCGGCGCCCCCGCCGCCGGAGGGGGGAGAAGGCCGAGGCCTGCCCGGAGCGAGGATCCCCGCCGCCACCGGCCCCGAGCCTCGCCCTGCCCCGCGGGGCCCCGGCGAGCCCCGCGCCGCCGCCACCGCCCCGTCCGGACCCGCCAGCGGCCCCCGGGTGCGGGCCGGCCGGAGGGGGCGGGGGCGCGATCGGCGGCGGGGGGCGGGGGGCCGCCGCAGCCGCCGTGTGGCCTCACCTCCTCCGGGATGGCCGGGTCGCCGCTGCCGCCGCTGCCCGCCGCGTAACAGGCGCCGAGCGCGGGCGGCGGCGGCTCGGGCTCCATGTCCCCGTTGAAGAGCGAGGCCCCCTCCGCGCTGCTGCCGCTGCTCAGCGCCGCCATCTTGGATCGAAGCGCTTGGGCGAGGGAGGGGGAGGGGGGAGCCGCGTCCCCGCCGCCGGGACGCCCCCAGCCGCGACCCGTAGTGGGAGGGGGGAGGGGGGCGAGCGCAGATCCCGGCCAGCTCCCAGCGGCCCGCGCCACCGTCACGTCACGCCCGACCCGTGACGTCACCCAGAATCGCCACCACGGCCACTGCGCATGAGCAGTCTGACGTCACCGGGAAACACCCTGACGTCACGGCGCGACCACCCGTCGCCCTGGGAACTCGAACGTGGGCTCGGGCCCCGCCCCCTTCTCTCGGCCCCGCCCCCTGCGGCGCAGCGCCCCCTGGCGGCGCGACTAAGCACTGCGCTAGGAGCCGGGGGCGCGGAGGCTGGCGGCCGGCGCCGGCGGGGCGGGAAGTGCGGGGGGGCGGCTGGGAGCGCGGAGCCCGGAGGCGGCCCGCGGAGACGCGGCCTGGCGGGGGCCGAACACCGGGATCAGGGAGCCTGCGGCCGGGTCCCGCCGCGGGCCTCAGCCATCGCCCGGAGTGCTGCCGTGCCGAAGGTGCCGAGCGCTGAGGCGCAGATGGGCTCTGGCGCGGTGCGGGCTGAGGGGGAGCCGGCACGGGGGCGGGGGGAGGGGAGCGCCAGGCCCCCCGCTCGGCTGACAGCATTTGGCAAGCAGCGGTGTGGCAGCTTTGAGGTAAATCCTCACGGACACGTACCACGCAACAATGACAGAAATACTTCCCAAAAATCACGTTTTCGTCTGAAGATGTGGTACCTGCGCCGGTTACAACTGAAACAGTGGATTGCTGATATTGACAAAACACTGTTTTCTCCATTGTGGGCGTTTAGGCCCTGAGCTGCCGCAAGCGGGTGCGTTATTTACATCGGGTGCTTTGGGCGAGGCGAGGGTCCGGCCATGAGCTCAGGTGAAACCGGGGGCCCTTCCTTGTCCGTAACACCTCCCTCATCCTCTGGCCAGCCTTGTCCAACCTGGAGGTCTGGGAGCAGATCCCAGTTCGTCAATACGAGTGGCCATCCCGTCTGCACCTTGTTTACGTGCTGGGACGTGCTCAGCCTTCCCCGACAGTCTGGTTTTCCAGGGGAAAAAAAAGATGGGCTCCCACAGCCGGACCTGTCGTGGGCTGCGGTCATTTGGAGCAAGTGACAGAGGAACCGGGGTGGTAGGTGGGGTGCATTGGGAAATGTTGCTCCTTCCACCACAGAAATGAGGAGGAGCTGGAGCCGGCGGCCACCGCTGCCCTACAAAGCCTGCTCCCCCAGTGTCCCCAGTGCCCACAGCCGTCATTCCCCAAAGTGGCACAGTACTCCCATTTAAAGTAAAAAATTTACCTGTGTGATACCTCTGGATGCCACAGCCATTGAAACGCCACTTACACACAAAAAGCATTCACTAAATCAGGTGGTTTAAGTTGCTTTCTTGCGTAAAAGGACTTTGAGATAAATACCAAATCTTCAACGGTATTTTAATGCATTGCAAAGAAAAGCTAACTTAACAAGAACAGCATTTCAGAGAAGGTGAAGGCTGTTCTATCACAACCTGATATATTTTATGGTAGTCAATTAAAATACGAAGTTGAAACATGCAAGTGCAAACATCCTTATCTTTGTTTCACTTCACCTGTGAGTACATAACCATACAAACTCCTAATGTAATAACCATGATGATGGATTTGAAGTTTGTATTTCACCTCTCACACTGAGGCCATCGGTGTGTAAAAGCGTTTCAAATTAAGTTTGGTACTGGCAGTGCTGTAACTGGTAAATAAATGCAACATCTATTTACTGTATGTACACAGCAAAAACACAGTGGAGTCAGGAATACCAGACCCTGTGGTATGGAGGGAAGGAACTTTGGGCATTCATTTAGCTGAGGGTCTTCACTGTAGAGTATTAAACATCTCCTGAACATACAAGTAAGCAAAATAATCTAGTTAATATTTCAATGGATTTTAATTTATTATCTGACAGGCTATGCTTTCCTGAGATAGGAGCCTAGGTTTTCCTACGACCGGTGGCCTGCAATGCAGTCAACAAAAAGGCTGCACAAATATGTCAGAATCAAATGTACAAACTAAGCAGCTGGCCACATTTAGAAATTTCTCTACAACAGCTACATTAATGAAGAGGATAATTATCAGCAATTCCTGCTATGTGATGGGAATGTGTAATCGTCGTGAAAAAAGCACACAGACTCTGGAAAATAACACACATGCTGAGGACTAAATGCTGGGACAAATTTCTCTGATCTTTGAAGGAAAAGGTGGCAGAGGTAATACGAGATGGCTTTCCCAGCACACAGGCTGCTGTGGAAAAGCCAACAGAGTAAGTAATATGGGTTGACTAATGGAGTAAGTCCATTCATTTCAATGAAATTTATAGCAAGGGGTAATTCAGTCTCAATGTACAAAACGCAGTCATAGCCCTCGTTTTATTCCCCAAGCAATTTATGTTCGGGGCATAACTCTAGCCGTGGAATTAGTAGCCTATCTTGCAATGCCTTTCCCAATGTTTTTAGTAATTTTGCGTGTCGCCTTTGCTCCTGAGCTTCTGATTTTTTTTCAGATTTCCACTCACATAAGATACATTTGCTAGATTTTCTTATTACACTTGATGTTCCGCTTGAAGAGTTGCAATTTTAAACCCTAGTATTGACAACTGATGACAGATCTGGGAACACAGCAGAGTTACCACCCCAAATGTCAGATAAAAGTGTTCCACCTAAATTAAAAACCATCATACTAGTTGAGAAGATAGTTGTGTAGGAAGGAGCAGAAATCTACTGTTCATGCTATACTTTCCTTTTGTCTGGGGGAATCCACATCTAGTGATATGTACTCCTTCACAGGGTGGCATCTTTGGTCTCTCTGCTTAATCCATCATGATGAAAGATAAATCATTAATAACTGTGACTATTTCATGGTGATTTGAAATCCTGTCTACTGATAATTGGTATCGTCAACATCTTTTAGAGAGACTAGCTTTCATTATCAACATAGGTCAAAATTAAACTTAACCTAGGTGTGAAAGACTGGTTTCTGCTGTCAGCTCTGTAGGCCACGTAGAGCACTGTCTGGTTGATTCCTACAATGCAGCATAGCCAGTTTATCTGGTATTGCAGCAGGTAATGCATACTTGTAAACACAAAACCTGCCACCTCCCATCAAATTCTTACTAATGCACTGGGATTTGATCCTCCTCAGAATTTTTTTATTTGAATTTAGATCAGAAAACAAGTCCAGCTGTTAAGAGACAAAGACTTCAGCTTAGATTGCCCACCACCAGAACATTTGTCTGATCTAACCAACAACTGAACTTCCAGAGATCAATGTTTTAATGAGTCAGTAGAAAAAACTATGTAGATACTTGACAGCAACTGTCTCATTGTGAGCATTTGAACACATCTTTATCCTTTTCCCCCAAAAAAGAATTAATCTTAACAAGATGCTCCAAAATGCAAATATCTAAAAGAGATATTAGATGAAATCCAATATTGGCCTCATTTATTATATATTCTTTCAATAGAAGACAGTATCTAAAAATAAACCCCAGCTTTCCAGTTTCTTAATGAAGAAATTATATAATTTGCATATTGGTATGATAATAGAAACTTATTTTTTAAAGTGGTGTGAAAATTCGACACCACTTAAACTCTGGATGTCTAAAGTGCCCTCAAAGTTTGTCAAAATTTCCAAAAACTACTTAGCCTTTTCACACACTGAAAAGACAGTATTTGTCCCATTCATTTTATCACTTACGCTTGGCCCATGTACATTTGAAAATGCTGGATTAAAATGTCTATACCATGAGAAAATAATTACAGATTTTCTAAAGTATGTCAAAATATACATATCACTTTAAAATGCTGTAGTATGAAGAGAAAGTGCGCAACCATGCATCGAAGGCAATGGTACAGTTTATATGTCAGATTAATTCTCAGTCTTAATAGCAAATATAAAGATGTTGATGGAACACAGATACTAATGAAAACAGTCATGCTCCCTGTTATCTTGGCCAGAAAATGGGAAGCAGAGCAAAAATTAGGCTGTTGTCCAGAGTTCAGTCATCTTCTGATCACTAGTCAGAAAAATACATACTTAAGAAAATTACTTTGCTTTCCAGGAAAAGAAGATATTTTTTGAGGAAAGAACCTAGAAAAATTTTTTCACTTCCCTTTAGCACCTTTACATGTTTATTATCCCACTCAAAAATATACTGTACCTCTTGTGTTTCTGGGGATTGCTGTCTGATCGCTCCAGTGTGAGGCAACAGAGAAAGCAAGGCTGCTTTTCTTCCCCACCCCCCCCACCCCCACCCCCCCTTTATAAACAATACTTGTACAGACCATATGTATTCAATGTATTTTTTCCTTTGGTAGCTTCCCGGGAACCAGTTCAAGAGATTTACCATTCTGTGACACTGCTGAACCTGAAACATTCATACCTTCAGTGAGGAATTAGGTTGTATTCCGGTGGTGATTTGAACTCGGCAGCTGAACAATCTCATTTGTATTTTTTTTCCGTTGATGGAGACTTCATAGCTCTTTGCCTTTGAGTTAAATGCATGAGCAGAGTGATGAGCATGGGTGGAGACTAGAAGAAGAAAGGAGGTAGTGAAAAAAGAAGAAATGTGAATCCAGCAGGTTAACTCAGTTTTTATTCTACCATTAAAAGCAATGTTGATCTAACAAGCTTTCTTTTATATATAAATCATAGTGTACTCTGGATATTCTTGTAATGATACTGGAAATACTTACATAGTTCTCATTTTATTCAAGCATAATTTATTTTAAAGTCATTATTTATAAAACTCTTGATCTTTTCTTCCTAAACCACAGCCCAAACCTTCAGAAAGTAAAAAGCAAAACATTTTCCTCTGGAGGCAATGTGTGAGAGGCACGGGGCAGGAGAGGTGATGGGACTGGGGCATGAGAGTGACTTTACATATAGGTCCCTTCTGCACCCAGCACATTGTTCGGCATCGCAAGAATAAAATGCAAACCCATTTCCTTGCTTATGTGAGTAGTGACTTCAGGGTCCAGCAATGTATGTGCAGCATCTCAAGGGGAGGAATGGGGAAAAAGATTAGATGGAGAGAGGATGTAGTAGAAGTAGACACTGGAGAAGAAGATGTGGCTCCCCTAGGAAATGAGAAGCAGATGAAAATAGGGAAGCAAAGGAGTAAGGAGCACTGATTTTCCTGCCTGATGTGCTTTACTGAAACTGGCATGAAATCTTACATTTGAGATTAGTCAAGACCCTCCTGTTACCTTGGCATCCCTTATCATGAATGCTTTAAAGCATTGAGCTTGTTCTGATATCTAATTTCTGAGTCCTTTGTGTTGGATAGTGATAAGCTGATCAGCTTTAAGGACTAAATAGTTTTAGATTCCTCACATTATTATTATTCCAATGTGAACAATCACATTGCATAACTCAGAACCATCCTATTTAGGGGAAAAAAAAAAAAAGTTAATGCAATCGAGTGAGTTCCAGGAAAGGGCAGAGAAGGATACTACCTCAAACAACTTACTTCGCTGTTCAGAAAATGACTGTTCAATTATGTTCCAGTCTTCGGATTTTCCTTCATAATATCCAGGCTAGCTGAGCTTCCCCTGGCCTGAATACCTGCTGTAATTTGATTCTTCAGCACTTCACAGGTGGGTTGGTAGCTCTCTACATCTCTGATCTAATGACAGTTTAGATAGTAACTGCACCTTTCAGTTTCTAGTGTCTTTACGGAGCAGAAGTAGTCCATTAGCACTGGTATTGGCCAGGAGTAAGGAAACTTTAAAAGCTCAAAAAGGCTAAATCTGTAATATGAATAAACTACAGAAACTGCAGCTTTGATGTGGAGCAGAGAGAACATGATGACCAGTCATGGTTTTTCAGGGCAATACCTCATGTTGCTGGAGTTTTAGAAGTTATTGTTCTTCAGTGATAGGTCAAATAGGACAGGTAACCTTTTTAAATGAATACTTATATTGTAATATACACATACACATCTTACATATTTAAACATAAGTGTCTTTTGCTGACAGAGTCATAATATGTCCTTGTCTTTTAAGCTTCACTACCACTGAGACAATACAAGCCTCAAGACATTTAGTCTTTCCTATAAAGGCAAGCTTCCTGCCAAGCATATAGGAATTCGGACAGTCTCCAAACCATGTTCCTATATTCTCATTGTTCCTGTGAGTATGCACTTGACCAAAGGCAAAATTTCTGGTGCAATGGTCAATGGTCTCTCAACACCTTTGATGCTGTGGATTGCTTGAAGCTTGTGGTTGTCTAAAGGCCTTCAGATGTGATTATTCCTTTTTAATATAATATGACTTCTCTCCAGAAGGCACATTTGTTTTGGTAAATGAATACAATTTCTGTTACCTCCTTCTGGAGGAATTCTGCAAGAATAGATCTTCATTTTATCTTATTTTTAAGTGATTTGCATGCCCGGTCAATACCCTATGATCTGTCCTCAGAGGGCATTAATGTTTATTAATAAACTTGATGATGCTATCAAATAACTTGAGTTTGAAAATACAGAGACACATCACACTGTTGGCTGTATTGGTGTCAGGCAATGGAGCAGTATTTTGGCAAACATCACAGCATATAATCAGAATGACTGAGTGCAAAAGCAGGAAACAAAGAGGCTGCAGTGTTACTTTCTAGTTGTCAGTAACAACTCTGACATTCCCTAGCCTAATTAATACTTTTTGGTTTATACTGTTCATTCAAAAAGCATTTGTGAAGTTTGGAGCTTGTGAACAACACTCAACCTGCATGTCAGTTGCACTGAACAGATCCAGGACAGACAGCCAAGAAACAGCACATGCTGCCTCACACACAGCCTGCATATCAATCGCCTCCCTCCCCTCATGCAAGAAATGTCATCTGTCTAGGTGGCATCTGCACTGTCTCATTCATGGGCTCCTCTCCGATATAAATGTGCCAGTTTGGACAAGGCAGCTGAATTCTGCTCTAGGTTGGAGCTTTCATGTAAATGCTCCTATGCGTACAAACTAAATGTAATACTAAGTAACATCAGCTGAAACATCAGTCATATCTCTTTTTAAATAACAAGCCAGCATAAACTGACATCTTAGAAATAATTTTTTAAAAATCGAAAAATATATAATAAACTTCCCTGTTAACTAGCCAGCTCAATACTGAATGCAATACCCTCACACCTCTCAGACCATCTCTGTCATTGCCTGCTATTCCCCCAGAAGTACTCTGAGCAGCAGCTTGATGCTGCCTGTCACACACAGGCTCTTTCACATGCAAGTACAGAAATCAGAAATGTTGCAGCCTGCCCATCATAGTTGCTGCCTGTAAATAAGACAGCATCAGCCAAATGTCAGCACAGCACACTTCAGTGGTAGTGCTCCAGTCTCTCAGGAGCTGAGGCTTTCCGTAAGCCACCTGCCGCTCTCTCCTCCGCAGAAACCGATGCATGGTGACCAGACAGCCTAATATTATTCTGATCAACACGGAGTGTCACTGGGGAAGCAGCTACTGCATGCATAGGCATGACAGAGTCTCTAGAGAGATGTTTCATCAGTCCTGTTCCAAAGAGACCACTATTAGTCAAAGGCTAAAGGGGACTACAGCACTGTATGCTGGCACAGAATTTACCTAGCCATTGTGCAGAGGTAAGTCCCATCAATACCAGCTGGAGATACCCAATATTCACACAGCCTCCAAAGTTAGAGCACTTCTGTACGTGCTTGAATCTGGAATCACATTTTAGACATTCACTTTTGAAAGTTGAGGGCCAGCTCACCCCATCCATTTTTATCCAGGCAAGACTATAGTGGAAATTGAGGTATGTGATCCATTTGCAATTGTATATTTTGCAGGGACACATCATTGTGTGAGGCAGTAGAATGGTTTTTAGACTTTCTGGACCTTGTATGCTGTTTGCCTCTAATATCATTAAAAACCTGTTTACTGAAACAGCCCATAAGGCAAACATCAGACCTACAGAAACAACAATTGAAGTGGGACAGACCCTCTGAACTCCATGAAATATTTACAAACAGCTTTAGGAGCCCTAGGATGAAGTAAAGTACTTTCAAACATAGACATAAAACCTAGTACATATAAAAATCCTTTTTTAGCTCTTGGTGAGATGTGTTTTCACAGACCTAGTTATGATATGAGAAAATGTATGAGGTCATCCGTTTTGCCACCTCCTTTTTCAGGAGAGATGTGGTCCCAGTGCTATGTTTTTTAACACTTGGTCCGGCCTAGCTCTGACTGACTCAGACAACAGAAGCCAAACCCACTTCTTGGGAATCTTCTCAATTTTTCTAAGTATTTCACTTTACAGAATTTCCCCCAGTATTCCACCCAGAACAATTCAACACAGTATGTATAATATATCACGATACTTAGATGTAATGATCATTATCCTGTTGATTTCATATTTGTCCCCTTAGAGAACCCTAAATAATTTCTCAGCCAGCATGGTAATGTCCCTCTAACATCCGTCTGCAGTCACGCTTCTCACCATTGACACACTATGGCACTGCTCTGCTGTGACTGAGCCTTCACAAGCAAATTCTTTCAGATGTTTCCATGTCTGTTCCTTCCTCTCTGTACTCAAGGCCTATTATTATTACACTTGAGGAAAAGGACAAAGAAAAGTGAGGAGGAGAAAAGTGAAAAGGCAAAAATGCCTTTCTTCATGCTACCCCAGCTGTGCAGGCATAGAAAGATCCATTTATCTGGCCCACACACACCATTTAAACTTTACCTTTTTTACAAGCGTAATTTATAAGGGTATTGTTTTCATTCCTGCTTCTTCTTATATGTCTAACAAATCTTTATTATTATTATTACCTTTGAGTTTTCCACTGGTTTTTGGACAGTTTAGAGAAATGATGCTGCCCCTAGAAAAGGTTAAATAGGAAGAGCTGCTGCTCTCAAAAATCTCAAGATGTCAAACAGAGAATGTCCCCTTGACGCATTGTTTCCAGGATGTACCCTCAACGTGTCACAATCAAACAGTTACAGAGAAGAACTAAGTTTAAAGGAATCAATCTGAAATCCCCATAGCACTTGTTTTTTTGCATCTTATCGTTTGTGCTTTAAAAGAACGAAAAAACCCCAAACACACAAAACACAAAATGAGTCATTCCCTCATCAAAGCAGCCTTTCAGATTCATGAAGCTTTTCCAAAACATATAGACTTTGTTGACTGTTGTTTTTTAAAATGATCCTAAAATAACCTTCAGACTCAAAGTGGTAGAGGAGTACATGCACAGATAACTTTAAAATTTCAGAAATACTTATGTCTATGAAATATCTGTGATTTTATTAAAATTATTTTTACTTTCTGACCAAATCAATTTTTTTGCAGCATTTGAAGTCTCTAACTTCTAAAGCAGAACAGTGAACACAGTAACTTACCACAGCTTATTTTATGTGTTAAAAATTCCATCAACTGTTGCATATAATCATCTCTCTGAAATAAAGCTCTAAAATACGCAGATACAAGTCCTACCATAGCCTTCTTTACACAAGGTTCTCCTCCCCCTTCCTGTTGCACAAAAAGAACCCCTGAAATCGAGCAAAAACAAGGCACAAGTAATAGAACAAATAAAAAACCAACTAAGACATATTATCAATGTCAAAATAACCCACTGTCTTTGTTCCATACAATTTTACAATTTCCCCTTTTTGTTTTTGAACAGCTAGTACCAGGTTTGCCATGTTCTGCAGGGCCCTTGCAAACATGACAGCAACCAAGGTAATAGCAAACAAACAATACTGCCAATTGAGTGAATGGATGCCAAAAAAGGCTGAAATTTTCTCAGATTTTGATAACATGTTGCTGCAATGGGGTGCCTAAAATCCACGAAGCACGTACCATCAAAATCCTCACAGCCATGTCCCTGAACCAACAACAAAAAGCAGTGGCAATTTTGACTCACATTCTGAACTGCCTACCAAACAAGGTGATTTAACTCTTCAATGCTTTCCCTGCTGTTACTCTGGATAAGAGAAGAACCGCCGCGACACGTTCCCATCATAGCCTCCTACTACATTAGTATCTACAGAAAGACAATTATCGACATTCAAAGTGTAAACAATATCAGCTTCTTTTGGATTAACATTATACATAGGTGGAAGGGCACACCAAACAAGAACTGGTTCAGTCAAAAAGTTCGAAACATCGCATGCCTTCTCTGAACATACCTCGGGGTCATTCCCTTCATTCCTTCTCTTTTTTATGCAAAGAGAAACACTTTTACCATAACAGAGAAGCCCCTATTTACATCTGAGCCCGGACACAAACCGCAGCTGTATGCTCCACCAGGCTCAGGGCAGAAATCGTTCATGTAGTTACATAGCTATATATCACTACAAGCGTGCAGACACCTATTAAACACTAGATAACCATGTTTACCTTTCCTAGTCTCCTTCACAATACCCAGCTGTTCTCTCATCTCTTGTTAGGTCAAATAATTCTCCAGTTTCCTCTCCTATCTCTCTCTTCAGACATTCTCTATCCTCCCCTTTTTTGCTTGTTAATTGCGAGGAGGCAAAGGGGGTGTGTAGCTGGGTGACCATGACCTGCTTTAAGTTACAATCAACTAAACACTGAATACAGAAAAAAAAAAAGCATGGGAGACATAAGGCAAACATCAATAAGGTGGTTAAAGATAATTATAATAAATCCTGTAATACTTTTGAGTCATGGCCCAAAGTTTCCCAGCCGTGAGAAGAGACCAAAGGCATCCCGCCCCTGGCTCTGTTGCAGATCTTTGTTTTAAGGCTTTTAAGTTTTGTATACTTTTGTAAATTAATTCACAGTGGTCACTCAGATTCACGTAACACATCCTATCAAAGTCTTCACACTTGTGTCCCTGTGCTAATAATAAAAATCAATAGCAACTCGGTTCTGTAGCAACATATGATGGACAGAATCAACATCTGTTAATAAGCCAGAAAAGAAAGAACAGTATTTGTAGTATTACTTTGTTTAGCAAGCTAGCAGCCTAATTTACTAAGCAAGTTAAGAGCGTGTACTATTCTTACAGAAGAGATTAGAGAAGCAAAAATGTGTTATGCTGCATTCCAAAACTCAGCCTGAGAATTACAGTCTGCTGTGAGTTCTGCGTTACAATCATTTGACACCTGTTGGGGTTGCGATTGTGAAAGTTGCCCGTTTACAATTTTCATTGGCATTATCACAGCTAGTTGTTTTAAAAGCAACCCTTGAGCTTCCTTATGTTCGACTTGTTGCAAAATATTCTGAAGCCAATCAATCAAGTTAGTATTAAAGTCAGTGACCCTCTAGGACCCTGCAAGACTGTGGCAAGACTCCCGCATCCGGACTGCCTTAATAGCCATCTCATTCATTTGCAAACAGTTGTCCCTGGGATACCTTGCCTGAGTCACAGAATCGGCACAGTTAATTTTCTCCAGCCAACTGCTCATAGTTAACAGCAATTCCCCGATTAAGGTTTTCAGTCAAGGCCACTACACATAGCTCACAAAAATCAAATAACCACACATATACTGTATCAGTTAGTACCATACAAAGCAATAACTTCCAATCACGCAGTGTGAGCGTATAAGGCTCTGCCATCACTTCAAGAAGGGACATAGCAAATGTGCTATGAATCCTCCCTTCCCGCACTGCTTTGCTTAACCCTTTAACAGCCTCGTATTGCACAGGCTGCCACTCTGCAGGTTGATTTGTCTGACAAAATACTGAACATGCCATAGCGACTCCCAAAACCCATCACTGAAGTGTTTCCCACTTGCATTCCTGTCACCAGTCCCTCAGACTCCCTTTTGCCCTCCCCGAAAATACAATCAATGCATCAGGAGAGACAAGGGGGTGGGGGAAAGGTCTAGCTCCTTTTCCAGATCTATAGGACCTGGATCAAAAGGTTTATCAGTGTCAATAAAATCATTGTCCGAGTTGTCCTGTTCCCGTGCTTGCTCCTGTGTTGTGAGGGTCGCTGCAATCAGTGACAGAAGCTTTGGGGGCAGAGGAGGTGTGGACAGAATCGCCATCGCTGATGGTGTCTTGAGAAGAGTCGCGCTGTCGGTGGAATTTACAGCTTCCTCTGGTTTAGCACCGTTAGTAGAATTAGTCCACACTTGGCAAAGAGTAGTCAGAATTTGCCACCAAGATGCTAAATGCATTCCCGACACGGAGTTCCCCTCCGCGGCAGCATCATACAATTGGCTGCTGTATGTACACACTTTCATTCTTTCAAAGTCTCTAAAGTTTCTTGGCTGCTCACCTATCTCGATGCATACAGGTGTTATCCTCGGGGTTTAGGTTGTCCGCCTGGTCCAGACAGCAAGACGATCGTTCAGCCAAGCCGTCTCCTCCGGAACGCAGCCCTCTTCCACGAGCTGTCTTTTTTCCGTCCTTATTCTTCCAAGGCTTCGGAACACCCCCATAGGGGTCACCATTTGAGGAGATTGAGGCACGGACTCCCTGATCTGACTAGAAGACCCTTTATGAGTCCATATATGTCTCTTTCTGGGGACGAAGCCTGATTCCCCGTTACAGATTTCCCACAGCTCACCTCTCAACTCCGGAGGGATTTATGGCTGGCCGGCTCCCGCTTCCTTTCAGCGGATCATTCAAAGTTCTGTGGGATTCGCTGCATGTCGCTCAGTTAGGCGATTCGAGAGCCCTTCCACATCAGATCCTTCACCGGATCACGTCGGGGTCACCAATTTGCGGCAAATGAAGAGACGGGACGCAGCTTGATGCAAGCAAGATGTCCCCTTTATTAGAGATTTTCTTACAATTATATATGTTTCTACCTTCTACGTATTACACACTGATTGGTTAAATCTTAAGCGTAAAAAACGCTGATTGGTTGATATTTAAGGCACACCGTTAGAACAATAGGAACTTATTAGTTTATCTTGACATAGCAATAATTTCTATTCCAAGGTTAGAGAGTTTCTTTCTACGCGGCTTTCTTGATTACATATCGGCGCCATCCGTTCCCTTATCTGGCTACTTGTTTCTCTGTCTGTCTGGTTGCCTCCTCAACTGTGACGGCTCAGGGGTCTGCAGTTAGCTTGTTCCTTTGTTCCCAGGGCTTGTGCCCTACAAGTTCTAACAAGTCTCTATTCATCAGGCTATCAGTACTTGGACTCTTGTCCTTGAGGCCTTGTCCTACATTCTCCTGGGGTATATTTCCATCCTAGAAGCAGCATACCCTCATGACAGTATTCACCAAGTGATCGTTACTCTAATTTTACTCTGGAGGAAACGGAGGCAAGTAAGACAAAGCATTTGTCTATAACCATAGAGTAACTCAGGTGCGTTTCACTGACCTATGTAAACTAAACTCTTTCCACATTAGAAGAAACTTTTTTCAAGGTAATACTTCCCAGAGCAGAGCGCATACATTTTAGCACACTAGTACCTTTGCCAGAAAGCAAGACTGCTCTACAAAGACTGCGTTAAAAAGCATGGTCATATGCACGTGAACTTCTGCCTGTCTGCCTGCAGGACTTCCAACAGTCAGAGGTTCTAGCAATAGCTGCACTCCTATAGGACTCATACAGCAGCTGGGTCAGCCTGCTTACAAAATATCTTGTGATTATCAAGGCAGTACTCAGCAGCTATGACTATATTATACCAGAGTAGAATTAAAGACAGAGTTCAAGCACTGTAAAGTAAGGAAGCAGTAGCACTTAATCAAGCTGTTCAGGACTGGGAGGAGGTTAAGGTTTTGGCTCTCAGTTAGTCCTTCGTAGACTAGCAGACCAGGTTTATTCCAATGAAAAATTAAAACATCCATCTAAACATCTGCTGAGGACAGTCAGCTTCCACCCTCAGGAAAAGAGTGAATTTTGTAACAAGACATAGCACCATTTGAATGGTGAAAAGAATCACTGTTAGGGAAAAGTAAAAAATAAGTATCAAATTGAACTTGATTATTTGTACATAACATGGATACACCACTATACCAATAGCTGTATAAAGCATAAGTGTTCCCATCCTTGCCCCCCAGAGTATGGCCAAAATGCCTTCCCCTCCTAAATACACATTGCATTAACACTTGGCATGATGTTTCAGGATTGACTTTCCAATTTGTCTAGACCCTGTAATTCACCAAACGTGGTCTTCTTCAGGCAATGTCTGTTCCTAAATGACAGAGTACAGGTTACAGGGGAGGTAGGAAAGTGCCTATTTCTATCGCAGCTATGGAGAGGAGAAGGCTGTTATTTTCTGAAACAAAATAGTTAAGCTAATAACACTCCCAGCAAGCAATGGATTATCCTAATAGTAGGATATACTCCAGTAATGGCTGAATCATCATTATTTTATGATGGGGTCTTAGGGAAGGGGAAACAGTCATTTTTGGAAAGACCTAATTAAGATCATGAAAAATTATGCAGGCAGACCTTTCTTGTGCTCATATTGCTCTTTTTAAAAGTTACTATTTTTTTGGCTCCATCCACTTTGCTTTTCTAAACACCATCCAGAAAAGAAAAAAACCAATTCAGTCCATTTGTTTCACATCTGCTTATTTCACAGGCACTTCCATCGGTTTCTCTCCCTTTTTGGATATGCTGCTCTATCTTCCCAAATTATGTTCCCAGGGTGATGCTTTGATTCTAGAGCAGGTTTGCTCTGACAGATTGCAGACAAAGGAGATCATTATAGATGACTCGCCAAACAAGCCTTTTGCTTTCCTGTTCATGACATGAGCCTCTCAAAATCCATAGCTAGATCACCAAGCCAAATTACCCAGTATTACAGTGCCGAGTCTGTATCTGTGTCTAGCAAGGTGGCATGCTAAAACACAGAATATGTGTGGCATTCACAGCCCCCAGTATGTTCTGTAGATGCTCAGTCCTTAGGTAGGCTAAATGTGGACTAAGAAGCATAAGCATGGCCAGTCATGCTATGTAAGTATTGTATATATAATTATATGTATATTCATAACCAGGTCTGCCCACATACACACACAGTTTAAGACCATACATACTTATTGTACTGGACCAGGACCATAATTCACTTTTTGATGCATGCACACTTTCTCTTTCTTGCATGTTTATACTATAAAAGATTTAAGTGTTTCACAGGAACAAAAAAAGATGCTGTTGATTTTTCACTGTAAACTGCAACAAAAACATTTTTATTGATCTTCAGTTTAATTTCAGAAGACATGAAGTTCTTGCCAACAAAGCTGTTGCAAGTACAATCACCAGCTGTCCAAAGCTGCTGCAGTAATGCTACCGGAGTTCAGGACTGCTCTTTCTTTCCACCAAAACAAACAACTGAGGAGCTTCACCCCTCACAGCCACAGACCTTTCTACTCAGGCAGTTCCCTCTCCTACCTAGTCTGTGGCTCTATGCTGCCCTTCCTCCTGAAGAGGAATTTGAGGTAACCAGACCTCTTGCCTGCACACACGTGTCCCAGGAACCAGTACTTCTCAGGTGGCCCATCACAAGCCCTCTATACTTCAGTGCCAGTCAGGTCACAACCCATAGACAACACAAAGGACACTAAAATGCCTTAGGCACGTTAGAGTTGAGCATAAGTTTTAAGTTACTAAAATGACTTTGCATTAGAGTAAGAAAGAAACGTAACACTACACTACAGAGCAGATACATATTTTCCTAACTTCTATAGCATTTTGTTGACTGTGGTAATAACTCAGGTGCTTCTCCCACAACACTGCAGATCTAAAATGTGCTTCTCTTCAAGCTTAGAAAAGCCGGTAACAGTAAGGATACTGAACAAGAACTACACAGCTCACCAGAAACAACTTTTAATACAATCAGCACCTTGGTGAAGTACAGTTGTTGAGCTGTTACTGATTTATGTAGATCCACTGACGTCAATGATCAGACAGACCCCTTCAAATACACTTCAATTTGAACAAGCTTGGTTTAGAGATGTCAGTTAGTACTGCTCCCTGTTTCAGAATGCCTCTGTACACAAAAATCAAGCACGCCCCAAGCTAACTGGGCAAGTAGCTCCTGCTCCAGTCACTCTACATTTTTAATAGCTCTTCTTTACTACATCAAGGCAGTTCCTCTAAGCTTACATGGTCTGGAAAGTAAAAGACGCTGTTTCAGGGCACACACAGGCAAGATGCACACATGGCCAAGCAGCACAGCACAGTGGCATTCTGTACTTTCTATTCCCTGACAGGACTGATGGGTAGGAATGGTAGATGTTTGCAATCATTAATATTAGCAATACTGAAGAAGTGATAAAAACCACACACTGCATACCAGTAAAACTGTTCATCAAACTATGAAGTATTTCATACATGTCCTCCAGACAATCAAAATAAATTCACAATCCTTTTATTACAGTACATTTAAATACTGTATTTTAATTAGTAGGGGGTCTCAACCTGGAAAACAATTTGAGCCTTCATATTTCAGCCTCTTCTGTTGCAGTATCTAAATATTCAGGGTACAATGAGACTGTTGTGGGGACACAATGGACCATGAAGTATTGTCCAGTGCAAAATGCAGAACAATGGGTTCTAACTTTAAAAAACCCCAACACTAAAGCTACCTGAAGTTAAACTCACTACAATACACAGGATGACAAGCAGCAGTAGAAGCAGGAAACCTTTTTACCGTGGCCACAAGCAAAACAGCATTGATATTAATCCAGGAAAGTAAAACAGACAATGAAGAGCAAACAATTTTCCAGATCCAGAAGAACTGAAACAGCTACAGGTGTTTGCAAAAAAAACCAATGAGCACTTTTTTTTCTTTTACTATTGTTTTTACTGCTTGGATAAGAGAGGGCTCTGACAAACATGCTACGACAAAAAATCCAAGACAATAAGGCCAAACACCCGAGTGCGCTCCCAAGGTGGACTCCAGTATTCACAGTGTGTTTCTTGTGCTCCACATGCAGCTCATGTGCCAAGTCCTCTCTAGCTGGGAACAGAAACCCTGGGTTACAGCTGTTCCCCAGCTTTTCCAGAGTAGTTCATTCTACTGTCCAAGTAGTACTATTTCTTCTTGAGAGCTCTCTTTCCTTCTCCCTTCTTCGGTTTTTCCTTCCCACGGAGCTTTTTCAATCGCCTCATCTCCTCCTTAAAGTCTTGATGCTCATCCCTAGATGGGGGAAGAGGGAAAAGAAAAAAGGAAAAGAAAAAAGTTTACTCTGTTTCTTGGATGTGAAAGGTTCTTTGAACTGTATGATAATGAAAAAAAACCCTCAAAACTTTTTTTTAACAGGGAAGTCCATATTGAAACTCACTGCAGTGTACTCAGTATTACTGCTAACAGTAATTTTTGATTGAATAACATGAAAGATTTCCTCTGGTACTTCCAGAACTAACGAAGGTTGCCCTTTTCAACAACAAATCCTATGTGCATATATATATTAATATATTATTTCCATTTCATTTATTGATCCACTGTGCTTAAATGAGCACTAAAATATAAAAATCAGCAAGAATGAGAATTTCCCCCTTCTCATCTGGCTCAGCAGTCCAGCTGAAGCACATTGTGCTTCAGTGCTAGAAACTAAGTTCAGGTCATTAGCTTCTAAGAAAACAGGGGCATGCTCAGCAGTAATTACAGTACATGACACTGCTCTCAGGTGACTTCAAGAATGAGTTATGAAGAAAGTATCAGCTACTGGTAAAATCTTAATAGGAGAATAAAACAGAAAGGAGGATAAAGGGGCTGGCAGATGTAATGAGCCCTCAATAATGTTCTAGTAAATCCTGTTTAATCTCTGTCCCTGTATTTTTCAGTGCAAAGGTGTTTTTCATAAGTCACAACTGCATCCTAAGTGACCTAAGATTGCTGCACTGCCATTTTTAAACACAACTTACCTAAAAATTTTAAACCCAAAAAGCTTGCAAGTTATTATGAGGCCTTATTATCCATGACTCTTCATTACCGATTTCTGACCAACAAACCTGATCCTCTACAAGCTCTCTGTACACAAAGCAGCTTAAGAAGGAACTTGAGATTAGGAGGGGAAGGAGAAGAGTAAAGAACATTATCATGCCATTGAGGCTTTCTGTGTCAACTGCTATCCTAGAAAGTGTTTGCACACCCACCTAAATGAAGAACATCCTGTGTGCAAACCTTGATGGCTAGTATTGTGACACTAGCAATAGAAATTATTCTGCTTTACTTTATAGGGTTAGCAGCCTTGCTTTTAAGGGATTTCTTTAGTGGTACCTGACTAGAGTGCATTTGACTCCTGCTGATGTTCTTTAGCAGTGCAACTTTTCCTACTCAAGACCTGGGGAAATTCATTTAGAAACTAGACAACCGGTTTGGATGAAGCTGGAATTAACAAGATTATTTAAACCACAGTTGAGTTTATTTTAAAGGACAGAAAGCCCCTTCAGAATAACACAGACTTTGCTTCTCTTCTAAGTTTCACTTATGAGCTGTTGAAACATTGAAGAATACATGGTAAGACTTTGTGCATTTTTTGTGTTAAGGTAACGTCACCTCTTTGTAGCACATTTGTTTGCCATATTCAGAACTACAGATACATCTCCTGTCTGTAAGGAAGCTCTCTTCCCTTCCTCACAAACCAAAGCAAGTACTGTTTCTTGTATAACTGGTTGCCCATAACTACACCTTAAGTCTTTCTCACAAAAGGTTCTAATTATGGTAAAAGTTACTTAGGCAGCAGTCACTTATTTTACTCCCCTTGTCCTCACTGCAACAACCCAGTGCCTATTTTCATATGCACCATATTCTGAACTAAACATTTTTCTACGCTCCTCTTTTCCTGGAGGAAAAAAACTTAACAAAAACCTCACACTCATTCCTTTCCCATCTCCAGTCCTGCTCCCACCCTATAAAGGCAGAGATTACCTGTAGAGACCAAAGTAACGGAGTTTCTTCATGAGGGCATAGTAGGTGTTGTGAGGAGGGTACCAGCTGTAGACCTCCTTCCGCTTGGCCAAAGGCTGCTCACTGAATAACTTCACTACTTTCATAGATTTTGAGTCAGTTGGCCTGACAACTTCTCCAAATATCTGAGAACTCAGCCGGGCCATTCGAAGGGCGTAATTAGAAACATTGGACATTTCCAAAGGAATAGTGGGCACACATAGACAGACACACCTTCCTGCAAAAGGAAACACAAAAGAGCCACAACTAGTATCATTTGAGTATTGCAAGCTCTCCCAGAATTAAGGCAAACAAAACAACTCATTGTACACTGATCACATGTTTGAAGTCATGCGTTCGTTGCATGAAATCAGTCTAATTCTTAGTACATAATCCTCCATCTAAAGAATATCCACACTAACTCAGGTACAATTACCAGCCTAACTAGGACACTACAGACAGCAATACAGACTATAAAGGTACCTACACTGAACCACAATTTACCATGGCTAGTTTATTAGCAGATCCCATCCAGATTGCTCAAGGCTACTTTAAACTCCAGTCACAGGAACAATTACAGTGTGAACTCGGTAAACAATGGTGGCCACTGCAATCCCTCTGACTTCCACACAAGCACTAAGTAAGACACCACTTAAACTGAGGAAGCAACCTGGAAGTTTCTCTCACAAAATTTCTCACCCCATTTAAAATACTGTATGAACACTGTTATAGTCCATCCAGCAAAAATTGCCTATTAATTAAAAAAAATTGTTTTTCCTCAATGTGAAGCACACAGATCTTTCCTATCTCAACTCCCTTCCCTTGATCTTTTCCATCAGCTTTTTCTCCATTTTCTTTCCAGGCTTTCTTAGTATCTATTCTTTTCAAGAGAGAAAAGAAATCATTTGTCCATGCTAGATTCTTTT
Source organism: Falco peregrinus (assembly GCF_023634155.1). Taxonomy (NCBI): domain Eukaryota; kingdom Metazoa; phylum Chordata; class Aves; order Falconiformes; family Falconidae; genus Falco; species Falco peregrinus. Next base: position 65,224,719 of record NC_073726.1, read on the forward strand.
TTTCCACGAAAATCCCACATCAGGAACTTCCTATTCTCTTTCAGCTGTCTCCCACCAAAAGATACCTCTGCAAAAACTTTGAGGACAAAACTTATTTTTAGACCACCAGAGACAACATCTACACGCTTGGAAAGGAGGATGTAGAAGGGTCCTACCCCTTCCCATTTTTTCTCTTCTTTGCATGTTTACCTACTCTTGCTTTGCAGGATGGGATGTAACAGACAAGAATAAGAGTCCCATAATCCTGTATTTGAAGCTGTATGCTGTCAGTACTGTGCCTTTTTGAGTAAGTGATGACATAAGTCTCCAGAGAAATTAAGCAGGGTTCATTCAGGTGTGACACACTTTTGTTAGTTTTAAATTCTTGTTTTAATTCAGCTGATTCCAGAAAATGAGTATAAAAAACAAAAGAGCACAGAGCAGGGACAAGAGTAATCAGCACAACAGGGCTAAGTCCATTTTAGTACCGTAACAGGGAGCCTATTGTTTAAGAACACAAGTCTTGAAGTATTCTTAAACTCACTTACATACATCTGCCCACAGGAGAACCTGTTGTACAACAGTCTGCTTTGATTTACTCTTGTTAGCAAAGCAGTAAAAAGGAAGCAGGAGAAAAAAAAATCAAGCATGAAAACAATATAAGTAGCCTGAATCAAAGAGGAAACGGAAAGAGTAACAGAAGGAAAGGCAAAGTGTCAGAGACCTCAAGTTAAGGCAGCAGGCCTAGTGTGAGAAGGCAGCACTTCAACTTGAGCATCTATTACATGGGGAAATGACCACTAAGTCTTGCTAAATCATCCATTCCAGAACAGCCAGTCCTAATTCCTACATTCAGAGATAAAGCAAATTGTCCCCAAAACTCTCCATTGCATCATCACTCTGAAAATATCACTAGACTCAAACACAAAGCTTGCTTAACCTCTTCCAGCTGCAGCCTTAAAAAGAAAATACCTTTAGCTCCTAAACAATGCAAGCCAGTGGTCCGAAGGCCCTCTTTTGAATCGTTACAGAAATCGAAACAGCCCAAGCCAGGGCTAGGGACCCCCATTAACCCTCGCCAGCCTAAGAACAGCAAAGGCTACAAACTCCCAAGTGCCAGAGCTATCCAAACCCTACTTTATGGCAGCTTCTGATTCTGTGAGATGCTACCAGAACAGTTTTGTTCCTCTCACTCAAAGCAATGATAACTTCATCGTCAGCTACTGGTAATTAATATATCCAAACCAAAAGTAAAACCACCACCGCTGTGCTGCTTCTTCACCTGCCCCCATCGCCACCCAAAGCCCTGCTTTCCCACCCCAGGCCGGGCGTTTTCCCCAGCCTGCTAGCTTGCCTCACACCGCTCCCTGTGCGCTTAGCACAGGCCAGAACCTTCCGTTCCCGTAATTACTTGTAATTTTACCATGGCCGCAGGGGGAAGAGGAGGCTGCCCCGGGCCGGGTCCGGCCAGAGGGGCGCCCGCGGCCCAGCGCAGCCCTCGGCGGGCCCTGCCGCCTCCAGCTCCGCGGTCCCGCTCCCCCGGGGGCAGGGGGGAGGCCCCCGCGGGCTGCAGCCGCACCGCGGGGCAACCCTCGCCCGCGGCGCCCCGGCGGCAGCGGCCCGCGCTACCGCCCGCCAGCCCCACCGGCGGTCAGGGCCTCGGGAGGCGGCGCAGCAAGGCCGAACGCCCCGGGGCGAGGGCCCTGAGCCCACCTCCCCCCTTTCTGCCCACCCCGCCAGGGCGGCGAGAGCGGACAGCCCTTGCCCCGGCAGCCGCTCACCCCCCGACCCGGCCCGGCCCGGCCCCGCGCTAACCCGCGGCCGGAGCTCGCGGCGCGGCACGGCACGGCACGGCACGGCACGGCTAGAGGACGGCGGCGGCAGCGGCGCGGCGCATGCGCGGTGGAGCCCCCGCCGAAGCGTCGCAGCGGGTGACGTCCGGCTCCGTGAGGCGCGGGGCGGGGCAGCCGTGGTGGCCGCCCGCTCCCCCCCGGCCCAGCTGCCCCGGGCGATGCTGGCTCCCATTTCCCTGCACTGAGCCGGTGTTTGCCGGGGTGCTGGTGGCCGGTGCAGGTCCCCTCCGCGCCCCGTGGTCAGTCACCCTCACGGCCCCGAACGTGGGCCGGGGGGGCCCGGGGGGCAGCGGGAAGCCCGTGAGGCTGGGCCGCAGCCTGCTGCCAGCCCCTGCCGAGCCACCTCACGGGAGCTTTCCCGGTGCTCGCGTTATGCTAATTTTTAATCAGTGCTAGGAGGTGCTAAATCAGACTCTGCAAACGTCTGAGTAAATGACGGTTATGTGATTACAGTTACAAGCCGAACGTGTAATGCTATCAAAGAGTGAGGTGGGGTTTGGCAGGCTGGATCCGTTTTCCAGAAGAGCATATACTGATGGGCATTAAATATGTTGTTAGTGATTCTTGACGGATTTTCTGTCACCTTTTCCATACTTACCTCAGGGGGATCAGCCTCATGGCCTAGGCACCCTGGTCACCTCACTTGCTCTTTTTTAACATTGGCATGATCTTCTGTAATTCCCTTTATATTCCAAGATTTATTAAAAATTAGCATTCCTGCAATCTCTTTCGCCTGTTTTTCAAAGATAGTTACACAAAAGTTCTCTAGGTAGCCTGATTTTAAAATTTTCTAGTAGATGTTGTTTACCATCTTCATTACTCACCAATGGACTGAAAAGTGCAGCTTGGTTGGGGGTTTTTTTTGGTAAATAATAAAGTGCCTCTTCCTTAATCTTGCTAAAAGTGCAGTAGAAGTTTTTACCATTTCTGCCACTTCTGTGCTATTTTACCATCTATCTAGTCATACACCTCGGTGTTGCTGCACTACACATTTTACTGTCTGCAGTCACATCACTCATGCGTGTTCTGCAGTCTTCCTTTTTTATATACTCCAGAACACATTTTCCTGTATTTTTGCCTTTCCACGTTGTTCTATACCATGCTTTTATCTTCTGTTTGCTTCACCCTGCTGCTGAGCCAAAATTGTCCTTCAGCCAAAATTGGCCATTTTGTTAGTTAAGCAATCATGACTTTTAGACAATGGAGTAAGATTATAAGAATTCTCATTTACATTTCTAGCTCTATTTTTTAATTGTATTTTTTTCTTCATTTCTCGTATCTCGATGGAGATAGTCTTTCTGAAGTATCTCTCTGTGTGTAGGAGAGTATTTCCGTATTTCCCTGGCTGGGACTATGGTTTTTTGCTTGTTATAATCAAATTGTGATTGCTGGCTCCTAAGCAACCACCACTTTTTTTGTCCCATGATTAAATTATTTAAACATTATGAGTTCCAAAATACTAATGCCATATAGACTGGAATAGCTTCTGTCATAGAAAATCAGTTTTAGGAAACCTAATGAGACATGGCTGCTGGCTACTTGGGACTTTTCCCTCGTACAGCTCCAAACTGAGCACACTTTTTGTACACTGGAGGAATAAGCAGCCTGATTCTCTGTAGCCATCTCCACTCCATTCCACCTCAATACAGTTAATTGGGACAAGTTCCTGTCTCTGCATCTCTAAAGTATGTGGTTAGCCTGTACTGTTACCTTCTCACATCTTCAAGTTTCTCAAATTTCTTTATTTGTTTAAAAGGATTGTGGCAAAATATTATTCCAATTTGGTAGGTCATCCTGCATGTTTCAGTAATTATGTGAGTTTGTTCTCATTTCTCCTCATCAATGAAAATAGCCAATTCTTCTTGCACGTTACCCATGCTCAGACCAAAAAAACCCCATCTTCCTCTTTCCTGAAAGTATCGATTTACCTAAAAATGGACCCAGTAGCATGGTTCTGGTTCCATTTCTGGGTTTCTGCAACATTATCACTCTGGGGTCTGATTGTCTACAGTTACTCTGCTGAGTAACTGCTCAGAGACATTTAGTGAATTAGGCTGATGTGAGAATTATGGCTGTTCCTGACCAGGGCAGTAGGAAAACTGACCTTCTCATTGGTAGTTACATATCACAGGTCTGGATCACTAGGATGGAGTTACAACACAAAGGTTTTCTCTTCAGAGACCCAGTGTTGTTGCCTGCACTTTGCAGGCTCCAGCATGGCTTTTTGTGGTGTGATGGAAGCACACATATGTGAACAAGTTTGCATTAGTTAATTTCTTCTGCCTTTTTTCCTCTAAAATCAGTAGTTTCTCCTGTCAGCCATGCAATAACATGCAAATATTGCTAAATCTGAGGTCAGCAATAAAATAAAAATGTGCATTCACTCACAAGTGCATATTTTTGTTAATGCATCACTTATTACTGTGGTTATGAGGAGACTTGCTTGCAAGCACCCAGCCAGGGTTAGTGTGTTAACCAGTAAGGTGGCTTACAGACACTCGGGAAGGAATATCGAGGTCACAACAGTCAACAAAGTGATAACTCAACACATCTACAAATTTGCAGAGGCGGAGCGTGGTCTGTTTTGCAGTCCATGTAGCCATAAATGGCTTGGGCACCTCATCTGAAGGACTGTGTCTCCCTAGACTCTACTGGGGAGTTTTAGCTCACTGGGCGATGTGCTTCACGGGTGAGGACATGTCCAAGTCACTCTCCCTGAAATGATGCCCGTGGTGGGAACAGTTTAGACAGGTCGCTCTAGCTGACAAGCAGTGCTGTAACAGGCATCCCTGGGAATAATTGCCATCAGCAGTATGCTGGTGGCTGCACTCCTGTTCTCGTTGCTAGTGCATAACATTCAGGATGACGGTTGAGCTGCTGTCCAAGCTCTTCATTATTGTGCTTCTAGTCACAGAAGGTATTTCTTTGCCGAATTTTTAATTATTGCCGTGGGGAGGTAAAAGGAGTAGAAGACATTTGTGTTGCACTCCTGCATCCCTGTGAAGCTCATCCACCTTCACGCTAGTGCAGAATGATGGGGGTCGTTATGGAGATGGGGTGCACAAGACCTAGACCTCCAGTTCCTGGAGCTGGTGTATCTAGACTGCTATGCAAAGCCACCTGTCTAATCAGATCAATGTAATACTATTTATGTAGCTCTCTGTGTGTGGAGTCTTTTGGACACGTAAAATGAACATCCCCACTCTGAGGTTTTCACAGTCCAAATTAGACTTGACATGCTAAGGGATATTAACAACAGGGAATGAAGGAAGAAACAGAGGCTGACAGAAAGAATGGGCTTGTGATGAGCTGAATTCTTTGGACATGTTGTTAGATCCTCCTGAGCTTTTTGTTGTAAATAGAGCAAAGTGTTTGGACTTCTGTCATGGTTAACCCCGTCTGGCAGCCAAGCACCACACAGCTGCTGGCTTGCTCCCCCCCCCCCCAGTGGGACGGGGAGAGGATCAGAAGAGTAAAAGTGAGAAAACTCATGGGTTGAGATAAAGACAGCTTAATAGGTAAGACAGAAGACATGCATGCAAGCAAAGCAAAACAAGGAATTCGTTCACTGCTTTCCATGGGCGGGCAGGCAGGTGTTCAGCCATCCCCAGGAAAGCCGGGCTCCATTACACATAACAGTTACTTGAGAAGATAAACGCCATAATGCCGAATGTGCCCCACTTCCTTCTTCTTCCCCCAGCTTATATACTGAGCGTGACATCATATGGTATGGAATATCTCTTTGGCTAGTTCGGGTCATCTGTCCTGGCTGTGTCCCTTCCCAATTTCCCGTGCCCCTCCAGCCCTCTCGCTGGCAGGGCCCAAGGAACTGAAAAGTCCTTGACTTGGTATAAACATCACCCAGCAACAATTAAAAACATCTCTGTGTTACCAGCATTGTTCTTACACCAAATCCAAAACACAGCACTGCACCAGCTACTAAGAAGGAAAATTAACTCTAAGCCAGCTGAAACCAGGGCAACTTGTCAGCAATTATTTAGAAGAAAATCAGTTGCAGATGGGTGAGTGAAAGAGATGAAACCCTAAAAAGGAGTTAAAGGAGAGTGAGTTGACATGCAAGTGGGAGACAGCATGGTCGTTCTCTGTATGGGGACTATTGTGAAGGAAAGAAATCAAGAGAATAGAGACACATGCATGGAGCACAATCAGGGCAGCAAAAAAAAAGGGTGAAGGGACTTCATGAAAAAGTACAGGGAAGGCCTTTTTACAAATAGTTGGCAGTAGTTTGGTCTGGAATTACTTTATTTGCTTGATAATGACCTGGAATTACTTATCTGGTTAATTCCTGTTCTGTATGTATTTTAGTTATAACTGAATGTTGAGTAGCCTCCAGGCAGGTTTTTGACAAAATGCAACACCTGAACCACTGTGAGTTTGTCCTGAGAAGGCAAAGGTATACCCAGAAAGAAAACAAGATCAGGGTGCCAGTTTGCTCATTGGTGCTTGTTTGTGGACACTTACGAGGAAAGAGACTGAACTTGCTTCATTTGATCTTGGTAAATGAGGCACATGAGTAATTCGTCTATGACACAGTAACCAACTTTACTCCTGAGTCTTAATGCTTAGAACTATCATCTTATGCTGCAAGATGATCTCTAACATTGTGTTGTTGTAAATATTGACATGAGGGAACAAAATCATCTTCATCTGAGTCAAGCAGAAGGACCCTCTGAGCATCTGATAAAACTGCATTGGCTACACGTGTGTTTAGAATACATTTGTTATTTATTTTTTATGTGATCATGGTCAATTGGTGAACTTCAATTGTATTCTGTTGTGTAGCAATTCACACTGAGCCATGGAGATGTCTAGCAGTGCAAATCCCTCTGCAGAGAATGTCTTGTATTAAGAGACTGATGCCTTTGGGTGTGCATTTGAAGGATATTTTGACTTTAACTCATCAAACTAATGCTGCAGAGTGAAATCTACAAAGATGCAGCTATTAAATACTGCTGCTCCAGCTATCTAACACTGGAAACACTTGGGAGAGAGATGCAGCATAATAGAAAAAATATAAATTATTTTTCAAAGCCAGTTGGCATCTTGAGCTTATTGCTTTCCCAGACAGCCAGGCTGTTGAGGCAGCTTTCTTGCCGCCTGGGGAAAGAGAGCAAGTGCTCTTCCTCTCTCTTGCGATGCCCTTGGACTGATGCCTGAAATGGTATTGACGATTCTCCAGGAGAACTGCAGCATGTCCGTTTTTAATGGAAGACGAGCTGTTCAGCGTAGCAGGGGGTACATGAAGCTGAACAGGCAAGTGAGGGGAGGATACTGTAGATCTCCACACATATACGTTGTTGTTTAGACTGACTAATTTGTAGTTCAACAATATGTCAGAATAAATGATCAGTGATAGATTTAAATGAAGTACTTAAGACTGAAGAGAAGGAATGTTTCTTAGTGGTTAGATCAAGGGACTGGGAGTGAGAGTTGTTGAATCTTGGGGTTTTTGTAGCTCCATTACTGACTCACTGGATGACCTTAAGCAAGTTAATTAACCTATCTGCCATTTCATCCCACTGTAAACTGGGGAGAACAATGTCTGCTTCAGAAATTGGTTGTGAAGAATAATTGATTCTTAGAAAATGCTTCAGCTTCCCCCTATGGAAAACATACTACAGAAGTAGAAGTATTGTTGTTACTTTACCAACAACATGCACGTAAAACTTTTAAAGGCAACAGTAACAAAGATGCACCTTTCTTGGCTGGAACAAAGTATTGCAGGGGGGAGGAACAAAAGCAAAAACAGTTAAATGACAGAATCGGCTGAAAAGAGAAGAAATAATGGAGGCACCTGGCTCACTGCTGATAAAAGCTCTTGTAGTTTCTCTTCCATCATTCCTTGCAGAACTCATTTGAAAGGACATTCACTAAGGTTTTCAAACAGGGTCAAAACAGCTGTCCATCTCTAACTCTGTTTGACCAAGTGTAAAAATGAAAAGGGAATAAAAATGTTCCAGCAATGAAATTTTCAGGAAGACATCAATCTCTTAAACAGAAAATCCAAGGAGAGTCGATAGGTCTGTTGGAGTTCACATTTCTGTTTCTGCATGCTGAACTCTTACCAAGATGCTGTCTTGAATTTAGATCTCTAGGGTTTGTGAGCTGTTGGCTTCCCTGAGTTTTGGCAGACTTTGATATTGTATATCCCTGTTGACCTCTATGATGCATTCCAGTGGAGATTTCTCTCCATGTTTTCCTGGTTTAGGTCCCTCTTGTCTTAGGGTATCTCAGCTAGTGCTGATCACAGGGTACATTAGGTCTTTGGGAGCACTCTAGATGCCCACTCTTTGACTGCCTCTATTTGCAAGTCATTGGGTTTTCTGGACTCCCGGGTACCCAGTCGTCTCAGTAGGACTCTTTGTAGACCTAAACACCATTGATCAGCCTTTCCTCCTGCTGTAGTCTTTTGGAGGCAGAGCCATGGAAACAAATAACTTTTTTGGTTTTAGTTTGGAGTTCTTCTTTCCAGTCCTGGTGTTACCAAAAATCATAACCAGGAAAACTCTCCAAAACAAATGATAATTTAGAAAATGACATTGGTTTGTTGTGTCACTGGGTGTGTGGGGGATCTTTACCCCTAACATGCACACTACGTTACTCGAGGGGTACACATTGTACATAGTAAAGTACTTGCATATTCATAGTACATTACATATTCATTTTCATTCATGCATGGGATTAGTTAAAAGTTTCTCACTCCTAATGCAAATTAGTACACATACTCAGATGTCACTGAAGTTTTTTACCAACGATGCATGCTTCCCAAGTGGGGTTTTCCCCTCTTTTGGGCAGCTATTTGAGTTGGAGGTCGTGATCTGCCATTACCACAATTACTTTTGTCCTACTTTCAAGTAATTACCTGTGGATTTCAACACCTTATCTGCTTGCCTCCTCTGGTGGCCAGCACTTTCTCACTTGGAGGCTTCTTTCTGCATAATTTAGATAATGCTGTTCTTATCATTATCTGTTCTTTGTTTCCCAAGGTTGACTCCCTTGATTAGAAGTCCTTTCATTCATCAGTTTTGGTGACTTGAGGGGGTGGGTCAGCTTAACCTAAACATTGTACACATACTTGTTTAATACATGGTTAAACACTAAATCAGAGTTTAGTATTTCGGGAGTTTAGGTGACACTAATGGGTGACATGAAGCTGCCACTTATTATGTCAGGGTAGCCCCAGGATACATGCAGCGACCTTGTATAGCAGTAGTAACCAGCATTGCTCTCTGTTTCAGAATTTGCCTGTCTAGAGGAACATAATCCATCTTGCATGCACTTCCCAGCCTCAGTTTCTTCTGGACACCTGTTCCCTTTTTCCTGAGAAAAATACCTTCTTCAGATTTTATTGCTATGAGTCCCAAATTTCCTTTTCTTTGTTTTTGTCCTTGGGAAATTTTGTTCCCTGGTCCATTTCTCTGGACACAGTTAAGGGAATGAGCGTCTTGAAAGCTGGTCTCTTTAACATACCTGTTGGGCAATCAGAGTAGGCTCCTCGAAGCTTAGTACTTCCCATTGTTTCTTGTTTGGTGGGTACTGAGGAGAGGCCTTTACAGCAAAGGTGAATGAATTTCATGTCACAGCACTTCTCACTAGAACAACTTCAGAGTATGAGCCATAACAACAGTTGCAGGTGACTGAATACCTGAAATAACTGTCAAAAACATACCAAGCTCCCCATTTTCCCCTGCTGTGGTGGGTACTCTGCACCAACTACTCTCTGAAAGCGTTAAGAACTTTTGTTGTCTGTTTGCTCTAAGCAGGTGAGGCTCAATCCTGTTACGTGAATGGCTAACACAGTATTTGAAGCCGGGCTATAGTTGTTGACATGGTTTTAGAGATTTCCTACACTGGGATTACTGGAAGTGCTGGAGATGCCTTGGAGTACTCTTCTTCCATCAGTTAAGCAGATAAGCAGCTAACTAGTACTGAGCTTTCCAAATCCAATTGTGTCCAGCCTGGCTGGAGTGGCCCCAGTCTGCCTAGTTATGGGCCAGTTCTGCTCTGAACAAGATTTCCAGAAGTGGCAGCAAGGGGCTGTGCCTGCAGAACTGAGCTTTCCGTGACATCTTCAGAATCGCAGGTACTGTTGCCAGCATGCAAGTCACTGGCAAATGTTCAGCTGCTGCGTGGGATTTCCAACCATAAAATCCTCCTGAATACAGCTCTGACCCTCAGTCAGGTATATGGGGAGGAAAGCAAGTCCATGTCGTGGCTGGACACTCCAAAGTGGCATTTCCCTCAAACATGTTTGCATCCATTCACTGCACTGTAAGCACTGTTGCTGTAAAGCACTTTGAGATGCCCAGCTTCTGAAAGGTGCTCTAGGAGGGAGACATCAAGCTGTAGGCTTCTGTAAATGCTTCATTTTGTGTATCAGATTTAGCGGTATAATGGATTGCAATTTTCGATGAAAAATAACAATGGCATGTGAAACTAACTGCTGTTGTGATTTCAACTGAGTGTTGACAGAAGAAGAATAGTCCTGAAGGAGCTGCTGCCCCCTCTTACAAAATGAGCACTGGTAGCAATTCTGCTGAAATGGATAGATTTTCTTTCCTCCTATTTCCTTTATTCTTTGTTAAGACTAACAAACCAATAGCAATTGCATGGAAACTAGGTCTTCTTGCTTAGGTATTCATCTCTTCCTGCTGTGTGTTTCCCACCTGGAGCTGTAATCCTCTTTTTGTGCTCTAATCAATTCCTCAACAACCAATTGCGATATAGCAGTGCTAAAGTTTTGGGTAGGGAAATGAACTGCACAAATGGATGAACTCTGAAGAACCAAATACTTTATTTTCATGGGGATATTCTGGGTGATAATAAATGAGGAGAAGCATGTTGAAGATAGCAACATGCTTATGTCTAAATAGAGAGTTTATCATCCTAGATGTCAGCTGCTTTTACAGAGACACACAATGTATATGTATATATCTATGCACATTTTTTCTTTTTTTTTTTTTTATTTTAAATTAATCTACTTTGCTAGGACTTCACAGCCAAATGGAATACATGAAGATTGAGGTCTTATGTCTGAGTCATGTTCCAAAATGGAGGAGTGCTTTTAGAGAATATAGTTTTTCTAGTGATCTTATGATCTATGAATTCTGATTTTTAACTAATCCTTGTTCTTCTTTTGTGACTAAAAGAAGCAACAAATTGAATTGGCAGCTGGGAGCCAATCACAGATGTGATACACTCATTACCAAGGATCGTGTTATCAGTCTACAAAGACTGTGGCTCTGTCTTTCAGTGGATTAGTTCACAAAACACTGCTGATAGAACCCATGTCCAGAAATCTCTCTGGGAATGAATGACGGGTTTTGAAATCTGTCAGAAGCTTAGGAAAGGTTGTGCAGCGTGACTTGCCGCATCAAGCAAACTAGCAATACTGCAGATGCACCTTTGTATTAGATTGCTCATATGAACTAAGTATTGATGCACTACAGCAAAATCAGATTTATTCAGGCTTTAATATATTGAAGATCAATGTGTTAGATGTAGCTTTAAGAATAAAAGTCACTTCTTACCAAATATGCTTATTATTGGCAGCCAGAAGCCTGAAATTTTGCTCAGTGTCAGTACTCTTTGGCCCTAATAGCTCATCTCTGCCACCCTGGATTTGTCTTGCTATTTCTGTAAAAGTTGTAAGATCTATGAATTTTAATGAGAAGTAAGCACAGGGGGGCTTGTATGAAACAGCAGTCCTCTTAGCAAGGCATTTAGGGAAACGGGTCTGTGGGAGAGAGTTCACGTGAAACCTAGTCCAACTCAGAGGAGAAGAAGCTGTAGGATATGAAGATGTTGACTACAAAGTTGGCAAGATAATAAGCAGGATGCATAACAGAGTGGCTGCTGCGATCACAGGGTGTACCAGATTGAAGCTGGATCTCTGCTTGTGAAATCAAGGGCTAAAATATGTTTTCTATTGTAGAGAGATGAATTTGAAAGAGCCCTGAGGGCTAAAGATAGCCTGTGTGCTTTGGTTGAGTTGTCTTCTAGCCCAGCATAACTCTCTCAGCAGAGACTTATGTGTGTGCAACTTCAGCCTTTTCTTTTTCTTGAATCTTTTCGTGATGCTCCTCTGGCATTGGAAGCACTTGAGCATTTACCCAGGCCTCAACAGAGACAGGGACAAGGCCAGCTTTCCTGAGTCACTTTGGTGCTCAGCTGTGAGCGTGGTACATGTTAAATGTAGCAGGATCCACGTTTAGATCCTACCAGCTGGTTGAAAAAGCTAAAACTCACGGCAACACCTTTAAAGGTGGAGTGAAGTATCCAAGTTAGTCTGCAGTTTACCACACTGCCCATGAACACTCAGTCTGTGTGGAGGTGGTGCAGGGATAATGCGGGAATAAAGTCTTCAGCTGACTAAGTTTGCCTACCAGGCCTTGCCTTCAGTAGCATATAGCTTTGCTAAACTTTAACTGCTTGGATTTTGGGCATTTTCCAAGCATGATGTGCACGTTAAGCAGTTTGAGGGAGAGTTTATCATTTACTTTAGAAAAGTTAATCCTTGTTTTGTCTGAACTTAAAAATGTTCTTGGAGATGTTCTGATAAGAAGCAGTGGTTATCGTACATACTTAGCTGTGTCCACAGTGTAGCCTGAGATTGGTAACAGCGATGTGGTTTTGACGGTTGACAGCTAAATAATACAGAGTAAGTTTTCACAAGAGGAAGCAATTTTAGTGGAAAGCCCCCAGTAATTTTTTTTCGCTTTGTCTTTGGGAAAACAACATTATACTGTCATTCTTTTTAATTGGGTATTGTCTTTTACTTGCCTGTGTGTGAGGCCATTTGGTATTTGCCATTCCTTCAGCTATATTGAAAAAGATTGTATAGGACTGCTTACCTCCACGTCTTCCTGCTTTCTGCCCAGCAATTCATTTTGCTTCCTCCAAAACAAATCTGTTCTTTTGATGTAACACTCCATTCATCTCCTGCCCCCCTGATTAATTCTGTCTCAGCTCATGTGTGCTTCTCCTGTTCATCACAACTTCAGGTCACTAAATCAAGACTCTTAAGAAAACACCAAAATAAAAATTGCCCATGAATTGCTATTCACTTGTGTCCTGTGTTCATGACAATACATGATCAGATCCTACTTTCTACACAAACTGTTTCCATTCATGGTAGATGATGGATGAACTAGGACTCTGCAGTGCCGATATGACGGCTGTTTGGTGAAGAATTTGGAGTCTGTATAGTGAGCCTAGCAGACAAATGCAGGAAGGAAAAATCATGGTCACATAGTTAAGGCATTTGAATTGAAATTGAAGTTTGGATTTTATTTCGCCCTTTGTGAGAGTTGCTATTATGAAGCTAGGTGATTCAAATACATGACATTCTTCCCAACTACTGTCCGTGGGGTCCCCATTTTCTGTGCATCCAGTTTCAGTCACCCATGCACTAATTCAGAGAAATACTGCCCACTGTGTCTAGAGCCAAGGTGACTGGGAGCTGTCCTCTGAGGAAGGAAAGTACTAAGCACTCTGAAAGTTTTCGTTCAAAGCTTCTTTAATTGAGCCCCCAAAATACACTGACATGTTTGAAAATATTGGCTTTTATCTCTGTTCCTCAGCAGGGAGCTGTGCAGATAAATTCATTGGTGTTTTTAAAAAAAACACCCCCAAAAAACCCCAACCCTCAAACACTACAATGGGAGCACCACTATAGAAAAGCCCATGAGGAAATTAATCATTCTGTATTCAATGCAAGATCTGGATGCTCTGCAGTAAATGGTACATGCACCACACATTGGATGATAAGGATAAGAGAAAATTTGTATAGTGTTCATTAAGTGAGCAACATCCATCCTTTGCGCTGAAAAAAGCAGGAGACCCATGGAAACAAAAATCATGTAATTAAAGATTGTATCATAATGTGTTTGCATAAGGGGTGAATTAATGTTGCATGGGTGATCTTAAATCTGGCAGTGACTAACTTGCTTAACTTTACAATACAAGTGGGTTTTTTTAGAGAGAGCAAAACAAATGCCTTTGGGAGTTGGCAGGGGGGAGAGCAGAGAACATCCAGCTAGGTGCTGGTGTGTGCAGCTAGATACTGGTGTGTGCACAGCTAAACACTGGAGTGTACATAGCTGTCTGCCTAATCTCTGTGTCGTGTGTGTGTGTGTGTGTGTGTACAGCTAGCTTGTGTTTATGCAGCTGGCTGATGTTTCCCTCTGAAAAGGCCTTTTGTCTTATATATAAATTAACAGCTGGTTTAGATGCCTGGGGTTTAGATGACAAACATTTATATGGTGTTTTGAGGTCCAGATCTTCCTTTAGAGAGTCTCTGCTTGGTTCTGAGCCACCTGAACACCCCAGAATCTGTTTGATTGATGGCTCAAGTGTTTGTGGGAGTTACTGTAAGATGCTTCTATGGGATAGGCAGCATCTCTTAGGTCTGTGTTAGCAGAAGGGCTGGCATGCTGAGGATTCACCCACACCAGTATCCAAGGTGTATTGGAATGATAAAAAATATTAGTAGACATCATTTGTTATATCTGTGTTTGATTTGATTACTGTCTTGTATTTGAAATCCTGTAATTAGAGCAGCAAACTGCCTCCAGAGCCAGTGCTACTCTAGTAATGCAACACTAGTACGAGTTCCTTTGGCTTCAGTAGATGGCTCATTGCAAAGAATGAAGGTTGGAGCCCGTGTGAGTTAAACATCGTCTCTTGGGAATTGAAGACCACAAAGAAAGAAGGAAGGTGCCGAGGATCGTCTCTCTCTGTTGAGTAACTGAGTTAGCAGCACAGATCCCTAGAAATAAGCAGCACTTGCTCAATCCCCTCCCCCACTAGATGGCACTGAACTCTTTTCCTTTAAAAGAAAAAAAAAAGAGGAGGAAGACGAAAAATATGGTGGAGGTCATTTTGATGTTAAAAAAACCCGAAGAAAATCACATTGTAATTGGTTGACCGTTAACTTTGCTCTCCCCCCCGTCTAGCCCAAGACCCTGCCTGTGTGTACCTTGGTGCAGGCGCTCTCGCTGCTTTTGTGTCTGAAGCTTTCTTGGAAGGCGGTGGGCGGTGATGGTAGCTGGAGGATGCTAAGGAAAGCAGAAACAATCCTGGGAGGGAATGGAGAGGAGACTGGCCCTATCTGTAAGATATAACAACCGTGGGGAGGTCTAGCAGGCAGCGCATGGCTTGTCACAGGGAATTTGCTCGGAACAGACTTGCTGGACTCTGCTTCTCTGTCCCGTGCTTTCAGACATTTTTCCTGTGCACCCATGTGCTTTAGCTTTCCCTCTGGATCACTGCAATTGTAACCTGCAGAAAGGAAACCCTCAGCTTTTCATCCTTCAATAAAACTGCATTTTCACTCCCCGATTCATTTAAGACCCATGAATTACCTCCCTTTGCCAAGATGCCCTTAATTCACTGTCGGGAGCAGTTTCCATGTAGGGTGCCCAAGTGTGCCTTGAGGTTTGTTGTTTTTTTTTAAATGCCTTTCTCCCAGCTTACACTCATCTGAAGATCGACAAGGATTGTTTTTTTCCCCCCTGTGGTGAGGTGGGGGTGGGGTGGGAGGGAGAGAATTTAATAATGATCTGTTTGTGCTGAGAAGGGGCTGCCTATGAAAATCCCAGGAAGAGACAGAGGAAAGGTTCCTAACGCCTGCAGTAAGCAGTATTCTGCCCCTCCTGAAAAGAAGGGATAACCATGATGAGGGAGAGAAATGTTTAATTCTAAGAGTTAAAGTGGAACTCGTCTGAAATCCAACACTTTCTCCTACATTTATGTATTTAAGGTGACTTGCAGGAGGATATAGATTGCCATCTGATAAATGCAAGCAAAAAAATAAAAATGCATAGAAACTGCCGCTGAAATGTCTTTTGAGAGAAAAAGATAAAACCTGGAACTGCATGCCAATTTTTTGACTTTCAAACACTTGTTTAAGGACAAGAAGAGGGAACAAGTTTGGCTTCTCCAGGCACAAAAGTCCCCCTGCCCCAAACTCTCTTACTGCCTTGGAGTGTGACGGAAAAACCTGGCACCTGGACTTGCCTGGGTTCAACAAAATCTTGATTCTTTGCACTGTAATCCTAATGTTTAACTAGAAAAAAAAATCTAGCTATAATTACATTATATGTTTTTCCTGTCCCTTAACATATTTTTGGTCAGTATTGTGAGAAAACCAGCTCTAGTAGCTGGATCCTCCATTTTGCTTTTACTCTCAGTCTTCCAGTTCTGTCTAAACTCCCGGTTCAGACAGGAAACAGTTCTGCCTTCCAGTTTGGTTTAAACAGAGAATAAATGTAGCAGACTCACGCTTAAATTGAAAATCCAACAGTCCTATCAGCTAAATAACACGTTCGGTAGAATTAGGCTCGTTCCCTGTTCCCGTCCTTAAGCGTGGGACCTGATGCTAAAAATTGGCAAACCAACCCAGGTGTGCTCTCGTCTCTGTGTGGGTCCAGTACAAGAAACCTGTTTGCCATCTTCTTATAGAGGCCAGCAGCTTTTTGACCACGAACCTCTCAATTTTATCTCTGAAGAGGAAACAGGTATGGCTGGTCCAAGCCCACTATAAAATTTAATTCTTTTTATCTACTGACATGTAGTTCCTTGAAAAATCCAGTTATAGAAGTGGATCCACCTGTGCTATTTTTAAGAACCCTTAGATCCTTAAATATTTGCCTCAATTATGAACAACAAAGGGAAGTTACTGCTAAAAAATTTTTAACCAGTGCCTTGTTTCAATAAAACAATTAACTTTATCTAGAGCTTTCCAGATAGAGTTAATATTCATAACATAACATTGAAATTTTGCAACAGAGCTGTTTCAGTGTATGCAGGTGACCACAATGTCTATGATTTGGGTGACTGACTTTCCTTTGCGAGTTTCGTAATCATGCGAGGGGGTTAGACAATACAGCGCATTTCAAACCAAAATCGGTTTAATGGGAGAGATGCCCTTCCATAGCTGAAAAATCCCAGCTGACTTGGGGCCTGTTTTCACCAGGTAAAATGGAAGAAGTCATCTTTTTTGATGATACAGTTTGGTTTGGGGCCAAAAACTGGCATGATCCAGCCGTGTGGTCTTTTTTTCGATGCGGCTGTATTCCACAAGAAAATCCGCTTGTGTATTTCTCATACACAAAGAGCTACTGTGTCCCGCCTCTGGTGTCCCCACTGGAGCAAGTACAGTTTGTGTGACTAGTGCTGGCAAAATCCCAGTACTCCCCTTCTGGGGCCAAGGGCTATCACCAACCCAGAGGCTCCAGTAAAGGCTGTGTTTATTTCCTGCTTTGATGATAGAGCTTGGACTTCAGGGGCCAAAAGCTGCTAGGATCCAGCGTGGATGTAGATTTTCGCTGCACTGGTTTATGGAGAGGCATCAGGCTTTGGACTTTTTGGTGCAGTAGGAGCGGCTGTGTTGTTCGCTATTCATGCTGTGGAGTCGCTGGTGTGTGGGAGCCAAACACTGGATGGGGCTAACTAGATTCCTCTGCCAGCTCCAGGATGCTGTGGTACTCACAGATCAGGATGTGCCAGGATGGAGAGCTTTTTGATACAAGGGAAATGGTGGTGCTTATTTCCTTTTCAAACAGTACAGTTCAGAGTCTGGAGGCCTCAGTTTTCTGGACCACACAGAAGGTCTGGAATCCAGGGGTTTTTTGAGCTCACGCTCTGCGTTATGTAGCAGGTTGGGATTTTTTGGTGCAGTAAGGAACAGCTCCTCTTGTCTTGGATTTGGTTGACACAATGTAAGGGCTTGCGACCAAGAGTGAGCAGGATCCAGTTAAATCCAGGTTTTACATTTTCCCCTCTTAAGAAAGTAAGGCTTCGACATTTCCTGCCTGGGAAGTGGTGCAGTTTATCTTTAAGGAGGCTAGAGAAATAAGAAATGAGTCTCACGTTGCATGGGTGACATCACTGGCTTTTGGCTCAGCGCTCTGTATGCTCTGTCTGTAGGCTTTAGCCAAGGCTGCAGGGCTCGGTGTTTGAACAAGGAAAGATTCCCAGGTGTACGGAAGATTGGATTCACTCTTATTTGGGTTAGAAACGGTGAAATGAGATTTCTAAAGCTTGGGGACTCCAGCTCGCCTTCTGTTGCACTTGATCTCTACAAGATGGGTGAGTTATTCCCATTAGAGAGAAAGGGAGAGGAAATTTAAGGAGAAAAAAATATGTCTGAATACATAACTGCTGATGCTGGGGATACGATTCGTGTGAAGCTGCTGAGCTAAAAATCTCAGCTCCGACGTGGAGATCGGGCCATATGGCAGAGAAATGGTGCAGACCGAAAGCTGTTGACAACAGTTAGGGGCTGCTTTCCTCTCCCCGTGTAAGGTGTGTAGCTTTTTTGTGCGCGCCCCCCCCTCCCCTTCCCCACCCCCCCCCCCACCCCCCACCCCCCACCCCGCCTCCCGGTTTGTTTTGGTTTGATTTCCCCCGACCTCCCTCCCCTCCCCGTTCCTCAGCATCCTCCCAGCCAGCCGTAGCCCTGCCTGCCTGCCTTCATCTTGCAGATGGCTAACGTGCCGCCGTGTTAGGAAAACTGTGCACAACACATCCCAGCGCCGGGGAGGAGGAAGCCTTTCAGATACCGGCGGAAGGGGGGGTGGGGGGGTGCGTGTGGAGGAGCGATGCCGGGGCCGAGGGCTGCTCCCGGTGCTGCCTAGCGGAGTGCAAGGCCGGCGGCGGGTCCTGCCGGGCTGGGCTGCCCCCGCCGCCCCGGAGCGCCGGGGAGGGAGGGAGGCATCGCCGCGCTGCGCTGCCGGGCTGCCAGCGCAGACCACAGAAGCAGGCGAGTGAATGGCAAGGCTGGCAACGAGAAGCCGAGGTGTTTCCGAAGCCAAGATGTCAGTGACTGTCGGCGAAGTCTGCTAAGGGAGAGCCCCGTGCGTGCGGCGCGTCCAGCCCCCGCCGGGCAGGTTCTGTTTCAGGCAAGATTTCAACCGGCGGCAGCAGCAGCAGCGACAACAGATTGCTCCCCCCTCTTGCTCCCTCCCCTTCGACCCCGCTTTAAACCCGAGCAAGTGACTGACCGTCCAGACGATGATGCTCTTGCTGAGCCACTGACAAAGAAAAGGCAAGTCACCCGTTCCTGAAACGGGGATAACCGGCTGCTTGCAAGCGGGAGATCTCTAGCTGTTGAACTTTTCTGTCCCGTGATGATGCTGTGGTGAGCCTGCTGGTCTGAAAGCCATCTCTTCTGGATTTCTGAGCTGACCAGATTGAAAGAGATTAATGGACTGATCAGCTGCGGCTCTCAGGTCTCTTCAGGGCGGTATATCCCTTCAGCCCCTGCCGCTCGAGTGCTTGTGGTGAGGGGAACAAGACATCTTTGTATAGGTGGGTCACTGGCTTGCTCCTGTTCAAGGTGGAAGGCTGCGCTTCTCCTCGCCAGGTCTCCTCCGCAGAGAAGAGGCAGATGAGACTCCAGGACTGCCTCCAGGGCAGAACTTTGTAGCGCTGTCGGCAGTCCTCTGCAGCGTGGATGTGAGCCACAGGAGTTGGGGATGTTTGAGGCAGTCTCTGCCAAGTGACACCTAGCAGCTGCTCCGGAGGTTTTTGCGTGGTCTCACACTTCAGGGCTTTGCCAGTTGTGAAGATGTCCATGGTGTTTCTGTGAGGCTGAGGTATGGCTGCTGGAAGGTTACTGCTCTATGCTGGCCTCTCTTTAGCTCTGTGTGCCCTGGGCATGCTGGCTGTGGCAATCTGCTCTGACCATTGGTACGAAACTGATGCCAGGAAGCACAGAGAGAGGTGCAAGAGCATCACCACTAAGAGAAATGATCCTGGCTTCATTTATAACTCCAACAACAACCTGCCTCTCAGGGCCAGCAGGTCTAGGTTGGACCGCTGGGAAGGGAAACTCCTCTTGGCAAGAAACAGGAGGCAGATCTTTGCTATGAGCGCAGTTGACGAGTGCAACAGACAGTACAACTCAACCAACATGGGGCTCTGGAGGAAATGCCACCGACAAGGATTCGACCAAGAGCTGGAGGAGCTGATTGCCAAAGGTAAGGGCTGTTTTTTACCAAATGAACATGCCAGGCCCTCCTGGGCTAAGCAGAGGCTCAGCAGAGCCCTTTGGGCTCACAGATGGGAGCTGGCGTCTCTAGACAAGTGCCTCTTCTTGCGATGGGTGAGCTGGCCTGGCTAGGCATCGCTTCCAAAAGGACCACCAGGGCAGTTCTCCCATGGGGTCTCTACTGCTGAGGCATGGGGTTTGGGAGCAAGAAGGCGGGGGTGTGAGCAGACACACCCCAGAATGTCTCTGTCATGTTGCTGTCTCTCTAAGCTTAATGTAGTCTGCCCATCACCATGGTATCAGATTATTTTCCACATACAAATAAAAAGTATTAATAAAGCAGACACTGGATTTAAAAAAAAAATTGTTTGACCCTGGTGACTCAGGCAGAGTACATATTATTTTATTGGAGGCTACATATGTCTGTATTTCATCCTTCCCTTACCGAATGCCCCCAAATACACCATTTGCAGTGCTCACATGTAGGCTTTTTCTATCCTCAAATGGAGAGTAAACAAAGAGAAAAGCTAAAGAGCAGGAGGAAACCCAGCCTGCTGTTTACACTGAGCTATGTTTTGGAATATTTTCAATGTCTACAAAATATTGTATGAATTTATTAGGAGTGTTAGAAAGGAATCGTGTTCTCTTGGGGTGGAGATGCATCTGCTTGCCTGTAGCATTTTTGTGCAATGTTTTTTCTTGTCTTTTGGTCCTTCCTCTTTTTTTCCCCAAGGTACCAGTTCAAGGTGATGGTCAGTTTGCCTCAAATATTTCTTTGATGTGAAGTATAGGAAGGGGAGATGGGCGTAAACCCCAGCCTAAACATCTTGTCTACAAAAGATGTATGTTTTTGCAGGATGACGAGGGTTTCAGTAAAGGATGACAGCATCTTTGCTACCACAGCATGATTACTCTATACAACAAAATAACGTTTCCCTCCCATGGTTCCTCTGTTGCATTCACATGATTTCCCAGTGGTTTATGTCCATTGCAGTGAAACCATTGCTTCTTGCACCGTGCAATCTTTAAAAATACTTGTTTTCTAAGTGTGTTCTCTGTCCCAAACTCCCTTGATAGCCTGCATTAATTCCCTCTTCAGACATTGCAAGGGGAATTATTGCTCAAAGCTAATTATTCATGAGGGGTATACTCTCACATGTGTTTGCCAATGTATACATTTTGTTCCATATGTTTTAAAAGTGAGCAGTCGAGGTGGGTAGCATGGTATAGACTTACACTGAAACAGTGCAAACAGGTGGTGTACCAGGAAACCTAGACGGCTGGCTGGGATCCTGCCAGTGCTGCTAGTGACCCTTAATGCCTAGTTGCTATGAAATGCTAGTTGCCTATGAAACGAACTGATGGCTTCAGTCCCATTTGTAATGGACAAATGAACATGTCCAAAGCTTCTCAGCACCCCGGCACCCTACTGCTAGTTTCAGAGGGAGGGATTCCTCTGTCTAGGTGAGAGCACAGACGTGCTGTGCTGGCCGCGGAGAGCTGGATCGCTCTGCCACGTGTGCTCGCTGTGCTCGGGGCATAAACAAAGAAATTCAACCTTGACAGCAGGCGAACGTGTCACCGGAGCTCACCTTTGGCAAATAGAGTTTCAGTTATTAGGGAGGCTTTTCATTTTGGAATAAGTGAGACTTGTTCCTCTTTCACCGCCTGCCTTGTCCTGGGTTCAGGAATGTCCGTTCTCCTGCCAGAAACTGCTGAAATCGCCTGGCACTGGGTTATGTGTAATGGCAGCTCTGCTGAGTGTTAACCATAGAGAAAATGTGGCAACTCAAGCTGAGGTGGTTAAATGCAGGAGAAAATAGTCTTTGAAAGGTTCTGCTGTAATTTGTGTTTGTGTGTGTGTGTGAGTGTGTGCATATGAGTGTGTGCATGCGTGTGTTTTTGTGTGTAGTGAACTAATCCTAAATATACAACATTCAGCTGGTAGCAAGGGATTCCTGGGCTGAGGTACAGTGTGCATTCCTGCACACATATTCCTGGACATATGTGTCTGCAGATGGCCAGATAGCCACTTCGCAGAGTCGCTGCCCCAAGGTCAGAAGCGCAAATTGTACACATAAGGGAGGTATGTGCACATATCAGTGTGTGTCACTCCTTGCCTTCTTTAAAGGTTTTTTGGTACCCATTTAGCAAACTTCATTGTACACTGAGAGAAATATATTAAAGGAGGGAGGGTTGTAACACTGAATACCAATGTTATAGTTTGTTTGATGGTATTTCTGGAGTGAGGATCTACCTATGCTATAACCCTCAGCCATGATGAGGAGTCACACATGTTAGTGCTAACACTGTAGTGGTGTGTTCCTATTGCACCTCCAGATTAAAACACAGAAAAGCAAGTATAATGACAATTCGATAAAATAAACTGACTTGCTCAGAAAACTGGAGATATTATAGGATTGCTTGTCCACTTTATGATTTGTTAATTAAAAAGAACTGATGGATTTTACTCTTCCTTTACCAAATGTAAAATACTCATCTGTTAAAAATCCTTGCATGCTGGAGTCACTGAATTAGAAGGAGCCAGCTTTACATGGGTAGTCAACTAGTGTCCCTGTTCCTACTTAAGGCCAGCTACCAGACTGTTTCTTTATGATCCTCAGCTGTATGATGGAAGTGGAATAAACACATCTGCCGTCGCTGTCCAATGTTGAGAACAGCCATGAGCTCACCACGAGGCAGGTATTCCAGGTTCATCCGGGCAGCACCACCTTGTTTTTCTAGTTTTTCTTCCATGGCAGACGCTCATCTGGAGTTAGGGGTTGCAGGGGTGGGTGCCTAGGCAGAACATGCCCTGTGCAGGTATGAAGAGCTACACATGTTCTCTCCCTGTAGTAATCAAATACTCTGACTGGGGTACATATTTCTGTATAGATTAAATCTCTCTCTGTATAAGCTCCAGGGCAAATACCATATAAAAGGGATGTTATTGGTACATAGGCTTTTTATTCTCCCTCCTCTGCCAGCTGTTAATTTAATCTAGCGCACCTCTTCCGGAACTGGATAAAGTAATGCAGGTTCTGGCCCCAAATATTGTGTGCAATGCTATACATAATTGAATGTAAATGCTATTAAGGACTGGTGTATTTTTTTTTTCCAAGCTGGACAGGATCTAAGCGATCCAATTGTTTTGAGACAGATCCTACATTTTTCCCTAGGCAAAACTTCCAGTATTGAGAATGGTAGGTTTGTCTATGAAAGGATAATGAAAAATGGTCATTAAGAGCCTTACTAGCTTTGCAAATACCCTGCAGTTATTCTGCTTATGAACTCTGCTGAAATTAATATAAGCTGCAGGCAATCGCTTGTGGCAGGATCAGGCCCTGTGGTACTTGGCAGTATTCTGATGCCAGTGGTTTTAAAAACCAGTTCTGTTTCTGAATAGGCTGGGTCACTTCTGTAATTCTATTCAATATTTATTAGTTTTTACTTTCAGGCAAATAAATAAAAACCTTCATGTTGGATTTTCCTGAAAAAACTGGAGGTCTGTTACTTCAGATTTCTTATGGATAGATACAATAGACCAGGGGTCCTCAAACTACGGCCCCTGGGCCAGATACGGCCCCCCATGGTCCTCAATCCGGCCCCCGGTATTTACAGAACCCCCTGCCCCCCCCCCGCCGGGGGTTGGGGGGGAACCAAGCAGCCGCAGATGACTGCCTGCCACTGCATCCGCGCGCCGGCCCCCTGGTTAAAAAGTTTGAGGACCCCTGCAATAGACACTAATGCATATACAAAATACTGGGTCCTATTTATATTTCTTCTATCCCTTTTTTTATATTTCCATAGAACCCAGGTGCATATTTCAAACAAGACAATTAGATAAATAGGCAATGAACTGAAACAGATTGTCACAAGTAAGCGTACTCGGGGAGAGGCAGGCAGGCGTGAGACCAAAGGCCTGAAGAATATTCTAAAGCTACATCAAAATTAGGCAGTAAATCTGTTCTCTTTGTTATGAATGAAAAAAACCTCACAAACCAATACAATCAGAAACAACAGAAATTACAGTCAATGCATAAATTATAGGAGTTGAACATGCAAATCCAGGGCTCAGTCTTGCTAACTTTTACTCACCTGAATAATCTTTATTCCTGTAAATGGGCTGCTTCAACTGAGGGAAGGCACTCTTGTACAGAAGTACCAGTAAAAAAGAAATAGCTTGCAAAGCTGGTCCTCTGATTCTTTTTTTTGCATCTGATCAAGTCTTTTAGCACCTTGGGACCAGAGTTTGCCTCCTGATCCCTAAAGCCTTGCAGAATCAGGAGATGCTGGCTCTGGGTTTGTTCAGCACTATACTCTAAGCTTCTTCCGATTTTCAGGTGTCTGTCTAGTCTCCTCCATGAATTAAATAACACTGATGCTTAAGACACCTTTGAATATAGTGTTCCCTTATCCTATGAGATGCCTGCTTACTACTGAGTTTCTAGCAAAAGCAGCGTTCCTGCATCCCACCAAAAATCCCAGTGAACCAACCACCTCCACCACAAAGCTAGCAGAGATTTGAAATGCAGGCAGGTGCCCATTTGTGGCTGGGAGAAGGCAGCTTGTGTCCTGCTTTGGCAACCAGCAGCTCATAACTCCTTGTATATGACTTGTAGTGACCCAGAAACAAAACTTGAAAGCCAGAGTCTTGTTTGCATCCTGCAGGAATGTTGCTCAGATGCTTTCCTGCACTAGTCAAGAGGAAAACACGAAACAAAAAAAAGTAATTACATAATTTAATTTAAAAGGTACAATAAAGTAGATGAAGAAGTTGCACAGTAACCAGAGTCTGTTCCATTTATACAATTACTACTCAGAGGACCTTTCATCTCACTTTTGGAAGACTGCCAATTAAACCTGTCTGGATGCGGCTCTGCTGCCTGCCATTGGAATCCAATTCTATTAGAAAAAAATAATATTTACAATGACCTTATTATTTCAATCCCTCTTTCACCTTCCTTCTTTCCCTGAGATCCGAGGACATCGTAGTAAATCCTATTTTTGAAACATTTTATTGTGAGTATACTTAGCCCATGCCACCACTGGGGAAAAAAAAAAAAAGCAAGTAATTCCTGTGCAGTCTACCTGCACCCCAAATAATATGCAAGACTTCTGGGATGAGATAATTCTCTGTTTTGATTTGTCGGATGTATGGCACAACTGAGGAAGAAGGCTTAACAGGACTACTCTGGCCGTCGCTAGGGATTATTTATACACAATTGGAAAAGGCTGAAGAGAGTCTACTTGCAGCTATCTCTAGGAGTAAAAAGATGTATTTTTATAAAACTGCTTGCAATACTTTGCAGTGTTGTAGATTTGACTTTTAAAATGCAATGGTTTTGCCAGGTCAATTAGGACAGCCATTTTTTCATGTAACCTTCATACATTAAAGAATCCAAATACTTTGTTTAAAACACGTGCTTGAAATCCCAACCATTTTCCAAATGGACTCACTATAAAAGAGACTTTATTGAAGTCTTGATTCTGATCCTAGCAAAGTCAATATTAAATGTTTTATTGAATATGGTGATGCAGCAAGTTCAGGCCTTTAGTGTTTCCTTTGAGGATAAAATTGTCCCTGGATAGAAAGGCCACCACAAGGTCTGTGCTCCCTTCTGTCACAGCAGAGTTCTGCTGGAGGGAGCCAGTGAAATTTAAGCAGTAGACAGCCTTTGAGTTGAATCTTGGGCTGCCCAGGTATTTAGCCTTCACCATTTTCGATGCTGTAATTAGTCTGTCGATGCAGATTGGAAGTCAAGCAGCTGCACATTTCTAAGATACAGCAAAGATATCCTCTTGTTCAGAGATTGTCTAAAATCATTTAATGGATGAAATCGCTGGTGTTTCATGCATGTCAGTTCCAGGAGGATTTGGCCCATTGTTTCTTAAATAAGCAATTTTAATATTTTAATTGCATCAAACTTAAATAGCAATTCATTAAAAGGTACCTTTACCACAAGTAATGAGAACCTGACACATTCCTCTGACACATCTAAGATAATTAGTTTGACAATACATATTTGCTAAAAATACTGAGAACATATATGTGATTTAACAGAGCTGCAACTGTTTTTAATCATGCTGTTTTAAAGGGCAAATTTCAATCAAGCTGTTGGCTTTCAAGCAAAATTGCCAGTGAAGACAAATGGAAATTTTGCCTGAGTAAAATTGACAGGATCGTGCCCTTCTCAAGAGGAACTGATATTTGCAGAGCTGCCTGCAGGACTGCATGCTTAATTCCTGTTCATCTAATTGAGCATCCAAATCCTTTTGAGAAATCTCAGCGTTTTTATCCTTTCTGCCTATTGCTTAAAAACTTTCTAAAAGGTGTGGAGGAAAGGTTTAATAGGAGTGCAGATGTGTTCTGTTTACTCTAAAAATAAGAGAGATTATTTTCCTTAAATAGAGGTGAAACGATCTGAACTATTTTGTCATCTTCAGCAATAAAAATCCATATTAATATTGCTTTTTCTAATTGGAAAATGTCTTTCGGTGCACTCAGAATAACTTCAAGAGTGGAATTAGTTCATTAACTCTTGCAGAGCCAGTAAATGAGGAAGAAGACTTCATGTTTTGTAGGTTCTGCAAAAATAATGACAGTCATTTATAATGCAAGTTACTTAATGGCTCGTTGCTAACAAGGTGTTGCTGGAGCCCTTGAGTACATATTCACCTCTTTAAAGAGCAAGAGAAAGAAATGAGATGGTCTTTCTTAGTTTTTGAGGAAATAATAAATTAAGAATGTGGATTCCAGAATCCAAGTGCCCTTAACAGACCATTCAGAATAAAATCCACTTAAAAAAACCGAATATAAACCAGAATATTTTTCTGCAGGAGAGAAATCAGACTATAAAATGGAAATTTCCCCATTTTCTTTCTCATAAAGCCTAATTCTTCCACAAATAAATATTCAGAAATGCCCAGCTGAGCCTGCTGAAATCATAATCCTTTGTAGATAACTACCAAAATAGATGGAAGAAAGGTAGTACTGCCATTAGGGCAGGGCTTACAAAGTCAGAATTCTGTCTAAGCTCTGCCATGGTCTTTCTTCATGACCTGAGGCAAGTGACTTAATCTCTCGTACCTCAGCTCAGTAGCAGTATAATAGGGATTTCGTTCATTATTATTAATACCAGTTAGAGTTCTACCATAGGATTTATGAGCCTTAATCATGGATCAGAAATCATGGATCAGAAAAATGTCTCTGTCCTTTTGACATGTTGCTGCATTTTAAATATTGGCAAGTAATGCAGCCTTAGGAGAGAGTACAAGGAGACGACAAGGTAATTATGTTCAGCATGACCGGTAGCGGTTTTAAAAGACCTGCAGGCTGACCACATTTCTGTAAGCACCACAAAATGTGTGATTCCTAGAAGAGTTGTAAAGAAGCATGAGGAGGAAGAGATGCAGGTATTCACAAGATGGTCTTCCAAATATTGAGGGATGGCACCAGAAAAATCATGGGTCATGTCTGCTTGAGAAATTAGTAAGTAGGTGGATGGGGTTTGACCTCTTTGGTTGACTGTAGGAAGAAGTTGACATTTCCTTAATGAAGACAAGTAGATTACGCTAATGACATAGCTATTGGGACAGCAGTCTACAGCTGCCAAGAGAAATGACGTGGTCGGAGTGATGTGTTGGGAAAATGATATTTCTAGCAGCATCCTGAATGGATGCACGGAGGGCAAGATCACGTTTGTAAAGGTCAGAAAAAGAAATATTGTCGTAATAAAGGCATGAGATAATGAGAGCCTGGATGGAAAAAGAATATGCAAACTTTAGACATCCTCTGGATCAACAGATGTAGTGAGAGACATGAGATGAAGAATGTTGCTGCAGTTGTTAACCAGAACAACAAGGAAACTCAGTATTGGCTGCAATTATAAAGAGGGGAACTGAAGAGAGCATATAGTAAAGAATGGAGAAGAACAGTAGGAACTCTGTTTTAGCTACAGTAAGATTAGTTTGATATCTGTATGTCTATGAGGGAGTATTAGAGAGATTGTGGGTATGGACCTAGGGAGACATGTGTGTTACAGGAACGAATGTGAAAACCTCTGCATGGAGATGGTAGTGGAATCTATGTTTGTGATAAAAATTACCAAGGAGTAAAATACAGAAAGAGAAAAGCCCCATGAACTTCTAGCAGAGCTGGGGGAAGAATAACATCTTTTGGAGGATATGCAAAGGGAGCAAATTCAGAGGTAGTTGCAAGAGAAGTGATTAATGTCATGGTAGCTGAAGAAAGACACCATTTCAGATTAAAACAGCACAGGAGACTACTGAAGGTAGCCGATATGCTGCAGCAAATGAGAACAGAGTATTTAGACTTTGCTGAAATTTGCATAGTACGTTAACCAGAGACTTTGGCAGCAGCAGTTGCAAGGGAGAAAAAGTTGCACTGAACTGGTAGGGCGGACTCCAGGTGGCGTTCGTACCTGGTGTATTCAGAGACGTTGGTGATAAAAGGGAGGAGAGAAAAAGACACAGTATTTAGAGGGGAAAATACGTGTTTTAAGATGAGAATATTTTAAGAAGAAAGAGATTGAATGGTACTTGTGTTATGAGAGTAAAGAGGTAGAGGGGCATGAGAGGTCAAGGAGAAGAGAGAACAAGAGGACAAGAAAGCCATAAGGAAAGCCAGGAGATAGGGTAAGACTGGCTCAGTGGGAAATAAAAGAAATGAGGTAAGAGAGATGCATAGGAGGTTTTTCATCTGTGGGAGAGAAGAATGAGAAAGGAGTTGTAGCTGGGGAAGAGGAATCAGAAAGCGAAGCTACTGGAATAGGAAGATCATAGTTTGCTGTTTTTCTCATGGAAGAACTGGGTGAAATCCTGTGTAACAGCTGAAGTGGGGGCTGGAGGAGGCAGGAAGGTCTGAGGAATGAGCCAAATGTGGCAAAGAGGTGACTATGACTGTAAGGCTGAGATTTAACTGAGCTGAGCTACAGTAGTAAGTCTAGGAAATGAGCAGAACTGACTGGGGGAACAATGGGTTTGTAGTGGAGAAAGTTAGTCAGGCAGCAGGGTTCCCACTAGAGATGCTCTGCTGTGTGAGACATGGCAAAGACCAGCTGGTATGGGTCAGTTCAGATTTGGGATAGCAGGGCAGGAGTAGATAAGGGAACGCAGGACAGAAGGTCTATGAATGAAAGAGTGCAGTGTGGATAACATCAGTATGTGGAGAAAGGAAAGAAATGATAAAAAGAGTGATAAAAGACTTGAAAGCAGGCAAGAAGTCCTTAACACCACTGATCTGAGAAGATAGAAAGGCCAAGCAAGCTTAGTGTGAAGGTGGTGGCTGATCGTTGTTGCAGAAGGAGCCCAGGGGGTGGTCCAAGCAGTGGAGCAGGAGGATGGCGGGAGAGCACTAGTATGAAGCCCTGTCTATTTGGTGACTGACAGGATCAAACAGGGTTGTAGACTGAATGGAGGAGACACTAAAACATAAAGCTTAAGTGGAAGAGAGGTCACTACCACTTACTCCATTCTATAATTTGTCCTGCCTTCACGCTGCGAATACATCCTGTATAACCTTACAGAGGTGTCAGTGTGGTTCTCTACAGCAGAAGTCAGCAAGTTTGGCTAATGCTTGGAACAACCATGCTCCAGTTTCAGATCGAACCTGCAGTGCACATAAACAAATACTAACTACAAATTCAGGATGTTTTCCACAAAGTGGAGGAGATGGAGAAAGGTATTTACAGAGCTGAAGGACTTTTATGGAAAAGGTCTTTTCAGTCTGTTGTACCACCACCTCAGTGCTTCTGCACTTAAAGTGCTGCAGTCTGTCAAATCAATGTCAGGCCAGCCAGGGAGCCTTGTGTCAGAAGTAACTGCTTAGACCAAGTGGCAGCCTGGCACATGCCAGGTACTCCTCTGCTGGGCTCATGGTCAGATTTCTCCTTACTGAGTGGCCTGCTATTGTCTGTGCCCACTTCTTTTTCTGACTCCAGTGAAGGTGTAGCCTTGGAACAAGCTGAAGTAGCCTAACATGCTTTGGGGTTGCCAGAGAAGTCAGAAAACTAGTGCTCACACCCCGTTAAAGCAGAGCTGAGAGGATCTTCCCAGTATCCCCACCTGCTTTTTCCAGCAGCTCTACCTCAGTAGTCCCAGGAGGGACTCTGCACTCAATGCTGAGAAGGAAACTTTATGTCCCGAGCTGGGTGATAATCAGCATCTCTTGTCAGATGACAGGGAACACGCTTGGGCTCTGAAATGCCTTCACCCCTCTGTGCCACCTTAGTGTAAGTGTCTGACCTACCTGTTCAAAAGTGCCCTGTGATTCTTCTGTTTCTTACCATAAGCATGCAAGCTGAAACACCGTAAAGGAATAGAGGTTCCAAGATGTCCCATGTATATGGCAAAGCAGGTCCCATGAAGATATCCCACAGACTGTGTGAAAGTCACAGAGAATCTCCTGTTGCAGCCCTTATTTATTTCTGAGACCTTTTGTTGATTTTAAGTTTTAACAGGAGACATTTCAAAAAAAGCTTCCTAAACGTATTTCTAGACTTCCTAATAGGATGAAACAGTTATGCTAATGTTACTGGGTAACAGAAGCTATTTAAAAAGATCTTTCTGCTTAAATATGAATGCATGATGCTTGCCTCTGTGTCTCCATTAACCAGTACATACCTTTGAATATACAAAAGAGCCTTTATAATGTAGATACTGTTGCTTTCTGCCCAGTGGGCATTTAATGAGATAAATACTATAACAGAAACAAACAAACAAAAGAAACAAAACCATTTTTCAATCATATGTCAAATGTGTAAAGTAAGGTCACTAGACAGGCTTTGAAGGGGTCTGTTGATTTATGGTGGCTGATAATCCAATTGCATTGCTTTGTCATAGGTACTTAGGTGGTTCCCATTGAGAGAGTATCTGAATACTGTACTTCTTGATCTCTAACCATAAAAGACTTCTGAAGAGTGGAATTATCCCTGTTTTACGCAGAGGACAGTTGCCCAACAATGCAAAGATCCTGCAGGACAAAAGTTCACAGTGGAAAGAAATTTCTCATTCTTAGTCCCTAACTGCATGAGCTGGTGTTCAGTGTTGAACATCATCGCTTTTCTATTCACTACTCCTCAAGATTACCCAGTTTTGTTCATACGATATTCTGTAATGCTTAAAGAGAGGGAGGGATGTTACACTGATCAGAGAGACAAAGGAGCCAGCTAACGGGAACAGGAGAAATGAAAAAAAACTCAAATAGCTTAATGGGCTCAAATTGGGAAGTTGGATAACTTCCATGTCAGACTTCTGAAAGATGTGGTATGTGACACTGCAAGTCCAGTAAAAAGGATTTTCAATAAATCTGTCTAATTAGGATGGTACATTAGAATGAAAAGTAGCAAATCTATATTTAAAGAAAGGAGAAAAAGTTGGGCCACAGTGGACCTTTTAGTTTGATCATAATAATACCAAGCAGAGTTTAAAGTAAGTTCTAAAGGAAAGATTAATTAAATGCACAGGGGGAAATGAAATAAACATGCAATGTATGTTTTTTTTATTTGAAGTGTGCGAAACTACCCTGATATATTTTGCTAGGAAGATAAGTGGGTTTTGAGACAAGGAAATACCTTAGACCTAAGCTATTGGGAATTTGGTAAAGGGTTTTATAATCTGGCCCTAAAGAAATGGTTTGTTACAATGTTAATTGCTACACAATTTACAGTGTGTTTAAGGAACTGACCAAAGGAAAGCAACGAGTGCTGAGAGAGTGAGGATGAAGGTCAACAGCAGAGTTCCTGCAATAGGAGACCAATCATATTTGATAACATCATTAATGATGTTGGACCAGGGTCTGTAAGGGAGGTGATAGCTCTCGTTGGGCTGGGCACAAAGGAGTGAACTTGAGACATTTGCTGCTGCCACTGGAATGAGATATTGCCAAGAGAAAGAAGGTCTGGAATAGTATATACAAATAACTTGGTAATGTTGACGACTGGGTGATAGGAAAGATGCGAAATTTCTTTCAATGTGAACTTTTGATCCTGGAGGACATTTTTACGGTGTTGGGAAAATACCCTCTGTTGCACACTGGAATGCTGGTCCCCCAGACATCCAGGGTGTGTGGAGACTGGGTCTCAGATGGCTTCCTCCCTGTCCAGGTACTGCAGTGGGTTTCCTTTCAGGGTGGGAAAGGTGCATACCTGAATCTCACCCAATGTGCAGCTGGGATGTGACCACAGAACACACCTCAACAGGGACAAAAGCTTCATTAAGGTGCACCTATCACGAAGCACAGACAGAGAGTGGTGTAGCCACGACCAGGAGAAAGGCAGATATGACTGAAGAACAGAGCTGGCCAGACATTTTGAGTAAAAAAATGTTAAAGTCATGGGCAAAGTGTTAATCAAAATTTCTCTGTTATAATCTTTGCTGTTCTTGTCAACCAGCTCAAGAAAGAATTCAAAGCAGGTCCAGAGTGGGGTTATTAGTGTCTGGAGAATAATGGAAAATGTATTTTACAAATATAATTTTTATCCAGAAGAAATAGGATTAAACACAGGAGAGGGGAAAGAAGTGTTTAAGCTAAGGACAACATTAGCAGACAAAACAGTGTGAGAGGGCCACAAATATATGTAGGCTGGAAGCTGTGCTGAAGTGGGGCTCTGGAAGAAGTGATGAGGCCACAGCCCTTCTAACAGGTTTTAAGGAAGAAGATGGACATATTTTGGAAGAGGGATTATACTATATTGTTGTGGAGTGGCATGCAGGAAGGGCTCTGAAGCCCTGCCAGCTCAGCCAGGGAGCAACGGTATCCACCTGTCAGAAAGCCCCGGCCTCTCCCAGCTCTGCACCCACCACGACTGACACGGTTCCCCCGGCAGAGCCCCGGTGGGAACACGCAGCCACCCCGGTGCTGGGCTGCCGGCCGTGCCCCGCTGCCATGGCTGTACCAGCCGGCAGCAGGGAGATCCTGTGGGAGCTGTGCCGGGGAGAGGAGCTCCTGCGCTCAGTGACGGAGCTCCAGGAGGAGGTGAGCAGGCTGAGGAGCATCAGGGAGCGTGAGAGACAGACAGACTGCTGGAACCGCACCCTGCCTTCCCTGGGACCAGACCCACAGGCAGACGGGCCGCACGACACGGAGGATTCCCCATCCTCTCTCCGCCCGGCCAAACACCGCGACTTAAGGGATGGGGGCAATGGCGACAGGCTCCTGCCCGGTGCAGCAGGTGCGTCTCCTCCGTGACCACCCCACCTGCCCAGCTGCCCGTGCACAGAAGCTACGAGGCTCTGCAAGTGGAACTGAACAGTAATGAGGATGATGGCTCATCTAGCATCGAGGTTTCGCCAAGGTTAACTCTGCCTGTGCCCTGCATCCAAACTGCTTCCATAAAGAAAAAGGACGGGTCAGTGCCATAGGAGACTCCAGACTCCCTTCGGAAGGGAACAGAAGGCCCAACGCTGCAGACCGAACCCACTTATGGGAGTCTGTGTCCCAAAAGATGTGCTAGTGCGGAGAAGACGACTGTCGTGGCTGAACAGAGGAGAGCGTTTTTTGGAACTCAGGAAAAAAAAAAGGGAATTTATGACCTTGGGAAGGAAGGTCTGGCAATTCAGGAGGACTACAAGGAGGTTGTGAGCTTACGCAAGGAGAAAATCAGAAGGGCTGAAGCCCAGCTAGAACTTCATCTGGCTACCACCGTAAAAGACAATAAAAAATGGTTCTATAAATACACCAGCCACAAAAGGAGGCCTAAAGAGAATCTCCATCCTTTATGGATGCGGGAGGAAACGTGGCAACAAAGGGTGAGGAAAAGGCTGAGGTACTTAATGCCTCCATTGCCTCAGTCTTTAATAGTAAAGACCATTTTTCTCTGGGACCCAGACCGCTGAGCTGGAAGACAGGGATGGGGAGCAGAATGAAGCCCCCATAATCCACAGGGAAATGGTCAGCGACCTGCTACACCACTTAGACACACACAAGTCTATGGGGCCTGACAGAATCCACCCAAGGGTACTGAGGGAGCTGGGGGAAGTGCTCCCCGAGCCACTTTCAATCATTTATCAGCAGCCCTGGCTTACCGGGGAGCTCCCGGTTGACTGGACGTTTGCAAATGCACAAAGGGCAGGAAGGAGGATCCGGGGAAGTACTGTCAGCCTGACCTCGGTGCCGGGGAAGGTTATGGCGCAGATCATCTTGAGTGCCATCACACAGCACATACAGGACAACCAGGAGATCAGGCCCAGCCAGCATGAGTTTATGAAAGGCAGGTCCTGCCTGACTAACCTGATCTCTTTCTATGACAGGGTGACCCGCTTGGTGGATGAGGGAAAGGCCATGGACGTTGGCTACCTAGACTTCAGTAAAGCCTTTGACACCATTTCCCACAGCATTCTCCTGGAGAAACTGGCTGCTCATGGCTTGGACGGGTGTAACCTTCTCCGGGTAAAAAATGTTTACTGACTGGACGGACGAGCCCAAAGAGCTACATCCAGTTGGTGGCCGGTCACAAGCGGTGTTCCCCAGGGCTCAGTATTGGTGCCAGTTCTGTTTAACCTCTTTATGGTCTGACAAGGGGATCGAGTGCACCCTCAGTAAGTTTGTAGGCAAGACCAAGCTGGGCAGGATGTTGATCTTCTCGAGAGTAGGAAGGCTCTGCAGAGGGTTATGGACAAGCTGGGTCGGTATGCTGAGGCCAACTGTATGAAGTTCAACAAGAAGTGCCGGGTCCTGCCGCTTGGATCACAAGGTCCCCGTGCAATGCCACAGGCTTGGGGAAGAGTGGCTGGAAAGCTGCCCAGCTGGAAAGGACCTGGAGGTGTTGGTTGACAGCCGGCTGAACACGAGGCAGCAGTGTGCCCAGGTAGCCAAGGCGGCCAACAGCATCCTGGCTTGTATCCAAAACAGCGTGGCCAGCAGGACCAGGGCAGTGACTGGTGACTCTGCCCCTCTACTCAGCACTGGTGAAGCTGCATCTCGAATACCGTGTCCAGTTTTGGGCCCCTCAACTACCAGACGGACACCGAGGTGCTGGAGCGTGTCCAGAGAAGGGCAACGGAGCTGGTGAAGGGCCTGGAGCCCAAGTCTTATAGGGAGCGTCTGAGGGACCTGGGCTTGTTTAGCCTGGAGAAAAGGAGGCTGAGGGGAGACCTTACCGCTTTCTACAGCTGCCTGGAAGGAGGCTGTAGCGAGATGGGTGTCAGTTTCTTTGTCCTAGTAACAAGCAATAGGACAAGAGGAAATGGCCTCAAGTTGGACCAGGGGAGGTTTAGGTTGGATATTAGGGAGAATTTCTTCCCTGAAAGGATCGTCAAGCATTGGAACAGGCTGCCGGGGGAAGTGGTGGAGTCACCATCTTTTAAAAAGACATGTAAGATGTGGTGCTTAAGGGCAGTGTTTATTGGTGGACTTGGTAGTCCTGGATTAATGGTTGGATTCAATAATCTCAAAGGTCTTTTTCCAACTACATGATACTATGATTTTATGGTATACTTGCCTGCTATGTGAGAAAAATGAACATAGTCCTTTCTAGTGCTGTGTCCTCGTGAAACATGCCATAGAACTGTGTAAGATTAATTTATTATTACTAATAATTTGTCTTTTTTTCCCCCAAGGAAGAGCATATTCAGCTGTGTATCATGCGGGACCCGATGGAAAGAGTTCTGTCACTGGGCTGCCTGACACCAGCCATGGGTGTCTGCTGAGAGGGAAGCAACCTAAGACAAATACAGCTGCACCGTCCCATTTGCTTTGTCTCTTTCACCTAAATTTGAGGTGCACTTTGTTTCCTTCCTGTGACACCCCACACTTTCAGGAAGGACTGGGGATGAGGGCTGGGTGCACTTAATTCTCATTTTACATAGCTTTCCTTTAGATAGTACCATTAATAGGGTCTTTGTTTTCTGGCTTCCTCCTGTGATTTTATTTCATGGTGTCTTGGCTCAATGACAGGAAAGGCCTTTTTGATTCTTAGCTATTTGTATTCATAAGCCAGGAGAATGCAGATCCTTCAACTTCTTCAGTAAAATACTTTATATAAAAAAAATAATTTCCTTACTATATTTAAACGTTTGGGATGGCTGGCAGCAGTGGAATTAAACTCTTATTTTCATGTATTTAAATTACCATGAGATGTGTATTTCAGTTCACAAAATGTTCAGCCATTTGGTTGGTGATGCTGGGTGAGTTTCCTTACAGTGGGAAGGATTTTGCTACAGGATCATCCAGCTTATGAGGGCTAAAGGCACCTGCTCTGGGCTTTGTTGATTTATGTATGTAGCAATGGACCACAATTCTCACAAACATTTTGAGGAAAGGTCTTGCTAGGAACAGAAAGGCTCCACATTACTAAAGGTCTGGGTTACATTGTCTGGGTTAGCCCTTTGGGCTATAGTTCAGCTCCAAGAAAAGATGGAAGTAGGGCTTCCTCAGTTGGTATGGAGCAAGACAAACTGGGATGCTCCGCCTGTTTGGGTGTTCAGGGAACCTTGCCTGAGACTCTTGAGAGCAAAGCTGCCTTCTGTGTTCCTGGAAGAAATTGTTACCCAGCTCTGTGACTGAGTACCTGGAGAAGGAGAGTTGTATCCATGGTGGATCAGAGAAGGAATTTTGTTTTCTACTTCTGTTGAGTAATGACTGCAGCCTTATGAAAAGCAGTCCCCATTCTGCTCTGGGTGAACTGGAAAGGGTGATGGCAGAGAATGAGGGATGGAAACTGGAGGTTGTTGGTGTTGCCTCTATGGACATGTCACATACATAGAAGCAGCTGAATGTGAGGTCCTTTGCCGCTGTGCTGAGCTGCGTGAATGTGAGACAGCTGCTTTTTAGGACATGTGTCTATGGCAGATGGACACAATGCTAAACCACTATACGCTGCAGAGGGTTTGGAACAAGGGCAAAAATAAATAGTTTTCTGTGGTCATTTATGTACACTCAAGACATCCTTTTTCTATGAATTAATCTTTCACATCCAAGAGGGAAGAAGAACCGTCTCTACCTGGTGTCCTGAGAAGTGTCCAGTTTTTAAATGCTATTCCTTGTTATTCGTTGATCCTGGTGGGAAACTGGGAGAGGTAGCCACAGACTCCCTTCAGTGGCATCAGCTTTGCGGGGATGGGAGCATAACAACACTGTCTCATACTGACCACTCAATGAAGTCTATATTTCCCAGTGATGAAGTGGCTGCAGAATGAGCTTGTGCAGTGTCTTGGCCTCAGGACTTGGAAACTTGTGTTTGGAGAAAACATGGGGACTTGTTTCTGATCAGAGAATCACAAAATGACAGATTGGTCGGGGTTGGAAAGGACCTTCAAAGATCATCTAGTCCAACCCCCTGCTAAAGCAGGCTCAGCTAGAACAAGTTGCACAGAGTTGTGTCCAGAGACAGTGAATGTCTCCAGAGAAGGAGACTCCACAGCCTCTCTGGGCGGCCTATTCCAGTGCTTTGTCACCCTCAAAGTAAAGAAGTTTTTCCTTGGATGGAAATTCCCATCTCACAGTTTGTGCCTGTTGCCCCTTGCCCTGTCACTGGGCACCACTGAAAAGAGCCTGGCCCCGTCCTCCTGGCACTCGCCCTTAAGATATTAGTAGACACTGATAGGATCCCCTCAGCCTTCTCCTCTCCAGGCTCCACAGGCCCAGCTCTCTCAGCCTTTCCCCACGAGGGAGATGCTCCAGTCCCCCAATTACCTTGGCAGCCCTCTGCTGGACCCTCCCCAGCAGTTCCCTGTCTCCCTTGAACTGGGGAGCCCAGCACTGGGCACAGCACTCCAGGTGCGGCCCCACCAGGGCAGAGAAGAGGGGCAGGATCACCTCCCTCACCTGCTGGCCACGCTCCTCCTGATGCACCCCGGGGTCCCACTGGCCACCTTGGGCACACGGGCACACGGCTGGCTCGTGGGCAACTTGCTGTCCACCAGGACTCCCAGGTCCTTCTCCGCAGAGCCGCCTCCCAGCACGTCAGCCCCAGCCTGCGCTGGTGCGTGGGGCTGTTCCTCCCTGGGGGCAGGACCCTGAACTTGCCTTTGGTGAACTCCATCAGGTTCCTCTCTGCCCAACTCTCCAGCCTGTCCAGGTCTCACTGAATGGCAGCGCAGCCCCTGGTGTATCACCTGTATCACCTGCTCCTCCCAG
Organism: Falco peregrinus; assembly: GCF_023634155.1. Lineage (NCBI taxonomy): Eukaryota > Metazoa > Chordata > Aves > Falconiformes > Falconidae > Falco > Falco peregrinus. The sequence goes on from NC_073726.1 coordinate 65,262,664, forward strand.
CTCTGTATCTTCAGCAAACTTGCTGAGGGCACCCTCTGTCCCTGCATCCAGGTCACTGATGGTCAGTTGAGCAGGACCGGACCCAGTGCTGACCCGTGGGGAACACCACTGGCTACAGACTTCTGTGCTGCTGGTCCAGCCCTCTGAGCTCTGCCATTCAGACAGTTCTCAGCCCAGCTCGCTGCCCACTCATCTAACCCACAATTTGGGAACAAGGTTTTTAGACAGGAGGTTTCATGGGGAAAAGTGAGGCAGCTTGTTTAAGTGTCTTTAAGGGAAGGAGGGAGAGGCTGCTTGACTGGTTGAAGGGAGGAGAGGTGTATGTCAGTGTAAGGTCTGGCCTTGCACTGACAGTGATGTCATTACAGAGCTGGCTTCTGCTTTCCCCCCAACCTTTCCTTCTTATCCCTGCAGTTAGGAACCATGTCCTGTCCTTAGCGATGTCCCCTGCACTCTGTGCTACACCAGAACTGGTGGCACATCTTTCCCCTTCTTGTTCATCAGTTACCGTTAGCATCCCACCTGTGACAGCAACTAACTGCATTGCCAGTGCCTTCAAATGAAGCAGAAGCAGCAGGAGCAGATGAACTCTTCAGCACCAAAATCTTCTTTTCCTGTGCATGTCTCTAAGAATGCAAGTACAAAGAGAGAGAAAGGGGAAAGAAACAGGGTTTCTCTTAGCAGAAAGTTGCCCCCAGTGCTGAGGCATGGCCAAGTCTTCAGGCTCTTCAAGCTCTGCTTTGCCTGCTGCCAGCCTTCCTTCAAATGAAGGGGTCGTGGCATCCATTGGGTAGTGTTATTATACTTCAACCAGGGTGTAGTTTTTGGCTGGTGGCATTAGGATCACTGGAAAGACATGTCTTTAAAAGACTAAAGACTCTCCTCTTTTTTAATGTGGTTCACGGCATTTTGGAAGTTTCTGGACCTGCAATTTGAGGTGACCTCTTTGTGATTGCTGTGATGGCATGGTACATTGTATCTGTCACCTAGAAAATTGTTTGAATGTTCTTCTTGGGCCCAATGTGAGTTTGGCATTGAGATACCTCTGAGGACTAAGACTTTTGAGGATGCTTGTGATAATGTTTCACTGCATGTCTTTAGGGTCGATGTTTAGAAATGAGATCCAACTGTCCAGCTCTCAGAGGGCACAAATTGGCCCCATTTCTACCCACCCTGGTGGCACCTCATAGCAGTGTAGGACTTGATCCCAGCTCCTATGGACCAGATACAAGCACTCCTCTGTTCTTTTCAACACTTCTTTCCAAGGTTTCTTTCTGTTCTAAAACGCAGTTTGACCTGCACCCTTCCTCCAGAGCAGGAGTGTTATGATTCTGCATGGTGTTGGAAGAAGCCACAGAAACTTTCTGGCAGATTTGGTGGAGCCTGGTTGGTAAGTGGGTGGGAGTCCTTGAGCTTGTCTTGTGCATCTTGGACCCTGTCAATGTGACACTGTATTAACCAAAGCCTTTGGGGTCCACAGACTGGGCTGCCTATATGGTGCAATTTTACAGCTGTAACATTTATCACAGAATCTACCCCATAAAGCAGGTCAGTGCTCCTGAGTTTAAGTTTTTAGTTGAGAAAGTTTTGCTACCTGTCACAGCTGTGGCAATGACCTTCAAAGTTGACATCACAGTTTAGGCATCTGGTGCACAGATACTTGAACCAGAAGTTAGAGGCAACATGTGAAAAACTAGATGCAGATGGAGGAAATAGTTCAGGAGTCCTCTCTATAGTCATTAAGAATTTCCTTTAGCATCTGGCCGTTCCTTTTCAAAGTCTAATATCAATTATTTTTCCTGTGTTTCTAAAGGCCTGAGAGCTGAGAAGTGAGTCCTCTGACATTTCAGTAAATTGCTGTAAAGAACATGGAGAAAGTTTTCACATGAAACATACAAAAGCCAGAGTTTACCCATTACAGATGCCAAGCTGGTTTCAAAGGTTTAAGAAGGCATATGTCTGCCATTCTGTTTGTTTGGTGTTTTTCTGTTGCTATATTGTCTTTGTAGCTTTTTCATCTGCTAATTGATATATGGCTGTATATACTGGTCTTTCAGCTGCACTTGAGTTTTGTGTTAGACGCAGTACTTTGTTTATTCGTGATTCTTGTAGTTCTATTGAAGAGTTTAGGAATGTAAGACAGAGGTATGTTTGTAGCTCTCATGGCTTCAGAGATAACTTTATTGAAAGGAACCAAGGGAAAGCAGAGATGCAGTGAGTGCCTGAGCACTCAGGCAGCCTGAATAAATGACTTGGCAAGGTGATCACCGGAATCTACCTTTCATCTCACTGCAGCAACACATTTCAAGCTGTGTGACTGTTCATCTTCAGTGGTGAAGGGGAGGTCAGTGTGGGAATGGAACCACTGGGACTGAAAGCTTGGAGCTGTGGAAAAAGAAAATGTAGACAAAATTAGAGAAGACTTACTCAAAGAGATCCGTAGAACTGAGGAGGAGAACAGAAGCACTGATGAGCAGAGACAGCAGTGGCTAGGGGAGTAGCAGGTCTTTTGTTGAGTATGAGGGCCAGCGTATGGCCTTGAACAAATACTGAAGTGATAGCAGGGACATAAAGACCATGTTTCCCCTTTGACTCTTAGCACACTGTCAACACACACACAAACTCTCAGAGCGTGTTTGTGGAAGGTGCAGGGAGACCCTAAACTCCAATCCTGCCTGTGAACCAGGCTCACTGTGAGATTTTTCTGCCAAAGATGCATTTGGGTCCTTGCTGTAGTATGGACAGGACGAAGGCAAATCTGTGACCTATCTTGTGAATCTTGAAAGGGTAAATTCATCTGCCCTTTAGGTCAGTGCAGAGCCCCCCTGGGGGCAAGTCTCCCTGGGGGCAAGCAGAGCACTTTTTCCTCCAGAAACTGAAGCAGGAGCCAGAGCCCTTTGGAAAGCCCTGCATATAAATATCTTGTTTAGTTAGTCTAATAAAGGTATTACTAACAGTGCTGCTTGGAGGATTTATTGGGGGATTTCACTAAGACAGCGTTAGCAGTGGAATTATAGTCATTCTCTGGTAAGACCTTGTCAATGTGAGAGAAAATAAGGTTGATCCAATCAGAGATATTTTACAGGATCAATGTAATATTCCTTTGCATAATCAAAACTGAAGGATTATGGGCCTGTGCTGGGAATGATGAAGACACTTGACAGATCACAGCCTCATTTCTTCTCATTGTCTTAACTGGTGAAGTACAGAGAGTTTTTAAAAGTGTGCATATATACTCCTGTATCTTAACTAAATCAGGGCTCCTTCAGGCCACAGGTGTTATTTTCAGTCTATTGCTTTTAAACAATATTTTGGGCTACATACATTTTTCATAGCTGAGCCATACTGAAGCATCTTAGTATGACCTTGAGACAATTCCCTCTGCAATCCAGGAAGCCGATGTACATGAAATGGGAGAGGAGGCCCCGAGGCAGGCAGAGGGGAGGAGAAGACAAATCAATATATAGCATGAGCCTTATAGCCCAAACCTCATAAGGGACCCTGAATAAGTTTGTGTAATTGAGCTTTTGGATAACACAGCAATTCCTCCAAGGGCATATGAGTGGTGCAGATGGCAGTGAATTCAGGAGGCTCAAGAGCATACTGTGGTATGCTGAGAATAATTTATAATAAAACAAGACCTCCTCATTGATTACACTACTACCTTTGCAGTTTTCAAGAGCCCAGTACTGCTCTATTGCTTTAATGACAGCTTTGTCACACATCATGGAGGCCCTAAATCCCTCTACTGGCTGCAGTTACCTAAGTATCCCCCTGGCTTTAGTGAGGCTTCTTCCGCCGAGGAAGAGGAGCAATATGTTTGATAGCTTCACTGCATTTGACTGACTCGTTCCTTTGGATTTGTGGGTACATCTCAGTGAATGATGGAAAGGAAAAATGGTGGCTGAGGTGCAGAGCAATAACTCGGCTCACAGATAATATCAAGGACCATTCAAACTCCAGTCTTGTGGTTTCAGGTGACTTCAACAGCAAAGCTGCGAAAGTTATTTGGGGAAGAAAACCCAGCTATTACAAGTGACATTTAAAATTAGATGGGACACAGCTCTTGTGAAAATACAGCAGGGATCAGCTTGTTTCCATGAGGGGCAGGGACAGATAACTGAAAATGTCCCTTCTACCATCAAGGGCAGAGCACAGTCTGTGTCAAAGCATGCAGCTTTGCTAGGTGGTTGTGACTAGTGTGTACAGAGGCGTATGTGAGAGGATGCAAGAATGTTGGAATTAACAGCTTCAAATGAGCTCAGGCCAGTGGCAAGACCTCCAGGAGACTGGGGTCTCTGTGGCTTTGCCTTGCACCAAGCAGCAAGGGAAGAGGAAGAAGAGGTAGGGCCAGTGTAACAGAAAAATATAGACAGGTCGTAGCCTCCAGGCAGCAGCAACACCTGTCAAAGTTGCCGTGCTGGCCTTGCCCTTGGAAGCGCATATTTGGCAATGCAAGTCTTCCACGGCCATTGCTGTGGGGTGATTTATGGAGGAAGACTGGCTTGATGGCTCCTCTTTGCATTGCCCAGTGCTCCCTGTGCTCTGTGACGCGTGGTGGGGAAGCAGCCATGCACCCTCTCCTTATGCAGACTGTGACCCCTGCAATGCTACACCTGTGTGGGCTCTTGCTGCCCATGGGAGAACTGCTCCTGTTTTGCTGACAGCTGTTTCCATAGGATCCGTGTAACCCTGCCCTTTGTGTAAGTCCTGGGACATCCTCATGGGTCTAGCACCGTGGGGCGGCACCGACACGACAGGCCAGGCCTAGGCTGTCAAAATCATTAAGTGAAAGTAATCACAGTGGCTTTTTTTTCTGCTTTCTGTCTCAGACGTACCTTAGGCTACTACAGCCCTCAGATGTATTTATATCCTTCCAATTCATGGGTGCCTGTCAGTTCTTCTGTTGGTGAGCCTGTAGAAAACCCATATTAAAAAGAGGTTAGGAGTTCTGACTTAAACTGAGAAAAGCATGAAAAATCAGAGCAGATCCATGATGATAGTCTGTTCTTTGTTGTGTAAGTTCAGGATGGACTCTTATCTGGGGTTTTCACTCTTAACTCACAGCGTCCTGGCTTTGGTGAGCCTTCTCAGATCATGGATATTTCTGGACTGCATATTTCCATGTTAGTGGATCCATAGGCATATGATGAGTATGCTGGTGTAATCTGCATTTTAAAGTAGTCTTAAATAAGTTCTTATGTCTGCAGCTGGGCTTTGAGAGGATCGTGTTCCCTGGAGTTAGCCCAGGGCAATGTGCTGAAGATCACACATAGCTTTTACTCTGTTCTTGCTCAAGGAAAACTGCTTTTAAGTCCAGGGGAGCCAAGTCAGTCTTACTGAAGTTGGAAGCAAGCACGCCTTTGACTTCAGTGGAACACAGACTTTGCCCAGCATTAATTTTTGCTTGTGAGAAGACTTGAGGGAAAAATGGAAAAAGGCCTTCTAGACTGAACCTCCCAGGGGCTTACTAATCACTCCTTCTTGCACAGGTTCACTGCCATGTGAGTCCCCTGAAATACTTCCTTGAGTTGAGCAGGAGGTTTGCCTAAAGAAAATGACCTACATACAAGGCAAGTGCCATGTAACACTTGCTGTTAACATTTTATTTGTTGGTATAATAAAAGCATGTCAACAATTCAGTCTTGCTAAATTCCACTTGCTTATTTGGCTGGGATATTTTTCCTAAGGAGGGAGTAAAATTATGTTCATTTGTTTCTTCACTACGCTCCTGGCAAGAAAGATTTTGTGCTTGGTCCGATAAATTTTCAAGTGAAATTTTTAAGGTTGTTAATTGAACTGCTGCTCAAAAAAGTCCAAAGAAAAATAATCTGAGACTTCATATCAATTCATATAACTACTTTTACAAATGAAAATGTTGGGTCTTTCCTTGAATAGTCCAATATGCCTCTAATACCGCTATCTCTGCAGAACTCATTTCTTCTAAGAAAACTGCAAATGTAAATGTTCCATTTCAAAATATGTCATTCACAAATAACTAATATAGATCTTCCTTGATGCACGTTGTGTCCACCAAATAATTTCCATTGCCTTATGCTTGTTACTTTTTCATTTTTCCCAGAGGCATTTGCAATCATTGCGAGTCACTTTCCATTTTGATTTGTAGCCTAAGCAATTGAACATGGGCGCAAGGCTTCCGTAAGAGCTGCTCACTGCAGTTAAATGCAACCCCCATTAAAGAGCAGGTGAGGTCAGGCTTTTCGATCATAACCTCTTTATGGGGGCCGATCTGCCAGGCTGTTACACAGGCTGAAGGAGCATACCACAGTGTTCATGTCACTGAAATTTTTATACCATCCCATCACAGTAGCATCTAAACACAGATGTGCACATCTCCACAAGGAAATACAGTTCAGAAACTGTCTGGAATAGATATGTCATGTATTATTAATTACCCAGTTGAAGTATCTATAGTAATATTTCTGCTATGCCCTCTGCAACTCTGTTTCCCCCACCCTTTCAGAAACCTCATTTGAATGTTATTATTTATCTTAAGTCGCCTGGTGACACTCAGGCTTGAGAAGGTTAATTCCTGTCGTAGGTAGGGAAAGTTTGACACTTCTGTGTGTGTGGTCCTTGCCGTTATGTGGGCTTATTCAGCAAAATGGCTGATGCGGGCAGAAGATGTGTAAATCAGCAAATGCTGCAAGAAGAGCACTTAATTGAAGCTTTATCAAGTGCCTGCAGAGCTGACCTCTGAGCAGTAGCTGAACCACAGTTGGGATGGGAGCGAGCCAGCAGCTTTCACTGATGACTAAGCCCGTGTGCTGGCAAAGGATTTGCTTACAAAACTTCCTGCTTTACCCATGGGTGGCAGAGCACCGCATAGCTAGGGGTGACTTAAATCATTCTGCTTAACTCACTTAAATTGTTCCTTTCAGCACAGATTCATAGCTCTCAGTACACTTTGATGACTCTATAGTTGTGTACGGGGGATTTAAGTTAAAGCCAGTCTGCTGACTGTCCGGGTCAGCACAGTGCTAACGGCAAGGGGGGATGTCAGACCGTATGGTGACATGATGGCATGTTCAGGCCTGTGAAGTCGTTTCTTGCTGGTCTGGCACTGGAAGAGAAGTTCCGGCATGTTTCCTATCCCTTCTGCATAAACCTTTCCTTCTCCTGCATGTCTGCAGCTGCGTATACACAGACAGGAAAATACCGAATAGTTGTGGATATTTGCCTATTGAGAAATGGATCCTACCCAACTACACAAGCATACTTATGACAATAAAGCCCTGAGATTGAAGGCAAAAGGAGAAAGGACTGCGTAACATTCCACTAAACTGAAAATAATGAAGGACCAAATTCATTTGGAGATAAAACTTAAACAATCTTAACAGGTAATTGGGAACTTACTGTCAATGTTTTACTACATGTCCGCAAAAAGCATGGTGCTATACATGAGAAAGAAGACCATATTGTTAAAAATGTTAAAAATAGTTACTTCACTATGAAGGAAGTAAAAGCAGCAGGAAATAAACATTGTGAATGTGCCGGTTCTCACATACAGGAAGAAGAAAGGGCAACATACTGAAATACCTGGAAATTGAAAACTAGGAATGGTAAAAGCTAAATAGGAAAAGAGGTACAAGAAAGGAGAGCTATGTGTAGCCCAGTTAATATAGGAAGCAAAGCTCCAAAAGTTATTAAAACCAGACACTTCAATTAAATTATTATTATATACTCTATAATATCAAAGCATATTAATGATAGAAATGCTAACAATAGTATTTGTCTTTTGCAAAATGGAAATTATTTAAAAAAAAGTGGAAATCAAGGATATGTTTAATAATTATTTTTATTCTTCTTTTGGAAAAAAAGCTAGATGAGTTATTCTTGCCATATGATGACAAAAAAATACTTTCTTCTCCAGCAGTAATTTAGACTGACAGAGCACAGTTAATGAAATCAGTTATTTGAATGTAATAGATCTGAATAATTTGATACCAAGCATTTTGAAAGAACTAAGGAAATTTCCACACTTAATTAATATAAACTGTGATTTTTAGAATTTATCAGGATACTGGTTAAATATCAAAGACCTAGGAGAAAGCTGATATTCAAACTCCTGAAAAGTGTAAGCATAGCAATACTGGAAAGAGTAATGTAGGAGCTAAATGTAATTGATTAATAAATTAATAAAGAATTAAATGCAGATATCCTAACTAATACTAATCAACATAGATTTATAACAATAGATCTCATTAAACTAATATTTGTTGATAAAAGTGCTAGTGTTGATTGAATATTCCTTCTCTTAGGCACTTGATTCAGTACCAGATGACATTTTGATTAATAAGCTACAGAAACCAACATGATGCATATTAAATGGATTAAAAAGCTGGCTAAATTATAGAGTTTAAAATGAAATTTTCTATACATACAAAACAGATTTCACAGGGTGTTACAGGTAACAGCTTTTTGCATTAGGCTAATTACCATTTTTATTAAAGAACTAGGAAAAAACCATGACAAGGTGATCCATAAAGTATACTATTAATAGTTTGAGGAGTGATAAACAGTAATGAAAACCCGGTAACTCTGTGGAAATGATTTAGATCTCTGTAAAGTGGATGGAAACAATGTGTCCTTTAGGTACATGTGTTTGGGACAGTGAGATGACAAAATCAGATGTAGTTGATCTGTCCTAGCATCTGTACTGGAAGCAAATGATGTACCTCAGCTGTGTCTCAGGCAACATGTCTCGGGGTACAGTTGGCCCAGACATCATCCCTGCATAGCATTCCACTGGGCTACAACGGCTTCATAAGGCTGATAATATATTTGGTTTGCAATTATGAAAGTTTTGTGGCTTTTCCATCTTTGGCACTCACACAGTCAGGAAAGGCTGAGTCATTGGAGAGGGTTCAGGGCAGAAGCGACAGCGCGGCTGAGGAGAGCATGCTCTGTAATGCAAGGCTTAAGGAGTTCAACCAGCCAAGTTTAACAAAGAGAACATTGAGGGGTGGCTTTATCATAGGCTATAAAGCTGCGTATGGAAAGACAACCTGCTCAGAAAGGACTCTCTATCTGGCAGGCAGATACCGGGTTCATCACGAGTGGAAGGCTGGGGTTAAACCAGCTGAATTCAAATGAGATATAAGGCTAACAACGGTTACTGCCTTCCCTGGTTAGCGGGGAAGGCATTAACCCCAGGAACAGCTTGCTGTCAGAGGTGGCGAATTCTCCATTGAAAACTCTTTGAAAACTTAGATTGTATCTTCCTAACAGAAATGAATTCAGGAGTCCCATGGCCTGTACTCTACTGGTTATCTGAGTGAATAATCACAGAGCTGCCTTCTGGGATCATAATTTATGATTTAACATTACACGGAAGCTGCAGCACTGGAAAATGAGTGCCTGACACCAGGAGTTCAGATTTTATGTGTCAGCCAAGGGGTTTTCTGGCTTTCCTGAATGTAGATCAAAACTTGGAGTATTTTATGTGTCTTAAGTACACAAAGCCATAAACGCATCCATGTCAAAGCACACATCCTTGACACACTTTGGGTAACTGGCTGGATCTGTTGGCATAGCAATGCAATAAACTAGGAGTGCTCTTAACACAGGGCCATGTTCTGCTGCTGCTCCAAGATCAAGCCAAGAGGATTTTATCAACTTCAGCAGCATTTTACTGTAGCATAACTCAGAGATGAGTTTACCCTGACAAGTCAGCACTGCCAGTTGTCCCACAGGAAGGAATATGGTGGGTGATGACAGGAGCAGGCAATAAAAGAGGCAAAGAATATAAGGGAAAGATAGTGAGGAAGGACATATGGAGGAAAACCATCAGGAGCATGAGAGAGGCTAGAAAGCAGAAAGATGGGAAAGCTGCATTTTAAACCATATTTTTGTGTACAGAAGAAATAAAGGGGGAGAAGTATTGTGCAAAACCAGGGAGATTTGCGAGAGGGAGACCAGAAGAGACAGAGCATGTAAATAAAGGATGGGGAGACAGAAAAGAAAACAGAAACATGTTTTTCAGTCTTTGTGACCTTCCGTTACACATACTGAATTATTTATTCTGATATTTGCTGGTATCTTCCTGCCAGCCATTTAGTGTCACGATATAAATAAGAGCAGAACCCCGTTACTGCTGTTCCTGGAGGGATTTTGATGTTCAACAGCAATGGTGCACCTCCCCCCACCACCCTGCCATTAGGCGATTATGAATTATATGCCGAGTGCCTCTAATAACGAAAGGGAAAGGGCTGCTCAGCACATTTGGAATGTAAATCTCATTTTTTTTCTCTTTTGTAGGTCATGAAATGCAGCCCTCTTCTAAACCCCTGTGCTCAGATCACAAGCTCCTGCTGCACACAAATTCCTCAGCCTATCCTCTGCAAGGGTGACATTTCACCCAGCACTGAACCCCCAGCATCCTGTGGGCTTGAGATAAGATTGTTGTTATTATTTTAAACACAGACATGCTGCATCATGTCACTTAAAAAGTCCTACGTAGATGTTATACCATATGGGAAAGCAGACTATTAAAAAACCAGACATTTGCCATATTTCAGTTAAAAAGGAAAAACTTCATTTATGTTTTTCCCTAGGCTGCAGATAGTCACAGGCTGCAGTTGGCAGGGAATGAGCACTTCCTAGCCAAAACTTCAGAAGTTTTCACTGCCCAGCCCCTCTGAAGTTACCCATGTAACAGAATAAGCCCTTTTGGGCTTGTTTAGCTTCTGAGCTTCTACATCTCCTGCCCATGTCATGTCTTGGCAGAAGCAGGTTCTGGGCTGTTGCATGAGGAGCCAGTGGCCTCTGGAGAAGATAGTGCCATGGTTTTGCTTTGCAATAAGTGAAAAGGGAGGGAAGAATTTCTTAAACACAGATGAGCTGAACTCTTTGCTTTATGACTGGGGTCATTCAGTTATAATTGAGGTCATGGATGATCAGTTTTTGTTTCCTACTTTACTGACATGGGACATGTGGTGCAGAACCTCATTTCATTTCGGAAGAGTGAGCAAGGGACGTAAACAGTTAAAAGGAGAGGAGGCAGGTAGAAGGGAGAAAGAAGTTAAAATTACTTGGTGTTTGTTTTGCTTTTGGGATAGACAGTTACTGTCTCTGGGGAGAAATTAACTTTTCTACACCACTTAAATAACTCTTAAACCCTGAAAATAGAGCTCTGGGAGTGACATGGCGCTGAGGCCTTGGTGCTGGCCAATTTCACCTTATCGTATTTGCTCAGGATATTTCCATCCCAGCAGAGTCACGTTACTGACAGCTCCACACAAGCTCCAAGATATTTCCTTGCTTGCAAATTAAGTTTTCTCAGCAAGCCACCCTGCTGCTTCGGTTATCACCACTGGAGAACGGGTGTCCTAAGGGACTCAGAACAGACTATGCAGTCTCTCACCCATGGGTTTTAATTTGACCTTGTTCACATCACTAGTGACCAAAAGTTATTACCATAAGTGGCTTACGTGAAATGTATTGGTCTCAGTCAATTATTAGCAGACAGTTGTCTGCATTAGCAAACCACCATCACAAATGGTGCTTTTTTGGGAAATCTTAAGCAGAGTGAGGGTCAGTACAGCTGGACTGAAACCTCAGCAAAAGTGCAAGGAGAACAGGCTTTATGTTTTTCACTTTCCAGAAAATGAAAATAACACAAGCTGTAAAATAGCTGTAAAAACTATTTCAGGCCTGCATAAATAGAGCAGTCTCTGGGGCTGCTCTGACTTAAGCATGGGATGATCCCACTCCCCAGACAGCCTCCATCTTCAGAAGATACAAAGGTGGCATGAAACCTTTCTGGCAGCCTCTGCCCCCATCTCTGCTGAGGCAGGGCAGAAGCTGGCAGCCCAGGCTGTACCCAGCACATCGTTTTTTACCTAATGGGCAGATGTGACAACATGCTCAGCTTTGGTCTATGCTCTACACTGTGGAGAAATAGGGTCTGTGTCTGCCAGGTTTTCCCGAGCCATAGAGCACCATCAGATGTGCTATGACTACCCAGAGGTACTTGGCTTTGTTGGGGTACAGATGGGGTGAGATGCACAGCCAGAGCTATGGCCCAGGAAGAGGGAGAGCAGTTGGGCCCTTTTGCTTGAAGCTACAGGCAGCAGATTTCCAAGCTGGGGAAGGCTTGCAAGAACTGATCTTGCAAGTCAAAATAGCTCATTTTTCTCAGAACCAAATGACCAAAGTAGACATTCTGTTTGAATCAACTGAAAGCCTCTGTTTTAGTAACTGAGATACTTAATTTTGATTTTGTTTACTTATTAATTTATTTTGGTAAGCACGTATTGCCTGCTGCCTGCTATTAAATCCCCAGAGCCTTCCCTCTTCCACCACTCTCCTCTCCCCAGGCACTGACAGTTGTACTGTGCAGGAAATGTCTCTGCATACGGCTATAGGGAAACAGCAGTGGAAAGTTCCTTCTTGGAGGCTGACCCTTTGCCGTTACTTAATCACGTCTTTATAGCTCTCCTTACAGTGGGGGAAAGCTCTGTGCCTGCACTCTGGCTACTTCTGCAGCAGTGTGTAGTCCTGCAGTCATGGGTATGAATTGGATCCTGCTGTCTGGTTATCCTTGTAGAAACACTCCTGCCCAGCGCCCTGCGTGCTCTTCATTGGGGTGCTAAATGTCTCACATGGTTTCCCCTGTGGCAGTGCAGAGCAGAGGCCAATGGGGCTCTGCTGCTCTTGCTAACTGGGTTTTTAGAGTGGGGCTGTCTTTGTTGCAGCTGAACATGGGTTGCACAGAGGCGTTTGTGTTCCCTGACCATCAGCATCATGGTAGTGCCAGAAGGGAGGTGGTTTGGTGGCAATGAGGCTTTCTGAAAGGGGTTCTCCAAAAGGAGCAGAAAACATGGGCAGGAGTATCTTGACAGACCTCAGTGGAGCTGCAGCATGGCATAGATATACCAGGGAAGCCTGCAGGAGCTGCAGCTGTCCATTAGCATCTGCTGACACAGCATATGGCCCACATGACACTGGCATGTGGTGCCAGATGGGAACCGTTGAGGTACAGGTTATCTGGGCAGCTGGGGCATGGGAGAGCTGAAGCAAATAGTGGTTTTGGTAAATGAGAAGGGCATCACCAGACTGGTGCTGGGGATGGTGCTGTCAGCTTATGGTAAACTCTGCTGATGAGAAAAAATATGCAGCTTCCACCTTCCAAAAAGCAGAACCAAAAGTAAACCAAATCCACCCTAAAAGCATTACAATTGAGCTTCAGCATGATATTTCTACCAAGGCTCCCAGCAGAAGACCTAGTCCCCAGTTAAGGACAGTGTATCTAATTTTAGGTTGCCTAATGCGATAAGGAAAAAGATTGCCTCAAAGCATAAAATCTGAACAGTGAAAGAATTATTGAGATATTCTGTTTTCCTTATTTTGCCAAGAAACTCAGGATGCCTTGTCCATGATCACACAAAAATCTGAGCTAGAGCTGGAGATGTGTCCAAATATCTTGACTCCTAGTCTTATGCTTTAGACATAAAAGCATCCTTCCTTCCTAAATAGCTCAAGTAATGGTCTACCCAGGGAACAAAGACAAATGTAGACTCTTGTCTCCAGTATTATAGATCTCAATAAATCCTTGGGTCAATGTAATCAGACATATGGAAAAAAGAAAGATGGCATCTCTATGACATGGTTGAATTACTGACATTGCAGAGCTGATCAAATATTTTTTTCATAAAAGGTAAGGTTATCAGTTTAGGGAGAATCAAAGGCTCTTGTGAATTTTTGTCAAACATAGTGAAAAATAGTCACTATAGTGTTAGAAGGTAAGGAAAGGTCAAGGGAAACAAAGGGGTGAAAAGTAATTTATTTTTTTTCAGCAAAGAAATACCATTGTGGAAATGATTAGAATGTTTAGTATTCTTAAAATAGACTTTCATTTTTTAGGGAATATTTCTCAAGGAAAAATTGATCTAGTTAAAATTATTAAAAATCAGAGCTTTTCATTATGGTTTGAACAAAACATCCTGGGTTGACCTAAAATGATATTTTTTTACTTACTATTTTGCTGAAAAACTTAAAAAATTTTATTCATGTTGATTCAAAGTATTTTTTCCTGATTTTTCCATTTATCCAACTGTATCTGATGAATCATTCTTTACTAAACCAGTGTATTTACTTTTTCTAGCTGGCTCTTCCACACTTAGTTTGACATTAAATATTTTTGGTTCAGAGTTTCTAGTTTATAATTTTGAATGTGAAAAAAGGCAAAAATAATTTCAAAATTAAATGCATTAAATTTTCATAATGCGTAACTTTATTATTGGTTTGTAAATATTTCATCCCATTTTGGTTCCTCTAAAACATCCTCTAGCCCATTGACTGTAGCAATGGGTCAGGTAAACATCTTGACCTCTATCTACTCAACTAAAAACCCTATAAATAACTTCCGTTGATTTCTGTACTCTGCAGCTATATGTAGTGTCACAGCTAAGAATGTCATTGCACAAAACTGACAATTATCTTTTTTTTTTTTCATTTTCTTTTTCTTATTAGATGGTATATAAAGTGCAAAGGCAAGAAAAGTCAAAAGGAATGTCTTCATTTGAATAAATGTAAAATCCTGCTGCAGACAGAAAAGTGACTTTGGAGAAAAATGACATCACCAGGCTCCATATTTATTCTCTTCAGTGGCATCCAGATCAAATTTACTTGATTTTCAAGGTGATGTTTCTAACCAGCCAGCCCTTAAACTCAGATTGGTATCTGAAAGTCAAGCTGCATTCCTTCTGACTCATGCATAATCATCCTTAAAGTTTCTATAGACAGGATTTAGCTGACAAGCTGGCGTTTATCATAAGACAAAAAAGATTAATCCAAGTCATTCATCCATAGCTAGGCTGACTCTTCATCATTAATTGGTTAAATGCATGCTATCTGTAAAGCAAGCCAGAACACGATGATCTGAAGAGCAGATCTCCTAAGATGGAGTTGTTTTTAAGTAGTGCTTTCCCCCACCACAAATGCATTTCATTTTAGCAAAGTATTTCCCAGACAAACCCACTGGTGCGCCCCTGTGATACTAAACTTGGGAGAAATCCCTTTTGCCTTCCTTCCCATCACCCACCTTTGTGCCCATCCGCTAGCTTCCAAAAATCCGCTTTTGATTGTGAGGTCAAAAGTGGGGACACAAGAGAGGAATATGTGGGACTTTGCTCTGCAAAGTGATCAGCTCTCCAATGGAAGATGTGGTTAGATTTTGGGGTTTCCAGCTCCAGAGCTCTCCTTGTTGAGCATGATACCACATGGGGTTTGGCACATGACACTGAACACCCTCCTGAGCTCCTTGACATGTGCATTTGTGCATTTAATGTATGTGTGTGGCAGCCTGACATGGCCTGTGACAGAAACTGCCAGTGATTTGTGCAGCAAGCTGCCATCTTCCATCTCTTCAGGGTGAGGTAAGGATGCAGTTTGAACTTGCTTTGGGATCTCACCTCTTTTTAATGAGTGTTAAATCTTGTCTTAAATGTTATTTTAATCCACTTGTCACGTACTTAGCATGCTGAGCAGTTAGGTGAGGAGGAGGGAGCTGGGCTGTCACAGGGTAAGCGGAATATCTCTCTGCTTGGGAGGGGTCTGGTCCTTCCCCTTAACCACACCTACGTTCCTCACTTCTAATGACGAATGTTAAAGGGAAGAGCGGATGTCACCTGGCTTTTGTCCTGTCACCAGGGTAATTGTAAGAAACTGGAGGAAGTGTATTCTTCAGTTTGAAGGAGAAGTGATCCCCGTTTAAGTAGAGAGAGGAGCAGGTCATGCTTGTAGGAAGCATTGCTTTGCAACTAGTGCACTAGAGCAGGAGAGTGGTGGCTGGTCTCTATTCCCTGATCTACTCCTAGGCCACCTTAGGAAGCAATTTCATCCCCCTGAGCCTCAAGCCTACACATCTGTTACTGGCAATAGAGGTACTTCCTTTGCAGGGTGCTTTGACATCCATTAGCAAACAGTGAGCTATTAAAGGAAGGAGTATTACTGTCACAGTGCTATTAGAGTTACTCAGTTTCTGTCTGGAGAAAGATGAGATTTTGTTGGCTTCTGGAACAGACGTGTGGCTGGGTTTTATCTCAGTAGAAATGGCTGTCGGCTATTGCCTTCAAATACCTACTCCCCTATAGTGGCTCAGTCCAGGGCTTCTGTGTTGTGTCAATAGTGTTTGAAATGCAGAGGGTGTCCCTTTGGAAGCTGCCAGGGCTTCCTTTGGATTGCATTCGTGACACGAGATGGTGCTTCTAATGGCCTGATGCAGTCTGCTGCCTTGTGGCATGACAGTCTGGGGCTGAGCAGCCTTTCTGCTCTGCCTCCGTACTACTATTTTTCCTGCTCCTTTGATCCTGCTTTTCTCTGCTCCCTTCTTTTCTGTCCCTTTCCCTAGTCCCATTTTGTTACGATTACACTTGTCCTTTCAAGTTAGCCTGTTACTTAACTCAGGTTTCATCCCCTGTCCATTTTTGCATTGACCCTGTGACTTTCCATGCAAACTGTACAGTGTAATTCATTAAGTTCCCTATCATTGAAGAGCCAGAGATGGCCAGCATGCAACAGTCCTGGCCTCCCACAGCAGGAGCACGCAGGTAACTGCTTTCTCAGGGAGCCTCAGGACAGTAAGTGGGCAGCAGTCAGTGCAGGGAAAGAGAGAGTCCTCCGTGTACTCTGATTTGTCCTGTGTGTGAGTTGGGTGATGTGAGTTGGGTGACTTTGAGTCCCCCACTCCAATACTGTTTCCTCACTGTCTTCTGAATCCCCTGTCCATCCATCCACAAGGCTTTGTACCATGTGTCTCCCCTACCATGTGCTCCTGTAACTGCAGGCTCATCAGCTTCCTTCACCGTGCGAATGCAGCTATACATAATCCAAGGCTACAGAGGTTGTATATAGTGACAGATGCTGCTCCACAGTGGTCTCAGGACTGTGTGATTGTGGGATTTGGTGGTCCTTTGCTGTCCCAGGAGTAATCTCTGTGCACACAGAAACTAAACAAGGATTTAGCCTAACCAATTTTTTCTTCAGGGGGAAAATGCCGTGGAGACTTTGGAAAATACGTTGAAGCCTTCTTTTCTGGTTATTATAGTGTATTCTGATGCTCCTTCTGCTGAGGTTTTCTGAGCCCGTGAGCTCTGTATCTGTCTACTAATGGAAAAAGCAAGATCCGAAAATAATCTGAAACTCACGCTACTCAGAAAGAAGTGAAAACCTGCAGATCATCTCTGAGACTCGAGATAAGACATTACATGTTAATTTGTAAAACAGCATGTTTGCAGAAAAGTGACAATATAGGTTTGAGCTGCATATATGGAAGAACCATATCGCAGCTCAATGTGGTAATAGATTTACTTTATACAGTTCTGATGCATTCACACCTAAATCCATCACATGCAGCCTCGCACAAAACTTTACTAGCAGTGTCCTGACAAACTGAAAGGAGTTCAAAGAGCAAAAAAAACCTATCGGGATGGCTTCAGGATTGACTTAGGTGGAAAGATTAGAAGTGCTAAATGCGGGTAAGATGGTAAAGGCACAGATATGCTAAGAGACTACAAATATTTGGTGGGTGTTAATGCTAAGAGGAGAAGAATTACTTTGTGTGATTCAAAGGGGTATATCATGAGAAATGACACACAAGGAAGCGACAAATTAGTCTGAAAATTACAAAAAACTTTCTGTTGTCAAAATGCATAGTACTAATTTTATCTTCAAGTTCTGTTGTCAGTAAAGTATCTACAGAAGGAGATAACAGGCCCTGGAGGCAAAACTTGGGAGGCTGCATGGAATCAGCCTGCACCAGAAGAGAGGTGAACTGGAGATTACCCATTCATCTGTCTGAGACAACTTCCATCTACCACACATTTTGTTTCTTCTGCACTGTCAGTTTATGTTATGTATGTTCTGCCAAACAAAAATAGGCCAAAGTAAAGTGTTGACTGCCAGGTAGGAGATTATAAAGACTGATCAATACTAGTTACTTTTACAAGAATGAATATTATAGACAGTTGTGGAGGTAACAGTCATTTGCTTCATTAGTACCACCAAAGAGGCCCTCTAATGCCACAAAAGCTGTAGGGGCTTGTTATCCCTTTCACATTTATGAACTTCTGGCCTGACAGAACAAGATGATTAAGAAATAATAAAAATAGCATCTTTGCAAATGCACTGTTCATTCAGTCTGTCCTTTTCTAACCCAATACACCTAATTTGCATATTCATTTATTGCTACATGGTTATGACTTCCATATTTTGTTCCTGGTGAGGGTATGCATTTCAGGAATCTTGTTAACGTAGCCCAGTTTTGCAAATGTTTTATCCAAATATCTAGTCTGAACATTAAAATCCAATGAGTTCCATTTGTGCCTTGCCACACAATTAAGAAGAACAAAGGTTGGCTTATTTTTTAAAGGTGAAACTCTTCCACGGTACCACTTCAAAAATCTCTTCATTGCCTGAGGCCCAGCTCCCCTCTACCTGTAGCGTGGCCTCTAGCAGGAGCTCCCGTGTGCTTGGGGGCAAGACCTGTGTTCCTTTTCATTTTGGTTTCTTCCCCAGGTAAACTTTGGATTGCTTTCATTTTGTTAATCCGTAGTACAGCAGACTGTTTACATCCAAAGACAGCAGCTCTGGATCAGACCCCTGCTCCTTGCTTGCTAAATATTTCTGGAGGGCATTTTCAGTGGGCGCCAAACATGCCTGGGCACCGCTGCAGGGCTGCGGGTGAGGACAAAAAGCCAAGGAGATGAGCAGAAGGATGCCTCAGCCAGCTGGTGCGGGAAGCATCTGGAGGAATGTGAGAGACAGAAGTGCTCATCCTCCGAGCGCTGTTGCAGGGGTAGAAATTTTAGATACTTTTCTCTTGCTCTTTGTTTGACAATTCGCTTGTTTCAGTGGCTGCTTACTGCTGGAGTGGGAAATACATAAGGCCTCTAGATATTAATTGCTTCTGTCAGGTGAATGCTGTAAATAATCCTGAGAAAATTTATGGGGGGATTTGTTTGCCTTTTATCAGCTTGAAGTTTTTTTGAGGGAAAAGGAAACCGCACTTTTCACACAAGCCCTCCCGCTGCAGGGCCGGGTCCTGACTGGGCACTGGTGGTACCATTGGCAGCAGCTCCAGACCCTCAGGCCAGTGACCCCTGCTGTGGGCAGCCACCACAGCAGCACCAGTCTGGGTATGGCTCCTCTATATCTCCACGGGGAAAACAAGCTCCACGCACCACATGAGGCTGGTGGCAGATACAACTTCCCCTGAGCAGAGACGGTGTTGGCCAGATGCACTAACAGGCCTTAACGGCTGAATGGGCACCACCTGGGGCCTTCCTACACCCATGCCTGGGGAGCCATTTTAGCTCAGTTCTGGGACTGTTGGCCATTTCCTGAGCTCTGCTGTGGGGTAGTGGTCTCTAGCCTCATCTCTGGGGTGTGCCATGGTCTTGACTCATTCCTTGCTGTGCTGATGGACCCCATTATCACCTTCCCACATTTGGTCTTGCAGGACTGTGCCCCTCGTGAGGTTTTGACTGCCATTTGACTAAGGTATGTGCTTGGTTGGGCTCTGTAGTGCATGTTGGACCTATTTTTGTGCACCTGAAATCCTCTGTGGTTGCTGGGAGCTGGTGCCGGGTTGTCAACCAGGGTGCTGCGGCCTCTGCAGGCTAAGCTAGCAGTGAGGGCTTCAGGGGTGCCCTGGCCTGGGCATGGTTCTCCGTGCAGGCAGGTGGTGTGAAGGCACACAGCAGTTGGTTGAAACACCACAGTGGTGAAGGGTGAGCAAGGCAGGAGCACAAGAGATGGTGCCGCTTGTGTGCCGTGGAGTGTGACATCTGTGCCACCTCCCTCAGGTGGGCACCTCCCCTGGTCTGGGAGGTGGCATGGGACTTGCTAGTGCTGCAGGGGCCTCCCCCATGTCAGCGTGGCTTGACCAGCTCTCAGCTGTGCAGCCTGAGAAAATGAAATGCCCCATTAGCTTGGGGGTGATGTGGTCTTTCCCTTTTCCTGGCTCTTTCCTTGGCTTGGGGAGACTTTGCTGTTGGTTTGTGGCATCGTCTCTTGGGAGGAGCTGTGGGAGTTTCTCACATGAGCCACCTAATGTGGTGATGTTCACCTGAGAAGTGCTGGTGCTTGGGCTGGGTGATGCACTAGCACAGAGTTGGCTTGTAAAGCAGCAGTGTGTGATCCTGGTAATAAAACTGGCTGCCTGTGAGGGAGGCCCTGTGCTGAACCCCTGCCTGGTGGGTGCCTGAGGTTGGGCAGGGGTGGCAAAGGGCTGTCCTCATGCAGGCTGGCTCTTAAACTTTTTTATTCTCAGTCTGGGGGGGCTGTAGCATGGGGTGTCTGTCTGCCCGAGAGCTTCCACTGAGGCTGTCCCCGTGCTGGCAGGCCACTGGCTCCAAGCCTGTGGGCCTGAAGGGGCCCAGGGCCCAGTGTGACCAGGCCAGTGGGGCTGCTGAATGAGCGGTGAGGGGAAAGTGATTCATGTGTGTCTGGTCTATGTATGAGTAAGCAGAAATAGATTTAAACAAGCAAGGACTTTACTAACACTTTCCCAAGAAAGGTCCTTGTTAGGTGGCCAAATGGATCAGGAAAAATGAGTTCAATTGAATTAATGGGACTGATCACATTCTTTAGTATGTGTTGCTTTTCCAGTTTGCAGGCTTTGAACGTGGGGTTTGTGACTTGCTAAGACCGGGCAGGAATTAAGAGTTCTTGCACTGCATTCTTCTTTAGGTCTTCACCTAGCAAGTACTTCTGTGTTCAATTCAACACCTTTGTGTAGTTTCCTCTACTGCAGTGACACTGCTTGCTGGGGCAGTTGCTAGCACAGGTACCAATATGCTGGCACAGAGCCGAGGACTGGCCAGTCACAAGAGTTTTTGCTTTGCTGCAATCTGTGTAATTATTCAGCTTGTGACTTGGTTGGCAGTACTGTTTGTGTCAGCATGTAATTCTTTGCTGCCCTAAAGTAATGGTCTTCAACCAATGGTCCAGGAACTATATCTAAAGATTTGTGAAGGTAGTGAGAAAAGTGAGGCTAGTGTCATTGGGCTTAAATTCATTATCCAGGGCTCCATATCTCTGTTTGAGATGCTTATAGGTCCATGAGTTTTAAATACATTGAAACCCGTGGCTCTAACAGCTTTCTTACCTTCTGATGGTCCCTTACATAATGTAATAGCAACACTTTTTTTCCGCGCGCCCCCCCCCCCCCCCAGAGTAACAAACAGCAAGAACACTAGCTCACACATTTGTAAAGCAAACTAACACCAGGAGGGTATAATGGTAGCAGCCTATTTTAATTGACATTTTATGTATTATAAGTGAAAATATTAAATGAACCCTATTACAAAATGTATCATATTGTGTGAGAATTTAGGGGATAACTGCTACTTTGTGCAAAATGTTGCTGAGAGGAATATTGTAAATGGGGAAAGCATTAGAAAGGCTGTCTTTTCCATGCAGGTTTTATGTCTAAGGTCTAAGTTTTAGTGGTTTTGTTCATATCTGAATTTTATACTGTGTGTTACTTGACAACACCAACTTCAAATGAGCAAAAAATTCAATCTAGCTCTAACATCCCCCCACCCCGAGATTTAAAAACAATACATGGCTGACAAATATTAGCTTAATTTTTATTTCCTTCTGGTTATATTCAGGGTATGTTTTTAGTTGTCTTCCAGGAGTATAACTGCTAGCTTTCTGGAGCTGAGCCTTTAAAAGACAAAATATTGTGTGAAGTAGTAGTAAAATATAAAAGGTTGACTAATGATTTGCAGTTGGAGCATAATACAGAATTTGATGCTACTCTAAGTACTATGGTCTTGTCAAAAAAGATCATTTTCCCCTGGGACATACTGTTAAAGCTGGGGTTTGTGGGGTGATCATCTATATTGTGGGAGCTTTCTTCAGAAAAAGATCTGATAAATCTTACTGTGAAGAACTGGAATAACCTGCTTTTGGATTTCATATTTGTGTGAAGCTTGCATATCCAAAAAGATGAGGCCCATGTGACTTTCAGCTTTATTTTGGGTGTTTGAATTTATCCTAGATGGCATATAGGCACTGTGATGGTGGATTGCACAGGGGTATTTTTATTAGGCAAATGCAGTAAGAGAATAGCTGTAAAATTTGTCTAGACAGAAGAAGAGGGGGACTAAAATAGCACAGTGGAACATGGGCAGGAAGGAACAAAAGATGAGTGTGTGTTTTGTGGCAGGGGGAGTACACATGGCTGCTTATACATTCAGGGCAAATCATCAGGAACATGTTACCACTGGTTAAGAAATGTCTTGAGGACAGATGGGAGTCCCAGGGGTAAAAGCTGTCTGAAAAACGAGAAGGCAGTTGTGGAAAGATAGTCCCAGTCTTTTTAAGTAGCTTTTTTTTAGGTAGTTTGAGAGGCTCATTTTCTTTTGTCTTTCCTACATTAAATTTCAGTGACATCTTCATATAACCTTAAAGGGGTTATAATGAAATCCTAATTTTCTAGCTGTTAAATTTAAATTTTCAGTAATGTTTCCATAAACGTATATGGTCATGGAAAATTGCAGAAATAAAAAAAAACACAACATGGAAGACTTACATAGTTTGGTGATGAAAGGTGTGTTTCTTCTTGAAGGCAATGATCCCAGGATCTCATTCACTACTGCTCTACACTTGTTGGCAAGAGGTGCTTCACAGCCCATGGGGGTCTTTGCTGTTTCAAGCCTGGACTCTGTAAAACTCTCATTGCTCTTGGGCAGAGTTCTGTCAGTTCTTTTAGTGAAAAAATATGAACAGTTGTAACCTGTGTGAGAACAGATATTAAACTGTCAGCATTTAAAAATGTTATAAATATAGAAGAGGTCAAAGCACCAGAGTACCCCAGAACTGTTGTTAACTATTGTTTGGCTGCACAGAAATATTTTACTCTGCTAATCAGAATAATACTGGGTGGGGGTCAGGAATCAAAGGACAGTAAAAACTGGGACACTGGGATGACTGGCTTGAAGTTGAATTTTTTTCAAAGCTACATCAGTAGGGCCAGATTATAGAGCTTCTATTCATGTTCAGTAGTAACCCCAATAGTCACTTTCCTTCCTTCTGACTTTACGCACAATTAAAAGGGTTACTTCCAAGAGCCAGATTAATGGTATCAAAATCTGGCTTGTACCTTGATGCAAAAAATAGAGGGAAAGACAGGAGATCATCTAGCTCTCCATAGCTTTAGTAAGAGGAATATTTAGAGAAACACAGAGGAAGTGATTAATAATGAACTGAAATGTAAAGTTTTAGTTCAGTACAAGACAGAATAGATTGTGGTGATAAGCTGTGGAACTGTATTCTGAGATAAATGGTAAACACTGGTTGCCTGAAGCTCTCAATTTGTTTGAGAAACTGCTTAAAGCTATCTTCTGTAAAGCAGTTTTATGTATTAAACTCCTGGAGTGCAGCGTCAGGAAGGGAGCAGAGGAGCACATGGTCCGTGTTAGTGTAACCCCAGCACTTGATGCAGAGTTTGTTGTGCATGCTTTGTGTACTAGGAAAAAACCAACAACTTTCTGGTAAATGTGCCCTTTCCAGCTCTTGGAGTACTACAGGGAAGATGGAATAAATTGCCATTTTCTGAATTTCAGAAAATCATGCTTATATTGGAAGCTTTTTAATATTAACACTTGGAGCATAAGAATATGTGTAAAACTAATAGCTTGAAGGCTTGCATACTTCGTTGGGTGTGGGCAAAGAAAGTGAGTTTCAAAGCACATCCTCAAGTGAAAGATTTGGTATTTGCAACCTAAATCACACGGCATTGTCTGTTTCCTGGGAGGGCAATTCCTGTAACCACCCAACTGTTAACTGCAAGTGTGTGATTAAAAATGTATGCTGTCTTTGTCAGCTATTTAAATTGTTCAAGCTAGTTACATAAGGCGAAGAAATTTATTACATAAGTTACACCATGAATTGCAAATTGTTTACTTAAGTTGTGACAGTCATAGTTTAAAATGTTTGTAGGCCAAGAGTTAGTCAGTGAAGACATTTATAAATCATATGAATAAATTTAAGATTTTTTTGTAGCCTGTTAGCAGACAATTAACAAAAAAAAGGACAAAACTTGTCAAAGTTGTATTTAAATTATTCCATCTGCTTCAGATTAATGACTTAAGCTGAGTAGCTGTATTTATACTATTGACTAAATTTGGCAGTTTGTATCTTGTTGTCGAATTCCTGAGTCATCTAGACTTTTGAATATTTTTCTGTATAACTGTCATTATAGTGAGAAAATAAAGTACATTAATAAGGCTTAATTAAAACATGTATATACACATATACTCATGTATACAAATGAAAGTACCAAAATGTCTGTGTTCTCCTGATTGAGCATCAAACACTAGTACTTTGCAGTGCAAATTCTCTGTAAACTTAAGCCTTTTTTCTACATTAGTACAGCTTTTCAAGCAGCTTGGTAATGTGTTAGCAATTGTGCAGAGAAATGACCAGAAAATGTTGGTGTCTGAATTTTTGTAGTTTTTCACACTTTTTCAATAGAATAGCTTGTTCCAGTTCTGGAACAAAAATAAGCTATATTTATAGTGGACAATTTGCTTCTAAGACAGTGGACTGGATTTTCTACTAGTATGGTTTTTGAAGGAGAAATCTTGCATTTATTGCAATAATGTGAAAACCTTATTTAAATACAGACTACCCCTTGAGTCTGTGTTCTAGGGGATCTTGTTAATTCCAGTTAAGTCTTCTGCTATGGGAAGTTTGTTCACCGAGAAGCTTTTGTGTCAGGTGTGGGTAGTGGGAGCCACCTGCCACAATGACAAGAATCTCTGTGCTCTTTTTCTAACATGTGGGTGACTCAGCTGGCTGAACTGTAATTCTGTGATCCCATGGCCTGTGGGAAAATGTGGGGTCTGGCTGTGTCCTTCCTTCCCCTCCACCCTGGCCTGTAAGAACTCATTAGAGGTGGCTGAAGATTACTTGTGCTGACAAGTGTGGCCACAAGCTGTGGCCTGGCTCAGCTGCTGGGTTAGGTGAGATTATCAGTTTATGGATGCCTGGACCTCCCTTTTCTTCTCTTGGCTGAAGCTTTTGGGATGGTTGACAAATGCAGGGGTGATGTTTTCTTACAAGAAAAGTAACTCTTCTGGGGCTGGAATCGCTCACAGCAAGTTGGCTGTGTGTCAGCAGAGCAACATTGAAGTTGTCCTAATAAAAAATATCCCCTAGCTCTGTCTCTGGTCACCTGTTTGATGTAGTTTGGTATCTTACAGGCACCTTGTGGTAATTAATGAATGTTTAGTGTTCTGGAGGTCTTCCAGGGGAAAATATTTAATAAGTACACAGGGGTGCTTTTGATATGCCCTTCACTGCACAGCAGGAAAAGATGTATTTTATTGTTTCTGTAATTGGTGGGCATCTTCTTGGGAATGTGAGTTGCATGGGCACTGCACGCAGAGCCTTTAAGGTTGTAAGTGCTCTTCATCTTATTTAACTGAGATGGCTGTTGAATGGCTACCCAGCCTGGCAGGGGAATGTCTTCAGTATGTGACCCATGTTAAAACAGATGTGTAAGTGCCATATGTGCTTTGAAATGTGGAAGTGGCTTCTGTTTCACTCTGAGTTCAGAGCCAATGAACCAAGTCACCTGATGAATGAGGCAATGGAAATATTGAGAAAGGTCTACGTGGGAGATATAAGTATGGGGAAAAACAAGAAAGAGAAAAGTTGGCTTTAATGATCAAGGTGCATGGATCCTGCCTCCTAAGATGTTATGGAGTCACTCGAAGCTTGAGAATCTAAACCTGAGCAGCTCCCATCCTGCTAAATCATTGTTTGTTCAGGGAAATAAAGCGGATCAGCACAGAACTCTGATTTCTACTGTTACTGGAGGTGAGTTGGGCATGGAGAGGACATAGTCTGTGTCTGGTCCTCAGCGTTGCTTGTATTTCACCTGGACTATCCACCTATCAAACATAAAGTAATTTTAAACACAACTGTTCCCACTCTGAAAGTCAGTCCTCCTCCAGTGTTACCTTACTAGAAGTACCTATGTTAAGCATAAGGGGACAGGGAATATTTAACTAGGGAAGTATATTGATTTTCTTTTTTATCCTGCTACTTTCTAATCATACAATGAATTCAGTCCCCTCCCGCAATAAAACAGTTTGCAGGTTTTGTTTCCACTGAGGTTGTTCCCACCCATCTTGACTAACTTATTTTAGCAAGGTAAAATAAAACTCAATTTCCCCTAATATTGGCATTCCCTTCTTCCCTGCTTTTGTAGTATTTTGTCTAGCTTTCATCATGATTGAAATAAATCTGTAAAACAAAACAACAAAAAATTGAGGCAAATCCATGAAGCAGGAATCACTGTTCCAGATCTACAATAGAGTGGAAGAAGCTGCAGTTCATTACCAGGAAAAGTAATTTCAGAATAATTTTTTACCCTTTGGAAGAAAATACTAATTAAAGTATTCCCTGTTGCTCTTTTGTACAAGGCAGCGTAGCTCTGGTGCTGTACAGAAGGCTTTGAATGGCTATACCGAGCTAGTTGTATGGGTGGGGAAAGGTGGGTATAGTGGAATGGAACGGAGGCTAAAGGTGTTTGATCCTTCTTAAAATGTTAGCAGAGTAGAGAGTTCCTCAAATAATACAGTGTGGTCATAGTGACAGAAAATACAGAGGAAAGTTAAAATGTTGAGTTGCTCATGTGTTTTCCCTTTTCCAAGAAATCCAGATAATTCCTACTGCCTTCTCCTGACATATCTGTCGCTAACTACTGTCACTGTCTGTAGCTAGGCAGAGTTTCCGAATCAGAGTAGTCCTCGGCTATTGTGAGCAACTGCTCTGTATAATCCCAGCCATAAATGTCTTGAGCTACATGTGAAAAAGTAGAATTTTTGCCCTTTCCTCTTGGCTCTCACAAAAACATAGGACTGCACCTATGTTTTTGTTGGGTTGTTTTTTTTTTACATTTGGCATCAGTCTTAACTTTTTGTTCTTTCTTAGTTGATAGTCTTGCCCCATTGATGTGAGAGTTCTTTGCAGCCCTTCCCTTCAGAATGAACTTTTTGAGTCTCATTAGCTTTCCACCTCGTCTTAAAACACAGAAGAGGATGTATGTACCCTTTGTCTGTCCCTTAACTCCTTTCTGTACCTGCTGTTACTTATTTGCCTCTACAGGCTATTTTGGGATTTAGCATAAAGAATATGCTATAGCCAAGTGAATTCATGTTTTGCTACAGCTGTTGGAGAAGATCCTTCTTTGCTGTTAAAGACCAAAGAGAAACAGTGGATGGACTTTAGGTATTAAGTGGTCCAGTCCTTTCAGGTGTAACTCTTATTTTAATGAACCTGTTGCCTGTGGCTGCAGTTGGTGTTTGCTAACATCCCACACTTGGATTGCGTTGTAATGACTTCAACTACTTTGAAATCAAGGTAGACCACTTATTTGAATTCGGTTACTACAGTGGGACTTACAGACAGTACAGAGAAACTCTGGCGATGCCAAGCCTTAAGATGGACACTGTGTACTCATCCTAACCAGTGTGAATTAAAGGCAAAATACTCGGATGATGTCTGGGTACAAATAACAAAGGCTGGAATAGTTCCTGAACTGTTTACTCAGACACTTGCTTCAGTTTAGACTACTGATGGGAGTGTTCTGAGTGACCTGAGAGAATTTGTGTGAGTTTCTGGGCAATCAGAATTCTCTCATATATCATATTCCCTTTCTGGATGCTTCTTCACTATTATCATAACTAGCTCACTACTTAACTGCCTCCAGCTGCAGCTCAGTGGTATGAATCAAAAAATTGAGTGGTTTATAAGCTGAGGAAAATATAAGCATCACGCTCTCTCAAACTGATATTTGACAAGGAACAGGGCTGAAAAAGATCAAATAGTGCTGCTTGTAAATGTATGAAAGAAACAGGCAGCCACCTTGAAAAGAGATTTGTCTTCTTGCCAGGGAGTCATGGGGAAAGAAACCAGCACAAGCTGCATCCACTCACCTGAACATCACTCAGCCATAGTTAGTTGTGTGATAGTTTTGTAATATAACTTCAGTTTTCCGTGGTTTGTGAGCTGTTCTGTTCAGAGCTTTAATTCTCAGAGGATGGGAATTTTTGCTTTGCCTTTATGGTCGGTGGTTACTTAAATGCAGAATTCTACTTGTGAAAGAATACTAGTCATGCCAGAGACTATGTATTGGAAACAGAGAGAGATGCAGAAGGGGGAACCCTTAGTGGTGCTGCATTCTTCTGCTCTCCTTAAAATAAAACCCTCTGATCTCCAGATGAAGCAACTAGCACAATGGTTCATGTTGATTGATACCACTCAATAAATACACTTGACTTCTGCAGAGAACATTAGTTAAGCAGCACTGGCAGAGCATCAATGGAAGTTAATTTTAATGGTAATTTGGAGCCTGACTTATTTATCTTTTAAAATGCCTTTATACATAAAATAAGTTTTTATTGCTAACTAATTTCATAATAATCTGGTGTGGGTTCATGCTAAATAGTGCAGGTCACTAAATTTTCTTTTCTGGAATAGGGAGAAGCTATTGTCCCCTCCTAAATACTCATGGCTTGTGAGTGTTGTTTGTAGTTCAGAGACATGAACAGCAGGGCTAAGGAACCAAAAGTTAAACCAGTGAAAGGGATACTTGTTCTTAATCTGGCAACCTTGCAAACAAGCTGTGCTTCCTCTGATTGGGTATTTTATGACACAGGAGACTGGGTCTGCTTGCCAAGACCCACTATGTAGTCTCTGGCAGGACAGTACTTGGAATTTTCCTGTTGCTTTCCTTCTGAGTGGGAGCAGTACAGCCCTAACCCCAAGGAAAGATGCTTTCAGAACCTTCCATCGTGCTTTGACGTGGTGTGGCAGAGCAGTATAGCTCATGTGTGGATATCTCCTCTCCCTGCTTAGGACTATCTGACTGCATTCCTGATGCAGCACAACTGCAAGTGTGCATGTTCCTGCAAGTATGAAGGTACCAATTTTTGACAAGGCAGTCTAGTGATTATCCCTGTCCCTTCTAACATAGGCTGAGGATCCAGTAGGTATCAATGTTCTCCAGATAGACATAAGTAACAGACTATATCTAGCATAGCTTAAAAAAAAAAAATCAAACTCCTTCTAAAGTCTCTTAAGAGTATGTAGTGACAGGAGTCTGCTCTTTTACTATAAGAAGTGAGAAAACCATCCTTCAGCTGTCATGCACAAAGGCCACATGGTATTACTCAATTCACTTTATGGCATTAGGAGTAATAGCTGAGAGGAAATCACGCTCAGTTTGATGCCCAGAGGAGCGTATTTGGGTCTCTGGTTCTGCAGTGTCAGTGGTGAGAAGTTGCAGAGCAGTCTAGTGCTGAAATGCTGCAAGTATTATGCTATTGCCATGGGTCATGTGCAATCATTTGCAGTAAACCCCTTTACTGATTTTGTACTTTGTGGCATGGAATTGGGGATGCAGAATGATCAAAACCTCAGACTTAATTTGTCCTAATCAGGCAAAAGGCATGTGATTAAGTCAGAGGAGCATGTTGTGGCTCGAAGAAGACTGTACAGGCAATCTGCAGCTTACATGATCATATACTACCTTCCCTGTGGACCTCAAGAACATACATATTCTTGCTTCCTCTTGGGGCACAGGATGCTAAGTCTTCTAAACAACCAGGACTCTTTCAAACTCTTTTCTGCCCTGGTATAATACAGGGTTGTCCTCGAGGAAGAACTCCTGTGGGTAGGTGAGACACATAGTGGAGCGTAATGAGGTCATGTGGGTAGGTGAGATGTATGGTTGAACATGAGACAGTTTTACCTGGTTATGTCTTTTCTTGGACCTTGTATATTGGTAATATATACAGCTGTTTTTTTTAAGGTACATCTTCCCACCCCAGTATAAAATCAGCTTATTAGGTATGTTACTGAAGACTTGAAACTCTTATGAAATGGTAAAGGAATTTGGTCTGGGACAGTTTTAATTTCATGACTGCACAGTTCCTGGCCTCATGGGAATGTGGTCCAAGACTGAGGCTCCTAGGCACTGCCACAGCACTGCTGAAATACAGTAAATGTCACCAAGTCTGTAGGAAATATAAATGGAGAACAAAGGTATTTTCTCTTGTTCTCTCCTTATGATGACAACCTAAGTGTCCTTAAATATTATACTCTGTGACATGGACTGCTGCGTATTTTTCTTTAAAGTAACTAATTGTCACACAATTTCATAGCCAAATCTTTCTTCTGTAGCTGAAAAGCTGTGGAGGAATGAATGAATACTGTTATTTCTCATTTCTTAAGGTAACTTAGTTATTTTTCTGTAGGAAAGATGTTTGCTGGAAGGTGGGAAATAGTACCTATAATTTTCTGGTTTCTGCCTGCTGAGGGATTCTTCACTTCTGGGCCACTTGCTCACTAATTTTGGAAAGATAATTTTTAAACCTCTGGGATTCTGTATTGCAGAGGTATCTCTTCTTTAATGTAAACTATTACAAAGTGCTGACATCCAGTCTCACCCCTGTGCAGGCTCCTGGCAAAAGCTTCTCTCTTGTGTGGATGAAGTCACATCGATGCAAGTTCAAGCTGTTCACTTTCTGGTATCCCAGGATTGGAGTATTTACCAAACCTGTATCTCTGTACTGAGAATGGTTATACTTGTATCCTGCAGCTGCTGTAGATATCTTTAGAAAAGCTGTCTAATCCTTAAGGTGTAAAATCTATCACATTTGCAAATGAGTTATACAAAGACGCAGGATAATGTTATCTATTCCAGAAATTGGGCTATTTTGTCTTTTATTCCTCTCCCTTTTTCTTTTAGAGCTCTGGGCTGCTAGCTCCTGTTTGCTTGCCTGTTGCACAGTTGTGTAGCTATAAGCATAAGTACTGTAACCCATCCTGTTAACCATGTACGTTTGGGTGCTATTTTCTTCGGGCATGATCATGCTAATCAGTTGCCAGAGGAGGCCGTGTTAGTGTTTGCTTCTAGCTGATTCCAGTAATGGAAACAAATCTATTGTATGACAGTCTGGGGCATTGACTGTTCTGCCAGAGAGTCTGGCTCTTGTCTACCCTCACTGCATTTCTACTGCAGTAGGAGACTAGCTTTTTCCTTCTCCTTCCTAAGTCTCCTTGTCCTGGGAGTTCTTCCCTGAATCTCAGCCGTGTACCTGCCACTTTAATCTCTTGTTCCTTTTGAGTTAGGGTGTACTTAGAAATATTTTTGCTGAAATTGATTTGAATATAATTTGCTCACTGAGATTGTACTGCAGTTTCTTCCTAGGGCTGCATTTGGCTCTTACCCTGGTGGTGGAACATCTGGGCAAGATCAGCTTGCAGCTATATCTCTTTACCATGATTTTTGTCACAATTGTTGTAATTAAACCTGATATTGCGGAACCCTAAGGGATAAAAATAAAGCTAATGGCATGTTTTCTTAAAGGTTTGGATGTTTTCCAAAGAATGTGTTTTCCATTAAGTTGACGTGTTCTTTTTGTACCCTTCATCAGAGTGGCCGATGGTCCAGTGGATGCATGTTAAGAATCCTCCTGGATCTTCTTCACCTGATCCTGCAGTCAGTGAACTGAAGCCTCATGCTTTTGTAGTCTGAGAGGCTGAACATGGCCCCTGACAAAATAAGAAGAAAGAAAATTAGGGAGTAGGTTAACATCTGGCCAGTCATTCTCCAAAGCCATGTTTTAATTTAGTGTAGGAAGAATTCCAGATTGTCATAAGATGCTGGTCCCTAACTTGGGACAAGCAGTGATTACTTGCTATCTGCATTTTTATTGCCTTAATTTTTAATTGGGATGTTTGGAGGGGTGAATAGAGCTCTCTTAAATAATTTTATAGTTAATAGAATGATGGATTAGAGTCTGCATTTAGACCAATTACAGAAGGTGTTGATTGTAGTGTCCGCAGGTAGGAAATAGGCCTGACTTTTTTTTTGGAGGGACTAGTATGTGACTTCATGCCAGTCAGCAGTACTGTCTTTATTAAATGCTTTGAGATATTATTGAGAAATAAACTGTGCAAGGTATTGTTAGAGTAGTAATTGGAATAGAAAGTAAAGCATTAATAGCATGCAATGGTCTATAATAACATTTGGATCTAGAATTACTTGTACAGATAAAAATAAGAGTTCAGAAGAATATAGGATGCTGAATCATAGATTTAATAAATTCTAAAACATTACAGTTAAAGAATTGTATATTAAATAAAATGAGCAACTAGATGGGCAAGGAAGGTATAAAACAGGAACAGCAAAAGTTTTCCAGGGCACATATTCTGTTCACTGTATTTGTATGGCATTTTGCCTCATGAGCACCTCTGTCCCATTGGGCATTATCAGATTCTACTGAGACACAGGCATTTCTTACTCAGCTCAGACTAAGAGTAAAGACTAAAAGAAGATAAATCTGGAGTTGAAAGTGTCAGAGTAAATGCCTGTTTACATAGCCCCTTCCTTACGAATGTGAAGTAATGATCAAAATGTGAAATTCCAATGTGGAGTTAAAAAGCTATTTTGTACCTTGCAAGTGGTGCTAGAAGTGCTGTCCTCTCTGGTCCCAAGTATGGTGATGGGTCTTTTGGGATATGGTTGACCCTCTCCCCTGTCAGAATGAGGATCATAAAGCAGGTCCTTGAATTGTAAAGGCCTGAATAATACTAAGGCTATAAGCCCCAGTGGGCTGCTTCTGGGCTTTCAGGCATAGGGGTGGTGGGATGAGATAGATAGTGACAAATGTCTTCAGCAGTGTGTTGCTTGCCTTACAGATAATGCTTGCTGCTGTCAATACAGTAATATTAACTAATGATGTGCAGTACATTTTGAAGCATGTCTTTCAAGCTATGAATCCTTGACAGACAGCAGAAATGTTCTGGCCAGGGCAAGCTGGACTAAATGTCTTACGCTGCAGTGAATGGAAGACTTTCATACTGTGACCCTCTCATTTGATTTGATGCTTCAGACAGGAAGATGCGAGAAGTGCTAGATTGCTCTTACCAAATTGTAAGAGGATGTTATACGCAAAGGAACATTGTACCACAACACACTCTCAAAGCAAAGCAGTATCTACCTCTTCCTGCAAAAAAAAAAAAACAAAACCCCAAACCGAACAGCAGCAGCAAAAGCTTGCGCTGACCCAGCAGTAGGCATGTGTTTACTGGATGAGAAGTTTGCATCTACAAGATGCGAAGAGTCTTTCTCCATTTAAATACGCACAAACTCTGGGTCTAAGCTTCACATGATTTTACAAGAACCTGTAACTTTCGTTGGCATGTTAAAAAAGTAATAGCTACTAGAACTACTTGGATTTTCTTTACTTTGTTTTGCTTCTCTGTTTCATAAGCAGGGCTAGCTTCTGCCACTTCTTATTTCTGCATTAAATGGCAAATCTTACACGTGTCTTAAAAGAAATGACATGAATCTTAGCTATTGTGTTTGGAATCTAGATGCCTTTGGGATTTGGCTAGAGCAACTTAATTCCCAGTAAGACTCTGCTGGGAATAGGTCTTCTCATTACTAACTTTTTTGTAGCTTGGAATACCCTGGTCCTCACAGTTTTGTATTGGACGTAAGCAAAGGGAGGATTGGGGCTGGAGGTAAGCTAGTCACTTCTCAGTTTCTGGCCCCCTCTACCCCCATACAAGGGCATTTATCCTTTCAATATTTTCAGCCACTGAAATGTGTTGCTTATTTGGTGCAGAGTGTGTGTAGTTGTGTTGAGATTTTAGACCTAAGTTGTTGACTTAAGTATGTTTCAGTGCTGCCAGAACTTGATGCTAGCACCAAAAATGAATTATTGTAGCATTTGTGAAGACACACTTAATGTCTAAGCCTTCTAGACACAAGGACATACGATGACATTGCAAAACTCATCACTGAATAAATAAGGGCACAGTCTAGTCAATTGGAAAAATATTTTTTTATGACCCACCAACCTTTCCTATTTCAAATAGTTCAAGAATCATTTCCTTCTGTAAGGGAGAAACCACTTACAATTTCAGACAGCTTCAGAGAGATTAACAATATCTGTGGTTCATAGGTTTGAGTATGACCAAATTGTGCTTTAGCTCATCTCTGTTTTTTACGGTACAGTTGTTTGTCTTACTATCTTCTTTATCTTCTCCTTTCCCCTCTACTTGTGTCTTTCAGTTTGTTTGACTAGTCAAGAACTACTTCTTAAATATCTACAAACATTTAATTTCTTAAGGCCTATATTTGATTCAAGCCCTGATACGCAATAGTATGTCCAGTTCCAATAGTGTAGGAAATGGCCTTGCAAGGAAGGGGCAGTCAGTTGTGAAATCTTTTGTCCCTGTGAATGCATACTCCTTTACAAAGGAAGATGGAGCATCCTTGTAATTTAGTGATGGTGACCCACTAGTTAATAATTTGAACAAGGAGAACCCAGAAAAAGACTTTGCAGGGAAGGAGCATGGTCAAACATGAAACTACTCCTTGTTTTGGTAGAGCCATTATACATGCTAACTTTGTTATTTGGTGGTCTCTACTTGCCAGTAAACAGTCCCAAGGTTTATTGCAAGGTAGTTTTTTGTCCATCAGGCTGCATAATCTGAGTAGATATTCAGTTGGTAGAGTTTATGGGGCAAGAGACGTTACAAACTTACAGGGTAAACTGCTCACTTAGGGGTGATCTTGTCTGTTAGCTTTACATTGCACATATATTTAATAACTGCAGGGCACCTTTGTCTGGGAAGTACTTTTTTGTGTACAAATTGATATCTTGAAAATGCCTTTCTTCCAACCACACTACCCTAACAGTTATTTGAAATAATTAGAATGGGGGCAGCATAAAAAAAGGCTAGTGAAACTTAGGGAATCCAGAAGTTAAGGTTGTAGTTAAGTGCTTTCTCTAGCTCAGCAATTTGTGGGGCTAGCTGTAAACTAACAGTATGGAGACACAGAGAAGGGCTTATGATCCTCTCACTTTGAGAAGTAAAGAGGAGTAAATGCATATAGAAAGGCATATTTATGTAGTAAAACAGCATATAAAATAGCTTTCCAAGGTACAGAGATAGGCATCTTCAGACTTCACTGCATGTGATCACAGATCCTCAACAGAATTGGTGGTATCAGTGGACCCATCCTGATTTTCTTCTTGGCAGTCTGGGACCAGCTTCCCAGGCATCTCTCTGAAATAGGTTTCAAAGCTGGTTCAATAAATACCAAGCTTCATGGGAGTATTTTTATGAGAATCAAAATATATATGTTCATATAAAAGAAACCTGTCCATAGCATATCCTTTGCTATGCTTTTTCTTTGGCTTAACAGCAGTGCTGAGATAATGCTTTGTTCCATGAGCTATTGGGTCATCAGTAAGTTTTTACTGGTAATTGCTCTGTCAGTGACTTCTTATTGATCACTTAATTTCTGCCTCCAAACAAGTAGGAGCAAATATTTTTCAGCCCTTTTAGCCTTAACTTTTCATTCGTGCTCTGCTCCCCTCTCCCCTGTGGCCAGCCCAATGCAAATAGGTGGACAAAAAGATTAATAGAAGCAAGGAGATGTCTTCCTCCTCTCAAGTGCCCTGTGGCTTGGAGACTGTTATTAATAGCTGAAGTAAAAAAGTGTTTCATAACCATCCTCTTGCTTCAGCTTCCTTGCCAGCCTCCTTTCCTTGGTCCCTGGAGAGAATGTGTGAGCTCATCACTTTCCAATGCAAATTCATCTTTTGGTCTCATACTTGGATTTTTTTCTTATCATGGGTGGAATATTTATCTTCTGCCAGCTGGTTGCTTTAAGCAAGCTGCTGTTTGCTGGGATATCCAGAGACCATGTGGGGAACAGGTATGGCAACAGCTGCTCAGGCACTTTCTTCTTCCTCTACTCTGAAAATGTTGGTGTCTGCTCAGTGCATGCACACACGCCTGTATCTCCATCTTTACTCACACAGTGGCTGAAAAAGAAATCTAGATATTTTGCTGTGGAAACAGAAGTTGAAATTGATAAGTAGATGTTTCTGTCTGAAATATTTGGAAGTCCCATGTATGGAATCTGGTCACCGTAGAACCCCCGTGTGACAAAGCTCTTGTGTGCATCTGGACATTCATAAGCTTCATGGATTTCTTCCATTTCATGTGCACTTTGTATCTGATTATTTTTCCATATCTCCGGAGATCTAATGCCATCTCGCTTTCAGTGCTGATCCAGGTTTTCATTGCAGTTGACCTAGGAAAAATGGGAATGACATACTGTCATTTATTACCAGATTTCTGTATAGATAGTACAGTATGTTGGATCCTTTCAACCATCCCCCCTCCTATGTTTTCGCTGGGGTTTTATGAGACTTCCTCACCAGCTGAGCGTTGTCTAACAAATTTTACTAAGCTAGAGGCTCTGATTTCATTTGGAAATCAAGTGAGATGAACTGTAAAAGAAAAATGGGAGGAAAAACAAGCAGGAAGGTTCTGTTTGTCACTGAAAAAATGTTTGCTCACTTTCCTAATGAAAATCTTTAAGCTGTACATTCTGTTAATGTATTTCCTGGGTATGTGCCATTTCAGGGACAAAGTAATATTTATCTTATGAATGTCTCATCCTTTCAGTGGTTGCCAACTTGGTGAATACAAGCAAGCTCTTCCTTCAGGTAAAACAGAGGATACTGTTATATTCTGAGTATGTTTTGCTGAAGCTACGTGTTAATTAGTTTTTCTGGTAGTCAGTAAAGCCATCTACATGTAAAAAAGTGAGTTTAGGTGATACTGTAGATTTCTGGCTATTGAAATATCCCTTTGCCACCAGCAGCCTAGGAGGCTTTTTGCACTTTACCCAGCAGGGAAGATATTGGTGCCTAGTGCACTTGTAAGTACGTTTATAGTAAGTACAGTTAGCAAACTGTTATTTATTTTCATGCAGAAAATTGGATCTGAAGCAGAACCAGTTGTGAAACTTGATCTAATATGGTTGATGGGTTCAGTTGGGAAAAAACACTATGAATTTAGGAAAAATCTTAGTGTTTTAAAATTCTCAAAATACATTTTTCAGACTTTCAATTTAATAACAGTTTTAAAAGGTTTTTCTTTAAAGGTGTCAGAGTAAATTACACTATTACAGTTTTATGGCTGTACAAAAGTTTTTTTTCAATTGATCTGAAATTGTCATTTATCTTTTTCCTGGTGTCACTGTTCCTTCCAATTTTTCAAGTTGGCCTATGAACCCAAACCACAAACTATTTGCCCACCTGTGTGTGAGTGGCTGGTGTGAGCAATATCAGTGATGGCTGCAGCTCTATGGAACTCAACTGCAGATCGGTGCTTCTTGCTGTGGTGGCTACTCTGTATGCTTCTACAGTCTTGGAGATCAACCACCTAGGTAGATAAAGTGTCTTTACAGGTGGGTCTCCTAGAGCTATGGTCAGTCGGCTGAATTTCCTTTTGGCAGTCCTTACTAGGATGATTTTAACTGTAGAACCACAACACAAGCCATAGGCTAGATCTACATTTATAAATAGTGTGGTACGATGGAGGTGAATTTGTAAGAAATAATTGGTGCTTAGGACCTATTATTCACTTTGTGTGCGTTTCAGGGAGGGCATGTTACTTCAGACTGGCTCTGCTCTTGTACCATTAGTTGAATGGTACATCTTCTAATTTCACTTTATTTGTGGAGATTCTAGTTGGCATGGTCTTACAGCACATCATGTTATGAACCAAAGCATGGTAATTTTAAGAGGTGATCAGGAGGTCATTTTCAAAAGTGCACTCCCAATACATGCTGTGTTACTGTAGACATATTCATTGTCTCTCTCAATACGTGACCCTTGTGTGTGTCTGAATGGGGAAGGGGACTATCTCACATCCCTCTCTGACTTCTATGCAAACCTGTTAATGGTGAGTAGAAGCTGATAGTGCACCTCTACCCACTTGTAGAGGTAGCAGCTAGGAGCTAGCAACTTAGTCTAAAACCCAAAAGACACAATCCCCAACTCATCAACTGAAGTGAGGCATCAGCCCAATTTCTTTGCAGCTCACAGCAAGCAACAAACAGTACCAGAAGTTGTTTCACTTTAAGGGAAGTAGCAATGATTCCTACTGGCAGCCCAAGTTAACATCAATTCAGGATGATGCCAGAGCCAGCCAGGAACAAATATGATCTGTTCTAAAAATTTGGCCCATGCTGCAGCTGAAAATCTATCTTGAGCTCCATTAATTAGAACATTGGCTTCTATTTATGCATGCATATAAGTTAATGAATATTCATCAGACATGTTGATTAAGGTGATGTTATTTGCATATTCTTCCTAGATTTGTAGACCTTTACCCTTAGGTATTTGTGTATTCAAGATATTCATGTGGCATCATGGGAAATACTGATTAGGTATTGAGGGGAAAAAAATTCATAATGAAGGTGGTCAGATGGTTGAACAGGTGCTCAAAGATGTTGTGAACCTCCATTCTTGGAGGTATTTAAAACTTGACTGGACAAGGCCCTGAGAAATGTGAACTATCTTTGAATTTGGTTTTAGCTTTGAAGTTGTTCCTCCTCTGAGCAAGGGCTTGGGCTGGTTGACATCTAGAGGACCCTTCTAATATAAATAATTCTACAGTTAATGCATTTTTGGCATTAATGTATTTAGAGATTGGCAGAAGTGTCTAACCAGTACTTTCATAGTTAGTATTACTCCAGAGGTAATGAAATAATCCTGTTAAGTGTGTTGCAATACTTCCTAATGACGGCAGAGGCTTCGTTAAGAAGATAGCTACTCATAATGTGTTCTTTAACTAGTCAGCATATCTGACTGAAATTCTGTCATAGCAGCTGGTCAAGGCAGAGCCTAATTTCTCCTCCTACCTTCCTCCAGGGTTTAGTTTGACCAGTTAATGCATGCTGAAACTGCAACAACCTTGCCTGCATTAAGGTACCTCCAGAGGAGTTCTGATGATTAATATGAAATGATTTAAGAGACTGAGGGTAGCATGTACAGCTGAGGGTGATAATTCTTAAGTTGCACCAGCCTGAATGGCCACAGCTGGTTTGTAAGCTACATAAAATGGTACTACAACTTAACAATGAACTCTTCAAAGGGAGACAAGACTTCTATATATAACAGATATATGCCACATGCAATTGCTTTATGTAACCTGATCCTAACCCTAACTAAAGTTTCCAGGGGCTATAATCATACTGAAATGTTATGCTCAGAAAAAGCTATAAACTTTCTCTGCTTTACAGATTTTCTGAAGATAATGTGAAACAATTAGAGGCTAAATAACTAATCTACATCTTCTGTCTGCTTGATATGGATACAGTCACCCAACTGAGGGAACAGTAACCAAACCATGGGATTAAGGCAACGTCTCATACAGAAGGCAATTTCTCATAATGAATAGCAAATACATGTAGTGAGTGCAGTTTGCAAGCCAGAGGCTAAGATTCCTTTTACTAGGAAATCTGTGTGTAGTAATTCTCAAACAGATTTGTAAAAATTAGAGCTAGCACAAAGGGTGAAATTTATGGAATAAATTGCTTGCTATGAACAGTTCATCCAGAGGTATCTGCAACACAGAAGAAGGAAAAACTGCCTGGAGGTAGCAAAGGCACAGAACATCCACGTCAGTCTTTTCAGGGAAGCTCATCATATCAAAAGCCTTGGCAGGAAACATAACAAAACAAGTATTAACTGTACAGCTGGATCCTTCTTAGAAATCAACATACGTATACAAGAGAAGAATGGGTACCACTTGGTTTCAGATTTGAGTGTTACGGAAAGTAAGGGGACTGTCATGTCAGTGCTAGCTTGTTGTGAAGTCTGGAATGGCCATGTCATAGTTCATCCTGAGCAAGTAAGGTGCTGGCTCCATGCATCTGTCTGAGATTGCTGATCACTCTTACCCAAGGATTGCTGCAAGGAGTCTGTGTGGGAGAAATTCTCATGTGTAGCTGTGAGCCCTTCAACTACCAAAGGTGACTTATTCACAGGTATTGGACTAATCTTTACCTGAACCTTAAGGATGGTTCCACAGTCTGCAACCCTGAAAGTCAGGAGGGAAAAAATGTGGAATCTTGTAGCCCTCATTGGCAAGAGGGAAGTATAGTCAGATAAACCATGTAAGTAACTCTTCCGTGTGCCATCTTGGGCTGAATCTGAAATATTACTGACACTTGCCTAACTGCTCTCACAGATAACCAGTTTCTTGAAAGACCATCTGAAGGACTATTTTCTGTTGCCAGATCTCAGATGAGTCGGTCTGTGTTATGCAGAAGACTAAACTGTATGACCACAGTAACAGTGCAGATTCCTGAAACTTGACAACCACCTTTGTAAAACTCAAGCTGACCTTGCAGGGCAAATGCCTCTGGGCACTTTTGAGATGCAAATTTCAGGACTGATGTGACTAATACCCTGCTGGCATTTTGAATTTTCATTCTATTTCTTAAATTAACCATGGGCAAAGACTTTGTTGGAGTAGTTTGAAAGTGTTGAAATATTATTATGCTTAAAGGCAGGGGAGGGGAGGTCTCGGTGATGAAGAGTGTTTACACTGGTCCAAAAGTCCTGAAAAAAGTTGTCTGTTTACCCACCAGACAAATACAGCGTGGATACCAACAGCATGGCCTTCCTTTTAATTGATCTCCACTCTGTTGAGCCTGGAGTGGGAGAATGGTTCAGTCCCCCTCTGCATTACCAAATGGCTTGGTGCCTCTACCAGGATAGTGTTTACAGCCCTAGTAATGCAGTGGGAGCTGAGTTTGACTAGCGAGTGAACTAACATCAGGATATTAGGACAGTTTTGAAAATTGAATAGAAGAGAATTGCACAATGTTTTCGGGTCATATTCCTGCTATAGCACAGATTTTTTCCTTGTAATGAAGAGAAGAAATGTTACATAATGATAAGGTGGTAGTATGGAGCAATGATCAACAGATATGGGAGTGAACTGAGCAGGTAAGTGGATCAGTAAGAGGAGTGGTGTGTTTGATGCCATGAATTAGCTGCTCTGGATGAAGCCTTGTCTACTTATCTCGATTTTACTTGGCATCTGAACTTTTCTAGAACAGGGGCTTGCCAAGCACAGTTACAGCTGCTGAATCCTCTGTGAGTATCTATGCTTATGTGAGAACAGTAGGGCAGAGTTCTGCTCTGCATGGTTCTAGTTGCATCTTTCAATGATCCCTTTCCTAGCACTCTATTAGAAGTCAGACACTTCTCCTTAGGATTTTCAGCCAAACAGTTCTCTTTTTGATCAGAGGAGTATGGAATCTATAAGTGGTGCAGCTTTGTGGTGGTTTTGTGTTTCTTGTGGCCAGCTGTAAGACTTGCTATGGCGGCTGCATAGGTGAAAAAATCATGCTCACTGGTTTGCTTTATAAATGCCTTTCCCAGTTATTTGAGCCAAGTGCAGAGTTCACCTGTAGTTGCATTTGGTCTTTCTAAGTTAAAGCTGAAAGCTGGATGTGCTCCATAAGTTGCATTTACCCTATTGAAGGGATGGAAGGGAAAGTGGTGTGGTTTTTCTTACTCTTTCTTCCCCTCCCACCCCAAAGACCAGAGTGAGCATAGCTATTAATTCATCTGAATGTAAGGGTTTCTTAGGGTTTTTCTGAGAGGACTTTACAAGAGAGCAGTAGTTTTGATCCTTGCTGCCTTCACTGACTCTGCTCTCCCAGGGGCCTCCAGAAACTGGGTGCTTGAGGGTCTTGAACCTAGTTCTTTTTGTGTGGAACAAGTAGGGAAGCATCATGAAGTATGAAATTCACTGCTATAAACTCATCCTTTTCCTTATTTTTATTGTTAGGTCCAGGCAAACGAAAGCCTTTTTCTAAGTTTCAAAAATCTAATTCTCACTTCCGGCTAGATGTATGCTGATGCAGTTGCATTAACGCAGCAGGGTTCCTCTTCTACACCTGTGAGAGCAGGTTTAGATAATAACTAATGTTTAAATGCCAAGCTATCACAAACATTGTCAGTTTGGGCCATAAAAAACTTGAAATTCCTGGTAAGATCCTGCATGCTTCTCCTATCAGCAGTGGTCATGTGGACGAAGATGGCTTCATGCTCTCCCTCATAGTTTCTGCTGTTCTAGAGTCTGAAATAACTGAAGTGCTGGAAGCTAATAGAAGACAGATCTAAAACACTCTGAAGAACATTCTCCCAAGTGTAATAAACTCCAGTGTTCACAGGAGGGTTTAACAGCACAAAGCCAAAAGGGCCCATTAGCTCATGCAGACTGACCTCTACTATATTATAGACCATTGTGTTTCACTTTAGGGCTTTATTGAGCCCAATAACTTGGATTAGACAAAAGTATTTTGAACCCTGTAACAACAAATTAACTAGACTTACATATACCAGCAGTGAACCTATGCTTAATGCTTCAGAGAAGGGTGAAAATACAGGAGCAGCATCCTTGACTGTCTCAGCTGTGGGTCTGTTTCCCTGTGTAAGACAAGTAGTGAGGATAATTCCAAGGTGCAAGTGAATTCACTGTACTCTACTCAGCCCTGTTGGGTGTGTGCAGTGGTCAGCCCTCATATTTCAGAGACAAGCAGGGAAAAAAGGAGGACATATCTCACTATGTACGCTGAAAAGCACTTTACCTTCTGGTCCCTCCAAACTCTTGGTTGGAATCATGTTTCTTAACTAATAGCATGTTATTTAGAGGTGGGAAGGAACAGTGTTGGAATATGTTGTGTGGCCAGAAAGGCAATCATAGAGTTTACTACTAAAATTCTGCCTGTACTTCACCCACCACTGAACCATTGCCAATGCAGTTGTACTCTTAGTTTTAGACAGTCTTTAAATGTAGAATTGTAGAATTGGCTAGGTTAGAAAATACCTTTAAGATCGAGTCCAATCTTTACCCTAGCACTGCCAAGTCCTCCAATAAACACTGCCCTTAAGCACCACATCTTAGATGTCTTTTAATGTTCCAGGGATGGTGACTC
Source organism: Falco peregrinus (assembly GCF_023634155.1). Lineage (NCBI taxonomy): Eukaryota > Metazoa > Chordata > Aves > Falconiformes > Falconidae > Falco > Falco peregrinus. The sequence continues at coordinate 65,305,553 of NC_073726.1, forward strand.
CACCACTTCCCCCGGCAGCCTGTTCCAATGCTTGACGATCCTTTCAGGGAAGAAATTCTCCCTAATATCCAACCTAAACCTCCCCTGGTCCAACTTGAGGCCATTTCCTCTTGTCCTATTGCTTGTTACTAGGACAAAGAAACTGACACCCATCTCGCTACAGCCTCCTTCCAGGCAGCTGTAGAAAGCGGTAAGGTCTCCCCTCAGCCTCCTTTTCTCCAGGCTAAACAAGCCCAGGTCCCTCAGACGCTCCCTATAAGACTTGGGCTCCAGGCCCTTCACCAGCTCCGTTGCCCTTCTCTGGACACGCTCCAGCACCTCGGTGTCCGTCTGGTAGTTGAGGGGCCCAAAACTGGACACGGTATTCGAGATGCAGCTTCACCAGTGCTGAGTAGAGGGGCAGAGTCACCAGTCACTGCCCTGGTCCTGCTGGCCACGCTGTTTTGGATACAAGCCAGGATGCTGTTGGCCACCTTGGCTACCTGGGCACACTGCTGCCTCGTGTTCAGCCGGCTGTCAACCAACACCTCCAGGTCCTTTCCAGCTGGGCAGCTTTCCAGCCACTCTTCCCCAAGCCTGTGGCATTGCACGGGGACCTTGTGATCCAAGCGGCAGGACCCGGCACTTCTTGTTGAACTTCATACAGTTGGCCTCAGCATACCGACCCAGCTTGTCCATAACCCTCTGCAGAGCCTTCCTACTCTCAAGAAGATCAACATCCTGCCCAGCTTGGTCTTGCCTACAAACTTACTGAGGGTGCACTCGATCCCCTTGTCAGATCATAAAGAGGTTAAACAGAACTGGCACCAATACTGAGCCCTGGGGAACACCGCTTGTGACCAGCCACCAACTGGATGTAGCTCTTTGGGCTCGTCCGTCCAGTCAGTAAACATTTTTTACCCGGAGAAGGTTACACCCGTCCAAGCCATGAGCAGCCAGTTTCTCCAGGAGAATGCTGTGGGAAATGGTGTCAAAGGCTTTACTGAAGTCTAGGTAGCCAACGTCCATGGCCTTTCCCTCATCCACCAAGCGGGTCACCCTGTCATAGAAGGAGATCAGGTTAGTCAGGCAGGACCTGCCTTTCATAAACTCATGCTGGCTGGGCCTGATCTCCTGGTTGTCCTGTATGTGCTGTGTGATGGCACTCAAGATGATCTGCGCCATAACCTTCCCCGGCACCGAGGTCAGGCTGACAGTACTTCCCCGGATCCTCCTTCCTGCCCTTTGTGCATTTGCAAACATCCAGTCAACCGGGAGCTCCCCGGTAAGCCAGGGCTGCTGATAAATGATTGAAAGTGGCTCGGGGAGCACTTCCCCCAGCTCCCTCAGTACCCTTGGGTGGATTCTGTCAGGCCCCATAGACTTGTGTGTGTCTAAGTGGTGTAGCAGGTCGCTGACCATTTCCCTGTGGATTATGGGGGCTTCATTCTGCTCCCCATCCCTGTCTTCCCTTTTTTTCCCGAGTTCCAAAAAACGCTCTCCTCTGTTCAGCCACGACAGTCGTCTTCTCCGCACTAGCACATCTTTTGGGACACAGACTCCCATAAGTGGGTTCGGTCTGCAACGTTGGGCCTTCTGTTCCCTTCCGAAGGGAGTCTGGAGTCTCCTATGGCACTGACCTGTCCTTTTTCTTTATGGAAGCAGTTTGGATGCAGGGCACAGGCAGAGTTAACCTTGGCGAAACCTCGATGCTAGATGAGCCATCATCCTCATTACTGTTCAGTTCCACTTGCAGAGCCTCGTAGCTTCTGTGCACGGGCAGCTGGGCAGGTGGGGTGGTCACGGAGGAGACGCACCTGCTGCACCGGGCAGGAGCCTGTCGCCATTGCCCCCATCCCTTAAGTCGCGGTGTTTGGCCGGGCGGAGAGAGGATGGGGAATCCTCCGTGTCCTGCGGCCCGTCTGCCTGTGGGTCTGGTCCCAGGGAAGGCAGGGTGCGGTTCCAGCAGTCTGTCTGTCTCTCACGCTCCCTGATGCTCCTCAGCCTGCTCACCTCCTCCTGGAGCTCCGTCACTGAGCGCAGGAGCTCCTCTCCCCGGCACAGCTCCCACAGGATCTCCCTGCTGCCGGCTGGTACAGCCATGGCAGCGGGGCACGGCCGGCAGCCCAGCACCGGGGTGGCTGCGTGTTCCCACCGGGGCTCTGCCGGGGGAACCGTGTCAGTCGTGGTGGGTGCAGAGCTGGGAGAGGCCGGGGCTTTCTGACAGGTGGATACCATTGCTCCCTGGCTGAGCTGGCAGGGCTTTAGAGCCCTTCCCTGTGAACTGCTGTGCAAACGACCATGCCATGCTCTTGCCAATGCTCTGTGCCCTGTTTGCCTGCCCTGGTCTGACAAATAAACATTTTCCACTTTCTTGCCAATGCTTCTGATCCATGAAAGCAGCTAAACAAAAGCAGATAGGAAAATGTATAGGAATGCAAGTTTGTGATTTGGGGCTTTTTTAAAAGATTTTTTGCACACTAGTTGTTTTATTTTTAAAATACTATTCTTGGTTTGAAACTTTAATTCTGGGCATACATTTGGTGCCCAGATGGTGCAGACTCACACAGAAGCCCATCACGCTGTTAGGGCAGGCGGATACATATGTAAATATTTTGCCTTTTTCCCCTGTAATATTTGGCTTTGTCTAATATAATTGCTGTCAAAGGCAGAATGTGAAGAATGCTTGAGAGGAGCAAACAATGAAGACCTCAAATGTTTGTATTGCACTAACTTTGGAAGATGGTAGTTTACTGCAATGTAACTAAAAATTTTCTTTCATGGACTTTCTTATTTATGCTGTGAATTTATGGTGTATGATCTGAGTTCATGCCAAGTAATATTTTACAATCTGAGATAGGAACTTCTATTTCTAGCGGCATATTTAACTCCTTGGAGTTGTCAATATAAGGCTAATAGCTCTGCTTTTTCAGTTCAGGCTAACAGTATGTGTTCTCTACCTGCATCTTGGTGTATAGGGTTTGTTCTTGTTTGTATAATTCATTGCTTCATTTAATTTATCCTATTGAGTGCCTATCTTAATGTATTTTTAATACATAAAAGCATTTCCAGCATAGCTGCTTCTCTGATCAGTGGCAGCTAGTAGTAAACAGTGTGGCCAACCACATTAAGGATATCTATTTAGTTATTAAAGGCCTGATTCAAAATATCATAATATTAATGGAAAAATTACTTTCCTGAGCTTTGAATCTGACTGCTTGGAGAGAATGTCTAATAAAACCAGTTTTACTTGAGGATGCTGGCAAAAGGTGTGTAGGAAACCTTACCGTTTTTCATGAATGTGAGAACGGTTGCACTATCACACATTTCTGATCAGATGTGAAATTTGGCTAGGCTATAATTCATAGAAAGCATCAGGCTATGCCAGACCCATTTCTCCAAGGGCGCTAACTATGTAGAGAAGGTGCCAGGAGATCAGGGCCTGGAGGTGTCATTATTGTAGAGGAAGGAAAGTGGCTGTAAAAGGAGAATGTAATAATGTGACCAGAAGACAAACAGAAGCAGCACATGGTGCTTTTTTCTGTGGAACACAGATGAATTCCTGACTACAGGGGGAAAAAATTGCCCAATTCAGCCATTTGTGTTACCATCTGAGGCTCATTGTTCAGAGGTGCCAATAAATTTCGTTTCTGAGCCTGCTATGAAAGTGTTTGGTTACCTTCAAGAGATATACCATAGCCTGTCACATATCCTTATGTTTGTCTGGCTTCTTGGATGTGGGGTGGAAGGGGAAAACTTGTACATTATCTACATATATAATTTTTCCTGTGCTGTTTTTTATTACTGAAGGAAAGCTCAAAGATATTTGCTTTGTGTATCTCCTGGAGTACGGGCACTGAGACGCATTACTGCACAATAAGCTAAGACATGAATTTACAATTTCTACAAAGTAAATATTGGTATGTCTGCTACTAGCTCCTGGTTCAGAGAAAAGTAATGAATGAAGAGGCCATTTGCCGCATATTTATCTGATGCTGAAAGCAGGCACTCTAGCAGCTACTGTGGGGCCTGTTGTGTATCCTAAGTTTGGATGTGAGCTTATCCTATGGGTAGCCTGTGCTTGTCATGGGCCAAAGACAGCATTGTCACAGTGGACTGATGGTAGGGATTGCTTTACTCCTATCCTTTGACTGTGGTTGTCAAGACCATCTGGTCTACAGTTGGGAGGATGTTGCATTCATTTAACAGCACTCTCTCTTTTGCATGTTGCCCTTCCCAGGAGCAATTGAGCGGTGCACGTACATCAAGTACCACTACTCCTCAGCGACCATTCCCAAGAACCTTACCTACAACATCACCAAGACAATCCGCCAGGACGAGTGGCATGCCTTGCGTAAGTGTTGCTGGCTTTCTTCTCTGTTCTCCTCATGTGTGGATTAAGGGAGGTACTCACTGATAAATGAGAACAGAGGCTTTGACTGACAACCCACTCAGAGCCCTCTTCTCACATAGTTTGTCTTTGTAGCAGGCTGATCGATTTGTTCTTAGGACCTACATCTGTTTCTGCTGCTGACTAGAAATTCTGCTGAGGCATGAGAAAGTGGTGATGGGGAAGAGGCATTTGTATGCAGAGATTAATATTGAGTTAAATACAAAAATGAATAACAAAATCAATGCCCTATTTTTTAATTCAGTGGAATGCTCTGTACATGAAAGTATTCTTATGCAGTTCATGCTGCTGCTGAGTATGCTGCTTCCAGGAGAATTCATTGCTGTCTTTTATTGTAGACTATGTCCTGCTGCCAGCAGCTCCTGAGTGAGTGTGGCATTATTCCTTTGAAGATCTAGAAAGAGAAATGCTGCACCCTTTAAGGCACAGAGAAGGAGCTTAGTCCTCAGTGATAATTGTAGCCAGTGGTCACCAACTTGTAACACTTGCTGAAGCAACAAGATCTGACAGGAATGGAATTGCCTTGGGATGTATTGGCTGGCCTTAAAGCTTTTCTCCTTCTTATCTTTGAGATGGAAAGGAGTTTTCACTGATAAAATGGAAGAGGTAGAATTTTGTGAGGAAGGATGCCATTGCAACTCGCCCTTGTTACTACATAGTCATGGGGACTGATTAATGTCCTGAGCTCTTCTGTCTCAGTAGAAGCAGTTAACAGCTCCTTGAAGATGGCAGGGTTGAGGGATGCTGATTCAGACTGAAAATCTTGAAAGGTGGTAGTGAGTAGCTACTGTCCGGACTGGGTCAGTTTGAGAAATATGTAAGACCTTTGGCGTTCCCAGGGCTTTCAGATTGATTCACTCCTGCACTATGTGGCTGTTGCTTTGGGAGGGTCCTTTTAAACTCTGGGGAGAAGGTGTAATGATATTGTTGACTTCGTGCTTTGGTAAGGTCAGGCCTGGTTTGAGACTCGTTGGTTCATGTAGGCCTGCCTGGTCAAATCTGGTAAAGCAATTAAGAAAGTTCTAGAGGGTCTTCCTAAACTCCTCTAATTTTTTGGGGAATGCGTCTGTATGGATAAATACATCTTTTTATTGTGACATGACAAAGAAAAGGAACATTGAACTCGTGCTTCTCAGAAGGCTGTAAGAGGCTGATCTTGCAAAATACTGTGCTATGCTCTTTTCCTGAAATCAGAAAATCAGGTGGTTGCGTTCACTTCAGGTTTTCTACTACTACCTGTTGTCTCTGCTGGCGTCAGTTTTATGTTACCATTGTTCATCTGTGGGCAGAAAGAAATGCACTCCCACCCAAGACATCTTCTGTATTAGTGTTCATAAGGGCAGTAGAAAGGGTCTTTGGTTTATGGGATTATTTTTTTTTGTGTAGGTATGCTTTTGCCACTGTTGTGAGCCACAATGACTTTTCTGCAGTCATCCACTGGGAATCTCACTGTTTAATGTAGGAATTATTGTCTTAAAGAAGTTCATCTTTATGTCAGCAACGGCTCAAGTAAAGGGTTATTCTAAAGCTGTGTTTGTATCCACCCCCCCACACATCCCACCACCCCTTAAATATAATTATTGATATACCTGGCTCATGTAAGACACTTTGTGTGCATTCCTTTGTGGGATCAGCAAGTTCCTGAGCCTGGTGTTTTGGTAGCTGACAGGAGCATTCAGTAGGCCATTTGTCAGTCTCCAAAGTGGCTACACTGTGCTCACATATTTACATATCTGATTTGTTTGAGGCACTTTCAGGGTGAGGCTCCTTGTTCCCTCCCTGGGGAGGGTACACAGAGTGTGTGGGTGTGCATATGTATTTCTGATCCAGATTTTCTTACTAGTTCATAATTCAGGTAAGTAGGTAGATGTGGATAGAACTGACGTTTGAATCTCCCTATCTGAAGACAGGGAAGGAGAGAAGTACTTTGCTGAAGCTCTCTCTTCTCCAGAGTAGTTAAGTGCAATGGTGAGTGCAGTGGGGCTAGCCACCAGAGGATCTGGAGGTCACCGCATCTAAGAGTGAACTGAACCTGTATGAGCTACGTAGGAACAGCAACCTTGCTGGTCTTCTCCAGAACATCTGCTTTAAAAGGCAAGGGTAGTCCCAATCTTTTCAAATTGTGTTTTGGTTGAGAAGGATGTTCTCCCTTTGCAATGGAGTAGACATAAAATGGGATAAGACTCTAAGTACCTTCAGAGAATGCCTTCAGAGAAAGTCCCTGTGACTTCAGTCACTACCTTAGCAGCTGACATAGATCTGTACCTGCTTAATCCAGGGCACAGTCACTTCAGCTTTCCACTGCTCATCCTGAGTGTTCCCAAGTCAACCTGGCAAATATTTTTCTCTGAACAGTTTTCTATTCAGAATTTCACTTTTGCTGAGCGTTGTGACAAGCACCAAAAGGAGCAGGGCTCAGGCCTGTTGCTCTTCCTGCTTTTGCCACGGGTTGTTTCTCAGATCTGTAGCATGAGACGGGAAAAAAGTATTTCCTGATGAAACACTGGAGCAAAATGGCATCCTGGAGAATTTCAGAGAAACTGGAAAGGTGAAACCAGAGTGTCTGGTCACCCTCCTAAAGAAAATGCTTCTTCCAGGCTGATGCCACTGCTGTCCTTTGCCATATTTGTATTTCAGTAGTGGTTATTTTCCTTCCCTGGTTCATGGGTAGCAAGCTGTGGTGCCTGGGAAGGAAATCTGTTGCTTTGCCTGTTCAGTGGGTGGGGAATCAGAGGAGGAAGAGGGCTCTAGCCATGCCCAGAAGACTGCTTTTTCAGACTGCTGGGCAGGACTGATGCTCCAGCAGTTTCTCTTGAGTTGTAGGAGTGGGTGAATGGTATTTAATTTGAGGCTGAGGACCCCATGGCACCAGTCAGCACAGAAAGCAGATATTCTTCTAGCTGTGCTGTCGGTTATGCTAGAAGAGACCAGGGGAGCAGCTGGACCTGGAGGAATGGTTGGAGCTGACTGCATCACTTCTTATTTTATGTTTTTTCATTCTGGTTGACATTTTCAAGATGGAGTCTTTGCTCCAAATTGATTGCTGATGGCAACAGGAGCTGGTGAAATAGGTCTTCACTTCCCTGCAATCACTTCCTCTCAACTATCTCTGGTTAAACAGGGGTGGAGGGAAGGATGATTGTAGTATTGCCAGCTCTTGTCTGTCAGGGGATAAATGTTCATCTAATTAAATAAAATTAGTTTCTATATGATCTATATGAGGGGACGGGAGAAGGGAAGGAAAGCTGTGTCCAACAACTGTGAGCATGACTAAGTGTCTCTTTGTGGAAGATGCCAGTGTAATGATGTGGTTGAGTCACTGTTAGGCATTTATCCTGTCACATTTTGGCCCCATGTTGTGCACAGAAACTTGATCCATAGTTCTGGTTTCTGAAAAACTCCAGCAGCATCACTGATGCTTTTAAAAATGAAGGTATATCTCATTTGAATAAAAATCCAAGAAAATCTGAACAGTTCTGTATTTATTCACACATTCAGTTCCATGTGTTTTATGCTATTCTCCCATTGGTTCAATTTCAGTATACTACAGATTTGTGTTCACAAAACATGGGGAAAGTGATCATGGCAGGGGTTTGAGCTGTAGAGTATGGTACAAGCATTGGGAGAGGTGAGAGGCATTTTCAAGTGATGGAATAAGCACTTTAACTAGATGCTTGTACTTTAAGAAAGTTAACCATAAAAAAGAGACTATCTTGATGCTATTTTTTTTCTTGCCTCTAAAACTTCAGGAAACAATTATCTGGTATGTTATGGCAAAGAAGGTGAAAGGCTGCATTTGCTTTGAAAACTACCACCAAGGCAGTGAGGGCATGTGCTCTATTCAGTTTGGTGTCTTCCAGGAATCAACAGTGCTGTTACCACTCACAGCAGCTTTGGGGAAGAGACTCAAAGTCCAGGGACTATTTGGTCCACTGGCTTGCTCCTTGGAGCAAGACGGATGCCTGTTGGGTTGATACTGTTTTATACCATCAGAAGGATGGTAGGAAGGTAATTCCTGGTTGGTGGGTGTTTTAGTCTTGTTTTGTTGTTCCCACTCAATAGGCTATAGACAACCCAGGTTCTAAATTGTTCTTCTGCTGCAGTCTTTAAGAAACAACTATTTTGTGCAAAAGGGTAACCACAGCACAGGAGTTAAGTGCAGAGAGGAATTTCTAAGTATGCTTAAGCCAGCTACCTACATTTCATTGTCTTGGTGGGAGAGTTTTAGGATTAGAAACTTGTTTTGAGGAAATCAAATAGTACAGAAAAGGGAGGAAGATGCAAATAAGGAGAGGGATTGTTTTCATGCTTTCTTAGAGCCAGTCTGGCATGATGATGTGTTATTTTTGCCTCTATCTTCTTTTGTTTAGACCTTATGCTTCCTTGCTGATTTTTACCTTTGAACGTACTTGTATTTGCCATGGGATGACTTTGTGTATCCATTCCTTGAGCAGTTTCAACAATAACAATGATGTAGGTACTACAGGACCGGGGTTAGTCTGCTGTAGGCTTAGACCTGCCTGGAGCCTCACAGGGCTGATGCTTCTGCATCACTCTGCAGTCTTCCTCACTGTGGTCTTGGCAAGGGAAGGAAAAAAGGGGGCTTTTCCAGGTCCATCTTCTCCCCAAGACAGCTGAAGAAAGTATTGTGGCTTCAAAGCATTGCAAACTGCCAAGTTGCTGGCATGTGTTCTTGGAGAGTGAAATTACTCTTTCTCTCAGAGAACAAGTCAAACATCTGACTCTTCCCTTTTTCCTGCCTTGGTAGCTGAAATAAGACACGTGCTGCACGTCACTCAGAGCATTCGTATAGCAGAGCTCCCAGTAGCTTGCATTATATTGTGTGAAAGTCTCCATATCAGGAGAGAGATGAAAAAGTTTTCCTTCTCTCCAAAAGCTTTTTTTTTTGCTGACTCGCAGAGCCTGTCATGTGAGGTAGATAGCTGGGTCTTTAAGTCTGTTATTTTTCCTTCCTCCCTATACATCAAAAACCTGTATTTGTACTTTGGATTAAATGCAGTCACAAAAGAGGGTATTTCTGGTTTTCTCCTCCAGCTTGCCATTGCCACCTAGGCCTGTCTTCCACAGCAGCCATGTTTTGTGTCTAGGAACACAGTGTGCTGTATTTGGGCAGAAAGTGGCTGGAATTGCTATGGAAACTGATCTCTTCCTGCATAGCTTAGAAATTGTGTCACCCAGCTGCTTCAGAGAGAACAAGTTCACAAATAGGTAGATGATGCTTCCTGAGAAATGGTTAGAATTTCCTGAGGTTTTTTTGGAAATGCTGCTTGTCTGGCACTGTGGGACCTCCTTTGCCTGTCTTCTACCTCCCCACTTCTACTGCGGGACCATAGGATATGGGCTCTGAAATTAAAGCATTGTCATGGGGAGCTGCACCGTCAGGAGAAGAGGAACCATAATGCCTTGTGTTAATTGGAACAGTAACATTCATCTGCGCTGTTGAAAACTGCAATAATCCTGTGTTTGTGGTGGTATGAAAGCCATTTGCATAAAAAATGAATTCTAAATTCAAAAGTAATAGCCTGGCACATTCTGAGAGGAGCAAGCATTGGAGGAAATTAAGGATTTCTAGAGGATGTGGAGCATGATAATATTTTAATTCATATAGCATCTATGCTGAAAGCTGAATGGATTTTATCAGCCTTAATGGTCCAACCCTTGCAGGAGATTAAGGCTTTCTTGCTTAGGGTCTACAAAGCACTGAAATACTTCCTTATAACCAGTAAAACTACTGGGGGAGGGACCTGGAATAATCTCCTTTTGTGGAGGTCAGTTATGGTATTGATAACAGAGGCACCAATTAACACTTTGAAAAACACTGTAATGTCTGTACTAGTAATTTCTACAGGCTTCCTAAGCCTTCCTCATTCCATGGAACAAGATGTTGAGATTTGCACAGAAGCTCAGTTGACAGCTTAACAATGCATTAGTAACACCAGTAGGCTCATGGGCTTGACCCTGCCTGCTTTTATAAGCAACAATAAATATTTCATTGTTGTATCTGTATTAAGTGCTGACCCAAGAGAATTTTTGCTTTTGTGTTTTTGTTTTTTTTTCCTTCTTGGGTACTACTGAAAGTGGTGTTTGAAATAAATACGCAGCATCCCACTTTTCTTGCTCCTTTCTTCCACTCTCTTTCCCATACTCCCTTGGGTCTTATTCCGTTCCTATCTTTCTCTACAAGGAAATGCTGTTTCATTTTTAATTAGTTACTTTGACCCCCAGATGGAGGTATACCCTGAAGTATGACACTGTCCCACTGGTCAGTGCCATTTGGCTGACAATATGATGTCATTCCTTAATGCATTGGTTATTAAAGAAGACAGGGCATCCATCCTGGAGGTTAGTCAGGCAGCAGGTGCTCACATGCCTGGAGGTCTGATGTTGTTGGATCTCCATCATATTCATTGTTCCCATAGCTAATGACCAGGTGGTAGTGACAGACCTTGTCATTTCCCGCTCTCACTCTGCTGTAGGGTTTCTTCATATCCTGTTACTTCAAGCTAAGATATAAAAAATGTTTTTTTGGCATCAAAATCTAAGACCCATTTTGAAATCTGTAAGGGATTTTATTGCCTTCTGCTAGGCTTCATCTTAGGATCTGTTAATATGGCTGTGACCTTAATACCTACACTAAATAGCTCTCCCAACTCCACATTACTACTTATTTCCCATACTACTTTTGCTTTTTAGGGACACAAGAGCAGGGAAGGAATAAGGGAGGAGGATGGTAGACTTCCCAGTCCTGAGCTGACAGGGGTGTTTGAGTAGAAAACATGGCCAAGGGAGGAAATGAGGGCAAGAAAAGGGGTGAAACTATACTGGTGAGTTGGGAGAGGTAATACAAGGTGTTACTGAATACTGAGACTAGGATAAGGGCTGGAGTGGTGGACTGGAATAATTTGGAAGGGCAGGTGCAAAAATGGCCAAGCTCTCTGTGTGTGTTGGAGGGGGACAAGGAATGAACAGGGAAGAATCCCTTCCAAAGCCCTGTTCAAATTGCACTGAGTCAGGAGTCTTACTGTACATCTACTGCTAACACACCTGTGAAACACTGGCAGAGGGGAGGTCTCATCCAGCTCCCTCAGCCTGCAGGCTCTTCCCTCCCCCAGCTCATCTAACAAGGGGCCCAGAGGTGAATCAGGAGAGTCTCGTTCTGCTGACAAATCACTCTCCACTCTTCTGAATCAGTAAGAAACCTCATGCTAGAATTCCTGCTTTTGCAGTTTGTTGTTTCTTTTAAAGTTAAGGACTTAAAATCAGATGAGCACTTTTAAAGGTTGCAAATACAAGCATGTAAAGTTAGGAGATAACACAGTTCAAGCTGCATGCTTGGCCTTAATTTATCTCCTCTGAGCACATTAATTATCAAGTCTTTAATTACTGTAATCACATACTGAGTTTTCCACAGGACCCCTGCCATGTTCCATACATTTGGGATATTCTGTTTCCATTCAATGTCTTCAATGTTTGGTTTCTTTTTCATTGTTTAATGTATGGTTGCCAGTCTTTTTATTGGAGAATATACAACTCCTGGTCCAAAGATAGTTAACCGCTTGATGAGCTTTGCCACATTTCTAAATATTGTACTAAATCATGGCATGTTAAAGATAAATATATTAATATCTAATAACCTTTTGAGGTGGGCTACAATTTCCATTTTAGGCCTGGCAATCAAAGTTAACTGGTTTGGGTGGGGTTTGGATGTCCAGTCGGAGAAGATGAAGACTTGGGTTTTACTTGGGTTTTACAGTAATTAGCATTAAATAGCCTTTTGTATGTTCAGAGCAAAGCTCCCATTGACTTTCAGAGCAATGGTAAGTGCTCTGAACCCTGTAAATCAGACTTCATATGGTCATCCAGCTCACACTGGGTCAGAGTAAATGAGGAAAACATGGCTAGGGACCACTTCTAAAGAGATTTCTTAGACTAATTACCCCAAAAGAACTTGGTGTTAAGTGTAGACAAAAGTACTTGTGTAAGAGGGAGGAGGAGCTGTATGTCAGCTGCCTTGATCTCAGCTCCAACTGCATGTATTCTCATCTTTCACACCGAGGGTCACATTCTTGTATTTCTTAACTTTAGCATGCTTGACTCGGGAGGCTTCAAAATATTTCAGTATATTGTGGTTTATTTTATATTTGTAAGCGCAAGCACTTGGATTCACCTTGGCTTAGGCAATGTTTTTACATTTAAGAGTTGTCTCCCACTGTTATATTGGAAAAAAGAAGACATGTTTTTATCTTCATCACTGAAAAGAGTCTTAGGGCATATATAGAGCTGTTCTGAGTGCAGAAAAATTAAGAGCAAACCCCCTACACCCTTACTAGTGATTGCAAAGGAGCATTATAGACATTTTGCCTGTTGCAGTGTGGAGATGCTGACAGGTAAAACATACCATTGCTAATAATTTGCAGTCATTCAGCCAGTCAAAATATAGCTTTATTAATATGCATGCAGAGCTCTGTTTCCCTTCCCTTAGAGACAGAGCGGGAGAGATGGGCGTTTTTCTATGTCTCTTGGCTAATCAAGAATGATGCCTTGTGCATTCCTAGGGTGAGAACACAGGAAAGAACAAACAGGATGATCTAATGGGTCTCTTCCATCTGACTTCTGTAATTTTTGATTTATATACCAATTTAATGCCTGGTTTATGATTTATATCCCGGTTTATTTATACCCCCGTCTGATGCCCCACCCCACACTGTTGGCAAGATGAAAGCCAGCCAGTTAAATATTTCAAGGTGATTGCATGCCACATGCCACACACAGTATGTTATGAGAAGTGCTTCCTTGCTTCAGTGCAAGAAGAAAGACTTAAGTGGAACATCTTGGAAATTAGGTTATTGTTATTTGTTCACAAAGCCATGCACCATCCACAAAGGAACATCACAACAGCCAGCATGAGATAGATGCCAACGAACTTTGAATCAAACAACCTGACTTTGACCCTGACACAAGCTGCAGGCTGAAACATGTAGGTGATTTTAATATGTTGATAGCTACTAGGGAATAGTTGCCATTTTAATTACTGTTTTGCAGTGATGTTCTTTGTACATTGAATTACAGAATCCTGTTCATGTGTCCTCACAGCATCTACATTCAGAGCCCATATCTTCTGGTCCTGCTGATCTTCATGTACATCTTCCTACTTGCTACTTTGAAAAGGTCTAGAATGTGTCAATATTAATGTTCAAAAACTATAATGCAGCTTTACATCCTCAGATTCTTATACTGTTAACTGGGCCATGATTATTTTGGCCACATCAGAGCTGAATGTAGTTCTGGAACAGGAAGACTGTATCAGCCCAAAGGATTTGTCTTAGGGCCCATCCCAAGACTCCTTAATTGGCTGGGTGAATCACAGTTTAGCTGTTCAATTATTCCCTGCCCACCTTCAGGAACTGATTGCACAGTTGGTGAGGGAATAGGAAATCAGGAATATAAATCAACAACAGGTATCTCCTGTGGGACTTCAGAGTTCAGTCTCGCAAATCTCATCTGGCTGCTCTGGATGTAGGTTATATTTAATGGAGCTTGAGTCTGCGTGTCCCTCTGCATCACTGGAATTATGACAGCTAATTTGACTCTATCTGCTGCTAGTGTGTGCAATTGATCAATGGCTCTTTCATAAATACAAACTCTTTCATATCTCTGCCTCCATCAGCTTTGTCTTTTCTGGCTTGCCCTTTGCATCCCTGTTTCTTTGGGTTTTTTTTCCCCCAAAACTTAATTCTCACTTAAATATTCTGAGTGAAGGAAATCGATGGAAGAATATCACTTACTGACCTAAGAGGGGCTTCTTTGCAATACACAACTCAGGCTGTAAATAATTCAGTAGAGTCCCTGTCTTTTTTTTTTTTTTTCCCTCCCATAAGATTGGGTTTATTAAAATTTCATGGGAGGGGACATGGAGGTCGCTGAATTACTGGTTTTATCTGATAGAGTATTTAGCAATGTATTAGCTTGGTACTAGCTACTCTTCACTCATCATCACAGGCACATGGTAAATCAGTCTTCCTTGTAGAATCCATTCTGCAGCGTGATATAATCGCATATTTGAACATGATGTAATGCCATTCCTTATAACTCACTCTCATGCCTGATTATGTGCTGTGGGAAGAAGAGTGTTAAACTGCCAAGGCAAGGCTTAATCTTTTTTTCCAGTATCTGGTGGAAGTCAGTAGTGGCATGAATCCATATACACATAGGTACTAATCAGAATGGAATAATAGGCTGCAAGTGTTTGGTTCTGCTTATATTTATACCAGAATAATAATTCTACTGAAACAAGAATAGATATTTGGAGATCAAAATAATGCAAAATCAGCATCTGGGTGCAAAAATACTCAATAGATTTCAGAAAAAGTGCTCCTTGAGATTTTTACCCTTTTTGATATTTCAATGAAAATGAAGAGATCCCACAATTATGCTTTTATTAATGCTGCTGGTGACAGTATGTAGTGCACCTTCCATCCTAGCATCTTGAAACACTTGGGCAATGGTTTTCACTTGGTATTCTTCTGCCTTAAACAGGGTGCCACAGGAAGAACGCAACCCCAGTACGCCCATTTCACATCCAGAAAGAATTACAGAGAAGTTAATTATCTGCTAAATGTCATGCAGAGAGTTAGTGGGAGAGCCAGAAACAGAACTTGGGTCTTTGGACTCCTACTGCTCTAAGTGCTTCACAATGATGCCGCCTATAGTGCCAGAGATTATGCAGCATATCTCCTAGAAAAGACTGTTGCAAACCCCTATATCAAGGATAATTGTTTTTCTAAATATATATATATGTATAAAAATAATAATTTTCAAGTGAAGACTTACTGTCCAAACCCAGAATCCATTGCATATGTTAGTGGTGATTTTGTCTTAGAAATGGTTCCAAACCAACCTTCAAAGGTTGGTAGTGAATTAAGGTGTACGAAGTGGTGATTCCTCAGCATCTGCTGAAAACTGGGTCCTTGGAAATATCTGAGAGTAAACAACTAGAATAAATAATAATTTCAAAAATTATCTCCATTAGAATAAGCGTAGGTGTCATGGGTTTTCTGCCACATATGAATTGGACCCTAAACCAGTGTCCTGATTGTCATGACAACCTATAAACACAGCAAGAATAACATCCTGCTACTCGGAGTTTTACCTGCAAGTAATCTTAGCTGTCATTTTATTTCAAAAGTAATCAAATGAGTAAATTTTGACAAATAATGATCAGTCCTTTCACAGAGCCATAAAATAATCTGGAAGAAATGCACACTGAATAGAAAACTGTAGACAAATAATTTCCAAATAGCCTTCCTGATATGGCCTGAGAGAACCTGTCCTGTATAGCAAATTCTCCTTGGCCAGCGGAATGGCCACAGCTGGCTCTGTACCTCATCCCCTAAGGGCTTGGTTGAGGAACTGATTAACTGGACAGGTATAGTCCTGCACCCTGATTACTAGCTGTGAAGCACCCATTGCCAGGGTATATTAGAGCTACCTGTGATTTATTCCAACATAAACTCATGTTGGCCTTTGTCTTGTTTCAGTAGTGCCTTCATCCCTCCCAGAACTCAGCATATCGGGACCTATGTATTGACTATCTCTGATGTATTTTATTGCTGTTCAGGCTTTGCATGAAAGCAGGATTTCTATTCAGTAAACAAGCCTTGGCTCTGACACTTAACTCTTCACTGGAGTACTAGCCCTCTGTACTGACTTCAGCTGATGAAGTGGAAAAGTCTGTGGTGACAACACTTCCAGGGAGACCCAGATTTTTTGTATGGAAAGAGTTGAGACTTTTTTTTTTTCCAAGAAGACAACAATTCATGCAAAAGCTTTTTGTAACAGAACAGGGCAGAGAAATGCAAAAACTACTTGATGGGGCAATAGAATTAGCTTTTCAGAGTAGTCTTCCCAAAGTTTTCCAGGAGGAATCAGTCATTCTCTGAAGAGCTGAATTGACCACTGTGCTAGGTGAAACTTTTTGACAGACCAAAGGTAGCACAGGCAGCAGCATTTTGAAAATCTGTGTGATGCATAGATGGATTAGATCAGTCGATGTATCTCTTTGGCTGTTAGTTTGTAGGATTCTCTGATTAATGGTTCTGGCCTTGGCTTTCTATGAGAAAGCTTCCCCTATGCGAAAGAGCAGAGTTCCAGAAGTAAATGAATCTCCATTTTATGGCAGTCACATGACACCAAGTGTAATTTAAGGATATTCTTATTTTATCACTGTTGGGGGAGACTCAGTATTTTACTAGCCAGACGAGAGAGGCCATTTGTCATCAGTTTATTGGATTCATGATAAGTGTTTTGCTGTCCTTTTCTGACAGAGCAGGAGAGTTGATCTGTTGCTGTAAAAAAAAAAAAACCAACCCAACAAAACCAAAAAAAAACCCCAACAAAACCACCTACAAAAAAAACCCCAAACCACAACTTAGAGAAGGCACAGTAGATACTGTTGCGGGGGCTAAGACCCTGTAGTAGGGTCTGGGAGGCCCCTAAACCTGGTGGTGTAGCCCTCAGAAGAGATGCGTTAGCTGAAAGGGTCCCACCTGAGTGGGGGACCAGGGAGAGCTAATCCACAGGTAGTTATGACCTTTAATAATTGCAAACATGGCTGTGAAGTTGGCAGAAGGAGCTTCAGTCAAAGAGGACATAGGTAGGATGTTGATGTGGCCCCAAATTATCTGCAGAGGGCTCTGACCCACACAGCAATCTCATGTTGGTGGGCTTGTGAGGGGAACTAGTTTGGGGCAGACAGCCACCTGCTTTGACAGCTGTCTTCATTTTAGCAGTGATAAAAAGGGAAAGACATCTGGTTGGTGACTGCTTAGTGGCATGGCTGGCAGCTGGAGGAACATTGCTGCTTTCCAAGCCTTTTTATTCCTATATTGTAGGCATGAGTAGAGAAGATATTCCCAGGTGTAGGAGCAGGACTCATACAGCCTTGGAGAGTGGTAAGTGAAGGGAGTAACTTTGTATGACTGGGACAGTTTGGTGTGTGGCTTTTTGGTTTTTATTCTGAGGATGCAATTGGATCAGCTTTTAGTGGTACCTTTAAGAATATGAATAAGGAAGCCAAGATGATGTGTGTAAGCACCTGGGGAGAAGCTAAAAGAGGAAAACAGTCTAATGGAAAAGCTGCTGGAGGAAATAAAAATGCAATGCCTAGATGCTCTTCTGTGAAAAAAGAAAACCTCTCTCCTCTGTTTGTTATGCATCAATGTGGATGCATTAGATTCATGAGGAACTCAAACAAATTCCTGACATCGCTGGCACTGCTGAGACAATAACTAGAAACTGTTGCCTCTGTCACTTTCCTTTTGCAGCAAAGTCTTGATAGTGAATGAGACTGACATGAGTTTGCCATCACTCACTCATTACTTTTTGAAATTTACTTCTCAGTCTGTGTGTCGAGCTCTTGGCACAACCCTGATAAGTAACAGAAAGGTTGAGCAAACAAAGTGAGCCTTTCCACAGATCAATAGAGATCAATCTCTTCATTTTGACTGAATGACAAAACAAAAACTGCAATTAAAAGTATGTTTGATGCCAATAGCTAGCAGGCAGCTCCCAAAACCAAAGTACCAAGGGACACATAGGAGAACTCTTGCCTGCACGGTATTTATACTGACCCCATCAGAGGGATGATGTTAGCACAGACATGACAGGTAGATATGCCTCGAGGCATGTGTGTGGAGGATCCTGGCCAAACTATTTGACTAGGGCTAGGTTGGTTTCCTTGTGTCCAGTGGTCCATGACACAGGCTGCAGTGCCATACAGCTTTGAGTATATGTTTGTCCTGAACCATAGCATCCAGGGCAGAGCTGCAGGTGACATGAAGATGGGACTATACGGTGGTGTTAGTCAACATCTAAATGTAGATTAGTACCTGATCACATGCAGCTGTCCAGTAATACAGCACATCTGGTGCACTGACTTACATAAAAGTCTAGGAGTGGGATAATTTGTTTATTTAAGTGTCATTAGATCATTTAGTCAACCATGTGGGACATAGCCACACCAGTGCACTGAATCCCAACAAACCTTACATGTATATCTCGAAGGCAGCATGACTAGACTGTAGGAGATTCACTGGGCTCAATTTCCTGACTGACTGCTGCGTACTGAAAGGCTTGCTCACTGTTGCTTTCAAGTATCAAAACACAGGTCTTGGTGAAGTAGTTTTAAAAGGTCTGTCAGTATCCAGTATTGTCAAGAAAATAGTTGTCCAGGTAAGATCACTGGCTGCTTAGAACACCAAGTTATAAAAATATTATTATAGGCACTGCTAATATATATGCCCATCTTATACCCTCCTGTACATGAATGGCTGGGATGGTTATACAACAGGTGGTATACAAAAGTAAGCAGTGTAAGTAGAATATTACTGCTAAAAATATCAATAGCTGATGCTTGACTTTCTTTTATGAAGGAGTGGAAAACTGATTTTTTCAGTTGTCCTGAATTCAGTGTGGTGGTGTTTCTCTTGCTGCAGTGCTGGCATCGTCAATAAAAGTAAATGAGACACAGCTGGATGTGACTGTTCTGGTGGACCTCTAGTGTGAATGAACAGACAGTAGGAACAGAACACTGCAATAAGATGAGTTTTCTCTTTTTTTGGGGGTTATACGTGTTTGGGAAGGCTGAAACAGTGTATTGCTTGTGAAAGCAAGAGTCTTGACAGCACCAGCTAAAACCAGGCTTAATGCAGGCAAGTACTGGGCACTTTTCCCAGGTACAGCTATACCGGTGTGCTTAGTTGCTCTGTACAAACCCTTGTTCTTGTAAGAGTTGATCCCTTGTTCATGTGGTGCACTTTCTTGTCTTCAGACAGGTTTGCTGCTGTGTCTTGAGGCTTCCCCTGCTATATTGCCCTGCTTTTCCTGAAATTCAGTACTATTGCAGCTGCAGCCGCGCGGCTTTACTCCCAGGGCTGCCAGTCATCTCGGAACATATCTTGCTTCAGTGTCATGCTCTCCGAGGAGGTCAGGTCCTGCACACTATTGTCCATCTGTAGGGTGCGAGTTCAACTCGTGGCCCTCATCTTTAGGTCCTTGGCTTTATCCAGCCCCTAGTTTTGGGGCAGAGAGTCTGTGTGATGCATTTATGTGCTTCTCATCATACAGCTGTTTAGAAGCACTTTGGCCCCTGATGCAAGTGTGTTGTAACTGGGCCTGACAGACATGGCACTGAGGACTTGTTGCACCAGTAGATCTCATTGGAGAGCAAGAGCCCTCTGGAGGGAGCTCTTATTCATTTGTGAAGTGGAAGGAAGGTAGAGTCAGTGATTTTGGCTTGCTGAAGCTGAAGGCATGCAAGCTGCCCAAGGAGTAGGCTAAAGGTGCTGCTGCGGTGCAGCTGGAGTGGTGCAGAAGGGCCATGGGCCTGCCTCCAGGCCCTGGGAAGGGAAAGCTGAGGCTCAAGAGCCGGCTGCATCCTTGCACTCCCCTTTTTCCTGGTGGTGCTCCTGTGTGGGTCCTTCTGGGGGGGTTTACCAATGTGAAAGCCTATGCCTGAGATGTACTGCTGCTGAGTCGAGGAGAACTAAAGAGCTGCAAAAAGGGAGGTCTAAAATCTTATGGAGCAACATCACGTGGAAACCACAGGAGGTGGAATATTTTCACTGTAGCATCAAGTAAGACAAAATCCCAGCACCTCAAGCAAACAATACCAAGCCCTGGGTTGACAGAGCCACCCTCCTGTGAAGCCTTAGCTGTTGTGGCTTCCTGCTCTGCCAGAGCTGCTCTGAGGCTGCTCAGAAACAATTACCTCTCCTCCCTCTTTCGGGAAATGACAAGGGGTGGGCTGGGGGAAAGGTGCCAGCAAGCACAAAGGGAAGAGAGAATAGAGAAAATTTGATGTTGAATGTATTCATTACCATCTATTCTAGGGTCAGTTGTTGTCATTTTGTTGTATTAAATGAGGTGTTATTTTTAGTTTTCCAAATCCATATATGGAAATTATTCTCAAGTGTTCCAGCTTTCATCCTGTATAAAAAACCAAACCCCTAACCTCATCTTGATAACACTTATTGCATTATTTTTGTGTGCTTTTTTTACCCTTTTTTCTTCCTGCTACAAAAAATTATCCCTTCTTGCTCCCCTACCTTGGCTAATATTACTGGAGATGCAGCAAGAAAGCACTATTTAATGTTTCACTTGTTGCTTTACCGTTCTGTTAGTTATGGGGGAAGTGCTGGTGGGTTAAGAAAAGGCTTAGCTGGCAGCCCACCCACTTCCTTGTGATTTTTCTTCAAAGAAGAGTCTGACAGAGAAGAGTTGTTCTGTTGCAGATTTGCTGAGTTCAAAGCCAGTGCCC
Source organism: Falco peregrinus (assembly GCF_023634155.1). Classification (NCBI taxonomy): domain Eukaryota; kingdom Metazoa; phylum Chordata; class Aves; order Falconiformes; family Falconidae; genus Falco; species Falco peregrinus. The sequence goes on from NC_073726.1 coordinate 65,326,279, forward strand.
TACAGATACAGCTCTGTGATTAATCCTCAGAACTGGCACATAAAGCTTATGCTATGCTAGTGCTACTAATGTTAATGGGAGTCAGGCAGCTTACTCACAGTGCAGTGCTTTAAAGGGTAATAATTTACCCAGAAAAGTCCTGAGGCAAGAGAAGTGACAGTCGTTTATTAATTCTTTTGTAAATCCTTTTGTCTATGGTGCTGGCATCGCTTTCTATCCATTTCTGTGTCATGATATTTTGGTGAGCCCTGGGCGTTGAAATGGGAAGGCAGGATGGTCTTGTTCCCATGTCCTTGAACTCTTTGGTGCCAAAAGCAGGTGTGTATACTAGATTTCTAGACTATATTTACAAAGGACAGACAAAAACCTCATCAGCATATTTTACACTGTGGTGCACATGCAAAATTAGTGGCTATAGAGAAAAATGTGACTGTTAGGCAGCCATTGGAAAGCACACGGCTAAAGCCGCACTGTTAGTGTTGATGGAAAGCAGTCCCGTATCTGGAGTATGGTTTTGACATTAATGAGATATTTACTTGTAAAAACATGTGCTTTTTCAGAGGGAAATGAATTGGAGCACCTGATTTTGAGATGTCTGACATGAAGTATGTTTGAAAGGGCCTGCCTTTCAATGGTTGGTGGAGAAGGGCTCAGCATTCCTCAGCAGCCTGAGTAAGATTGTCAGCATCAGGCTATGGTTATGTGCAGCAATACTTCCTAGTACAGGCAGCTGCGCAGCAAAGGTGTCCCTTTGGCAGGTTAGTCTGTATTTACTATTTCTGTTAGATCTCAGATTTCCAGTGAAGATGCTGCTTTCGCACTGGAGGAGAAAACCTTGGCTGGGAACCAACTCATGGAGAAAAGATTGCACCTTAGTACTGGATTTTTTTTTGCTACATCTGAAAAGTTTCCTCCATGCATACAGTGGATGTTGGTTCCAAAAGCAGAACTATAATTCTAGGATAAATTAACATACTGTGTTGATTTCTAAAGCAATTGGACTATCTGGCATCCCAAATGACCCTGAAAGTCACAGGTAAATCTTGAAAATCCTATATTTTGTTTCCAGAGTAGACAAACCAAACTGATGGATGAAAACTATCTTTGTGATTCTGGTGTGACTTTGGGAGATATGTGGCAAATGGCAGTTAAAGTCAAAGGACCTCCTGAATACTGAGTTTCTGTCTTGAGATGAGTAGTCATAAATACAGCTACACCCGTAACTTGCATCGCAAAACTTGATTCCTTCAGAAATGGTGTTTGAAGTAATGATCTTGCACCATGAGCTTGTGTATCAGTCTGGGGGAGCAGGTCATTCATTAGGTAGAATTCCCTTTCCCTCCCACCTGCTAATAAACATTTTGAATTGTTTCTTCACCTCTTCTGTTGTTTTCCTTCCTTCCTATATGAACCAATTTTATATTCTTTCTCACTTTAAATTATACAGTATCCATATGCATATCCCTGTTTCTGTATGCAACTATAGGATTTCCTAGCTGATTTCTTTCTTTGCCTGCTGTGTTTTTCATAGCAATGAAGCTGGTGCCAGGTACCTCTTGATAAGAGAATTTTTAGTTATTTGATTCATGGTATCTCAGATACTTGGGTTCATTTCCCTGCCTCTGTCTGTGGTGACAGTGAAAGGATAGAGAAGAGATTGAGTTTTCTTTGATCTAAGACAGGTGAGTAGTGGCAAGCTGACTTCTCAGCAGGATGAATGGGTGAAGAGCTCTAGATAATTCTCGGTATGAACTATTTAAACTACCAGCTGGAGCTGGTCAGGCAAAGTTCAACTAAAAGCACACTGTCCCTTCTTCATTTGCTTTCTGGCACATCTCACAAAGGGGTGTAGGGCACAACCTGGATGATGGTGGCCCTTCATGGGGCTGGCAGGGGGGCTTGGGATAACATTTGGTTGGCAGCAGTTGCTGCTGGAGCACGTGGCTGCTGTTCTAGGTAGCAGCCTGCCTGGTATCACCTCTTAGCAAGTGTAAAGGGACTAACAGACCTCAGTATACTCTTGTCCCCTTTGCCTGTTTTCAATCCTGAAACAGCTACTTTCAGATCGCCATGATTACTGAGGGCTGTTTTGGATTTTGGAGTGGGTTAGTAATTTAAAACTCCAGTTTAGCTACTAAAAGAGCATGATTGTACTGCAGGCAAAATCTTGTTTATTCAGGAAACATAAGCTTTACTGTCTTATTGAGTTTACATAGGTGTTTTATGTGCCCTAGCAAGATATTTGACAGTGTCATCATCACGTCACGCCATTACTGTATAAAAATGGAGTTCCTGAGTTTAATTTTTTGTGAGAATGCATTACAGAAATCTGGGGTAATCCAGAATTTTTAGAAAAATGATGACTGCTGATGTTCAGAACTCCCTGTAGACGAAACATAGGAAAAACAAATTGTCTTTCAGGAGAGGACTGAGGACTGTAATTATACAAAATAGCATATACTTGCAATGAGTTGAATTTTCAAATTTACGTGTTTAAAAAGAAATGATACTCATCCTTTCTCCAAATTGCAGCATGAACTAGTTAGTACTCAGTTTGGGGTTTTTTCCATTATTGACTTTTAATCCATAGCAATTAAAGAAACAAACAAATTCCTCTATAGCTCCCTAATCGGATTTAAAAGTTACCATGCGAAAGTCACAGCAGTCACACTCCAAAATCCTTTCTTTAAAAAGTCATTGTGAATCCTTCCTATAATAGTCAATATGGTTATTAAATTCTGATACTCCTTCCTGACAGCCCTGTTCCTGTGCTTTCATTGGCTTCATAATGTCTCTGACGTTTGGTTATTGGGTATTTATCCATTGGATGTGGGTATTTTTTTTTTTTTTCACTGAACACGTTTCTCTAAGCGAGACAGTTAGCAGTTTGCTGCTAGAAAGTATGTAAGTTCTTGTAAAGTACTTATGTGGATGAAACATGCCTGTGCACCTCATCTTTGCTCTGTTTCCCTCATGTTCTCTCTCCATGTCCTTTTCCTCTGTGGAAGGGCAGACTAGCACCTTGCTAATAAGACTTGCAGCATGTAGGCTGGGGTGTTTTCCTGGAGATGTTGTCCATGCACTTGCCCAGCATGAGCCCTCGATGCCTCTGGGAGGCAGGAGCTATGTGGTGGTGGCTGTGGCTGGGCAGGCAGGGGCTTGCCTGTGCCTGAGCTGGGAGGTGACTTGGGCTTCTGCTTTCTTCCCAGCTAAGCTCTGGAGCACACTTAGGACAGTTTTGTTCTTCAGTAGTTTGATTACAAGTTTTTGAGCAAGATCTAACGTTGCACAAAATATAATGTCAGCATCCTGCCCCCATCCCCGTGCTTTTAGTTTAGGATCCTGTGGGCAGCAGTTACTCTGCACGCGCTCCTGCCTGGGGCTGCTCAGGTCCTTCACGCGCTGCTTTGGCAGCTCTCAGACTGCGTGGCTCTATCTTTAGAGCTGCAGAAAGTCCAGTACCGCAGTGTCACAGCATCCTACAGAGTGGGTGGTACAGCAAGCCGTGATCGGAATTTGAATTTCTTGCAAATTATGTCTTGAGTAGGAAAATTTGTCTGAGTTCATGAACCTCAGTTTTAGAGGTGCATTAACTATAGAGAGAGCTTTTGACACATGCTTGCTGCAAGGTCTTAACAACGAGGAGGCTATCTGCATGATGGTATTACTTTCTGTAATCTTCTGATGTCATTTCCTTAACCTTGTGCTAGTTTTATCACAGGGCTATATCTTTTGTTACCTTCTACTTAAAAAGAAGAAAATAACTAGTTAGTTATTATTCTAGTTGAATCACATAATAAAACTCAGACACAGCTGTCACACAGTTCTAGTATCTGAGGAATATCAGCATTACGAACTGAACGTTATTAGCATATTTATTAATGGTACACAGTATTTATTAACAGTAATGCACAGATATTTCACTCTACGTGCTTACATTTCTGTTTTGGTGTAGTTAATATTGAAAAAAGCTTGTATTTTCCAGTTTATGTTAAAAATATTGATGATAAAGATTAAGTTTCTTTGCTGTTACTGTGTCATGTGTCACCTCACACTGCCTTAGGGACAAACTTAAGGCTTCACTTTATTAATATCCTTTAAGTACACGGCAAGGTGGATGTTCCCAGCTAGTATTGATTATTGCTGTTGATTCTTGAAAATTTCAAAATGCTATAGTAAACATTTGATGTAAAATTTAAATCAACTTGTAAATGCTGAAATAAACAAATAATTTTTCACCTTCATATTTTTAGTAACATACACTCCCTAGTGCAAAACAAATAACATGCACTGTGCTTTATAAATTCACATCACAAAAGTAAATTATTTTCATAATCGCTGCGGATTTTATTCACTGCCAGGATTAAGACCTAACGGCACAATCCACACAAATACCCCTGGTTCCAGCTGTGGCTGCTCACAAATAAACAAGACTATTTCAGGTAGCAGAACCAAAGTGATGGGTGCATGTGCTGATGCAGTCTGTCTTTGGGAAGTCCTCAGCAGCAGTGAGCTGATGGATCTCTGGTTGGAAAAAAACCATGTGTTTTTCTTTCCAAGGAAAGCAGCAGCTGCCACCCTCCTCTGGGACTGCATTCTGCTCTGTCCTAAATAGTGTGATACATTTGACTGGCATTGTGCTTGCTCAGGATTCAGTATGATTCCCTTAGTCAAGAACATCTCAGTAGTGGTTGTGGTGTTTAATAAATGCTGCACTGGCCTCTTGTCACAGATCGCTCCCCAGCACGGATGTGCCTTTTTGAAAGCTGTTTCCCAACTTGTGGCCCTTCTTTGAGGGAAATCAGAACAAGACGCATCAAGTGTCATCCAAAGGGTGTGAGAAAAGTTTCCATGCCTGATCTGACCTTGTGGTTATTATTTGTTCTACAGTCTTAATTGGCTTTTTAATGTCTGGAGAGAGGAGGGATGCTCTCTGCTCAGTTAGAAAGAACGTTGACCATTGGAGAGAGATTGTCTGTCCCAGAGATTCCACTTGTAGGGGGTGGTGAAAAGAAGAGCCAGGTGGCTTTTGAAAGCCATTCTCAGTGCTCTGCTGAGCTCACATCTAAGTTCTAACTTTCTGGGACCAGCATGTATTTTGGTTCTTTTGAAACATGTGAAGTTTCACTTTCTAATAACTTTCTGTAGTCATCATATTAGACCATAGACCAGATTCAACCTTGGAGAAAGCAGGAAAAACAGAAGTCAGTTGGCCCACTTTATACAATGTCACATCTGCCAGAGGGAGCTGGAGTCATGCTGTGGATGGAAGCATAGAGATGGGGCCGTGCACACTGTGCCTATTAGCTACAGCCCTGCAGGGGACAGTTGGAAGTTTTCTTAGCTGGTCCATTATCCTGGAGGAGAAGAGGAATTGATATTTACTTGACTTTGCACTGGCAAGCTCCTTAGCTGATTGCTGTTAATTATCAGATTTTTTGTTAACCCTTTGGTAAATGAAGACAGATTTTGTTTTACATTAAATAGCTATGAAGAATGCATAAGAAATAACTCTCAGCCAGGGAGTGCCCAAGGGATTTATCTGTAGTCAGGGGTTTCTTCAGGACACTTGATTTAAAGAGGCTGCTTGCAAAAAATATCAAAGGTGTTTTGCTTGGAATTAGTTAAGTGGCTAGAGATAAATTTAGAAGTATAGCTCCTTACCCACAGATACCAGTTCAAGTTCAGAAGTGTGTGTGGGTTGAGTGTTCTTAAAAACAGTCTGTCTGAAGCATTTCTAATCTATTCAGACAGAAATTTTTAGCTACAATCTCAGTGGTTCTAGGCACAGGCTGATGTTGCCCTTTTCCCAGTAATGGGAGCCTTCAGTGTCTGAATAAACTCTTCTTCAGTTTCCAGTGATCTCCTTATGTTGCAATTGTTTAGCTTTCCCTATGCCATAAATATTCTACAGAACTTCCCTCTCTTATTTTTTTTTGTTCTTCAGTACTCCCTTTTCATCCTACAAGTATTTGAATGCGATTTCTCACAGGGCAGCACAAGCAGAGCTGTACTGACATCTAAGGATATTCACATGGGTTTTCTTCCTCACAGTTCACATCTCATTTAATCTCCAGAAGGAGAGGTTTGTCTTTCCCACAGAACCTACCTAAATTAGTCCATGCAGAATGAGACTGCCTTTCTTTTCTCCTGCATTTCTGCTATATCAGGTACTCTTCGGTCCTAAGTATCCTCTAGTTTGAGGGGTGACAGTCATACCAAGAGGATTCTTGGTGTTTAGTCCCCAGTGTTCTGCTCATCACAGGACTGTGGTGCTGGTATTTTGTTGTTTCAGCAAGAACTCAAAATACTCCAGCTTTTCCTTCCATGTGATTTGATTGCTTGAGTTGAGGTGTAGCTAATAAATCATGCCCCCTCCACCTCCCCACCACCCTGAGGACTACTGTCTTCAGTTTTCATTCCTGACAGAATGCCTTTTTCCAGTTATTCTTGCTTACTGTCTCTCTTCTATCTGTAACACACATACACAGTCATATATATGGGACTGAGGGCAAACTTGTCATGTTGCCTAGATGTCCCATGTGTGCAAGAGGTGAATATAAATAAATGTTTGGTGGTTATGCAGTTACTAATGCTGAGTATGGATGCTGTTGTCTGCACTGAAAAACTGTGGAAGTCAGTGCAACTGGATAGTTTGAGAACTTGACAGTATCTGTAACTTTCGTCACATGTATATTGACATCTTACACATTTTTGCTATGCCTTCTAAAGGTATAGTGTCCTTAAACGATTGGCTTAACACTGATATACAAATGCTGTCAGTGAGAATACAACATCTCTGGATTACCCTGTGCTCAGACAAAGAGCCAAGGGCCTGAGTGTGGAGAGAGGCGCTTTCTCTTTCCATGAACTTCTCAACCATTTCACACAACTACCTATGCAGTCGGCACCTTGTAGCAATCTCAAAAGAGAGGCCAAAAGCTGAATGAATCCAGAGACTGTGCTGGTCTCAGTCTGGCAGATAAGCTCCCTCCTGGTCACAGCTGAGATGAGTTCTTGCAAGCTGCCACTCCGTGAGCTGTTTCTGCTGTGTAAATAAAATGGGGACTTCTGTATGGCAAATTTACACCCACACTAAGCTTCACAGCATTACTGGACAATCTTTTTTTGGTATCATCCTGTACTTTCTGCAGGTATTTATGTTGCTAGGAGAGGTTATATTAATTTTGCTGGCTTACAGAAAGAAAAAGGCTTCATATATATAGGGAGAGAGGGACTGGCTTTGGGGGAACTTTGCTCTAGATGAACCCCAGAAACTGGCTTCTGAAGAGGGTTTCTGAGCAGTCTCCTGAAATCCTGAGCTAAACATGGGTTTAATTTTAGGTTTTGCCCTCCCTACCCCCCACCCCCCCAGCAGACTGCAGGAGGGAAGAGCGACTTTTCCTTACTCAGTGTTTTTGAGCAAGTTGGGAAATCGAACTGGTAATAAACTCCTGCCACCTGAGTGGCATATATGAGGCACCCTTCATATATGGGTATATGAATGATCTCTTGTGAAAATCAGGTGGTTTTCTTATTTTTCATATACCTCATTTTTTTAATCCTCTTAAAATACAGTTTGACTAGTGAAAACAGGCTTGGGCACGTGTATGCCATGCATATTAGATTTGGCTCATGAGTACTCGTACTCAGGATCCTGGAACGGCTGCAGTTTTTGAGGCTTTTAAATTATGAAGAGTCAGCAGTATTGAAGGAACTACATAAGAGATAAAAGTGTCATGGCATGAAGGCATCATCCATCTTTTCACTTGTTTGCAGCTAGAAAGAATCTCATCTGTCTGAAAGTTTTTGGCAGGCATTCTGGTTAGTGCTGTTAAAAAAGACATGCGCAAGGAATTACATTAAAAAAAAAATTACGTGCCTCATTCAAACTTATTCATTGTAAACTGTTTCTGGACCTTTATAATAACATGAGAGAGCTTTCTGGCTTTTCACCAGTCTCTGAAAACTGACAGAGCTCATCAAATGCAGGGAGGAGGAGAGCAGCACAGTGTGGTCTTGTGCAAGCTTGCTGTGGCCCAGGTTGTCTTATGGGAGGCAGCAAGTTGCCATGTGTTTTTGTCGTTATACAGATAAGGATGTTTGTTACTGACGTGATCTTTGTAGAGAAGGTGCCTCCATTTTTGACATGCATACTTTTTGATGGAGAATATCAGTTTCTGGTATGCTATCACTTCCTTCTTGAATTTCTTTATTGCCAGTAGATTTTCTTTTTTTTGTCAGATAGACTATTTTAAACACAGAGCTGAATTCTTTCCCATTGTGACTTTAATGCTTCCTGCTGTGATTTCACAGCCAAACCTAATTTACAGTTGTTGAATGTCAGTACATACTTATAAAAGACACACAGAGAAAGAACGGGTGAGTGTGGAAATGCTAGATGAGCAGGGTGGTATTTTTGTGTTGAACCAGATGTGTGTTGAGGACTGATGGAAGCGACTGTCTTCCACTGAAGGCTGGTCTCTGTTGTCAACTGCACACTGAGGATGCTGCTAATGCTTGGGAATTCTTAGGGAGAAACCTGGGTCCTAGGTGGTCATAATATTTCTTCTCTTTTTTTTAAGGTGCCTACATCAGAAAGAGCAGTAGGATATTTTTTTGTATTGTATGTACAGCTGTTTTGTACAATCCCCCAACAACTCAGAAACTGTGAACAGGTTTAGAATTAAATGTGAGGGGTGGGAGAAATCTTCCATGTTCCCAGGGGGCTTTGAGCCTCAAGGTACATCATCAGATCATAAATTAATGAAAAACTTTTACAGTGTGATGCCTCTTTAAAGATTTGACATGCAAATGTAGTTCACAGGAGTGACTGTCCATAGCATGGTTAAACAGAGCAAATACCTTTGCTAGCAGCTAAGCACAGAAAGCTGGCATTCTTGAATTTGCACAAACTACAGTGCCTTCTTGGCTGAGATGTGTGTGTGGGAAAGTGTTTGCTTCAATGACTATTTTTGACCTATTTTGTGAATAAACAGGACTTATGCCTCTAGAGCTTTCAATCTGGCAACTTTCAGTAGCGCTACATTACCAAGGAGAAGAAAACAATTATTAATAAATACACTTGAATAGAAAAACTCTCCTGCTACAGCTTTCAGAATGCTGTATTTAAGTTGGTTTTGTGTGAATTATGCCTCTAAGGCTACCTTTGTTTAAACAAACCTTCATTATTAATAAAAATCCGATACCAGGGTTTTGTTCTTCAGTTCCACACAGCTTGTTGGCAATGAGATACGGGACTGAAAGAGCTGTAAAAGGGGAATCTGCAGACAGAAAAGGGAATGAAAGAGCTGTAAAAGGGGAATCTGCAGACAGAAAAGCATATGTGGAAAAAAAAATAATCAGTGTTCCCTACCTGCTTGGGTTTTCCTACTGAATTTAAGTTACAAACAAAAACAATTGCAAAAAATCTTTAAAACAAACCTTTGTTATGAATAACAATGTGGTTTGGTCGTTGTTTTTTTGTTTGTTTGTTTTTTTGTGTTTTGGTTTGGTTTTTCAGAAAGACACGAAGGACACTTACCAGAAAGAGGTTAGCTAGTAGCTACTTTGATGTGCAAGGCAGAATGTGGTTTAGTTTGTTCATTTTTGTGTTAGTGTAGTAGAAAAAAACTGGTTTGCAAGAATAAAACAAGTGGGTAGTATAACATCACACAGAAGAGAAAACATGAACTGGAGCCACTTGTTTAAATGAATCAAGTTATAACTGCTCCAGTATGATTAATAAGAGGGATTGGAGAATATCCTGACCAAAAAAAAAAAAATTGTTTTAGCAGTAGAGTGCTGACATTTCCCAGTAGTTCTTTTCTAGTGTTCAGGCAAGAAGTTTTGGGGTCTTGTTTTTTCATAACTATAAACTGCTAAAACCTCCCAAACTTCAGACAAATGCTGAAACTTCTTTAACATTTATTTCTCCAACAAAACCTCTTTTTTTTTTTCAAGGAAAGTGAATGCTTTCCACATCACTTTTTCTTAAAAATCTAATTATCTCTTTAAAAAGATGTTTCAACAGAAATTTTTTGACAGTCTCTGAGAAATATTGAGTTAAAAGATTCCCATTTTAAAATATAATTTTTTAACAGTACTTTCCAGCAAGCTGTAATGGCATGTATAAACAACCAGATGCTCTGAAGAGCTAACAGGGGCTGCACAGATTTTGTTTAGGATGTTTTTTTTTACCTTTTCCTGGGTTTTGGTTTTAAGGTGGTCAAGATGATACAGCACCAGCCTGAATCCAAGATCTTCTGTACATGTATGGTGCGGGATCCCCCAAGCAATATCAATGCTATTTATTCCATATGGTGCAGCGCAGTGAAAAATCCAGTGGATGCACCTTGCATGGAGACAGCAGAGCTACCTTCCTGTGGCACTGTGCCTGTGCCAGAGAACCCACTAACACTCACACCTGGGCTAGCCTGTGTCCTACCGCCTTTGATGTCTCTGCGTGACACTCTGCGGCATTTCTGTTTCTGGGTTTAATGTTGGATTCAGCTTGGGTCTCTCCATCCCTGGTGTGGATTTACTCTGAAGTCTTCTCCAGTTAAGCAGTTCCTAGGCTCCCATATCTGAGGCCTGTCAGAGCCCTTAGTTACCTCTTCTAGATCACCTCCTTGCCTTTCCTCAGGGGAGTATAGCAAGCCTTACCTCCCACTGAGCTCTCCTACACATAAGCTAATGCCGTGCTATTAGTGCCACCTTCTTCCCCAGAGAGTTGGATGGAATAATGGTTTTGGGAAGCAGGGACTCCTGGCTTCTCTTCTGGTGCTGACAGCGTTCTTCCAGTGGCTTTTGCCATCTCAGCTGCTATCTCTGACTGAGTGTCTGTAAGGTTAAAATTGAAATGATAACACTTCCTTACCTGACAGGCTGAAGGCGAGAAGTGGTTGTAAGGATTAGTTACCTAGGGGCTATAGCATGCCAAATGTTATTAATAATGCAAAGCTTGAAATGTTCTGAAACAGAAGCAAAATTTTTGCTTTTTTTCTTCAAAGGAGAGATTTACCAGAACACTAAAGACCTTGCTTTCCAGTCAGGTGGATTAGCTGATGTCTTATGGCATTACAGAAGTACATGAAACAGTGGGAGAGTGGCAGGTCTTGAAGTGTCTCCCACATCTGGGTCAGTCTGCACTGTTCAGCAAATCAGTGAATGAGAGAAGATGACTCCTGCCCATGAGATACACCTGCCAAAAGCTTCCCAGGTTGTTTGCTTAATATTTAGCATGTCAGGGTTTTGCTCAGATAATTGCTTATACCCTTCACTTTTAACAATCTGTCCTAGAAGAGCCAGCGGAAGCCTGAGAGAGGAAAGTACTTGTGTCTCTGTGTCTGTATAGGGGTGAGCAGAGATAGGATGAGGGAAGGACGACAAAGGACAGAGAAGAAGCCAAAAAATATGTCGAATGAGATAGAGGGGAAAGGAGAGCACAAAAAAGAGAGAAGGAAAGACAGGTTCAGTAGCACAAGCTAAATATAATCAGTGAAGGGAATGAAAATTGGTTGCAAAGGATGGAATGTCAAAGTACAGGAGACTGCAAGGGAGGGTGAGTCAGGGAATAAAGAGGAAAGGAAGACAATGAGTTTATTATCTCTTTTATCTGACGGTATTGAAAGGGGTGTAGAACTCACCTGATGGAGAGCCAGCAATTACCCTGCCGCACGCAGGCCTCTACTTAAAAAAGTGGTAAGGAAATGAACCTGATTTCTGATCAAAGGGAAACAGCCCTCTGCTCTGCCATTGTTTGTGTCCTGGAGCAGTTTCTGCTTCTCTGCTGGCTCTCCACCTTCCCAGCTGAGCTGCTAGCATGCCCATCATCTAGATGCTAGTATTATGCAATGTCTAGAGAGGGGGTCTTATCCATGCCAAGAGGGGCAATGTAACAAGTACTGGAAACACTCCTAGGAAGCAGCTAGGAGTGGATTGCTTAATTGGTTTTATTTGTTAACAAACCCTCAAAACCTGCATGCTGCATGCCACATCTCTGTTTACACAACATCTGGGAGACAAAAGGGGTTGGGTTCATGCCTCTAAGCTACTTCCTTCAACACTGACACCTGTGGAGGCTTGGGGGATTTCTCTGCTGCAGTCCCCCGTCAAGCTCATTAACACTCTCTGCAAGAGGTAACATGCACTTCCCTGCCCCTGCTGTAGGTATTGCAATCATCCGTGGTCCTCGTTTTTGCTGCTGCTGTAAGTAGACAATGCAGTGCCAGGGACCAACTCCACTCCTACCAAAGCCACTTGTGAATTGGAAGGGTGCAGCACACAAGCTTCAATCAGGAAAAAGCAGAGAAGATGACTTTGTAGCCTGACAGGATTCAATAGTCTGCTCTGGGGCTATTGAATCTTTTTTTACCCCAGAAGCCATTTCCAGTGCAGCTCCTTGTGTCCCTGGCACATTACTTATGATGGGACTAGACAAGACAACACACTGGTCTGGTACTGGGGAATCAGTCTCCTGCTCCTTTGTTTCTCTTCCGTGGCTCCAGCAAACCACTGCAGCAATCTGGGCATTGATGAAGAGGGTCCCTGTTCCTCATTTTTTCAGTGGGATAGTAATGTAGTAGAAATATAGGGTCAGCTGTTGATTCCATCTTTTTATTGAATTTTCAAGGATGAAGAACTTTAATCTCTAAGTCTTTAGCTTACATCCACCCCAGAGGTAATGGGTGTCAATCACTATAACTTGATAATCTGGACAAATATCACTGCTATCAGATCCACTGCATTTTAAACCATGCTGATAACATACCTTGCTGGCAATCAGGGTAGAAACAAGTGAACCAGGAGCATACAAAAGAATTGCCTTCATAGAAATGAGCTGGAAGGAGAGACAATATGCAGGCTTGATTTTAGTCCAGATTTTATCACCGATGCCAGCTGATGTGGCTGCATGCAAGCCATGTAACTGCAGCACCTTGGCTGTTATCTCTAAAATTGGAATAAATATTGCTTCCCTGATTGATGTTATAAATTATAAGGCACTTAAATACTATGTAAATGAAGGTCCTGTAAATAATGCAGAAGTGTAGATGGGCGTAACTGGCAGAAGATGAGTAGAATGAAAAGTTCAACCTGAAGCAGAATTCCAGTCTGCTAAGTGAATATATATGGGGAGTCCGTAAACTGTACTTATTTTGAGTGGAGCTATATGGTTAGACATAAATCTGTAGCACTAAATCATTTTAAATATTCATCTAGTTGGTTCAGTTTAATTTTCTGACAAGTGAGTTATTATTTAAGAAATATGTCCTTAAGAGTATGCCTTAGGTTCAGACCCTATATTTTGGTCTAGGCCTGCTTCTAAAGTGTAGGGACTAAATTCTGCTGTCAGGTACATAAGCACAGCTGACGGGGATATTGGTGAAAACTGGAGCTGTAGAACTAAATTTGCTACTTAATAAGTTTTTCACAGCAGCAGATTTTAAAATTTTAAAAATATGTTCTTTTTTTTTTGTTGAATAGAAACAGTATTTGGTGATAATGCACTCATTTCTGCTAAGTGAACTCAAAGACTGAAGAACTTAAAATACTCTGTAGTTTCCAGGACTGCACCAACATCAAACTGAAGCTACGGCTCTGCTTATGAAGTGGATGGGTGGTGTGACAAGCCTTGCCCTGTGTTGAAGGGGGAGCTGAATGACCTCAGAGCCTGCCAGGCCCTGGCAAAGAAGCTGCAGTTGTTCAATGTATCACAGCCGATAGAGCCCAGTTATAAACCTGCAAGTGATAAACACAGTCTGTCATGTAGATGCAGGTACATGAAGCATGGCAGTGGGAAGCACCCTCTGTGAAAGCTGCCAGCGGTACACCAAGAAGAGATCAAAGTTTTGCTGCTTCTATGTTTCACTGCAGGACTTGCCATTTCATTGAAAACTTCCCTAAAGGGAAGCTGGAAAAATCTAGCTGCGAGTGTAAAGGGCTTAACTGTAGGCAGTCCTATGGGAATGTGGTATGAGTATAATCTATGAACAGCACCCATATACTCTGAATAATGTTGTTTTAGGTGTGATGGTTTCATGATATAATTGCATCAAGTCTTGTAGGAAGAGGTAGTGTCTTGCCCTTGGAGAAGGGGGTTTTGTACCTGACAGGATCTTGGTATTTCTGTCAGCTGCTCTAGCAAAAAGAACTGTGTTTTCCATTAAAGTTTTCATTGCTCTTTTACTGTCACAGGCACTTTAGAAAGTCCAAGGAACAACTAGTTAGATCAGTAATATTTATGTATGGGCATAGCAGAAACCAAACTGGAATTACGTTGGCGTCTAAGGCTTTGGAAGAGCAGGGAAGTAGAGCTGTGTTTGCCAATTTTCAAAGGCAAAGGAACAATAGAGGCAGGTGCTCTGCCTTTTTTCCCTGCAAACATCGCAATCTTGAAAGAACAAAAATAAAAGAGTCTGTTTAATCCCAGTGGTAAATTGCTAGCATATTCCTCTGCCTGATTTCTTACCTACATTAATATAATATGCGGTGGTGGTAAAAATGCAGCTCTTCAGACTGAATTTCAGATTATGGCTGGACAGCTGGAGAGAAGCGCTCTGAATAACGGTTTTATGGGCACTAGTGAAATTCTGGCTTTTGAATGTAAAGGGAGCTCTGAAACACCTGTATAACTAACTGCGAAAGCTGATATGAAGTGGAGTCAATTTTTTGGCATGAAAACTAAGATTTCACTTTGCTTTTTATTTTTGAGGTTTTATATTTTTCTCATATTTTTGAACTTTCTCAAGGGATATAAATAACATTTCCATGATTTGCTATTATGCTGCGAGGTATATGTGGGATAGGGACACATTAAATGGGTGTCATTTAAAGCCTTTTCCATGGCTCTTTGTTTCCAATAGGTGTAAAATTAACCTGACTTCAGCGCATTATTGAAACACCTGCACAATGTTGGATAATGTCTTTGCTGCCCTGGGAATTGTTTTTTTCAGTTAACAGATGCTCCCTTTGCTTGTTTTGAAGCTGGCAAAGATAACACAAGGTAGGACCTACGTAAACACAGAAAATTACTCTTTCAACGTTTCTTGGCAGCAGTTGTGGATTAGATACACTCCTCTGATACAGAGGTAATATTCAACTGAAAAGTCACGTGATGCCAATTAAACATGTATGTCAATTGGCTTTTGTTCAGTAATTTGTTTTTCCCAGTGCATTCCAGCATCTTTAAAAAAAAATAAAATATCTGACACTAAATGAAAAATAATTAGCCTTGCACAGTAGTGTTTCCTCTCCTACCATGAGCTTATGTTTTTTTCCTTTAGGGTTACTAACATGGCCTAAAATGGTCATCATTTTGTCTTTGATCCTTTGGACATAATGATATGACATAGTGCAAGTCAGATAACTTGCAGCCATGCAGAGCTTGAGACAAGAGTTTTATGCCACTTGGAAGGGAAGTAGCTCTCTTTTCCCAGTGGGACGGACTCTCTCCTACAGCTTTCAGACAGTCTGAGATAAGAGTTAAGATATTTTTAGATAAATAAAGGCTATTTTTAAGTCTTTCTCTCTCTCTCGGCTCCCTCTGAGTCCTCTGTGGTTGGGGTTGTTGTAACTAAGGCACCTGGTGCTTAAGCTGAAAAAAGAATGAGTAACACAGTCCTAGCAGCACTTTAAAAAGCTCTTTGTATTGTTCCAAAAAGACCTTTTTTAACATGTAGTATATAGAGAATATATGATAGTATAAAGTTTTGGAAGTAGGCTATGAAGTCTGCTTGATACAGAATAAAGACACTGTGCAGTTCATGTTTTTGTCACTGAAGAAGTCCTGTGATGTGCATATTTCTCTTGGCAGTACGTTGTTTCCTGTCCACTTGTTCCTACCTCTGTACCATCTCCTTAGTGGTATCAGTGCAAAAACTTGGTGTCTGTAGAATGAACCAGATCAGGGAGCTGATTCCCCTTTAAGAGGACCCCGGGGGGGGTTGGGGAAATGCTTATTTTTTCCCATGGATCAGTTTCCAAGGCCAGATCATTAGAGCCTCCAGCACATGCAATGTGTAACAGGGCAGTGGTGTGAGAGCAGGAGAAAGTGGCTTTGTGGTGTTGGGGCAGAGCTGCTCGTGCACGCTGGCTTCTGAATTGGTGGTGTTCTGCCATACCTGCCCACCGTTTTTCACTGGGATATATAATCAGATGGAGAAGGTATAAAGACCCATACCAGAATGTGACAGTTTTAAATTAAATGAAATTTTGAGCACACATTATGGAACCACTTTCAGTAAAGGATTGCAGCCACTTATTCCCAGTAAACTAACACATTTACTTTCATCCCTACGGGCCAGTAGCACACAAAAATTTCAGCTTAGCCTTCTGCATACCCTCTGCCAGGCAGACAATAAATTCATTTAATCTCCTCCCTGAAGCTATGTCTTTTCCACGCTTTCGTTTGTGTCTATTAAATATGAAGGGACGTATTTACTTGAGGTGTTTTCCAGTCCATATACTCCAACCTTCAAAAGGGGCAAAGCCACAAAGCCTGCTAGGTCAAGGCACTGCCCTCACGCCAGCGTCAAGTCTTTTCTTTGTGACACGAGCAAAAGGCCAGTTAAGGCTGCAGAAGAGGAACACCATCCTGTAGCTCTCGCACATATCCAGGTTTTTGGTGGCTAATTTGTCTTGTGATCACCAGGAGACTCGGTCTGTAAGTTTGAGCCATGCTTAGGGCAACCTTTTGACAAAACCTGTAGATATTCCATACAGCCTGTTTTCTGTAAAGAGTCATCTGAGCTGTTTTTCTCTGGTGAGAGACCCTGAAATAATCATCTGACTTAACTTGACAGGCATTTGTGTACATGTATGCCATATTAACAAATATGTATATGTATGCTAATGTAAATAGAGGGAGAATGTGTAATAAAAGGTCAGATTGTGCTGTATATCCACAAGAGGGTTTTATTTACTGTTGTACTCCATAGATTTTTTTTTTTAAACTATTGCTGAGAGCTAAAAGAGCCCTGAGCCTGGTTTAGGCACCTTCTAAGACTGCTGTAAATTTTGGCAATCTTTGCCACTATCTTCATCCTCCCTTTGTTTTTGTGGGGGTTTTTTTTTGGGTTTTTTTTATATACCTTTCAGTAAGAAGAGAGTAACTGTAATGAAAGTCATTACAGCTTTCTCTTTTTCCTTCCTCTGGCTGCACACCTGATGAGACTCAGAGGTTGTATGGATTTTTTTTCTAACCAGTTGCTGTGATTGCTTGCACCTTTGAGGTACGTGAGGCTTTGCATCTCATCCCAGCACAAAATCCAGAGAATCCTTACCCTTGAAGCCTGTTTTATGAGATCTGGTGTAAGGTTTTCTGTCTGGGAAGCTCACGATCATGTGGAGACCCCTCACACTCTGTGTGTAGGGATGCGGGTGTGTTCCTGTGTGTTGTGGTCATGGTCGTTCTGTTAATCTCATTCCTCCACCAGTTTTGAGATTTATGCTCTCTCTTGTCTCTGCCCTTTTGATAAAAGGGACAAAAAATTGATGGCTCATGAATAGTTGGAAATTTTCTTTAGATGGTCCTTTAAAATGTTAATTTAGATTTTCTTTTTCAACAATACGCCAGAACCACCATTCTTGCATATTTTATTGTCTTTTCAAACTTCTTCAAACCTGAGTTATGTAGAACTTGACTGATCACTGTTTTACTAGCATGTGTATTTTTATAATATATTGAAACAATAAATGGATAAATATGTTAACAGGAGAGTTAGGAATGAGGAATGTGTGTGAGGGGGTGAAGACACAAGCAGTGCACCTATAAAGCCTTTTGTAGAGTCAAGTGGGGTCACTCTTTCCATCTCTAAAGCTTGCTTGGAGCTGTGTTTGTGCTGAGCATGGGCAAAAAAGAAGTAACATCTACCTAGGAAAGATTATGTAGGCATATGCAGGCAGAGGAGGAAGTGTGGGGACATAGTTCAAGTTCTTTGTTGTTTTCTGGGAAGTCAATAGCCTAGTCCCAGATAACTGAAGAATTTTCTTTTTTCTGCTTTTCAGGCTTTGCCTTTTATGTTCACTGATCACAGAACTTCTTTTAATGTTACCTTCACTTCTTTGTAGGCAAGTCTGCTGACCCACAAAAGCAATGAGGCTGGAAGGGTTAATGCTGAATAGGCAGGTATATTTTTGCAGAAGCAAGACTGGATATTGTGCAGGCAGTAAAGGTCTGTGAGGCTCTCACCCTAGGTGCAGCAACGAGCTGCATTTGCTAGTTGTGAGTCTCAGAAATCAGTTTTCTATATGAAGGTGAAATGAAATCTCTAGCACCATGTTAATTTGGGATTTAGTACCATTCCAGTAACTTAAAACAACAGAGCATAACCAAAGTATATGTGCAAGCCTGGTTCCTATGCACCTATTCATCCAGTGTTGATCTTGAGGATGAAAAGTAGTTCTATAAAATCTTTGGAATCACCACTGTATCCTAAAAATACTTTTTGCTGAATGAAATTTAGTAAGATGTATGAGGCTGTTTCCTTATGCTTTTGTATAGCAATGTACTGATGAGATGCTTATACTCAAGGTCATGGTCCCGTTTGCTGCTGGTTTATGTTAACTCTCTGGATCTTCAGAATCTCAGATAAGGAAGGTGCTGGTCTTCAAACAAACAAAAGAGTACTATGGGTGCAGTTTTAGGACTTCTAGAGCTCTGGAATTTGCATATGCTTCTTTAATCAGAAATTATTAGAGACAGCTTTAATAAAGTACCACACTGTGGTACAAAGTCAATTTTATGATATGTGAGCAGAGCATCGCTTACTATTTGGGATAAAGACAGCGTGCCCTATGCTGTCAGATGTTTCTACCTCATGTTGCTGTCTGAATTTGTGTCCATTGGTCCTGGTTCATGTGGGATCTCTGTGTGAAATGGAAAGCTATATTTGCTTGGGTGCATGCCTGGTGAGCTGTCTGAACAGAGGGGAGGAGATCTTTTTGAAAACAGCTGTCTCCACAGCCTCATACCACTGCTCATGGCAATAGCAGGGGTTGTCTTGCTGTTCACCCACACTGGCATTTTGCTCGCAGTCCTTGGTGTTACTGCTTAGGCCCCAGCACAAATGCAGTGTAATGAGCTCCATTTTGACATCTGTTTATTAAGCTTTAGACTGGCTTTTTACCTAGCATGAGTCAATGAAAAGTACCACGAGATGGCACTGCACTAGCTCTGCTGCAGGCAGTGACAAAAATCCTCTTCTGAAGGGAAAATCAGTGCACTTCACTCACAAGGCAGTGGGTTGATAGACCTTTCCACCCCATGCCCACAGTATTACTGCTTCACAGCCAAGTGAAAGACCATATTTTTGCTTCCCCTGGCAGCTGGTAAATGAATCTGCCCCCTAGCAGAGCGTGTTATGCTAGGTTATTCTGCTGGGGTACAGGTGGAGAGAAGGAGAGGGTTTGCAGAGGAAAATTGAGAGGTGGCAAAGGTTGTTTTGAACCAATGCTTGTTGTACTGCCAGGCCACTGCACTGCGCTGGCTAGAGAGAAGGTGCTTCCTTCCATCGGCACTCTGTTTCTTCCAAGGCTGCCCCAGCAACATATAGGCAGTGTCTTCTCAACAGGTGTTTCGTCTCAGAAAATTGTCTGCAGTCCCCTTTTGAAGGGGCTTTGTGCTCTCTTCTTTGTGTGCTTGTGACCCTTTAATGGTGACTTTGGTTGTTCCCTCCTTCACTGCCTCTTTCCAACTGGCATCTTTAATTGCTCCCTCTTTTCCAGTTTCCTTGTTGCTTCTGGTATGAAATGATTTCACTTTGCAGTCCCCTTAGCAGGAACCATAACAAGGAGTCCCAGAGTGCCTTTTGAGCCATGTTCTTTTTCTTAACAGCACAGGGCTTCAGTCTTTGTCCTATTCCCAGACAAAGCTGACTTTGCCAGTGGAGCAAACCGGGGACAATGCCTGTTGCTGAATAAAACTTTGGAGCACAAGTGTAACAGCAGAGCAAGGAGATGACCAAGTGGTGCCTGCCTGCTCTGCCATGCGTGTGCCCTACCGTGCCATCTGTTAGCATTACCCACGGCTAATCTGTTAATTTTTCAGGCCATCTAATGCTATGACTGTATTAGGTCTGGGAAATGTAAGTCCCTTGATTTTTTAGTACAGGTCAACTAATATTTTCTGTTCAGAAAAAAGTTTAAAACTAAGAACTGACCTCCAGGTCCCTGAGCAGCAAGCAGTTGAATTTGGGCTCGCTACCCCCTCATGAGTTTAATGGAATTTTCTCCATTTCCTGCAAAGGGTGCAAGGTTGTAATACAAAAGCTAGATGACTTACTCAGGGCCATCCAGACAACTAGTACTCAAACCGTGAATCTTTTTTGGTTCTTGTGCTTAGTCCTTTAAGAGATGTATCACTTTAAGGGCTATACCACCTATGTTAAAGTGACCTGCACACACTCCACAGATGTTCACTAGTAAATGTACTGACACAGAGAGTAGGACTGCCACCCTCATACTCTCAATTCAGTAGATAACTCCCCTTCTCTGTTGTCTCTTTCCCCCCTTCTTCCTCTCCTATGTTCCATCTCTTTATAGTCCTTTGTCTTTCCACACCTGTCTTAAATCTTCTTCCCTCTTGTTCTTTGGTTTCCTTCTCCCCTTCTGCTACTTCTCCTTTCCTGGAGATGGTCACCCCTGGGTGTCGAGCAGTGGGAGCATCTCCCTGGCTGGTCACTTTGCAAGCAGCTGTGCTCTTTCATTTTTCCATCCCTTTTCCCATTTTTGGGAACAGCAGCATGGACAGAAGGCGGAACCTTCAGCAGAGGGTAGCAGACAGGGCTCAAGCTGCCATGTGTATGCACTAGAGGAAAGCCAGGGAGAACAGGCTGCATCGGAAGGGCAGGTATGGATGCCATTTCTCACCACTGATCTTTTGCTCTGAGAGAGGGAAGGAAGGAAGGAAGGGTGTTAAATCCCTTCTTCTTCGCTGAGCCTGTCTTACTCACCCAGCTTTGGGCAAGCTGGTTCCAAGTAGCCCAGCTGATATGTTACTAATAGTCACCATGTCCACAGGCTGCCGCCCCAGCCTGTGCTTTTGTTTCCTGTACTGTGAATTTTAAGCTGCTGCTTTCTGCTTGCTTTTGGAAACTGACAGAATGTTTCTGTTGCACTTTGTGACCTGAGCTTTAAAGGCCATAGGAAACCTCTCTCTGTCTCGACGAAGTCAACTGCAGGGAACAGAAAGGCAGATGAACCAAGTGGGAAGATTTGGGAAGGGGTTTTGCTAGCTTAGAAATGGGTTGCAGGCTCTCCCAAGCATGTACCTTCCAGACGTGCCGAGAGCCTTCCAAACCCGTTGCGCTCCTCTTTCAACTTTTGTTTTAAATAAAGGCAGGGGAAGGAACCTCTCCCAGTGTATATGAACTCCTGGAATAAAACTGGGTACTTTTTAATTTGTTTTCCAGGCAATTTTTATTTTACAAACATCCAGGGACTATGGATTTTGCAGGGTGGTGCACAGTGTAACTGACCTCATAACCTTCCTGTTGGATTTTTCAGCCACTGTGCCTTTGCACTCTCAAGTTGGCCTCTGCATCCCTCGACAAAGGAATGTGTGACAAAGAAGCCCTTTTAACAGCTTATTGTGCTGGACAAAAAAGAAAGTGCAACCTTCCTAAGATTAGTGGCTTTAGCTAGGGAGAGGATGGCCTGCCAAACTGAAGAAAAATATTGTGTGGAACATACTACATGATTCTCTTTGTCTGATTCTTTAGTTGTAATTTCACTATCGGTGGGAGTGTTTCTCTCTTGGGTACCTTTGCAGAGATTACCCATAGTTAGCACTTACCTTGCCAAGGCAGCCTGCAAATATTAATTAAAAAGTACCAAAGAAGAAGAGAAGCAAAACCTGTATTTTGGGGCTAGGGAAACAGAGTCACATATAGTTTAGACATTTTGCACAATCTCATAAAACAGATAAATTGTAGAGCTAGAAGAAGAAGCAATTAAAAGCAAGTGTGACTGCATGGCTGGTGCCAGCTTCTCTGTAATCATGACAAGATGATAGTTGATCCCTAGCTCCCAGCTCTGGAATATGGCACTTGATATTTCCTCTCTCACCACACAAACTTGGCGGAGATTCTGGAAAAGTTGGCAATCTTCTGTCTACCCTTTCTTGTCTTTATTTCTCACAGCAAGCTGTCTGCCTACATATCTGTTTCTCAAGGAGGGATTGCTTCAGAGCTATTTAGCCAGCCTCAATCAGAGCAGCTAATAGTTGTTTTCAAATAGGTTCCTTGTAGTCCAGCTGCAGTTTGTCAGATTTATTCTGTTTTAATGTGTTGTCCATTTATCTCCTGCACTGTGTAGTCCCCATTGTGGAGGTGCCTCCTGTTTGGCACTCTTTCATGATTTGTTGCCTCTTGAGCCTGGTGGTTGGAGTGTACATGATGATCTGTGCTTGGCATCAGTCCCACCCGGCACCGTGGGGTACTTTGCAGAAGCAGCACTTCCCTCAAAGCCAGAGTGTTACAAAATCTGTATTGAACCACGCTGTCCAGAGCCAGTGTGTCCAGAGGTGACCCAAGGCAGAGGACAAGTAGGCAGCTAGCCGAGATGGCAGCCAGCCTGTTTCCTGGAGAAACGGCAGGAGGTCTTCCATCCTGCCCCTGCCTCTGCTTTGCAATGCCTTTTAGGAGTTCTTCCTGGACCTGCACTGCTAGCTTGTCCCTTGCCATACTTTATCCCAGCAATGGCTCCCAGCCCTCTCTGTCACTAGGCTGGTCCCCCTCCTGGCAGTCTACTCCACCGGCCCCAAAGCAGAGCAGTCCCTTTGCTCTAAGAAGTCACCCTACAAGCAAAGTCCAGGCTGTTCAGGCTGCCAGGGAAGGGACAGGGGGAATTGAGAGAGGATGACAACTGCTGTGAGATGTGACATCTCCTCATTGCAAAAACACACAGCCCCCACCTCTGCTCCTGCCCCACTCTTAGCATGAGGGGAGCAGAAATCCCTGCTCCTTCTGATCCTGCCCTTTCTCTGCCCTGTGTCATGCAAGATTGGAGCTGACTGCCAGCCCTGCCCTTTCCTCCTCTTAAGCCCTTTCTAGCAGCCAGGGAAGCAGGGGAGAGAAAAAGAGGCTTGTGTGTGGGAAAAGGTTGGAGGAGGAGACTTTATTGCAGAAGAGGGTTGGAAGTGACAGCTTAGGGGGTCTCAGGTTAGATTAAGCGAAGTGCTGTATGTGAGAGGATGGAAACAGGAGAAGAGGGAGGGCCAAGAAGGAAGAGAGACTGTATGAACAAAGAGGTTCCCTAACACTCCTTTCTGATCTCTTGGCCCTGCCTAGATCCACCATCTCCTGAGAGCCTTCAGCTCACTCCCAGCCCTCTTCACCCCTCTCATAACCACTGCTTCATAACTCCCTGACTCAGAATCTGCTCTGTTGCTGCTCCAAATTTAAATTTTACCTACGAAGCCAGGAACCTTTGAACAAGCTCTGGCCTGGTGTGTATCCAAACATCATTCTTTCTGTTCTGTGTTGTGTGTTTATTGCTAATGTTACAGAGCTGTGTATTTTAGAAAGTTGTACTCATGGACTTGCTTCCTCTTCTAACTTCTGAGCCATATGTAAGATCTCTGGTGGGGAAAGCAAGGTCATTAGCAGCTGCTGTTTGGAAAAGATAAAGTATATTTTAACCTCTGCCTTGCAAGTGCCTAAGGTTCTGATGCTGGGTATGCAAAACAAATTGAAACCAAAAAGCTTCCCTCAGTTGCTTAAGGTCTGAGAAAATGTGTTTCCTGCATTGCAGACAAAATGGAGGCATTCAGAAGGAAATAAATATTAAGAATTTGAAAAGTAGTAATGGCCTAAATCCCATGCTTTAGCAAAAATGCTTCTTGTTGCCACCTGGTCAAGTTTTGCAGCAGAAAAAGTAGTATCTGTTGTCATGGCTAATACTAGCATTTTGGCTTCTCATTCTCCGATCTCTCCTGATGCTGGCAATGTTGAGGTAAATGTTCAATGGATGTTACCATCTCTTTCCTGTGCAGTGCTGCTTTCTGATTGTCCTACTAATATTTTGGGACCACTGGCAATTCACATAAATTACAAGACTGTTCAAGCTTACCTGTGATAGTCCACAGCAGCTGTGAAAATATGAGAAATGTAAGTTCTGATCTTCTCTAAGGACATTGGTGCACGTTCAGAGTTCAGCCTGTTTCAGGACCAAGTATTTGATCCAAGTGGGCCAGCAGCATATTAGCTACTTTATATAACTAAATGACGAAGGATGCAGAATCCTTAAAAATGGCTTGTTTTCCTTCAAATGCTATATAATGCTGATATTAGAAAGTATGTTAATAAGCAAGCAACCTCCTTTGCACATATGAACCCAAACATCATAACCACAAATCCCCAAACTTTAAAATAGCCTGATTACAATCCCTTCCACTAATCACTCCTAAACCCCCCTGGCTTTAGGTTTATCATATTCATAGTTTCTCAAGTCATTATCACATCCTCCAGAAAATATCCAGACTTCACATATAAGATACCAGCAGGAAAATACCTTGTAAATGCAAAAAATGCAAATGCATTAAAAAAATTATCTTCTGATTGTTCATAGAGCAATAAAAAAAAAAGCATAAAACCAAGCTGGCTGTCCATTTATAGGTCACCTTCAGGGTTGCTGAGCTGTGATGAAAGGTATTTCTTCCCACTTGATAAGAATAATGTGTTTATTGCATGGGCAGAATGCAATTTATGAGCTCCTTAGCTATTTATTTCCTGGGGCTTGAATTGAGTTGGGTCATATTTGTTCTCCAGTTTCACACCCTTGTTTTTTTAAAGGAAGTAATTGATCTTCCTATCTGTGAAGAAAATTATGAAAATGGGTCCACCTGTGTCTGCAGGCAGCCTGAAACCACAGCTTGTGGACATGTCAGGAGCTGTCTTGGTAGAATGCAAGTTACTAGAATTTCAGTGGTAACATCATGAATTGCTGCACTGCTGATCAGTGTGTGATGCAGTAAAGGGATGAACATATTACTAACAGATGCTTTTTTGTCATTGTTGTTTTTTTTTCCTCTGCAGTGAGGAGTGGAAGCTGTTTATTTCAACTGGTGTATCAGGATCATCTGACACCCTAGAGAGGAATTTTCCTACACAAAGCCAGTTTTAAATATTCCTTAATTTTGGTCCTGTCTTTGAAACTCTCCCAAGAGATACCTGATAGCACATGTATGAAAGCAGTTTTAACAGCTGCAGAATCTGTGGCTGATGCTTTGCTTTGTTGTCTCAAGTACATTAGTACTTAGTTCCAAGTTAGATTAGTATTGTACTTTGTGAGTGATGCTTTAGAAAATATCACTGCTTGTTTGTCCCAAGTTCAGCCCTTGATATCCATGTTTTATGGATGAATAAGTACTTTGTTGTCACTTAGCAATGTTAACTGTTGCTTTAGTCAAGATGTTCTTGTGTATGGTTTTCCAAGATTTTAAATATTTCATAAAGCATTTAATTTATTTTTTGTTGGTAAGTAAATAAAGAGACAGTGGTGCTTAAAAAATTACTGAATAGTAATCCAGTTTAAGAATCAATTCTTTCAGTCGAAACTAGTAATTTATGGAAGTGACTTTGATGCACCTGTAATGGCTTTGAAATTCTCACAAGAAAAAAATCTGTTAGTGAAAGCATATTTTATAAAAGATCCATTAGCCCACTATCTTTCTCTTGGTCAAAAGAATGGATTTTTGAGTAATAATGGCTCTCAAAAATATGTGCCTTGTCTTTCTTACATCAGGTTCTGTTTTAGAGAATTAGGTAGTCAGATACTGGCAGTTTGCTGAATGTTTTGCTGTTCCTCATCCTTGAAAAGTGTCTGTTACACTAGCAAGTGTCAAAATCTGTGGATTCTGTTTATTGCCCTTTATGAAACACTTATCATTGTGCTATTCAGGGACTGTACATTGATTAAAAACCAGTAAGGAAGCTGTCTTGGAGGAGTTGGTGTGACTTGTTACGCTGCGCATGTTACAATGTAAAGCATTATATAACTAGGATGTGGAATGGACACAAAATAATAATGGTAATAAAAAATAGTGATAAAAAAATTCTTTGCAGGAAGATGTAAAATAGAGCTACTTAAAACTGAACCACCTAGGGCAGTAACCATACCAGAGCTGGGGCAATATCCATGCTCTGACTTGTAGCTGTATCCTTATGTTTAATTCCCTCTGATCCCACTTCAGATGCCCTGGTGGGTATTCCCATCCATTTTGCAGAACTGAGCGTGGCAATGCTGGATCCTCTTCCCTGCTGTGACACTTCTCCTTCAAGTAAAGGAAGTACCGGTATCATCTGCACCATGGAGAAAAAGGGTTTTATTGGTTTGGGGAGTAACTGCCTGGTTGGCCCAGGTCTGTTTTTAAACAGACCTTCTTGAAGCAGTTCTTTAACTTGTTCTTGTCAGTGACATTTAACTATAGGAAATCAAAAACATCTTTATTTTTTACAAGTGGCTTCAAGCACAGTTTTTGATAAGACGGTGGTTGTACCACTGGTGAGTGGAAGGTCTGCAGCCCACGCTGGGACTGGAGCACAGGGTCAGCAGCACACCTTCAGCTTCTGAACCTAAAGCAAGGTACTCCCCTGTTCTGGCTGGCTCGTGCAGGGGCTTTATGGACAGGCAGTAGCTTCCCTGTCACCAAAACTGCTTCTTCTGCCTATGCCACAGCATCCTGCAGTCTTGTCCTGGGTACTTGGCTGTCAGGGTTTTTTTTGGGAAAAAACCAACCAACCAAACAAAAATCTCTACAAAAAGATGCCTTGGTGAGCAAAATAAGTTTGATAGCATCATGTAAAAAGTCCTGCAAACATTGCTTTATAAATTGAAAGGTGTTTTTTTTCTTCAAGAAATTTTGAAGAAAGCTTACTTTCTAAATTAAAAGTTCATTTTAGAACTTTTTATTTACATCTGGTTTTGGAATGGTTTCAAATGTTAATGTTAGTTACCAGTAAAATTAAAATGTTAACTTCATCTAGTTTTAACAAGAATACTGATTTCTGTGTGTATTTGCAACATGGTAACACAGGGTGTGTCACACGTTTACCTTTCATAGAGCTGAATCTAGTGCTTGAAGTTCTTTCCAGTTTAGTATTCCTGAAATGAAAATAATTGATGACACTGATCTTGTCTGGATGGGTGATTAAGATCCTAAATATTACATTTACCTTTTTAGTTCGCACCCTCCTATTTTATTCCTACTGTAGAATATTAGCCCAGCATGCTGTAGAAATACCAGCAGTGAAACAGTTAAGGAAAAAACCATAAATCCCGGTGCAGTGGAAGGGTCCCCTGAAATAATGTCTACTTGACATAGTTTCTGACCTTATGCCTTTGCTTCCCCCCTACCCCTGCCTCGGTCCAGTTTTTCATTAAGATGTAGGAACTGGATCAATGGGCTGAGGGCAGGTGGCGCTTAGGTCCTATAGTCTTGGGTGGAATTGACTGTGATGATGAAGTGGACCCTCATTTTGTATTAAAGGCTGATGCTAATCCCTCTTCCCCATTAAGAAACTGCCACCAAAGAGCAAACTTATTTCCTTGTGTTTTGACAGAAGATGAACAATTGCATTTGCAGAAGCAATTTGGGAGAGTGTAAAAGCTGGCAGCACAACTAGAGGTGTCTTTCAGTGTGCATGTTCACATGCAGAAGCTTTGTCTTTTTTATCAGCTTTTTCCTGACCATGTATATCCATGTGGTCTGGTGTATGTGAAAGGACAGGCATACAGGGCTGCAGGAGTGAGTGCTTGCAAATCACTAGCCAGGCTCCTTTGTTTTCTGTTTTTGGGGTTTTTTTTGATAGTTCTAGACATGAAAGATTTCTCAGTGGCTGACAGCAAATATATCTTCTTCAGGGAGTATGGCTGGGGGATAGATTCTGATCCCTTTCTGCCTTGTGCCATGTGTGGTCCTCTGCATCACTGCAAAAGGGACTTCAAAGTACCACCATTTTGATGCTGCAGTTACTGCATGCCCATGCAAACAGCTCTGTCTGGTGCCAGGAGACAGCCTGGTTTTCTTTTTAAACAAACTGCTTTAGCATTTTGTTATACAAGAAAGAACTCCACAAAAATCCCTGAGAAATCAGATGTGAAAAAGAGTTTGGACACAGCTCTGGTGGTAAGCGTTGCTCTGCAGCCTACAGAGCTGCTGAGTACTGCAGATCGCTCTTTTCTTCCCCCTTCAGTAGGAGCCACCGAGGGCTGGGCCATTGGTCCAGCTTGGTCCCCTTTTGCCACACGGTCCTTGCAGCTGTACAAGACTTCTTTGTTCTGTGGTCTGAAAGGCCAGATGTGGTCCTTTCCACCTCTCGCTGTAGGTGACGAGGTAGCTGTTTCATGCATTCACTTGTCATAGGGAAGTTCTCAGCAAGTGGTTATGCACAAGAGAAGGCAGACATGCTTGCACTATACATGAGGGCATATGGGGAACTGCAGCTGTGTTTTGAGGTGTGTGAGTGTCCAAGGCAAGCTGTGCTTGCACTAGAGTTCGCATATTTGTGGCAACAGACAAGGCTTGGGAGATGTGATTGATCAGGACTAAACACGTGGAAGACAAGGGATGCAGTCCTGTTTTTTCACAGCTCTGGGAATCAGGGGGCTTGGATTCTGCTCGCAATCCTGGCACCATCCTCTGCAACCATAACCCGGTAGCACAACATCTGTGTGCCTCAGTTGTCCTGTTGATAAAAAAGGACTGCAGCTTTTTGCTGTACTGTGCTGATGGTAAGAAGAATTTAACCTCTTAGTATTTGCAAATGATTTTGAGATCCTAGCCTGAAAGCTATTATATAAATATAAAATATATTGTTATGTTTTGTTGCAAAACAACAAAAAAATGGTTTTAATTGTGCATTCTTTGGGCAATCAGTTTCTTGCAGGAATACAAATAAAGATCACAGCTTTTCACATCATTTGAAAGAGGCTGTTGACAGCAGCATGACAGAAAAATACCTTAGAAAATTTAAGCAGAGTCATCTCTGCAGAAAGCACTTCAGGTTTTGCCCTTTTATCTTTCCTTTGCAATTCTAAGTTTCTTCCCCACATGCCCTGCAGATAGTATCCTTTCCTGGAGGGATGCCCCCCTTCCTGATACTCCAATCTTCATTTTCTCACATCAGTGGGTGTATATTAAGGAGTGGGTAAAAGGGGGAAGGACGTTATTTGACAGCTAATATTGTAAATGCTGTCTAGCATGGTTTGTATATAGAAACAGCAATAGCTACTGCTGCTGTGGTTTTGTGGCTGCAGGGAAAATGCAATAAATAGGAAATTCAGAGGAAGATCTAGCAATGAAGAAAGGTCCTGAGATTTCATTTGTTCCTATTGTGCTACCATTGTTATATCTCCCTTCTCATGTTACTGCCATAAAATGTAGAACTTAACAGATCCTGGCATGCTATGGATGTACCATGTGAAGGCAATATATGTACCTGTTCCCATTAAAATTCATCTGTATGATCCTCTGCGGAAAACAGTGATGTTGTTTTTCATAATAACTTCCATTTCAAGATCTCAAAGCACTCTCCAAAGACTAATTGCTCATCTTTATGCTGCCCTGTGGTAAGTTAGCGTTATTGTTTTCCTTTAACAGGTGAAGAAGGTGGGATGTTCCATAACCACATAGTAAGCCAGTAGTAAAGCTGAGAAGAATGCACACTTCTGACCTTGCTTGCTTTATCCACTAGGCTCTACTTTTTCCATGCAACCTCAGCAGTGTCTGCTAACTGCACATCGTTTACTGGTTCCCTTGCTCAAAGCTCCATGTATCCCTTCTTTGCTATTCCCTTCTGTCAAGGCACCCAAGCATGACAAAAACTGCAGAACACATATTAAGAAACAAGACTGTAAGGGGATGAGATGCAACTTCTTGGGTTATTAAAATAAAGGAACGCATTTAATGCGTGCCCTGGCAGTAGAAGGATAGTGTTCTCCCTCCTTTGCATGTGTAGGCTGTGTTCCTGGAGAACCGTGGAGGAAGCTACTGCCTGACTTCATAAGCTGCCCAGACGCAACATGTAGTAACAGAATATAAACCCAGTATTTTACTATAACTCCTCTTTCAGAATCACTGAGGAATATTTGATTAGCCAGGAAGTTGTATGATGTGGCCTGGAGATGTCATGGGTGCACTCGTAAACTGGTCGGTTGCCTTTTCTCTGCCTGTCCGTTGCTGCATGTCTGAAGGTAGGTGGAAAGGACAGTGGGGTTTCTCAGCTGGTTAAGAGCTCTGTGTGCTTATTACTTGCTGCCTCATTTTCCCCAGGGATACTGTTTTTTGGGGCAGTGCCAAGATACTTCTCTGTGAAGCATTTTTGAGGGTGAAGCCAAGGGCTGTTCCTTAAGCCTTAGCACTGTTCTGACTCAGGCAGAGCTTAAGAGGTGTTTTTCTTACCTGAGACTGTCGTGGGCTGGCCTGTTACTGCTGGAATGAACTGTGGTATTTGCACATTTAAAGGCAGTTCAAATCACAATTAGTCTCTGTAGGGTTTTCTGCCGGAACTTCCTCTCCTCAATCCTGAATGTTATATGTATTGTTTAGTCTGTCCATAGTCTCTCAACGTGACCTATGTCGCATTCTCAGCCCTGAACTTCTCTGCATAATCTGGTAAGCAAAACATCTCTCTGACTGCCTTCTCCACTTTCTTGAACCCAGCCAGTCATTCTGAAAATGTCACAAACATTTCTGTGTGATCAAATGCATATATTTTGCTAAACAAATCTTTCAGCACCTCTGATCTTCTCTCAGCTGAGGTTTTCCTGAAGACCACCTACATTATCTGGGTGATAGTATTCTGTTCCTTCTGTGGTTACTTGAAGTTTGACCCTTTAGGACTATATCCTTAGTAGGATGGGAAGTCAGTAGAATAAATTAAAAGGAGTTTTGGTATAATCTAATTTCTATTTAAGATAACTAAACTGAAATCTGTTTCTCTGACTACAGTGAAACAAATTACAGTGGGAGTTTTCAAAGCTTCTTCATTAGAAGTCCCCAATTTTTTTCCTTCTGATGAGCTCTGTGCCCAAAAGCCCATCCACTGCCTCCACTCGGGGTTTCTCTTGTGAGATCTTCTGCAGCTTTCTATCTCTATTACACCATCTGGACACTGGCTCATCCCCTGACTTGCAACATTTGAACCTGGGAAACCTTTCAGTAGAGGCAGCTGTGATCTGGCCAGTCTCCTGCTCATGCTGATGCAGTCCCTTCTGTTGTTTTTTGTTTAATTTCACTCTATGAAAAGGTTTGACTGCATCTGCTGACAAGTCTGAAAGATCGCCACCATTGGTTTTAGCATTGTGGCTGATCATTTTCAGAGTGCACCTGGTCCACCCTTGCATCATTTGCTCCTTCCCATGGTTGAACTGGAGAGTGTCTGGTTCAGCCCAGCAGTGCTGACTGCGCCTCTGTAAGGCTCTGCAGCTGCACCCCTTATGCCTACTCCAAATTTTTGTTCATCCTAATGTGTAACTTATCTCAGTGAATGACTATGAATGCAGAAGGGTTAACAAGATGTGAGCCTAGTCTGTGCGTACATGAGATACTGAAGCTCAGATGGTGTGCTTAATTACTCTGGCCAGCTCTGGGACCATCCTGCTCCAGAGGGAATTAAATGAGGAATGGTGTGTCAGAGTGTTCCTTTTCAATCTCCCTGGAGCACCTCAGAGGTACAAGCTCCACAATGCATCAGGCTAGCTCAAACACCCCCAAGACAAAGTGTCTTTGGGGTGGTGTCCAACCTTGAGGGTCCCAGCTGGGGTTTTACACACTCTGCATGCCATCAGGGCTGCAGTGGGAGTGTCTCATTACAAGTGACTCCAGGACACCATTTTCTTTGCAGAAGCAGTCAAATTCTGATCACGAGCATGGCTATAATGTTCACAGCTCATAGAGCCTCAAATGTGTGAGAAGAGTTTGCTCTCTGAATTTTACTGTTAATCTGGATCCCTGCTGCTCGCTATCACATGCCTGGAAGCGCGCTATCTTGGTGGCTTGCTTGGCAATATACTTGCTCCTGGACAGAACTTACTGGGCTGATCCTCTTTTGCTGTCAGGAAGGAAAACCCAAACCACATCCACAGGATGTGTAGTCTCTATTTTTGCTTCTTGCATGTGTCTCTGCACAGGGAGGCTGAACATCAAAGGAATGCAGATGGCCCCATGGCAAGATGAGAGCCAACCCCAGATGGTGAAACTTAGCCTTTCCCAAGGAGTTATGGCCTGGCTGCAGTGGTTGAGTCCCCAGTTGGACCTGCTCTTGCCTGCAGTGCCAGGTCTGGTAACCAGCTGTTAGGAGAAAGCTGGCTGTTGTTCTTTGCTCAGCAGGGTGATGGCTGACATGCACGTGCCTTGATGTACTTCCACATTCCCTCCTCCCATAACTGCCAGAATTTTTAAGTGATAGAAACACTAGAGAATGAATTTTTAGCAGGGGCTTGTGCATTTATCATTGCGCTTAAGGTTATCAAGATGCTTTAAAGTCTTGTTTTCAGATTGGTCCTGGGAGGCATTCTGCATTTGGTAAAGGTTCATCATACTTGGTTTCTGGTCTTAAATAAAGCTTTTTCTTTTCTTTTTCTTTTTTCCTTTTTTTTTTTTTTTCCCTTTCTTCCTTTTCCAAGCAAAGCTAATGTAGTTATTCCTGAGAAAATTAAACGGGAGGATTGGAAGTGTCTTTTAGGTGGTGGTATTTTCTTAAGCTGTTTTAGAGCAGAAATGGCAGATGTTTGAAAGTTGTGATTTAAGGTGGAAATGCTCCTCACTGAAGAGTGATGTGTGGCCTTTTTCCATAGGAAATTGAATTTGATTTTACCACACTCTTAGCACTGGAAATCATATACTGAGCATACACTGTAGAGTGTTTTTCCTGGGTTTAAGTGTGCACCGTACATGAGTGAATAACTTCACTCTGCAGTCAACTGGCTAGGCCTTAAAAGGGCTTTAAAAGCACAGGCTGCTTTTCACATGGCTTAAAAAACTTAAGGTGAGAAAAGTGTGTCCCATAGTGCCTGCCTCTCCACTAGTCAAAATGCCTCTGTTGCCTGGGGAAATGCACTCAGCTCTAGAAGTGGAGAGGGCATGAATCCTATTTCCAGGTCTGTGCTTCACAGTTTTCTGTGCTTCACAACTCCTATTTAGTGCGTCTGGCTGGTGCCGAGCTGGCTGGAAGTTGAGAGCTGTGGTTTGTTATGGAACTTGTTGCCACTGGGGAACAGCAAATAGCTCTGATCCAACAGTGACTGATTTTTATTCGACCAGTTTAAGGAGTTTTGAAAATCCCACGCTGAATGTATAGAGCAGAGGTTTTAGTAGGCAGACTGAGACAGCCCCGGAGGATGGCTGTGTGCCACAAAAGTGGCTTGACTGAGGTTAGGGCCAGACTGAAGTCCCTGGTCTCCTCAGAAATGTCACTACCGAGTCTGCACACACTTTTCAAACAAAATTTGGTGAGAGAGCGAGCACCATTCTTGTGTTTAGTAAACTAGTTTCTGTATTTTTGGGAGCTTTCTCCCTGCGGAGTAAAGATTATCTCTTTTGATATTTTGCTTCTTTCTCATAAAGCAAGTAGATATAAACACTGTAAGAAAGTAAATGGAGAAACACACATTACATTTGAGTTTGAATGATGTCATCTTGAGTCACGCACAGAGTGCTGCCACAGAGTGTGTGCCCACTGCCCCAGGGGTATCAGGGTTTGTTACAAGGCCATGAGAGGGGGATGCTCTTCGATGGGATTGCCTGAGCTGTTTGGTGCACCTTCGCTGGGCCTTGGGCAGTAGTGGGAAAGGGGAATGTGTGTCGCTGCAGGCACACGTTGCTGGCTTTGTCCTCTGCAGGTTAGTCAGCTGGATCCACCCACACCCTGAGTGGGACAGGCAGGGCAGCAGCTGTAAAATCTAAAAGCCAGCAGACTCCTTCCCTGGCAGATGGAGCCTGGGGGCACTTTGCAGCCAGTCCTGGAAGGCGATAATCATGAGAGGGATAATGGCTTGTTTCGGGTTAATAGATCCTGACAGCCTAATTTCCCCTGGTGCAAATAAAAGGGAATAAATCTTACAAATACTGTAAAATCAATAGCTAGCACTGAAGGGGCTGACAACAAGATCCTATATCCACAACACATTTTTTTTGTCAATTGTTCATTTCACATTTCAAGCAAATAGATTCCCTGTAGCTTTGCTAGAGCCAGGTAATCCTCCATTCTCCTTCCTGTCATGCCCATCTCTTCAGTGCTTGTGTTTTACTCCCTCATTTTTGAGTAAGGAATCTGAAGCCTTGAGAAACTGAATCATTGAAGAACACTGCCTTGCCCAGGGAAGACCCACAGCACTATTGATTTTCAGGGGACCTTGGAACCTGCTCTTCCCTCTTGTTGTAGGTGGGCACGGCTAACCTGGCTACAGGTCTTTATTTGTAAACAGCTAAACAACTGTACCCTGACCCTCCAAAATAACCCAGCCACAGGAACCTTTGTGCACCACTCTGTGGCTTGTGCTCCCCAGAGAATGACTGCAATCTCTGTTATGTTAACTCTGTCAATATTTCAGGTCAGTAACATCACATTTCTTTGTCTTCCCAAGGTCAGAGTTTAAGATTTGTGCACTGAGCAGCCAGAAGCTTCCCCAGATAAATCTCTGAGTCCACTGAGGAAGTCTGCAGTGAGTGTGGATTGGAAGAATTAGAGAAATAGGAGGTCATGAAATAGGAAGTAGTTAAACAGTATGTATGCCTAAATGAATGCTGGGGAAAGCATCACTGCACTGCACTGAGCTCTGAGTTGTTGGACTGGGGTGAAGCAGGGAATGGGATTTTCCTGTGGATCTGCCTTGCTGCTAAGTGGTGGGAGCTTGCTGAGAAGGGTTGCTGCATCCTTGCTGACTTATGCTTCATGGACAGGAGCATGAACTCCTCCTGGCAAAATAAGTGTGAGGGGGACCTCAAGTTCCAGTCTTAAGGAACTCCTGGCTCCTTGATCTGGCATAAGTATGGACTGAACAGCTCACCCAAAGGAAAGTGCATGCAAGCTTGAGGAAGAAAGCTTAGACTAGAGTATTTTTCTTGCTGTTGGTTTCCCTGTAAATGAAGATCAGTGGGAGGAATGGTTTCTATTCAATACTCTTGTGGACCCTATGTTAAAGCCAGGGTAGAGGAACTACCTATTACACAGTTTTCAAATACCAGAGATTATTTAGGTTGGTAAAAACTGTGGTGAAAAGCTACTGTCCTCTCAGAGTTAAGAATCACACAAGGATTTAAGAGAAGCCTCTGTGAGTGGTTGATCCAGCCTCTCAGTTACAGGGCTTTGGCTCTTTTCTGTCAAGATACGTGCCTTTGAGCTTTTACTCGGCATTATGTCCTTAATTTAAAGGAAAGAAAATTCTTACTTTTTTTGTTTTCTGGATACAGACATTCTTGGGCAGACCCAAGTGAACATTTCTGCTCAGCCTGTTCCAGCTTCCCACTTTTTCCTCCCTGCTGAAGGACACCCAGAGACAACCTGCGTTTCATACTTCAGGGCACTGTCCTGGGTCACACACTCCCACCTCTGAAACAGGATTCCTGTGTGATGTTGAACATGCTATCTCTTGGCCCCAGTTTTTCTTCTGTTAGATGACTCCTTCCTTCCATTTCCCTTTTCTGTCTCTTGATCATGTAGTTTTCAGGCTCACACTTCCTCCCTCTATGTGTGTAAGTGCAATGCCCATTCAGTGATATCCTTTCCTTTGCTGGCTGTGGTGGGCTGACCATGGCTGGATGCCAGGTGCCCACCAAGTTACTCTATCGCTCCTCTCCTCAGCAGAATCGGGGGGTTAAAATAAGCTGGAAAACCCCCTTGTGGGTCAAGATAAAGGCTGTTTAATGAAGCAGTAGCAAGTCATGCACGTGGAAGTGAAAGAAAACAAAATATGTTATTCTCTACTTCCCATCTTAAGAAGACAAAATGTCATAAATAATGAATGCCCCCACTTTTACATCTGAGCTGGCATCATATGGTATGAAATATTCCATTGGTCACTTTGGGTCAGCTGTCCTGGCTGTGTCCCCTCCCAAGACCTTGCCCACCCCCAGCCCTCTGGTGAGGGGTCAGGGGGAGGTTGGGGAGACAGCCTTGATGCTGTGTGAGTGCTGCTCAGCAGCAGCCAAATCCCTGGTGTGTTATCACCAGCTCTAGCTACCAGTACAAGCACAGAGCTATAAGGGCTGCTATGGGGCTCAGCCAGACCCGATACACTGGCATTTTAGTTATTACATTTAGAACAAAAGTACTGCTGAAAGAAGTCTGTAAGGGTTTCTTCACAGATGCTTGAGGTTCCCTTTGAAATTTTCTCCCCCCACAAGGTGTGTTCTGTTATTCCTTCTCTCCCTGTTGCCATTTGTAGTGCTGATGATCTGGTGCAACACCTTTTCCACCTTTCTGTTACTATCCAGAGGCTGTGGGCAGGCATTTTGCATAAAATAACTTAAGCATATTTTTAAGAAGCAGATGTATCACTCGTGTTACTATATCAGGCAAGCGGTGGCTAAAATTGCTTTTGGAAAGGACTGGTCATCCTGCTGCTTACTGTGGGCTCTTTCTTCCCTCAAAGCAGAAGAGAATCTCCATTCCCGATCTCCCACCAAGAATTCTGCTAATATCAAATGATACCAAATGCAGAGCAACATTAATGAAAGCCTAATTTAAATTGTACAGGTAACAATTTCCTTGTAACACCTTTTTGTGGAAAAATCAAGAAACTGATGTGTTAGTTCTACATTTCCAATGTGAAAGGTAGACAAAAATCAACATGCTGCAGGCAGTCCATGTTTACAGAGGAGAGGTTGATATCAGGCTGGGCAGAGAATCCCCTAGTGACTCCTATTCATAGTATATGTTTTCCTCTGTTGGAGTAACTAATGAAATACTAATAACATTTAACAATAATGATAATAATAGCTGGTTCACATGTAGGTTTTTTCAGTCAAAGATTACAGCACTCTCTTTTTACTTATGTATTTGCATTTTGAAGATAAATAAGCTCTGGACAGTAAAATATTTTTCAAATGTCATCCAGCAAATAATCAGTGTTGGGATGGGATCACTAGTGATGTACTTCAGTGGTTACAGAGATGGTTTTGTGGAGGAAGGGTCTACTGGTCAGGAAAATCAATCTGTAGTCGTGAAGGCACAGAAGTACTTGGGGTCCTCAGGCAGGCTGGGGCCTCTTTGTGCTGTGCAGACAGTGGGAAATGTTATTCTTGTGCCACGTGATTTTTCATGTCAGTGGAAGTGTTAGAAGGAAAAATACAGGCCCACAAATGGAAGTGGGCTTCTTGAGTTCCCATATTTCTGGGAGATATGTGCGGATTAACACTGTGCGTGCACAGCTGATGATAGTCCATGGGTCATGACCCATGAATGGAAGCCTTCCTGGATACATCAGGCCTTGAGACATGGAGCGAGAGCTCAGGTACGTGCTTTTGGCAAATGTGTCTTGTAGCACTGAACCCTCCCTCCTGCTTTGGAATCCTGTAGCCCAGACACAGCAGGCTGGCATGCCAGGAGGGGGCTGGTAAGCTGTAGCTTGTGTAAGTGATCAAGAGGCAGAAGAGAGACCATTTGCTGTGTGAAACTTGGCAGATGTTTTGAAGTCATCTGTCTTGAGTAACATTCAGCAGGTCAGTGGCAGAGTCAGAAATAGAAACCAGGTCTCCTGAATACTGGGGCCACCACCATATCTCCAAAACCATATTGCCTTTCTAAAGTTACTTCAGAAGTATGCCAAGGGATCTTGCACTTTTCTACCCAGAAAGCTCTTTGATGTGGCTAGGCAGGTGCTCTTTGATCATGGCTGCATATTCAAAATCTGTGACAGGTCAGTTTTACACAATAGTTAAAAATGAGTTTTTCATGTGGTGCGGATCTTCCGCTACTGCAGGCAGAGGCAGGACTGTGATGCTAGAGATGAAATGAGTTGGCTCTTTATGCTGCAGCTTTCAAGGTGACCTTCACATTAAAAGACACCTTGAACCTTGTAAATCAGGAAGTTTTATCTATTTATTTGTTTGTGATTTAGGAAATGCAGTTTAAATATGTGGTGCTTTACAGACGCCTAAGAGAAACCTTTAGGAAGCTTCTGCATGCGTTCTGGCTCATACACTATGCTACATAATGATGTAAGATCATGCAGACTTGACTGGTACGGAAATCAAACCTGGGAGGATTTGTAAAGCAAGAACCTGAGCCAAAGTCCTCTGAGGTCAGTCCTCTGGGGTTTCAGTCAGACCCTGCATGTGTTTTTCCCTCTCCTCACCCCAGCATTGGGTTCTAACTACAGCTGTGACTGGCATCTCACCATGGATCTCCAGCAACTTGTTCAAGCTACGTACTAACCATATTCCTCTGTAGAGAAGACTGCCTTCATAGAAGGATTTTTCTCTGGTATGACACTTTCCTATACAGCGTCTTTCCTTTAAGGCCTCCCATACACTCTCAAGGAGGCCTAACTGCAGTGAAGCACTAGGTATTGCATGAATAGTTATGGCTATAATTTAAAGGGTCACGTAGCTTTGCTATATCAATAAGAGTGCAACAGTGAAGAGCAGGCACGATGGTACCTCGAACACTACAGGCAGAACAATATGGAAAGTGATGACTTTTCCTTCAGCAGTGAATGTGATGCTCAGCAACCTTTTCACATCAGCTGTGGGGTTTTCAGTGATGCCTGGTATTGACTGCATCCCCTGCGAGGTGGTAGAGGCTGAGTGCAGCCTGCAGGCATGCTGGGGAGCCTGAACTCTCCTGCCATGCTAAGCTACATCTGGAGCTGGTAGTGATCAGGCAAAACCTGGCCTTTTCAGTGCTGCCCTGCCATGTCCTGCACATCCACAAAATACTAGTCATTCAAAGATTGTAGCTTGGGATGACTTACGTGCTATTTCTAAATCCCCCTAGGACCTGGGGTGTGTGTATAAATGTATTTCATATGTGTGCGATTCTGGGATTTTTCTTTTTTTCTAAAAGAAGGTGAACTTGGTGCTGCAGTAGCAACAAAATCCATAAAGAAAACTTGAAGTGCCAAGAGAAGCTGAAACAATGCTTCTGGGACGGGACACCTGTTCTGGTGCTATCAGGCCAAGTGTACTCACCTGAGTGGGAGCTCATGTATCAATGGCTTTTGCTGACTTGAAACCTCTTTTTTACATTTTAAATAAATGTTAGTCTTTATTTGGCATTTATTGACTATTTAATATTTATACGTGCTTAATAAATCCTGACATGAAACCACTGTTATATGACCATGGCACTTCTAGTCTAAGCAAAGGCAAGCATCAGCAGTAAAAAGATAAAAAGGCCAAAGTAGGGACAGTGTCCATACAAAATCATCGTTCCTTGTCTCGGTAAACTTGTGGGCTTGTCTCCACACTGGCAGCAGCAGGGCAAAGGCTCCTCTGGGAACGTAGTGCTGCACTGAGCTCTGGTGTCAGACGCCACCCCCTTGACCATGGCAGCCAGGAGGGCCAGACAGCGATGGCTCCCTCTCCGTGGGTGCCTGGTGTCTCTCACTGGGCGTAGGGCAATCTCTGCTGGGGCACTGGCAGTGCCCCCTCTGCAGGGGTGTAGTAGAAGACGCTGGTGACGCTGGCATGGCATATTTCGTCACTTCACAGTCTCGTCACAGCTTTCATCTCTTGACCTGACACTCTCAGTGGTTCCTTCGGACTGCCTCCAAGCTGTTATTTATCCCTCGCTGTCAGGAGCCAGCTTTCTCTTCTGTGGCTCCATTTGGGTAGAGCTCTTCCTGAAGGCAAATCCCTCAAGCCCCCATGTCCCCACTGCTGCATCTGCAGGTCCTGCTGGTGCAGGTGTTTCTAGCATGAACTTCATAGCCTCTTACTCACCCTGCAAACATGGACTGTCCTGGGAACTCTTTTTTGCAGAAGATCCCCCTTAATCTAGATTCACTGGAAGTCCTGGAAAGATTCCTACAGCTTTTCTCCTGCTGTCTGTTGGTGTTTATCTGAGTGCTCACACTGGCAATAAATGGTCAGCTCAACAGCCTCATGGTCTAGAAAGTGATGTGTTTCTGTGCTAAAGCAGTCCTGAGAAGGTTTAAAACAAAACAACAAAAAAAACCCCAAACCCCAAACAAAAAACAATATAAAAGAAAAAAATATTCTGTAGGACCATTCTGCCTTTAATAAGTTAGTTCTGTTATGCAGATCTACTCAGTGGGCATGAAAGATTCTCAAATGTAGTGTAAGTACCAGAGAACTCCTCTATGAATAAAGATGTTGAAATAGCTTTATGTTAGGAAGCAGCTCTGAGCTGTACAGCCACAGTGTGTCCTAATGGCTGGTCATCACCTTTGTTTTCCACTTATGCTTTTCTAACATACCCAGCGAGTTCAAGTGTTCAGTTACGCATCTTAGGCATCAAGACGTGCAGTTGGCGGTTTGGAATGGCTGCTTTCAGGCCTCTGGAGTGCAGATGAAAAGCTCAGTATGAAAGGAATAAGATCTGTCCCATATAGCTAAACAGTGGGGTGGAGAAATCTTCATAGCTGTTTGCAGTGGATGCTTTGTTGGTGTTAAACTGTCTGTCATAATAGAGCCTGAGCAGATATCATATCCAACTCATTCCTCTTTCCTTTGGGACTAAACCTGGGCGGATGGGAATGACAGGCTGCAGTGGTTTCCCCACTTAGGTGGGCCCCAAGGCTTTGGGGTGTGCTGCATTCTGCAGTGAAGGTGAAGCCAGAGAGAGCTAATTCAGATGTGGTTTTCTACCTTTTTTTTTTTTTTTTTTATAGCTACTAGGAAGTATTTTGAAAGCAGTATCTGTCTTTGCTCAAATCCAGTGATGAGTATTTTGCACCTGGTGAATGTTTTCACTTATGAAATCTATTGCTCCTTTTGACTATTCGGTGGAGCCTAATAAGCCCTATCCTGAGAGCTATTTAGCTATGTCCTGATGCGGGGAACACTGATAGTCAGACTAGAGAGTGTGCGTTCTGCTTGCTGAGCCATGTGCTAAACCACCATGCTGCAAAATATACATCCTGTCTTCTGTGCAGATACACAGTGAGCATACATAAAAGAAAAGGTGGGGAGAAGCCCACAAGGTAATAAAGTGTTTAGTAGCCAACACCAAAGAAGCTCTGTGGCTTATCTAAGAATGGGATGTAAGAAACTACTCCCTGCTCTGGGAGAAACTGTTGTAGTGATAATGAAAATGTTATTGGTTGTTAAATGTTGTGAACTATTCAGAGCACCAAGGAAACCTCTACCAGTTTTGAAGTCCTTATGCCTGAATACAAACCTTAAATCTAAAAATCCTCGGAGGTTTTGTAGAAGTTTAGATTATGATTTTGAGGTCCGTTTTACAGATTCAAATGCCTGTGTGTCTGGAAGGGTCTAGAACTTGGGCTGAACCTTGTAGCTTTGAAGGTTCCTTACACATTCGCAAAGTTTTTTTCCTGCTTCTCCCCCCACCCCGCGATCCATCAGTAGTTCCTTTTCTTTCCTATGGTTCTACAGCAGGTTCTGCCATGTGCTTTACACTGTATTTGGTGTAAGTCAGA
This sequence comes from Falco peregrinus, assembly GCF_023634155.1. Taxonomy (NCBI): domain Eukaryota; kingdom Metazoa; phylum Chordata; class Aves; order Falconiformes; family Falconidae; genus Falco; species Falco peregrinus. Next base: position 65,367,844 of record NC_073726.1, read on the forward strand.
ATAACATCCTGAACTATGATAGGTTTGGAAAAGCACTTGACTTTTTAACAGTATTTTAAGAGGGAGTTCATGAGACTGTTTCCCCACTGTGTAGCTACAGTGGGAAAACAGAAGTTATGAAGGAAATAGAGATTGGTACTGGCTAGCACCAATGCTTAGTCAGAATTACTATTATTACAGCCCTGATGAAATATTGTAGTGATGGTGGATGTGTGTGAATTAAAGGTAAAGAAGCACTGGCGCTGATGATGGGAGCAGGTGTATAGATCCATCCTCATTCTCCACTGAGATCTTTTTCAATATGTGAATCTGACCTAAGCATGTTAGAACGCTCTGAGATGAATTTGTTCAACATGTGAACTTTGATCATGTGCAGAAACCAGTATGGATGTCCTTTGACGCTCCTTCCACACCACAGTTCACTATTTGATTGGCCATGTACACTATTGCCTTCTTCTAAAAGTCAGCAGTGGGGTTCAAGGCTCAAAGAACCAGAGACTGTAAATCATAAAGGAGGAGGAACTTATTGTCATTCATTCCTGTGTTAATACCCGAGAACAGTGACAGCTTGATTTTGTTTATCACAGGTCTTTGTTTTCCTGATTTCCCCCTACTTCTGTCAGTAATTTTCTTTTCAGACACTATGTCCAGTCTGTCATTCCCTCTACAGTCTTGAACCCTGGCTGAAAGACCGCGACACCTGGGAGGATGCTGTTTAACACCCTGCTATTCCAATTGCTGACTCTTACGGAAATTTATCACAACTGAAACTGACAGGAAACAAAATGTGCTTATGTTAATATTCAAAGACTCTAAAATGCTTTTTCCTTAAATACATGCTGCATATGACTATGATACCTTTTAAGGATAGTCTTCAAAATATTTTGTTCTTTTTTTGATTTGGTCTGGGAATTGTACTGCTACTAATTTATGAGCAGAAGTCGTTGAGTGGTAGTAAAATGTATTCAGAAACAATTTGGCATTTTTTTTTTTGTTCTTATTTATGCCTCCTCCATACTTTGCACAGGTTTTTTTTTTCTTCTAAGAATGATTTTGGTACCTTTTGACAAAATTTGGTTTATGATGAAAGGTAATGCAATCTGTCAGTAGACAGACTTCTGGAATGACAGGCTTCTTGCTTTCCTCGGTCTAAGTCTTTAAAACACTCTTGTTTCTTCTCAGCATTTGTGTTCATCTTGGTCAGAGAACTGAGGCAGTTCCATGGGAATAAAGTGATTTTATGCTGTATTTGTGTAACAATTGTCTAGGAAAGACTTTTAATAAGCACTTCATAGGTGAGATGTGTTGGCACTAAATCTTTGCTCATCCATATTGACTAGGAGACATATTTTTAGGATTAGTCTGTTCACAAGGAAATAAAAAATATCCCAGACTATCAAACTCTAAATAAATTATTTACTTTCAATAAGTCACGTAAATCTACAAGAGTCAAATTCAGCATCCATTGTAGGTAATACAAATTTCCAGTTATGTCAGAGGTCATTGCTTTGTGTTGTTAGTGATTTCAGTGGAGTTTTTTTGTATTTTTCCATCACTGGGCTTTCTGAAAAACCTTTTATGGACCCTCTGTACTTTGTATTAAATAGGGAATAGGCCAGTTGTGGTGGTCTTTGTTGCATACATAGACTTCATAAGCCCTAATATTGTTACAAGGAATAGAATTTTATGTTTTTAGCACGTGCCAGAAAAAAAATGTCTTTTTTTTTTTGTTAAAGGTGCTGATCTCTCCATCTGTCTGATAGGTGATAACTGAGATATCTGGGTAGCCAGATACTGAACTTGTAATGTCATGGGTGTTGGAATTGCCACACATCTGGTTTTCACTCACACCTGCCAGGAATGGGGAATCTTTGGCGTGCATGCTAATGGATGACTTGCCTGCCGGGTATCAGTTGGACAGGGAAAGGCTGGACATGCAGAGAAAGAGGGAAATATGGATAAAGATTGGATATTAGCATTCTTCCTCAATTGTACCACTAGGGCTTTGGGGTGGCCTCTGTCCAATGTTTGGTGCACCAAAACACCACCAATGCGTGGCATGTCTCGACCCTGCACTCCGTGGCAGACATGGATGTGCGTGGGCCAGCAGGTCACCACTTCCTGAGCAGGGGTTTCAGCTCTGAGCTAAAACGTCCCTAAAGGTGTCCCTTTTGTTTGTGTCAGGGACTGACTCCGAGGAAGGAGGCGGAGGGACTGGTAGCAACAGCTTCAACAGCATTAGCAAACGTAGTGGGGTGGGAGACCTCTGCAAAACTTAACGGTTGAAATAATGTGAGTTGGTTGTTTTTACAGGCCTGACTCTTACAGACTTGCCCGCCTGCCTTTGCTCAGTTTCCACAAGCTGAGCTGATAGGATTTTAAACCCTTTCCTCTGCATAGATTTCTGTACTGTCCCTTTGCTTGATGACTCTGGCACATATAATTTCCAAGTCTTCTAGGCCTCCAGGGACAGTACTGGTCCTCAAAAAGACCACCATGTAATCCTATCTTTTTCCAAATTTTCAGCTTTATTATTGCTCCAGCTGATGGCTTATTGCCCTGGGACATTTGAAATACTTAACAGTCTGTGAGGGATTCCAAGTCGGTTACCCTTCAGCTCACACATCACAAGACGTGACAAAAATCAATAAAATACTGAAAATATTTCTCTGCATCAGTTTTCTTGTCCTTTGGTATATTTCTTGTGTTTTGGATTCTCTTGTAAGACCAGGATCCCTCCTTTTTCTCTGTACATGACCTCTCCTCTGCAGTGGAGTGTCTGTGGCATCTTCTGTCTTTCTTTTAAGCAGGTGATGAGCAAAACCTGCCTTTAAAACTTGCTGTCCCACTTGCCAGTAACATCTTGGCCAGTATGGTTGACTGATCACATTGCCCCACCAGCTTGCTTGCTGTTTAATTGCCAGCTTATCAAAGTGGATGTTTTTTCCCTGATCGACTGTCATTTTTTCTTTTGTTTCTCCTAGCAGAAAATGATCACCGTTTCATGGTTCTTTTTCAGTCCAGTCCTGCCAACCTTACAATTTCATTTAATGACAGAGATCTAAGAAGAGGAAAGTAAGCCTCTTGTACAAAAGCTGCAGTTTGAAAGCGAGTCTCCCGTGCCAAGCAGAGCTCTGATACAGAGGAAGCAGATTGTCAGCTGTTGTTAATAAAGTAAGAAAACAATTCAGAGAGCCCACACCAGTCTGAATGAGTGTGGAGGCCTAGGGGGGTGGTATGCAAGATTTGCTTCCTTTTCCATTTTACAGTCAACTACAGGGGTTTTTTTTAGGATAGGGACATATCAGTATGCCTTCCAGCATTATATTCCCGTCCTGTTTTATTGGAATTTTATTTGGTGATGGCTAATGGAATTGAGCACTGGCCCTTTTCTTTGGAGCTGTTCAACTGGGCACGTAGTGGTTAATGTGAAGGGACGTAACAGGAGAAATAAATTTCATGATTGCTGCTGATGGCTGCCAGAGTGCTCCAAGCACCCCAAACCCAGCGTGTACTCTCATTTCTGGAGGAATAGCTGGCTTCATTCATCAGCTGCTTTGTATCTGATGAAAGAAAGATGTTCTCAAAGAATGCACACCTCAAACAGACCGTGGGATTTGAGGCAATATTTTTGCTTCAAGGCCTTCTTTGGGCCATGAGGAGACAAAAAACAACAGCAAGCGGGGTTAGTGGAACAGCTAACCTTTGTTCTACATTTTCAGGAGCAAAAAGGTGGTCATTGCTCCTAACCTTATCGCCTATTCCTAGCCAGTGTTTTTGTTAACTCTTAATGTTTTCAGTGTGCATTTGCCACAGCATCCATCTTCCTGCAATGCTCTTTTTTCCAAGCCAGTGAAATAAAAGGAAGAGAAAAAAGATGCTTTAATTTCTAGCCAGAGGGGAAATTGTTATCTCTAAGACGAGTTTGGAGAATGTAAAAATGTGAAATGAGCTAGCTTTGTAAGGGTGCTGGCTGCTTATAAATGACTCTTTTTGCTTCTGGTGCTCTCTGACACATCAAGAGCTTTACCTAGAAGTGTGTACATACATCTGGTAGTGAGAAAATACTAAGTAAGCAGGAGCTAATGTTACAGGGAAACATCCTCTGCTCCTCCTTGGGCTGCAACTGTGTGAAGAATGAACAGATATTCTTTGGTATCCTACATTCCCTTCATCTCTTCCCTTGTTTTGTGCTGGCTTTAATATGGGCTTCACAATCCCAGACACTAGGTCCTGTGCTTTTCTTCAGAATGAGGACAGCACAGGCAATAGAAATGCACATTTCTGCCTTCCACCAGAGCACCTCCATCCTTAACTAGAAGATAAAAGGTGAAAAGCTAGTTTGGTTTTCAGACCTGATTTCATTCTTGCGTGGCAGCATTGGTGTCAGATGACTGCGCTGTTTTCTGTTTATGCATTTTACTTATCTATTTTCTGGACATGGAGCTCAGTCTGTTGTGAAACTGTTAACTGCTTTCTCACAGTTGACCAAAGTGTCATTAAAGCGGAACAACTTTCATTTTGCTTTTATTTTGTGTTGAGACGATACAGATTCTTTCCAGTGACCTCAAATGAAAGGTTTACTGTCCCATTACCACTCAGCTGACCTGTGCAGTCACTCATTCTTACATCATCTTCATGGCTAGTTAAAGGGTTTTTTTGTATGAGGTGATGCTGTGGATGCAGAACAGTTACAGGGAAAATACAGGGTGAACTCATCTTCTGCTTGTATAACAGAGAAAGAAAGCAAGTCAAAAGAATGAAAAGATTATAAATTGAAAAAATGGGGGTGAACAGGAAAGCCTGGGAATGGGGTTCAGTTTATCCAGATCCTTGTGGGACTTAGAACAGGGGTTTGATGTGGACTTTTCTCTAGTGCATTGTAAGAATAAGCATTAATACCAGGACACCTGCAAAGCTAAAGGACTTAATAACCACAAAGGACATGTAGTTTGAGTTCTGGGGACCACATTTTTTCCACTTCACCTTGTAGGACACTTTCATACCTATTAAGTTCAGGGTAATGTGTGTATAAAATGCTCTTAAATCAGTATTCCCTATTTCTCCACCGCAGGCATTTTACACCTGCTTGATACTCGTGATGTGTGGGTGCAAATCACTATACAAGGCAATCAAGACCTGTACCGCTTGAGGATTACTTCAGTAATTCACAGTTTATTTCAGTTGCATTCATGGAAGTGTACAGGTTTTTACTTAACACCTTAAGATCCTCAAACCAGAGTGTGCAACTCCCTGGGTGAATTGTCTGACTTTAACTTCTAGAAGCTGTGAGTTCACATCCTTGTTTGGGTGTGTCTTTCAGTCAGAACATGCCAAAAAGTCTGTTTTCGTCTGTGTGAAATGAAGGACTAAATTCCCCACACGCTGTTATTCTTATCAGCCCAAAACATGCTGCACAGGACTACAGCACTTCAATGGCTCTTTGTACTAAGAGAGAAAACATATGAAGTCAAGTCTGATTTTCCAGAAATGGTGCATGCATGAAGACAGCTTTGCTCCGTATGAGGGAAGGGGATACACTTTGAACTCTCTATCCTTTTGCTTGTGTAGTAGGCATCCCCTTATACTGCTGTTCCCCTACACTTCTGCGTAGACCTTTCAAGGAGCTGTAGTACTGAGTTCCATGGGATGAGAGTATTTGTCGGCATATCTGCAGCAGCCCAGGAGATGCTGAGTGGCGGCATGCATCTAGTCTGCAACTGGCAGAAAGGAAGCAGTTAATTAGACTTTTTTATGCCAATGTCAATATGTTTCTATTACAATCGTGAGTCTGTGTTGGTACCCTCAGGTGGCTAATTTACATGAAATTTCTTGTGTGCGTTGAGCTTTAAACAACATCCCGGGTAGCCTAGTGAAAAAGGTTGTCATTGGCTTTTATACAAAAGATTGGAAATTTGGCCCCTGTTGGGACCGTGCTTTCAGCAACAGCACAAAAATATTAATACTTGTCTTTCTCTCCCTGTTAATAAACAAATCTTTATTGCTGTTTTTTCCCCCTAAACAAAAGAAATGCTCTAAAGCATTTAAGACAGACAAAGCCAAGATGTGCTATTTATAAAAAGAGCTAAGGCAGATAAAGAATGATTTATGATACTCATAGAGCACCTTTCAGCCAGCTAGGCCACACGATGTCTTGCAAACTGATTGTATACACTCTGAGTGTCTGTGTGTGCTGTGAGATAAATTAAAAAAGTCTAAGTTTTTCCAGAAGTAAGTAAAAGTAAGGTACATCACTATAACAGTAGTTTAACAAATCTGCACATTCATTTCAAGGAGGCAGAACAACTGAACAGCAGGAAAGATAAATGTACTGTAGTTGGATGGGTCTTGAAGCAGCACTAAAACCTTTACTTCAGTGAGCAGTGATGTGTTATGTTACTAATGATGAATGGCTGGCACTTTAGGTATACCCTGTGCTGAGCTTTGGCTACCCAGAAGTCAGGGGAGCTGCACCAATTTATGCTGACCCAAGCATCTGGCCAATTCTGCATTAAGTTTATTCAGACTAAACGAATTCCTGAAAAACAAGTGATAGCTGTTTTGGCAGGAGTGGGAAAGTTTTATTGGAGAAGATTCCTTTGCTATCCTTACTGCTCTTTCTGTTCATTACACAACTTTCCTAGAAATGAACCACACTACAACTCTTTCCTGTGGTGCCTCACCTTACTGATTTTCATGTCCAGATGGGATCCCAACTGAAAGAAGCAGCAGTTTCAGTTGTAAGGAACGTTGTCATTGAATTTTTCCACTTGAAACATGGTAAGCCTCTTTCACCGTGGGCCCTGCACTCTGAAGGTGGTGGTTACAAATCCAAAGATGATGGATGGACCTGCCATCACTTCTCCCTGTTTCAGTTTTCTTCTGACATTGGAGAAGTGCCAGCCTCTTCCCCAAGTGCTCTCCTTTCACTGTGAATTAAGGATCTCATATCACTAGTTGCGTTAACAGCTCCTGCTGCTCTGCCCTTTGCAGATCCTCCTGCTCGCTCACTCTGTGAGGTTTTCCAGAGCATGACTTGCCTTTGGAAAGGTGTCTTCAAATTGTGCCTCTATTTCTGCATCACTATGTTACTGTTCTCCAGGGCTGGGACCCTGTATAGCCACAGCAGACTGTAGAAGCTTTGGCTTTTCTGTGCCAGGGTGATCCATGGGCGGCATGTATGGGGTGCATCCTCATTCTGTGCTTACTTTGGGTGAGATGGTGGTACAGGAAACCCCTCATCTTCCCAAAATCAGAAGGATTAATGCATTCAGTGCTTGCAAGACCCTTGTTCAGTTCCTGCTGTAAGCCAGACATGAGGTTTTCTCGTGCAGGTTGCTTCATCCTGCATTTCATTGATGCCGGTTAGCAATGTCTGCTGTTCATAGTGTGCTTTAACACCCCCATTCTGCAGGCTGAATAACTGGGACAGAGTAAGGCTAGATGTTTTTTTTTCAAAGATGTATGGCAATCAGTCACAGAAAGAAGAGGAGCACCTGAGAATCCAGACTCTGTTCCTGTAATTGCTGGACTGACTCATGGTTGGAGAGATGTGAGGTAGTTTAGGAAGCATCAATGTTCGTGATTGCTTTCTGGTCAAGTAACCCAGCTAAAGAACTCAGTTTACCACACAAACTTCAACAAAAAGCAATGAGACATGAGTTGAATATCTTTCATAGACCTTAAGTGCGGCTTCTTTCAAACCTTTGGCATTTGTAGTGAACAATGTGAATGCATCTATTTCCACACAGTAACTGAATGTGCTGCTAGAAATAAGGAAGATGCAGAAGATGAGTAGAAGCTTATAAGGATCCTGTGATCTTTAATCCTCATTTAGTCCAGAGAAACAGCTGATACATCTGCTTTTTTTGTAAGGTATTTGGATGATGTGCTTTTATTTTGTCTTAAGAGATACAGTCCTGATAGAATTAAAGGTGACAGATGATCTGTTGAGCTATTGATCTGTGGATTGATCAAGCTATCACATGAATGCTTGTATGACCTCATCAATGAAGTGTGTGAACTTCTGCTAAGATATTAAAAGTGAAATAATATTAATAATCTTTTCTCCCATTCCACATGCATATATGTCTGAGTATGTTGCAGGAGCTAAAGGCACGATTTGGAACTCTGTAGAAAGAAAGGCAGTTATAGAGATGTGTTTTGTGTTCAGCTCTGAATGTGGGTAGACCTGCATTTTTAATGAATATGAGTGATGGCTCTAGTAAATAAAAGTTGTATGCCATGAGCCTCCTTTTGCTAGACAGTGGTGTAATTGCTTGGGTGCAGTGCAGTTATCTTGGAGGTTACAGTGAGGTCCCTTGAACAGCTGCTGTCGGTACCATGAAAAAAACCCCAAACTTTAGCAGAGGACAGAAAAATTGAAATACATCTCGAACTTAATGAGGAGTGTTCGATGTGTACGATGTCTTGACTTTAATAATAAGTAAGCAGGTTCATTTTATATGCACTGAAGCTTCTAGTTATGTGGCTGGATAACTAAGCACAACTAGTTGTCACAGTCAAATATTGGCGTCATTGATACTTGAACCATAATAGCCAGGTATCTCTGATGAGGTGGGATGTAATCCTTATAGCAGCAAAAGGATATAGACTACATTTTTCCTGACTTCATTATTTTGGTATTCAGTAACCCTAAGATATACAAAATGCATATTTTTAAATCCACACTGATTCAGTCTTGTCCCCTGCCAGCAGAGAGAGGACAGCGGTGCTTAATAACAGGACAAGGGCAATAGGCACAAACTGAAACACAGGAAACTGTCTAAATATGCGGAAGAACTTCTTTACCTTGAGGGTAACACACCACCGGAACAGGCTCCCCAGAGAGGCTGTGGGGTCTCCTTCTCTGGAGACATTCAAAACCTGCCTGGATGTGACTCTGTGCAACCTGCTGTGGGTGAGCCTGCCTCAGCAGGGGGTTGGACCAGGTGATCTCCAGAGGTCCCTTCCAACCCTGACTGTTCTGTGATTCTGTGAAGGGAATGAGCTGCTGGGGGGCAGGAAGGCAAGGCTGCCTGTTGTGGAGGTGGACTGTGAGATCATATGGGTGTGGCGTTGGCAGAATACTTGCAGTGTTAGCAGAAGAAAGGTCTTTGATGTGCTTCCTTCCTTCTGCAAGCCTATGTTGAAAACACTGGGAACAATGCTATTTATTTTGGTTATAAAGAAGACAGCACACCTTGGAGTCATCTGTATTCATGCTGTATGGTTTTATCACTAATACCAGCAGCCTGGGTAGGAGTAATGGACCCAAAGGGGCTGTGGAGGTGGAAGGAAAAAATTAACCCTAGTGACCATCTGTCTTTGATCTGAGAGGAAGGACCTTGGGCCAATTCAGAGTGGTTAAAATAAGCAGCGGTAGGATTTCTGTAGTTATGGTTGTCTAAAATACAGAAGTAAGGCAAGTTTTATAAGGAGAGAATATCTTTTATTAGATCACCTGGTACAGCTGGAAAAAAACAAATAGTTTTTTTCAGGCTGAAAACTTGACTCTCTGTTTCTTTCAGCTGTATCAGCTGGTCTAACAAAAGATATAATCTCTCTCTCTAAACCTTGCTTCAGGGATGGCCCTGTACACTCCTGCCCTGCATCCTCTCACAGGACAATGTAACCGAGAAGAACAGAGATGCACTTTTGCCTGCCTTTCATCCCACAGTGCAGCAGGTCCTGTCTTCGGACTGTCCATTGGTCCAAAGGTGACCAAAGAGCATCCTGCACCTTAACACGAGTCCAAGTTTGTGCCAAGTTATCAACTGACTTGCTTTGAAGAAGGAGACTGGTGGCTTGAGAGGTAGCTAGTGTGGAGTATGGTTTCTGTAGTACCCAATTGCCTAATGGTTAATATTAGATTCCTCAGTTGCTAAAACAGGTACCCATCATCTCTGTTGGGAGAGACCTCCAATATATTCTGCATTCCCATCCAACTAGGAGAAGTCACAGACAGTGAACATGGTTAGCCACTTTCCTCTGGACTAGTTGTGAAGACCTTCCAGGGGCTGTGACCTTCTTCATGAAGTATGACAACTACTTGCAATAGCACTTCAATGGCACTTTCCAGCTTCTGGAGCTGAAAGGTGGTAGCCCAGGTTTATAAAAGGGTTTATAAATAAAAGGTTAAGTAGGGAAATTCTTCTCCTGCACTTTTGTCTAGACATCACAGACTTCTAAAGGAGCTAATAAGAACATTCTCTGATAAAGAAGTTCTCAAAGGAAATTCAGACATCTGTTTGGGGAGTGCCTTTGATACATCATCTAGTAAGCTCTGGTAGAAATTTTTGACCTCAGATTCCTCACAGTAAGTTTCTGGATCTCCGAATAGTTTATGTCTTGAACTATGTCCTAGACTGAATACCCCAAAACCCCAGAAAAATTTCAGGCTAGAGAGGGGCTGGGTGCTGTCAGAATGGGGACAGAATTTCCCTACAAACAGTGAAGTTAAAAGAGTCTGGTCAGGATAAAAATCAAGGGGCTGCTAGTACACCACAGAGCTGTTCCAGCAAATAGTTTGTGTCTGTATTTAAAAGCAATAATAAAACAAATGTACTTACTTTTTTACTTAAAAGAACCTTAGAAGATTAAAACTGAGGATTAAAGTGATAGTTTTCATTTGTCAGTATTCATATTGTTTGACCACGATGCAGTTTCCTCCATTAATGTGGTGTTAGTGATTTTCATTTTTGCCTATACAGTCATTTTCTGCTCAGTTTCAATTTTAGATTTTATGCTGCATCACAGAGATGCAATCGCCAGAGCAGATTGTTAATTTATATTTAAAATGCCTCTACTGTTATGTTTCTTTTTTTTAATTAACATATAACCCCATGGAAACAATTCTTTTGGGCTTGAGCATTGTATAAGTCCTTCAGAAATGAAATTGTAGAAGTGTGACTTCCAGTATTTTATTAATCTAGGAAATTGTTTGTTTCCTAATAAGCTCAGTACTATCAGTAGATAAAACTCAACAGCTGCGCCACTGCAAGTCAGAAAGAAACCTTAAGGTGTTCTTTGTACATTGAATATTTAGAAAGCATCCATCTGAATCTCTTAACAAAACATTTTACCTATATTAAATACACTAAAAAGGCTCTTGGCAATTTTGAGATCACTATAGACAGTTGCAGAAATACTTGAGAAGCCACCACTGCTTGCAACTATGCATCACTGGGAGTAGGCTGGAATTAACTGTCCAGTTTGAGAGCTTAGAAGTGACTGATAACCTCCACCTTTACTGGACACCAAATTTTTCTAGTCATGGGGAACAAAACTTTATAGTTGAACTCTATTTTAGACCATGTATGTTTCAGAATTCATTAATGACTTACGTACATTTTGCAATACTGCAGTATTAAGCGTAGTGTAACAGAGGTGTACTGCTAATGCCAAATCTATCCCAATTTATACTGAAGCAAAGGTTGTTGCTTATTTCTCTCATCTTGGCAAAAAGTTGCATGTTATCAAATGAGTGATACGATTTGATTGTCAGGATTGAACTGGCTTTCAGGAGTGATGAATATGTGGAAAAAATATTTCTTGTATTTGGAAATAAGTGCAGGATGAAAACCTAGTTGCCTTTTCTCTTCTCTTCTTTTCTCTTCATTTATTCTCATTGGAATAAATGAAAAACAGCTGCATGGAAATCACAGGAGTTTTAGGCGTATTATGTTAATACAAAACAAAGATAAAATCAATTGTATCTATCAAAAAAACCCCCAAACATTTAGCAAATGTGATGTACTAAGGGGAGTTTTAAAGAAAGAAGAACCATTTTCCTACAAGAAGATGGAGAATTTTGCTTCTACCATACACGATCCTATGGGGTTTTTGAGGGTATACATCCTGCTGAGGCATTGCAGATTTAACGGCAGGGGGCTAAAATGACACAGGCCTGCTGATCCATGCTCAATTTTAAAATACCCGTTAACAGTCTACTCTTTACTAGAAATCTCCAGAATTAATGTTTTACATGTGCAGGTAAAGACTAAAAGTCAAGAAGCTGTAAAAAGAATTGGGTACATTTGTGTCAATGTATTTGCATTAATAATTTGGGAGCAATCAAGACTGAAAAATTTGCAAACAGGTGTGAACAGTCAGGCACATGGCCATGGTTGCTGAAATCTGCCTGAGAAGCTGCACTGGGAAAGTGCTAGAAAGATGTACCAGTTTATCCCCATGTGGAATGGGTGCCAAAAATGCTTCTCTGTTGTACAAAATTTTGAGTAGAACTGAGCAGAAAAACCTCTATCAAGGGTTTTCTTTGATATCATATTTGATTTTGGCCTAAACTATGTTTTTGGTTTTGTTTCCAGAAAATATACGCTTCCTTACAAGAATACATTTATGTTTAACAATCATTAGCCAAAACCAAGAACATGTGGACAAGCATTTAATCCAAAACTGACTTTTTTTTGAGGTTTTATCTTCTCATGAAAGTTTGCATTACTAGTAGAAGTTTCTGATGAGAAAAATCTGTTTATTTTTTGTAATTAGACGTGTCCATAGGAAAAAAGCTAAGCAAACCATGTTTCAGTCTCCTGCAGTGTTGTAGAACTTGGAGGCTAAAGAACTCAGTGAGGAGGTTTGCCTTGATCTCACCAATGTGGGACACCACAGTTTTGGGAGCTTTTGAAGGTATGGTTTATGGGGAGCTGCCAGGACGTGTTAGTAGACTGTATGCTATGAAAAAATCAGCATCTTCTCAGGATGCCATTTTAAACCTTCTGTGTTGCTGACACTCTAGTCTAGGCAGTGCTTCCTGGGAAAATGAGCCTAAATTTGTGATTCTCACCTGGATTTCAGCATGGTAACCAAGACACTGAAATAACCAAGAGACAAGATGCTGTGGTCTTTGTCTCCTTTTCTGTCTTCCTTCTATGTTTCTTTGTAGAACAGGGTTGGTAGGACTAACTAATAGTGCTAGGTCAGGATGTGGGTATTTTTATATTGTTGCTGCAACTGTCTCACTATCAATGGGCTTAGTTTGAGGTCCTCTTGTCTCGGCTTGTCCACAAGGTTGAAAGTCTGGAATCAGACCCAGCTAGAACTTACTTTCAAAACTCAAAATACAGAGGTTGTTGGTACTGTTGAATGTTCTGTGTTTGGTCCTTAGGGTCTGCAGGGATGTGGCTGGGTATATGGAGCTCATGTTACCCTCTTCCTCCCACAGGTTTTCAGGATCAAGACTGTGAAAGGACTGCTTGGGAGGCAGAGAAGGGCTGGTTGGAAGACCAGGCTCCATTTCCCAAGGTTTTGGGGTTGAACTTCAGCCAAGAGAATGTTCTCTGTATCAATTAGATTGTTTTTATTACTGGTTATGAATATTATCATTTGAGTTTTTGCTGAGCCATCCCTCTGTTGAGCGTGCAGTTGAGACCAGTAAGGGAGGACAAAGTGCACGTGGCAGTTACAATCATGACAAATCTCTGTGTACTGTGGTTCAAATTGAGGTATGTTTCTGTGTCTTGTAGGGGTGCATGGTGTGTTTTCTGCATGTACACACGTCTGACAGTCTGCAGCATGCCTGCAAGAGATGCAGTGTTAGTCTTGCAGGCCTGGGAAGGAACTCAGAGCTTCATGCCTGATATGATGTGTTTCCAGTTTCTGCCAGCAGTCTGTGGTGAACTATGACGGTGCTGTGCAGAAACCCCATCACACAACGGGCCAGTCCACTCCTATACCCATCACTTTCTGCCTTTCAGCATGCTGGTGGCTGCCTGGCATCATACCTAGGTACAGGGAGTCCTGCTGTAACCTGTGACATTCAGGGACCATACCAAGTTTAGAAAATCCAACTATAGACTTGCTTGCTGGTGCCAGCCTACTTCTTAAACCAAGTAGTTTGATAGTTGATATAGGCAACTCCAGCCTGCTGAGAGTAGTAAGTCATTGCTATTGATAGGCATATGGAATAAGGGTTGGTAGGCCTTGATCTTACTAAGGTTTTATATGCCTGTAGACATGTAGGTCCATCGCCATCAGCGCTCTTACCAGAACTGTTAAGGAGCAACCAAAACTGACATGGAATTACCCTTCTATTAGAAGTTAGCCATGCTGACTGAGGACATGGACACAAGACATGCTGGTAAAGCCTTCCCAGGCTACCTCTGGTTTGAGGATGAAGGGAGCCATCTTTCAAACTGCTGAACATCTCTTCAGAGAGGCTCAGCACTCTTGTCTTCCATTCATGTCTTTGAGGAGGCTCAAGTGTTTTCAGGAGACACTCAACACCTTGCAGAATTAGGCCCAGAAGAGGGCTACCTGTCAATCTGATCCTGTCCTCAAGCAACAGAATTGTTGAAAAAGAATAAACTCTGTCTGGTTCTTCCTGTTTCCATTTGTAGCTATAAATATATGTGTTCAAATGATTTTATGAATCTGATTGTGAGTGGCAGCTGAGAAAAACTCAAATGCCTGGATTTTAATGCAGTTACTTCATCAGGAGAGTGGAAGAAGAAGTAATGAAGCCTGTTAAAAGGGAATATTTCTGCTGCTTGTTTTGCTTCATAAATATTCATGAACACCCCCATCTCCTTTCTTTGCCCTTTGACTGGTTGTATTAACTGGGAGCCATTAGCTGTGGATGAGGCTTGAACCTGATAAAACATTTTGTGGTCGTCAGATGCATTATTGGAGGAATTTGCAGACACAGATACTCTTGACATTCGCATCTGTTCCATCTAATTATTCCCAAATTGAAATCGTAAGCCCCTCTTTGTGACAATGCAGTATTTTTCAGTAGAGTTGATTGCGTTTTTAGAAGCAAGGGTTTACAACTTCAGCCAGAGAACAAGCAAGACACTGATGAAATTTCAGTTTTTCTTTGCAGTATTCCTAGTGATGTCAAGTAAGTTTCAGAAAGCATATATGATGTATGTACAAGCCTATGTGATGTATAAAAAAAATTAGTTTTTATGTCAGCATTTTATTAAGGAGGTCAGAAGACAGTAGCAGAGAGCTTATTCATTGCTTTGAATAAGGGCTGAATACCTCTCAATCATTCATTTGGGTAGTAAGAAAGTATTCCTTTCTATTATCAGGAGTGAGTATGCCATAGGGAAGTTCTAGGTCTGAAGTAGCTTCATGCTTGGAGGCTGCTAAGGAGGTATGCCAGGCCGTGCACTCTGCACTCCCTCGGTGCGGCCCGGGAGCTCTGTCAGAGGAGACTGAACCAGTCACCTAATGGTGGCCAAGTAGTCACGAGGAGGATAGGGACACAGCCATAAGCAGTTTAGCTATTTGGATCTTTAGTGTGAAAAATAGTCGTTTGAATCAGTAGTTCTGTTTTATTCCCTTTTTTTCCTTTGTCCTACTACCCTTCCCCCCACCCCCCGCCGCCTTTCAGGATTTTTTTTTTTTTTTAGCTGCTTTTTTATTTTGGCATGTCTCCACAGCCTGATAAGTAATACCTGCTGTAAAGATTGCTTTTGTGAGGTAAATACCTGTCCAGCAGGAACCAGATGAAATCAGCAGCTCATTTCACAAAGGATGCTAGATGTTGAGTAGATGCTAACAGATTTTGATCAGCTCTCGACTAGAGAGGAAATGCTAAACTGGAGGTGAATGTTTTCTTAAATGGCGTGTTATGTTATTGTGCTCTTACTTTCTCTGCGTCCATTCTCTGCATCATTCACCCACAGACTGTGGGACATCACCAAAATCAAACATGACATCCCATAATGCTGAGAATAGGTGGAAACTGATGTTGTTCTTTGTTACAGAAGATTGGCTTTGGGGATTTAAGGATGAAACAATAAAATGACCAGCTGCTTGCCTGAAAGGAAGATCCAGTCCATATCTCATTAAAAAAAAAATATTTTAAAAATTATTTATTTACTGCAATTACTTACAGACTGCTGATTCACCGCCACATTTTAATTTTTATTCTCGACGCACACACACTCACACACACACCACTGCAAATACGTTATAGAAAAGCTGCAAATTACAGGATGTCTAATTAGAAACCTTTGAGTAAAAGATGACAAAGAATCATTCACCATGGAGACAGAAGTTGCTTGCTGGTTTATAGCCAGCTAAACAATGCTGGAAACTCTGATAAGCTATTCCTGGGGAGAGTAGGAGTTAGCCTGTGTGGAAAGCAGGGAGCTGGTACACAGCATGCCACGGAGGAGCAAAGCTGTCTTTTCTTAAAGAGGGAGACCTGAGACAAGGATATGTGAATACAGAGTGGTGAATGTATGTGCTACATCTTAGATCTGTTTTATAATCTGATATAGTGCCTGTTTCAGACCTCTGAAGAGAGCAGAAAACCACACTTTGCTTTCAGTGACTGTTGTTAGGTCACAAGCGAAACACATCTGTGGTTTCTCTGTAGACCTGGTCATCAAAGATGATCTGGAGACAACAGACCTGAATCTACATTACAAGAGTACTAGATTTTTAAATGCTCAGATAGGATTTTTTAACTTCAGCTGCGAAATCCAAATGTTTGTTCTCAATCTGTATTTTCTCAGCCCTGTAGAACTGGCCAGGAAAGGGATATTTGGTTCAGGCTATTTTTACATGCAAGATGTTTGTCACTAGCAGAAAATTCAGCGTGATAGGCAGCCTCTGCGTAAGACAGTCTGGGGACAAGAATAGCAGAAAACGCTGCAGATGAAGACTGAGGTACGTTGACAGTGATCTGTTGTTATGAGTAGAAAAATTGCACAGTGCATGACTGGATAAAGCATGTAACATAAGCTTCTCTATCCATTTTGCAGATATGCCATTCTGAAGGTTTTAGACTTCTGCTTTTAGCAGAAGGGGTTCCAAATTCTTCCACATTTCTTGCATTTCAAGAGCTATGTAGCAACTCCCATTCACAGCCTTGTGAGCTGTGGGCATGCATGCTGTTGTGACCATGGGATGTCACACATGGTAATGTTGCACCCAATGCAGTATCACAGTGGCACTGCACACGAGGTGTCAGATCCACCACAGTACTGTGTTAGACATCTGCTTTCCTCAGAGGCAAGGGAGGTATAGAGACTTTAACTAATGTTTTGATTTAGACTGTGTTCAAGCTAGGGACCAATCTGATCATCCAAGACCTGCCTTGCTGCAAAAAACCCTAAAGCAACCAAACCCCAAAAAAATGAAATGTTGCTGAGAACCTACCTGAATTACTGAAAGAGGGAATAAATTTGTCAGGTCTGAAAACCTGACAATATCCCTACTGTGAAAACATTTGGGGTTTAAATTTATACTTTTCTGCTCGAAGTACACGTCCGCCCCTTTAGAAGTAGGTTTTGATTTGCATTTGGAAGTGATCATCAGGCTTTAACAATGACATCAGAAGTCACTGAGGGTTATTTAAAAGAGTTCTTATGAGAACTAGATGAGATCTGGGTTCTGTTTCAAATAGGGGATGTACATCAGATTAGCTGAAGGAATAAGTTGACTATATTTAAAAAAAAAATGAAACAATCCAAGATACATTGCCATTCTGAATTGCTGAGCAAGCATCATTAACATACAAAAGAACAGTTTTGATAATATCTACACTCAGCTTTTAACTTCAAATGCTTGTACCCCTGGATTGCTTGTTCCTTGCAACTGTAGAGAAAATGTTACTCGGTATAACAGTAAGCCTTGGAGAAATATTTTGTCATTTGAAAAGCCACAATTATTTCAGCTGATGTAAATGAAAACCAGAGCAGTGATGTTCCTTGATCACTGGGACCTCCTCATGAAAATGTGAGACGAACCTTGGCTATACGTATTTCTCAAGAAAACTTTGCTGACATGTATCACGCAGGGAAGAAAGCACAACTTCTTTCAACATACCTAGACTAAGCTTCAGTTGAATTTGGTTCTGGCTTTTGGTGCAGAGCTGCCATTTTGTCTGGTCATCAAAGAGAAACGGTTGGCAGAAGTCACTCAAAACTTCTCAGCAGCATATGCAAAATGGGATATTTTCATTCCCAGAAATCTGAATGTGAATTCATTTATATCTGTGAATGTTCGAGTCAAAATCTGCACAAAGCTGTATGAACTGTACTTGCTGAGACTCCTAGGAGTGTCCTCACATTCACATGCCTCCTTCACTTCATGTGCCTGTATTCAGCAGTACCTGGTTCCTAGTACACCTTCCACTGCGATTATGCAATGTGGAGCAGGCAGCATGGAATAAGTGATCAAAAAAACTTGACCTGGAAAACTCCCCCACTGGGCTGTGTATTTATAAGGAGACTGCAGGAAGGCTCAGCCTAAGCCCCAGTTAGTGGTAGTGGTCTCTAGGATGGCATCCTAAGCACAGGAGGGGATGCATTGCATCTGTCAAGGGTACCAATTTGACAAACGGCAGTATGTACATGTTGCGATGGAACATAAAAACAAAGGGAAAATGAGGGTTTAGATAACAAAAAAATTTCAAACACAGTCTAAAAAACTGCGAGGAAAACATGGTGGATTGCTTCTGTGTAATTAGGCTGCCCTGTGAAAAGAGTTCCTGGACAGTCGTACTTACAAAGCAGTAGTGGGTGATACAATTCTGTCAGTGCTGTTTGATCAAGAAGTTCCTCCGGGATAAGTGGTCCTACCATTAAATCAACGACAACAGTGATGTGTTGAGCTAATTAAGATACGGACTTTCTTTTCAGCAGCTTTTGCTTTCCCAAAACTGCTTCAGGTGTTGGTAAGGCAAAGACAGACCTTATTCAAGCTGTGCAGGCAGGACACCACTCCCTCCTACGGTCAAACCCAAACTCACCCTAGGAGTTGGAGAACACTATCAGGGAAGAGTCTGTAGACTGAAATTGCTCCCACCCCAAGGTCCCAACAGATTAAAAACCTGCTGTGTGTTTGTCCGCGTTCCTGGCTGGGCGTACAGTATTCTGTAGAGAGAAAGAACTTGAGCCAGGTAATTAAACATGTCAGCTCTTTATCCAGGAGAGTATTATATTAAATTATGTACAGTAAATATTTTTGGAAGGTGGAATTCTAAAGAGAACTTATTGATTTATGGCAAAGGGCCAAGCTGCTGATGGGGTTGGCAGACGTGTTCAGCATCCAGGGCGAGCCTGGGTATGGTGCGTGCTCGGGAGGCGCAGTGAGCCAGGCATATTGGCGCAGGGGGAGGCTGCTTCGTGCTCTGTGACTCTCCCTCTTTTTTGCAAGTGCACAGAAAAATTGTGAGCACCCCTCGGCTTATTGTATGCCTGTTGAATCAATAATGGCTTTGTAGAAATGCTTGATCAGCACTACTGCCTCAGCTGTTCTTGTAAATCGCAACATTAGCAGGGCTACCCGGCCATAGCAAGCAAGGGTGGCAGTGAGAGGAGGGCAGAGAAAAATGTCAGCGATATGGATGGACTTGCCAATGCTGTCAAGGACTGGAGGCGATAAACAGGCAGCTAGAGACGTCATTTCTGCTCCCCAGGGAGACCGGGGTCAGACGTTCATCATAGCTCTTTATTCCAGCGGGAAATGCTATATGTGAGGCATAGGTGGTGTACTTCTGTATATTGTGTTCTGTCAGGGCTGATAGGTGCGCTTGGCTTTTTGATGTTCGTGGGCTCCCAGTGCTCCTCAGAGGTGCTTTGCATCTCTGTGTATAGTCAGATGAGCCTGTCAATCATCTGTAATATAAGTAGAAAGTCATCTAGAAGTCATGCTACGCTAGCAAAGAATGGGTTAGGTAACCTGAAGAGATTTCTTATTTCTAATATCTTTGTTTTACACCCTGGGGACTGTTTGCACGTGCATGTTTAACAAAGGGCACAGATTGCTTGCATGGCATTGTAGGAATGTAGTGCTACGTATGTCTGCGTGTGGCCATGGCGCACACAGCATAATGATGCTAACTCACCTTGTAGCTGTGTGATCACAACATGGTGTACTACAGACGCGTGTGTGTCGGGGGGGTTAGGCAGGAGTGCAAATGTATTACTGTATAAGCATGGAACATTTACCATCATATTTACTGGCTGTTAGAGTAAGATGCATGTTTCAGTAATAGGCATGTATGTTAGCCATGCATGTGTAGATATGTCCAAGTCTGTGCTTGTAGGTGTCTGAGTTATAGGTAAAGATTTCACATGAAAGATATATATTTACGTTACCCATTGCATACATGTGTGTTTGCATGTGTTCTTGTATTTTTCAAAGATAAGCACTTAGGTGGGGCAACCTGCCATGTATGGTGGAGTTGTAAGAAATCTTATTATGCATGCAGGTGCATTTTTATTGTAAAATATAGAGACATATGAGTATATTTTCCTAAGGTAATTTTCATTTTCTTTTCTGCTGGGAAGTTAATACTGTTTGTGATAGTTTCTCAAAGGAAGAGAAAGTTCCGGTGTAGTACAGAGTATGGCATTATGTTCTCTGCAGGGAGCCATCAATTTGTTATTTAAAGATGGTTCTTCATTTTGCAGCGTAAGGTCATTCCACGTCTAAATGATGAAAGTCCATTTTACTCATAAAGTTTTTAAAGTGCCCGGTGCCTTTCCTCAGCTGAAAAGAGCTATCATTGGATCTTTCTGTGCATATCATCAGAAAAAAAATGAACTAGGCAAGCAGAGAGCCTTCTGTACTGCTCTTTTAGTGGGTCTCATGTATCCAAGGGGGCTCTTCTCTACTTAGGAATGTTCAGGGATTTGGTGCAAAGAAATGTCATACTGTTTTTGGAATATTTTTTAGTTTTTCCAAAGCTAAGGTGAAGTTTCCCAAAGACACACTTTTGAAAAGATTTGTCAGTATTACTTGCTTGCAGTTGAAAAAATAAGCAACATCAGACTAGACTTGAAAGGTAATACATGCAAATTCGGAGTATGTTTTCACTTACATAAATAAATGGTGACTGGATATGCAATTAATCCAAAGTTTGGATGCCTAAATACCACTTTGCAACTGCAAAGGCATATGCATGAAAATGCTGCAGTTTGAGCATAACTTGAAATTTTCACTTCATGTAGTTTGAGCTGTCGCCTTGAAGTGCATGTCCCTTTCTCCCATCTCATAGTGTAATAATGTATGATTTACCGAGTATCTTTTTCCAAAATAATCTCTGAAATACTTTCTGCAGTTTGATTGAACATTCTTGGACGCTGCCAAACAACCCAGAGAAGATTTGCATTTCCACTCTCCCTCTTCCACAGCACAGTAGGCAAATGAGTCTTGAGGTCATATTTAATCTGCTGACTTCGCTGGAGTCATGCCAGGTTAGGCCAGCTGTGAAAATTTGGCCCCAGGTCACTAATGAGAGCTCTGCCACTGGAGCTTCAACCTTGCAGCGGTCTTATTGACACTGCTGGCACTTCTCTAATGCAGAAAAGCATAAGAAAAATTTTGGTTATGATGCAGTTAAACCCTCTTTAATTTGAAAGTGATTATAATCAGTGGAGAAAATCCTGTTAATTAGGCAATTATATACTCCACTTCTCTTCCAGCCTTCCTCTTTCTTCATTCTCCACCTTGTTTTCCACTTTGGAAATCAGAAGAACAGACATATTATTCTTGGCTTCTAATTCTAAATTCATTGCCTGGGTCAACCTCATTCCAGTCAGCTCACCTCTCCCTTCAACAGCAGGATGATTTAAAAGCTCCACCATACCACTGTGATTATTTAAAAGTGAAAGGTGACATTGTGTGTGTTTGTGTGTGTTCTTGTCTTTCAGTACACCCTCTCAGGACATCTCAAGTGTCTCTTACAATAAAACCTTCTGAGATAAATTGACATCTGTTTCCATTGCAGTTTGAGGATGACTATGAGTGAAACCTTTACTGGCTAAACATCCAAGGCTTTCCTGTTCTTGAGGTTATTAACTGGTATGCTAGATTTCAGTCAAAATCCACATAGATGAAAAAGTATACCTCAGTGTAGCACATGTGCAAGTGTAGCTCTATAAAGAAGGAATAAGGTTCTGTCATCACAATCCTTCTCATCCGTTGTGTCCCCTTTCATTCCACCTTGGTTTGTTTGATATTGCTTATCTTGGGGAAACAAAGCTATGTTTTACTTTCTCTAGTGGCGTCACTGCCCTTACCCCAAACCTGAAAACCCATACTAGCTCTAGGGTTGTCTTATTTTTAATGCTGTAAAGGTACCCCTGGGGCTTCATGCAGTGACCTCTGGGTTAAGGAAATACTGGGTGTCTTAGCACTTTTCTAGAATGTTTTCTCAGTCTCTGCTGTGAGGGTTGCTTGTGAAGCAGAGACCAGACGGGTAATCAAAATCAGTAGTTATGCATGCTTGTTAGAGAAAGAGGCCATCAAGGCAGTACTTAAGGGGAGATTAAAGTATATCATCAATATAAATAGATACATGCAAGGTTGGAAAGAGAGAAGGGAGGGGAGTGGGGAGAATCTGCAATAGCTCAGCATTAAGGTTCTCAACCCTTCCCCGCACCAGAAGTGGGATGATGCACAGAAGTGGATCAGGAGTGGGTCGAGTGAGTGGAGATGGAGAGGAAGCAAGGGGGAGGCAGGTGGAAGCTAAGAAAGACTACATGGGACCTGTGGAAGTGGAGTAGGAGGGGTTTTGACATGTGAAAACAAGTTTTGGAGCAGGTGGAATGAGTGGGAATGGAGCAAGAGTGGGTAGGGCCCCCAGTTGCTTAAAGACCGCATTCATATTTTTGACAGCTTTCCTCTCTTTTTGGTGTGGGAGAGCACTGTCTTCTCTGGAGCACATCTGGAGGTGATGAGAGGATTGGGAGAGGCAGCTAAGCACCTCCCAGCCCAGAAAGGGGAGAGGGCAGGAGACATTTCAGAAGCATTTAAATACTTCACTCTCCAGCAAGGAACCAGACAGCAGGATGCCGTCAGGTACCACGCTTCTTGGCAGCAGAGCCACACAGCATCGTGTGTGGTGACAGCGTTAAAAATGTTTGTTTCACAGTTTTTATTTTCCCGCTGCCCGGGGGTGGTTCCCCATCATGTGGTTGGGTGACAGTTAGTTGGCCTGAGGCTCTCCCGACTCCCAGCAGCAGCACCAGCTCCTCCTGCCCACCCCTGCAATGGAAGCAAGGATCGAGGGTGGGACAGAAAACAGCTCAGCCTTGGAGCCAGGGCAGACCTAGATATATCTTTGTCTCCAGCTTTCTCCATAGCACCAACTCAAAATGGGAAGAGGCTTTGGTAAGGATTAGGAGGGCTAGTGAATTTATGGAAGCCACGTGGACATGAGAGGGAAGGGGTGGAGGAGCAAGGGTGCAATCTAGCCAGGCTCGTCTCTCCTGGGACTCTCTCAGATAAAGCAAGAGGCTGAACAGCACATAGCACAGGGTCATGTGTTTTGGATGTAGGACTAACGTTCCCTTTATTTATATTCATGAGTGCCCTGTGGTGACAGAGGTATTCAGAAAACACTGAGCTGTTTAGCCATTTATCTTTATGTCTCTACAGTCTTAAGCACAGCTTATTGCCAAAACCAAAGAAATCAGAAAAAGAACTGGGAGAATGTTTAGCTCCAGATAAAATATTCAGTGAATATGGTTCATTTCTTTTAGCAAACTGATTCTGATTATGGCTAATATATTCTTTCTGAGTATTATCCGAGTAGTGTGGGACTTTACGCTCAATGAAGGTTGCTGCTATCTACTGCATGACTGACTTGTCCCTGGAATAGGTTTTCCAGCGGTGCTTTTGCTCTTTGACCAGATATCTGAAACATTTTCAGTAAGAGAAATGCAAAGGGAAAATAGGGAATAACAAATTTCTGTTGTCAGTTTGGACAATGTCTATTGAGCTTCCTGGGGTTTCAAACAAGAGATTTAAATAACAAGGCAAAAAATAACAATACAGCACTTACTAATGGTTCAGCAGTGTACCCCCTGCTTTTATGCATATCTCCAGTGTGGGTGCTGCTTGGGCAGCCCACCTGCAGTGTGTCACATGGCATGTGTCCTGGCAGCCAGGCTGGAGCCCACTGTCCCAGCCTGGGTTTCTCTTGGCACGTCTCTTTCACAAGCATCCTGACTTGCATGCAATATGGCCGATCAGGCTGTCTGGAGAGACGCCTGAAAATAAAACACATTTATTTCTGCTGCTTTCTGAAGAAAAACACACCCTACCCCAGTGCATCAAAAAGAAAAAAAAAAAAGGGGGTGGGGGTGGGGAAGAGGATGGCAGTGGAAAAGAAGAGGAAGGAAACAGCACATTTTCTTGCTTTCCTGAAAGCAGGGGCTGCTTTTGACCCCTGGTTGAATTCTGTGTTGAAGGCAGTGAAACAAGGATGCTTCTGCTGGGCTGCTGTTGCCATGGAGACAAGCAGAGATAAGAGAGGCAAAAGACTGCCAGAGACGATGACTTCTGAATTAAAAAAGGGTGTTCCTGCCCTTCGCACTCCCATAACCCAATTCCTGCTGGTTTTTGCTCTTCACAGGCTGTGGGTGTAGTAGCTTTGATGGAAAGGGGGAGGCAGCTCTTTACTTATCTCGTGGAATGGTTATTTCCACACCTTTCACAATCCAACAAAACAAATACAGCTTTTTTTGTCTAGCACTTGGTCAAAAAAAAAAAAAAAAAAAAGAAAAAAAAGACTGTGTGAAATTGCTCTTCCCACCCCCAAAACTCTCCACCCCCCTGGAGACTAAAAGGAAGTATCATAATTTTAATTTGAACTATCGCTTTCAGCTCCAGTGGGTGGGTGGAGGTGGGTGAGAGCTGAATTTCTAATTTCTCTCTCTGCTATCAAAAATGAGTATGTGGATCAGGAGCTGGCGAAGTCCGTTACCTGCCTCTTCCTGTTGGGTGTGTTTGAGGGAAGAGGAGGAGGGGGAGGCAGAGTACGGTGTGTTTATCCTTTATCTCTTCCTCAACTTCATCCTAGATTTACAATTATTCTAGACAAGTTCTTGACGTTTGGTTTGTTTTGCTTTTATTAAAATCATATGTATTTCACATGTATGCCTCTTCTGTCTTGTGCTGTCAAGGTTAGAAGGAGCTAGGAGCTGCAAAAACAACAGGCAAAAGGGCAAAGTCACCTTTCAGTATTATGTAAAAACAACGCTTTCTTTTTCCATTTAGGCTTCTATACTGTTAGACCTTTCTGTATTTTTCCCCTTTTGCCACACAATATCCCAGGCTGGCCCTTTGTGCTTGAATGCCAGGACTGGGTGGAGAGACTCAGTTACTGACCTCTGACCAGGCTGCCCCTGAATACCAAAATCTTCGATCATTTCATTAGCATGCAGCATCCCGTAGAAAAGGATTTTTAGTCTCAGCCTTCATCCTTCCTGAAGCTGCACTCTGCTGAGAGCCAGGCCCAGACTTCCCACCCACAGCTTCAGCCAAATGCACTCCTCCAAACCCTGCTTCTCCTGTTTCAGTCCCCACACCTGCACATCTCTTGAGTGGGTATTTCAAGTAGCTGTCTGGTAGGCAGCACACAGAGTAAATGCTGCATTAATACACATCATTTTAATAACCCCATAGGCCCTGGCTTAAAAGACCAAGGAGACAAGAAAATTGTTGTACCAGAAAGCAAAATATAACAGGTCAGAAACAGAAGTCTTCAAAGTTTTGCCCTGTTTTCCCAGGCCCTCAAATGGCTTAAATTTTCCTTTTTTCACCATTTCTGGTGGGACTAGCTCCAGTCCTATAAAAATGCCGTATCTGGGTTGAGAAAAGATTTCCTTAATCTTTTTCAGATCTTTGTTTTTGCATTCCCTAGTCTGTCTTTTCCTACCCACCCCCAGAAATCCCAGTCCCAGCCTTCTCTCCGTGAGCACTCTGCGGCAGTTGGTGGTGATGGGATAATCAGGACTGGTGACATTTGGTGTTTAATTCTCCCCAAGGCCTCTGAGCTTCACTGTCCGGTAGCAGTTGAGAACATTTGTTATCTCCCAGGCTTGGGGCCCAAGCAGGAAATAAGTATTTTTAAGAGACAGACATGCATTTGTTATTGACATCTGTTCTTGTTTTAATGAGGAGAATTAGAAAGAAGGAGGTCAGGTTTCAGATAGAATTAAGTTTCCCTTTTCTCCAGCAGGACACCCCATTACAAGTCCTCCCAAAGACACTGCTGAGTCTTTAGTAAAAGAGAAGGAAATCATTTACACATCGATAAAAATCCAAAGAGCGGTTAAACACTGTTCCCCTCGCCATCCCACTCTCCTGCCTCCCCTTCTGCCTAGGTTGGTCAGTAATCCTTCCCGAGTGAAACAAGCGGTTTTCTGTTGAATCACAGGTATAATTTCTCCACCTTGACTCACCCAGTGCTGCTTTGAAATGCAGGTCTTTTTCTGGTTTCTTCACAGAGGTCCTTCTATGAATGTTTCTCTGTAATAAAGAGACGGACCTAGGACTGAGATTGATGTCTGTTACGATAATTCAATCGCTGGCCTTTGATGATCTATTAAATCAGCCTGTGATGTCTTCTGATCTGCCTCTTGCTGGAAGGAACCCTTGCAGCAGTGGAATTGCTTGCTGCCTCCGTTAGTTTTTACATAACCTGTACATTTGGAGGTCAGTTTGGCATGGTGTTCTCTGGCTCAGCAGGTGGCCTGCACCATTGAACTCATTTGATTTTTGAAGGCTTTAAGTCAAGAAGAATAATTGATAGAAGACTTGGGGGGGAAACAAAGTTCCTCCCCACTTATTTGTCCTTCCAAATGGGAAGTGTGGGAGTGAAACAATGAGTCCCTGCTCCTTGTCCTTGACCCCTGTGCACTGTTGCTCCCGTTCCTTTCATTCCCCTCTGCTCTGACCTTCTGCTAGGATGGAGTATTTTTTTTTTTTTTTTTTTTGTAAAAAAACTGCCATCTGAAGATAGGCTGCTGGCTTGTACTCGTAACTGTGAGATAAATGCCTTTGGGTAGCATCTCTGGAACAGATACCTTCCCAGTGCTGATAAGCCTGACAGCAAGGAACACACTGTGCTGATTTTTCCACTTTCTAAGAGATAAATTCCACCTTTACCTTAGCATCATTTCTGCTTCTCTCTTCCACCTTTGAGAGAAGTCTGGGCTCAGCTTTGCAAGTTGGTGGGTGTTGTTTGGGGTCTGTCAACATGGGTGGAGCAGTTTGGGAAGTCTCCCCTTTCCCGTTGTGAGTTCAGTGGCTGGGAGAGCCCAGCCTTGCCTCTGTTGCTGCAAGATGCAGGGTGAACACATAGGAAGGTGTTTCCTGGCTTGCTGGTTATCAATGCTTTGGATGTAGAGGCAGCCTGAACCCAGAAAGCTTATAAGGTGAGGCACAGTGCTGTGTGCATGAAGCTGTGTTAGATACAGAGCCATATCACCTCCACCAAGGGTGCGATTGTTTGGATGTCTCCAGCAGGTTCTTGGACTTGGGGATAGTAGGGAAGGGAGCAGTAGCTGGAGAGCGATTCTGCATGGAGCAGCTGGTTTTAGAAGCTCCAGACCCAGCCAGGCTCGACACACTGGTGGCATGGAGAGGCTCCTGTCCTCTGCCTGGTACAAAGATTCCTGGCACCAGGAACACTACAAACCATGATGGAGGTGTGCACCTCCCCAGAGTCTGTGTGTCAAGTAATCTAGTCCAGAAGGAATAACGTTCACCTGAAGTTAATAAACCTATTTAGACTTCAGCTGGCTCCGTACAGAGACCCTGGCATGTCTTGGTATCACATTCCCGACTGATTTAGTGAGACTAATTTTGTGTTATCTGCGATAACCCAACTTCTCCCCCATTACTCCTGATAGCAGAACATTGACTGTAGTTCAGTTTCCATGAGGGATCATAGACACTGAATGGCCTCATCACCAATTAGGGATGAAAGGTGTCTCTTCTTTGGCAAGTACATCACGACTGTTTAGATCTCATGAAATTAGCTAGGGAACACAAGTGACATCACTGATATACTACCATGTGGTAGACAGACGAAAGACCCCATTGCAAATATAATAAATAGGCAGTTTCACTTGCAGTAGCTACTTCTGTGCTCCATTCCTAGCTCTTGAGGAGAAGTTGCCATTGACATTGGATAAGGATGTGTGTTTGTGTGATGTATTGGTGTTCTTTTGGGCTAAGAATGAAATTATCAAACTCATTGTGCTCAGTTAAAGTGTGAATTTAGGTTCCCAGAGGCCAGTGTCCTGACTTACAGGGCCATCTCTTTTCTGTAAAATAGCTCTTGATGAAAATTTGCCACTAAAATCTATCTGTCTTCAAAGAAATATAGTTCTCAACTTGTACTGAAATATTTAACTTGTCAAGTAAATAGGTTGTATTAAATAGAAAGTAGTTTGATGCTGGGTTTTAGTGGTTGTGTTGTGCCATGAGAAATAACTTTCTTTCTAGTAGTGACGCCTCCTGCAATACTACTAGAAATATGGAACCCCTGTGATATTAATCCTGAAGATCTGAAAATGGCTGTGCTGTAAAAGGAAAATAGCAAGCTTTAGGATCCTCCATGTGGTTAGAAAAGCCCTTTGCCTGTACAGCACAGGGCTTATTTAGTCTTTCTGAACAAAACACTAAGATGCATTTTAAAACTACGCATTATGGACTTGTGTCAGTGCAAATAGGACAGCATTTGCTCTGCTATTTGAACCCCTCTCCTTCTTTGGGTATGTTGCCAGTTAGGGCTAATTACAAGGGACTTACCACTCTGTTAGTGCTCAGGTTTATATCACGGTAGCTACCATGTAAGTGAATCAGGTTGTGTGGCTGAATCAGCTTTACCCTTGTTCTACTTCCTACCTAGCCCTTAATTTCAGAGTGCCTTTCTTCACTCTTGCCACCCAACTCACCTGCCCCATTAGCTCTCTCCCCATGGTCTTCTCTGGCTTCCTTTTGCAGAGTCCTTTTACCCTGCCAGTACTGCCTACCGCACTTTGCAAGAATTTTAACATTTTGCTGCTTCGTCTGGGTCGCAGTTGTTTTTCATTTGTCATTATTTTTGCAAGGCTATCATAAACATCATTTGTCAGACTCTAGGAGACAGGCGTGCAGGCAATAGGATGGAAATTACCCAGCTTGGGTCAGTCCCTACTGAGCGCCCATCGCAGGGCAAGAGAGAGGTTTCACAGTGGGAAGCTGAAAACCTTTCTTATTTCACATGCAGTCCTTCAGCGTATTTTCAAAGAGCCTTGCCTTGCATAGCATCCTCTCATGTTTCCTTTTGATATTCTCACTTCCCGCCTCGTATTTTATTCTACTGTCATATCAAGGCTGTGTGTGGTGCCAGCTCATTCTGAGCTGTCATTACTGTAGCTGGAGAGCTGACACCAGAGGCCAGTATATGTTGTTTTGATCATGGATTTTATGTTACAGAGGTACGTTAGCAGTATTGGGTGGTCGGTCTGCCGCTAGTCTGTGAAATACGGTTTCTTAAGGAAGCTTTTGAGGTGGGCTGAGGCTGTTTTCAGGACAGCTGAAGAAAGGGGCAGGACATACTGCCTCTTTGCCCCCTCGTCTCTTTTGGGGGCTGACTGTTAGAGCTGCAAGGTGCACATGCAAACTGAAGCTGCTTATGGTTTCTTTGGCAAAGTCAGAACAGGAAAACAGTATATTTCAACTACATAAATGCAAGGCAGGAGAGCAGGGGCAAGCATAACAAAAGTGACTTTGTATCACTTACCTACCAGCTTAGAAAGCACACAGTATGGTGTTCTCATTCAAACACTCACGAGTGGAAATGGCATTTAGCCTCTTGTGATACATGTTCTGTTGTGATCTACTTGAGCTGGACTACAGCAGGACTTGTTCATCTTGCACTAGGTGTAATTCATAACACTGACCACTTCTCAGCTACTGCACTACGGGTCTTCTCAGTCTCCCTTGCAACTGTAAACACTATTTTAACGTAAAGAGAGTGGCTTGTGGACTTCTCATTCCAATTTGCCATGCTGCACCAACTTCTCCAATTGCTGAAGAATGCATTATTTCCTTGCGACAGCAGCAGCAACTGCCTACTGAGGAAAAAGGTAATTTTAAGAGGGCATGCAATGTATTTTTAGGTGGGGCATATGTACACTCTGTGAACAGGCAGCTCTTTGCAAAGAGCTGATGCTCAGCAAGACACACATGGTTTGTGGCATGTCTCTGGGGAGCCTATGTGCTGGAGTTTGCCACTCTGTACCACAGTGTCACAGCTGGAATTCAATGTTTTGGGGAGACTCACTCAAAAGCCAGGAATAGAAGCAATACTCACTCTAGCACTGGGAAGTGGAGCGCTGCAGTGGAAAAGGAATCCCTAGGCCAGAGTTAGAAATGCTACAGCTGCTGTTCTTTACCGTTTAAAATCAGCAAGATCCAAGGGCTGGGTTTCAAGAGAAATCCCGACATCGAGGGGCCTGATTCACTTTTGAATTGGTCTGGTCTGGAAAAGAACTAACTATTTTGAAGTGAGTGCAGCTTAAATAGACGGGGGAATAGTACTGAAATCTTAAGCTACTAATCGGACCAATGTATCAATGACAACTGTATACTAAAAACTCCCCAGTATCTTAACACAAACTCCAGGTACAATTTCCACTATATACAATTTCCACTCTCAAAAGCAAACCAGCCTCAGATCCAGCCTGGGTGTCTTTGACCAAGCATGTTGGTCTGCCCTGCTCAGTACCTCCTACCCAGGGATAAGCCAGTGCTTAGCAGCAATGCACAGATCCAGCAAAACAGGAAGCTTGTTGGGAGATATCCCACCCCTGGGAAGGACTTCCCAGAGCAGCTGGGCTGTCCGAGGTGCCTAAAAAGAGCAGAGTGAGACTTGGGAAGGCAGTTAGGACTGGCCTCATCCTGCAGCGTGAAATTCTGGACATAAGTTTCTTGGCTGCTCCACCAGGAGAGATGTGTTCTGCATGGAAAGGAAGGATCCTCCACACAACTGACAGAGCAGAGAAAGCCTTGTTGTGCTATATATGTAACAAGTGGTCTGAAAGCAGGACAGCGTGTTTGCATGGTGGCTACACCTGCTAGTAGGCTAGTTGGATCTATATAGAGCTTGACAGAGCCAACTTGTGCCTCTGTGCTGATGTCCAGTATGTTTGCAAACCAAATGGTCTACTTAGAGGTCATTAAAGTGGACCATGCCTTTCTAATGACCTTGTCACGAGAAAGAACTGGAGCTGGAACTCCTTCCCCAGTTGTATGGTCTAGTTAGAGCACTTCCACAGGATTTGTCCCTGCTGTAAACAGGGAACTCTCAGTCTCACTGTGTAGCAAGGATCTTCACATCCATGCACTCAGAGGAGGGGATTCCTATTTTTTGCAAAAAAGAAATAATGATGGCATGTGTGTGCATAATATATAGCTATTTAGCATCTGAAAAATTGCTGATTTGGAACTTACTCTCTTGCAGTTGTATACAAGAATAATT
This sequence comes from Falco peregrinus, assembly GCF_023634155.1. Lineage (NCBI taxonomy): Eukaryota > Metazoa > Chordata > Aves > Falconiformes > Falconidae > Falco > Falco peregrinus. Next base: position 65,399,096 of record NC_073726.1, read on the forward strand.
TTAGTTCACATTTGAGGCAGTTTACAAAGTGCAGGACCAACCACTTACGTACCATTTTTTTGCCTGCTGCAAGTCATCGTAACTAAACAGGTTATCATTTTGAGATAGAATGTATTTACAGAACTGGAAAACCAAAGTAGTTGTAAATGAGTTAGGGTTCTAAGAGAGCTAGGACATGCTGTATCTTTTCAGTATTATCTAAAGAAAATCACAAATTTGGTCTTTGGAGTTTGGTTCATCCTAATAGGACACAGCAGGATAACTTCAATGAGACTTTTGAGAGCAGTTTCACAATCAGAGGCTTCCATCTCTGAAGACCTAAACTGGAACGATAAAAGCAGTTGTTTTAATGCCCCCACAGGGTGTGATGCCGTTATGCTAATTTGCACCACAATGCCAAAGACTCTGCTTTAATAACAATAATGTCTTAGACCAGTGGCTTAGTAACTGCCTTTTAAGATGCAGTGGATGAATCAGGGATTTGGGAGCAAGTAAAGAAAATTAACTTTGTCAGCTTATCCTTGAGTGGAGAGTACCAAATCTTTTTGCACTCACAGGCAACTTCAGAGGTGGGGGAACTTGGAAGAGGAGAAAAAGTCAAAATGGAAAGTTGAGTGCAACTTGCACATGCTTTACTGACTCCTGTTGTCATGCCTGTCAGTGACAGAAGACTACTTTATTCCCTCTTCTGTTTAACTCTAGGCGATATAGTCATCACCATAGTCATGATGTGTCAATGCAGTCTTCTTTATTTAGAGACCATTGTCACTGACACCAACATCTTTCTGTTTTCCTCCTGCTACTCCCACCACATTGTGGTCAGAAGGCAGAACACGGTGTCTGGGACCCAGAGGAATTTGGGCCAGAGATCACAGAGACTATTCCTATGGCTGTGCTTCCAGGAGCACCGAGTTCCAGTGGCAATTACAGCAGGGGCAATGGTGGCCCTGGTGAAAATAAAGGCATTTTTTGCTTTGTTGAGGCTGATGGTAACATTTCTGGAATCAAATGGGAGCTCTAACAAATTGCTTTTTTGTGTGTTCTCATCAGATTTTTTCCATTACACATTCCACAATGCATGGCTAGGTGTACCCAATTTTCCACTGCTGACCACCAGCTGCAAGTGATTGCTAAGGCCTGTACAACTACTTCTGTAGAGGAAAGAGGCCAGCAAGTCTTTGTAACCACATGACTGGGATAAAGTTGAGTTGCTGGCTTGTACTCACACGTCATATTTTAGGCACAAGGGACATAACCAAAAGGGAAAGACTATGGTCGATAGCCACCAAGTGCAGCTCAGAGCTATCTGAAGTTGCCAGAATTATGATAAGGTTACGAGACAGATTCAGAGATGTTCTTGGCAAATCTCTCTCTCAGCTGTGTACAAACTGTGGGTTGAATGCCCCTGGAGTCCAGGTGTCCTTTAACACTCCCTTGTTGCATCATGAGCCGTTTTTTTGGAAGTGATTCCTTTCCCTTCTGGTTTGTTTCAGGCTTTTTGTAATGATCACTTGCCATATTGTGCATTAGTTAATCTCAGTTCTTTTGCAATTAGACAGATGCCAACAACACTGAAGTGCAAATTGCGCTGGCTAGCATTTCTGCCTGCACTTTGAGTATGACCATGGACTGAATGGTATGGGCAGGGAGACAGCCCATCAACTTTGGTGTCGGCATCTCCAGTTGAGGGTACAAGCCCATTGGCAAGGCAAAGGTTACAATGCTGGCATCTGAGAGTCACAGGAAAAAGGCTTGGATCAGATCTCCGCCATTCTCCCAGGTGTCTGCATGACTTGTTCTGCCCTACAAGCCCCGTGGTCAGCCTAGACAGTCTGTTCCCATGGTGAGCCCTCACTGCAGACAGTTTCCTAAGGTCTAACCTGCGTCTTGCACGCCACAATCAATTCAAACTTGTTTCTTGTTCTGTTCCCTATGAACAAGAACTGCTCGTTGCCTGCCTTTCTGCAGTCACCTTTCACATGTCTGAACACTGCTGTATCTCCTTTCAGCTTCCTGGACGGTAAATACCCTGAATTTCCTTTAAACTCTGACCCACTTGGTCATGTTTTCCAGATGTTTGATAACCGCTGTTGCTTTCCTGGTTTACCGTGATATGCAGATGGTAGACTTCTATCTCTAAGGCTGTCAGCATAGCACTTTTCACCAGCATTATCATTTGAAATAAAAGACATGAGTAAAGCAACACTCTGACCCACAGCATCTGTACACTTCTGTTGAAGGAGTGAGGGTCATTACTGTCACCTAATGAATATTGGTTTTAACTCAGTTTGCATCAGTCCCTCCTTCCTATGCATTGCTCACTGTGTTAATCATCAGAACTGGAGATAAACAAGGTCTCAAGTGAATAAGCTTCTTGGCTCTGTTCTTGTGGACTCCTGGGAGATGATGATTTATCCTCCATATGATATTGAGGACTGGCATCTGTGAAAAATGAAATGACATGAACAACAAAAGGACAGATTTGTCATTGCATAGTTACCTCTTCCTATGTAAGTGCATTTGGGAATACTGAGCTGGGTGGTTAGAATTAAGGAAAGGAAATTAATCTTAGTAGTAGGACTTCTTGGTGTGTAAAGCTAGCTAGTTATAAAAAGGGCATGAAGGCTTCGAAACCATAACCCAGAGTAAAATAGGGGGGATTTAGACATCAGCTAGGCTGCCAGTTATGTCTTTTGCCTCCTTCGCAAATGTTTCCTGTTATTTGAGGTTGTGACTCCATAGATTAATGCAAACAGCAGTGTTAATAAAAAGATTCTCAAATGTTTCTTTGCAGAGACTAAGCTTTTGTTGGAATTTGTCTGAGTGTGACCTATGGCTGGCCGTCCCGTGTCAGCCATATGGTACAGTTAGGAAGTGTTGTAATTTTGGAACTACCTAGAGAAAAGCTACATGAAAGCTACATGTTTTAGGACAAGAGAGTAGTGTTAGGGTAAAAGCTGGAGTAGGAGTTCACTTAGAATTTGGGCTGCTTTAACAAGATGTTGCTTTTATGCAAAAGTGTGCTGTGCCATGCTGTGTGCATGGAAGCAGGGAGCAAGAGCTTGACTCATGGAGAGAAAGAAGCAGAGGAAGAAATGAGGGAATTGGCACTTGGTGCCAGTTGTATTTCTGTTGCAACCTTCTGTTTTGCTGTCAGGATTTTACACTGTGGTCCACACAGGCACAAAACATCCACCTATGTGGAAAAAAAGAGAAGCTGAAAGTAAGACAGAAAAGAAGAAAGACTGTTGTTTCCCATTGTGGAAAGGGGGAATGATAACTTTACTTTCTTAAAAAGGGATTCAGTCTGTGAAACTGTTCAGTTGCAGGACAGATTTTATTCCTTACATACATGGACGGTTTCTGTCCTCTCATCAACCTGTTCCACATGTTCAGATGGCTGTAGTCAGTGCCCTGTATTTCGGTTCTTTCGCTACATTCAGAGGCAGCTGAGGGTTAACATTTCCTCTATAAAATAATGCCCTTTTCCTACATCTGCTCCTTGTCTTTCAGAAGGTTCTGAAAGACAAGTTTTCAGAGTGCTCCCATGCCAGCAGAGAGCTCAGCAGTTCTGGGATTTGCAGGTAATGAAACTGCATCAGAGAGAAAACACTACAACAAAGAAGAGTCAGGTTGAAATACTTGGGTGGTTCTGGTCTTTCTTTAGTTGTCCAGTGTCAGTGCCACCGTCACTGTATGACATGGTGTCTGTCACTCTATGACTGTCACTGTATGACAGTGTCAGTGCCACTGTCACAGTACTGAGCTGTACTATAGCCATATCTGGCTCTTCACAGAGGTATCAGAAAAGGCGCCTGCTCAGGAATGTGCAGCCTGAGCCCCATGGCAATGCCCCATTGGGGACTGCACAGAAAAGACAAAGCCACCAGGTGAAACTGTGCATGTCTGGGAGCCCTGTGGGGATGGGGCCCCTCCTGGTGTCACCCTGCCAGGAGCACCGCTGATCTAACTGGGGCAGGAGGAGTCCAAGAAAGAATGAGGGACAGCACTGTTTGTTGCAGGAGTCCTCTCCATCCTGTCATGTCCTCAGCAGCCTCTGGCTCTCCCACTGCAATTCCCTCCGGTTGCTTCTGGTGATGGGGAGGTCACACAGCCCAGGGTAATAAAGTGATGTGCTTGTCTCAGCCTCTCACCATTTTATAGCCAGGAATGCATTTGTAATGAAGTGCCAATAGGTGCCACTAACTACTGTAGAGAGGCTAAACTGCTTATCTGTGGTTTTGTAGGTCTCATTCAGGGAAAATCTTCTTTGGCTCAGTTTGTGAGGGTCTGTGCTTCTAGGATCAGAAGGGCTTGGGCTTTGTCCTCAGTGACTGCACAGTTTTGTGTGGCTGATATGTGTAGTATTGGTGACAATGGTGACATCCCAGGAAGCTATAGGTTGTTGGGGAGGGGTACTCTGTGCTCACACAGAGTTTTTTACAGCCTGTATAGGTCCTCCTTGTCTGGCGTAAACTCAGTGCTCATCCTCATGGGTTCAGCTGTGGTTTGTGAGGAGATGGGGTGTGTGAACATCCCAGCTCAAAAGGCACTACAGCAGCAAGCGCAAGAGTCACATGCAGTGAGCCCAGCCATAGTGTCTGTGTCGTTGCTCTGACAAGTTTGCTTACCTTGTCTGTCGATCAGGGAGCAAACAGAAGTGGCTTAGAGGCAGAATCCCCTGGGTGAGCTTGCCTAGTTTCAGTGTGATTGGGTTTTATGCATGGAAAAGCCAGTGGATCAATGCAGGGTACATGAGGTCAACCTCCTCCATCATGGGAAGTCTGAGGACCTCTGATTTCCTGGACTTGCACACCCGTATGTTGCAGCTGTCTCCCCTGACCTTCACCTTCCAAGAAAAATTGTCACTTTTGTCCTGACAGATACAAGGAAGGTCAAAACATAGCACACTCTAATTTTGTTCCTATTATCTTTATGTCTTTCACCCTTCTTTTCCCCAGGGTTAAAAAGAGGAAAGACGACATCTGAGAGATGGCTACTAATTTATTTGTGTAGGGTGTTTTGTTTTTAAGGTCCCTCCCTATTATCTGCCTTCATTACTTATTACTCAAGGGAGTGTTTTCTATTACTTAACAGCTACTCCTTGAAGAGACCTCACAAAAGCCTTACTCATTTGTTTAACCAGGAAATAAATTGAAGTAACCCATCAAATTATTTTTGAAACAAGTAAATTGATATTTTAAAATAAAATGTTTACAAGCTTTTTCTTTCTTGTGCTTTCTTTCTCCTCTGCAGTTTATGATTTCCTGATCCAATCTCTTCTTTCCTGACTTCTTGCAGGCAAGAGCCCCAACTACCCAGTGTTTTATTTTCATTTGAAGGCCTCTATAAAATTGCATGTTACACTATATGGTCTTGCTCTTGTGTGACTGTTTATAATCTGCTTTATGGACCTTATCGCCATCCAGTCCTTTTATTCCCTTAAGATAGGTGTTGAAATTAAATTCCCTGCAAAGGCTTCTTCATTTTTGAAGTTTTTTTAGGGAAAGTTTGTTTATTCTTTGCATTTTCTTAATTTTTATTTTGCTATTACTTCTCCTTTGTGTTCAGATAGTGTAAACCAATTGGTCTTTTCCTCCAGGTTTCCAGCTTTCAGTCCCATGCAGGGGGAAGTGGGACTGAAGTGGGCAGCAGGATGAGGCAGGGGAGAATGTGATTCTTGCTTTGTTTGTACAGCAAGGTGTCATCCGTGTAAAGTCAGTAGCCATCTACTCACGGGGAATGATGTGCAACCTTCTCACCGCATAAAAAAGCTCGTATCATCCTGTTCAGCAGGCACTGAACAGCACAGTGTGGGCTCCATCTCGTGTCGTATGCTGCAAGCTAAACAAAAGGTCTTCGGGTCCCAGCTTTGCTAGAGATGTATCTATAATGACTTTTTAAGGATGTGTAATGAATGGGAATGAAATCTGCTTAACTCCTTAGCTCCTGGGCAGCTCCCTACTCCTGCTGTTTTCTGTTCCTGTCTTCTGAACTGGCTTGCAGCATGAAGGTCTTTAACTGTTGCTGTTGTTCTTGCTGCTGGTTGGACTAGGAAACCATTCCTAGTTTATTGCAATCTAAATAGGAGACAATATCTTCAAAGTGCTCAAAAAATGTACTCCTTTAATTCTTTGGCTCCCTAATTAAATATGAGAAGCTCCGGTGTTTTTTACTAGGTTTTTCCTGCCTCAAATAGCTCTGCAGGTGGCCTTGCAGATTTTTGTTTAAAAATGGGAGGGGTTTTGCTGAATTACATATTTAGACAAGAGTGTGCTTGTTGGTTGAGACACTGGACTAAGACCAGTTGGATTTTACTTCAGACTTTGCCCATGCTCTTAAGTGCATTGTTTGCCCATTTTACAGGCATGCTTCAACCCTGCAGTATGTAACAGGAATTTAGGTGTGTTGAAAACTCACTTATACTGTGCCCAGGTTTAGTGTTGCCTTGTAATGTTCTGATCTGCCAGCTAGGGATAAGAGTACTTGCCCATAAATGGAGAAATGCTCCAATTTACCAGCCCAAGAATAAGAAATCGGAAGGCAGCCATGCAATAAGAAAACTGACTTAAGAAGCAACTTTTTTGTTTGTTTGTTTCCTAAAGTGGACGCTGTTTTTCAATTACCTTCAGATTTTTGAATCCTAAGACTTGATTTTCACCAGCCCCTGCCCAATTATATAGCTATGCATCTTGCATATCGGCCGACTTTCGAGAATTAGGGCTTCACATAAGACAGAGTAGAACAAGCAAAGTTGTGAGACTTACGATAAAATCAAGAGAGATGGTAACACTGATGTTGTAGAGACAGGGCTTCATTTGTTCCTATTTGTAAACTGTTTTGTGAGCCTTGTATGATATGAGCTATAAAAAGAAGCGTTACTGTGCCATGTGCATCACCAAACGATGCACCACATGTCTCTTCAAAGTGCGTGTGAAGTGAGAGCGTGGGGCAGTGAAGTATTTCCATCTCTATTCACTAATGATCCCTGAGCAGGTGCTCATCTCCTAGGCTGCCTGCACACAAACTGCTTTGTTGCCAGACTAACTCCTGTGTTCTGCTGTTGTGTTTTTAATTTAGTAACTGCAACAAGATGTAAGATTTCTCAAAAAAGAAAAGAATATGACTAAGATAAGTAGTCTTTGCTGCTGTTTCAAGTATTATATTCACATTTGAATCCAATATGTGTAACAGTGATTTTCATCATTATAGCACTCCAAAGGTGCAGATTGTTAACCTGGGATGTATCTCCACAGCTTCCACTACCACCAGTGAGATTTACAGGGTTAAAACTGAGTGTCCATTGACCTGTAAGAACTGAATCTTTGCACTCGCAGTGACACTAATTCCTGTAATTCCTAGTGTGGAAAACCTTCTTGAGGTGTTTTGCCCATTTCATGACTGAAGAATTTGTGAGCCCACACCTCCTGTATGTGAATTTTGGGAGTGTCAGGGGGGGAAGCCTGTCTGTCATCTTCTGAACAGAAGGATATGTGGAAGGGCAATGAGCAACAGGCCTCAAAAGACTTTGGGACACGCATTTTTTCTAGGCAACAACTGCTGCAGTTCATACAGATGCTGCCACACTGGCTTAAAATAGTCAGATAGGGTCTTCCTAGCATGGCCTCTGCTTGGACATCAGTGTGAGCTACAAAGCCTGCCCAAGAGGCTGAGTAAACACTTTCTAGTTAACAAACATTGAGCTACTATAGGTCGGTGCTAATATTACCCGTTAAGTTAGAGATGTCCACACAAATGTAGATATACCAGGCTCCTAAGGAAGGAAATTGGTTCATGGTGTTTTGCACAGGTAGCTTCTGTTAATTCCTTAAATGACTGTAGATTGGAATATGGTATCAGCAGAAAAGAAAAATCTCTTTTCCTTCATTCTTCTAAATGGAAAGCATCAGGCAGTTCCCCCGCCTCTCCCCTCTGGTACTCTCCTCCTCTGTTCATTTTCATGCCAGGTCACTTCTTGCCAAAAATCCCATCTGCTCATCAGTGGCATTCCAGAGCAGGAGGTGCTCTGGGGACTTGATGTTGATTAATAGCCTGAACATCATTCATGAGCCTGTGTGTGAGAGGAGGAGGAGAGGGAGGCTGTGCCAATCAGAGCTGAACTAGTAAGATTTTGGAGGTTCCTCTCAATGGGTCAGTGATCACCACATATCCTTTCCCTAGGTAATACATGTTTCTCTATTGTTTCCTGAAATACAGTCTTCACTCTAGTTTGAATGTCCATAGAGAAGCAAGGGAGCTTCTGCCTGGGTCAGAGGCAGGCTTCAGAGTCAGAACAGCTGCCATGGAAATCACTCTGGTTTTTATTATGCTCATTTTCATTCCATTGTTCCTAAATATTTGCTTAAGTGCACATGGTAGAAAAAAATCCTGCAGATATATGTGCACCCACTTGTGTCCATCTGGGGAATTTCTCTTATCGTCCAACACCCATTGCTTGCCTTTTGCACTCCCTACAAGCTTTTTAGGTGGTCACCTTGTGTGTAGAGCATTCTGAGGTCTGTGTCCCACGATATTGCACAGTGGGCTCTGGGTACTTGACACTAGCATCCTCTGTGATCCTGCTGTACAAAGGATACCTTATGCATATACCTTTTTGATTTTCCTTATTTAGCCATCCAATTTAGCTTTTTCAGTTTTCCCTATTTAATGAACTAGATTAGGTTATAGTCCTTATCTTTCCTTAATCATTCTACTGAACAGCCCTAAATTGCCTACTTTCCTCAGAGCAAAGTGCTCTACATCTGAGTATAATAGCTTTTTGTCACTCTTATCATCCTGTTTTCAGTCTTTGCCTTTTCCCCATCTCTGGTCCATTTTCTGTGTCACCTCTTCCTTTTCTGTCTCTGTTGCGAAAGTCTCCTTGCATTCCTCTTCCTGATCTGAATAAGGGGTGGGAAGAGGTCTTCTTCAGCCATGTCAGTACATCCGTGACAAGAGACGTGAGAGTCTGGCCCACAACCAGTAGTTTTACTTGGAAGGAAAGGCACAGATGGAAGTAGAGGCAAAGAGATTTCAGTCTCCTCAGCCTCTCCAGGTAAATCCATGCCTGCCCTCCCCTGTGTTTTCCATGCTACCTGCAAGTGTTGCTTTCTGTGTTTTCTCTCTATTGATGCTCCTTTTTCCAATAGTTTGTCTCCTTAACAGTGTTTCCCCCCCTGCTTTTCATTCTTTTAATCCCATCTCTATTCTTGGTTCCTTCCCCTTAGGGTCACCTGCTCATCTTCCTTCCCCCCTATCTCCTTCTACTCCACTTCTTAATTTTCCCCCCCGCTAACACCCCCCACCCCCACCCCACCCCTACCCCTGCCGTTTTTACTTTCTATCAGGCTTCAAAAAGTACCGGCTCTTCTGGGTTCTTTGTTCTGTAACGATTTCATTTTCCATTTGCTCCAGGAAAAATATAATCAGGTACAATGCAGGGAAATCTGAGGAGACATCCATTACCTATATTTATAGTAGGACATGCATATACAACATGAGTGAGGAAGAAAGAAAAATTGTATTAATGGTCTCTGCTGCTGCTGAAACACCTCTCAAACTATACATCTGGGAAAAGATCACATCATTTGGAAAGGGAGATCTCTATTGCCTCTTCATTAGAGTGACTGGGATGAGTTGGAAAACAAAACTTGGCAAGTTCTGAGTTGAGTCATGTTGTTCTTAAAGGTTACAGTGGAAGTGTGGCTTAATCAGCAGATCAGTACAGATTATGCGTTATTAATTAATTAATGTGTCCCTTGGCATGGTAGAAGTAAGCTGTCCTCATCTACTGGAACTGGCTGGTGAGCATGGGGCTGATGACAGGGCAAAGGCACTTGCTGGCTATGTGGGTTCTCATCTGTCTCTCTGGCTGCTGACAACACCTTTTGCTGCCATCATAGCTGCTAAAGTGTGCATCGCCCCTTACTTTAAAATGGAGAGAAAAAAGGTAAAATGAGGAAAAAATTGCAAAAAAACACTGAAATATCTACACATATACATTGATTTGGCTCCATTCACTCAGCAAGGTGATCCAGTCTGACCATTGTCTTTTTTCCTCTTCCCTCTCAAACTTGCGCATGTTGGTGCCAAATTTGTTTCAGAAAGGTTCATTTAATGGAGAAGTCACTGCTATTGTTTGTATTCACTACTTCCTCTAAAATACAAATCAGACTTGGAAGGGATGTCTTGCAAGTCTTATAAGCAGCATCTAAGGGAACTGCAGTTGTTCAGCCTGGAGGAAAGGAGGCTGAGGGGAGACCTTATCGCTCTCTATAACTACCTGGAAAGAGGTTGTATCAAGGTGGGTGTCAGTATTGTCTCCCAAGTAACAAATGATAGGACAAGAGGAAATGGCCTCAAGTTGCACCAGGGGAGGTTTAGATTGGATATTAGGGACAATTTCTTCACCAAAGGGGTGGTCAAGCATTGGAACAAGCTGCCCGGGGAAGTGGTTGAGTCACCATCCCTGGGAATATTTAAAAGATGTGTAGATGTGGTTCCTAGGGACATGGTTTAGTGGTGGACTTGGCAGTATTAGGTTGACAGTCGGACTTGAAGACTTTAAGCATCTTTTCCAACCTGAACAATTCTGTGTCTCTGGGCCTGTGTGCATCTGTGCATGCCCACTGCTTGTGAGGCAAATGTTTACAGTCCCATCCTCATTCCTTTCTTTGAGATATTTTCCAGCCACTGCATTTCCTTTGAACCCTGGTTCTTCTTAATCAAGACTTAACATTTCCTACACAAACTTATTAGCATGGAATTAAAATAATGTCATATTAATGTTCCAAATTAGTTACATGTTAACTTAATAGATTACGTGTGACCACAGACTATTTAGAGGCATCCATGACTCTCAAATAATTTCATTTTATCGTTTTGTTTTCTAAAGTATCTCCAATGCAATCTCTTTTATGGCAGAAAAAAACATGAGAACATAATAAAGTCACAAGTAGGGATTAATATACAATTACAGAAAAGTCACTTGGTTTTGATCGATAAGGCTGTGGTAGGAACAGCACACAGTTATATACACCAGCTAGTATTAGAAAATTGAAACAACCATATTATTATCCTAAAATCAGATTTCCAGAATTCCTTATAGATCACGGAAATGAATGCTGATCAAATTCAGGTTGAGCAGGGCCAAGGAAGAAGACGAGCTCCAGAGTTGAGAGTCTTTTGTTGGTATGTCCTAAAGAAATCAGCTCAGTCCTGATGTTCTTACTTGTCAAAAGACCAGCGAAAAGGTTGCATAGCTTACAGGCTAGGGACAGGAACCAAACCAAAAGCATTCCTGGGCAGAGGACTGCCTTAATTTACTAGCCCACAGGCTATTTTGAAGCTGCTTGACACAAGTGAAGGGAAAAAACCCAAACTACCAACCCAAACACTGCACTATAGTGATTCTGGTTTGTGTTTTACATTCCTTTTTCTTCCTGAAAATGTTCAATATGGAAATTGCTTGTTTTTTCTTTCTGTGGATTCATTTTTTACTTCACAAGAGGTACAATTCTTAACACCCCAGGTACTGTGAAGCAAATACCCTGCAGACAAAAACAGCTGAAAAGGATATCTCCGTTCAGCTGTCCTTTCAGCCATCCTCAAGCCAGGATCTGGAGTTTTGGAGGCTGTAGACCCCAAACATTTTGTGCATATCCAAAAGGCTTTATACAGTCAGCATGTAGGCGTGTCGTTTCTAAGTCAGAGTCAACATTTTTAACACCATGTTACTCTCACTGCCTTTGGTCCCTCACTTCCAAAACAAAATAAAAAACAAACAAACAAACAAACAAAAAAAAAGGAAAGTCATTCCTATGCACTAGTTTCAGTCTAAGCCATTTATTAAACCCACTGGTTTTGCAGTGGTTTGAGATGTGCTGCACAGAGAAAGCCTTGATTATTCACAGAACTGTTGGTAGCCTATACTGTAGGTTTATGTTTGCCTCCTCCTTCTTAATTTCATTGAAATTTCCATCTCCTGCTTGTCACGCTGTCTCCTACATGCTTCTGGTGTGCCCTGCCTGGTAGAGAAACTTTGCACATGAACCTGAGCAGACTGTACCACTGGCTAAGCAGCAGTGCACTCAGCTTCGCTCCGTGTTTGATGATTTAAATCCTGTGTCTTCATACGCAGTGGATAAACACATGGAGATGCCAAATTCCCATTTGCTGCTTGGAGCTGCAGAAGGCAGCACTGATCCCCCCAGAAAAGGACACTGCGCTTCCCAGTTTTGGCAAGAGGCAATTTGCTGTATACATCTCGGTTGAACTAAATTGCTGATGCTTCAAGCAGCCAGACGCATAAGCATGTGTGTGCGCACATGCACTCCCTTCCAGGACTTGACAGTCCATGCTGTCAAGAGATTAAATTATACTAGTGGAAAACGGTGTGAGGGAAATAGCCTGAGACAGATTTTTCAGATATTGACCAGTTTTCTGTGAGACCTGTTAGTGTTAATTCTCTGTTCTTTCACTCCAGTGTTTTCCTCGGTAGCAGTTAGGTGCAAAATGTAATGAAGTCAGCATTTTTGGGGTGACATGTCCAGAGCATTAGCTGTGAAAAGCAAGTCTCTTAGATTAGTCCCCAGCTCAGGAGAGTTGTTAGGGTTCTGGCTTCTAGAAATGCTGAGCAGTCTGAAACACAGGAGAAATCAATGGGAGCTGTGGGGCTTCAGCTTGTCTGCAATTCTGGCCCTTGATGTACTGCTGATTTAGCAAAGATTTTTTTCTGGTCTGTCCACTAGTAAACAAGATATCATTCCCATCCTTATTACTTTTCCTCCAGTTTCTGCCTTTTTTCTGCCCTCGTGCAGGCTTCCCCTTCTATTTTCTCCTCTACCTCAGGTGTTTCCTGTTACCTAGCTTTTACTGTCTGAAAGCTAGGCTATTAAATTAAGCTGGTTTTGAGGCTATCTGGACAACCCCACCCCATCTGAGACAACTTTTTACGAAGGAATAATTCATTCTTTGAAAGTGCCCCCCCTCTCTTCCCATTGACTATAGCACAAAGAGCAGGGTCAGATAAGACACCTGAAGTTAGGGGCGATGAATCCTGCCCAGTCTGCTCTCTGCACATCCATTTCAAAGCATCAGGCACTGTGTAGCTCCAGCCAGATTCTGGCATTAGGTCCCCAAAGGTGCTGAACACCTGGCACCAGAGGGTGCTGATTTGGCTCCCTTATGGGTGTGGAAGCTGAAATTACTGGCCTGCAGAATAACAGGCCGCACTGGAGGCTCTGTGTGGCTGGCTGACTGGGTTTCTAAATAGGCTGGCTGGCTCCCCTTATGGCTCCGTGGCTATAGAAATACCTTGAATGTTGTTCTCATGCACTTCTCTGGGTGCAGGCTGTGGGGAATAGATTGAGTGGGACAGGAGAGGTAACAGGCAAAACCAGCCAAATAGAAGAATAAAGACAAAGTAAAAGAAGGGAGATATAGAATAGGAAAATAAGGGGAAAGAGGCAGGGTGGAGGAAGAGAAAAAGAGAAGCAATGAGAAAGAATGAAGGTAGGAATAAGAAAGATGGAAGTGAGATCAGGCAAGGGGATGAGGAAGGTAGATCGAGGGAGTATATGAGGGAAACTGAAGAAGAGAGAAAATGGGAACCTGACAAAGTACAGGAGAAATGCTTATTAAGAGTTAATTTTCTTCCCAGTGGAATAGTCCTGTTAGGAAAAAACAGTCATCTAACAGACAGCATGTCAGCTTGAAATAACACAAAAATTAATATTACACTGCATATGATTTACTAAATTCCATCCCCTGGGGGACATCTGGTGGAAACAAACTTTCGATTTGTCAGAATGAGGCTTTCTCTTTGAAGGTAAATTGTTCTGTCTTTGTCTTGTGTACCTGGTGGTGATTCTTAAGCTGACAAAAGCTCACGCTGGGGAGAGGTAAAGGTGAGAGCTCTTTCCTCTTATCGTGCTTGTGTGCTGCAGTGGAAGGGAAGTGGAGGGGCAGGGGCATAATGAGGGAATCTGTACAGATTAATGCTTCTAAAGAGAAATATCTGTAAGGGACTGCTAAGAACAGAAGGAACTGTATGACAGACAATAAAAGACATGACATGTAATGGAGAAGTATAACCCATGAACAGGAAGAGAAACATGTCACCTTCCCTTCCTATCTTTTCATCAATTAATTCTCTTCTGATGTTTGTTGGTTTACTTCTCTGGCTTCCCCGGAATTTCTTTATGTTCAGCTCCTTCTGTACGTTCCTTCTGCTTCTGTTTCCCCATATTCAGCTACAGCCAAAGGCCCTTTTCCAAACCTTTTCCCCTTACGTATCCCTCCTGCTTTTTCACAGAATCTCTGCACGTAACCGGTATCTCCCTTACTCCCTTTTTCTCTTTCTCTCACACTTGTCTTTCTTACCCATTTGTGCTCTTTTCTTGGACTTGTCTTCATTGTCCAGCTGTTATAGGTTCTTGCTCTGGTGTTCTCCATAAAAGCCATGCAGCTGTGAGTGCACAGGCTTAGTCATGAGAGTAGCAGTGCTTCTCCTGCAGTCTTCCCACTATACTTCTTTCTCGCCCAAAACAAAAAAACCCAAACAACCAAACCCAAGTTCTGCTATGAGAGGCAAGAAGGCTTAGTTTACCTTAACCCTAAGACCTGAGTCATAGCAGGTTACAGAGAGTCAGGGTTGGGTTTGCACATAGCCTTGCTGAGACCAAGGACCCAGCAGCTTATAACAGTCAGCCAACAGCGTGTAGAAAAATGTTTCCACGTTCTGAGTTTGAAAATCTCTCCTATTCACATTTTTTAGATTTGTACCCTTTTGGTTCATTGAAAAGTTTCCTTTTTCAGAGTCAAAGAGCTCAAGGCCAAATAAGTCAAGACACGGTATGGAGGGACCTTCTGTAGAACACAGACTATTCCATTTTATTGACTTCCACTTGCAAGGAGGGTAATAATTTGTGTTTGGTGAAAGCATATCTTCCAAAAAGGCATCAGCTCTTCATGTGAAGAAGCTGAGAGATGGAGAAGTTACTGCTTCTCTTGGTAGTTTCTTCCACTAGTTAAATACTTGCAGTATAATTTGTGCCTCATTTCTAATTTGAACGTGTGTTGCTTCACTTTCCAGGCTGCATTCACCCATTTTTCCATGGCTGTGCTTATCCACAGTTAACCTTAATCTTCTTGAAGATCTCTGTTTTCCCAGTTGCACCCTCTTGCTTTGTAGATGTGGTCTGCATTCCTGGGTCCTTGACATCTTACTCTGTATTTGGCTGAATTAAAATATATTCAGTTTGAACAGGTAAAATTTAAAAGTGATCCATTTTATTTTATGTCTGCTCCTCTACCAGTCTCTGCAAGCTCCACCTCAAGTATTTTGCATTTATTTCCACGTAAGTGGTGAGATGTAAAATCATGTTCTATTTACTCATGATCTATGCAGAACCTCACACCAAATCCTCCTACTGAATGATGATTGCCTGTTCATTGCTCCTCTTCGAGATTCCTCAGACAGTCCTCAGTCATTGAATAGGTACTTTATTGCTAATGTGTAATGCAGTTTAAATCACAGTGATATGAGGTAATAAGTCACAAGCTTTACAAAAGCCAAAACTTTTGTAGGTATTCATTTACCTTTGTCAACTGAGTTTGCAATTTAGAGTATGAAACCATATTGCTTTAAAAAGATTTTGTCCCCATAATCCTGTGTTTCTTGGCATTAACTTTATGGATATTGATTAATTCTTTAAGTATTAAATACTGACTTAGCACTCCTGTGATCCTTCCTGGGAGTATTGTCAGCCTCAGAACCCTTCCTTCTCCACCTGTCGTTTTTGACTTTTGATTCAACATTAGGAGTCTGCCGGTCACACTGAGTTCCTCGATATTCTACCATGTATTAAAAATTAACATAAGGAGGCCAGGGGTGTCTGTAAACCGGTTTTTTAAGAATTGTGGGTGTAGGCTGTCTGCCCTGCAGAACTTGTCCCTGGCCCCAGTATGTTCATTATGTACTAATGGAATTAATTGTTGCCAACATGGTTCTAAGACATTTTGCTACCTCAGCGTTAACAATTTTACCACATTTAACTAGTACCACACTTTTCACTTTTCTTCAGGTTCCTTTTGTTCCTGGAGTATTTTCAGACACTTACATTTTGTCATTCTTAACTCTGTCAGCCAAGCATTTTCCCCTAATGTCTTCAGCTTCCCTTATCAGTTACTTACGCTCCATAACTTTCATTTATGTTGACTGCTACCTGTAACTGCTGCCTTACATTTTGCCATATGGTGCTTTTATTTCTAATTACTGCTTTATTTGCCATCAAACCAAGCATTGTTTTCTTATCCAATGTTGTAAGCTTTCTTCACTGTGAGACTAGCATTTTGACTGGTTAATTAACTCTTCTTGTATGAAGTGCTTCCACTTTTCAGTTGCGGTACCTGTCTAATTTTCGGTCCTTCTCAGCTTCACTTGAATTTTCTTCAAATTCCTTCTCTTGAAACCTTAAGAGTATTTGCAGGCATCTGTGTACTTTGTATGCATGTGGGTATGTATACATAAGTATTACTAGTAGGTTCTGACCTTTTATTGCTCTTATTGATTGTAATCTGATCATGATAGTGGGTTTCCAGACAACTGCTGGTTTTCAGTCCAGTGATTATTTTATCTTCTCATAGGAAGAAGAGAGAGAAATGTAGTATCTTAATTTAACTTTTGTTCACCATTTCTTGTTTTCATACTATTCTGCCCTCCAGGATGGGGTTTGTTCTTCTGAACATAGGCTCTCTTAGTCTTTAAAATCTCTTTTTTTCCCCTCAGTGTTTCCAGTTCTGTAACAATTGCGCTTTCTGGAACTTACACCTCTGATTTTTTTCTACCAGTTATACCCTTCAAATTTTTTTCTATTGAATTCTTCCCCATGCATAGATATCATGGTTTACTATAATGAAATTATAATATTTAAGTGTTCTTCTTTGTTCTTTTCTTCATACATCCTGATATTTAATTTGTCCTGAAGATTACCTTTGTTGCACACTGAACTGTCCATGGAGTTCATAGATAATTTAGAAGCCAGTAATGTGTGCAGTGAGTTCAAATGATTCCTTTTGGTACCTTGCATTTTTCAGCACCGAGTTTCATTTCTCATCTTTGTGCTCATTCATATATCTTCACCAGGTTCAGCTGAAAGCCTTTGTCATCTTCTTCACTCTTGATTAAGCAAAATAAATGGCATTATTTAGAGGTTTAATCACCTCCCGCTTCACTTCTTTTAATAGATCCCTACTAAACATGTTTATGTAAAGCACTAAAAAAATATCCCAAATCTCAGATCTTTTGCCATGCAATGCTCTTGCTACCTCAAAGACAGAAAAGAAATTTTTTGAGATTCCAAGTTGTATTATGGAGCAGTGTTAAACTCTGCTTTAAAATCCAGAGTTAGGAACCATTCTACTGACCTGTTGTTCACTGGCTGGGTAGTGCTGAAACCCCCTTCTCAGCCACTAAAAGCCTCTCTTCTTCACTTTATTTTCTCTTTGGAGAGATGTCCTCCTTTCTCTTAACAGTTGATTTCAGAGGAGTTTTGATAACAATGAGATAAACAGTGTCAAATCAACCAAGAGCATTTTCCTGTTAATACACTGAATAGACGTTCTCACAGGAGGTCATCAAATATTGATTTGTCATTATGAACAATTTGGACCAAATTCAGCTCTTGGTTACCTGACTTCAGCAAAGTGTATTAAGATAGCAGGAG
Organism: Falco peregrinus; assembly: GCF_023634155.1. Lineage (NCBI taxonomy): Eukaryota > Metazoa > Chordata > Aves > Falconiformes > Falconidae > Falco > Falco peregrinus. The sequence continues at coordinate 65,416,822 of NC_073726.1, forward strand.
TAGAATTTAGCTAAACGTGCTGGTTTTATTTTCATGTGTGACTGCCTTCAGCTAAGTGACAAGTAAGGAGCCTGCATGAAAAATTCCTGATTACACATGGTGTCACTTCTCCCTGCCCTGCCCTCCGCTTCCACCATGGCTGCAATGATCGGCTAAGTGGTGCTAGAGCGATGGATGTCATCCTTTGCCGGGAGTGCGAATTGCCATTCAGAGAGGAAAGCACTTGCTTTTAGTCTTCCTTCTTTCCTTGCTTGGATTTATGTAGGCAATTGTCAGCAGGACACTTTTTGGATCTGTGATTGGGTCTGCAGAGGGCTTTCTCTGCTGAAAGCGGCGACATGTATTCAATCAATCACTGTTATAAACAAAGGACATTGGTGTAAGCTAGGTCTCACAACTCAGTATAACATAACTGACATTAAAAGGAACTTTAAAATTTGATTTGAGAGGGGTGGGCTATTTATGGGAATGAAGCCTGCATGCAAATAAATAGTCTGTGGAGTATCACTGTTGTTTGCTCCCCACACAGGATGGAGAAAGATAAGGAAAGGAAAGTGAGAAAAGTACCCCCTGGCACATCTCTGCCAGCTTTCAATTGCAGTCAGGCAGAAAGTCCATGCATGCACCAGTTCTGATGAGCTTGATAAACAAATCTATCAAATTTGCCAAGTCTGTGGGAATCCCAGGCTGTCTAATGGTAGATGGAGGTAGGGGTTGCAGCAGGATAGAATTTACTATAGCTGGAAGCTGAAATACAATAATAATATAGTAATAAATATGTTGCTGTTCCAGCAGAGAGAGCAGAACTACTGGGGCTGCATGAAATTTCAGTATAAAAGGGGCAGCAGTGGGAGACCTGAAGGATATTTAGCATAAGGCAGCTGGAGATATCCAGGAGTTTAGATGTGGCAAATGGAGGAGACTGCATTCTGTAAAGCACAGTAGTCCAAAACTCAGACCATACATTACATTTAAAATGAAAATGATATATGTTTTGGTTAATGTTATAATTTTATCATAGTGTTTAGTAACTGGATGAAATATTTGGCCTCTCTGTGGAGTAATATCCTCTTTAATTTACCAGGTGCTGAACATGCAAGCATGTATACACATGTTGTCCCAACCATTCTCTTTTTACTTTCTAGGGGAATTAATTTCGAGTCAGGAACATGTTAGGTGATATTGTATCACCTTAAAATTTTTTTAAAGATGTGCTTTAAATTATGCATTGTCTGTGCACCCAGTCTGTGTACTGTGTGCCAAATGTGAATGGACATGCTTATCTGTGTGGGAACTAAAATCACACCAGAGGCCACTGTAAGGGTCTTCAATTCAATAGGTGGGTGAGGGAAAGGCTGTGGATGTTGTCTGCCTAGACCTTAGTAAAGCTTTGACACTGTTTCCCACAGCATTCTCCTGGAGAAAGTGGCTGCTCATGGCTTGGGTGGATGTACTCTATACTGGGTAAAAAGCTGGCTGAATGGCTGAGCCCGAAGAGCGGTGGTGAATGGAGTTAAATTGGGTTGGCACCTGGTCACAAGTGGTGTTCCCCAGGGCTCAACACTGGGGCCAGTCCTGTTTAATATCTTAATCCATGATCTGGATGAGGGGATTGAGTGAACCCTCAGTAAGTTTGCAGATGACACCAAGTTGGGTGGCAGTATTCATCTGCTGGGGGGCAGGCAGGCTCTGCAGAGGGATCTGGACAGGCTGGACCGATGGTCCAAGGCCAATTGTATGAGGTTCAACAAGGCTCAGTGCCGGGTCCTGTACTTGGGTCATACCAGCCCCACACAGCGTGACAGGCTTGGGGAAGAGTGTCTGGTAAGCTGCCCAGCTGAAAAGGAACTGGGGGTGCTAGTCAACAGGTGGCTGAGCAAGAGCCAGCAGTGTGCCCAGGTGGCTAAGGCGGCCAACAGCATCCTGGCTTGTATCCAAAACAGTGTGGCCAGCAGGACCAGGGAAGTGATCAGCCCCCTGTACTGGGCACTGGTGAGGCTGCACCTCAAATACTGTGTCCAGTTTTGGGCCACTCACTACAAGAAGGACATTGAGATGCTGGAGCGTGTCCAGAGAAGGGCAGCAAAGCTGGTGAAGGGTCTGGAGCCCAAGTCTTATAAGCAGCATCTAAGGGAACTGCAGTTGTTCAGCCTGGAGGAAAGGAGGCTGAGGGGAGACCTTATCGCTCTCTATAACTACCTGGAAAGAGGTTGTATCAAGGTGGGTGTCAGTATTGTCTCCCAAGTAACAAATGATAGGACAAGAGGAAATGGCCTCAAGTTGCACCAGGGGAGGTTTAGATTGGATATTAGGGACAATTTCTTCACCAAAGGGGTGGTCAAGCATTGGAACAAGCTGCCCGGGGAAGTGGTTGAGTCACCATCCCTGGGAATATTTAAAAGATGTGTAGATGTGGTTCCTAGGGACATGGTTTAGTGGTGGACTTGGCAGTATTAGGTTGACAGTGGGACTTGAAGACCTTAAGCATCTTTTCCAACCTAAACAATTCTATGATTCTAAGAGTGTTTGGCACCAAAGTTGTTTTGACCTTCTCTCAGATATGTGTTAACTTAAACACGGGCATAAACAGCTGAGGAGAGATGTGATGTGAGCGCTCAATGCTTGGTAAGTCTGACAGGAAGAATCAGCAGCAGCTCCTGCATGCAGTGTTGTGGAGGCGATTTCACTGATATGAGCAAACTCATGTTGATGACTTGGGTGAGAAGACAGAGTAAGAGAGGAATGGACAACATGACATTTCAATTACATCAGTGTTTAAAAAAGATATTTAAGGAAGGAGATGGAAAAGGATAGGGAAAACAAAACAACAACAAAACAAAACAAAACAAAAAAGTCCCCAGGAGCTCCATGGCTTTAATCTAACCTTCAGCATGACTGAAAACTGCACAGGCAGGTGAGCAGAATTATTGACGTTTGAAGTAATTACTTCAGCCAGCACTGCTATCAAAATTCATAGTGATTGATTTCCCACTAGTCAGCTTATCTCTCCGAGAACAAGTTCACTGGAAAGCAGCTTATAACCCCTTCCTAATAAGCCATGGCACATCACTGGAGAAAATGGCATCAGGCTCATTTTGTTTTGCATTCACTGCTGTTAAAGGATGAATCATTCAAAATTTTAAGACACCAGGCTGTTTTCTTCTCCAGATGTCCTAGGAATACAGAGATCTGCACTCCCCAAGCAACCCACCCTTGCCCTCCTAGGTACAGCGTGAACTGAAGGGCACTTTCAAGCTGTATTTCTTTTGGTAATGACAGGGAAAAGTAGTATCTGAACACACATGCAGACCATAACTTTATTTTTAAAGGTGGCTCTCAAATATAGAATATTTTCTGCAGGCTGGCTGAAAGCTGGTTAAATCAGGGCACTGGAGGGTATCAAAGAGGGGCCTTCCCCTAGGCCACACCAATGATATTGCTGTATATGCATTGAGCAGCATCAGCTTATATCCCTGTTCTCACTATCTGTGGATCCAAGTCTGAGTATGGGGTAAAATCTTTAAAAACAGGTTGGATGAAGGTACAGGCTCTGCTGGGGCTGTTTTCACCAGAAGACCTAGAAGACATGATCCATGATCATGTCATCACAGTTAGCTGCAGCAAAGGACCACAGTGTTGTGATGAGAATGTGATTAAACAGCTCTCTTGTCCCAGATATTCTGAGTCACATTAGGGAACGAGGAATTACTGTCCATGATACTACATCAAATATTCAGGCAAATGCAGCCTCCATCCCACCTCTGGACATTGGCACATGACTTACAGAGAGAAGGTCTGTCAAGCCGGAGTTGGAAGGGGTCTTTTTTCCTCCATCCATTTTTTAAAACAGCCATGAGCTGGAAAACAGCAGCAAAGACATGGAGTTCTAGCACTAGTTCAACATCCAGAAGAGCTTGGACCTTTACCTTTGCTTCTTGTCCAGCCCCTGCTGACTGGCAGCCCTCTACTCCCACAGATCAAAGCACAGGAAAAAATCAAGTGAGGGACAAGTGCGAAGAGGCTGAACTATCAGTCTCCTGGGTTTTCATCAGTCTGTGTCAGGAGGTGCATAATCTGGAAGTGTTTTTCCTTTTCCTTTTGGCTTGTTTCCCGTGCATGCAGCCAGAATGCTTCCTCGTGCAGATAGCTGTTTCACCCTGCCATCTGGCAGGGTGCATGCACACGGGACGCAAATGGTGCTATTTGTCAGGAAGCAAAAGGTTTATTTGCCAGATTGGTTTTATGGAGGAAAAGAGAGGGAAGAAAAGGGTGCAGGAAAACCGTTTTGTTCAACTGGCAGGAATCAGAGCTGGGTGAGATCATTTGTTAGAGCAGAAGTGAGCTGCTCCTCCCAGGACCCAACAGCTCTCTGCTTAGAAGCCATGCATGAGAAGGAAAGGTGAAGGCAGGAGGAGCTGAACTTTCACGGACAATCTAAATGGCAACTTTTTTAGAGTTTTGGGAAGATTTGGGCTAGCTTTTCCTTTCACTATTTGCCCATTTAATGAACACTTGTGTTTTCTGGTCTTTGGTGGCTAATACATACGCAACGTGTGCAGGTGGCTGACTCCCTGTTGGTATATCACTTCCCTTGACGTGCCTTTGGGTTCCCAGCCTGGAGCCTTTCCGTTTGCACTAGTGAAGACTGACAGGGTAACACTGCAATGGCATCGTGCTTCCAGAGGTATATGGTATCCCACGGTACCCCATCACGTAACACCAGTACAACTGTGCCTCTGCCGTATGGTCAGTGCTAATCTTGCACCCTGCTCTGTGCCACCCTTTGGGGCATAGCTGAGTCTTACTTGGTGCAGGGTGACCTGGGTGAGTCTCTGCTCATCCTCCCAGAGCTCAGGCAGCTGCTCAACATGAGCCGTTAGGAAGAGCTGGTGGTGGGTTTTCCTTCTACTGCCTCGGCAAAAAGCAGTACTGTTGTGTGTCTGAAGTCTCTGTGTCCAGGAGGGCAATGGAGAAGGCAGTAGTATTCTTGCCAGGGAAGCAGGCAGTGCAGAACAGCAAGGTCTCTCAGGGACAGGCTCTGGCCTCTTGGCCTGCAAAGAGGGAGTTAAGAATGAAAGGCAGAGAGATCTCCACCCAGAGCTCCTCAAAATCCATCCAGCTCCTCATCCAAAATACCTAAGTGTGTCACAATACATAAACACATTGCAGTTCTTCTCTGGCAGCAGCAGTGTCCACAGCTCCTTTCACTGATCATCTGTACTGTTTGGGCAACCAGGAGGGGATGAAAAGGTCCGTAAGCTCCTTTGCTAGAAAGGCCTTCAACATGTGGTGGTCCTAGTACGGAAGCTCCAGGTTGTGCAAACAATGTATCCTGGCAGTCCCAGGTGGCCTGTGACTCCTCAGATGCTGTGACGGTGTTAAGGGAACCTTTTCTTCTCTCAACCGTGCACCCATCAGACTCTAGAAACACCAGAGGCTCCATGGATTCCTGTGTGTGCTTCTCATGGATTTCTTCACCTGTGTTCTTGTGAGCTATAGGGGCCTCAGGCTCTGTTGATATGTACCATTGCACACACCTCTGTTCTTTTGTGGGCCTCATACCATGGTCTGCAAACCAGTATGTCAGCCCTGGGGTTTGGACCACTTTCCTGACAGGCTTCTGTGCTCTTTTTACCCTTCTGGGTTTCCAGTGCAGTGGGCTACAGCAGAGACTGAATTCCCACATTGCCCTTCTGGCTTGTAACATTGTGCTTCTATTTCAGTGCCTGGCTCCCTGGTCAGTGTATGGTGATCCTCGTGGTCCACGGGAGACTGGCAAGGGTGGGGGAGCAGATGGTCACAATAGCACAATGAGGTTATATGAAAACAGCCTTTCACAGGGACACATTTTTCTTGGATGCATAGTGATGACTGCACCTTGTCACAGCTAAAACGGAAGCTAGATAAGGATGCAACTGGCTTCCCTTGCAGGATGCTCCCCCTTTAGCCCCCCAAACCTTCAACATCTTTCTTGCATGTTTGTATGTCTTTCCACTTGTCTGTCTGTCTGGGCGCTGCGGCAGCTCAGCTCTCTGATTCCCGCAGAGTCGGGAGGTGAAGCGCAGAATGCAGACCGGATGGTTCCCCCGTGGGGCTGGAAAGCCTCTCGCTTTCTGTAATTGTTTCTGACGTTTCACCTGTCACATCCTGAGCTGCTTCTGGGGGGTGATAAAATGTTTAGATCTCTGAACGTGTAGCCAGTACGCTGTGTTCCTTGTCGACAAGAGATCAAAGATGTCAGAGCTCTGGAAAAGACAAAAAAGAGAGATTGAAAAGCAAAATATATGATAGAGAGAGAGACATAGAGAAATATAAGAAAGTAAAGTAGAAATAGGAACAATTGCCTAGAGACAGGTGGACAGATGCCTAGCAAACCAGATAGACAGACGGCTGTGGCAGAAAGACAGCATGCTCCTTGCTGTTCTTGGGCTGTAATTATCAGCTATTTAGGCAGTAAGCCCGGACAAACCAGTTATTATCAGTATTCAACAGCTCTGAGGTGAAGCCCAAAGCAATTAATGCCCTTTGAGAACTGAGGACTAACTACAATGAGCACTGATTTTAAGCAGAGTGTTTGTGGGGAGGAATGGATTAGGACTTTTTCATTATATAAGGAAGGGGAGGGGGAATCTGCTATAGAGGAGGTCCCGGTGGATGAGCAAAACGGGTATGAACTCAAGCAGAGCTAGAAGCTGTGAGCAAGGGGCAACTGCTGATCATATCTTCTCTACAAGCAGCCCCTTTTCTTTAGAGGAGAAATTGCTGTCTGAACTGATAGAATCCTAAGAAAGCAGCAGCACTCAGAATTACATAGCCAGGAGAGCAGAAAAAAACCTTGGTCTGTGAAAAGCAGGAGCACCTCATTCCTGGGTGGTTTTTTTTTGGTCTTATGTAACTATAGCATCTGAAAAGGAGGCAAGCCTCATACCATGGGATGGGGGGAAGGAGAGAAGAAGGTATGGATGGAGGGAAGTGCACTTTCCCGGGTGGACCGCTGTCGTTCAGGAGCAGGGCTCACCCCTCCCAAGTATTCATTCCTTGCCTTAACTAGAAAACCATCCTCTTGCCAGTCTGGTTCTACAGTGATGGAGGACACTTGGCATGGCATTACAAGTCTCTGGCCACTTCAGTTTTTCAGGGAAATACAGAAGAGTATCCCAAAGGAAACCTTTCAAAGAAACTTCTGAAAGACTGCGTAGTCTGCAGTTTCGTATTTCAGCACTAGTAGCTATATATGTGCAGCTGCTGTATACACAGGCACACAGACCTAGCTGCGTGTCATGGGTCTGATGCTCGACTGCTGTAAAGCACTCTAGCTCTGCTGAGTCAGTGAAGCGGTGCCGATATGCCCTTACTCAGGGTCTAATCACTCATGGTGTTAGTAACCAGCCACATGGAGCATCCTGGCTTGCGTGATGGCTCAACAGCTGGTGCTGGGTGCTCCCGAGTCAGAAACCTTGAGAAAACATGAAGTCCCAGCACAGAGAATTTTGTCTGTCAAGGCAGCCTGAAACTCAGATTTCCTCCTGACACTGAGTGGCCAGCCGCTGCTCTTTGGCTTGGAAAATAAAGTGTGAGCAACTGAGATGAGAACTTGATGGAGTTGTTACACTGGGATACTTTCCTCTAGATCTCAAGCATGCTTGGGGGTGAACAGCAGAGCCAGCGGTTTATGACTCAAGATACACAAATTAATAGTGTATTTCGGTGTTTCTAATTAGCCCCTCAAGCACAGCGCAGAACCTGCTTGGAAAACCCGAGCCTGTGAATTGCTGCTCCGCTGTGAAGCCTGTTCTGATAGTGAGAAGGAAAGTGTTTTGAAGGAACGACATATGTGAAAAAGCCATTAATCCTCCCTAAAACTCCCACATTTTTTGTTATAGTCTCCTGGAAAACACCTTATTTTCTACTTTGGGCTGTATTTTTAATGCAAACTTGCTCTGTGAAATTTTAGAGTATAGAAACAGCCAGCATGCAGTAAGAGTGGCAGGGGAGAGAGAAAAGAGGCAAGAGAGAAAATCCATTTCCCTGAGATCTGAAAATATCGAGAAGTGAGAAGGTGGCTGAGTGAAAGGGAACTGGTGGCTGCAGCTGCAGTGAAGGAGGCTGTTTCATCCCACTGTGGTGAGGCTGTGCAGAGAGGGGCCTGGTGATAGCAGATGTTGTGGGGGCAAAAGCAGTGAGGAAAATATTTCTTTCAGCAATGCAAGTTTCAAAAGTTCTTCCACCATTGCAAGCAAAGCACCCGTGCCAGGAGGCCCACTTCTGATTTGCAGGAGCCTCTACCAGGATCGAGAACCGAGCAGTGTGCAGCAGCTGCACAGCTAACCATACCTTACTGAATAAATCAGGTGGCTGACACTTACTGAGTGGGGCATGAAGAAGTGCAGCCACATGTCAAAATAGGGTAATTAAGGTAAATGTTGGAGTTCTCTGACCCACTTATGTATTTGTTCAACCTGCAGCTTTTCTCGAGAGCTACACAGAGTCCCAAAGCAGAGCTTTAAAGCTGACTCAGTGAATGATGCTGAGGTTTGTTTTCCTTTTACAGCTAGCAACATCACTAAGAATCAAGCAAACTGGGGAGCGGTGGAGGCACCATGTTCCTTACACCACTGGGCTAGGATCAGAGCTGCACTCTGTGCTGTGCAGCCACTTGTCAGAAACCCTTTAGGCTTTTCTTTTTACAGAGTGTTGGAGATGCTTGAAAATTGAGTGCTTTCCCACACTGGTTTAATCTTTATTTTATTATTTTTTATTTTACCACATCCATTGCTCTCCTCCAGATATTCTGAACACAGCTAGAAATTTATAGGGCTTAGTGCTCATTTTCTCTTTTACTTTAGGTCCTGGCATGGTGTCAGTACACCAATTGTGATTTATTAGGTTCGTGCGGTTGCCTGACCAGTAAAACAGCTCAGTGTGTTTGCTTGTGACTATTCCTCCATTAAATGGACTCCTGCCTTGCACAGCAGCTGCATGGGAGTGTTCCATTTCTTCCTTTGAAGCACTTGCTCTAGTCACTTTTTGAGGAAGATGGCATGGCAAGGTGACAATTAGCTTTTTGTGATGTAATAGTTTCTGTAATCACTACATTGAGTTTTAGTGTGGCGATGAGAGAGCTTTTTAAAAAACACACAGTTAAATGTCAGAGGAGAGAAGGCCTGTGGAAGATGTTTGGAAATGGGATACCTTCTGGATGCCTCACCAGAGCTTCAGAAACCGAGCTGAGGCTGTCCTGGGTTAATCCTGTGTAACTTTGTGCTGAGTCTGCTGCGTGAGGAGATCAGATTCGGGAAGTTAATATTGAGTGTTGCGGGAATGCTCATGTGGTACAAACATGATAAAGAAGCTGGTACATTGTGTCTCTTCTGTCAACTTTGTGTCTCCATCTACCGAGTTTTCAGTGCTTTAGAGTCCTACAGCATTATAATTCCAGATTGTGCAGCATTTGCCTACTTTGGGATTTGATCTGAAACTCTTCCTATGTACACTGAAAAGCTTGATACCTTTTGGATCACATGGTTTGAAGCATTTCTTATTGATTCATTCCCCTGCAACAAAATGGAGGGAAATCTATTGTGTTGCTGTAAAATAAAATAAAATAAAAATAAAATAAAAATTAAAAAAAAAGAAGGAAATGTTTGGAGAAAGCCTTGCTTTTTTTGATCTCTGGGGTTGTTAGAAAATCAGGTTCAGAGCACAAACAGCAGGTGCCTTTGTCTAGTCTGTGGCAAATAAGGATGGGCATAGGGGTGGGAAAAAGGAATTTACTTGGAAAGAAAAGTAACCATTCCTCCCCCCACCGCGATTCTGCCAAGCACTTTAAAAAATAATTTTTAAGAGCAAATTAGGAATGTGTCTTTATTCAGTGGGCTGGATAATGATTTTAGATGCTGACTTTGCTGGCACTTTGGCATCATTTTTTCTCCAGCCTGCCCTGCTCTAGCTTTGTTTGGAGGGAGGGAATGGAGGCTCCCAGTAACATCACTTGGAGCTCGGCTCCACTCCCTGTCCCTCCCCCTCCTCTCCACTTCCCTCCCCTCTTGCTCTGCCTCTTTGTGCCGCATGTTCCCTTTTCAAAAAGTAATTTCATGGCTCATGCACTTAAGATTCCATCAGAAAGTCGAGTCTTTGATCAGGCAGACAGACTCCCTGCTGGGATTTCATTGGCAAATCACAATTCCCTTAATTAAGACTATGTGTCTTTATATCACTAAACTGATTCCAGCTGGGTCCCTGCTCATTTTACATCCAGATTTACCTAGACTATGGATTTTCACCCCCTGCAACTCTGGAGGAACAAAAAACATTTAAAGACTTTTCGTTCCCAGCTTCTCCCACCAGCTGCTTCTCCCCACCAGTGCAGCAGTTGGTGTGGGCTGGGAACTAAATCTCTCCCTCAGTCTTGTTGGCACCCTCCACCGAATGGTGGTATGAGCGATTTGCTCTGTTTCTCTCCAGCGCTTGGAAGCTGGAAGCCACTAGTACAAGGGGTATTGAACTTGCCTGGTTTTTTTCTTTCTTTTCAGAAGCCACATTTTTACTGAGAGTCAAGATGATGCCAAAATTTAGCGTAGTTTTCTCTTCCTTCCTGGCTTGCTTTAGCTATCAACTGAAGATGAAGCAGGTTAAGAGTGCTCACTTATGGTAATCACAGGTCCTGTGTGGGAGGGACTTTGGTGACACTTCTGCTGTGCTGGGCTTGCTTGTTGTGTTAGTCATGCCAAGGCGAACGTTTCTCTAGAGACACAGTCAATGAGTCCTGACTTTAAAGTGTGTGGTCTGCTCTGGCCAAGGAGATAACGCTGGGCGGGGGGGGGGGGGGGTTCAATGGCCAATGTTTTTTTCCTTCAGTCATATGCATTTTCCCTTCCTCCTCCTTAATTTCCTTGTGTCCTCTGAGCAGTGCCCTGACACTTTCTCTAGGGAGAGGAAACGTCCATAGCAACCCACTAACAGAACTAATTCCAGGGATGGCAGCTAGCACAGCTGTGCAAGGCAGCACCCAGCCTCTGACCTAAGACCCTAGCCTGTATCACGATGCCTGTCTGGCAGAGTCAAGGAGATTCAGGGATGGGGCTTCTCATTGCACCAGCCCCAGTGGTATGGGTGCATTTGCCAGGCACAAGAGAGAGAAGTCTGGCCTCTCTAGAGTGTTGTCTGGAGCAAATCCTTCAGGTTTTTTCAAAATCATCTGTGGGGAGATGGCAGGGACTAACAAACATGCCCACTGTTTGAGAAACATCCCCATAAATGTGATTGCAGGTGGATGCGGTCAGACTCTGCCCTACATGTTGGACATGTATGGCTGTCCCTGTGTGGGCCTCACAAGATGCCACCCCCGGGCTCTGAGCATCCCTCCAAGTGACAGCTCTGCGGCCAGGAAACCTGGTTGCTAGCTGATCAGCATCAGATAGTGCTACAGCACGTGGGAGGCTGTTGGCTGTTTATGCAGTCATGCTTAAAATTAAGAAATAGCCAGCAAACAAGGCAGCTCTAATGGCTAGCGAACCCTGACCTGGCATTTCCTGAAGCCGAGCTGCCCACTTAATAAGTAAATCCAAAGTCTCAACTCAGGACACATCCTCTTCTACAGACTGATTCATCTTCAGAATTATCATATGGAATTCTTTGCTTGAAAATGCCTACTTAATTATGTGCCAGCAGAGCTTCAAACCCTGTCTCAGGGATGCGGTGACTTTGTAATGGGCCATAGCAGAATCTGACTTTAAAGGGGTTTCATTTTAAGGAGCTGGCATATTTCCAGCTGTTACTCCCAGCAAGAAGAGGTTTGGTTCAGTCAGACTACAGCCTGAGCTAAACCTTATTTAACTCTTCACATGCTAATAAAAATGTTCACTGATACAAAACTCTTAACAGGACTTTGCACCTAGATGGATCTTTGATTTGAGGATTCCAAAGCTCTTTTAATAAGAATTGCTGATTATGACTCTATGGTAAGACTAGACTAGATCACAAGATGTTCAGGATCTGTTTTGTTTGAGAGACAGAACAAACCTATCACAAATGTACAGAAAGTACATTCTGTGACTAGAAAATTAATTTTATGAGCCTTTATAAATAATTGGATAGTTTTTTTGTTGTTAAAATTAACTACAAATCTCATACTTCGTAGAATGTTAACATCTATGTTTTTCTTGTCCCGAATCATCTTATTGGAATGCTAGAGATGCATTAAACTTATATATAGTTAAAGTTAATTGAAATCTTGCCCATAGGCTCTGTGTAAACAAATTAGGATGTAATTAAGCTAAGTAGTTAATGATTGCTGTGTCTGGATGCTCTGGTTTTTTAGGGTCTGGGCCAGGCTCTGGTCACTTGGAGTTGCAGACAAAGGAGCCCAAGCAGTTGCCATGTTTCCTCTGTGGTTTATTGAACACAGTGGGACAGTGGGCTGCAGGGACTCGAAGGCACTGGGGATGTCCCTCCCCTGAAGGAAGAGGTCTCTGTTAGCAGGAGTATGCCGAGACCCAAAAACCTACTGTGGGTTGGGGGTGGCAGCTCCATGGCTGGGTCTTGGCTGCTGGGAGAATGGACCCTGAAGCACAGAGACACTGAGACTTGGCTGAGCATCCTCTGCACTCCTTGCTGTAATGGTAGGCTCATTCATAGAGCCCCTAGATGAAAATGTTGATCAAGGTGAAAAGCCAGTCACTAGCATGCTCTGGGGGTGTGACACCACAGCAACACAGTATACATGTCCTAAAAAAGCTTAAATTAGAAGGAGCAATGTAAAGCTGGTACTTCAGGTCATCAAGCCATTAGAAATATTAGAAGGTAGGATTCTCATCACACAGCTCATTATGTGTGATTTTTAAAAATGTAATTAAAACAAGCACAGTAAGAAAATTGCTAAGCAAAACATCAAGTGGTGTGACAGTTAAGAGTATCAGTAACTTACAGGTAAAAATAGTAGAGGACAATATCAAACAGCAAAAAATCCAGGATATTCATAGCTGAGTTTATGCATAAGAGAAAGCAACTGCATTGAGGTAGGAAATGCAGAGATAAGGCACCCAAACTGTCTTACCTCAGCTCTGGAAAGATACCACAAAGGGAGAAAGTGGAAAATCTGTGATGTTGCATTTTATCAACAATTTAAATCTCATCTAGGACCATAACGAGTGATGTCACTCTTGTCCACACGGAACTGTAATCATTGCATCTGGCCACTGACTTCCCTAATGTTTTCTTTTGACCTGATAAGGAATGTGATACCTGTCTACAGCTTTTCAGATGTCTTAAAAGTCATTGGGAGGGTGTTCAGATGTGTCAGCCCAGAGAGAAAGAAAGGAGATGGGAGGAAATTATAGGGGAATGTTAGAAAGGGAAGGGAGGTGTGTGTTATGAGAGGAGGAGCAAAAGACAATGAAAAAACAGAGTGCTACAAGACAGAGAAGAGCAGGTAGAGAAAAGAAGGGGATTTGCACCAGAGATGGGAATAGAGGGACAGATAGGATAGACGGGGAGATAGCTGGAGGGGGCAGGTTGGCAGCTGTAAGGGGAAAGGTGGTATGTTTTCTTAAAATAAAGATAAAGATATTTGCATGCATTGGACTTATTTTTTTGGTTCTCTAGATGGACAGGCCTCAGTTAAAGAAAAGATGAATGGGATCCTGGAGCATGATAAAATGCATCCTACCTTTTGGCAACTGAGAATTTGGCAGGATAGGCTCTTTTAAGGGGCATATAATTGTCGTCAGAGGCATAGCTGTCTGCCTTCTCCTCTGCTGCTAATAACTAAGGGAAAAATCATGCCTGTAGCCTAGTGGAGTACAGCAGAAGCGAATCCTGGCCCCAGTGTATGTTGCTTCCTGATAAAGTGCGAGTTTTCTGGACTTTTTTTCTTATTGCACATACATGAACACTACACGACTAGGAAGAAAGCTGTTATTTCCCAATCAAAAGATGCTTTTTCCATCTATCACAAATGTATTTACTGTATCCATCTCCTGCTCTGTACCAGGCTGAGGCATGTGTTTTGATATGCAAATGCAGCAGAAATGCTTGAAATCTTTTCATTACCTTTCAGTATTTCATACTGCATGATGAGATCAAAGAGGTTAACCAAATTAGAAATCTCTTAACCACAGCTTTTTGGAAACGTGCAACTGTTAGCAATGCACAGTGGGCCTTTCCCTCCATTTGTTCCTCCTCCTTCACATATGTACCCATCACAGCTTCAAACGCCGTATCAGATCTGGAGAGACCCATTAGGATGTGAGCAAACCAGTCAATGCAGGCAAACTGAAAATCTTCTTAAAAGTGAGAAATGCACTACAAGGATTTCAGATCCCAAATAAATCGAATCACTCGTGTGTAGGCACAAAAATGAAACCATATGTCATCTCAGAAACAAAGTATTTGAGAATTAATTCTGGTTTTACTCACCTGTCAAAGCTTGGCTTCCAAGTTTAGCCTTCTCATTCTTGCCAGGGATATTATTAGCCCTCTGCCACTGCTCAGGTGCTGCACTGATGGACAGAGCTGTTGAAATAAAGGGCTTTCTGGTTGGAAAAGCAAAGCGAATAAAACAGCATGGTGGAAAGGCTGCAGGTGGCTTTTAGAAGTTTTTCAGCAAAATGAACAACAATTTATTTTGGAGCAGCCAAGAGAATTTTTGGCTGAATTGAGATGCTTTGATTGTCTTACTTAACCCTTTTGAATCCTTTCTTCTTTTCCTTTTTAATGTAAGTGCAATTTTTAAAAAATGCTGTTTGAAAAGTCAGAAGTTCTATTATAAGAAAAGCCCATATGAGACATCTTGGGGTTTTTATATGGAACATGTCAACATTTTTAAAGTGATACTTAAATTTCCCTCTTTTGTAACATCTCAAAAACAGTAGAACACCAGAGCTGAGCAGATAACTACACACACACTTTGTTGCACTGCTTTTGGGGTCCTCTACGGCCTGAGAGCCACAGGGGCTGGCTGCTGCCTGGGGGGGACAGCACCTCAGCAGGCCTGAGGGCCAGCCAGAAGGTCGGCTTAGGGGCAGGGTCTGCACGGTGATTTGGGGAGCCCCTGGCCAGGCCTAGGCCTGGCTGTGGTGTGGCGAGGCCATAGCACTTGTGGGGCAGGGGCTGTCACCCTGCCTGAAAGCAGCTGCCAAGGGCAGGAGGTCAGCTCTGGTGGGCATCTCCCTGTTTCCCACCACCAGCAGCCAGACAGTTTCTGAGCTGATCATGTAGATTTAACGTAGGACCTTGTTTTTCTCAAGTTCTTAAAGAAGTTTTTGTCATGAGGGGCGGGTGATAGTACATCTGCCCAAATGCCTCAGCCAGTCCTGACTTGCATGCTACCATCCTTCGGCCATGGCTGAGCCCTGCATCAACAAAAGCAGCCTCAAGGCTGCTCTGGTGCTGCGTGAGGGGAATGGACTGCCTACAGCACATACGTGTGCGTCTCCACATGCAGCACCACAGCACCTGGGCAGTGTGAGGAAAATGCCAAGGCAGTTTGGTGGTCAGCTTCCAGCTTGTGTTAAAAACATCTCTGATCTACATCAGCATCACAGACTCAGCCTTTAAGGCGAACACATAAAGCAAGCCGTGTAGTAAGGTGAGCCTTATGACTTTTTAGTAAGGTGAGCCTTATGACTTTTGAATGCAGCCACCGGACCATCACCCAGTGAAAGAAACAGGATGGCTGTGCCTTCTACAAAGAATAGTTCCCTGGGTGGAGGTGTTATAACACCATGCATCCTATGCTGGTATTTCTAGGCTTGGAAACTTACTAAAACTCTCTTCTCGGGAAATGAAGTATATGTTCTATGGAGCGAGTTTTGATTGCTTAGCTATCTGGTCATTTCAATATGCTTGTGAGTAATTAAACTTTATGTGGAGCTCCATGGAGTTGCTCTAGATTGCCATTAAGTCAAGGATCTGACTAAGTACAGGGTTATTTCTTTTTTCTCAGTAAAACTAGAGAGTCTGTTTCATGGCAAGTTCTTCCAGATCATTGAGTAGTTTTGTGAAAGTGCTGTCAAACATGGTATTTATTAGGGTTGTGCACAAATAGCTAATGTTGTGAACACACTGCATACATATATTAATGTCACATTCAGGTTGCAAAACATTTATAACTGTCACCTCTTTCCCCATCTCTTTTTTTGCATGTCTCCAAACAGATAATCAGCCCCACTCCTGGCTGATTGATGAGGCAGGTAGGGTAAAGTCAGATGGCAGCCTTCATCCTCATGTGGCTGTGCAGCCTGCAGGCTTCAGAGACTGTGCACAGGAACTTCAGTGGTATATGGCAGTGGCAATAATCTACCATTTGGGATGGCAGCTGAGAAACACATGGTATGAAGCAACACCACCAGGGTCTTTTGGTGGTGTTGAGGGAGGAGTTTGTTGATTTTAGGTGATAGGATCATCTTGTAGATAGGATAATCTTGTAGAACAGATAGTGACATTCTTAAGAATCAGGGCCCTTCTATCCTGTTTACCATGCCAGCATCGATCCCTTCAGAGACCTCAAGATACATGCCATGGCCTCACACCACTCTGTCGGACCCTGGAGGTACACAGAGTGCTGCCTGCAGGACTTTGCTGTATTAGCAGCACTCACTGTTTTCCTTAGCAAAGATCGAGGGGTGCTTTCCATGAAAAGGTAACAACAGGTCCTATGAGACCACATACAGCTGCCAGTTTTTTCATCCTCCTACCCTGACAGTCAGCACGTGGAGGCTGTTTAAACTGGCCAACTTCCACTAACATGCGGTCATTTATCAGAATATCTCCCACAGTTGTACCAGTTTGGCATAGGCTTTTGTAATGATAGCAGCAGCAGGAGTGCTAACGCGTGCTGTAGAAAAATCTGCTGCTTCACCAGTGCTTCCACTGCGGCTGCCATGAGGGGAGCCTGTGCAAGGGTAGGTCTTTCCTGAAAAAGTGCGAATAGCAGCTCAGCTTCTTAGCGGCTTGGGAAATCAGAGAAGGAAATTAAACCCACTGAGGGGTGGGAACTGGGTGCTGGGGCAGGGAGGCCCTCTACAAAACTGGGGTGAGATGACTTGAAGAGAAAACTTTGGATGAATATCTATGGGCTATTCTGTGTCACCAGCATTGCTACAACAAGGCAGGGGCTCACTCGGTCCCATGCCATGTGTGGAAACCTTACCTGCTTGCAGGGCTGTGGCCAAATAATGACTAAGTCTCACATTTTTTATTTGATGAGATCAGGTAGTCTCACATGCCAAGTTGGATCCTACCAGTTATTTTAGATGAAGGAATGTGTTGCCAGAAGCAGTCAGAGCTAAGTATGGTACTGCCTTTGGAAGCAACTTCATGCTGTTCCTGAAGTCTGACAGGTAAGTGACTTCAGATCAAGCATGCCATAGTGAAATCCAGCGTGCTCTCTGTCACAGCTGCTGGACACCCTGCACTTCTGACCCCCATCATCATCCCAATCCCATAAAGCATAACCCCTTACAAATGTCATGCTGGAAGCAGTCATCTGTACCCTGCAGTCACATGAAACACCCACACATGGTCCAGCCTTGGCCACGGTCCCCTGCCTATCAAGTGGCATTACTTCAGAAAGGTCTTAGGCTTCACACTCCCCATGAGCGTGGTTAATGCAGTGATCCAGCAGCTACCCTACTATTATTTCTTCAGCAGAAAAACACTTCAGGGAAAATGTCTCAACAATAGTAAATCTGACTTTTTCATCAGGCTTACTGTTCCCAGTCTGTGTAAAGACTCAGCTTTCGGAAGCTGTGCTTTCAGTGTCAGCCCACCTCTGTCAGCAGCTGCTGACCAGTGGCTCAGGCTACCCTTGCTGAGGGAGCATTTTGGAGTTTGTTAGAGCTCTTTCGGGCTCCGCATTTGGCTCTTTGTTTCTCGAGATGGCAAGAGTATGCTCCATTGCCTCTCAGTTGCAAGCTGGGGTACACTTATCTAGGCCCTTGGGCTGCCTCTCTGCCTGGTCTGCCCAGAGGATCCACATTGTTGTAAAGAAAATTCAAATAAACCATTATATTTAAATAGTAATTTTGCATCACTGGTTAGCCATGTAAAACAGCTGTACCATTACTAGACAGGAGTAATTATGTACACATATACAGCAACTACACCTCCACATTTTCCACCAAGGCATCAGTAAACTGTGGTAAAAGCCACAGACCTGTGATTTCAGCAAAAAACAAAGTAATTTCAGTGTTGCTGAAATGGGGATCAGAAAGAAAGAAACCGATCACACACCACTTACCTCACCATGTAGCAATAGCTGTGCCTGGAAGCAGAAACCAGACGTACCCAGATGAGAACATGATTGTCTGTCTAACAGTGGGGGTTAATTAACCACCTGAACAAACCGCTAAGTGTAACAATTTTCTTATCTTCATCTTATCACATGATGATTGGACCTCCTTCTGGAAGTTAGTTTTTAGCCAGACATTATGGGATTCAGTATAGATGCAATTTGGGGAAGATGTATGGTGTATGATACATGCGCTGAGTAGCTGAGCTAATCTGTGAACTGTCAGTGACATTTTGTGCGGAGACACCTTGAAAAGTAAATACAAAGACGCTCCACAAAACAATGTTACAAAATAGTTGTTTCCCTAGGGCTGATCACACTGGCAGAAAGATTGAAGATACCTTGTTAGAGCAACTGCCGAGTCCTGTGACATCTGATGCTAACCAGATAGTTTGCGCAGATTGAATGCCGTGTCCCATTTCCCTTCTGCTAAGACTTTCCCCAAATCTGCCATGTAAGGAGAATCTGCTGGAAGGCATCTCAGGCTAGACTGGGCTTCATGGGTGCCTACGGCTTTTATTCCAAGCACATATTTGCTGGGGTACTCCAGCTGTGGATGTGCTTTTCCTTTTTGTTGTGCGTAACATCTGTGCAGTGGGCTTTTGTTTGGCTGGTTGGCGGTTTTCTCCTCCTTCCTCCAAGCTGCTTTGGCTGCTTACCCAGCCTTTTACCAAATTGCAAATTTATATTCCTTCTGCTTTCGGCAGGCCCATATGTGGAACTGTCAAAATGTCACTGGCATCAATTGTGAAAGGTTAGTACCACGTTATAGTCAGCGAGCTTATTAACAGGGAAATGATTGAGTTTTGGAGAGGGGGAGGGAAGGACAAATGGAATCCATTTTCCAGGCACCTGCTTACTTTACTAAACATTTCTTCTTGTCACGTATATATTTTCAGAAAGTGGATGCCATCTGCACACGAAAAAAATTAGCTAGAGACCCCATGAAGAATGAGGCTGTTCTTTGTGAGATCCCAGCAAGCTGGGAGGGGGAGATGGAGAGACAATGCGAGCAAGTTGGCCAAATTTGTTCTGGTGTTCAGTGACTAGATATGTTTGTCTTCACTGACCCAGTGACTAGAGACAGGATCAAGCTGCTAAAATTGTATCTGATGGGAACCCAGTGTCAAACCGGGATACTGTGGCTCTTGGTTCCATGATACCAGCTTGGCCCAAGAAGTAGTCATGATGTTTGGTTGCTCTCCCCAAATTTACAGATGCCTCTATACAGATGAGATCTACCATTTTGCTTATTTACATCTCTCTTTTCTCAGACTGTATTCAAAATCACCACTGAAAAAAATTCTCATATCCCACTGCAAAGCTTTTATCTGTCCAAAGCATTTTTAGGGCTTCTGGTACCATCATTGCAGAGAACCTAGCTCACTATCTTTAATGTATTAATCCTCAAAACGACCTGATGAGATGAGACTATCCCAGTTTATGAGAACTGAGGTACAGAAAGCCTGACTTTCTTGCCATAAAGTCTGAGAGACAGCAGAGAGTAGTATCTGCATCTTTACAGACTCCCTGCTAGTACTGAGATCACTGAACCATCCTTCTCAAGCCTTGTTTTTCCTTTGGATTTCCTACCTTGTTTTTTTAAAGTCACCCGAATGTCCAGCTGGAAGCACTGGACCTATCCATTAGAGAGGCAGGAGGAAGAGAAGTGCCTGGACCCTACCAAAATTTTAAATCTGTATTGTGCTGTTACTCTCTAAAAAGAGCCAAAGGACAGTGTAGGTACTTGTCCTCTGGGTTTGTATGGAGCTGCTGTCTCACAGCAACCACTGCCTGGCTTTTGGACTGTAGCTCACAGCCAGAGCCAGCTTGACCTGGATTCAGACCAGTGACCTAAAGGTGAAAGCCACCAGAGTCCATAGCTGAGCCTCTGGGACACCAACCCTCCTTCACTCTTGATTAGTCTCTTTTTGACATGGCAGAAAAGGCCCTTGATGTGGCCAGTAATGTACTGCTGGGGGGTATTATGTGGCTGACCTCTTCTGTAGGAATGAGCTTGAAAATGAGATGGAGAAAAAAGGAATTAATATTAATAATTGGATTGTCCTGGCAATTCTTCAGTGGCAATGAGGCCCATTGTGCACTGGAATTACAGTGCCTCTTTGTTGGTCCCTGAATGCTGCTGGCAGGTGAAATTTAATTTCACCGCTGGTGACAGAAAACCAAGAAATGAGGATTCTGCAGCAGACACAGCCAATGGGAGGCCCCTCTCTCATGAGGCAGGAACTTCCCTACTCCCCCCTACGCCCCTGCCCGTCCCTCTGTATGCAAGCTGATTGCCAGCACTTGGGATGCGGGGCCCTGGCGTGTGGCAAGGCTGAGCCTCAGGTTGGTCACTTCAGGCAGAGAGGAGGCAAGGATGGGCAGGTGAGGGAAGGAGGTACGGAGGACATGCATGTGATGTGGGGGTATTGCCTTTATTCGTTCCCAGATTTCCACCTCTGTGTGTGTGTGAGCTCTACTCTGCTCAGGAGGCTGCTCTTGCTTTTTATCCTTCTTGCTGCTTTTGCTGTGGGAGAGGAGGTAGTGCTGTGCAAAACACTAGGTCCAAATCTCGTATAAGGTTTCTAGGATTGTGATGGACTGTGCAGAGTCAGAGACATCAACACACGTGACAGAAGCATGACGTAAACCATGGACCAACTTGTGGACATTTCCTCCTGTTCCAGGACTTCTTTCCAAACCCTCTGAGTGCAGCCTCCCAAAACCCCACTGACTCCTCACTGTGAGCTCTCCTCCTGTGACACCCTGCTCAACACCACTCATAAGAGCTGTGCCTAGGTGGATTTCAGGGAGGTGCATGTCCCTGTTTTCTAGGTAGTTCTCTGAAGGCACAGAGCTGTCTAACAAAACTGCAGAAAGTCTGATTCTCCAGCTGGGACTAGGGGCCCTGGTGATGTCCCCAGTGAGGTGGCCATTGTGGTGGGAGTGTGCAGCCCCTTGGGCATGGGAGCTACGGCACCAGGACCAGGCAGAAGACATCCCACTTGGCCCCATCTCAGGCTGCAGGCTCCAGAGGCCCTCCTGCAGAATATCCAAGCTCAAAACCCAGGTTTTGGGCAATTAAGCAGCCACCCCCCTGCCTCTTCCTCATGCCAAGCGGAATTTTAATGTACTTCCAATTTCTCTTTTTAGCACACACAAAGAAAAAAGAAAAAACATTAATAATCATCTATAAGAGAAGTTCTTTTCAGACAAATGGAGAAGCATTCAATGCTGATATGTATTTTTCCCTACATTTAAATGGTATCTATTTAAATGCAGATTTTCTGGTTTCCTATGTGGAGCCTTTCAATTTAAATGTTAATAGGAGAGTAAACTTCAAAATCAAAATTTCTCTATAAGGGAGAGTGTTTTCTCACCATTTTAAATGTCTTTCTGTAATTCCTCCCTCCTTCTCCCCCATCCTCTTTCCTCTCTTCCCAACCCCCAGCTCCCAGCCTCACTTGCATTAAACGGTCTTTTTTAAAAACAAGAATACACCTTTCAGAGTTCCTGAATTAAAATGTTTAATGCTGGATTCTGTGGAATGAGTATGTTTGAGCAGAGTGCTGGGGCACTGATAAAGCAGGGATACCATCTCTCCACCTCCAGCCCTTTTCATGCTGGCCATTTGTTAAACCTGCTGCTCTGAATGCTTTATGATGGGATTATTCTCGGGCTTGTGCTGCATAATATTGCACCAGTGGTTGGGGCAGGGACTGAAAGGGAAGAAACCCCCTTAGGATAATCCTTTAGTTGTTCCTGAAAGTGAGCAAGACTTTGGTGGTGGTCTGGGATGAGCAGCGGAGGAGGGAAGTCAAATGCAGAGGGAAGAAGGTAAAACAGAGGAGGCATTACCAAGTCTCTCTCTTTCTGTATTACCACTCCTGCTTCTCCTGTGTTCCATTCCTCCAGCTTCATTTATCTTCAGTAGGAGCTTAGGATAAACCTGCATTTTATAAAAGACCCTCAACATTGCCTGATACTGGGGTTTTACATACAATTATGTTTCTTGCTTCCTGTCACACTCCATTTGTCTTCTTTAATACAAACTTTTCTTTAATTTTCCTCATCACTCTCATTGATTCTCCATCTGGTTTTGTCCTCTCTTCTCTCATCATCAAAAGAAAAAGGGAGGAAAAAAAAGTGTTTCTGTTTTTTCTTCTGCTTCCTTCTGGCTCTGATGAGCCCTGGCCACCTTTGCAAGAAGTGGTTCAAGAGATACTAACTGCAGATTAAATTTTAATAAACTTCCATGTATTTAATGGACATATAGATACTGTGATGATGGCTGGCATATAAAAAGCAGAGTGTAACAGTGTAGAGTCTGCACTTTGTGGAAGGACACTTTTGTAAACTGGACAATAAAACCATTACTATATATAATAAGATATAGGGTTTTCTGTATCCAAATTATTTTCACACAACTGTTACTGTACTCTGTACATCATTATTATCTGGATGCCTCTGAAGAAAAAGTGGTGAACTGGCTTTCACGGCACCCTTGGGAGACAGAAGAAAGTCTGATTTTCAGAGGACAGCTTTGGAGCACCCGACCCTCCTACTGATTCCAGGGAAATCAAACTCACTGTGATCCTCACTCTAGATGTTCAGACCCTTGCAGGTAGGGGTGCTGGAGAGACCACTTGCCCCCAAGGCATCTCTAGGTGCCTGTGACACCCTGGCAGGGCTGTGTGGTGAAGCTTGTCCTGATGCCCTGCTCTGCATTTCCTTCTGTGCATTGTACCTAGTGGCAAGGAGTAGGTCAGTCTTCAGTGGTGTCAGAGCAGTGCTTCTCACCGGCACCAGAAGCACTTTACAACAGTGTGTCACCTTGCCCTGAAACCCAGAGCCCATCACAGCTTTATTCCAGACCATTGGAGAATACAGTAAAACTTCCATTTAGAAAGCTGGGCTTTCCACCTGGCCTTTCCCACTGCTGCCAGTGCTGGAGGTGCTGGCACAGGGACATGGTGCCTCACATCCTCCAGGAATGATCCCTCTGGCCAGACTTAACGTGGTTCCTGAGGGTCTGTGTTCTTTCTCCCCAACAAGATCATACTTGTGGTGTGGTGGCTCAAAGGAGAGGTCACTTGAACTGAGGTGACCAGTATAGAGAAGTGTGTACTCCTGAGTTCTTCAAGGGAACAGAAAGGGAGAAAAATGAAAAAAAAAAAAAAACCAACCCCCAAAAAACATAGCTCTGATCTGATAAAGTCCCAAAGTTCACATTGAAATTAAGCAGAAGACATTTTATTATACGTGCCTCAAATTCTTCAACACCTGCATAATCCACAAAAGCTGTGTAACGAAAAGCCTCTTGGCATGGCTACAACTGGGAAATGTTTGCTTTGTGTGGCCTCACCTAGCAGGAGCAGGAAGGATTAAAATTATGAATATGATATGAAGAAGGATGGCCAAAAATGCAGGTGCCTCAGACTTTCTTCCCTGTTTCTAGGGAATGAGAGAGGGAAAGGAGGGATGAAAGGGTTGACTGGGCAAATTACAAGTTTAACTCTGCTGGGACCAAAGCTTGGAAACGTTCCTAGGTGATCATATATTGCAGTGCTAAAAGCCTGGATAGTAAAACTGGAGAAAGATTCTTTGAGATTTGCTTTTGAACATCACTGAATAAACAGAAGTTATCAACTTCAGGTACTTTCTGAGAAAAAAGATCTCTCCAGAATCACAGAAGGGGAAGGAATGGCTTGGAGTAGGGCAGGGTAGGGTAGAGTGGAACAATGCTTTGGCATAGGCTCAGCTACTCTGGCCCACTACATCAGGGGATGTAAGGGCAAAGCTTTTGTTTCCTTCCTAGCCTGCTGTCACTCAGAGCTGAGTAGCAACACAGCAGATAATAAAAAATCCTTTTTCCTCCTCTCTGGCTGAAGTTTCTTTTACAGCAGAAGGTGAGGTAGGATTGGAGCAAAAGGCTGAACCCTTGTATGGGACGGTATTCACAGCCATCTTCCTCCCAAGACCTAGCATAAGTTTTCTGCCTTCTACAGCAGAACTGCATCTGATGTGTTAAATTTCTGTTGTGCAAATGCCTCCTCTATGTATTGACCTCTCCAATATCCATATCATAATGTCTCTTGAAGACAAATCCACCTTTTCTGCCTCATGAGGCACTTTTTCTCTCACATTTTTCCCCTTGCACTTAAACAAGCTTTGTTTCTTTCCTTCTCTACAGCCTCCTTAAACCTCTCCCGTATTATCTAGGGGTTCTCCTTTGTCTCCTATCTGCTCTACACAAGCAAAAGGCAAAAGCAAAATCAGAACTTGATGTTAAAGCTTCAGATGGTGCTTTCAGCCACTGCAAAATTCCTTAGGCCCCTGTAATTTTCCCAAATTCTGGAGGAATTGCTTTCAGACAGTAACACACCAGCGTGTGACCTGGTCTGGGATGCCCCCTCCCTCTCTGGTGCTTTATAAGAAAGTTCACTGGTAACAAGAAATTGCAGCATTGTGTGGAGTGTGCTGTTTGTCAGCATGAACCTGTGAAGGTACCAGCCTTGGTAGAAGACAGGACTTCGGTTCTCGTCTAATGAACTGCTCACCTGACTCTGAAGTTGAGGGATTTCTTGTGAAGGAAGGCAGGTTCAAGTGCCAGCCGTGCACAGCTGGCCCCTCCCTTTTGTGATTGTTTGTTTTAAATAACTGTAAGAACACTTAAGAACTCTAACAGAAGAAATCCAGATAGATGGTCTGTCCTGACAAGAATAAATCATGTGTCAGGATATCCATTCTACATGTGTCCTGAGGGACATCTTGGCTAGCACAGACCGCAGCCAGTTTGTGAAGCTTCCTATTAGCATTTCCATATAGGCAAGTTCATACATGTTGGCAACCAAACACTAAACACCTCGCCACACAACCAATAAACTCTAGTGAAGAGAAGGTAACGGGTTTTTCTGATTTAGGAGAAGTTATGCATGTACCTTATAAACACCATTGTACCTCTTGTGATAAGAAGGCTCACCTAAATTCTTTAGAGTGCCAGTTTCTCCTTTTGTGAGGGCCTTCTGCTGCTCTTTCTCTCAGCTTTGAGAAGGCTGTTTTAGTATATGTGTTTGTGACTTGAGCAGTTCCGAGTCACCCTCTGGTGCAGAGTACTTACATATAAATATAATCCACTGTTGTTGAAGTGGGTTGTACTCATTGTGATTGCATTAGAGTAATCTTTACGCTGAAGACTGGATTGCCACATGATTCAGTAAAAGGCACTCAGAGATTTTAACTGAGTCTCAGGCAAACTAATACATATTTCTTTTCTTATCTCTCCATACCTGAAGTGGAAAGAAAAGATTAAAACCTCACCCTCTACTTGCCAACCTCATCCAAAATACAGTCTTAAGCTGTGTGGAGACAATTGTGAGAGCCAGAAGATGCCAGTCAAAATCACCTGCATTAATACTTACTTGTTCATTTGTAGCTGGGAGCTGCTAGGGTTGGCCTTCAGTAAAAGTCCAATTTTACATCTTGCCCCCCTTGTAGTGTTGGGGTGAGGTAAGAGAAGGGATGATGTCAGAGAAAGGTACTTCTGCGCTGCTGGTTCTTTGTAATAGAAATCATTTGAACGAAGATTAGTGAAATCTGGTAAATTGTGCTCTTGGGCTGTGTGCAGTTCTTGAACAATTTCCAATACGTATATTTGTTTGGAAAAGACAAAAAAGGAGTGATTTAGACTCTCTCCAGTTACAAATGTTTTTAATCCCTGGTAGAGACAAATGAGAATGAATCTAGTACAGGAGGGTATAGATCAAAGTGATGTGCAATGAAGGATTATGCTGAAGAATTATACTCTCCTAGTGTATTTCTGTTTATGGTAATACTGTATTCTGAGATTTTGTCCTGGAGGGGCACAGAAATAAATTTGTGATTTCCTTTTTGGTTCCCCTGTTGTTGGGACTTCTCAGGAAAGAGCAGTGCTATATCCAGAGTATCTTCTCAGCTCTTCTGGACATTCTGGATAGAGACTTCAGAGTCCTTATAGTCCCTGTGAACTTTTGTCTATTGGGAGGAGAAAGGAGGAGATGTAGGATGCGCTCTCTGAAACACTATTTGCAGCAGTATTGCACTTCTTGATGGTCTGATAACAAGCACTGTAGCTTGATCTGGTAACAAACTCTTGAGAAAACAAAAGCAGTGCTGTGTGGTTAAAGGTCTGCCCAGAAAGCCTGATAATACAGATTCAGTTATACGCTCCTCCACAAACTTTTCACATAGCCATGGGCAAGTTGACTACTCTCATCTTGTCTTGGTTTCCCGATCTTTCACAAAAGGCTCATATTTTCCTTTCTGTATGTGTTGTGAGGAAAGAAATCTCCAATATTTTGGAAGTATGATTAAACTCCTCTGTGGGAAGGAAGATAGAGAGACATCAGCAGGAAGACCGAGCCCTTGCTTAGGAAGATGACTTGCAATTTCAAGGAAGAGGACAGAACATCAGAAGTCAAAAAGGCATATTGAAATTTTCAAGAAGTAACACTGATTCAGAACATGTTACATTTGCAGCTGCTTGGGTGTGAAACTTCTTCCATGATGTGACAACCAGCTCATTTACTTTACTGCTCATAACAAATACAGATGGACAGATATCAGGGTCAAATGAAGGGCAGGGGCATTTGCAAGGTGACAGAGAGAACCTTCCACCATACACTGCTTGGAAATAAATGGATCTTAATCAGCTCTTCTGCCTTTATCTTCAGAAAACCTTTAGAGTTAATATTCTCCAACAAAACACTAAAATGCTTTTAGGAAATGCATGTTGTTTTATGAGAATCTCTATTTTAAGGAGGTTGTCTAAAATGCTAATGTTTATTTTTTCATCACGATTCACAAAGCTTGTGGCTTTCCAATTTACCATTTCAGTTTCAGTCATGGGAACCAGATTACTTCATTCCCTGTCCTTTCTCCAATGTTGCCAATCAAGAAATTTGTTGTTTCCAGCCTACATGGACATGATATGATGCCTGCACTCCTTGCCTGATGATCCACATTGGTTTTGAGTCAGGATTGAGTTCCCTGCCTATTACTTGCAGCAGCACCTGTAGCAGTGCTAGGCATGGAAAGTACTCCCAAGGGGAAGATATTTACACACAGCTTTTAGTCTGTAAATATAAAAAAGAAAATGGGATGAAGACGGTGTCTCTAAAACATGAGTGGAAAGATAATATTGCGCATTCACCCATAAGTGATGGCGGTATCTAAACCCATATAGTAAATCATTGAAAGTACTGGTCATGCAGGCAAGGCATTGAAAATAACTTCCGTATTGTAGGTTTTCCAGAACAAGCGGTGTAATACCTTCCTTACTTGCACCCTGTAGCTACATTTCTGAAGGTTTGTGTTACTAGATGGTGGAGAAGGGGGATTCATAGCAGCCCTGAAATCTGTGCCCTTTGCTGCAGTGTGAGGACTTGGGATGGGTATCCAGGAGAGGATCAGCTGTAGAACCAGCTAAGTAGTGCACATGAGTGAGCTAAAATAAGGGATGTCTGCTGTTGCAGCTCCCATTTGGCTGCATAAGATTGAACAATGCATTTTGCTGGCATAGTCGCTCCTTCACTTGATTGGGACTGTCATGCTGTGATCCTGAGATGCTGCAGTTACTCAGGTTTTCAAAGGAAGAAAGATTGTAGAGAACCATTCATTTCATAGTCTAAAAATAAATAAAAGCAATTTCAGAAAATTTTAAAAAAACACACCCAGGATGCACTGAAATGTTGTAAAGTAGTTACCTGACAAAGCATGACCCTTTTTACCTTTGCAGCATGTATTCAGGAAAGGTCTTATCAGTGCCAATCAAACACAGACAAAGCCCTATCAATTTTTACTGATGAGCTGTTTATTTATATGGCATCATTCGTTCCTAAATTAGCAGAAGGAATTTATATATTGCCTCGAGTAGATAGTGCAAATCTTTGCTTTTCTGCTGTCCTTTCCACATCAAGCACCACGCCAACAGAACAGTAATCATAAAAAGTACCACTAATAGGGTTTGTGCTCCTGTTCTCTTGCCTTCTCCTCACTAAATAGCCTGAGGGTAATGATTCAGTTACATATATTACATACCTTTCCCACAAATCAATCACTCTGAACAGATTTGTTCCCAGCACTGACCTCAGCTTCATGTGGGCTCTGACAGGTGAGGAGCACTGGGAAGATGCTGTTGGACAAGTGCAGGCTGTTTATGAAACCAACTTTGCAACCCCCTTTCCCAGCACTGCCATTTGCAAGAGCTGCCCTCGAGGAAGGTTATGGCAGGACAAAAGCCAAGATAGTTTTGAATAGAAAAGGAAGTTTATATTTTATTTATTTCAGATAAGACCTTATGGCTGGGCTTGCGAGGAGCAGCTTTGCAGCTGGCCTAAGCAATGGTAATCTTAGACTAAGCCCACTGAACTTGCAAGATTTCATAAGGAATTTAAATTTTGATTTTTTTTATATGTGGTATTAAGTGTCTGTCAGAGGTTAGCTTTCTGTTTTTGTCAAGAGATAATGTAAGCCCAGAGTTGAGATGCTGATGGATTTTGCTGTTTTGTTAGAAGAGGAATTTCAGGTTCTACCTGGAGAACAGGTCAAGTGAAGCAAACTTCAAAACTAGGCCTAGAAATCTTGGTCCTGCTACTTCAACTCTTCTGTTCAATGACAAACTCACACTGATTTTAGTGGGGTAAAAAAAAGTTTCTCAGTTTGGTATGTAGGATGTGGGAATGCTTGTGATCCTCTCTGGGATCTATGAAAACTGGCTCCATCAGCTAGTCATTAGCGTAGGTCCGAGAAGTTACTGACATCTTGCAGCTGAATAAAGCTATTTAAATTTAGCTCATTAAAAGCAGGTTGTTAGGGTATGTTTCCATTAGGACGAGCAAGTGCTGTTACCTACAGTCAGCAGTTGCAAGTTTAAATGGTCGGGTTTTGTAGGGCTGACACAGACAGCTGTGCAGTGCTTCTGAGAGACGTGTTGTGCTGTTATTGAAAATGGCATAGGAAACAGTAAACATTTTATGGTTTTATATATCTTTCAAATTGAGCCCAGGCCTTCATGGGCTGAAAAGTAGGAAGACACTCTGCCATCAAAGATGCTTGCTAACATTTACTGCTTGTTTTAGAAAGCACTCTGAGAAATTCCAAAGGAAGAGACTAGTGTTGCCTATGGGAAGTATGAGTTTCTGCAGGAAATGCATTTTTTTTCCTGCACTAGACTTCCTTGAACATATTCAAATGCTTTGTAGGGAGTTTCTATTAAGTTTTTTTTGTCGACAGTCACAAACCTAAAATAAAAATACTAATTTCAGGATGTGTATCATGTTAAAAGGACCCTGGTCACTGGTGGGCTGAAGGCCTGGTAATCTTTACATTGTCACAGGGACTCCTTGAAAAAACGGTGTCAATCTACAGGAACTGGTTATAGTTTCAAGGGAGGGATAGAGTTCTGCAACTCAATCTTGCATAAGAACTGATGTAATGAACACAGCCCTGACTAAGCTGCCTTCCACTGGATCAAATAATTCTGTCCCAACACACCTATAGATCTTGTAGACACTTAGCATTTTGGGTAAGGAGTTTTGTAAGTCTCTGACAATGCTGATTTATCACTGTTCACAAATTTCACTGAATCTGCTCTGCTGGTATTGGTGGTCCTTTTGCTCCACTGTGGGAAAAAGGTAAAAAAATAACAGAAATTGAGAAACAGTCAAAGGGCAGCCAAGGAGAAAAGCTGCCACAGAGACTGGTGGATGATTCACAGTTTTCAAATCTTCCTCCCCCTGTCATAAGCATTCTGTTTCTTGTAAGAAAGTGAAATCATTCGTATGCAAAAAAAAAAAAAAAAAATTAAAAGAAAATGTTTCAGGAGGGAAACAAATGTTTGGAGAACCGACTTGGCTGGAATTTTCCCTGCACATAGACTCTTGACATATCAGTGCTTAAACTTTCTAAGCTTGCATGATGGGGGACAGGGAACAATCAAATGTTAGTGAAGATGCCCTCATCTGTTCTGTTGAGGGTGTAAAGATGCTCTTTAGCTCTCATAGTCCTTGCTATTTCAGTTGCCAGGTGGTCTGCCTGCCCAGATTACACATCAAAAACATCTGTGAAAAATTTCTTTTTCCCTCCAGCACATGCAGAGGGAGTCAGAGGATCCCAGTAGTCCCATTCTTTTTGCAGATGGCAAATACGTGATGTAGCCAGGTCTAATTTAAGGGTTCCTTACATTAGGTCCTGGGCATCTTTTTCCTTTATTTATGAGATAAATAGAGGTCAAACCCATGCACCCATATCAGATGTACTCAGTCCTCACTTGCAGAGCACAAAATGCTTCACTACAGTCCCCTGACCTCCTCTTACTCTGAGTGCTCCCCAGAGCACTCAGAAATGTCCTCACCAAAAATCATCTGACAAGGTCACCATATAGATACAAGAAAAGACAATAAAGTGTCCTATGCCCTAGCCATGTATCTGCAGTGCATTTATTATCTCTGACACCAGAACATCTGTGTGCCTCATCATCCTGGAGGTACCGGGTTCCA
The DNA here is from genome assembly GCF_023634155.1 of Falco peregrinus. Taxonomy (NCBI): domain Eukaryota; kingdom Metazoa; phylum Chordata; class Aves; order Falconiformes; family Falconidae; genus Falco; species Falco peregrinus. Next base: position 65,447,650 of record NC_073726.1, read on the forward strand.
CACACACCATTGCTGGACAGCAAGGCATCATGGCCCAACTTACACGTGGGAAGTCACAGCCCAGAGGGGCTCAATGACTTGCCCAGGATCATACAGGGGGTCAGAACCAAGGTGGATTCCCCATCACATCTGCACTGGAGCAAAGCATAGAGACTGCTTTGTATATCAGTTTGAGCAGGTGGATCCACTGGATGCAGTAGAGTAATGGATGGAGATGAGAAGGCTGGATTTAAACAGATGCTGTGCTACTCAGACACTAGAGCTATTAGGTACAGCATTGCACTGAGGCCATTTTACAACTTTTAATTCCTGAGCAAATTGTCACAAATCACTTGGGAGCATCTGCACTGAGCCTTGTTGTATGGTGAAATAGTCACCTGCTCTTTCTCCCCAGCCCAAGCTAGTTTCTTAATTTATGGATCGTCCTCCCTCTGAACCATCCTTACTCAAATCATCCCATGCCAACACACACTAAAGACCTTGCAGATCAGTAGTGTTTTGGATTGAGACTGTTACAAACTTCTGATGATGCTAATTATTCACTGTTCACACACATACTGTTTTTCTGTCTTTCCCACTGCAGATCTGCGTAGGATGACAGCTGGCTTCATGGGCATGGCTGTGGCCATCATCCTCTTCGGATGGATTATTGGGGTGCTGGGGTGCTGTTGGGATCGAGGCCTTATGCAGTATGTGGCGGGGCTTCTCTTCCTCATGGGAGGTAAGGATGTTGGTGTTTGAAGAAATGTATTTTCCTCGCTGTTTTCATGTTTCCTCTTTCCACATGTCCCTTCTTTTCTAAGTTGCTGAAAACATGTTTTCAGAGTTGTTTTAGGTGATCTGGACTTGGTTTCATCCCAAGCTCCTTCTGGTGGACATCAAAGATAACCCAACCATAGTTACATTACTTCTGTCACATAACAGTGTCCATAAGTCACAGGACTGGAAAGGGCCTTCTGAGTTGTTCAGTCCAGTGCTCTGTTTTTGCAAGTAACATTGTCACCCTTGAACTTAATAAGCTTAATAAATTTAGTAATAAAAATCTGAAGATTGTGCAGATGTTATTCCCACCACATCCTGTTTCACCACAGTGGGACTCTTTACTTTGGTAACTAGAAACCGTGCTCAAAATTTTAACATGTATTTATTCCCCATCAGTTGTTTTGGAGTTGAATGTAACCTTTAGTTTATGTGTCTCTCTTCTTTCTCTAATGTATCTATCACATTTGCCTTTTTCATGCAGGGTCACACTAGATACCCACAGTCGTCTTTCAGTTGGATAATACATCCAGGCCTTTCTCCTCCTTTGTAATTTCCTACTGATGATATCCCAATTTATGGCAGAGGTTCTGTTTATTACTCCCCAGGTACATGCCCTGGCACTCTATGCTTTTGAGCTTCTTCCCCTTTCTACTACACCAGCCCTCGAGGTCATCCAACATTTCCCGTGTAATGTTCCAGCCTTTCTTACTACAGATGCCATCCGATTCTGTCAGCAGGTTTCATGACATGCAGTTACTTGAAATGAAGGATGTGAGAGTCAAGTCCCAAACACAGCGCTGGGTGAACGCCTCATAGTGAACAGCACTATTTCTGTTCTCTCTTTTCTCTGCTGGTGTTTTTTGTTCGACTGGGGTTTTGCCTCCCAGGCAGATCATAGTGCATGTGGTCACCTGTTCACCTGTTCTGTGGTGTGACACGGCTGAGTGTATGAATTACAGGAAAGCTTCTTTAGTCCCAGAAGAGGAGTTAAGTGCTCGGGTAACAAGTATTTATGTTCCAGTGCTGTTGGTGCGGTAACATAGATATTAGCTCTCTTGGTGCCCCAAAACACATTTGAAGTCTACCAGTACCTTGTGCGAGCACACACTGGTCTATATGCAGATGTCTGTAAATGGTTTGTTGTGGGTGTCGATACTTTATGGGCAATGGGTCTGCCAGATTAGCTTGGTATTTCTTATGTAATTAAAAGCTTAGTTTGCACAGGGGCCTATTTTGCTCTATTATACTCAGGTATCTGTGTGGATTTCATTTACTACAGTACAACATTCAGATTAAAATATTAGGACTGTACTAAATAAATATAGAAAACAATTTTATTAGGAATTAGCTAAGAATTCTTTACTAACTGGAAATCTTCATCATATATGGGGGAGTTTCTAGTGCAGCTACAGAGATTACTTGTTGGCTTAATGTTATTTGTCAGTGATTTGAAAGTCGGTTGATAAAAGTTTTCAGGTGAAACAAGACTCAGTGTAACCATGCATAATGGGATGGGTCACTCATAGCTCACAAAACCGTCTTTTGGTATGCTCAAACAATACGTATTTCAGCGGAGACAGATCCAAGGTTATGCAACTGGGAACAAAAAGTGTCAGTCATCCTCGTAGAATGAGAGGCTGCCTCTCAGAAAGCAGCAGCTCTGAAAAGGTCTCTGGGATCATGGTTGCTGGGAGCATCCAGTTGCACAGGAGCTCTCAGTGCAATGCAGCTGCTAAACGTACCTATTTTGATGGGAATGCGCAATAAGAGCAGAGGTGGGGCTATCTCTGGGCAAAGGACATCTATTTCTGGACATCCTAATCTGGTGTCCATACTGGAGAAGGACATAGAAAAATTGGGAGATGTTTGCAGAAGAGCTGCAAGAATGACTCAAGGTCTGAAAAAGAAGAAAAATACAGCATGCCGCAAAAAGGCGATTGCTTGAAACTGTTTAACAGAAGGTTTGTAATTGACTGGAACACAGTGTGGAAGTACCTATGCAAGGAGAAGTCATCTGATTGTAGCATGCTCTTTGCATAGACAAAAAAGTCCAGTAGTTGGAATCTTAAACTAATTGAAATGAGAGGCACTAGATTTTTTTTATCTGTCAAATTCTGTCAAGATGTGTGATATTTTTAATAAAGATGTGTTGGGAGGAGATCAAACTTATTTTCTGCTCCAGCAGAGACATGTGGATCAGGGTTACAAAAGGTTGATCTGTTTCTTGTTTTGCACAAGTCAGTGGCAACTGCTATACCTTTCCTGATTTCTTTTAACAGCATATGTGCATAAAGTAACACCTACAAACTGAAGCAGTCAGCTAAAAAAATACACAAATAGACCATCTAATCTAAAAGTCAGTAGCTATCCATGTTTTCGGACTGTGTCATATGTTGCATAGTCATTCCTTTTACAGCCAATGAATCTTTTAATTTGAACCTTTTTATTCCTGGACAGAGTTTGAATACAAAGATGTTACTTCTATGATGGTGTAAATGCTGTCTACATTTCATCCTGCTGGTCCTCAAAATGCATGGAGCTAGTGTGCCTCTTAGTTTTGCCTAGCTTTTTCTCTGGCCTAGTAACAGGAAAAATGCTTTGGGAGGCTTATGGCATCTGACCTCGCTGCAGATGAGAGTTAAAACTCAGACTGTGTTAAAACGGTAGCTATATAATCAGCCTGAAATCTAACTTTCCTTTTCATTTGCAATGCCGCTTGTCTTGGCTATGTTTGTAGCATTTGCTCTGTTTTAATTTCTAGACAAATAGCTCCTCTGTAATGCTTAAACATTCCTGGCTTACCATATCTATGGGGTTTGTCCCTTATTGCCCATAATTCTTTGACCAGGAAATCTCAGTGGAGCACTGGGAAATGTGCTATGATAATCTAACAAGACCAGACGTGGTTTCCTTGGACCTCCGGGTTTTTATTATCTTTACTGAACAGTATCCTTGCTAGCCCATGTGGCGGTGCCTAATAAGGACTTGCTTTAGCGTGCTTGATCTGATTTCTCAAGCAAATTCCTGAAATAAGTAATTTGTGAAATGCAGGCCGTTATCTGGTATTAGCTCATCTGGAATCCAGGACGTATAAACTGTGATTTACACTGTTATTCAACATGTTTTGTAACAAGTAAAAAATTATTACAAAATCATCTTTTTGATTAGTCCAAATGTATCTATATCAACAGCAATCACAGGTCTCTCGTGGCTTCCAAAGTTGTTCTGCAAATTTTTCTGTATTTATTGTAGAATTTGTACTTGGATTCCTTATCTTGAACAACAGCATTTGCCTGACCGTAGTAGAATATTTTTTTCAGTCCCTCATCTTGTGCAGAGCCAGATGGATACTGCAAATTATGTTTAGTATTTTTGACCTCATTTTGCATAATGGTACTGCTGCATAGCCTCCTGTACCCAAAGTTGCAGTATCTGTTGTAGTTTCATTTTAGTATTGTCAGTGTGATTTTATCCTGCAAGGTGGGAGAGTTTCGCTTCCTGAGAGTTTCTCCATTTGGAATTGTGCTTTTAAGTTTCACTAAGACTAGTTCATTTTATGCATCTTATTTGAGACTGTTTAATTCTATTACAGAAGTGGGTCACACTCAAATTATGCATAACTCCACAAGCACATCATCTTGCAGCTTCTTGCGTTTTCTCTACGTGCAAATTATTGAAAATCTTTGTACCAGTAAAAGCTCCATACTGGGCATGTCATCCAGTAATTTTGTAATTTTATAATCATTTCTGGAGCCTTTGAAGCATCTGTAACACTGCTTCCAAATGTCAGAGTCCTGTGGCAAACCTGATGTTTTCATGCTTATCAAGTATTTGGTAGTAGTCTAAAAGGAATTCAGTTAAACATTTACCTGAGGAAATGCATATGGGGCATTTTTTACATTGTGTTTTGATGAAAGTTATATTTACTTGCACCAAAACCATGCCTTTGGTTTTTGAAGTCTAGACACGACCTCCTCATCAGTTCCCAGGAAGTAGTGCTCGCATTTTCTGGCTCTGAGTTCTTTTGAATGTATTCAAAGCTTTAACTTGTTTGGGTTTATTATTATGGCAAACCTGTCAAGTCATTTGATTGGTGTCTTTACTCCCTCAACAGCAGCTAATATTACTGCCAGGTCAAGGTCAGATTTCAGGTTTCCTTCCAGTTTCAACGAGTTGAGATGCTATGAAGTGCCACACTGGAAGTCTACCAAGGCAAATTCCTGTATCAGTTCTTTGGGTTGTTCAAGAATATTTTCTGTTTCATGATAAGCAGACAAGCTAGATATCCATCTAACTATTGGGGTTTTCCACCTGCTGACCAACATATTCATTCATAGGATCTTCCTGTTTTAGCACCTCAGATTCTGCTAGGTGGATTGTCCTTCCACAGCTGTGCAAACCCAACCTCACCACACCTTCTGGTATTGTACTCGCTTTACAAAAGCAGCTTTTAAATACAGTCTCTGATAACCTGTTGTTTCCCAGTTCAGCTCTGATTTAATTTCAGTCAGCTGTTTCGAAACATCATGTGGCTTGATTTATTTCTAGTTTTGAGGACAGGGCTGACTTTGTACCTAAATGCCCCAAAACCTTTTTCCTCCTCATCAGCGCCTGCTTGGGGAAAGTGGGGTGGCAGGGCCGCCCCGTGGTGGCATGCTCCAGTGCTTTAGCAGCGGTTGCCTCCTTCCCTTCCCGACCTGGTACACCTCCTTGCTGAACTGCTGTCCCTTGTCCCAGCTGGAAATATAAAATGGCATTTCCAATACCTTGTTCTGGTGCTTGCTTCAGCACAAAATCACCCCTGGCCAAAGCTACATTACTTGCCTCTGTAGATGTATTCAAAGACCCACAAAGAAAGAGATTTTATCATCCTTATCAGAGTTCTGTCCTTCAGCCACACATTCATGTATTTTCCTCTTGTAAGTCTGTAATTTGTACTGAGAACACATTCCAGTGAAATAGTTAGCGGTTTTACTGCATGCCTAACAAGGCAGCCCTTCAGGGAGAGACTTCTGCATTGTCTTATTTTGTTCCAAATTTACTGCAAATAAATGCGATAAATCATCTCTGCGCTTGTTTACTGTTTTACCTGTTCTCTTCACTCTTATCTGGTCTCTGCCAGTTTTGTCTTGTGACATGCACTTTAGGATCACTTTAGGGTTTTTTCCCCATTTGCTAAGTTTCCTTAGAGAAGCATGTAATTTTACTAGCCTTGCAAATATTCATTACTCTTTGCAAAGTCAAGCATGTTTCTTGCTGTAACCTTGCTTTGAGCCAATTATAAATTTTACCATTAATAATTCAGTCTCTAATTAGTCTATTTGAAAATTATTCCAGCTGCTAAATGCCCTTATTCATGTGATTTAGCTTCACCATGCAGATCTGTAATAAAATGATCTGTAGTCTCACATAGCAGCTCATTTCTTGTCTTTGCCTAGTGACATTTTTGCATGAAATACTGGGCTTGAGGCTTTGCTCGGGAGTCTGAAATACTTTTTTTTTACTGGCGCTTAAAGGCCTGGAAGTCTTGCTGCACACATACAGCAGTGCTATGGAGTTTTCCCTCTGATTTTCTGCCCTAGCATTTACTTTCAGAAACATCAGGAATTTCTTTCATCCTCTCCTCCTCTCTCCTCTCCAGTGATGCTCTGCCAGTCTGGGGGATTTGAGCACCATTTGCCAGCCCACTTCTGCTGGTGATTTGGGTTTCTTCTGACCCACCTAAGAGTGCTGTGGAAACATTCCTCTTTGCAGCTCATCCATACTCACAGGAGTTAGGTCAGGGTTACAAAAGCTTCAAACCTTTTCCCACAGCAGAAGTGAACACCTATTCTTTCCAGTGCTGGCTGCTGTAGCAGAGATAAGCAGGCAGGAAAGATGTGTGAGAGGGAAGAAAACTTCAAGTTATGCAGGTGTGCTGGCACAATTTAATGCTTTATTTCAGATACACAAGAAAGGATGTTTATTAAAGAAATAAAGAACAACCCACTTAGAATGTATGAGTACATTCTGCTTTCATAGTCTAATCCAGGGAGAAACAACCTTTTATAAATAATTTCCATCCTTCTCCCTTCTCAGAAGTAGTTCCAAAATATTCCTTCCTTCAGTCCAGGGGTAAGTCAACCAACTGCTTTATTAGCCCTGCAGCCGGAGGATGAACTGACCATTTACACGTGGTCACCTTCTCCCACCCCATCCGTGCCACGTTTCACACAGGTCTGTCACAAGGTGCCGGGGGGGACAAGGACACACTCAGGGCTTCGTGCCAGTGTCTGCTAGAGCCCAGCAGCTGCCAGACCACTACTTGCTGTGGCCAGGAGCTGACGACAAGGCTGATACTGGGGGATGCAAACCCCATCAGAAAGTGGGACCTCAAAATAGGGCTTGGGAGCCCATGTGGCACATTTGTCAGTACAGATGTGCTGCACACGTCTGTATCCTCTGTCACTCCCCACCTCCATGGACAGTCTGGTCTTCAAACTCCCCAAGCCTGTGTGCTGTGCTTGCTTCGCCTGTGCTGTGCATATGTTAGTAGATGACAACTGAGGCATCTGTGTATTTGCAGCCATGGATCGTTACCAGCTGTTGAGTCATTTGAGTCCCAAATTTAACTCACTGTACTTTGAAAATAGCACATAGCGGTAGCAAATAAGAGTGTTTATTCTACACAACTGTGGTCCTGCCATCTCAAAATAATCACTCCACTGCTGAATAATTTAGGAAACAAAAATGGAGCAATTTAATACAGCAAGTGTAAGGCAAAGCTCTGTGATTGACATCTCCTAGGCAGTTACAAAGTACTTGCATAGCAGCTGCCAAGAGGAGGCAAAAAGAAAGATAAACAAAAAGAGAAAGTGAAAGACATTCTTCGGTGTTCATTTAGAAATACAGTGTGTCAAACAGGGCACCTAGGATTTCTATTTCTCATCAATAATCAAGGCCTCTACCCATTCTTCAGGATGTTCACTTGTGGTGACATGGAAGTTGGAAAATACTTTCTGTGTTCATATTTATTTTTTTTCCTTTTCCATAACATTCTTTGAAAATCCAGTTTCTTTTGCTTCTTTCCCAAAAGGAATAGCATTAGAGAGTTTACATAAAATCTTTCTTTATATGGAAAGGCAAATGCATATGGGTGTGCACAAGTGTATGCATACAGATCTTAAGGAAAAGCACATCACCTTTATAAAAACAGAAGTCTACAATAAGCAGCGGTTATCTGAGCTGTGAAGCTTGGCATAAATACAGTTTTCACAAAGGCATAATACCTTTTGTCAGTTTGGAAAGTATTTATAAATCAAAAAAAGTTAGATTACTGGAAACGGTGAGATGCTGATCAAGTTTTGATCCTACAGGAGATACTAAATTAGTGATGACTGCAGAAGAACTTAAGAATTCAGCAAAACTCCTTGCAGACCACTGTAAGAATTTATTTATGCAGATTGACCTCCAGATGGAGACAAAGGCTGGTTTGTATCAAGAGGTGCCATAAATTGGTTATGAAAGTCTTTGAAAAAAGCCTCAGTGTGACAAGGTCAGTGCCCTCTCTGCCATGCCTCCCACACCACACACATACACTCTTGTTCTTACTTGCACTTTTGGTTACATTTTGCATTATGCTTTAAAGTGATTTCAGGCCTCGAATTGGAATGAACTTGAGTTAATGCACAGTGTTAATGGGTTTTAAATGTTTAAACCTCTCTAAGGCTCTTGATTGTTTAAAACCCTCAAACAAATTACAAGGGTGTTGTGGAAGGCAGAAAAGGAGCTGACGGAGGTCTTTATGGACCTGTGATGAGACCCAGAGCTCAGAGCAGCCATGCAGGCTTTGTGCCTTAGTGCCCATCAGACGGCAACACAACAAGACCAAGTGCATGCATATTAAGGTAATAAGAGCTAGCCTGTTTTTATAAATGACCTTTTTCATCACTTACAGATGTCTCAGTCCCTCTGTTCAAACAGCTCTCTCCTGCACAGATTGCAGTATCCCTCGTGGGGTTGCAGATCATGTTCCTTGCTCCCATTTTAGGCTATCTTTCTGGGGCCTAAAGAGTGGCCCTTCTTTTCTTACGTATTTCAAAACCTCAACACTGATGGATGCATGCATGTCCTGATACACGTATATGGACATAGATCCACTAGACATATATACATCCAGTCTGCATACGTAGATAGGACTGGAGGTGCTTCTTCATCCTGACTGACTGACCAACAGTAATCAACCTTTAGAAACTGGTATCACTTTCCTTTTGAATGTTATCTAATTTCCTATTTTCACTCAAAAAAAACCAAACCCCAAAACATTAGGAAATCATCCACGCAGACATACACTCCCCCTTGCCATTTTTTGAGGTTTTAATATGATGCCAAGGTGGCCTGTTTAACATTTCCAATGTAGAAAGCAGTTGCCCAGCTGACAGCATGACAAGGTTCACAATACATTATACTTAAAAGGCAGAGCTAGGGTAGCGTGCTATGTCTTTACTTCTAGTACTTCTCTATGCTTACTGGTGCACTGAGAACACATTTTGCATTTATTTATTTATTAATGCTGGCACCCATTGTGAAAAGGAAATAGGAGTCTCTGGAAATACGAAAGATCGCCTACTTTCACTGTACAGGCACCCGTGTGTCACTGCGTACCAGCCACTGAAATGCTCTTTTATAATCTTGAGTTACAGTACTCCTCAAGGGGAATCATAACACCCATCTTTGCATCTCTTAGAGCATAAGTTCAAAAGCAGAGTTATGTCCTTCTCACTATTCTCATTAGATACTATTTTTTTCCAGTACCTCAAGAATTTAGCTGATTCTTTAGGTCAGTACTGGATGACCTAGCCCTGAAAACCCAGGAACTAAGAGTTAACACCTCCTTAAGAGAATGGCGCTGGGATACAGAAATGTTTTTTTTTTCAAATCAAAAGCACAGCTGTACTGCAGGATGTAGTCATTTAGAAGTGGTTGGGTTTTTTCTCTTTTCCTGGAAGGAAAGGCACAATGAGAGAATTCATTGTCAACTCCATAGCATTTGATCTCCATGGAAACATTATCAGCTGACTTCAAAGTCAACCTTCAAATGTGTTGGATTTTTTTTGTGTGTGTGTGTGTGTGGCTCATTTCTGATGCTTCTATATGTGCACTTGAATGCTGGGGGGAGAAATACCAACACAAGCAATTCCAGTGACAACCTTGTACCTGAACACAGAAGAGCACTGGCATTTAGGAGGAGAGGAAGGGCTTCATAATGAAGTGCAGAGATCTTATTGTCTGGAGAAAAGACAAGGCAAGCAGTGTATATGTACCTATAAACTCATTGTTTTTCAGTCTTAAATCAGTCTCCCTGAACTTGGCATACAGTAAATTAAGAGTCAGCTTGCTCTGGCTTTTCAGCAAAAAGAACTGTTCATATTCCTCTGTGTGTTCACTTAAAGTCAGCTATACTGACTTGTAATTTCTCCCTTACCAGGATGGGAGGTACTGACAGAAGCATCAGTACCTTCTAGAGTTACGAGAACAGAAAACGTAGCATAGTCTATGAAGGGTATGTAATCTAGTTTGCTTCTCAGGGATGTCAGTAGGTCTTTGGGGGGCTGACAGAAGGTGAATTCAAGTAGAAGAAAAGTAGAGGAGACAGATCCAATAGAAATACAAGACTCCCACCCACAGCTGTGGAAAACTTGTTACGTGTATTTTAAAATTCTGTGGTCATTCCTTATCCTTTAATAATATCACCAGCCACTGTTGCTGGCTTCTGAATTCCAGTGGCAAGACACATCAAGGCCAAACGAAGAAAATGAAAACAAAACTGGCATTTATTCTTGGGTTGATTTTTATTTTAAAAAAAAATGTTTGCAGAGTTGTTTGCATGCCTGATGTTGGCATCAAAGAGGAAAGAAGACTGTACATGCAACAGAAGGAAGAGTAATACTGGCACGATTTGCTAGACAGAAAGAATTCTTTACAGAGAGGAAGGGGAGAAAATTTCTCTGTGTGGCAGATCTTGTTAATTGCAAAGGCTGAAGCAAGGTTTAGATTCACCTTCTTGGCTCCTCTGGTGGTCAACTTAGAGAAACAACATTCCCTTTGGACAAGTCACTGCTATGCGTTCTTCGTCTAATCTGCCTGGACAGAGTCCAACTGGCCACTTAAAATTCCATAGAAAAAGCAGCTAGAGCTGGCAGAAACTAGATGAGTGGGGCCTTCCTCACTTCTGCTCAACCTGGCTCTTCCAGGGGATACAGAGATGAGTCATGCCAAGTCATGCCGATGTACTTGTGTGGGCTACAGAGGCAGAAGAGATATTTCTTCTGCAACAGAAAAGATTTCAGCATGTGATCCTTCAAGGCAGTACAGGGTCAGGGTAGTCTGTTGCTCACAAGCTTTCATGTGAATGATGTAAACTTCATAGAGGTGGCCTGCACCAAGTGGTTCTTGTTGACAAGACAGTTACATCTTATTTTGATTTCTGGCTATTTTATCTCAGTAACTGTATCACTCAGCCCATACAGAAAGAGTTTTTATTTTCCTGGCAGGTTAGCTTAGGAAAACAGTAGTACAGCCTAAAGCCTTTTGCAAGCAAAGATCCTCAGTTCACATTCAGTACAAACAACTGAAAGCTGTACAACCACAGAGTCTTCTGGTCACTTGAAAAATGCAATGGATAGGCTTCTCTCCAGCACCTGTAGGGGAAAATATCCAAATCAAGTAGCCATCACCAGCACCCAGAGCTCCCAATGGCTCCTTTAGCAGTGCCTTCAGCGAACAAAAGGATTAAAAAGGCATGCGAATAACTCTACCCTTTCAGCCCTGAAAGTATTCCCTCTAAGAGTGTAGCACACACTAGGCAACATGGAAGAAGGCTACACTGAGTTTGTTTGTGCTGTGTCTGTTCTCCAGTTTCACTTGTCTTGAAGAACATCTGTCTGAAGACTTTTCAGCATTTAATGTTTCCTATAAAAGAAAGATTCCACAAGCCTTCTGAGGTTTCTTCTGAGAAAGGTTCAATTTTTGACTAGAAGAAAAAGACCTTACACAGAAAGAGGCAGAATAACCTGGCTGCTTAAAGACCAAATGTGGTGCGCGGATTCCCCACGCTATGGGAGATGTCCTGTGGCAAGGCAAACCCAACCTGACTGCACAGGTTTCTCTTCAGCCCTGGCAATGCCTAGGCTGGGAAGCACCTGCCTGAGGTACAGTTTGGTATTAAACTTCTGTGTCTTGTCATCTGGTAAACCTGAGATGTGACAGAGTCACTCGAGTTTGCTCAGATCTCCAGTGCCCTTTTCCATTTAATCTTTTAGCCTCTTCCTGGGCCATCCTGGGAGGTTCATACTTCAGGGGATACAAGAAACCTGCTGGTAGACTCCCCATGTTGCCAAGCATCATGCTTGCCAGCACAAGGATGGGATAGTTTCACTAAGCATTGATTAGGATGTTTCTTCATTTTGACATTAAGAGATCCTCTTCCTTTCCCTTCTGCTCCCAGTAAAATACCGAATCACACACCACTACTACAACTGGCACAATTTTTGCTGCCTCCTCTGTTGTGGCTGCAAGTTGATGAGACATTATGTTTGCTTGATGGCTATAGTCAAGTCACTTTATTATTTCTAGGTTATTTTGGGTGGGTCATAGGAATCACCATTGCTAAAATAATCAGAGTTATTCAACTCAGTTTTTGATCAACTCTCCAATTTCTCACTAGTCCATTTTATCAAAATAACATGCCTTTAGCTAAGTTGTGTTGGGTTTGCCTTGCATGCTAACTCATAAATTCAGATGGTGCCTGCTCGTAGCTGGTGCTCAGTGGCTGCTGTAGTGCACAGCATGGGTATCCACTCCCAGTGCAGTCCCATGCACCATGGGATGTGGTAGCAGAAATGTCACCATGTGCAAATCTGCAGGGTACTATAATGTGCAATACAGCCTGACAGTTGTATCAGCACGGCAAAGTGGAGATCAGCCCTCAGCTGCTGTAGTACTGTTCCATATACTGATTTACATGAGCCTGAGGGTGGTACCCATTCAGTGTTTGGCAGTTGCGAAAGAGGATACATAGTCCTCTGTTGCCATAACATATTACGGCTTGTGCAGTGGCAATTCAAAGACAGGCACCGCCGCTGAAGTAACACACAGTGGGCGCACAGCTCTGCTGTGGTGTGGATGCCGCTGGTACATTTTGAGGTAGGAGGCCAAAGGCCAAATGCAAATCGCATTCTGACAGTGGCTGTAATGTAGTATCATAGCACCACTGTAGACTCTGCAGTGTACTCTGGCTCATGGTATGAAATAAAAATGCATTAAGTTCCAACCCAGGTGGGTATGTGGTCTCACAAGGACACTGCACTAAATCTCCATCACCCAGTCAGACTTCTCTTTCCATCTTGGCTTTTTTTATAAGGACAATTTTACAGTAAACCCCTTGCTATTCTGCAACCTACTGGTGATGCTGCAAGCTGCTTCTGCTGGTACAGTACATAATTAAGCAATAATTTATATTCTATGCATGTATGCACAGAGCAATAAAGTGTTCTCAAGAGCTGCGTGCTGCTGAGGCGTTTAATCCGTGCACAGAAGGAGTTTACTGCAAAGCTGCTCCCTCCAAAAGGCTTTTGTCATCACTGTGTAGGGAGGGAATTCAGTTTATTCTTTAATAATTTCATTTGATTGTGATATAATTTAAATAGCTAATGGTACACACTCCACTTTAGGGTCAGACCTCATTTTATTTGTTTGTTTGATGTACAGACCTCATTTTATTTGTTTGTTTGATGTACCTTGAAAATAGTAAAAGCTAGTAGGGCAGAGAGAAAGTAAAGATAATATTGTTTCACTTGTGAGATTTTTCCCCCATAACCCTATAATAAAAAACTGATGATAATTAAAGCACTTCTTCCAAATACATTAGTGGCCACAAATTGCCATCAATAGCAGCTACTAGAAATACTTTAAAAGGTGGAGATTTGCATTTATTTGAGAATTGTGTGGTTTCAGAGGACATCTTTAAATCCATACCTTTGTGTTTCTTTTTTTTATCTACTAGTGCTTGTAAGTAATACTTGGTATTTCTCTTGGGGGGGGGGGGGGCCGTGGGGCAGGAAGGGGAACCACTAAAACCAAGAAAGGGAGAAAAATCAGGGGGTTTTGGTTTGTTTACTTGTACATCTGACAGCACAGTTTGTGAGTCATTTTTGCCTGTTGTAGAGGGGAGAGAGCAAGTGTCATTCCATCACCTGTGGAAGAAATGTTTTCCAAATAATGAGAAAAATGATTTGTAGAGAGGAGGGTCTCAGAGGCTGACTTGGTGCCAAGATCATTTTTTACTAGCTTTTTGGATTTCCCTTGACTTCAAATCATCTCTAATATTAGGGATGAGAATGTTTAGATGAAGTTCATGCTAGCAGGGTCTGTTTGTGCACCAAAACCACCAAGGCTCACCTTTGTTTGCAGTATATCTAAGAAAGGTAGCAATTCTTGTCTCACAAAACACTGTGGACCCTGGAAAATCCCTCAAGCTCTATCACTGTGGAAGCCGAGCCAGGTCTGTCGATGAAGGATGTGGCTTCTGACATGGTTCAGGATTCAGAGGGGCACTAGCATTAGGCAAAATTAAAACAGATTAGGTATGAGTGGTTGGAGCCTGTTTGTATTTGAATCGGTTCACCCACAAGTAGTTCTGCTCTCCTGTGGAGGCGAGGCTTGAAAACTGTAAATGGAGGCATTGCAGCCCCTCACACAGCTGGGCTGATTGAAAAGAGAAGGGAGTTTACCAAAAAGAAAAAAATTTCTAGCAGCAGAGGCCCATGGCTCTGCTTGATATAATCATGCTTACCAACAGCTACAGCAAAGGGCGCTGACTCATCAGCCACACCGAATTAGGCTTTGACCAACAATATTACCTGTCCCAGCTATCCCTCTCCTGACCGTGTCTGCCCCCACAGCAAGGATGGCAGTACCCTGATCTTATTCACATATATAGCAAATAAGTTCATCTCCGTCCTAAACAAACTTCCGGTCTAAATGGAAGAGACATTCAGTGTAATGTTTAATATTCTTCTTCTGTAATATATAAGATGGAAAAGCGCAAGATAGCCATGAGGTATTTAATAGCTCAGGTGCTCAAACCACTGTTGATCATCAGCCTGTTAGCAGGACAGGCACTGTCAAAACCAGCCTAAGAGGAAGGGCAGCTGTCTGATAAGCAGTCAGGACAGAGGTTTGACTTCATGTCAAACAGCATTTTCTGTGGCACAAACACAGCTTTACATGAAATTTAATCTCTCACCTGACTGAAGCATTTTGCAGTGACACATGAATTTTCTTTGTCAAAACCACCACTGTTGCCTTGTCTCATTCATTAGTGTTTCACTTAGGATGACAACGTGTAAATCCCAGCACAAAGAACTTTGCGCATTCTGCTCTCCCCAGCTGCTGAAGGAGGAGGTCTTTATCTCCCCCATCTAGCTCGCATACCAGCACATTCCTGTTGGTCTCTTATTACCACCTGTCCTTCACATTCTGTGTGCCAGTGCCATGGCTGGACCCACCAGACTTCAGGTCTGTTCATCTTCTTGGGCCAGTTAAGGGAAGTGTTTTAAAGTTTGTATTGTGGCAGCTGCCTGGGGATGTGGGGCATTAGTACCTGTGTAGGGGGCACCTCACTGATGGCAAGAACCTGCCAGGAAAGTGAATAAGGGATCAGTTTATTTTCTGGGGAGGAATGGAATCTCAGGGTTGGGAATGCTTGACTTGCTAGTCCTGCTGGCTCTGAAGCGCTGTGTCCATAGTGCAGGCAGGAGTGATAGCCTTCCTCCCCCTGCCATCCCAGCCTCACGTCTTCCCTGGACCAGCAGAGGCTACACTTTGAAGTGTAAGCTCAGTCTCTGCATCCCTTCCACCCATGACTCTTTCACTATGGTAGCCAACAATAGTGCACTATGCAAGGATGATCCTTTTTGTTGCCAGTTCATGAGGAAAAGCAAACAGTCATGAGGTAGTAACTGTACTCAGTAACCCTCCTGGTGAGAGACCATATTAACTGCAAGTGGGAACTTCTTGCTTGGCTGAATACAGACAACACATAGGACTCGTATAATGGCCATAAAGATTCCTCCAGGTGGTATAAAATGGCATTTTTTGTGTCTGTAATGAATAGCACAAGGGAGGCTGATAAACCTGTACCATACAAGACATCTTGCAGAAGCACAGGGGGGTGACTGACTCGGGACTGTGCTATGCATCTGCTAACGTTGTGCATGGCAGTCATCATTTGTGTCGTGGGATTAGCACATTCTCCACCGAAGGGGCAGGAAGGGGACATCCTTTTTTTAAAGAGGTCTCATGCTCATGATTTGTTTTATTCTCTGTTGTGGTTACTCGTTCTTCTTTATTGTTCATTTGCTATGGGGCAGAATACCCCCAGCAAGGTGGAGTGCCAGTGTATTGGGCACTGCTCAAGTACAAAGAGTAAGCAACACTTGCTGCATTGAAGAGCTTGTGATCAAAACAGCGAAGACAAAGTGTGAAATCACAGGGAGTATTTGAAATCCAAAGTTATTTCCTTCCCTTTTGTACTTAGAAAATGCAGCTTCAGTCTGGCCACACAGATTTTCCCACCCACCTCTTTTAACGATCTTGTATTTCAAAAAGAACTGAAATTATCATGTTCTTGCTAGCAAAGAAAGGCCTTTCATGTCATTTTCTATCCACAGCCATTTGAAATGAGCCACAGAACGTGGTTCAGAGGACAGTGGCTCTAATGGATCCTTTTTTTCCCCGATCCCACACTGTACTAGTCATGTAGATGTGTCACAAAGAGAACAACCGCACTCTTGCCAGATACCTTGATGTTACTGGATAACCTAAGTAATATAGTGAAACATGGAAAGGAGTTTGTGGTTTCTAATCAAACCGCCTGATTTTTGAGGAAAGGATTCTGTGAGGGAGACTTCCCCATTTATCCTGCTTTGTGCTTTGAAGTAGCATAGGGCATCTCTGAAGACAGCTCCAGAACCTGGGATCTCGCAAGGCTTTTGCAAAAGTCCAGAGCACTGATTATAGACTAATTGGGTGCTAGTGAGAGGCAAGAAGGCTTTTTTTTTATTTAAATAGGCATAAGTACCTACTGCAGCAGCTTGCTGGTCCTCAGGGGTTCCCTGCGGCACTACCATAATATGAGTACTTACGAATAACTTGGGGCATCTGACAGCTATATATAACATTAGGGGAGGCACCCAGAGTTCACTTATTCCCTGACCTTTTCAACAGAGACGATCTAAGAGCAGGACTCCACAAGACATTGGAGTAAAGACAGTCCAAATAGACAAAGCAGTGATCAGAAGAGGGAACAGAGAGGGGGCCATGATGGTGGTCTCACAGCAGGTCCCTGATAGAGATTTGCCTGCAGATTCTACACCTGTGTGACGTTCCTACTAAGTAAAGGAGGTGGGTATGGTGGTGTATATACATTCCTACAAATGCCCCCAGTGTCTGAGCCTAATTCCCGGTGAATTCACCACATAATCTTACCTGTGTCTTTGGAGTGGGGAGTGTAAAATCCATTTCTTCAATGCAACTGCAACTAGAAAGATCAAAGAAGCAGAGAAACAACTGGAAAAGTGTTGAAGGAGAGAAGCAGGAGCAGGGGCAGAAAGGAGTAGGAGGTAAGGGCACCAGAGCTTGACACTAAAACCAGGCTGGCTGTAAGTGCTTTGGAGGATTATGCTTTCTTAGGGATGGGACCAGGAAGAGTAGGAGATTCCTCCCTAGCAGCTGCTAGTGCACAGATGCAGGATGTGCTGCACAGGTGGCACACACAGCACGCTACTGACCTGTGCATGAACAGCAGGACAACACATGGGACTGACCACACGTGTTACTTCAGCACGTCCTGTAGGTTGCCTTCTGTGCCCAGGGCTCTCCAGGAGATCCAGGGAGGCCCACATACAGAGGAATTAGAGAGGAAAAATAAACTAATAACTTTAGGTTGACTTTAGTTGTTATCTCTTGAGACAGGTGCGTAGTGTCTGTAGCTATCCATTATTTGGTGTGTGGGTGGCAACTGTGACATTTCAGGAACTCAGAGTTTAGCTTTGATGAAGCTGGAGGCCAAAGATCAAAATTAGACTCATCTGGGTGGGCTAAGGTTCAGTCTCATCTGATACATGTGTCTTTCCACAACACTTACCACCTGACAGAGTTATAAAGCCTGTCCTTGCAGTGTTCTCAGGAAGAAATGAAATATTGCTGCAGAGATGGAAAACAAGAACAGGATATTTTAAAGATTTCCCCAATAATGCAGAGGGCACCTAGACTGAGACTGGAGACGTGCAGAGGATAGAATCTGAATTTTATGAGGGATTTCAAAATTTTGACAGTGGTATTTAAAAGGGGGGTATATAAAGAAAGTTTTTAGATTTTGATATAAGAAAAATCTGAAAAAATCTGCCAGGACATTTCAAATGTATATTTCAACAGAGCCAGAATACGTGAAGTATTTTGTAATATTTTCTTCTATAAAATCCATCACTGAAAAATTGAAATTAAACAAAAATACCAAGCTTCCCCCCCCCCCAAAAAAAAAAAAAAAAATAATACTGAAACATGATGACTCACTCTGTATTTGTCTAAAGCAAAATTCCAGAAAAATCAATGGTTTCATGAAGCATTCTGGTTCCCAAGAGAGTGCTTGTAATGAAAAGACCGTTCCTGTGGATGTTTCTCCATACAGCTCTGTTCAGCGTCAGATCAATATTCAAGGCTCTGGTGGCACTCAGTTCATTCCCTGTGGAGCTGCTAGACTAAGCCACTTTCTAGACAAACATCTTCCCCTAGGTATTTCCTTACTGCTTGCACCAGCTCTTCTCAGGCGACTTGGAAAGTGGTATGTCTATCACTCTTCTAACTTCTCTTTGTTTTTTTCCTCCCTTCTTCTTCCCTTCCCGCTCTCCTCCAGGAACCTTCTGCATCATTTCACTGTGCACGTGCGTGGCTGGAATCAACTTTGAGCTCTCCCGCTACCCCCGCTACCTGTACGGACTTCCCGACGACATCAGCCATGGCTATGGCTGGTCCATGTTCTGTGCGTGGGGGGGCCTGGGCCTCACTCTTATCTCTGGCTTCTTCTGCACTCTGGCCCCTTCTGTCCAACCTGTCCCCAGGACCAACTGCCCCAAATCTAGACCTGAGAATGGGACAGTGTGCTAAAACAAATAGCAAACAAATACACACACACACACACACACACACATATATATATGTCTATGTATATGTATACCTATACATGCATATATATGTATATATAATTATATATATATAATCTCAAATTAATGCCAGTGCCAAGGTAAAGCTGAGTCCAACATGGCACTCACATGTCCACCGGACTCTGTGTTGCTTCGTTCTTTCTCACAGCGATGGGAAAGCTTTTCTCTCACATGGCTCTTCCATCCGACTCTTAACTTCAGCATCATACCTTAGAGGTCGAATGAACATATAGTTGCACCTGCCCACTGCCATTTGGGAAGGGGAACAGGGGGTCCGTGTGGGGGATCTGGAACCAGAAATCTGTACAGGACATGGAGGGTGGGTGGGAGGACAAAAGCCTGTCCATTGCAGCCAGAAGGGAAAATGCAAACAGCAAGTGAAAGAGCAAATCAAGCATTTCAGCCACCTCTACAACATACCTCCTCAAGGTCATTCCCAGAAACCCACCCACTTTCTTCTTCTTTCTTAAAACAAAATGACAGAAGCCTGCCCTGTCATTGGTTTTGGGCTTTTTTTGGTTTTGTTTTTGTTTTTCTTAAAACATAGAAAACAAAATGGACAGAACGTGTGGGGAAAAGCAGAAAAGCATTTTTTCTCTTTGCCTGCCAAACTTTAGAGAGAAGCAAACAAGTGAAAATATAATAATAATAATAATAATAATAATAATAAAGAGATCTAACAAAATAAAAACAGAAAGCGACAACAAAAAAACCAACTCCATGAGGACATCTCAGCGGACTTTCCAACAATGCGGTTTTAATCTTCCAGCTGCCTTACATCCAGGCTTACAACTGAGGCTGAACTGCTAACGTAAATGCAGCAGAAGGCCTTTTGAAAATGCTGTGATACATGTGTGTATAGATTTTTCTTCCCTCTTCTTTTATTTATTTTTTTTTAAGAAAACAAAAAATTTAAAACATTGCAATGTGATTGTCCACTAAGTCATCCATGCTGTGTTTGTGGCCCAAGACTGAGGCACCGCAACTACAGAAGCGTGAGGAAAGCTGTCAGGTCTGAGACGGCATGTCTCCTCTGGTGGATTTCAGGATGGTTTTTTTGTTTTCATGGAGCATCTAAAAAGTTCGGGATGGCGGATCCAAGGGAAGACTGACCAAGGAAAAGGGAGGTGGGGGAAGCCCTGACAGTTGTTCTTCCCAGATATCTGCTGGAGTGGGATTTCATCGAGTTTCCATTTTGGATGTTTAAGACAACGGGGCAAAAGCCATTGCCGAGGAGGAAAGGGCAGCTAATTTTTATAAGGGAGAAGTAAGAGACGCCTCTCATTGTGTTCATGTATGACAAATAAGACCTTCCCACATCTTGTCTTTGGAAACTGCCCTGGTTCACTGGACATCTCCACTCTCCATCTGGGAGAACTGTGCACAGATGGAAGCGAAAGGGTCAGATGCAGAGAACAGAGATCCATTTCCCATAAGTTCAAGTGTTGTATGATATAATTGCGAATCTGCAAATGTGACTTTCTCTCTTTTTTGGTCTTTCTCTTTTTCCTGCTGCTCCTCTTCTCTTTGTCTCCTTTTCCCCCTCACTCTGCTCTTCCCATTGTTCAGGTCATAGGTCCCAGAAGAGCTAAACGAACAGCTAAGTCTGCAGACGTGGGTGAATGCCAGTAGAGGAAGCGAAGTGTTTTGGCTGTGAGGGCAGCGGGTCTTTGCAGGGAACCAGTGGCTGAGCAGAAGGTGGGGAGGAAGGACCGAGGGTGTAACCAAAAGAAGTCTGAAGAGGCAATGGCTGAACGGCCGTATCCCGGAGCGAGGGTACCACTGGCAAATAAACATATAGGCAAAGGGAGACAGGGCAGAGAAAAAAGGCCTCCCCAGAATCAACCCAACCCAACATGCTCTTGATTCAGGGACAGTACCAGCAATCCTTTCTTACACGATAGCTGCATGCCATCGGTCCTCCTTTGTCAATAAGAAGTCATCCTCTATATCTAAAAATATCTCTCCAGGAGGCGGCAACCTGTTGAGACTGTGCCTGCTACACAGAAATGAAGGCATTAATTTCCAGGTCATGCCATTTAAACAGCTGGCAAGAAAAAGTATTTTGCTTAGTTAAAAAAATCAAACCAATGAATAATTCTTATGTAATACAATTGCACAGCCATTTTCCTTCCAGTCCTGCTTCCCCTCCCCTTACACTTCGTGTGATAGTGTTGCTTTATTAATAGTACCCAAAGAAATGAAGTTTATGGAGGGCATTTTGGAGTAGGGTAGATTTGGGTTTCTTTCATTCTCTCTCAACTACCTGGCTTTTGCTTTCTCATGTCTACAAATTCCCCAAACATGCCAATGCCAGCTGCCAAGTCAGTGTGTCGCCACTGAAGTGCCATCCTTGGCAGCTGAAGTTTCATCATTTCATTCTCCATTAGATGTGACCAGAGAAAGTATTTATTTGTTCATGTTGAAAATACAAGCCTTTTGAAGCTTCCTTTTTAAGTAGATTGGTTTATTTCTTTTTTCTGGAAAGATTTTCAAATAGAGTTGTTTTGGAAAGCTTTAAAACCGTTTGACTGTGCCTACTAGGTAAGGAGGCTGATGAACCATTGGACAGAAGAAGGAAATTAAAAATAAAAACAGCTCTTGGAAAGCTAAATGAAAATTGAAAGCAGAAAACCAGTAACTAAAAACTAAAAGAGACCTATAAAGAAATCTGTGATTTTTTTCAAAATTTGTGAAAAAACCTTCTCATTAAGATAATAATGCTTTAGGAAAATAACTGTTAGATTAAAACAGCTTTGAACGCAAACTTTGTTCTTCCTCTGCAGTGCTGAGTGTGATAGGATAGTTGTTTCATGTGAATACAGGTACCTGGAGTGACCCAGGCAAACTAAAGGGTGGAGGTATCTAGCTGGAGTCCACCATCAGGCCCTGTGCCATGGAAAGCAGTATGACAGCGTCTGTGATGATGTACCTTTGCATGGTCCGTGACTGTTTACAGCGTGTATTCTTTTACAGATACAGTTTTGAAAGAGGGCTAGCCATATGATTTAAAGAAATGGAAATAATTTTGCTGTTTTATGGCCTCTCAAAGTTTTCTTTCTGCAGCTGGCATGAAAATAGTTCTGCCTTGATGAAGTGTTCTCAGATGATGTTGGCTTACAAGCTGTATATGAGCCTGTGTGTTTGTCTGTGTGGCAACGGTGGAAGAGGGTTATGATTATTTTTATTTAGAACAGAAGAGTGTTAACCCTGGATCTTTGGGCCAGTTCTGTGATTTTCTACTTGCTATAGCATAGGCTCTGTAAGGTCTGTGTGGCTGTGAAGCATCTTAAAAACTATTGAAGTAAGTGTCTGAAGCAGCAGATGATCATATAACCTTAATCTCAAACTGGATGCCCAAATATTTCTCCAAACACCAGTTCTCTCATCTCTGCCTCAAGTAAGGGCAAAACCCCCTTGAGATATTGTGAATTTCCCTCCGTGCTACTCAGAGAACTGGAAGGAGCCCTATGTGCTTTGATACCCTTGAATGGGGCACATAGCCTCACCACGCTTTCTGTTGGCTCAGACTCTTCTTTAGAGCAGGATTGACTCAAAATACATCCAGATTCAAATTTGCAATCATTAGCGTCTCCGTCTATCCTGAGACAGAACACTCACATCTAGTCTGAGTTTCTGCATTTTGGGGAGGCTTTGAAATAATCTTTCTGAACAGAGATTCAAGCTTTTTGACTAGTGTGTCTTTTCTAGTTGGAGGAGCAGCTAATTAGAAATCTGCTAGCTGTGATCCTAACGTTAAGGGGCTTGATGCTGTCCCTCAGATCTGCTCTGGCAAAGTGCCTAAGCATGTGCTTTACTTGGAGCATGTGACTAATCCCCTTAACTTTGATAGACTTATTCACATGCTTAAAGTTAAGAATGTGTTTTCCTGGATGATGTTCAGCTTCCTGCAGAGTCCAGCCCCCGCTCTTGTTTTCCTATCCCCCCTTGTGGATAAAGTGACACTGCTGGCCTAGCCTGATGTACCAGTGGGTGATTGGTCTCCCTTTCCATGAGGTGGTAACACAGGATCCTGTAGCTGGCAGGCTCTTTCCTGCACATGGCCTGTCATGTTGCACTGCTGGGACAACACATCTCTATGCTCCAGAACTTCACTGCAGTGAACACAGATGTCACGAAATGCCAGTCCTAGGGGCGCAGGATGAATTGGCTCAACCACTGCGATCTGCAGGCTGAGGTTTTGTGTGTAGTGACTCTCGCTTCTTGTGCAGTGAAGCTGTCCTGTGACCGCAGCAAGTTAGCTACAAGGGGTTCTGCTGTCCATCCCCGCCGGGGCACTGCATACATGAGGGGGCTACATGGCAGGAGTCCATGTGCTCTGTATCTTACGGACTGTGTAGGACACCTTCTTCAAGCTAAAACTGTTTGCCTGTTAAAATTCCTGACTCATACTGGCCGCCTATATATATCATCTCTCCCTTCTCCCTCTCTGCAAACACAGAACTGATCTTCCCTAATCTAAACAGTACAGTCCCTGCACTAGTTGGACTTTTTTTTATATCTTTCATTCCACTCCAGGGACAGTCACAAGTGGATCACAAACCACAAGTGACCAGAGCAATTTCTTTAAAATATTGCTTCTGAAAAACGTCCATTACTTTTAAAAGTGTTATTCTAGCTGCAGTAACAAATGAAAGGAAAAAAAACCCCCACAGCTCTCAGAGTCCTCTAAACAGAGGATCCTCATCCTTCCAGGAGAGAATCATGAGAGCAGGTATTCTGCTTTCCTGTAGATGCAAGTCATTTGGGACCATTTTTAGCTATGGCATGTTAGCTGTGCAGTTCATTGGACAGTGGATAAAAACAGCGTAGGTGAAAGAAAGAATTGATATGCAGGGGGTATCTCAGATTCCCAAGCATTCTGGAAGACTGTGTCTCCGTGGTTGTCCATTTACCCACCATGCAGCACCTCCAAATCAGGCTCATCCCTGGAGCCCCACTGATAAGCAGAGCTCAGAAAAAAAAATCACTGTAATCTGTCCTTAATTCCTGAGTGCCAAGCTAACTGCCAGCAGTGAAATGGAGAGGAAATAATATGTTACCAAGTATAGTTTAAATAAAGACATACATTATTCGGGCTCTTTCTTCTGTGTGTCTCTACATAGCCCTATAAGGGCTATAGGAGTGCTCAGACACATTCACACAAACCAACACTGCATTTCCTTGCCCCCAGGTTTTTCAGTCTTTCATGGCCCGTACTGCTGTGCTCAGCCAGCCAGCGAGGGAAGACTCAAGGTGAAAAACTGAGACAGCTCTGAACGATTGCCAGGCACCACTGACAGACAAGAAGTAAAAAGTGTGCATGAAGCACAAACAGCACGTAAAGATTAGTGATGAATGAAATTCCAAGGTCAGGAACTGAGTTTCAAAAAAGCCTAAAGTTTGACTGCAAACTCCAGGCTGGATCCATAAGATCTTGCTTCTGCCAATCTAAGCTGAAAAATCATGAAACCAGAGCTTAGCTCAAAACTTACTGTTTTCAGGTACAGCCAGGAATATAATGCATCTGTTCCATAGTCTGTCGAAGTCCGTAGAATGCTTCCCCTTGGCTTCAGGAGGTTTGGATCAGGTGCCTTAGAAAACATTTTAGTGCTGTCGTGATTAACACTGAAAGTGAAATGTGTGCTTACACACTCACAATATCTAATCTTTGGCTTTAGTAAGAAACAGTCATCAGATGTCACACACACACACACAATTTAAGGTTTCCTGCCTGCCTGCCCCACTAATACCCCAATCCTACAGCTTTTTTCAGAGCCATAGTTAGAGACTGCAAACTTTTTAAAACAAATGACCTACTGTTGGTGCCAGGGGCTCTGACAACTCCCTGTTGACATCTGTGGGAGAACTGGAGCTTGATACAATGGTGTCATTTTAATTGCAGTTTGCCTTGCACGTGTTTAGATCTAACTTGGAGAAAGAGCCTAGATGACTGCCTCAATATATAGGCCACAAGAGGGAAATGAAATGCTGGTCACCTCTAGTAAAGCACTCCAGAATCACAGATCAATTGTCCTTCCTTGCTCAGGGAAGACTTGCAATGAAAATAATGGAGGCTTAGATAGGTTATCTCCAAGGGAAGGCAGGGGACTGGAAAAAAGGAAACCAAACAACAGTTGCTATAGGTCAAAATTGACGGCATTAGTAGCATTACATGAGGACAATCCAATGTCACCTGTAGTATCATCAGCAGAAACTGTCTGTCCCTCATAGGATTGCATTTTTATATTTTTCCTTCACTGATTAGCACGCCAGCAGAGTGGCTGAAAGCGACTTCAAAAGTTTTCTCGTGTAGGGCATATACACACAGACACCCTCACTCCCCTCCACACCCAGACAAACACACAGGTACATCCCACGTGATGTGGGTGCTAGTAAGCTGTAAACATGTGTACTAGAGAGAAAATACACAGCAAAATGAAGCATAATAGTTTGTTTTCTATTAAATCAGGAGTTACAATGCAATTCAGATGCCATCTGCATCCATGTTAGGTTGTGTGTGCAGACTGCATGGAAACTATCTGATGAAGAGACATGGGGAAGCATAATACAAGTGGGACAAACTGGTATTTGCCATCAAATGTATTAGAATATTTAGGAAAGAGTTGCCAGTGTTGTTCTGATCCCAGAGATGCAGGGAAAGGAAGCAGCTAAGACACAAATATGTGTTTCTTTCTGCCTATCTTGCCTTTGGGCAGGTACCTCCAGCAGAAGAGGAGGCAGTGAACAGCTCAGGGCAGAAACATCCTGAAACACTGCAGCAAGACTCTCCAGAGCTGACCATCAGTGCTCTTCAATACAGGGTTCCTATAGAACTACTTCTGATCCAGGCAGTCCCGAGCTTGCCATCCTACCTCCAAAAACACAGTTGTGTCCACAAGTCCTTACTGTCTTCTAGTGCCATAGACTGTGGTACTAACCACTTATTTGTGATATATACGGGTGTCGCTTTCTGAGTGTGTAAGGCTAAGGGAAAAAAAATCTGAAGTCCCATCAGAAGGACAGCCTTGGTATTCACAAGACTGATTCTCACAACCTGGTGTTGCAAGGTGCTTCTCAAACACAGATGGCCTCAGTCACAAGAGAAAAATCGCACCACATCACCTCCAAATCAGAAAACCTTTTGATCCCCTAGTGTAAAAATCCCACTGTGCCAAGAGGCAGCACCATGGCAGGACACTACTCGAGTCTTATTTCTGTTCTCTGCAGAGGGCTTGTGCGGGCTGTGGCAGCATGAAGATCGTTATTGCTGCTCGGCACAGTAGGGAGCTTCACAGCCCTGTGGCTCTGAGCCCTACCTGTGGCAGCAAGGCAAAGGAATACCTCTGTAAAGGCAATTCCTTCCAGTGGCCTTGTTATTTTGCCAGCTGGTCAGAAATACCCAAACAGTGAGAGCGATTCAGCGGTAGAAGAGATAGAGCCAAGTCTTCAAAAAGCTGTGTGACCTGCGGGTTTTGCCCCAGTTTCAAAGTGATGTAGACACCAAGGAGGATGAATTAGATACAGTTCAATCTCCTGGGGCCAGCCACAGAAAAAAGCCTCAGCATCCAATTCCTCCTTAGACAGTGAACAGAAGTAAAACACTAAATGCCTTTGGTGCCTACATATATTTTTTTAAAAATATATGCTCCTAATTTGCTTAAGCTCTTGTGACATTTTATCTCAAGAATAGTTTTCATCTGACTGTAAAGCATAAGGCTGTATTTTTTTGTGAAGGGTTATTCATTAACAATATAGATCATAAGAAAAAGGCTTGAGTAATCAGAACAATAAAATAAAAGTGCAGCCTTAGACTATTCAGTTAGGGTGTACTGAATTATTTATAACTCCTGGGCACCAACAACAATCACAGACATCTAATTTAAACTGTTACTATTTTTACTCGGCAATTTCCATCACTTAGAGTGTTTATATTCATGTATTTGTTGTTTGATCTTTTGCAGGACAAAATTTCCCCTACTTAAACAGAAAAGCATATTTGGGGACTTTTGAAGATATTTTTCTGCAGTAACTTTATTTTTCTGCAGTAACTTAAATTATTTTAAAGCATTTTGAGGCCTAATATGACAGACATTAGAACTTTCAAAGCTGTAAAATGTACCTAAAATGGGCTTGAACTTTCAGTTCTTTCTCAAGTAAAATTCCCTTTGATTACAGGTCATTGGAGTCAATGGGAAAATTGCTTCATTAACAGCTGTAAGACTAGGTCCTATTTATTGTGTATATGTGGTGAGGGGACTTATGTGAGGGGGCTGTACTTATATGTCAGCCCACTTAAGGATCTTTTGCGTAGACACAGGAACAGTCACTACTAAGTGTCTCCAACTTTATACCAACCTCTTTTTGCAAAAAACAGCCATTATACATGTGTGTGGCTGAAATATTGCAGTGGTAAATCTAGCCCATAGGCTGACACACATATACATGTATATATGTATATATATGTGTATATATATTTGTAAATTTATGAAAAATGTCCATAGCTTCATGATTGCCTGAAATAACCTGAGGTTGATGTACAGAATTTCAGGCAAAGGACTGTTTCTTTTTCACAATCTTCATATGTATCTCAGTTTTAAATGAAAGCAAAGTTAAAAGTACTATTTCCCAGGAAAATCCTCATTCCACCATTGTGCCAGCTGGGGAAGGGTACCACACTAAAGTCAGCAGCATGCACATCCACACACATATATCCAAGCATAGGACTGGGTCTCGAGGGTTTTTTAAGGAAAAGAAATGGACTGGAAAAGCCACGGCAGAATTTCTGTTCCGCATTAGCTCTATCAACAGACTCACTCACGCTTCATTAAGAGGCCCTTTGTACAGGTGCCGTTCTTCTGCACTAGGTGTACGTTCGTGAGGAGCACCGTTGTGAACGAAGTCAAGCTACGTGAAGGCCTGGATTTTCTGACCTGCACTCATCCGCATTAACCTTAGGCACTTAACGGAGCTCTTCATGTTAATGGGCTCATCTCCTTTGGTTTCTTGTGTAGTTAATAAAGAAAGACAGTAGTTTCTAGATGGTCAACCAGTAAAAATGACATCGAAGTCGGCTTTAGAAGTTCCCTCTCACTCTGCAGAGTGACCACTCACCTATCTTGCGTGGTCCCAAGATCTTAAAAGATCTTAAACCGTGGTGAGATGAATCAGGGACCTAGTGCAGAAGAACATCCATATGGAGATCAGCCATGGCCCTGTGCTTCAGCTGCATGGCCTGGCTGACCATGCAAAACAGAGGTGTTAATTGTGGAAGACTGTTGGAACAAAAGGAGATGTTCATGGCAGCCTTCCCCTGCCAAATTGCAACATGACTCCAAATGATAGGGCTCGCATCAGCCCTTGGAAATGCACGTAAGGTGAGTTCCTCGAGGTAGTCTCCAGGCATAGACTACTGGGTGCTCCATTCAATGCTGGAGATCAGAGATCTTTGGTCTGAACTCTTCACCTTTCTCTGCCAGTCCTGGGCGTTGCTAAAGCAGTTCAAGGAGTGAATTTACATCCTAAAAGTTTGAATGGCTGAGCTGTTTGAAGGTTACTTTCTTGCTCTGTCCCCAAACTGGCCTGAAAAAAGTCATCTAGCTGGTAGAAATAATCATCAAATTCTCCTCTAAGGTACACTCTGTGTAGTTTCATATTTTTTTCCCTATGTTAATAACTGCTTTACAAACTGTTTACATGGAGATTAAAGAGATTGCAGTTTCATCCCTTATTGTTGGGATTATAGTTGTCCTCAGAAAAAAACAACCTGAGGACTCAACAGGAGAATGAACCGTGACTGCATTATTCAGAAAGCTGCTCTGACAAGGCTGAACGTACATCTCCATCTCATGGTGAGAGTCTCTCAGAGCCAAAATTTGGAATCACATATTAAAAGCAAGTCTGTCTGGAAGGACCAGTGATTTAATCCAGTATAAGAATTCAGGAGGTCTTACATATTCCTATATTTTACCTGAATAAAACAAACACAGTCAGAGGAGTGGGAGAATTAAACTGATTTCTGTAAACTCCAGAGCTAAGTGAACTTTGAATGTTGTGCCAAGGTGTGGTCACTACTATTTATTTCTACGGGTAAATGTAAGTCAGTAACTTGATAATCTTCACCCATCTCTCAGAACGACTTTATTTTTTAAAATACTGTTAAGGTTATGACAAGAGGGACTTTAGCTGGCCTGCAGGGACCTGTAAAGTACAAATTCAATACTGTGTACCAGTACTTAGGGAAAGACTTTAGCGAGAATGGGGAAGATAAAGCTGAGTTGCAGGGATCAAAAGTTATTTTTCAGCATGGCATCACCTTGACCAAGCTGTCCCGTTTCATCCTGACATTCCTCTCCTGTTCTCCCTTTCCCTTTTTTGAGGAATCAGACATGTGCCCCTCTCTCCCTCTCTTCCTTTTCCTCCCTCTGTGTGAGAATATAGAGATGCTTCCTGTAAAGACGTTTTTCTCTAAATCCCATTCCATACCAACTCTTGCATACGTGACTGTTTTGTTATTTGAGATGTCTGTGAAAAAGAAATAAAGGCTTTAAGGGTGAATTCTGGAAATAAGGAGCTTGAGAATAAATCAAATTTAAGGATGCAGCACCATTTTCTGCATGATTTTTCAGACTGTTCCTAAATTCTCGTCATTGCCCTCCTGCCCTTCCTCTCTGTGAGACAGATGAGGAGGGTTCTGGGATGTGGGACTCTCAAAGGTTGCTCGTTTCGTTGTCAACTCACTGTGCCCCATAAGGGTTTTGCAGACTTTTCAGAGTTTTACTGTCAAAGGAAACCTCCTTTTCAAAGGTGACAAAGTCAATGTGCAACACTGTGTGGGAGGAGGCTCTAAAGGGTGATTCTGTCCCAGTTCATCTTTCTTTCCCGTATCTTTACAACAGCGCTGCGTGTCCAGCCATGCACACTCTCCTCGCTGCCAGGCTGACTTTGCCAAGGGTGCAGCTTGCCAAGGGAGGCCTGCCTGGCCCCTCAGCCCCATGCTGCACTTGGATTATCTTCTTGGATAATCTTCCGCTTTCTCTTAAAACAGAACCGTCTCACCTGCTAATGAAAGCCATAACCTGCTCCTGCGATGCTGCAGCAGGGAGAGAAGGCACAGCCTCCCGTGGGACAGCAGCAATGCCTGGCACTGGGGTGATCCGAGGCAGTAGGCAGGAGGAGGGATGGAGCTCACATGGCCACCTCACATCAGAGAGCTAAAGCATCACCTTGCCCTGCCAGCTCCACCGTGCCGCTCACGAACCACTCAGCCAGTTCAGAGGGTGGGTCTGACTCCTCGCTGACTCAACTCCTATGGCAAAACATGGCCAGGCTGTGTGAAGGTACTAGCGTTTTGCACAAAGGTCAGTGAGAAATGAGACTCGCTGGACTCTTGTCCCCACACAGCAGGTACATCTCAGGCAGATATTTGCTCTTTAGGATTTCTTCTGCCACAAGTAATATTCACCCTAGTCATGAGCTGCCACACTGGCCAAAAGTTTTTGGAAGGTTCCCTTTCCTTGGCTCCTTCATTGGTCCTTTTTTCCTTAAGAAGCATCTTCTTGCTCAGAAGAAATTAAACAACTCCCATAACCATCCTTTGGTGATGACAAAAGTCACAGTCACCACTGTCTCCAATTGACACTTTGAGAGGCTTAGGATAATAATTCACTTAAATGCTTGTGAATTGAAGTACGTCAGCCCTTTTCTAGGACTTTCCCAAGTAAAATGAGATGACTGGTACAAGACATTTGTCAATGAGATGCATCTTGGCCAGATGTTTATGTTTCCTCTAAGTGCAGTACACACGTATCAAAGCTGGATTAAAAAAGACCTAGAATGCCACAATACTCAGGCATAATCAGAGAAATGCATTCATACGTTGCATTTATCTGGCATATTTTCTCTTCAGAAAATTTTACAGGTATAAGTCACACCAGACCTGTCTCAGGCAGGTTTGTATTATAGCCATTGTAGAGATGGGAAGCCAAAAGCCTGGCAAAAGACCTGATGCTTAGTGGTTTGATGCCCCCTTGCAGCTTCTGCTAGCTGCAGGTGGAGTCTTCTGTTTTCAGCACTTCTTAAAATCCAGACTGTAGCTGGTTTATCCAAATCTGCAATGGTTTAAATGTGAAAGCCAGGATTAGAACACTCAGGATCCTGACTTCATCAGAGCACTGCTACAGAGCTTTGATCCCACAAAGCACTTGCCCAATTTCGAGCATGAATGTCACACTAATGATGTTATTGCCATGCTTAAAGCTAGGTACATGCCTAATTGCTTTGCTAGGTTGGGAATTACATTGAAATATATTAAACTAGCATATTTAGAACATCCAAAAATGTTTCAATTTCTGGAATTTTTCAGGCATTGTCAAGGATATTTGAACTGTGTATGCAGCCGCTCAACCAACTGGACCACTTTTTAGCCAATTTGCGCAGAGTTTAATGCATATAATAAAAAAAATAAGAGTTTGTGTAGTAACATCCAGTTGTCAGAAGTAATTGAGACTGGCATGTCCTGTGAGGTTCAGACTTCAGTGCTGCTGCAAGAGGCAAAGTGGCTCCTGCAGCCATCGGTGCTAACGATACATCAACAATAAGTGACTATTACGTTAGGCTGTTCTGGTAAGATGTGAGTGTGGTGGCTAATTTCACAAGTAATGTGACATCTTATCAATGTATTGTACTTTTCCATTTCTTCCTGTAAACTGTTGCAGGAGAGGTGAACAGAGGTTGTTTAAACATGAAACAAACCCAAACTTCTTGTTCCTTTAATCCAAGGTGCTAATCTGCAGACCCATGGGTGTTCATGTACATGCATTGGTGTTTGCTCAACCATGGCCCTGAAGGATCATTTTAGTGGCAGCATTGAGATCAGGGAGCTAACAGGGGGAAAGAACAAACCCCTGTAACTTCGAAAGACAAAAGTTGCAGAAAGCATCACAACTGCCGAAAAACTGGCTACATATTACAATTTTCCTTTTGTTTTGATTTTGTTTGCTTTTGGTTTTATCCAGATTGGCAAAGAATACTGTATTTCCATTGATTAAAATCTTGTCTGGTAACTAACTAAAGAACTTGTTCATGGAAAATTTAAAAATAAATAAGTAAACTGTCAGTTGTGGAATGTAAACTGATTAAACAAATAAAAAAAATCATGTTGTGTGTTTTAAGCGGCTGTGTCTGCTTGTGTCAGGAGCAAGGCTGGACACCTCTCACCATCCCCAGATGAAGGATGAAGGACAAAGAGCAGAACTGGAAGGTGGGTGGCCTCTGAGCAATGGGGTACTGGAAATGCTCTGTTAAAACTGTTAATAATAATGATTGGATGGCTTCTGATCAGAAACACTGCAGGAAACATTAGAAACACAACCAGTATCTCAGCCTGACTATTTATGAAGAGGGTTTTCTGCCAGTCATAGAAGGGATTGATTCCTCCTGGAGCCTTGGGAACTGCATGTACTCTAACACCATTAATCCTTTCTGGAGCCACCTAACATGTCGAAGTCTGTGGCTTGATTGAAATGTGTAGAGACATCGCAGTAGTTTAGCCCCCACCTTCCTCCAGTAAATAAACAAAACCAAATATGAAATACAGCCTTTCGGGTTTCCAGTGCTCGGCTGTAAAGGCTTCAGGAAACCTGGCAAGCACAACGCTGCACTGATATTAGTGCTTCCTCATTGCACTTGTATCCTCAGGACAACAACAGCGAATTAGACATACATTTTCTATGCAGCCTTGAGTGTGCAACTAAAGCCGGGCTGCAGGTATCCCAGGTTGAACATGCAAGGATCTTTCACAACAAATGTAAATGTAAAAAAACCCTACCCCAAATGTATAAAAAGAAATTAAGAGGAATGGGCAGAAGTGCTTTCAGCTGTCCCAGCAGAGGAAAAGCAGAAGAGTAGGTCAAAGAGAAAACCACAACTTTTTAATTTTTTAATCAATGAGTTTTAAATTAATTTGCCTAGAACTAAATTGTTTCAAAAAATGCAGGCAAGGTATGTTTAAAATGTGATTATTTTGTTGGGTATGGTGTTAAATATTGAACTTGTCTGTTTTTTTACCTGATTCAGCAGTTGTACCTATCAAGATCTGACAGTCAAATATAAGAAGGCACCTAAAACATCCTGCCAGGTGGCACATTTTTCTAGCTGATGGTTCTTCCCAAGCTGACTAGTTTTTAACAACAGACTTTGGGCTGTAGCAACAACAGTCTCCTGCAGTTCTCCGGGTGGACTCCTTCCTGCCCCCAAAGAGGTGCTGTCTAAAATATCAACTGCAGTAAGGAACCAAATGAAGGGTCTGAATGGAGAGGCATAAAAGGGAATTCTCTGTCAAAAACCTCATTGGTACTAGCATAAATTCCTTCGCCTCTTCCCTGTCACTAATGGCTCAGTGACATCAGAAATCTTGGGAATATACTAAACTCAGAACTTGGAGGATGTACCTATTTTTGCCACATTTTGAGTGAAATTGCTTGTATTACCAGTACTTATGACCTGCCTGCTCCTGCAAATAAAGTCTGTGGGGTGAAGCAGAGAGCAGGAGGGAGAAAGAGCCGGCTGGAGGCTGCTGAAGCTGCAACCCTCCCAAGGCAAATGAAGAGTGAAGGCTGTACAGTGGTGTGTCGGCACCATGGGGGATTAAAACTCATTTGATTAAAAGTCTCTTCTTCTTGCTTACCCTCGCCTGTGCCTCCAGGCACAGCCACCCACCCAGCCGTCCTCATCTGCTTACTGACACCTCTGGTTTAGCAGTAAATGCTGGTGGTAGGGGCAGCTCAGGTCTTTGCTCTCTGCCATCAGCAGAGGCAATGCGATTCATTGGTGCTAAAAATGGAAGCGTGCAGATCTCACTTTGTGGCAGGGGAGAAAGCAGGTGCTCTCTTTTGTGGCAGCAATGGCAGGGAAAGCCTCGGGAATGTGGCCGCTGGGACAGAGGGCTCAGCTGCTCAGTGCTTGTGCAGGGAAGGGGAAGAAGAACGTGAACTGAAGGAGCTGGCTGCTGCTTGAAGGTAGAGCTAAAGAGGCCATCGTGGAAGCGTCTGCACTGCAGAAAGAGAGTGGCCTCACTTCAGGAAAGATTTGTACATAGAACGCCAGGTTTGCATTAGCTACACGAGGGCTGAATTTTAACCCCCCAGTGTGCTGGTGCTCCCTGCAGTGCCTGGGCTGCCCAGCCCTGTTGCTGCAGGCTCCACGGTGCTTTGCCCGCTGCTGCTCACTTCTTGGGGTCCAGCCCTCTGGCACAAGGGGAGATGCCATAGCACCACACAGGAGCCTGCAGTCCGACTAGACAAAGCAGGCAGAGAGCAAGAGAAGGGAAGACTCATTAACTTCGCCAAAGAAGACATGGAGAACAGAGGGATTTGAATAACTCAACATCACACAAGCTGCCTGTGGCAGAGCAGGGGCTTGCTGTGCCCTTGTTAGCTGTCTCAGTCGGGAAGGCAAGGGCTGAGGCTGCCTTGCATGGACACTGCTTCCCTGCCATGCCGGCACCCGCACTGGGCAGCTCACCATTTGGGGAGGGTAGCAGGAGTGCCCATCTCTCATGTCCAACTCCCACTTCAAATTAGCACTATCACACCCAAAGATACCTCCGTCTACTCAAGACTCCACCTAGTCATGAAGGGAAGTAACTACTGACTGACTCAGGAAAGAAAGTAGTGAATATTTTGAGAATTAGGTTTAGGAAATCTACCTTTGGCTTCTTCTGCAACACAGTGGGGCCTTGGCAGATTGAATGGAGGGACAGGGGGCAACAACTCCAGCTCTTCAGAGCAATGAAATCCCTTGCTCTGCCCCTGAGCAGCACATCAAAGCACAGCTTTCCCTTTGCTTTGGGTATCTCCTAATGCTTTGTGCCCACACAGGAATAAGGACCCTCTCGCTGAAATAC
Organism: Falco peregrinus; assembly: GCF_023634155.1. Lineage (NCBI taxonomy): Eukaryota > Metazoa > Chordata > Aves > Falconiformes > Falconidae > Falco > Falco peregrinus. The sequence continues at coordinate 65,482,576 of NC_073726.1, forward strand.
AATTGCTGTTTCAGAGGCAGGATAATCTCATGGTAACCTTTCTTGTCAGAAGCGCATGATAACTGCAGCAGACCGGGGCTGCATGGGGTGAGGATGCTGGTAATGAAATGCTTTCATAGCTCGACACTCATTATTCCATTACCTTATTGGGCTCTTCCCCAGGGGCCCTCTAAAGAGTCACGGCTGAGCTCTTTTCCTGCAGAGACCAAAACCAGGCCACCTAACAAGCTACATTTACTAAAATTTTCACTCTCCCTGCTCAGGGGGAGGGTGGTCTTGTTCATTTGCATCAGACAGAAGTGGAAGAACTATGCCAGCTCAGCTATGATTTTATCAGCCTGCTAACCCATGCCAAACAAAGCAATCGGCCTGTCACCAGCCAGGAGTGACAGAGGCTGCTGCCACCACAAAGCTCAGCACGAAGGGGCCATACTTGCCCCAGGGTCCCCAGCAGGCTTCAACCGCCATCTCTCTGCTACCCTGCATCTGCTGTAAACTTGCAAAGGTTGAACACTGACCATTTCTTTGCAGGAAGCCGCACTTTCCCTTTGACTGCTTAATTCCCTGCAATTTCTTCCCATCCTCAGATAAACCCTTGGCCTTCTCAATTCTGAAATTCAAAGTGGTCATCACTGGGAGCGAGGACCTCACCTGGAGCTGGCTGCTCAGAGTGAAGCCTGCCTTAGCCGCGATAGCAAAGCCCTCTGACAGAGCTCAGCTCTTTACCAGGAAATGAGCCGGTGGCCCAAGGGCATGCCCAGCAGCGTGAGAGCTGTACTGCCCACAGACACAGTCGGAGAGAGGTCACAGACACTAGGCCATCATCTTCCCCTGCTCAATACCCCGGAGACAGCCCTTTCAGTCAGAGGTGGTGGTAGGTATTTCAGGAGGTATTAAACAGGAGAACTGGAAGCACTAGGCATCTTGCTTTGGCTTTTGCTCACTGTTCACAGTGTTATATGGCAGAATGCATGCCAGAACACAAAGGGAGAAATAAGCCGTGCCATTAGAAGAATGTGATTTGGAAAAGCAGAGGCAACCAAAGGGTGAGAGAAGGGAATAAAATGCACAGGTGAAGTCTTTATAGCGACAGTCAGCACTGGGAGTTGGCCATATGTATTTGAAACCGCTATGCACAGAAAGCTGGTTAGTACTTCAATGCCTTCTGATGGCTAAATAAACTTCAAGTGAGCACACACATGCATGCACACATGCAGACACACGTGCAGCCTCAACTGGCAGGTAAAACACAAAACAAAACTGAATATCAATCTTCACAGCAAGGCAGATTTCCTTCTCTTCTGTTACGTTTTCTTACAAGCTTCCTGCAAACCTGTCACAGAAAAGGAGACTGAGAGTGAAACAAATTGCTCTGTGCATTAAACAAAGCCTTGACTTTTCAGTTTCACATTTGGGGTGTCTCCAACAGGCTGCAGTTTCTGCTTCATTTAACCTAGCTTGTTCCCTTTTGGAGTTCTCAACCCACCATGTTTGTGGCAAGAAGTACCACGTGCTGAGGTTTATAAGGAGCTTTCATTCAGAACAGGTGACTGCTGAGTCCTCCCTTCTGTCAGACAGAAGTTCACGCATTACCTTGCATTTCTCATCTCTTCCCAGCTGCCAATTTTCAAAATTAGAAATCTAAATATTACTGAGACTTCTAATGTTCCATCAAACTTGTTTGCAAGTAGCCAGTGGATTCAAAAGTTGATGTGGACAGATGGGAAGACATGAAGTGACAGAATCTTCATTTCCTTAGGAAACAGGTCTAAAAACATTATGTTCAAAGTTCAGCTTTTTCTGTGAAGAAGCAGTTTCCTGGGAGGCCCAGCCAAGCCAGTGGACACAGGTGGCAACAGCAGCTCTGTGTCCTGGGTGACACTTTTGCCCATCACAGCTGTCATTGCTGTTCCTGCCTAAGGTTCATCTCGTTGGCTCTTCCTTTCAGCTGGGAGGCTCTGTGGTTTTGAGATCTTTGCTCTGGGTCTGAGCCCTGAAAAAGGAGCCCACCAGGGGGGATGATACAGAAACACTCGTGGTTGGAGCAGAGATCCACGTTGTCTGAGGCAGGACCTGAATGCTCCCAAGATAAACCTGGCAAGTTGAAGCATATCTGAAGAGACGGGAAGATGCCCTGAGCGAAGCTGTGTCTCAGGATGGGCAGCCAGCCAGGCTTTCCTCCCCCCCCTAGCTGTAACAGCGCCATCCTGAATGGCCTTGCAGGAAACCTTGCAAGCCACCTGTCTGCCTTGTTTGCCCACCAGTAAGCAGGGATGGAGGCTAACATCTGTAAGAGCTTATTGTGAAGGCTACTAAGGTAGTGCTGCTAGAAAAGTTGCCAGGTGGCATAGTCCCATTCTGTACAAAACAGTCCCAGAGCTGCCTTTTCACCATTTTGCCAGTAACAACAAATTAATTTTCACCAACCTTGCGACTTCTCTGGAGAGCTAGATGCGAGTCACACATTTATTAGTAACATGCTCACCTATTATTGAACACAGAGTGTGCTGATGCAGCCCAGCGGCTCGCAGGACTCAGTAACAGGGGTGCAGGAGGTCACGCACCAGCTTCACCACCCCGTGTGCGTGGGGGGAGGGGAGCAGTGCTCTACCCCCAGGCAGTGCCGAGGTGGCTGCCAGTGCTTGGCCTCCAGGCAGCGTTCCCAGCCAGCACTGTGGATGGCTCTCGATTGTCCTGTCAGGCCTTTGCTGATAAGTACTTAAATTGAGCGAGTTCATCCCATAAAATTTAAGGAAGAAGCAGGAGGACAGAAGAATGAAAAGCAATGTATTTTTCTTTTAGCACTTCTCTTTTTCTTATTTTCTTCTGAAGTGTCAGCACCTTAAACAAAAAGCCTTTTACTGCCTCACTGCTGCCTGCATCCAGTCACAAATAGCGCACGTTGCTGGAAAGAGGCCAAGGTCTCAGCTGGCCAGCACCACCCTCAAGGGTGTCACCTCTGTGCAGAGCCCTTCGTTCTCCTTTCTCTCTGTTTCTCCTTTGCTGTCACATTCGCTCCTGCCTGCTCAGAAAACACTCGCCTTTTGCTTGCAGAGATCGGAGGAGGTTGAGGGCAAACTCCCGAGGTCTGCTGTTTAGCTTCCATCTGATCAAAAGAATGGCCAGGAGGAACGACGTTACTGATTTCCAGTTTCTCACAGTTAATTTCCAAACTTATGAACCACACTGAGAGCTGACAAAGTACAGCTCTGTCCCTGCTTCCTCCTGCAGCCCCGAGGAGGGCTGGCTAGAAAGGGATCTCCTACAGATTCTGCTTCCTGGGGAGTCCCCATTAAGCAGTGTGAGAGCGCTGGAGATCAGAAACTCCTCTCTCAAAAAAAGAAACATGTCTTCTCCTCAGCAGCTCCAGGCAGAGTAAGGGTACCCTGTCACCGGGCCGAGGGAGGATGGAAGGGGGTCCGGAGTGGGACCTGCAGCCAGGCACAGATCACTCTCAACCACGTAGCAAATGCTAAACCAGTGGCACTCGTTTGGCTGGTTGTTTTCAAGTTGATTGCATTTTCGCATCTCCCAAGTAAGCCCAGACAGCACCACAGCAGAACAAATGCTGACAAACGTGCAACGCAGGACGTGCGTTATGGGGGAACTGGGAAAAGGGGAAGCTTTGACCTCTTGTTCCTCCCCACACTGGAAGAATTGTGTCACTTCCAACAGCATAGTGGGAGGCTCTGTGATCTGGGACCCCCTTGTTTCTCCTAAAATTGGCTGTATGCGTGATCTGTGATGTATTTCTCCGCAGGAACATAGTCATAGGCAAGTGTAGTCCTGACAGGAAGGTCACAAAACATGAATGGGAAAAGGACAAGAGATTTACAGGCAGTCATACCAGCAGGGGTGGGACATTATCCTGACTTCCCATTTTATTCTTTCTTTATGTATCCAGGAGCGTTCTGTATTTTTAAAAACCTTTATTTGTTATCCCTTTGCTCACTTTACTGAAAAATGTAACTGAATAGCCCTATATTCCTACTATATTTGCAGTCGTAATACTGAATTATTGAGCAACTGGAAACTTGCGTACTAAAACAAAAAAGGATTTCAATTATTTGGAGGAACACAAACTAGAAAGGGGCTGGGCCAGCACAATAAAGGCCATGACCAGTAAAGTCTCTCGAGTACAAACTAAATCCAAGCACTTCTCTCTGCCTTGACCCTCTCTCACACAGTAATTTGCACATGCATGCATGCATATAACATAACACCCCCTCCTTGATTTAATGGGACCTGCTTTACTTCAGGGGCTGGATTTCTTCCTTAGAGGTTTGGCTGAGCATACCAAAGAGGTCACAAGCTCATCTGTGATACTCAGGAAAAAATTTTCCAGGCCAGAATGAACATTATGTGTAAGAGTGGAGTTGATAAAAATAGTGAAGTTGGATGAGGGTATTTTTGACATACCCAGAGAGGAAGCAGTCATAAATGTTTCCATCAGGTGTGCGATGTACCCATAAAATGTTCCAAATATATTTTCATGCATTTGCAGCTGGGAAAAAACCCTTACATTTGTCAGCAGTTGTTTTACCAGTAAGACAAATGATGATCTGTTGTTGGACTAGACAGCATGGATCAAAGCTAGGGATGGGAATTGTTTTCATACACGTTCAAGTGACTCTGTGCAGGTGTAACTGAGCTAAATATAACCTGGCACAGCTGATGGGCAGCAACAGCTTGAAAATCTAGCTTTCTGCTCTTCAGGTATGCACTTCCATTTACTTCCACAAGCTGAGGATCAGGCCCCAAATCTTTTAAATATGGGTGGCTCGGAACTGCTCTGTGGGTTTGCTTCGCTCAGTGCAGTATCAGGAGCTGCTACATGTCAAGAAGAAAGTGATGGCTTCCCAGTCCCATGCAAGACCATCCAGTATGTCACCTGGGAGTATCTGGCATACCCAAGAGGTGTTGGATCACTGTCACAGAGTTCAGCTTCACCGTGTCTCCAGCAGCCCCCTCAGGCTGGCCTGTGCAGGGACTGGTGTTTGCCATGGGAATCAAGCAATGCTGTCTCTGCTGAGACGTCTCCCTGCTCGCAAGGGGAGAACTCTGCGACCATTTCCAATTCTGACTGTGCCATTTTGTGGCAACCAGATCACATAACCTGGCCAGACTCTAGAAAAGAACTCTAATTGAAACAGGATCTCCTTGAGCTATTTCAACCTTTCTCAGAAAAGAATGGCCAAAAAATCTATGAGAATAAGCTGCTACAGAATTATCCAGCACTCACTGTGAGAGTCAAACTTAATTTGATTTCTATTATTGTATGTTTTTTTATTGTCCTCCATTTGCTTAATGATTGTTGCGGTTGTAGTAACATTGTTGGTGACATGAAACAGATTTGCAGAATATGAGAAGACTATTGGCTGATACCTTGGGGGTGATTTCTGTTTAAGACACAGTAACTATGTCATGGAGTAAATAAAATTGGTGAGGGAAGATATTAATTTGGTGAGGGAAGGTATCAATTAATCTTAACTTAAGATACAATTATTTCCAAATTACCAGGATACACATTTCACTATGGTGAAATACCTAGTGACTGATGCTTGGTCCAGGCTCTCCCATCCACCTGTGCGGCTCTGGGACAAAGCGTTGCCCAGGGCGGGAGCAGGCAAGCAGCTGTGGTTTCTCACGGCTCAGGATGTGGTGGTGGAGGCGGGACTCAGCACCCACACCTGAGATAACCCAACACGCTTACAGGAGGAAAACTGGCAGTGGAACTCCCATAGATACACTGGGTCATGAACTGTGAGGTTTTGACAAATCCAAGTTATCAGACTGTGCCTGGCTTTCAAGAGCTCTGCCTTACATCTTGTCTAGCTCCTATTGCTTGCATGTAACAGCAACAAAAGCCTGACAGCACAGTGGTGACAGCGGTGCTTGGCCATCAAAGTCATAGCCTTAAGACCATGTCTTCCTTTCTAAATTAACGCTTAGCAACATTTCAGGAACAGCATCAGTGCAAAGAATCTGCTGCTGCTGCTTGGATCTGTGGTGCTGGCTTGGCACAAAGCAGTCAAATAGCCATGGACCTTCAAATCCTGAGGCTGCCCACCTCTCCTGGATGAAACAACAGACTCATTTCCCCCTTCCTCCCTCCCTTCTTGGATGTGGAGATGATCACATAACTAACTGTGTGCTGGAGGTGACCAGCTCCAGTGAATACACAGCTGTTTGTGTCCCGCTGTTTCAATAAAGCGATGACAACTCCTGTACACGCACACAAGCAGATACACAGCTCTGCAGCTTGCACTCCATCATCCACATGAACTATCTAAACTGCTCACATTTTCAGTATATATGGTGAGTTTTACCAGCTTCCTCAGGGCCTTTAATGGTGTGGGGAATATTTTCCTGGCTCTTTGCTTAGATTTTTCAGTCCCTGAAGGACTTTCACAAATCCATTTTGATCCTAACTAATGAGAGTTTCTACATAATTTTTAATAGTAATTCTGCTAATAATGTTATTTATTTTCTCTACAGTCTCTCTCTACAGTCTCTCTCTCAGCTATATTTCCGGCAATCACAGTCCATCTTTTGTTCAAAGTTGGACAAAACTTTGGATATTTGGTTGGTTGGTTTTCTAAGTCAGATCATTGCACACAACATCTGGTTCTAAGCTGCACCTATGTCATTTGCACACAGGTAGCTGGGATTGGGTCCAACCCCCCAAAATGCCTGCCAGCTGTGCATTTAAATGTGAACAGTAGTTCCCAGGAGGAAATGGCTCATCCATCTCACTGAGTGTGACTTGGTCAATTTCAGCAAACACTCTTTTCTGTGAATTAAAGCCAAAATCTCTTTATTTACTAGAATACACCACTACCATGTTTCATTGGCATCTGTGGCACAGAAGTCACTGTTTTGCAGCTTTGAGCATGGCTTTGCAGCATGGCTAATAGAGTCCTTGGAGAAATAAGTGCATAACTTAACGCTAGAGCTGTGAACCACTGGAATAGAGTCCCCTAATCAACTCCTTCAGTTTCTCAGACTCTGTATTAACATTGACATTGCACATCCATTAAACAGTGCAGTGCAGCAGTGCTCCAGGTGGTTGCTGCAAGCAGCTAGATTGGGAGCAAATGTCTCTATGCTACTGACCTTCCTGATGAATCTTTACACATTTTCTTCATCTGTGTGGGCATGCCTTCCTCTGTCATTTCACCCATGATCTATTCATTTGACTTCTTATGTTAATGTCATTTAGTCATACATTTTTTGCATTATTTAGAATTTTCCATTTTGTTTGCTTAGCTTTGTCCTGGCAGTTCTGGCACTAGAAGATACTGTGCTTTGTCCCTACAAAAAGGAATGTGATGGTACATGTTCTAACATCCTCCAACCAATGGTCCTGCTAACAGCCCCTCTTTGACTCTGATTTAAGGGCATCTTCCCTAAAGACAAGAATTTCAGGGAGGAGGTAGTAGCATGAGGCTGAGGGAGGGAGACTCTACAGAGGTCTGCTCTGTATTCAGTTGAAATCTTTCCTGGGTTGGTATTACAAATTATGCCTTTTCCAGTATATTTCCCATTTTTTTTCCAGATTTTTTTCCACATAATTCTTTGTGCTGAATAAGCTTATCGTTGTCCATTCTGTTTTCCATATTTACTTTCTGCTATGTGTGACTCCCCTATGAGAAGCTTCTAAAAGTATTTCTGGCAACACATTTGCTTCTGTATAACAGTTAAAAAGTAAATGTCCTATTTACTTCCAGAGCCCACTTCATCTTTGGCTGCTATGTTTTGCTATATAATTTTCATCTAAGCAAGTAGTAATGTTGTTTTCTCTACCCATCCTATACATTCCTTCTTTTGGTTTCCACGTATTTTTGTAAAGCGATATAATCCCTAATACTCCCTGCATCTTCTGTCATATAATGGACATTATCCCAACTTTTGTTACCCGCTACAGTGTGCATAAATCCACAAACTGTTTTACATGTTTGACAACTTGAGTATCCTGTTTTCTATGACTTTTGATTCTATACGTATCAGTAATGTCAGAGCCCTGTCCATCCTCTGCAAGACTCACCCTGAACCAAGTGATTTCTGTCTCTTGGCGAAGCTTATCTTCTCTGTTAATTCTTAATTGTAAATCTCCTGTTAGCGGTTTAACTGCTTCGCTCTTTCACTTATGGTATTTCCTTAATTTACTTTACTCCAGGTACCTTATGTATTCAGTACTTAAATGACTCTTCCCATCTGTTCTTAGAAAGGGGAAGCAAGAAAACAAAGCAAGCAAAGATGCCGTATAAACAGAGGCGATAACACCTGTGCATTTGGAGAGCACAGATAAAAAGTGGTGGCTTGTTACCGTGGCTCAAACTGCTTTCATTTAATGTAAAATACAAGGCTGTTCTAATCTAGCCTAGTCGAATCCCAGAGCCTTACACTGCCCTCAGCATCATCTTGTCATAGACCCTTAAAGCAGCATATTAAGTGAGAAGAATATTTGAACAGCACAAAAAGCAAAGCCAGCCTTTGAACTGACGCCAGATCACAATGTGATACAAATTCAAAGAAAATACATTGTATGCAGTGAAAGAAACTACATGGAATTCAAAAGCAATGCCCGTGTCATAATTAGCACATCAATTAATAACATGAGAATAACAACAATTTTTCAAACCATATCACTTAGTAACTTTCTGGAAGATAAACACAATGTGAAATTGTACAAAACCCAAACTAGCCACAGAGCCTTTTGAAATACATTTGCTGAAAATGCTGCAGCATTTATACAGAAAACATGTTGGGAAGAACTCTCTAATGTCTTCCAAAACCTAAGGAAGCAGATTATATATGACAGGTTCTATAACTTCAGCAACTTTTTTCTTATGGGAAGAGTAAAAAGATTACTTTGAAATAGCTGAAAGCTGGAAGACAATGAAAAAGTATTTTATTCTAATGCAACTAATTTAGAAGATTAAAAAAAAGAAAAGTTATGCATTCATCAACAACTAAAAACATTAAGACTTTTATTTCACAGGCCGATGAAGTGGCCGGTAACAGTTCATAAGCAAAGGTCATTGTCAGTGTTAGATGCAGAGACTTTTGGCAGAGACTGAACTAGTCCAATTTATAGTAACTCAGCAGGATTATACTTTTCCTAAGTGGCCATATTTTGTGCTCCAGAATCCAAGACAAATTAACTTTCTTGCTTCTACGAAGGCAAAGATTTTGCTGGTGAAGAGGAATGGGAGTGGTTCCTCGTTACAGTGATGGATTTTCTCAGCCTGCCTTTGCCTGCGACTGATTCTGTTGTTCCCCCAACCCCACTTAAGGACACAGCTAAAACAACTTGTCATCAAAGAGCACTGCCACTGACTTTGGAAGAAGTGAAACTCTGAGCGAACACAGTAATGTGCTGGGTATGTGATCTGAGATGTCAGCCAGATGTACTCAGTGGGCCATGGTGATGCACACAATTGAGTCAAAACAAAATGAAAATTGAAGCATTTAATAGGAAACCAACTGGGAACCTCTCTTTCCTTCATACTGTGGCTGTTGCACTTTGATTACAATTGCCCAAGGCCCCACTCCATCTGGTCCATAGATTAGGATGTCACTGCCTCAGTGAAAAATGAATCATTGCTACAGATGTATTAATAGTTTTCAGGAGCTCTTCTGAATACGAGATCATTTGGCTATAGGATATAACCACGATGGTAAATAGCAGAAGCTGGATTTTCAGGTAGGTGATATCTTAACATAAACATAGGTAAGTAGTATGTAACATCACATTTCTGGATGCACCAAAACCAAGAAACAGTGTAAAAGCCTTTATTTCCTACTCTCTCTCTTATCCAGCCATACAACAGGGATAAATTGAGAGAATACAACTTTTTTGTTGTTGTTGTTAAACAATGAGCATTAATCTCTGCCAGAAGCAAAATGCCTGAGTGGAGATTCTCATGGTTTAAATCACTCAGATTCTATCTGTAGAAGTGAAAATACCTGCTTGCAGATGTAAACCCAGGAGAGGTTAGGCATTACCAGCATGCTGGGTGGCAGCTGCCTCCCTTCCAAATAGATGCTGCTTGGAGAAGCATGCACATTCTGTGAGCATGCCTGCACTATGCATTTGATCTCTTTCCTCTCTCTCCCTCCCTGTATCGTACTATTTTCTATGCAGAGTCCCTTAATATGTAGCTGCACTGTAGTAACATCAAAAGCTGAGATAAGTGACCTCAGCCTGGGTCAGCAGGACTTTCTTAAGGGTCAGAACTTGTACCAGTAACAAAACTGATGCCCTCAGCGTAGCTTTTGCTGAGACCTTCACTGAAAAGCAGAGTGTAGAGTAGCTAGTATTAGCTGCTACAGATTTTTCTGTGCAGGGGGTTGTGCTGCTGGGTGAATGGATAAATCCCAGTCCCAGGGCACTGTCCTTGTTCCTTCATTCAGAGCAGACCCAGAGGAGACCTAGCTGGTGCTAGGAATGACTTAATACCTCTGGCCAGCTCTGAGACCACAAGCTTAGAGAAATTTTTGTCTGTCACCCTGCTACATTTAAAGCCTAGGGTCCAGAGCTGCTCACCCTTAACACCTTAGTGGCACCTGCATTTACTGAATCTAAATAGGTTGGGAGTGAGTGCAGAGCCTTCTGAAATGTACCTCTGCTAAAGGAACAAGTTCCTGACAAGATTGCCACAGAGCAATTTAATGGGTTTCTGCTGCTGTTCAAAAGCTGTGAATATCTCTATTCATTCCCTTGGAAAAAGGTTAATAAACTCTGAGAATGGGGGAATATTTCTGTGTAATAGCTCAGTCATGGGAAGAGGGGGTAGGGTGTAAAGGTGGTGGGTTTTGCTCTAGAAATATGCTAAGCACGCTCCTGAATTTCCTTCTAGGGGAGGGAGATGATCATGTCATGTTCTGCTTACAGAAGAGCCAAGGAAGAGTGTGGAAGGGAAGGAAGAGGAGAAATTATTTTTGAGCAGGGTTTCTCTGAGTCACCCAACCAAAAACCCTGCTAGTGTGATTCAGATCTTTCTCCAAGCCAGTGGAGCAGGCACTGACTGCAGACATGACTACCCTGGGGACTTGTACCTCCAGGCAGAGCTGAAAATGAGAGCAAGAGAATCCATCATGAACTTTCTCTGCTCTCCCAGGCAGGAACTTTCTCTGATTAGCTTCAGTGGCTGCAGCACTTCCCTCTCCTACACAGGACAGCGGTCAAGGTGGAATGAAAGGGGACCTGGGACATGCAGTGGAAGAACAGCTTCAGGCCCTGGACACAAAACCTGGAGAACAAGAAGCAGAGAAACACCAGCTGGGAAGCTCAGCAGAGATTTCAGCTAGCACAGGAACCCTGCTGGACAGGGAGAGGAAGAGCTTTATTTGCAGCCCAGTCTACATCTACGGTTGTAGGGAGAAAAAAACTGGAGGTAGATGTGCCTGCAATGCTGAAGCTCCCATCCCACAGCCTGACAGAGACACTCAGCCAGTCCTGCTCCCCTCCACCAAGGAGAAGGACTCTTCCTCATCATGCTTGGTGTTCAGGTTCATGTGATTAAAACAGAGAATTATAACCTCCCTCACCATGCCAGAGGCATGGAGACATTTAGAGTCTGGGGCTTTTCTTGTCAGCCAGACAGAAGTTTGAAAGTTGTGTGAAGATGCTCTGCCTGTCACTCTGGCCACGGTGATATTATTTATGTGTGAAAAGGTGGGGGCAGGGGCAGACTACAGCCAGACGCTGCCTTAGTCTGGCAGGAGCATGGACTTACATTGGTGTAGCAAACACACAGCTCCTACAGAGCAATACATTTGGTCTCTGCAATACAAGCAGCTATTTGCATTTTACTTGTAAGGAAGCTCCTGAAGACATACGATCACTGTGATGGCAGGAGATGTGGTTGACAGCATTGTTGCTTGATACCCTCAGCCCATCCTTCACTGCATCATGAATGCCAGAATAACCAGCAGGCAGAGGGGTCTCAATTCTCTGGTGCCGTAAGAATGACAAATGACTGCTGAACTGGGGGTGTCCCTTTCTTTTAGGAACACACAGGCACATATCCTTCATGTTACCATTATGCAAAAACTCTCTTCTGCCCTCGTACAGTGCTGACACAGAACTTATTGGAGATGTAGGATGGGATCATCCAGTTCAGCCATATGACATGGCTAGAATTAGCTTTCAGACCACAAATTTGAATAAAGCCTAAGTACTAGTACTAAGTGAGGGCTTCTGTTCCTGATTTTTAAGGTCCCACTCAAAGCTACATACCGAGGGATGAAACCAGTGACTTCAGTAAAATGATTATGTATGTTCAACCCCATCCTCAAAGAAATGACGATGAGAGAAAAACAGCAACCCAGATGAATTAGCTGAGGTGAGGACTTGAGGACAGATTGTGCTGGACAGAAAACAAGACTAAATAATTCTTTGTCTTTATCAATTGTAGGGCATTGCCAAGCAGTAGACAAAAATCTCTCAACTGTTTCACCCATATTGTCTGGCTAAGAAGAGAACTGAGGTGGCTGAGCAGGTGACTTTCCTAAAGTTACAAACAAATTTGTCCCTGAAGCATGGTCATGTATCTGAGGCTTGTTCTGCTAACAGGCTTGGCACTGATGGTAGAGAAAGGATGATAAAAAATTGCTCTTAAAAAATAGGTCAGACACGAGTAACTAGGATGAGGCACTCACCTGTCTTCACACACAACTTGTGTGATAATTTTAGGTGAGACATCCCCAGTCAAGTATTGGAGTTACACAGCAGCTTTTCAAATTACTTTTTTAAACAAGCCATCTAGCAATTGTAAGAAAACAAAACACATATTCCATCCTTCTCTGAGCAGTTTTTTTGAAAAAGGTAGCAGTCATTTTACTTGGCCTAAAAAATAGCTACAGTACATAATCTAGAGGATGTTCAAGATCAACCTTTTATCCTCTCATTTTCCATTGCACATACTCTTAATACTTATTTCTATTATTATGCCTAATACTCTAATTCTATTGATCTGACATGGAGAAAACTAGGAGAGCTAAAAGAGAAGAACCTGGTACATGCAGCAGTACTGCAGGTGTGATCTACCTTGAGGGTGATCAGATGGCCACAGCCAAAAACTAGGACGTACGTGTTTGCCCAGAGGGATTTCGGAATGGATGCTGCATTTTAAGTAAAGCCAAGTAATGAGACAAATACACAATCTGTCACTGTTGTCTGCAGTGTTTATTTCTTCTAAGGGCGGTTCTCTTCAAAAAGCCCCATCTCAATATCATCAGCCCAAATTCTCAAATAACACCACAGAATCCCAGAATGGTGGAGGTGGGATGGAACCTCTGGAGCTCATCCAGTCCAGCCATGCTACTCAGAGCAAGGTCAAGTCCCTCTGCTAGGGATGTTGAAAGACAACTAGTATCTGAGCTAAAATTTCTCATTTATACTAACTCTGATGTGTTTCATGCATAGGAACTCAGGAAAATTTCCATTCAGTCATCTTAGTGATATTCAGGTCTTTCATACATTTAAGTGTTTTTCTGGTGGCTCCAAACATGTATCAGCATACTAAAGAGGCTTTATGTTAAAAATTCAAGCTTGTTTTGGAAGCATTGTTAATAAACACAGCTATACTCAGCAGACTTGTTTGTGAAATAGGAAGTTACAGATGCTTGTAAATTATTTGTGGCACCTCATGAGAATTATGAATTTGAAAAGTATTTATCAGTTTTCATAAGCTAAGGAAAGCAAGATGAGAGTACTAGTATCTGTTGCTATCGTTGTTAGCAGTTGCCCGCACCACCTGAATCCTCACAAAAAGTAGGACAAGACCAAAAAAAAAAAAAAAAAAAAAAAAGTAGGACATTTAATCACTCCACACCACCTGGAACATTCAGCGGTGCATCAAGTGCATGTACCCAGTACACGAGATGCACTGGACAGATGAACCTGGAATGTTTAAGTGGGAAGTGACAGCTGCTGGATGAGAGTGTGCCTGAAATACTCATCAGAAGCTGACCATTTAATGTTTTTTCTTAGAAAAACAAATCCCAACTCTTCTGCTTTACAAAACTAAGGGAAAAGAAAACTCAAAACATAGTAGGGAAACTAATCCATGGGGTTTAATCTGCTTTCCTTATCATCAACAGAACATGTCTCCTGGTCCATCTTCTGCATCATCTTGATTTTTGCAGAAAAGAGTTTTGCATACCCAGAGTCCTAAAATTAGCCTCAAGCAGCCCCCTTATGTTACTACTCACATCCAATCCAGACATCATTAAGCGGAAGGATTTGGAGAAGCTTTTCACAGAAAAGCCATTTTATTGACTTTGACATTTTTTGTAAACATTCAGATTTTGCTGAAAACAGCATTTTGCAGGAGGGAAGAAAACATTCTGAAAAAAATTTTCTGCCCAGCATCATGTTCATTACCCTGACCTGCTGGCTGCTGCCAGACCGCATCCTTGTCTCGAGCCTTCCAGCGTGAGTCACTGTCAGAGGAGGACAGAGGTCTACAAAGGTGGCATTACTTCCTCACAGCACTGATGTAGCTGACGGTTCATTCCGAACGTCCTGCCATCTCTGGTGTGCTCTCGCAGGACTGGGTGCCTTTGGGTGTTAGCCACACACGGCTCCATGCAGCGCTTCTGTGAAACTTCTGGGGCTGCTCACCACCCCTCAGGCATAAGGGAAGCCATGGCCCGAAGTCATGCTGGAAGTGATAGAAAGCTTAGAAATATCTAGATTAATAGGATATGGAAAACTTAGAATAATTAGAATTCTCATTGTATGTACAAAGAGGAGCTTCACAGTATGACTTTGCAAATTAGGCCCGGTTCTGGGGCCCTTTGTGCTGATAAGATGGACCTGGGGTGCTCGTGTGCTGATAAGAAGACACTGGTATGGGAACACCTGTGCCTTGAGATAGGAAAACTGCATCTGTCCTGGTTTTTCCTTTGTACTGACAAGATAGACCTGGGATGCTCTGTGTACTGGTAAGAAGACACTGGTATGCGATCTGTCCTGTTTTTTTGGTTTTGAAGAAACTCGAGACAACGACCCCCACGACCACCACCAGGAGACAGTGTGCAAGCGCAAATGGGAGGAAACATGTTAATGACTTCTTGGTGGACTAATTATCCTAACCCAACCTATTTTCGGGCATCTGTTGAATATGTATGAATGTATACTTTAAATCACACATGCACAATGAAGTCGGAGCAGCAGGTGCTTTTGAAGTTATCCACCCTGATGCCCACTGGTGAATTAAACATACCTGCTTTATAACCTATCCTGAGTTATAAAGCTCAATTTCGCACGCCAGAAGAGGCCACTAGCCACTGGATTGTCCCAAAGCCTTTTCCATCGTAAGGTCAAGCCTTGCCACTTGGTTGTAGTTGTGTTCCTGCCTTTCGCTGGCAGGGTGTTCATGCTGTTCGCGGCAGCACGGCATCCCTGCGATGATGGTCTGTTTTCCATAAGTGGTTGAAGACATTTCTCATGGTGCCCGTGGTCAGCCATTGGTGGGGCTCAGACAGCAAACCCCAGGTCCTTCCAAGCCAACATTTATTGTAGCTGAATCTTCCAGAATATTTTGGGGGTTTGGGAGGAGGGCACTGTGGATATTTCTACCAGTGGGAAACACGCACCTATTCACCTCCGCCCTCGGCTAGGCAGAGAGCCCCCTGCTCCCCCGGGCCTGCTGCCCGTGGCTGGGGTCACCTCATGGTGGCTGGAGGGTGGAGCAGTGAGGCGTGAGGGCCGGGACACACTGTTCCTTGGGATTTGCTTTGGGATTTTTCACAGGTAGGGAGGGTGTCTGCACCATGTCTGGGGGCTCACAAGGCCCGAGGAGGGGCACGGTAACGGGTGGGGGATGAGATTGCCTCAGCCGCGCACTCCATTCCGGGGGGGGGGGTGGCGCAGGCTGGCCAATACCGGCACGGTGGGGCCAGGAGAGCCCCCAACCCGGTCCGGGAGAGCCCCCCAGCAAGAGCCGGGAGAGCCCCCCAGTCGGGGCCGGGAGAGCCCCCCAGAAAGGGCCGGGAGAGCCCCCAGTCGGGGCCGGGAGAGCTCCCCAGTCGGGGCCGGGAGAGCCCCCCAGCAAGGGCCGGGAGAGCCCCCCAGTCGGGGCCGGGAGAGCCCCCCAGTCGGGGCCGGGAGAGCCCCCCAGCAAGGGCCGGGAGAGCCCCCAGTCGGGGCCGGGAGAGCTCCCCAGTCGGGGCCGGGAGAGCCCCCCAGCAAGGGCCGGGAGAGCTCCCCAGTCGGGGCCGGGAGAGCCCCCCAGTCGGGGCCGGGAGAGCTCCCCAGTCGGGGCCGGACCCCGGCAGGGACCGCCCGGCCTCCCCGGGAGGCCACGAGGGCCGCGGTGCGCGGAACGCTGGAGCCGGGGGACGCGTTTCCAGCCGAGCCGGGCCGGGCGGCGGGAGCGGCTGCACGGCGGCTCCCGCCGGCCCATCCTGAGGGGCGGCATGGCCGGGGCGGTGAAATTGCTGACGACCCTGAGGAATCACTGGAAGAAAACCACGTTCGGGGTCTGCCTGCTGAGCTGGGGCGGGAACTGGCTCTATGGGAAGCACTGGTAACTGCCGGCTGGGGCGGGGCGGGCCGGGCCCGGGGGGCCGGGGGGCCGTGTGCCCGCGGGGCTTTCAGAAGCGACCGGCCCCTTGCGGCGGGGGCATCGCCGCCGTGTGCGCATGGGGTGCCCGGGCTGCCGGCACTCTGCCTCGAGCGGTCTCCCATCGCAGCTGTTCAAGTGGGGTCTCCCCTCAGAGGGGCTGCGGTACCTTGAGGGGACGGCGCTGCCTCCCCCTCCGCAGCCGTGAGCTCGGGAAGGCTCAGTGCCTTTTCGTGACTTCCCGCCTTGGCCTTGCTGGAAGTTTCAGTCTGGTTCGGGCGCTGGTTTGAAACAGAGGTGTTGGCGGGGGTGGGTTGAGTAACGTTGGGGCTTGCCGAGGAGGAGAAAGGTTTCACTCTTATGACTTAAAAAAGTTGCCAAGCATGTGCCATCGGGTTGCAATATTACAAGGATGAGTGAAACCAGTCTGGGCACTACACCTGGAAATGGTGCCGCTGGTAGCAGGCTGATGGGAAGGCACCACCACAGCATGGTGGTTGTGTGTCTATGGGTTTTCCCACCTCCATTTTTTCTTTTAATGGTGCCGTACACCTTGTGAAAGATGCCAGATCGCTGTTGCGTGGGCACTTGTGCCTGCCTTGGGGCACGGTGGAGTCCTGTGCCTCGCCAGTGCACCTGCTTTGCCACTGTCATCCACGCAGCCATAAGGAGCCCGTCAACTGCTGCAGCAGCAGTACTGCTAATGTCAGTGGCACCAAGCATGGTGTCATTTCCGCTGTTTATCTGTAGAGCAAATGTTCCTTTACAGTAAGCAAAATCCTTGTTTGCAATTTTTTAATAGCTAGGCTTATATTTTAATCCCTGTCCTTCAAGATTATGGTGAATACATTTGACTAAAATGCAAGTAAAGCCAAATTATTTTCCAAGAATTGTTACTTTTGGTGTTGCTGCTTATTCTGTCACCGT
Organism: Falco peregrinus; assembly: GCF_023634155.1. Classification (NCBI taxonomy): domain Eukaryota; kingdom Metazoa; phylum Chordata; class Aves; order Falconiformes; family Falconidae; genus Falco; species Falco peregrinus. The sequence continues at coordinate 65,500,083 of NC_073726.1, forward strand.
CTTAATGCCTTTTTACTTGTTAAGCAGTGATTTTAGCGGTGTTCTTTGCTGCTGCCAAAACCTCGGTGGAAAATTTAGGAAAATAAATCTGTTTTTATTGTTTGTTATACTTTCCTTCTTTATTTATTATATATTTCCTTTGCCTAGGGACTTCTGCATTAAATCAGCTTTTGATTTGAATGGTACATCTACTTTAGTTGTTTACTTATTACCTGAAGCACTAAGGCTCAGTTGACTGCAGGGCAACTAGCAAAAAGCCTCTCCCTCTGTACTTTTTTCCTTGTAATTGCTGATTGTAGGGCAGGCTATGGTAAAATGGAGAATAACTGTGTAAAAGTGGTGTTGACAAGGTCATGGTTTCACATGTGTTCCTAACATGGACCAACAGACACAAAAGAAGTACTATACGGCTGTGTTGTAAGCAGAAGTAAAAAAACAAAAAAACCCAAAACATACAAAAAACCCCCGACAAAACAAAACAAAAAAAACCCAAAACAAAGACACAACCAAAAAACCTGTGGTAAACCAGTTGGGTCTTTTTGATGACTTTGTGTAATGTCAGTGGATCCTTGAGCTTGTATTTCATCCACCTTTTTCCTCAGATGACTTGAGCTTTGAATGTGGATAAAATAGTGAAATGTAAATGAGTAATTATTTGAAGTTCTGTCATTCGAGATACCTCTTAGCCAGCAGAATAAACTTGATGTAGAAAATGAGGAGGAAGAAATTGCTCAATGACATTCATACAAGGGGCTGACTGGTGAGGCAGAGCAGCCTGTGACCTTCCCAGATACCCTGCTTACGTAAGTGGCCTCTTTACCCGTCTTAGTTGCCACAGATACTAATGACAGCAGAGTGCATGTCAGGCCTGGGTACTGTAGAGAGCTACTAAAATAGAGCATTAAGAAAAAGACTGTATTTGCTCCTTGTGCATATGGAGAGTGGGCACTTGAGGAGGCCTAGGAGCAGTAGGAGACACAACCAGTCTCCCCTTTGTTTCTTGTGTCTGGGAATTCATGCGCCTGTGTAGTGTTGTTTCCAGCTGTGTTGATTTCCTGTGTAGTAACTGTGAAAACACATTATGATCATGGAGAACATGAAGTGTACCACAGGTGATACGGTGGTGAGTAAGGAGGAAAACATGAAAGACAAACAAAATGGGAACTTTTGGTATCTAGATTTCAGTACTTGGAGGTTATTTGCACCAAGTGTAGGCATGGTGCTTTAACCCAAATGATGCAGTGGTAGAAAAAATACGTTTACACGTCCCATTCTTCAATCTCCCCTTTTATCTGTAAGGGAAAATACAGCATTTCTTTATCAGATGTTGGAAATGCAAGGTAGGAAATCCTTTGATGACAAAATAGCTCTATGTGACTTTGATGTAAACTGAAACACAGCTGTAAAGTACTGCTTTCAGAGGTTTAAATAGTTTGGAAAAGTAACAACTGTCTAGCTGTTTCTCTGTGGAGGATTGTTTTAGCCAGGGACTAGAAAAACAAGGAGTGACAGAAGAACCTGGTGGCAGGAGTGTAAAAATTGAAAGGTGGTTTCAACAGCCCTTTTGTGGTCCTCTGTGTGCAGTGAAGGCCTTACCTTGTGGCTGCTGGATGGCAGGAAATAGGCCAGGATCCCTCTCTGCAGCCTGTTTTGTTTCCAAATGTGGTAATGGCTTTTGGTGGTTTGTGCTTGGTTGGTTGGTTTCTACATTCCCTCTTCCCAGTTTCTTTGTTTATGTACCAGTTGTGCTGAGGAGCATGAGAGGTGCCTTTTGCCCCATGCACAAGCTGCTGCAGGCAACTCTTGAAGAGGTTAATGAGGGAACCACTTATGGGTTGTGTTGGCCCTGAGGCTTGCTGTTACCAGCATCAGAGGCTAAATCAGTGTGCATGAGGCATACTTTACTAAACTTACATTTGCCATTTTAGAACAGGTTAAAGGTTTAGTGAAGTCTTGTGCTTCAGTTTCTGGCATCACTGGAGTTTGTGATGAAGAGGCTTGCTTTAGCACAGCATCAGTTCAGTTTAGCCTCTGACCTCTTGGAATTATTTGTTCATGTATTTGCAGCTGAAAAAAAATTTGTTTCCCATCCTGCATTCCTCCTCTTGGCTTTTCAACCCTCATGGATTTGCTAAGATATTACTCTTGCAAGAATAAGATAATTTGGTTTTTTGACTTCTCCGGATTCATTCTTCTTTTGGATGCACAGCTTATGGTGTGTGCATTAAGTGGAACTGTTGTAGGTAACAATCAGTCCTGCAAAGGTATGACGCTTCTTCTGTAGTCAGTCTCTATGGGCCCATAGGGACAGAAGAGCTCTGGAGTAGTTCCTTAAGACTTCGGGAGGATGCTACTTGGACAAATATAGACAAGAAGAATGTTACCTTTTCCAGACCTGTGCCCTTTCCCTGCCTGGAAATGGACCTGGGTGTCCCCTTGCTATACCCTGCAGACGGTGCTGTGGGGTCTGGTGTGGATGCCCTTGTGCTCCACAGGCTGTAGAGGAAAGAGGGGCACTGGAGTGTAATGGTTCATTGCTGAGTTAGTCTAAAGGTTGTGGATGATGGTAACTGTAAAGGTTGAGATGCTTCTTAGTCCAGTCTTGTATGATAATCTCTTCATGCAGCATTTAGTTTCTGGATCAGTGTGTTAACCTTTCGTCTTTGGAGGTGTTTGTTTAAATACTGACCGATTTCAAAGTAAGGGGTTTTTGGATGAACAGGAAAAGAGGAACCTTTGTGCTGATTCCTCCTCCCCCGTTTGTGATTCAGCCCTTCTAAGTATGTAATATAACAGAAGGTGCCTCTTCAAAAGAGACATTGATCAGCAGGTGGCGAAGGTTTTTCAGGTATAAAATGATAAGCATTATGTCTGGTTGAACTACTGTTAACTAAAATGCTATTGCTATTCTTACAAAATTTTAGCGAGTTAAAATACCTTTCTTCCTCATAAAAGAGCATGTTTTTAAAATCCATTGTCTTGCATTTAGGATAGCAAATACTCTTGGGGTATTGGAGAAGTAAGAAGATAACTCAATGTTGTCACATGTGAGATTGCCTTCCTTTAATTTCTATGGATTACATGAATTCACTTATTAGCATAATTTTAATCTATAGCATATCACACTACAGGTATGAGGGAGGGACACTGAATTTATTGTACTAGAACAAAGCGTAGAGGGTATGCAGATTGTCAGATACATGCTCATACACAGTAATGTGATTTAGTTTAATATATACCTGTGAGGCTTATTATAGATAAAGTAAAGATACCATATGATTATTTTAAAATTTCTGCCAAGTATGGAAGCCCCTCTGTGACCTTTGTGTCCTGGGTCACCTTTCCTGAATTGAGCTGCTGCTGTTCTTTGTATGTCCAGGTGGTGCAGTGAGTCACCAGCTATGACAAATCAGCAGAAGTTTAATATTTGGGATGATGAACATCCGTTTAACTGATTGTCAGATTTGGCCAGACTCTTACAGTGGTGTCACTGGGTAAGTGATCATCACTTTGTCAGGATGGGAACCCTTGATGTTATACTGAGGTGGTGGACTCATCAGATACTCAGTTTTACTCTGTATTTGTTAAAGTATTGACTTTCTCCATGGAAAATGCTGGCAAGGCATCTGGGCCTTTGACTGCTTGCCAGTAATCTGAGTGTTATTGTTATCTATAATTTGAATGTTAGTCTCTGTGTGTTTGCCAATTGATAACTCACTTTGTCACCTTTCTGCACATACTTCCTGAGTGACTTGACTTTATTTCAACAAAACTTGGTCAAAAAAAAGGGGTATAAATTCTGAGTCCTGGGTAAAGGTGATGAAAATAAGATTTGTCTTTCATGTCCTCTCAAAGTCAAGCTGGAAGTAAATGCTAATATCCAGCAAAGAGAGTGCTGTGCTCTTGCTGTACTGGAAGCAGCCAGAAAGCTCTCTGCTAAGATAAAATCTCTTCTTGGATTTCTGTTACAGCTCTTGAGGAGTGATCCTATATGCACAGCTTGGGTCAAGTTTCTCCTCAAAATCCTGTGTTTTGATGCAGACACTGAACTGGTGAGTTTTTAGGTTGCTTCCAGTTTTGACAGGGGATCTCACACCTGGGCTTCTTCATACATTTGTAGTATGGTCACTTTCAAGGGAGTTGCTTTGGTTGACTTCAAGACAAAGGCTTACTCTTGCTACAGCTGTGGGCCTCAAACAGCTTCTTCGGTCCAGGTTTGCTTGTTGAAGTTCATTGCTCCCCTGGCTGACCTTTCATTGTGGGAATTGTCCTTTCAGCACTGGCATCTGCTGGCACTCTGTCCAAGGATGCAGTCGTAGCTGGAGGGGCATATCTACTAAATATTGTGTGCTTATGTGTAAGAGTGTTAATTCCCTATTCTACTTGAGAATGCTTAGTACAGGAGCAGTGGCCACCAGTCCTGTGCTGGGCATGTTGCAAACAAATCAGAACAGCCCTTGTTTAAGCAGATCTTATGGATGCCATGCTGCTCTCACAGCCCGGTATGTTCTGGCAGCCTGACATGGCTGGTGCATGGTGAGCTCTGGACGGTTGCCTTTCTTTTCTTTCTGTGTTGGTTCCTTGCTTTGGCGTAAGCCTGCTCTCGTCTCCAAAGAGTCTGGCCGCCAGCCTTACAAGGTTGACTGATAACTTTGTCAAACCAGTCAGAGTGCTGTCCATGGGTTCAGCTTAGGATATCCTCTTTCTTCCACACTCCACTGCCACTGCTCGTTCCTCTCTGTCTCCCATTTTTTTACTGCTTAAGCAAGTTGGCCCAGTTGTAAGCTGCGTGATGCTGAATTCTTACAGCAGGAGGGCAGCTCTAGGTTGGCTAGCTGGTGCAGTACTGCACATCTGTTTTGCTTTAAGGCTGGAGTTGTGTCTGTAAGCCTTTAGGGGAAACTTAAAGTAAATGATTTTTAGTTTGCTGTGGATATGGTGCAAGTCAGAAGAAATCTCCGTGTGTTCTTTAAGGCAGTGCAGTAATTTCCCTCAGCCTCTACCTGATCATCTTTGAGTGTCATTGAAAAGGCATTGTTACTACGTAATAGTAGTCAGTAAAGTACAAAAAAAATCAACAAAATCTCATGTTTATTATTTAAGTCTTCTCTGGGAGGTGATACGCAGCTATATTCTGATAATCTCAATACATACTGAGATGGAAGAAATTAAGAAGTTACCTTTTTTGTTATTTTTAACATTTTCCTAGCTGTATTTATTAATTGATATGACCCACAGAGGACTTCCAGACCCACTTGTGGTACTGGGTGATGAGCCATATGAGATGAGTAAAGGCAAGAGCTGTGATACAGGAGGAAGACTACTGTTCTGAGACACACCCCTGTGAGTACATTTGCATGCGTAACATTTTAAGAAAATAAAAATTCTCCTGTTACCTGGCATCTTTAAGCCAAACTTGGGACATCTTCAAGCCAAACCCAGATGACTTTGAAATATATGTCCTAGTTGAATCAGTGGGAATCCTGTGAATGTGGCTGGGATGGCATGGGATTCTGGGTGCTGTGCTGCAGGAGAGGGCAGACAAATCTCATATAAATTACTGGACAGTAAATGGTTCTTCTAGTCTCAGAACCTAAACCTTTTCTTTGACACCAAAATGATATGTATCAGAGCAGACTTCTTTTTCTGTAAATACTTCAGTGCAGGGGAAAATAAGCGTAAATGTTGACATCTAAACTGTCAAGCCTAATTGACTCTGTTGAGCTGAATCAAGCTTGCATCCTTGACAGTTGTTTTGAGGGTCTTTGCACATTGAGACAGAGGGCACGGTATCTTTTGCTTGCATTTGAAAAGTTGTGTTGGACTCCTTTTTAAAGGCAACTAACACTGCAGCGTAAGGTTGTGGGCACCAGGAGAACATACCGGTTGATGATGTGGCACAGCTTGACTTCTGAACAAAATAGCATCAATGTGTAGTAAACAGATAACACGGATTTGACTAGAATTGTTAGGACAGCAATTTAATACATCAGCTGTGCAGCCATCATTTGATAGTTAGCTTTTCTTGATATCCTGTAATATTTCAACTTTATGTATTGAAATTGCAATTGTTTTGTGTTTGCTCTGGCCACATGTAGTCACAGAGTGGGGGAAAAAAGTCCCTATGTGAGGGCAGGTGCCCTCAGCAGTGCAGTGTGGACTTAGCCTGTCGCGCTACCTTGTTTGAACTGGAATTAGCTGTGACAATGTTGTTTAGCTTGGAACACAAACCCTTTCAGAGGTAGTTATTTTAGCTAGTGTACTTTCAGTATATTAATGCGATCAAAAATAAGCCTGTTGCTCATTTTAAGTAATATTTCAGGTGCTTAATACAAATGACTTATTCCTTTGGTTTTAAGGAGCAAACATGACGGTTGAAAGCATGCCTCTGAAGAAATTTTTTTTAGACATTCCATTTATTTGTTAATCCTGGTGAGGTATTATTCACATATTTTCTTTTTCCAAGCTTGAATTCTTCCTTTGTCTTTTTATTATTACCACGAATAAATCTGTGGTTTCTTCGCTGTAAGTGTTATTTTCTCAGAACCCAACTTTATATCTCTCCTGAAGTCACCCTGCTTCTTCTTTTATGGCATTGCAGCATCTTTTGGTGATGCCAAAAAGAGCACCTTGTATAGCTCTTGTGACAGATCAATACTGTAAACTCACGGAATTGAATGGATTGCACTCATGTTTGGGTCCAGAGATCTGACCAAGGCCTTGCTGCCTTTTCTGCCGTTTCCATTGCAGGGTTTGGCCTGATGAACCACACTTTGTGGCAGGAGTGTGCTGCTTTCCTAGTACCTTGTTTTTCCTGGTTAGCCTTGAATCCTAATTGGTGTAGTGTATTCATCTTGGTATGCTGACTATAATTGCCGGGTTTTGTGCTTGGTGTTTTTGACACATAATAGACCATCTTGCCAGGTGTTGGCAAGGGCAAGCTGAAGGAGTTTTTTGGGTTTAGGGAGGATGGGGAGTGTCTGGTATCTAGAGGTGAGACTCGGGCACTGCAGAACAGGACTCCCTGTTTTGTCTGCAGGGGCCAATAGGACGTTTTTTGGTCTGGGGAAGAATGGAATTTTGTTCTGCACTCAGAAGCTCTGTCTCCAGATGCTTGCCAACTATACACTGCTTACCACCTTGCTAATGCTGTCTTGTCATCAACGACAAGCACAAGGATTAGTCTGGAATTTATTTCTGAAATGACCATCAGTGACACATCTAATGGTATTTTCCTATTTGTTTTTAAATTTCATTTAGGTGAGTTGAGAGTGATTTTCACCTCTCTGAGTTACTGCTTTAGGCCACATTCAGACCTAGGTGGGTGGTAGGTGTTGCATTAACTTGTGTTTATCTTACAACCTGATGGAGAGGGGAGTTCACAAAGATTTAAGTCCATGAATGTTAGACTTAAGTCTTCTCTAAATCCCTTCTGTACTGCCAGAATGGTAAGTATCTTCAGTGCAAATAACAGGCAGTATTGGCATTAGGGGAAAACACACCTTAGATCTGGAGTACAGTTATGTACAAATTTAAAAATAAATCACAGTGTCTCATAGCTTACGTAATCTCAGTACACTTGGCATCCTGGTCTTTGTTTTCTGCTTTTCTTTACTATGGAAGAGGTATTGGTTTGCATATGCAGAAAAAAACCTATACATGTATGCTTAAATGGGTATGTTTCATCCTTAAAATGTGTTAAATAGGTCTTAACCTGTATTTTTTTAATTTTAGTTTTAAACTTACACAACCTAATGTCCACTCTCTTTTCTGTTTTACTTAATAGTGATAACCTGGTACGAAGAGCTGCATGCCAGGAAGCCCAGGTAATACTGTTTAAGGTGATAAAATTAGATTTATATCTCACTCTTATCTTGGTTGTGCAGGGCTCCTGAGATTTTCCCAGCAGGCCCCCTCTACGTGACAAGCCTTGTAATGGTGCCATCTGTGTTCTTTTGCTAAAGTGCCAAAGGGTGGACAAGGCCTTCAGCCTGCAGCAGAGATGCTGTACTGTTTGTGCCCTGACTGCTGTTGCGATGGACAGCGTAGTGTTATCACTGGGGTAATCTTAGTTACCGCTGTAGGTACCCAGACCTCCATTTCTGCAGGTTTAATTGCTCTGTGCCTGTAAAGTTCTGATAGGAAAATGATTTGTTGATAAGACAGGAGACTGAAATATCAGATCCACCACAACAGGTGTAGTCTGGGCAGAAGCAGTGCAAACCACTTCACGTTTGTGCTCAGCTGGAGAGACCTTGCCCTTGTCTATTTGATCCTGAATGACTTTATCAAGAACAGTAAGTGTGATGACTGACCTAGCACTTTTGAGACCCATGTACTGGGACCTTAATGGAGACAACCCATTTGCTGATCGCTGGCAAGAAAGCTAGTATTCAGAGAGAGAACCTCTGAGTATACTGACTGTTGCATTTCGTAGTTTGTGGCCTGCATGGGCAACTTGCATGGGCAAGTACTGTTACTGGCTCTGACTACCTTGGTAGTGTGCTGTAGGTTTTTAAGAGTCTTTGTACCTCCCACAAATAAAGTTTTTTTTTAACCTGCTTCTCCATGTCAGATCTTAGAGGTTTTGCAGGGTGTAATGCTGGTCCCGTCATTGCTATGTACTGGGGCCTGAAAAGAACAGTGAAAATTGTTTTTCTTATTAAAGACCTTTCCTTGAGGTCACCCTGTTTTTATGGTGCACCTGAATAATCTCAATTTTAGCTTGCCTGCTGTTGAAGGAAAGATAGTCACAACAATTTGATTTGGGCAATGGAACTTCATGCCAGAATACATGCAAGGGAGCTCAAGTCTCATGAAATAAAAAGAAAAATCTTTCCCTGAAAATGCTGCTTTCATAAGTCATATTTAGAGCTTTAGAGTCAAATGCATTTCCAACTCATAGTATTAGTTGTTCTTGATTTTTATGTTTTCAATACTCATTTTTAATGCATAATATCAAAGTGATGGAAGTTTTTCATATTGCCAAAAATAGCAGTTAATACCTCTGTATTTGAAGCATACTGACCAAATTAAATGATGCAGTGGTATATAAGGAAAACTTAAAAGATCTGAGTGTGTATGCTGTCAAAAAGGTGTAACTGCTAAAGAAAGACTGGTACAAGAAGATAGTTCTACTGTGGAAATTCTGACTTTCCTGTTTCTTAATTCCAGTCATTAAGTGATTGGAACTATTCCATTATGGCTTATTCTTATAAATGAAAGCGCAGAAGCACTGTCAATAAAGCTTCCTACAATTTCAATGGTTAAAGCCTGGGAAAAGATCCTGCAGAAGACTCCTGCATTAGAAAGGAATGAACCAGAAAGCCTAGTAATCAATTCTTGCTGTAATTTCCATTCTCACTGATGTGTTCGTGCCAAATACTGCTTGAAAACACACAGCAATACAGCAGTAAGGCATTAAATGTCTGATATATTCTTCAGAATAACAACATCTGTAATTGTTTGAAAAATGCTACTTGCGCTTATAGTGCTGTTTAAGTATTGGGAAAAAATAAGAGGTAGGCTTGGCCAAGAAAAAGTTTAGCCTGGATGAAGGGGGAGGGTTTTTCCTATTATTTTTACATCAAATTTTTAAGTTAGAACACCAAATTGATAAGGCACCCACCTTCCTGCCAAAGTACCCGCTACTGCAGTATTTCATGTAAAGATTCCACCATGCATGTCTGAATTTAAATATCAGTTTATGATGACAGCCTCGGGGTGGCAAATGATCATAGAAAGATTCTATAATGAAGAACCTATTTATCATATTTTAAACCTTTTGCACCTCATTCTCTGGACAAACCAGTGTCAGCTAACTGTGGACTTCCTTTACGAATGTGGTCTCGCTGATTGACCTGGTTACTAAGCTCAGGGCATGTGTTTAAGGGGTCTGTTTAACTGGCAAACAATTCAGTCTCTGAAGCAGGGATAGTTTTCTGTAAAGTAATGTAGTTTCTCTGTTAGTTGTGGTGTCGCAAGTCGAGGCAGACTTAAAAGAAACACTATGTCTGCATGGCTGGATTCGGACAAAATGGCCGTTATTGTTTATACAAACTATTTATATATCTTAGACAGTGCAGGTGTTAGACCCTGATAGGTTTTTGTGTCCTCCTTCTTGCTTGCTATTTGCTGTTGCTGTAGGTGCCTGTATGCTGCGGTTCTAAGTTCCGATTCTTCACATCCTGTTTACATACCTGACAATTTGTGGCCATCTTAAAGGTACAAGGCTAGGTCTTTGAAGTCAACTAACTTGTCTGCAGACCCGCTGCAGACCTCAGCAGTTAGTATTCATAAAGAATTATAAAATATTTGTATAGGGAGGTTTTCATAGTTGCAAAATAGTGATTGTCATCTTCAAAGTCCAAATGCAATACCTGGAAGTGTGCATTTGACAAGGAAGTGAAAAAGGCATTGACTTTCCTAAATTTTACCTTTGTGTGTATATATAGGGTTTTAATAACCATTTGTAATGCCTGGCTTTAAGTTGTCTTTCCTTATGTTGTGCTCTGAAAAAAAATACTTCTAGAATTTTGCATTACTATTTTTTTATTTCCTGTCTTAAAAATAAGCATTTGCTTTAGAAATACCCCTGTACGTAAGAAATGTCTAAGTATATTACATAAAGAAGTGACTATGTCATTACTCATAAATTCTTCATGAACCTTATTGTTTAGAGGAAACAAATACATCACATTGTGCCCTGCAAGCAAATAATTAATTGTTTCTAACAGCTGTAACATGCTAGAGGTCCCCTTTATTTCCCAGTTCCTGCCCAACATTTTCAATAAAATAAGTTGGTCTGTTTTCCAGTTGATTTTTGAGTAGACTTTAAGAGCTATTAATTTGTTTCCCTTTCTTTGAAGATTCCTTTACTCTCAGCAACTTCTCAATTCCTTTTTCTTTCTTGAAGAAATCTGAATGTTTTAACCAACACAGCCAGCTGCACACTGCTTTTAATTGAGGTTTCCTGAGCAAACTTGGCAAGTGGAATCAATTATAAATTTAAGCAGCTAACAATGACTAAAATCTATTGTGCTTTGTGTGCAGTGTCCACCTTGTTCAATATAAAAATTCCTGCTAGGGGGGATTAATTTTCAAGGTAGAGGGGGAAAAAGTCAGGGAGAATTGACTGTGTCTTGTGTTTAGTGCAGTAGTCTTTTGTTCCTACTTTATTTCTGGGGCTTCTGGATAGTACTGCTGAATACGTTGTCATCCCTGTACTCAAAACGAGTTTAATTTGATGTGGTTGGTACTGAGGATGCCTTTTGGTGACCTAAGAGAGGTTTACAGAGTGGGAAGTAACATGCATACAAGCTTGGCCTTTTCTTGCCTCTCGTGCTGAAAAGCTATGGAAATACGTACAAATGGCTAAAAAGTACAAGAGACTGTGTAGAGTAACTCTCAAAGAATTTAAAATAGAGGCATCTATTCAGAATTGGATTGAAAGTTGAAGAGGAATTCAGTGATTTTTATATGGAGACATTAGGAAGTAAAAATGTCTGAGAAACTGACCTTGCTTATAGTTAAGGGCTGATCCTCTGGTGATTATCTTTCGTATGTTCAAAAACTTAAGCACAGAAAATAAAAAAATGAGCAGAAGAGCTAGAAATTAAGTACAGAGGTGGGAAAAGATGCAGTAAGAGGGTGACAGGCAGGTGTGTGAGAATTACATAAGGAAGGAAAATCAAGTAACCTTGGAGTCAAGGGTAGTTCCCTGGATCTCTGCCCATGGCTGAAAACCAGAGATTAACAAAAACAAAACGGTGGTGGGATTGCAAAAACGAGCTGAAGAGTACTTGTGATAGTGATGTGAGCTGTGCTAAGAGTAGAGGTCTTTGAATAGGACACCTGTACAATGGCTGAAGTTCAAGTCGTTTGAATGTCTTGAGACTTGAAAGCCTGTTGACATTTGTAGAGATACATTATTTTGAACTGTTTTACCAACATGCTTAAAAGGTAAATCGAGCTGTGCTCTTTTTCTCTTACTTAGGCTTTTGGCAACCAGCTGATCCCTTCGAGTGTGCCATTGAAGAAGGCAACAGTGTTCCTCAACCCAGCAGCTTGCAAAGGGTAACATTTCCCTTTTCCTACACTCATATGTGAGGCACTCTTTATGTATTTTTGCTCTGCCATCCACTATAAAAGCCAGCCAGATTTTTGAGCTCATTTTTACCTCCCTCTGGTGCCAAGCTGGTGCTGTGTAACTATGCCAAACTTTATTTCACCAGAAATATTGGGATGAGAAATAGAGCTAGATGCTTGAAGTGAAAGAATGATTTCTAAACTTACATACGTTTTTAATTTTTCTTTTATCCCATGTTTCGGCCTTTGTCATTCTTTTGCATGTGGAAATCCTTTGTATTCCTTCCAAACTTGTGTATGTGACACGTTTCTGTCCTCAAAAACTATAGAAATAAGAGATGACCTTGATTTGAAGTTAGCCAGCAGTGAGTTCAAGGAACGTGTCTTTGAAAGGGATGAGCCCACAAAATAAGAGGCTAAATACGGGCTCAGAGAAAGACTCCTGGAAGAGGTCAGCTGCTATTTTTGCATGCTTGTTAGCAGAAAAACAATATTCTTGGATATGATGTGTGTCTCTTTCTGCTGATCAGCTAAGCTTTGTATCAGTTCCGTCTTGGGGAGGGGCAGGGAGTTGTTAGTAGCAGTATGAAAGGAATAACAAATCTGACATGGAAGTGCTTGGACTTAGGTGCTTTTGTTCAAAAGACCCATGACTGGAAAATGCAAAGTGTTAATAAATTTAGTCTCTGACTTTTAGTCTCATGTTTCTACTTGTTGTAAGCAAATAATAGTTAATGGCATGATTATTTTATTATGCGGTTACAGGCAGAAAATGTATCAGTCCTATAAGAAAAGAAGGTCAGATAAAATTTTACTTCTAAACTTACTTAATAATATATAACAGTAAATGTTTTTTTAAAAGAAAACATTTCTGAAAACCTAAATGGGCCTTCTCTGTGGTCTTAAAGCCTGGTGCTCTGTAAATCATTAATTTTCTAATAACTTTCTTTCTGGAGATCTTGATTTATTTTGTTGTGTTTTTAAAATTATTTTTGCAGAAAGCTAGATAACCTCTTCTACATTTATTAAAACTGCAACAAAAAAACTGACGTCTGAGATATAAGCCTAGAAATTTAATACATTTGAACCAAATGAAATCTCGTCATTCCTGACTGGCAGGTTGAGTTACTGATTGTGTAGATTGTATGCTTGTTTTTAAGTATATTTCTTCTTGTTACTCATTTGTTTCTTTCCTTTTTAATTTTTTTAGCCACCAGACTAATTAAATAGTTTTAACTCTTGTTATTTCTAGCAAAGCCAGGAACCTTTTTGAAAAGAATGCTGCTCCAATTTTGCACTTATCTGGCTTGGATGTAACTGTGGTTAAGGTAAGAACTGATAGGTTCTGCTAACGTAAGATACATTGTCTGCTCTGCTTTCTCCTTTTGAAGAACTGAAATTAATTTCTGGATGCATTTGAAATTCTCAATTGTCCTGTACACATTTTGTGGGAAGAAATAAATACTGAGATATTAAGCTGGTACTTAATTTTTTTAATTCACAGTTAATTTACAAACTGCATACTGAATTTTTAATTTTCAGTTAGAGCAGTACATGTGCCTGTCTGTCTAAAGCAGCCCTTCTGTATTTCATGTTTGAGAGAAAACTAAATATTTGAGTGCTGGCTAATGGTGCGTGCCCATCACTGTTGAAATTGTCAGTTGTGCCTGAACTTGCAGAATTCAGAAGTGAGGAATTTTGACATGCAGTGGAACTGTTCAGATTAATTAAAAATAACCTTTTATTTTTGCACTGAAAATAACTCAGTGCATCCCCAAATAATTCAACATTCCCATCGCAAAAGCAGAACACCGAGTTCTAAACCTGTGACTTAGCAGAGAGGTGGTCTTCGGAAAGAGAAGAACAAGTAAACATGAAGGGATTCTGATCTTTTTTTGCAGGTTTTTGAGGCTGTGGTATGTGGATTGGTTAATAGTCACTGTGTTCTAGCAGTGAAGTACTCTAATATGTCTCTTTCTGTCTTGGAATCTTTTTCACAAGGTTTAGTGTTAAAGTGCTGGTTTTATTAATGCCTTTATCTGATCATTGAAAATACATAGTCCCACCCTAAGAGAAAAAATTACTTCGCAAGACTAAAACCTGATGCTTTGTAGCTTCAGCCCAGGGCTGGCTCAGTAGCCAAGGCTGAGATGTCTCTGTAAAAGACATTTGTTTTGCTGAAAACGGTCTTGATAGTTCAGACTAAAGTCAGCGTACTCTCTATTGCTAAACCCATTATGAACAGCTTGCTGTTGAACATTAGCCTTTTTTGTAGCTGATGCTATGTTTCAGGAGACACTCTTGAGTACTTTGGCTGCTAAACATCTTGGGACTTTTTCTGCAAGAGCATGGTTTCCTTCTGGTTTTGTTTCAATGTAAAACCACCTAGAAATATGATTATTGCTGCAATATTCTAGATCTGTTGAATGAGATTAACTCTGATGTTTCATTTAGCCTTTGTGTGTGTGTTTGCTTGCACTCACTGTATTAGGCAGCAGACTTGTTTCATAAGTTGAAGAAATTTCAGTGAATGTAAGTGATATACAGTACTGCATGCTTATATGAGAATGACTGTTAAGCCAGTGGGTAGGTGATTTTTTTTTCTATAAAAGAGAAATTCTAGAAGCGGTCACTTGAATTCTCATGTTTCGATTTCTGTTTCTTCAGACTGATTATGAGGGACAAGCAAAAAAGCTGCTGGAATTAATGGAAAACACAGATCTGATCATTATTGCAGGAGGAGATGGCACAGTACAAGAGGTACTGCTGGAGCTTTGCCCTGGTTTGTTGAGAATCAGAGTCAGGCTGAGTGACAAGTTTTGAGACTGTGTGATGTAGGAACATCACAACAACTTTTACTAGAGATTTGTCCATTTTAGTATCTGTGGCTTTAGTCAATGTTGTAATCTTCTGGGGACAAGAAGACTGTGCTAGTTGTTATTACTCTAAAAGTGATGGGGGGGGGGGGGGGGTGTGCAGGAGCATGTGACATAGCTATATTCCAGAATTTTATTCTAGAATGAGAAAACTATGTGGTGAGACATGATTCTAAATTTTTTCGTTTCTGTGTAATGTGGCTGTAATGGTTTAATTTTCAAAGTTCATTCCTATCTGTACTCCCCAAGAGGAATGCATATTTTGCTAAATGGGAATCAAATAATTTAAAAGTTATGTGGGAGTGATAACAAAGCATGGTATGTATTTAATAAATGCCTGTTGTCAAGATGATTAATGACAGGAGCAAACTACCAGCAGACCTGGGGGCTACTCCATTTTTCAAGGAAGACTGTATTTTATTAAAGCATTTCCTGGAATGCTAACTGCTGGCTTCATAAGGCAATGGCTAAATGAAATACAGTGACCTTAAGAGAAAGCAGTCAGAATACATCTGTAAGTTTCTGCTGGTCTTAGAATTGGTTTTATTGTTAATTGCACACTGACCAGTGCTATTTTTGCGTTATGCAGAGCATTATTCAGTGTTAGAACATTTACACTGGCACTGGTGGTGGTGCCAGAACATACTCATGCACGCTTATAACCCTGCCAAATCCACCATGTTTGCACACTGAACACACCTCCTTTCCCATCTAAGCAACTGTAGCAGCTTCCGTAAGAGTAGCTGCTCCTTAAATCTTTTTCAGAGTAAATATGGGTATGAATTTTGTAGCTTTCTACTGTAACTGAAAAACAAAATTATCAGAGCTGAGAATTTCCTACATTTTTCAGGTCATAACTGGGCTTCTCCGCAGAGCAGATGAGGTAAGGAAGTATCATTCTTAAAATTTTGTGTATTTCTTAGAGGAAGTGTCTTGTGCATCCACTGTGATCTTTTGGCCTCAGGTGTCTTCTGCAGATTTGTTGCTTACTCATCTGAAGCCAGATTGCTGCCTAATGTCAGGCATGCTACTGTCCTGCAATTCTGCCCATTGTTCTTCATTCCCTTTCTCAGGGAGTGTAATGGCTCCCAAGCTACGGCTTTGAGAAGTTTCCAGCGTCAGAGCAGGGATTGTGGAGAAGCCAAATGCACAACTTTCAAAGACCCATGGACCAGCTGTGTATGCTGCTTTGTTTGGCAGACGCATCAGGCGAAAGTACATGTTTTTCTTGTATTTGTACAAGCTTGAAACTGAATTCAGTTATGGCCATGCTCCTATTGCTTGACAATTGCTTTGCCATTTTTTCTAGTGGTGAATATCTACCTATGCAGATGGCTGCAGAAAGCAAATGTTAACCTCTCAAGGTGGATCACTCTGAATGGAAATGAGAGAGATTTTTCTTTTTAAAGAGGGAGGACAGTATTATTGAAGAAAGGAGGGAATCATTGTTCCCAAAACCTTCTGGCCGGAGCTGGCAAAAACTCAATTAAATGATCCAGACAAGATTATGATGATATCCTTGGCAGCTAGAATTCTATCTGTTTAGGCAGTTGCTTTTGTCTGAATGTGACAAGAGAAACTCTGCAATGAAGCCAGTATTTTTAAAGGGGCGCTGGCTATATCAATTCTGAGACATTAGTTTTTTAAATTTAATATTATTATAGTTGGCTCCTGAGACCTCTCTAACCTAAAGATACTGGGAGAAAATTTTTTTTTCTTTTTAGAGGCTTTACTAGCTAGTTTTTCTTCTTTATTTTTTTTTAACTTATTATCTTGATGTAGCTTGGATTAATTTGCAGTGGCATAGAAAATTCTGCATTTGGCACTGTTTTGGGTGGAATACTGCATTGAAGTATTGCCACTGTGTCACTGTATGCCTTTGGCTGGGGAATTCTTCTTGTCCTTCATAGTACTTTGTTCTAGGAGTAGAGATCTGCAGCTCAGCCCCCTTGCTCCCCTCTGCTTCCCTTTTTACTTGGGTATGTCATACTGCCGTTGCCTGGATAAGAAGAGCCTGTGCAAGGTATTCCAGAAATGCTGTTCCTGGCAGCCAGGGGAGCAGAGCGTGACTGCATGAGCTGCAAACAGCCTGTCACTGTAAGACTTGTACAGAAAATGAGGGAAGGGTGTTTGAGATGTGTTGAGACTTGCAGGTGACAACGAGATAGCAAGGGAGAACGGGTGGGCATGACGTGAGAGGCGCATTACTTAGTGCAGATTTGCAGTATCATGATGCTGACAACAGCAGTGCCCAGGAGGGAGATGGTGCATTGTGATATATGGTAGTTTACATTGATTTTCTGACATGCTTCAAGAAACACAGTTTATTATGAGGTATGGTGCAATAACTTGCTCCTTCAACAAGCCCTTTTGCTAAACTGTAGTTCAGAAAAATAACATGGTCAATGACTTCTAAAAATTAGACCTTCTGCTGCTTCATGGTTTGGGTGCCAGAGGAATCAATTAATTTCCTTTCCTTAACTGAGAAAATCTCTTTGCCATGCAAGGTTACTCTGTCAGGGGGGTATTCCTGCAGTGGTAAATGAGATTCAGAGCTTGTGATGTCACCGTCAGTATTAAGAAAGATGGCAGATTGCTGACAGAATCCGTGCATTAGTTAGGATGTGGCTGCCAACCTGCATGTAGCAATGCTGCTAATGATTACAGAGAGCTCCTTTGTACTCAGGTAGCAGTGGTGAGTTCACAGATTTAGATGCCATGTTCTGAGCCATTATGTATTACTGCCTCATTTAAGGAAGTGCCTGGCTGCTTAGCACCAGAGGGGTGATATCAGACACAACTGTGATCTCCACACAGGAAGCTTCGTTTAGCTGATGTTAATTTACTCTCCTCATGTGTCCAGGCTGCCTTCAGTAAGATTCCTATAGGATTCATACCTCTTGGAAAGACTTCCACTTTGAGCCACACGCTCTACCCTGAGAGCACGAACCAAGTCCAGTAAGTATTATGTTTCCAAAAGGGGGCTTTTTTTTTTTCATTTGTTTTCAAGGAGCAGCACTTCTCTGTAGCTTGATACTTTTCTGTTTCTTCTATGTTACATAGAAGTTGGCAGTCTCTGGGCAAAGCCTGGTGATTATCTGGACCTGCCTGAGCTAATGACTTCCAAAAACTGACTAAAAATTAAAAGAAAGACATGTATGTATTATTAGAACATTAGAACAATTTCTGTGGCTAATTTCTGTGTGGTTGTGTGATGCTCAGAGTTTAAAAAAACAAAGGGGGGGATTAAAAGGATCAAGCCTCTTGGGAATAGTCAGAAAGGATATGACAAGGATACAGCAACAATATGACAAAATAAAAGAAAAAGAAGTCCGCTTTCCATCCCTTCTCCAGCTTAAGAATTCTAGAAACCAGTCTGCATATAAACTGGTTAGCACCTGCAAAGTAAGGTGTACAAGAATATCTTTATGGGGAAGGTTGGGTCTTATTACTGACTTTGGCAGGATATCTTGCCCAACCCTGTGATGAGACTGATGCTGGCAACTCTCCAACAGCCTGAATCTTACCTGTTGGGAGCTTGGATGTGATCCAGTCTGGCAGTATCTGTTGCTTGCATTTTGGTTGGTTCTAAGATTGTTTTGTCCACTCTAAGGTAAAAAGGCTAGTCAACTAATCTTTCTCTTCCCCTCACTTCTTTTCTTTTCAATTTTTCCCTTCCTCTCTTCCCATACTAATGAATATATTTCTCCTTGCTCCTGAAATCTCTTCTCTCTGGTTCTCCCAGTAACTCATTAACATTCTTCTTTGTGGAACCCTTGCTGGTATCCATCATACATAAAACCCACGAGCCAACTGGCATAACATCCTTCATTAAAACTACCAGAGTGCTTTGAAGCTCTGCAAGATGGACAAGGCTGTAATCAGCAGCTAAGATTAAAATAATAATTTATGTTTTTGTTCTAAAAAAGCTGTTTGAAATGAAGGATCTTCTTGTCCCAAGGAGCTGTGCAGGTGAGACTGCAGCATATTGATGAAGTTGAAAGGAATTTGGTCAATAGATTGCTTAACAACCCACACCAGTAACAGAACCTGGTTTAAGAAGTGCAGAAGTGATATTTTACAAAGAAATATTTGGGCTTTGGTTCCATCAGCACTATTATTACCTTTGGAGTGTAGGAATTGTAGAGATCTTACAGAAAGATAACAGTTAGGAGAAAAGAAGGGCTGAGGGAAAAACAGCTTCCTTCTCTGTTTCAGTATTCTAGTCCTGATGGAGCCAAGGGCAATCTCTCCTGCCAATTCACATGAATACTGGGCTGGATCTGAAAATTGCATTTAGTGTTGGTTTTCCTTTTTTTTTTACCTGTCTAGCTGAGACACTGGAAATACATGCAGTGGGGAATTTAGATTTTACCCAATTTTTAAAACAAGGAAGAGGTTTTGATGAAATATATGCTTCGAAGTCTGAACATAGACATCTTTATGAACTTGAACAGTTTGGTTACAAAGTCTTTAGTGCTGCACTTCATGGCTTGAAATGAGAAAGTGCCTTAGCTACTGTCCACAGCTTAGTGGAGACTGAAAACACATAAACACTGTTGATTGGTAGATTTATGTTGATTAAAAACTTCAAAACAAATTAACATAGCAAGGCAATTTAATCCCAGGCAAATTAATTAAGACCAGTCTCATGACCATCACCTTCTCTTCCAGGTTGCTATACTTGCCAACAATAAAATAAAAATGTGGTTTGGGTCCTTAGTGTGTTAAGTATCCAGAACAGCAAGTAAGAGTTAACGTGCGATCTGCCAGATTAGCTGAAGAAAGAGGAATCTCTGAAAAGCTTAGGCTGAGAACTTCCTTTTGCTTTTCAGGTCTTTTGCTGTTTGTTAGGATGCAGGCTTTGTCATATGTTGCAGGCACTGAGTTTGCTTTCTGATTTCAAGGAAGTGCAGCACTTGTCAGAGTTCCTTCCCTGGGGTTGTTGTGTTTGCTGCAAAAAAGCCCCACCTGGACTCGTAGTGGAGTGTGCTGAAAAACAATGTCATTTTAAAATTTACTGTTTTCCTTCCTTCCTGTTTGTTTTCCTTTGCTTCTTTCCTGTTTGTTTTGCAGACATATTACTAATGCTACACTGGCCATTTTGAAGGGAGAGACAGTTCCACTTGATGTCTTGCAGATCAAGGTAAAAGCATCTGCTTCTTTGGCACCCAACATTCCTAAACCTTTCCTGTTCTCGTGTTCTGTTTATGTGGACTGCTTTTCCTCTGTGTAACGCTGTCATGAATTTTGGTTTATGGTATCAGTAGTTCTGGTGGCAGTCATGTCTCCACTGTATGGTATGACATCATTCTAAATGTTAAGAGATCACTTAAGCAAACCTGACACCCACAAATCCATGGGCCCTGATAGCATGCACCCCCAAGTGCTGAGGGAGCTGTCAGATGTTATTGCTGAGCCACTCAGCATCATCTTTGAAAGCTCATGGAGTAGAGGAGAGGTGCCTGAGGACTGGAGGAAATCCAGTGTCACTCCAGCCTTCAAAAAAGGCAAGAAGGTGCACCCAGGAAACTACAGGCCAGTCAGCCTCACCTCTGTCCCTAGAAAGGTGATGGAACAGCTCATCAGGAGGAGCGTGGCCAGCAGGTGTGAGGGAGGTGATCCTGCCCCTCTGCTCTGCCCTGGTGGGGCCGCACCTGGAGTGCTGTGCCCAGTGCTGGGCTCCCCAGTTCAAGAGAGACAAGGAACTGCTGGGGAGGGTCCAGCAGAGGGCTGCCAAGGTAATTGGGGGACTGGAGCATCTCCCTCGTGGGGAAAGGCTGAGAGAGCTGGGCCTGTGGAGCCTGGAGAGGAGAAGGCTGAGGAGATCCTACCAGTGTCTACTAATATCTTAAGGGCGAGTGCCAGGAGGATGGGGCCAGGCTCTTTTCAGTGGTGCCCAGTGACAGGGCAAGGGGCAACAGGCACAAATTGTGACACAGGAATTTCCATCTGAATATGAGGAAAAGCTTCTTTACTTTGGGGATGACAGAGCACTGGAAGAGGCTGCCCAGAGAGGCTGTGGGGTCTCCTTCTCTGGAGACATTCAAAACCTGCCTGGATGTGACTCTGTGCAACCTGCTGTGGGTGAGCCTGCTTTAGCAGGGGGTTGGACTAGATCTCCAGAGTTCCCTTCCAACCGTTCTGTGAAAACAGAGAAAACACTAGAATGCCTGAATTATCTTTTTTTGAGGCTCAGGAAGTATTGATGAATACAAAACTTGGTAACACTGCTCTTTCTGTAGAAACGGTGAGAGATAACAATAGCTGTCTGAGCTGATTTAATGCATCCGTGTGTAATGTGGAGTTAATAGCTTTCTTTTACAACCTGAAAAATGTGAAATGGGAAAACCTTTGACTATACCTCATGTGTTTTTAAATATTATTTTTCTGTTATGTTGTAGAATGTACATTTCTGCAGTGAGAACCTAGTGTCACTGTTCAGAGTTCCTTGCTTTTGGCTGACAATATCCACAAAATGAAATGGCTGTTGTTGGGTGTGCAGTCAAACTCAGTCAATCTCTTCAAAACTTCACCTCTTATATTCCTTTCTGGGAGCAGATGGAATGTGTAATGCTTAAATTCTGCTTAGCTTTATTGCTGTTAGCTATTTAGCATACCTCTTCTGTGAAGTTTCACTTTTGGGATTAATCAAAAATCAAGTTTTACATAGAAATGCTATTTTTCTAGCTGCAAAAACCAAAGTTGGGAGCAAGATAAGAGAAAGTAATTTCACAATGTGTATTTTTCTTTATAGGGGGAAAAGGAACAGCCTGTGTTTGCGGTGACTGGTTTAAGATGGGGATCTTACAGAGATGCAGGAGTTAAAGTTAGCAAGTAAGAGAATACTGTTTTTTGAAAGTGTACCTTTTTTTAGCATCTGTTGCCTGAAATTACATATCCCCTTTAAGTCTTTTCTGAGTGTAGGCGTTTGACGGGCAGAGGCACCCACTCTTGTTAGGTCTCACATTACACACATGAGAGTGTAAGGCGTTTCAGCATTTTTGTCATTTGAAATAAAAACTTGGTGCTGACCTGTTCTTTCAAGTATTTACTTTCTGCTTGCCTTGTGGTGCTCACTTCTGGAACTTTATTCAGATTGTATCACTGGGAAAAGCTCTCCCTTGAGTAAAGTCTAAGTAAAGTAATTGGCCATTGTTTTTCATCAGCTGCCAATGAAAAGACACGCACAGACTCTGTAACTTAATTCCAACAAGGGATATCAGATGCAGTAGAAATGCCCTTCAGTTCCTGCCAGAAATGGCATGGACCGTGTTGTCTGATGACTGTTCTCTGAATGTTAAACTAATAATTGTTGGGCTTTCTCCAAATGGGCATTTAATATGCCTCTCACTGTCTGTGTATCAAATGACTAGCATTATCTGGTGAAGGAGCAGCAGGGCCAAAGCATTTCACTTCTCAAACTGTTATGGAGGAATTGTAGCACATGCCTCTGCTGCACAGTTATAAGGAAATACCATGTGGTTTGTGAATGAGCTGTCTTTGTCAGAAAGCAAGAGGTAGCAGACCTCTGGAGTCTGTCAAGCAAATATTTGAGTAGGTTTGAGAAGTGATGTGGGATGGAGGACAGGCGGTAAATGGTCAGAGTGTTTGTCCTTGGGAAGCGAGGGACATACTTGGTAGCTTGTGTAGGTGCCGGTGTAGCTGTGTTGCAGGCCCACCTGCTAATTGCAGCCCCAAGATTAAGGAACTGCAATTCTCTTCCCTCAGCATTCTTACTAGCCTTCCTGCTCATACCCTAGTTTTTGCCTAGTGTCAGCCTTAACATCTCTTCCTGCAGCAGTTCCCTTTCCTAAGAGCCTTTTGGACTCAGTGCCAGAGGCACTTTTTGTACGTGGGGCAGCATGAACGTCCTCAAAACTGGTTCTCTTCCATGAATGTTTTTGAATGCACAGAAAATGAGTCTAGCTTGGAAAGCACTTCAGCCACAAAGGAATGGGTGCTCAGTGTGCGCTTGGGACAAGAACCATGTGTGCTTGTCCTGTTTTTATACTTCTCCACTTTATCCACTTTTTGTCCCCATGAAAGATGGGTTATTGGGCTAAATAAACATTTGGTGTACTCCAGTACAACTGATCTTACACTGAAAAGAAGGCCCCTACTACAGAGACTTAAGCCTTAAGCCACAGTTCCAGAAATTTGGCTTGATTGTCCCTCTGCTAAGCACTGTCCTGGTGGAGACATTGTGCTATATTATTTTTTTGAGATTTTATTAATTTTGCAGACAATTTCATGGCTTGATGGGAGTGGTGTGACAGTTGCATGCCTTAGTAGTTAATGATATACTTAGATCTGCAGTACTTTTGAGCTGGTGGTGGTTAGTATGCTTTGTTGACCACCTTTGGTGGAAGTGATAAAAATGTGTGCCAAGCCTGCCTAAATATAGTCACATCTTTAGATTCTATACAGTGCTGTATGGCTGGCAGGATTTTTATTTTGTAAAACATTGATTTTGATCTGAGAATCCTTTGGGGCAAATGAATGTTTGCTGGCTCTGTTCTTTTGTCATTGAAGCTGTTGGTTTTTGTTTGTTTCCTCCAACCTCATCCTTTATTGCATATTGTGGAGATGCATCCTACCAACTGTTAGGCCACAGACTTTTAAATCATTCCCAGTTGTGTCACATAACTAGGTAAATTTCTGCTACTGAGATGTCACGCTGCCTGTAGTGAAGATTATATACTGCATTTTGGTGTTCTGTAACTCAGGAAAGGGATGTCACTGCTAAGCTGCTGGTGATGTGTAGAAATGATCTTGCAGTATCACAGAGCTAAAGGTTGTAGGGGAGCACTAACTTCAGTGGCAAACAAGTCTGAATTCATACAAGATTTCTCCCTTTCCCAGTATCAAGCCCAAGATATCTAAGAAGTTCTGTTTGTGTTCTTTTTTCAGGTACTGGTACCTTGGGCCTCTGAAGACCAAAGCAGCTCACTTCTTCAGTACATTTAAGGTAAAGGGTAATTGTGAGCAAAGTGGGTTTGTAGTTGGGAAATGAAAAGGCTGACTATGCTTTGTATAATTTATCTGCAAGTTTTTGTGAAGGATTCTGGTAAAAATAAAAAATTGGAGTGAAGGTCGACTTGTTAATAAACCTACCAGTTGATAGACTTACCTTCCGAAGAGATGAAGGGAGGAGGAATACTTTAAAAAAATAATTTTTTAGCGAGGATCTGTTGCTGCAAGATCACCAGGGGGAGCCAGTAACCACCTTTGAAAGGAGAGCAGTAGTGATGATGAAGGTAAACACCGAAGTGCTCTGTCACCTTTTCTCAACAGTTTTTCTAATATAACATTTCATTCTGATTTACTCATCTGACGGAATTGTCTATAATTAGACTGCTCATGCACGTTGATAATCAGCCTTCCGTGTGTAGTAAATTGCACATGAAGATTAATAGCTTATATCTCACCTTAAATTTCTCTGTTGCTTAAAATTGATCCTGGAAAGATTAAAATTTGACCTGCATGAAAGGTGAGGTATTTTCATTCACATGCTTTTCTAGTTCTCTGAATGCATAAGTAGCCTCATGAAAGGCTGTGGAAATATCCAGGAGCTGGTACGGTGGGTCAGATAGTGCAGTCCAGCCATGCCATCTGTGATAGTGCCAAAGCTTCCTTTATAGGAAGCTCCTGTAAAAGGGAGTTAAATTGTAATGTGTCTGTGAAAGATTTTATTTTATTTTATTTTGGTTCACCCCACCCCACGCCACCCACCTCCATCCCCAGGATTATTATTCTGTATGCTGGCATTCTAGGTAGAAACCTGTTCTTCACTTCTCTCCAGCCCCTTTAGCCCCTTTCTCACTTTTATTGAGTCCTTAGCATCAATTAGTGGCAGTGATGGTGGATTTCACTGGTGAGCTATTCATTGTACATTTAAAAGATCTGTTTAACCTGCTGAAAGTTAAAGAGAAGTGCCCACTTTTTCTGCTATTAAGATAGTGAAGTTTCTGCCTCATCTCCCCTAATTGTGGCATTTGTTGCTTTATGTGCCTCTTATGTTACCATTTTGTTAATTTCTATAAGAAATGGCTCCAGCATTTTGAGCTTAATCTTTTCCTGGCTTGTCTTTGCTACTGTGCACTTGATCTTTTCCGGTTTTGCTGTAGTTGTCCTTTGAAGCAGGATGACCTGTAGCTGTAAACAGTGTAAGGGGGAAGAGCTCACCTCTGATATTAGCAGGGGCATTGTCATGAGTGTTATCATCTCTTCTAAAATATACAGACTTAAATAATCACAGCATTACTGCTTTTCCTTTTAATCATTAATACTTATTTTTTGTATTGCCCTTACTGATACAACCTCTGTTTTTCCTGTTTATTATGTAAGTATGATAACGGAGTCTTTCCTTGCTCACAGAGGTGTGAGGTGAATTAGCTTAACCACCTGTGCTATATGACCTAAAACTACTTCTAAAGTTTTGTGCATAGAAAAATAATTGCATTTAGTACATGTGGCCTCTTGGCTGGATTGTTTTAGTATATACATTTAAAAAACAATCATATAGGACTTATGAAGGGAATAATATTTTGAGCATTTCAAAACTTACTTTTAAAACAAAATGAAAGGAAATAAACTTTGTCAGCTTCTGAAAGTATTTCAGGAGCTAAGGTTCTTCTGTAGCCCATCAGTTTCTGGCACTGAAATCTGAAATATCATTGAGAATAATGTGTTACTTTTTTTTTTTCTTTTTTTCCCCTCAGATGCTTAATAAAGCTCACCTGACTTGCCTTAAGACCTGTTGTATTGCTGTCTATAAGCAGCTGACTATAAGGTCAGATCTTGATTGTTTGAGTTGTTGGAGAACAAAGGCCTGCTGGGTTTTAGTGCCCCTTGGCTGCACGCAGCACTGTAGTCTTTGTTTGCACTAGACCCTGCTGTGCAGTTGCTCTTTGAGGTTGTCTTTGTGCCATGCAGAAACCAATTATGCTTTCAAACATTAATGTTGACCTTGCTGGTTTTGGTTGTTCCCTCCAGCCAGAAGCAGCTGTATCACCCTGCCACACAGCAACAGCAAAGAAAACATCCCCCTCTATAAGCAGAGGGGGAAATACCTCACTCCTGTAGGGGGAAAGAGTAGGTTAATAGACTTGGGAACCGTGGGTAATCTTTTTCAAGCTGCAAAAGCGTTCGCTCTCATACGAATCTGGAGGCTGGAGAATCGTGAAATAGGCCGAGCTGATGGTGGGATCTGGGTAGCTCTGCAGGAGTACTTGGGAGCACAGAATAAATAGGCTAAAGAGCTAAACAGAATAAACAGGTAGGTGCTAAACGAAAGGCCCTTTATCTTCTGTCTTTCCTTTCCATGTAAATCCAAGGAATGGCCTCAGAAGCATCAGGCTGCTCTCATGTATCTGGGTCCAACCGAGAGACCTCCAGAAGAGCCAGAGGAGAAACCTTCCAGACCTCCTTTGTATGTGAGGCTTTACAGACGACTTCGGTTATACTGGTCATCTCCTCCAAAAGGTGTGTGTGTTTTGGCATAAACTCACAGGCAGGCTTTACTCCTCTAATAGGTCAGAGGGGAGTGTTTTTCTGCTTTACTTCTCTGCTCTCTCATTTTTATGTTATTACTTACCTATTAAAACTGTGACTTTGTCAAGATAGTTACCGTGGTATTGGCCAGAAGAGGAGCAGTGTAGTCCTGCCAGTGTTTGTGGTCTTATAAACAAAAGTGCATTTGTAAAGAATCCAGGGCATTCCCTGGGGTCACAGTTGCTTGCCATTGCTATGGAAGCCTCCACAGGTGATACTTGGCACTTACCGGTGAGCTTCTTGAAATCTTCCTCCTGCAGAATGGCTTCTTAGTGAGCTGGGGAGAGAGGAGCAGCCCTTGTTTTGCAGGATGGGGGGAGCTGCTGACACAGAGCAACAAATGTTACTTAAAATAGAACGATAAAACTTGGGCCATGCAGAAGCCTTAGGTTTCTCTTAGTACATTAAATTTCTTTGTGTCCCATAAATTTTCTTCACTGTACTCTGTGAGCCTCTCTTAGGTTGGCTTGTTAGCTCGGCAGTGTATGTGGCAGACTCCAGAAGGAAGGGGAGCGTGTATTTTGCGCAGTCTGGTGTTATGCAAAGCACTTCTCATTCCTTCTTGGCTAGCAGAGGTGATTTAGACAGAAACACGAACTATATGAGAACTGGACTGTGGAGTTTCCTCCTATAGAAAATACGTGTTCCCACAGCATCCTGAAGATTAGATTCCTGTTTTTTTGGTAGCAGTGCTTCGTATGTTTTCTGAATGTTCCTGTAATACATCAATCAAGGAGATCTGTTAGTCCTTGGCCGTGAGGACTCACAGGGCTGCCATGTAATGTACTTGATAGTCTTTCCTGCTACTGTGTGAGTGCTGGTGGTATTTTTTTTTCTTCCCTTCAGTACTGCCAAACTCTCTTTTCCTTTCTTAAGATTTTGATCTTTGAAGGAAACAAAGCTAGTGATCACAATGGGTCAGAGTGATATTTGTGGCTGGCATTGACGTTTTGTGCTTCATAGTAGTGCAAAGATGATCTGTGTAATTAAATTCCACTTAATGGTATGTTCTCTTCTTGATTTGCAGAAATCCCTGAGGAGGTAACCCCAAAAGACTGGGAAGAATTGATGCTATCCACCATTGAGCTTTCCATTGCAACTCGCAACAGGCAGCTTGATCTGACAGTAAGACTGTAGTATAACTGGATTCCAAATGCTGCCTGCCCACACAGTTTTCCTTTCTTGCTAAACTCCCTTGCGTCTATATAAATAAAACTTACTACTACATGGGCAAGGAGGGGCCCATGACTGAATCCAGAAATGGGCAAATTTCAGAGACAGTGCAAAAGCACTGAAGACCCACGTAAAACTGGGATGCAGTGGGATTTTATGCAGTGAGAAGGTTTCACTAGCCAAACAGAAGTTTTAGGATTGCCCAGGAGAAAACAAAGCATCAAAACAGGTGCCCCTTTCCTTCTTGACCTGTGGGATTCTGAGTGATTCTGTTTCAGGCTCAGCTTCCTTCCAGCACCAGCTGATAAATGTCTGGAATTGTGGCTTTTTCTCTTTCTTTCAGCTTGCAGAGCAGAGAGCTAAAAAGAACTGGGACTAGAGAAAGAACGGGGGCTACAGTGAGTTGAAGGACAGGAAATGCAGGTGGTTGTGGAAAAGTAGAACCAAGAGAGCAAGGGAACTGTTCCTGTCATAACCTTCTTGGCATGCTCATGCTGTTCATTTGCTGGTTCAAAACCTGTCTTTAGCTTATGTCTGTGTTTTGGTGCAATTTTATTGCTGTGAAAGCTATTTGGATAGATGCCAGTCTTTAATTTTACTGGAAAATGCTAACAGTGGTCCTGTACCGGTGAGCGCTCTTAATGTCTTCCTCAAGCCTGCAGGACACCACTGCCACTACACCCAGATTAACAGGAGGTATTGAATTTACTGCAACATGTTTCGTGTTAAGAATTCAGGGTCTTTAAGAACCTGAAAATTTGTGTTATATTGATACGTTGTCTTTGTAGGATCAGACAAAGAAAAAAATTCAGGCAAATCTAGTCTTAAAATTTACACCTGTTTTCTCCTTAGTATGTGCCACATAAATCTTAATTTCTTCTTCATCATTGGCTTATGATTTGGACCATTAGTGTCCTAGTAATGGTAGAAGCTAGATGAAGGCTAGTATTTGGGGTTTTAGTAGTTTCTAGATGGCATTGAACAGAACAGTTTTGGTCACTGATCTGGATTGGAGTCAGTGATGTAAAGTAAAAACAGACCTACCAAGAACTGAAAAAGTATCTCATTGCCACAGACCATGTCTTTGTGGTTTTTCTTCTCCTTTATGCCTTCAAGGTGCGCTTTAATACTGGTATTGAACAAAGAAGTGATGTAGGGTTCTCAGGTTGTCTTGCATAGCCTAGAGAAATGGACAAGTTTATGTTAGGGCAGTTGTGCTTTTGCTTCTAGATCTGGAGGTATCTTGATACTGCATCTTTTTTTCTACAAATACGGACCCCTTATAACTGCTTTTAACTCCCACTGTTGAAGCCATTGTCCTTGTAGCTATCAAAACTGAACAACAGCTCTCTTGAATCGATACCAGGGCATATCTGCTTAGTGCTGTCAGCCACTCCTGTCTTTCTGTCTCACCTCAGATTCATGCTTAGGCTGCTCTATGGAAGAGAAGCCAATAAAGCCATACAGGAGCAGCTCAGACAGTGCCAAGCCTAACTCTGCAGATACAGCAAAGAAATAAAACAAGTTATACTAATAGATGCATTCATTTTTACTTTTGTCATTTTGATTGCATCTGCACTAGGACTTTTGCCAGGACAGAAATGTTTAAAAAAAAAAAAAGAAAAGAAAGGAATTGCATCTTAATCAAAGTTGCTTTCCCAGCAAAAGCTTTGCTGTATGCTTGGTTTAAGGGCAGGCTGTAAATAGAGAAAAAGCCAAGTAAGGAGTTTAAAGGAATGATATCAAGAACACTTTGACTTTCGCTTTATATTGTTTAAGTTATTTTACTGTGTATTTGGTGGCCAAATGTTGCATCATTGTACTCTCGTTTAAATTCATGAAAGACCCATTGATCAGAAATCTTTGTGTGCAGCAGTAAACCCAAGTGATCTGCTATTACTGTCTTTAATAAGTGTGTGAAATGTAACAAGAAGCCAAATGTGTGAGTTGTTATTTCACTTCTCGTGGTGTTTATTGTTGAACGGTCATCAATGAGAAATTACTATCTGTAATTTATAATTCGAATCTCGAGAGTGGAAAAAAGCATGAAATGCAGAAATGCATCTTCTGCCTCATTTTGTTGGACAAAGAGCTGGGCATTGTGTGAACATATTGCATTATCGTGGGTGTGGCATTTTGAAATGTTAACTGCTTGATTTCTGAATCTGTTTTTTGCATAGCGCACTGAAGACTTCATGGATATTTGCATTGAAGCAGATACTGTCAGCAAAGGACAGTTTATAAGCAGAGGGTGAGTATTGGAGGGCTGCGAAAAGATGACAGAATCTCTGTATGAGTTGGAACGCTGGGAAAGATGCTGCTTTTTTTATGTTCTTGTGCTGCAAAATTTAGAAGCAGAGACTGAAAGGACACCAGGCAGTAATACTTCATTGTTTTTAATTTATTTTTTATTAATTATATATATTAATAATGTATAAATTATTAATAATATATATTAAAAAATCAGGGAATTACTGATTTTGTTCTTTAAAATTCTTACTAATTTTCTCATTCTGGAAACTAGGCAGAGCTGTCTAGTTGGAGTTCTTCCTAGATTTTGAGTTTGCTTTACCTTCTGTCTTCTCCCCCATTGCTATTGATCAATGCTACTTGGATGATACTGTCATAACCGAGTTACAGACAGCTCTACAGACTTTTCCCCAGAATCTTTCCGCCCTTGCTGCTCAGTGGATTGAGAGGCAGGTCACAGAGCTGATATGTCTGTACTAGTGGTACCTGGAGTTTTTGAACTGATTAGGCAGGCCCTGCTTCTAAGTGAAGAGTGCTTGGCTCAGTAACTGTTGTGAGTAATTAGATCTGAGCTGGAAGAACTTCTGGAAGATGTGAATTTAAACAGGGACTTTAAGCAAATGTATTGGTGCAGCTTGTACACGGAGCAAGAAAGCTGCAGGTATGAAGCAGCAGCATGTAGAGAAGAAGTGAACATGTGCTTCCTTTGCGCTTGGAATGTTGTCTTGTAGTGCACTTGTTCCTCCTGCTCTCACCAGACACAAATCTGAGCTGCTTCTTCGAGCTTCTCTGTGCAGTCCAACTACCAAATACATTGCAGCACCAGATTTTCCTACTAAATCCAAGAGTGCTCTTGTGCATGGGACGTTTTTATTTGCTAATACTATTTTCTAGTCTTAGGGCTCCCTCTAGTGAAATCAATGGAAAGATTTCAACGCAGTTCTACCTGCTTGTCATCACCCTAGTAATTCCTGCATGTATGTCTTGTTTATGATCTAACAGCAGCAGCGAGCCCCTTATTTGGGCAGTCTACGAGTCTCAGTAGGTATAGGATCTTCTGACCTATGCATACACGGGTAGGTCAGGTTACCACTTGCAACTACTTTTAAATTACATGAGCCATGTGGACCATAGATTGCTTGGGACTGAAATCTTTGCTTTGAAGGCCACAGAAGGAGAGGAGGAGGAGATTTTCCCATTAGCAGCAAGAGGAATCTAACCTCTTAAAGGAGGGAGACAAAGGAGATGCTGTACTGGGTTCTTGGACACTTTGCTAGCAGAAAAATTGTAGATGAATTTGTGTGATTTAAGGGAGGGGTATTTGATTGTACACCCACTGTAAAGGATGTCTCCCATGAGGACTGGACATGTTTCACACAGTAGTATGTCACATTTTCTGTCTGCAATTACACTGTCATGCAGAAAAAGCCTCTGATGAGAGTTAACGTGCCCTGCTGGCTAGAGCTAATTAGAGGCAGTACTGAAAGCTTTGAGCTGCTGTTCAAGCAAAATTCAAAGAAACAAGCTCTTTTGATTAAATAGTGCCCAAAAGTCTGTAAGTAACAAAGAAAGAGGGCTGCATGGGGTGGAGGAACAGTGGGAGGGACTGGTTAGTCCTACAGAGAGGAATCAGAACAGAAAAAAATGTACCCTGTTTTTGCAAGGCAAAACTCAGGGTGTTCAGAGGAGGTCTTCACTGCACAATGCCCTTTGCCAGCTAGGTTTGAATTCAGCCCATTATCAGAGGCTTCCCAGTGCTTAGCACCAGCAGGGTTTGTCTTTGGAAATGCGTAAAGAAGCTCTTTCTTTTTTCTTCTTTTTTAATGCATGGTTCTAAACTGCACCAGAATTTGGGGGGTTGAAAAGTTTTTTAGGGAAAATACCTTACCAGTGCAGATACCAAGGGTTTTTTACATTGAAGAGGGCACTGACACAAGCTGATCAGAACTGATGGATCACGCAGACACACAGAGGAAACCACATATCCAGCGGGAAATGACCATGCAGGCTCGGGGGGGGGTGGGGTGGGGGGGGGGTGGGGGGAGGGGGGGGAGCTGTCAGAGAGTGCATCAGTGCTGTAGGGCAGCTGTAGTTGGATTTCAAAGAAAGGGGTAGGTCCTCTCAGGCGTATAAAAGTGCCCTCTGGCTGTGGATCAGATTTGTGTGAACAAGAGCATCTGCAGCAGGGGTAGAGCTGATGTTTAAGATAGGATGGGGGAAGAGCGGGTGGCTACACTGCAGTGCTTACTAAGAAGTGCTGGAGGGAGGGAGAATGAGGATGGGGAGTGGAGCACCGGTAATGCACATCCTGGTAGCCAGCTTAGATTCTGTGTATGAAAGTATGGAGAGCTGTCACTCCAGGGCATGAATACAGTTACCAGCTACAGTGCAGAAGACTGGGGTGGGGGTGGGGGGGTTGGTTAGAAAGTCTTACCCTGAATAATTTAACATCGGCCACTTTTGAAAAAAAAAAAACCTAGATTAAATTTATGTCTTATCTACAGTAGGTGCTGTGGTTCTCTCTCTGCCTGTGTTTTTGTGGTTCAGCATATGGAGTGGGATAAAATAATTTAAACTGTTGGTGTTTGGCTTTGGTCCTCCTCCTGTTTCACTTTCCAGTATTGTTTTGAGTAAGAATGAATGTGGAAATGATTTCTGATCCTTTTATATTGGGTCACTAGAGAAGCAATCAACTGCAAGTGGAGATGTGTGTGTTTGCTTCTACCAGCATTCTCCTTTGACTGATCTTTAGTTCCATGTCTTGTCTCTTTTGAGCTTACCTCGACCCCATAATTGCACCTATATAGAGATTCATTCACCTCTGTGTATCAAAAAAATCTTGCTCACCAGAGTGCAATATCTAGGACTTTTTATGTTAAACTTTGAGCAGGTTAAACTGGGGAATTAAAGTGGGGAATCTTGATGCTTGTTTGTACAACTGTATAAACTGACAGTATTGCATGCCATCAATGATTTATAACATATATTGCCAGGAGGATGTTTTAATTCCCTCACATTCACTCATTAATCTTTTAGTATATACATATTTGATTAAAACCAAACTTTCCACAGTTAGTATTGCTTCTGTCCTTCCTGCCCTTTCCTTTTGGTATCTTAGCTTTTCTTCCTTTGTCTTTGATTATCATGTTTCAACCCTCTCTTCTCATGTTCTTTCTCAAACATTTTCTGTGATTTTAAGAGTTGCTTGCATTCCTCAGGGCATAGAAGTATGGGCTTGGTGTATGGGGAGCTTTAGACATGTTTTTGTGATTTCTTTTCCTGGGCAATATTTAAATACACTCTTCTTTCATATCAATCTACAGAACAGACAGAAAGGGTGAGGACAGCTGGCATTGACTGTCAGAGCAATATCTGTGATAATTCTGCCATGCTTAAGAGCTGTGATATACTAACGCTGTAACTCTCTGCTGCCCCTTTTGCTATTTGTGTGTTGCTGTCTGTCTGGAGAGAGGCCCAAACTGAGGGGTTACTGCTTGGGGTGTGGTGTACCCTTTGTCAAAGGTCAGCCAAAAGGTTGTGTGTGTTTCCAGTCAGGAGGCCAGAGGTAGGTCACTGTACCCAAGACCTCATGCTTACTCTGAACATGTTGGGAAAAGGAATTGCA
Organism: Falco peregrinus; assembly: GCF_023634155.1. Classification (NCBI taxonomy): domain Eukaryota; kingdom Metazoa; phylum Chordata; class Aves; order Falconiformes; family Falconidae; genus Falco; species Falco peregrinus. The sequence continues at coordinate 65,533,650 of NC_073726.1, forward strand.
ATGTGTTATTCTTTAACAGTTGATCCAGTGACAGGACAGAAATGTAAGTCTTGAAAAAGACCACGTGGCACTTGTACCACCAGCTTTCTAGGACAGACAGCTGCCTTCTGTGTGCTCTCATTTGACAATCCACAGAAGTAGGAAAGTGGCACTGCTCTAAGTGCAGTATGTAAGAATCAATCTCACAGGCACCAGAAGGGGGGGGGGGGTAATTGATAAAAAAGGATATATTATTTGGAGTGGGTAAAACTATGATGTTCTGGGAGTTTCTTCACAAGCGTGGTATAAAAGCAGCTGGTAAACATCGTGCTGACTGGTGTTGATGTAAGAAGAGGGGGGATTTGTTTGTTTGTTAATGGTAATTCAGTGGTTCAATGTAATTCTGTCAGCTTTTTTGGCTTAGGGCTGTTTAAATTGCTGGTAAATTATGATGGTGCATGGGATATGAGGAGGTGGTGGTCACTGCAGGAATTGTGCTGTTCAGCATGTAAGTGAGAAGTGGAAAACTGTGCTGTATGTTCAAATATACAAAACTGTATGTTCAAATATGTTCAGTGCGCCTCAGAGCAGAAGCTGGTTGGAGGCTGTCAGTGCATACTCGTATGTATTGACTGCAGCAGAAGAGGAAATGTCTTTTACTTTCTCACACTTAAACTTAAACCTACAAATATTTGTATATATACATAACCTCTAAGTTTACTGAATGCAAAGTGATTTACCAACCCACAATGACATGTCATCCCTAAAGACAGCTGTTTCCGAGAGAAACATCTTCTTATCTTACCTCTTTTTTGATTTGAACAGAAGTCAAAAAATGCGTGATCCACATACGTGCCCTGAAGGGAGTCAGTGCATCCAAGCCAGCAGATGCATCTTGCAACTTCCAGAGGTGAGAAGCTGAGGGAGCTTGAAAACTATTACTTTATTTCCTCGTACCAGTTGATGCTGCATATTAAGAAATCCCTGCTCCAAATCTGGGAGGTTGATTACACTGCCAGGGAGACACTCAGTTGCTCCGTGCAGCGCTAAGCCCCTGGCCAGGAGATGCATACTGGAATTTCCTAAGTGGTCTGTAAACAAGAGAGGGAGCTTCATCCTGCCAGTAAATAGTGGCAGACCTCTTATGTACACAGTGGTGGTGGGTGTAAAGGGTCTCTTACTTAGGTGTATTGCATGTACACACCTTCTCCTTAGTATTGAAGATGTGTACATTTTACTCTAGAAGGGATTATGCTATACAGAAGAAGATAAATATTAGAAGCTTTATGGTGACCAAGGAGGGTGAGACAAGGCAGTGGGGCTTAGATCACTACAGGAAAGTATCTCAAAACTTTGAGTAGATGAGGCTGAAAAAGAAGCCAAAATCTGTGTGTCTGCCTATGTAATTTAGATTAGTCTTTTGTTGCCTGTTAGAAAGAGGAGGCTGTTATTGCGGCGTTGAGGAGGATTATTTGTTTTTACAAAGATATGATCTATCATTCAGCAAAATAATTCTGTATTAAGGGAGAACAGAATGTGCCGAGAAGTGAAAAAATCTGTTGTTACCAAGTAAATCATGAATTACGATGTCGTGATTAGCCAGCATTCTAATACTTGCATCAAACTCGTATCGTGGCAATATCTTGATTCCAGAAGCCCAGCACTCCAGAGTATTCTATGTACAGCTGAGCCATAAGTAAGGATTGTGGTATAAAATGAGCTGTTCATACTGCAGCTGCTGCTGAGATCTTCAGAGTTACGTGTGCATGGCACAAAGCAGTGCTGTTTCACTCCATGACATAGCTCTGATGAATGCAGCTCAGATGAGTCTCACCAGCTTTGAGAGAAGCGGGGCATGTTGATCCAGGTGGACTGCTGTACCTCTTAACTTCCAGAACCTATACTATTTTCTCTAATCTGTGCTGTTCTGGTATACAGGTTCACTTGCAGCATCTATGTAACATAGCCCTACCCTGAGTCAAGTGCATGCAAAGCAGTCACCAGATTTCTTTAGGTAAAGTCAACCTGCCATTTTGATGAATGTTTTTAATCATTGGTGACTTTATCAGTTAAAGAAAATGCTTAAGAACATTCTACTGCTGAGTAATTCCTGAACCATGAATTACTTTGCATCTCACGTTTCAGATCAATATAGTAAAACAATACCAAAAGGTGTCTGTAGCACGGATTTACTAGGACTTATTTAACAGGCACTCCTGCAGATTAGCTTGTGTCACCACTGGCAGACCAAGATCTAGGTGCATGGAATTGTAGTTCCAATAGCAAGGAATCCTTCAGTATAAACAATGTGGGCCATTAAAGCTCCCTGGCATTTGATTATCATCAATTAGCAACTAAGTGAGGTAACATCTTATGCAGCAGACTCTTGGTATATTACACGCAGTGAAGGATAGCTCTCACTGTGGTGTTGAGACCACATGGGCTGGAAGGCACAGAGAGGAGGTCATCTTGGTTCAGACTCAGCTAAGTATTCAACTGTAGTCTACTGTAAAATCAGGTATCATTATTACAGCATTGCTGAAATAGTATGTTTGATGTTTAGCCCTGATCAGCACTGTTATCTGTACACAGGGCACCGAGGGATCCTTCGGCATTGATAATGAGGAGTATGAAGCTATGCCTGTGGAGGTGAAGCTATTACCCCGGAAACTCCGGTTCTTCTGTGATCCCACAATGAGAGAGCAGATGCTTCACGCAGCAGTACAATGAGAATTCATGTCAAAGGGGCCGGTGTTTGCCAGTCTTATCAGGGTCTCTTCGAGGCACACGAGACCTCACTAACTTGATTAACCCTGCCAGACTAATAAGCCATTTGGGTATTTTTATGCACAAGGTACTTCTGTTGGAAGTGGCTGATTTGGTTAGTCTCTAAGGGGTTAAAAATGCAAATGAAAATTCTGAGAAATGCATGTTAACTTGATGGCGTCTTTTTTTTTTTCCCCCAAAGAAGTCATCAGTGTTCCATTTACAGCACTGCAGGCTGAGTGCTGTATGCCAGATGCTACTGCTTTAATGCAATTGTATATTAAAGTGAAATGAAAGCACACTTGTCCTTGCGTTTTAACAGTTTAGATCTACTCTACCTATGTATAAATATCACAAAACCTGGGATCTTGGGAAAAAAATATTTTGGGGGACTAATGCTAAGGAAGTCTATGAAATGTTGGAATTGCCACATAAAAACAGGTGGTTGGTTGCCTACAAATAAACAAGTTCAGTGATGCAAAGCTTCAGAGGAAGTCTAAAAATTCCCCATATATATATATATATATGGATATTTATGGGTTTTTTTTAATCTTGCCAGATACAACAGCACAGTTCCAGTTAATAGTAGAAATATATTCCTTTGATGAAGTTTAGGTATATTACACAGACGCAAATTGGAAAATGGCATCACTGACCCAAAGCTGTATGAAGTACATGTGGAAAGACTCTTTAACAAGCCAAGTAAGTATTTTTCTGTAAGTATTCCTTTTATTCCTGTAGTAGTGTAACACAAATAAGAGCATCCAAATAACTTGTATTATTCATTGTGTCTGGTTGCTCTTCTTTAATGTAAACAACGCTCACCACTGCTTATGCAACCTACATCCCCTTGAGCCTCAGTACTGTAATTAGTTTTGTTGCTTTTCTGAACTTTTGTTTATAGTTTCGCTTTAATTGCTGGATGGAAATATTACTGACTTAGAAGGGCAACAGATAACCTTGCCTTATTATAACTTAGGAGTTCACATGATTCTGCCTTGCTTACTGGAAGAAAAAAATTAATCCTTATTTTTCTGATGTTATTGTTGGTACGTAGTGTCCCTGTTACATTGTGATCTAGTGTAAATTCATCTGTTGATTCTTTGCTGTAATCAAAATAAGGACATTAGTGAATTGACTTCCAGCAGCTTTGTTAAAGACCGTGTCCTGGCTGCATGCTGCTGCAACAGCAGCCTCTGCTGGAGTCTTGCTAAAAGGAAAAAAGCTTTGGATGGAGAAGGAGGGTTGGTTTTCTGCAGGATGCTGGAACCAAATTGAATGCTGTCCCTTCCCTTGACTATACTGTAGAGAAACTTAATTACCTAAGCTACTGGGGCAAGCACTCATCCCTTTCTTAGCTAAGATCTAAGGGAGCAGAAGGCTGCTAGTTCTTTTTAATAGTTATGCTGGTGCTAGGGCCTGTGTTGTGTTGTCTTTCTTTTATCTGCAGCAATTAAGAGTGCCCAGCAGCCCCCTGGGTCACTCTCTAAGGAACGTGTTGGCTGTGCTCTGCTCTTTTTGCTTGCCACAGAGACACCTGGAACGTTGCTCTGCAGCCACTGGCTCATTCAGAGTCAGTTCTCACTAGCTGAGTTTTTCCTCAGGCTGATGCTTCTGTAGTAAGATCAGCAATGTTTATTTGGTTTTTTTTTCCTCTCAAGTGGCAGGAAACACAAGGCAGCAGCCATTTCAAAAAGGTAAGCTTTAATTGTATTAAAAAATACCCATGTTTTAGTAAGCAGTTTCTCTACACAGCCACAGGCCTATGGGAGCAATCACACATCTGCAAGATGCAAACAACATCAGAGCTGTTAGAACTACAACCAGCCTGCTGCAAGGGGCAAGATGATAAGAACTAACTTCTGATTCATCTGTACCATTTTACAGGGAAAATGACTAATTCTCTTCCATAGTATCAGACACATGGCTCCCATTGCAATGTGATTCCTTGCTTGAGGGTAGCCAGGAGCTCCCTTCAGAATTGGTATTGATGCTATTCTGATGTTAAAGTACCAAGGATCGTCTGAGACACAGGCTGATATTTAAATATTTGCATCAGCGTAAGTTGAGTAGCTTGTATAAGTACCATTCAAGTAATTTTTCCCCTTCCTCTGCAGTTCAGAGGTCTTCTAGTATGGGGTGGTTCTAGATGTCTGAATTGTAATGTTCAGAGGGGCGGTGTGAGGAAAACATTACATAAAATAAGCAGGGGCTGAACCTGCTACCTACAGTGTTGAGGAAAGGATCAGTTCTCATGTTTCTGTCTGACAGCAAGACAACTTTCTTGGTACAAACTCCCAGAGAGCAAAGAGGAGTAGAATCCTAGGTCCCACTCACGAAAACACTTATCCTGGCTTCAACTTACAGTCTGTTCTAGAAGGGCTTAAAATACCGTAACATAAAAAGGAAAGATAACCTAATGATGGACCAGCCTAAGGCACCTGTTTATTTTCACCACAAGTAAATATTCCCATTTGTATGGTATTTTGCATTAACCAGGACCTGAAATCCTGGTTCACAGGCATTTACTACCCTCTGGTTTAGACAGACATACCATTCTGTTAAGTTAGTACATTCCAGTCCCTTGCATTTATGTTGCCTTCTCCCATAATCACGAGAACCACTAGCTTTGGGGGTTGGATGGAGAGGAGACCTCAACTAACTTACAAGCTAGGATGAGAGAGTTTGGGTTAGTATGCATGCTTTGTATCTAGACTTTTGCATTAGGACAGAGTGCTTTTGCCCTGCTATTCCAGAAACCACAGCCTTTCCACCTCCCGGAGCAAAGCATGCCTGTCCCTTGCATAGTCTCTCACCAAGAGGGCCACGGCTATTCCTAGCTTTTTGCCCATTAACTTCGGCAGTTCTTAAAATGGAAGAAGTATCACGGCAACGCTGCTTTACAGAGTAAGCTGTTCCGTAAGCTGCCTTCTCTTGAAGAGGTGATGGAACTTTCTTCTGCCTATAAGGATGCTGGATAGGCAAGCTCATCTCCTGTAACAGACGTCACCATTAGCTCTAACATACGTTGGAGTAACTACTTCATAGATGCTAGAAAAGAAGGATGTCTGCCAGACAAGTCTGAACTCCAAGGAAAAGGCCTTCCTCCTAATACCCATTATAGTTCTTAGCTGCGCTTGGCTTTGCGCAGCTTGGCCTAACTTTGCAGTGGGAAGACTTCTGCATCATTGAAATGCCTGACAATGGTGTCCTTTGTTCAGATTGAAAATCTAGCTTTTACTTCTCTCTCCCAGGCTTTACCCTCCAATCGGATAGTGCCAGTAGTAATAAATTATTACGCGATTACACCTTTCTAGTGCAACTTGAGTTACGATGCCATTATGAAGCTCTTGCTCGCCTGTTTAAACTCGGAAGTACCAAATGAGAACCTGCTATGGCTATACTGTGTCTTGGGCGTTAAGAAAGAAACGTAACAGACTTGGTCTACCAGGGCACACTACACGGTGACTGTAACCACTGTTCAGCCTGGGCTCTGACCACAAGCAACCGACCAGAGGCATCACACCAAAGACATTAAAGGCACCACTGTAAAGGCAAAGTACTTCAAATGGAGAAGGGGATTTTATAGTAATTAGCAATATCCTACCTTCTGCCACGCTTTTCTCTCTCTTTTAATTCAAAATACACCAAGTAACTGTCTCCCTTCCAGCTGCTAGTATTCAAAAAAGCAACTATTAAGTGTCAAGGAGGGGATTTTAAATGCCTGCACTGAACTGTTTCATCTTGAATTAAGTTATCTCCTGGAAAGATAAGATCCAGCTAAATTGGTTCCAAACAAAACCAGCCTGCTGAACAAGCCTTCATGTCCCAAGCCGTAGCCATTTGTTTGTATTATGTACCCACTTACCAAGGACTTTCCACATCTGTCTACAATAAAAGCAATGTCTACTAGAAAAGGAGAGTGCAGGTGGAAAGGTCTTTTGCAGCAAATCAAACAAGCTTAGGAAAGAGAAGTCTTTTTGTTCTGTTTCCTGTCTGGCAACTTTCTGACTTTTGTAGCAGTCACCTGCCAAGAGGGGCTGTAGAGAAGCAAAATTACAAGGAAGAGCAAAACATGCTGTAGCCATCCAGCTGGGATGTAGCACGGATGCTACTTTGACAGTAATCTGCTTGCTTTGATGCTCCTGTACCCACATGACTGCTAGCAACTGAAGACCTAGTTCCTGGAAAACAGAGGTTTAATAAATGTCAAATAGTAATTTCAGGAGGCTCTGCTTGGTAGGCTCTAGCAGTGCCGTCTAGTAGACCTGATGTTCTGACAGCGTGTGAACACAGCACTCTAATGCAGGGTGTTAGAAATCCTCTGAGTGCAGAGGCTTTAAAATTTCAATGACAAATTAAAGGTTTGTTTCTATTTAGTTCAGCAGAATTGCTACTCACATCGAAGAGAACAGAAAGTCATTAACAGCTGGCCACGGTTAAACTATGTAGCAAACCTGCAAGAAAATGAGAGGAAGAATTGCTAAAAAGCAGTTTCGGTTCCCTTTTTTGTATTTGAAGGAAGTTAAGTGACCAATACAGTGCCAGCTATACTTCCTCAGGGATCTTCACTGCAGACAGCGTGTTAAAACTGAAGTAGAAGTCAGAAAAAAGCATGGATGTTGTGGATCACTTTTATACTGGAGGTGTCAATTTACAAACAAAGCCTTTTCTTAAGGAAAAGAGACTAGTCTTTTCATTAAATGATATTCATCCCCATTTTTTTCTCCTCTTTCTCATTTTTTTCCCCAGCCTTCTAAGGATGATTATGTTACAGTTGTGAGCAGCTGGCAAAACAAGCAGCAGCATGTTTTATCTTGTACAAAAACATTCAAGCCCTGACAATGCAGGCAGGGGAGCAACTGCTCAGAGACAGGCAGATCACAGGAACATAATATGCTGAAGCTCATACCAATGAACTGTGCAAAAAGCCTTCTGAGGCTCCTGATCCCACACCTCAATAAAACCTCTGAATCCACAGCAAGCAAAACGACCCCTTTGCTGCAGATAGCCAGCCTTCAAGGAAAAACAGGACATGCCAGCCTCCTTCCTTCCAGGAGGGAGACAACCCACAATGGGTCTACTTGGAAAGCATTTGCTCCCCTTCTTATTCAAAAGAATTAGCAGGTGAGACTTTGGTGGTTCACGCTGGGTCTCATCCTACAAAATGCTAGGATAAATGGATACATCAGCTACAGTTTGCATTTCTACAAACTGCAGAAAGCCTCTAAGGGTGCTGAAGTCTATTACGGTAGAAGCAGCAGCTAATTAGCTATAGCCACAGTTCAGGAAGAACAGTTGGCTTAGAGCTGATGCTACTACTGGCTGAAGGATTTTGGGCAAAGCAGCATGTCACACCTAGAACCCACAGTACCATTCCGGGATTTTACACAGCGAAGGGATTACGTTTTACTGGGACAGCCTTCCTGGAGGTAACCATGGGTCCTGCATGAACTGAATCCTATTCTTTCCACAGCACAAGAATAAGAAAACACTCTTCATCTGGTTCTACAGCTTCTCTGCCCAGGAATAAAAAAAAGGCATGCTGTTAGACATTGCTTCTAGCAGCTGTGCCAGTTTAAAACATCAAACTTCAAGGGAACCTCCTGCAAACTGTGAAGCTGTTCTAGCTGAAAGGTCACATACCGCGCTCTGTCTCGCACTGAAAACCAAGGACAGCAGCAGGCAGTGCTGAAGGCTGCTTGACAAAAGGAGGATCAGCAGAAATGTTAAAGCAAAGGAGTGACAAGTACCATCTGCTACAAAGAAGGGCAAGTGACATCAGTTAAAGCATACTTATTCAACCCAATCCGGCCCAGCACCACCTGAGCTGAGGCCAGAGAACATAGTAACTGCAAGGCGGCTTAGTGATGTTGGTCCCTGCTAAATGAGAGACCATCTTGCTGGTTTGAAGATTTTATACCAAAGCAGCAGGTGTGAGGCAACCAAAAACCAGAGAAAGTGGTAGGAGGGATTAAGTACAGATGGTGCTCTTCTCCAGCTATGAGACAGGTAGGCTTAGTCTTTGCCAGTTTATACCGCTTCAAATGATGGAAGTGAAACTCTGCTGCTCCAGTAAGCAAAGTCATAAGATCTTGTAGCACCCCGGTATCACAGACTTGCTTCTGTCATTGATGAGGAGGGGTGACTTTAATCCAACTCGGCTGCTAAAAGTTGGGTGAGGGGTGTTCAAAGGAGTCCTGGGTTTTATCATTGGTTTAACTGTCCCCACCAATAAACGTAGTAGGACAGATGTTCTATGAGACTGGGCTGCTAACAGCCTGTGCCAAAACTCTCTTCAGTCCCCAAGTGGAAGAGGGGTGACAGGAGCGTTTTCCAGTCAAGTCTTGAGAGCTCAGCTACAGCATTTCACATCAAAGTGCTTTCCTGAAGTCTTCAGACCTCAGGTATCCAGGCTAGGCCAAAACCCAGCTATCACTGGCAACACTGGCAACAGTGAGGATTGGTGCAAAGGTGCCACTGGTCCTATCTAAACAAAACAAACACAAATAAAAGAGAAAGGGAGATAGAAACAAACAAAAAAAACCCTGGAGCCAGGTACTCATTGGGAGGTCGAGGGAGAGAAAATAAAATCACATTTTGTTTTAAAATTATAAATACTCTCCATATAAAGTTATTAAATAACTGTGGTTGTGGTGAGTTCCAGTGATCCTCCTAAGCAGTGTCTGGTAGTCTTAAAGAAGTGATCTTTGCTCCCCATCTCTCTGGCTCTTGGTTTAAGTGCAGCAGGGGTTGTCAATGACTAGCATAACATCAATGCCATACACTTCCAGCAAGTCCATAAGGAAACTTCGATCCCCTTGGGGATCCAGGCCCATGCCTCGTGCGTGGTCAGCTGTCAGTGTCTTGTCCTGGCTAGCCGACACCTCCATCAGTGTCTGAAATATGCGGTTGTTCTGCTCCATGAAAAACCTGTAGGATAAAGTCAGCTAAGATGATGGCATTGGACTCCCAAAAACATAGCATATTTACCAAACAGGCCGCAGAGCCCCAGAACTACCTTTACCACCCTTTAATCACAGATCCCACCTCCCTGGGTGACACTGCAGTAGTTTTCTCTCAACCCTGTGGATGGCCCAGAGTAAACAAAGATAAAGCAGTAACTTCTAATTTACAGCAGTGCTTCTCTGGCTGATTTATGGCAGGCTTCACTCTTCAGAAGCAAGCCATCTTACCAGCTAACATGTACTTTGTGGTAACCAAGCGGTTACCTGTCAGACCTACAGCTCCTATAATGCAAAGGAGGACACAGTGTTGTCATCCAACCAAGGCGGCACTGGGTAAATAAATTCTCTATTACCGGCACAGAATACAGCAGTGAGAGCTACTTCTTACCTAGTGCTTTCCTAGGAACATGCAAGGCTGTTCAGAAAGAGCTCTGACTACAACTGTGCAGCTCAACGATCACAGCTCTGCCCTGACAGCCCTTCACACGCCTTCATCCCATTACTTTTCACCTGCTGCAGACTGTGAACAATGGCAGCAGGCAGTGAAGGGCTTCAGAGGTGGCAGAGTTGGTTTTCATGTAATTCCATACCTCATACTCTACACCCAGTTCTGATTCGTCTGCCAAGTACAAAGCCAGCCACATCAACAGGCCAGTCCTTCACACGCAGGTCTTATCTCACCGCTGTACCACCCACAGTATGGTACAGTGCCCGCTTCCCATGGACACCGTCCTTCCCTGAGCCAAATCTGGCATGAAAAGTCCTGTACAGCTTATGTTTTCAAAAATGGGAGGGGATTCTTGCATTTCTAATTGTGTTTTTAAAATACTTCTCCCTCCCAGCATTCAAAGAGACCCCAGTGGACACTAATACGGCTGCATTCGGATCCTCAAACTGAAAGGAAGATCATCTGAAGAGGAAGAGCCAGTTTGGTTCCTGGATCCCTAGTGGAAGAGTGCTGACTATGGAATTATGTTAATGATGATATTTCATAATACACCAAGCAAGTGCAACACGAAATCAGTGAAAGAGACTCCCTAAACCTAACAGTGACCAACTAAGTATTAGAGGTAGCCACTCACAAGATGAAAAGGTCCTCTTCACAGGAGCTACAATCCTCACCCACTTCTTGAGAATACATTAACATCTGCCTGAGAGAAGGGAGACAGTTTAATTGCACATACCTAAGTGAACCTCAAAGTGTTTTGAGAAGACAAGGTTTACGACTAAAAACTTCACATCCATTTCTTGAAGACCAATCAGACTAAAACTGTTGCCCCAGTCTTTATAAGGCACTGGACTAGAAAGCAGGCCATTTTCAGTTCTACTGATCAGTGGTGAACCAATGGTGAGTCATGACCTCTGATTCTCTTCCTGCCTTCTATCTGCTCGATCAGCTCACTGACAGTGACCACATGCGTGCAGAGTGCGCAGGGGCTCTCGTACCAGTCAGCAACAGTGGAACCAGAATCACAAAGAGATGAGCTGAAGCAGTGGGAAACTTTGAAAATACTAAGACAAGAAGGAAAGCACAGAGGAGCAGTGTCCTCTTTATCCCACATCACACTGCTCTCCTATCAGGACCAGGACCACCCAGATGTCTATTATTACCTCTGGTCATTGAGCCGTCGGTACTTCTCCTTGTCGGCATTGTTAATTTTCAGGAGTGGTTGCAGATGCTCGTGATGTGTCTTCACATTCTGGTTGTCCACATAGACGTCATAGAGATCCCGTTTCTCCTCAAAGATCTTTTCTGTTGTACCTGCCAAAATCAGAGATTTTCAGAGCAGCTTGTTGCTTTCCCAGAAGACCAACTGTTCACTCCTGCTTTTGTAGTTAGTCATTCCATGCACATCCTATTTCTCAGCAGTTTCATTCCACAGTCTGGTGTCTCAAGACATCTTGCAGCCTGAAGTTAAAAACGTCACACCTAATCCATCATACTTACAGGCCACATATGATACTTCTGTCTCCAGCATTTCTATGTCTGCCACATTCACATAGAAGAATGGTTTGGACTCTGGGACAGTTCCTCCAAGACCGGGCAGAGAAACATTGGCAAGGCAACAGCAGCAATACACTGCGGACAAGAGAAGTACATCCTGAGATGCTTTCAGTATTCCCTCAAGGGCATTCTGAACCACACTTACCCAGTTCTCCCGCACACTTCTATGAAAGCAACAGTCAGAACTTTGAAATGCCTCTGAACACCAGAACTTCTCAAGTGGGGACATCCTATTTCAGATAGGAAATAATCAGTTCTCCCATAAAAATCCCTGTGCTCACAGGAACTGCGTTTGACATGTCAAGTATGTCCTTGCCCAAAAGGCCTAAATAAAAGCTTTTTGTAGGAAACAGGTAAATGCAGGCTGAACGGTATCTTCACAAGGAATGGTTGCGATGGATTTTGAAGACCTGCATGATGTCTATCCCCTCAGTACCCACAAGCATTTCTGCAGTGCTTCAGCCCACTAGATCAGAGCTCTGTGGTGTCCCTGGAAACATACCTCTATAGCAGACAACTCCAACTGGGGGCGGTGAAAATATCAATATGCGCTTGCGCAGCAGGGCAAACTTCCAGAGGACAAGGATCTGCTCACCGAAGAATTTGATGAACTGAGACATACAGCCAGCAGGGTGTGTGATCTGCAGGTGGAGGGAAAGGGAAGAAAACAGCTCAGAGGTGAAACAGGGACACACGCACAGATGCTAAGTTTAAATGTGGGAGCAAGACGAGCACACAGCAATGACAGAACTGCAGCTTGTAACAGTTCAAGTAACAAAGTCTTATCTAAAGCAGCCTACAAAGCACCAGTGGCTGCTTACATAAAGCATGAGACACCAGCAAGGAGCAGCACACTGCCTATTCCTGCAAGTCTCAGAGCACCCGCCTTACCTTCATCTCTGGGTACATGTATCTGTGGATGGATGGCAGCCAGTGGACAGGTTGCTGGGAGGTGGGAGTGCCCTTGCTGTCAGGGAGAACTCCTTTCTTATCATCATAGAACGCCTCTAGATGGGAGTAGTGCCCTGGCATCTCCAGCTGGTGTCTGGAAAAGAAAGTGAAAAACGGGAGACCTATAGTGTCTCCAGACTCTGCTTATGCAGTGCCTTGCCCCCAGCCAACATCTGCTTTTTCAGCTAGCGAAGGACCCCTGGGTGCCTCAGTTGCACAGACTTAACCAGGAGGGCAGCCAAAGCATCAGGAGTAACGCCATCTTTTAGTGCAGCCAGAGAACACGGGCAGGCCTGAAGCAGAAAGCGAGCTGATGTATGCAGAGTACCGATCCCATTTTCAGTATGCTCAGGTACAAACAGCTTTCCCTTCTACCATCACCATTTTCCCTGCCAGGTCCACTCAACACAGCTGAAGCACACACCTAGCCAGGATGACCATCACAGGTTTAGAAGCCTTCTGTGAGCCCTCAGTAAAATGGTTTTCAGAAGGAGAAAAGAACTTCTTGTCCTCTCAGTTCTCCCCCTTGACACTTACGTCCCCACAAAATAAGTAGGGTTTGGATAGCATCTGACTAGGCTGGTAGCAATGAACAGACTGCTGCTAATCAGTTCCTCACCTCCTTCCCATTGAGAACCTGTAACTCCTTCTGGAGTAGTCGTCATTCAGGGAAATCACAGCTCAGCACTGTAGCCAAATTCTCACTCACACCGACAACCGCTCCCCATCGAGGCAGCGTTACCTCTTCCCAGGGAACTTACCTGACCTGATTCTCTAGGAAGTGCATGTACCTATACAGCAGGGTGTAGGAAGGAGAGAGAATCCCCACGGACTTCATGCGGGCACCACGCTCTAACTCACTCTCCACAGGCATGTTGGCAAAGCAGGCCAGGCCAAAACAGAGCCCTTTCCGGAAATAACTGGAAACAAATGTTTGACAGAAGGGTTAATGTTAAAGAGAGGGAAAAGGAAGAAAGGAAGGTAACTGACTGCTTAAAATACTGATTTGGGAACACCGTTCCTTCTTTAAGGAACTCCCTGAAACCCCACCATGCTATCTGAAGGGCTGACGACAGGCCTTGGGTGTCCCAAATCTTCTCAGGAATAAGCCAGGACATTTAAGGCAAGAGTTCCTAGAAGTCCCCACTAAAGCCCCTACCAGCCACGTCACAGGCTGGTAAGGAATGCAAGTAAGGTAAGAACTTGAAAGGAAGACCAGCAGAGGATGCAGGACGCAGTCAGCGCAGTGCCCTTCTTCCAAGGAAGAAAAGCCTGCAGTGCGTGAAGTTCTGAGTATAGTTACCTAGTTATATTTTGGGTGCAATCGTGGTGAAGCATACTATAGCCGAGTGCAAGGGTTCAGTTCATGTGCCTTTGAGAAATTAACTTATTCCCGACTAAAAGCAATTGTGACGCTGCAATGCCTTGCAAAACATTGCTGCATTGCAACACTGGGTTAGTAAAAGGATGGGAACACAGAAAATTCCTAGCTTATGTCTTTCCACTGAAGGAGCCAGCAAACAAGAAAGTGAAAAGGGACTGTTTATTACAACATTTAAAGGATCCAAGAGCACTGGCAGAATTAAAAACTTTTTTCCCCAAGTCCAGTTCCTGCAAAATACTTCCCATTTCACAGTTCTACCATTCTTTCCCCTTCACCCTAGGCTTCTGCTGACAGTCCCAATAGTGGCAGTGCAGGCTGATTTGCCCAATATGCAGCACTAAAATTTGCACACCACTGAGAACCTGGCCTGCCCTGCTCACCAGTTGACCTCCACTAGCAAAACTGTCATACGGCAGATCCCTACAGCTAGCTGGTACTTTGTATGATGTTGAGAGTATCTGAAAATTACCTTTGGCTCAGCTAGATACGCTTTAGCAGCACATTTATGCAGGAACTTGACTCCACATATTATATTTTTCTTGCATATTTTGAATTAAGGGGTGGTGGTGTAGATGTACAGCTAGGAGAAAGAAGTAGTAATATAGCTCAGACATACTCACATAAAATCTGACTGGATTTTGTGAGACCCGCTTGCCATGGATTTGAATTCCACGCCTTCCAAATCAATATCTTGGGGTAAACACCACTCCACCATGTTGCCTGCAGAGAAGCAGATTTGTTTGGCTGAACTTGAACACAGTACTCATTTCTAAAGGGCAAACACCAACAACGGCAAGTTGTTGCTGTTACATCACTGGGTGCCAGTAACAGTGCACTAACGCAACTCCTGAACTCCTAAACTGTCACAGACAGCAGCTGACATACTATAGTCCACACATCTCTTGTAAACGTTACTTGTTGCGGCACAACTCCCAGAAACTGCAGGACTTTTGGAGCCATTTCTGAAGCTAGCACTATTTTGTGGGTTTATCCTTTATAAAATTAATGACAGAGCGGCTACAATTTTACCTGACAGTGGATAGGCTACGGTATTGACACTTACACTCAGGCCGTCTACACAAGTATCTGATACAGAACAAACCCAAAGTATAAACTACTGCTCTTTAGGATGAGTTTGTGTGACAGCTCATACCACCATCAGTTTTGTCCTTTGGCTGTGCTTGGCAGTGCTGGTCAAACAGGGACCCCTACACCAACATCCCAGTCATCACTACTTCCCTGGAATCTCTCATATTTTGTTTAGAATAGGAGGAGTTAGCTGAAGCTTTATGTGGAGGCTGAGGTGATCCAAGTACTGCAACATGTTTGTGCATGCGAGAATAACCAAACAAAAAAGCAGATAAATTACAAGCTAGATCAAGATTAGTGAACATCTGTCACCTGCCAACCCAAGCAGAAAGCATGCAGTTGTTCAGGGGAAAAGGCCACCTGAGAAGCCTGATCCTGGAACAAACGATACCAGAGAAGTCACAACAAGTCCCTAAAGCCAATGAAGTCCTGCTCTGCCACTGACAAGCTTACCACAGACAAAAAAGGGGACGTCTCATGCCTTCCCACACCAGCACTTCAGAGCCTAAGCCGCTCATCTGGACACTCCCACTGAACCAAGATATGCTCCAGATCTGCCCACTGAGTTTCTGTTCTCTGTCAGCCTGCCCATACCAACAGCATTTGAAGTAACATGGCTTACTTTTATGTAAGTAAACGTAAAAGTTTACGTTACAGTTAAGTCATGTTTATGTAAAAAGTTACAAACATTCTCCAATACAATGCAATGGCAGATGCAGCCCAAAGATGCTTTCTACTGGTACAGTCCTTCCCCTGCCCTTTGGGATAAGCATCCCACTGTGCTTGCACAGACAGGGCACATTTGGAAGGGCCTTACACTCAGCTGAGAGAGATATCTGAATATGACGCCTCATTTCTGAAGCCTGTCTTTTGTTACTCATACTGCACAAGTATATGCATGCACTCTCGCACAGGAATTATGCTTAGCTACTGACATTTAAATAGGCTATTTTTCTTCTCACACAGCTACTGCATTCAGCAGACCTTCCCCAACCTTGCCTAGCAAGGACTTCAAAAAAACCCAACACTGTTAAGCGTGGCAACAAGAGAAGTTTTACATTCAACTAACCACTTCTAGCCCAGAAGTAGACCTCTCCCGCAGAGCCAGGCTGGCCGGGGAGCAGCAGCAGCCTCGTGACCCTGAGCACAGCTCTGTGCAATCACACGCAAAACCACAGAGCTCTGCTGTAAAGCATCTTCGCCTCTGAGGCGTGTGAAAGGCTGGCAGAGAAAGCCAGTGACATCATGCCAGCCTGCGCGGTCCCCTGTAGGTTTTGCATATTATATATAGATGTTGGCTTTTGTTGTTTGGGGTTTTTTTGTGTGTGTGTGTGCTTGGTGTTTTTTTTAAAGGCACAAGACCCTCCCTTGAAAGAGTGAGGAACTCAACTCTTAAAGACTGTTGCCTCTTAACCACAAAGTTGTGGTTAAGGCCAGATCCACTTTTAAGTCTTGCATCGCAGAGAAAACACTTACTGGTCATTACCTATAGATTAACAGATCAATACGCAAGAGTGCCATCAAACAAAGGACACTGTTTTACTTTGTTCAGTTTAGTCACAAACACTACTGTCAGGTATAATATCCATTATAGAGGTGTTGAAGCGGACATGGCCCAAACAGCATCTGTTCTGCAGCAGTAAGTAAGGACAAGATGCCTTGAAACAGATCTTTACCCTACATGTAACCACAAAACCAACTCACATACCATGCAGCTATTTTTTTCTTTCTGGGATCTATCACAAGCAACCCACACCTGTGCTCCTGGCTGTTCCTCACGTCACTTTGCCCTATGAACATACGGGCGACGTGGCAGTCAGAGAACAAACACGGAGATAAGAAAAAAAATTAAGAGTCAGTCTGGTGAAACAGTAGAGCAAACAAAGGAGAAACTTCACCCAGATGCAATAGCAATTGCCAGCCTGCCTGAGAAACCAGAGGAGGAAGGAGCGAGTAGTGAACAAAAACAGGAAGCGTTACCCTTCCCCATGCAGAAAGCAGCTCTCGTGCACACAGGAAACTTTCCAAGTGAGAGTTACCCAGCATTAGAGAGCGGGCAAGTGGTTTGCTGAAAGTCAGATCTCTTGGGAGCTATCTCCCAGCTCCAGACCAGGTAAGAACCAGCACTCTCTTTCTGGTGTGCAAGGTTAAGGACATTCTTTCTCTTATTTCCCAAGATCTTTAGTCCCCAGCTGTGCAATGTTACCATGTCGTGGCAGGAGAGAAGCACAAAGTGTGACCTAGCCATCACACTGGCTCCGTTTCCTGTATGGAAGGAATGTGGGACAGAAAAATGGGGTATTTATATGTCGACTGGTGTGAAGTGGATTACTTCCCTCTGTTCCTTCCATTACTCACACGACGCTGTAAGCCAACAGACTGTGAAACCTCAACAAGGTTGACTACCATCATCATCTCCATCGCAGAAAAAGGGCTAAGAAGGTTCAGCCTCTTTTTGACTGTTGTGATCTGACAGAGTTGATATGGCCATGGACTTTGCTTCCTCTTTCTTTATCTCCCTCTCAAAGCAAAATTCATTGTTCTATTTTTTCCCCCACAACTTTTCCCCCAAGACAACTGTGACTCTTGGACAGCACACATGCTCAAACCTAACACCAAGTAAGTCACACCTACCAGATGTATCCCCATTGCTGCCCAAGATAGTGCTGGGTCTCCTGTTATGCCCTGCCCAAGGGAACACCTGCACTAGGAAATTCAGCAGCCTCACCGTGCTCTTTAAGGGGCAGTGTTTGCGCTCATCCGGTGCTCGCGCTGTTTGAAGTGCATCCCCAGCTCATCACTCCGTGAAGGAGGGGACTGCCAAAGGGCAGGGAGCAACAATCAGATGGCACAGTTGGCTCCAGGGCTGCCACCATTCTGCACTTAATTTACAGCTCACTTTCTGCATTAGCGCCAAAGCCATGTTTGTAATAGTGGTAAAAAGAACTTCTCAAGTGCCACAGGGTTCACCATGCTGGAGGCAGGGACAGCACCACTGATTTAGTAACTGCCTCTTACATTTGGCCACTCACAAGAGCATTGACAGAGTCCCAAGGACACTGGAACCATAAGAGTAGCCTAGCAACCCCGTAACCCACCTGCATAAACTGTTCACGTGCAACTGCCAAGATACAACGAGCTTGTCTGCTTCAAGCCCTTCTAAATTTCGGAGGAAAGCTGTTACATTTTGTATCAGTGTAGTAACCACTCCATCCTTCAAAAGTAAAACATCTCTCACCCCAATCGCTTGCCTGTATTCGAGTAGATGTTACCTGGCACAACTACCCTCCCAGCCACCACCAGAACTTTTGCCTTTCACATGCCTGAGCAAGCTACCAAAGGAAGTCTGCTGTGCTTTTCCTCGCCAGGATCAAGCAGGTTTCCAGCTCAGACACTGACTGGATGATCTCCTTTAAGTCACACACAAGAAAAGGTATCCTTATGAACATTACGGAAGTCCTTCACGCCATCTGATGTGGCTGACCCAGGATTCCCATATCCTCTTTCTGACCCTAGGAAGTTTTGCACCACTGCAGATTCAAGATCTTTTTTCCAAGCCCACATCCTCCACAGGGCACTTTGCCTTCCACCTGTGAAGCTGACCTTTGTTGATATGTTCCCAACAGTCCTATCATGCTCCTTACATTCAACATCCATGCTGAGTAGCAGCAAGACGCTACACCTTCCTGGACTTGACAGACTACTCCAAGGCTGATGACACCCAGCATTAACTGCGCATCAGATGTGAGAAGAGCTGTTTCCCAACTTGCCCTGGACTTCATTCAAAGCAACAGCTGGTTCAGACAAACTCCTGAGAAAGCTCAGCTTTCTGCCAACCGAGAAAATCTCACCATTTCATAGATGGCATATGCTCTCAGATTGGAAGACAACCTGCTGTTGCTGCAGTCATCCGGACTCCTCCATGTTTTGGATACTTACGAGGAACACCTCTTCCTTCCATCTCCTGCTGGAAAGATGACATCCAATCTCATTTCAGATTTTGATGAGTCAAGAGTTTCTGACCTCTGGACTGAAGACACATCTCTCTGGTGCAGTATGAGACAGGTAACTTCTTGAAAGCCCCTTGGTGTTTCAGGACGTAGCAGCCATGCTGTTTAGCAGTGTGCATTGCTGACAGCTCATCACACTTGGGGCTCCGTTCTCTTCACAACTTCCTTGGGATTTTCAGTTCAAGACCCGAATTCAGTCTTCACTATCAGAGGTCCCCTGTGAACATGATGTCCGCTACCTCTCCCTTGCATTGAAGAGCCTCACTGCACTTCCCACTGTGCTTCTCAGAGCTCTTTCCTGTCTCTAGGACTTTTGCTATGGATTTGCTAACAAAGCATCTGCCCACAAAGGAAAGAGGCGTTCGCTCCCAGATCTGGATGCAGATGGACTCCTGCACGTCCCAAGCTATTTCCTGAACTCTCTGACTGTACCAAGACTTTCAGCTATGCCCCACTCTTGCCTTTGCATGCCAAACTGCTGCCAGGCAGCCAAAAGACCCAAGAATCTGGCTTGGGACATCAGACCCCTAAGCAGATGTGAAGTGGGTGCTAACTTTCTACCTGTGTCATAACATCCTGTTTTCGTGGATACTGCTAGAGCAGCAAGACTACGAAAACAAAGTTCTTTTCTGAAATGCTGAATTACAGACTTTAAAAGAATAACCTCTGTCAGTAAAAGAAGTGATACAGCGCCAAAGACCAACAGCGACGAGGGAGACAGATATGGTAGTGAGAGGTGGAAAATGCATTCCCTTGCCCCTCTCCTCTGCCCTCCTGGACCGTAGCACAGCAAAGCATCAGGAGTCCCAGAGATCCCACCAGCAGCCAGCCTCTGAACACAGTCAGCAAGAAACACACAGCCGAGCTGCTGCTGCTGGGGACCATGCCCTGCGCACCTGCCAGATTTACACCTGCCATAACCCCCACGCATCGCCCACGGCCGCGGGCAGCTCTGCGCCGTGCCACCGAGACAGCGGGATGCTCTCAGGATGCTGCTAACAGGTTGGTGGCCCCGACGGCACCGGGCAGGGGCTCAGCCCGAGGCCTGGGCGCAGTGCAGGGCGCAGGGGGTGCCCCAGGGCCACCCCCCGCACCCCGGTCCCGTGTCCCACCGTGGAGCCGAGCTACGAGCGTCCCTGCCCAGGCCACCGGCTCTCCTCAGAGCGGCACCTTCCTCCCGTCCCAAGTTCTTCTCGGCGGGACGGAGCCCAAACGCTCCCCCCTCGCGCTCCGCCCCGCAACCCCCGCGGCTCCCGGTCCCCCGGCGCACGGCGCTCCCCGGCAGGCCGGCGGGGGTACGGGGGGCCCGCAGCCGTGCCGCGACGCCGCGGGTCCCCGCGGGGGCAGAGGGCTCCGCAGGCCGCTCTCCCCGGGCCCGGCGGCGCTGCCCCCGGAGCGGAGGGGGCGCGGCCCCCGCGGGAGGCGGGACGCGAGCGGCGGGACCGCAGCCCGGCCCCGGCCCGCATCCATCTTACGCCAGCGGCACCGGGGAGCCCCAGGCCCGGCCCCTGCAGGCCCCGGCCCGGCCCCCCACGCCCCGGCCCGGCCGCCCCCGGCGCCCCTCACCCGTGCGGGGGTCGAAGGTGACCACGAAGACGGCCACGATCTGGTCCTCCTCCGCCTCCGCCCGCGGCGGCCCCGCCGCCTCCGCCGGCCCCGCGCCGCCCCACGGAACCGCGCTCCAGCCGCCACCGAGTCGCCGCCCGCCGCCGCCGCCCGCCTCGGCCGCGGGCGGCGGCGCCGACACGGCGGGGCCCTCGGCCCAGAAGAGCAGCGGCGCCTCGTCTGCGCGCTCCACCATGGCCGCGGCCCCCCGCCCGACGGCGCCGCGCCGAGCCCAGCCGCGCCGCGCCGCACCGCACCCCCCGCGCCGCACCGGCCGCCGGCGGGGGGCGGCTCCGGGGCGGGGACGGGGGCGCGGAGGCCCCGCCCCGCCGCGGAGGGGGCGGGGCCGGGCGGGCGAGCGGGGGCGGGGCCGCGGTTCCGCGGGGGTCGCGGGCGGGGGCAGGGGAAGCAGCCGGAGCGGCCCCCGGGGTGGCGGCGGCGTCTCGGCTCCCGTGCGGTGCGGTGCGGTGCCAGCTCCCGCGGAGCGCGGCAGGAGCAGGGGTCCCTGAGGCGAGGCGCCGCGCATCCCCCGGCTGCACCTGCTCCCGGGAGGCAGAGCCGGCCTGCCGAGCCCCAGCAGCAGCGCTGAGCGCGGAGCCCTGCCGGGCCGTCCCGCCGGGGGCCCCGGGGGGAGCAGCCTCCCGGCCGGGCACCCAGCAGCTCCCTGCCGGGAGGAACCCAGCAGCCTCCTGCACCCTCCAGTTGCTGTGGTGGAAGTTGCAAGCCCCAAATTTTGAGCCGGTGATGCTGATCCCGCATGCCGGCTGTGTGTGCATACACACATACATGCGCTATGGAAAGACGTGAAGCAGTTTTCAGAGAAATAAGCAGAATCGGCTTGAGATTAAAAGACGGAGACACAAGCCTGACCATGGCGCCCACAGGCAGCCAGCTTCTGTGTTATTGCTATCCTTGTTACCTACCACCAATGACATTAAGTGTCATTAGGTTTACTCGGTTCCCTAGGACTTTCTGATTAATTGGATTACCCAATTAAGCAGGCCACAATTAAAGGGAAGATATTCTCATAAAAGCCTTAATTGTCTAACTTTTTTCCTGTTGAGCAGCTCTGAGTGTTCAATGCGCCATTAAGAAACCCATCATCCAGCTTCTTCAACAGTGGGTTTTTTTTCTTTTTTTTGTTACATTAGCTTCCATTTGCTGTGAGCTTCATTTCAGACAGCTTCAACACTGAGTGGGCATTTTGTTTCACAAAGCCCATGCACAAGTTTACTTTGCAGAGCTATAAACTGCAGTAGGTGGTGTTCAGCAGATGGAGTTTTTCATGGAAGGTGACTGGGAAAGAAAAAAAACAAACCCCAAACCCTGCACAATATTTTGTTACTGTATAAAGAAAAGCCAGATCCTGCAAATACTTGGCTACGTGCTTCACTTTAACCATGTAGACAGTGCCAAGCTTCGTTTTGATGAGTGTTTTTTTGGTGATGCTAAAGTGACAGCTCGTTTCTCTCCTCTCCATCCCCACAGTGGTGCTGGCACGAATGTCAGTCTGTCCCCCAGTGATTCAGACAGGGGAAACAAATCTGCAGTCAAAATTCCTCTGTGACCCGCATGGGCTATTTGCAGTGCAGAGCTGTTCCTGGTCCTCTGCTGTGCGGTGGCACCAGCATCACCCCAGCACAAGGGAGGGGATGCAGCAGGGAAAGTGGCCAGTGACAGGGAGCAGAGGCTGCCAGCGTTGGCTCTGAGACACGTGAAATGTCATCACCCTCTGAGCTCTCGGCTTTTGGTGAAAAAACACTTGTGGGACAAGAAACCTGCTAGTACCAGAGCTATTTACACTGCTCTGGCAAGCAACCTGGGCCTGCTGAGGGCACACCGCTTGGTGGGTACGTGCAAAAACCAAAGGCCACAGTTTCTACTTTATTACTTCACCAAAATAAAAAATACCTAGGCCAGGAAAGAATATGACCCTTTCAAGAGAAAATAACTCTCCTTCAAAAGAAAACGAACACATTTTCCCTCCAACTGAGGGTTAAGAAATTTGTCACCAGATCTTTGAATAGTCCTCCAGAAAAAAAAAAAAAAAAAAAGAAATGAAAATGTGGTGGCTTTTAGTTAGAAGATGCAAGTTGAATAAGTTGAACTTTCTTTAAACAGCAAGCCCAGCTTTTCTCCTTTACATATCACATTCCTCCTGAGAAAAATGAATACTGCCTATAAACCCCAAGGGGAAAAAAAAAAGAAAAGTTTTTCAGATAGGATGGAAAACTGGTCTGAAGGAGTTGCATTGTTGTGCTATTAATCAAAATGTAGTTATGAGGAACAAAAGCATTATTCTTCAGATTTAAAATAAAATATTCCTATCCAAGACTCCAAGTACTGAACAGCTGATTAATACAGTCAGATCACAGCAGTAATGAAGTGGTCCTGTCATAGGATCTTGACTGGCCAGATGCTGCAGGGACAGCTTTTCACAGCAAAAAGCAGCCAGCGCTGGCACCCCCAGGCTTTTGGACCTCGCTCAAGGTAAGGTGCAGGGAGACACAGCAGCTGCAGGAGAAGGGAGTCTGCACGGCAGCAACAGGCTCTGCCTGGAAGGAATACTACAACTTCTGGGCCAGATGCAAGCTGTAAGACCAATACTGAATTCCTGGCACGTCCTTCCGATACTGCTTTGGTGGCCTGTATCAAATGAATTGCTCGTCACAGCCTTAACAGCCATCTTCAGAGACCTGCATGGCCATACTTTTCATTCAAAGACCAGGTTAGGAGGGCTGAGTGACCTCAGACCAACATGTCCCTTTATTTTCTGGTGGGAATTCTCCTTGACATGTGTAGGTGCTGGTTTGGACAAACCCCCATCTCCTCGGGGCTGCAGCCACTTCCAATTTCTGCATGCCCTTCCAGCAGCTTCCCTCGATGCTAAGAAAAATGTAACCTCGCTCGCAGTTAGTTAAAACTCACTCTAGTCCTTCTTGGAAATGCAGGCTCACAAAGACACAGAAAGATCCCTGATTGTACAGAGAGGGGCAGCGAGAGGAGACACTGACCCGCTTCTGGTAAGCAGCAAAGTGACCCTACCTGCGGGGCTGCCTTCACCGGCACAGCCAGCTTCTTCCTCCTCTCCCTCGAAACCTCAAGATGGGAACCCATACAACAACCTGTGTATGGTCCCTAACTCTCTCCTGAAGTCCAGCAGGTTATAAATCAGGCTACTAACCTCTCCATGCAGACCGCAACGCTTGTCCAAACTAACACATATCTAAATGCAGGAAGCGAAATTCAGGCTTAAAAGAAGGAAGCACAGGGCCCCATCACCACAAAAGTAATCGCTTATACAAGTAAAGCCCACAAAGACTGCATCTCTGATGGGACTATCATGGAGCAGACTGGCTGCCAGCAAGCATCACCTCCCCGTAGGCCTGGAAGCCGGGGGAGGGAAGAGCATGCAGAAGCAAGGAGATGACTCAGAGGGAGCCCTGGCTCCCTGCAGAGCTGGTTGCAGGCACAGCAGATTCACAAACACAGCAAAACCCCTCAGCCACCAGGCAACCATGCACAGGTGCTGCTAAGCTCCAGATGTTTCCTGTTAGCCATTGACCAGGTGTGGGGGTGGTTATAAATGTGCAGGGCAGGAAAGGAAGTGTCTATGTGGTATCTGGTAACTGCTGGGGGTACCCTCTGCTTTTACAGCTGTATGTAGCATGGGTTCTGTTTCAAGGTAGAAAATGTTGAGGGGAGGGTTAGTGTGTGTTGGGGTTTTTTGGGATATGGTAGTCTTGTTTCTATGTGTGATGGGAGTAGCGGATGAAGTATTGGTGGGTGGAGAAGTTGCCTTGGAGGCTTACTGGGAAAGGCAGTGACTTCTGAATTGTATTTGACTTGCACCAGCAAAACAAAAAGCACAATCTGTTGTTACGTGAGCAGCAGCTGGATGGATCTGTACTTGGTAAATCTGGGGTACTCCTCTTTGACCAATGCTATCAAATGGTATCTATGAGTGATCAAGGCTTCTGTGCATGTGGGATCAGGGTGGGGGAGTGCATGCCATGAGTAGAGCTAATGCTTTTGATAAGGCAAGGAAGAGGATGGTTAATCTGCCTGTGTAAATAATGTTGTCTTCCTTGCCTTCTGCCCTCTTCCCCCTAACAAAACAGGCCAGTATCAGCTATACCTGTTCTGTTTCATGTGGTAAAATGTATGACTGGGACAACAGCGATGGATTCATTCAGCAACTGGATTTTTCCAGTTGCAGTGAAGAGACTGAAGAACAAAGCATAAATGAGGAGGATGCCCTGAGCTCAAGCCCCACCAGAAGCTATGAGTTCCAGAAGTGTCAAGGGAGCAGTCCTCTGCCAGCTACCCCTCAGAGAAAGCTTAGTGAGATTTTCCTGAACAAGATGAATGCGTGGGAGACTCCCCCACTGAAGCCTTCCCTGGATATGAGTAAGAGCCAGGGTAATGCTGAGACACCGCTGCATATCACCTGGAAAAAGCTGCAGCTGTGTGACACCCCACACACTCCCAAGGTAATGGCATGTATCAACTCTGTGTCTGAGCATCCAAGGTCTCTGGTGTTGCTGGGGCATCACTGTGTTGGTGGTGAGGACATCTGTTGCTAGCGCTGTGGAAAGTATTTCTCACTGTCACCGTTGTTAGCCTCTACTCTTCTCCTAGAAACCTAGACTGAGCCCCTTCACTATGGAAGGGTTATTACGTGGGTGTGAATAGAAACCTGTGTGTGGGAGCAAGTGTCTTGACTCTTTCCAAAACCAATTAGTTGGCATTGGGTCAGTCTGACTTAAAAACACAACGACAAAAAAACCCTCAAGCATGTGTCTTGGTAGCCCTTGTGCCCCTCACACTCTACTTAGGGGCATGGACATCTGTCGCATCTCTGTAGGATGATGCGCTGTGCTCCTAGAGGGATATATGCATCTCTGCTCAAAGAGCTCACCATTCCAGGGGGAACCTGGAGACAGGCAGCTGCCCTGACTGCTCTGCTCAGTACACTTCTAGATACAAGTGAGTTTTCTCTTTCAAGATAAAGTTGGAAATGATGTTGTGGCTGGGGTATGGCTTCATCTGGCGAGTCTGGATTGCTTCAAACCAGCTTGTTGTCCAGTGATGCTGACTCTCTTGTTGTGTGAAACTGAGCTGCTCGGTGAATTTGAGGAAAGTGAGACTCTGTTCTCGGGGTAGCAAATCCGCTGTGGAAGATGTAACAAATCAGTGTGTGCTTGTGGAAGAAGGTTAGCCTATCTTCTGTGCCACTGTCCTAAAATGTAGCTAGTTTGAGCTAGTTTGAGAGATGCCAGCCTGTGTGTTCTGACACATCTTATATAGAATATAATACAACCACTTGTGCTTACAGAAGAGAAAAAGGAGAGACTTGGCACCAGCTTCTAGCTGCCTTCTAGCACTCAGGACTTGCAGCGAAATGTAGCTCTTTCAGTCCCCTCTCAATATTCCTGCTTACTGATAGACTGGGTTTTCCTTTGCTTAACTAGTACACAAAAGATCAGCACTTCTAGTACTTCTGGGCTAGGATTTTACTTCTGTACCCCCAGTCCAGAAACCTGATTATGTGGGGAGAAGGGTGATTATATGGACATATATGACTGAACGTGTGGCCTTATTTACTGAGGAATGGTCTGCTGTCTAGGGGAAAGTGGCTCTAAATGGCATCACTGCAAGAATTCCCTGCAATGACACTTTATGAGAAATATACCTGAACCTCATCTGAAAGTAGGTGAGAGGTCTAGAGTCTCTTCCAGACCAGATGAGCTACTAGTCATGGAGGGTTCTTTAGTGTGTGCTCTTGTGTAGACAACATGTTGGCTAGATGCTTCAAGACATGCTGTTTGTAGCCCATGAGCAGCAATTGCACTAAGTCAACAACTTTGCTGTCTTCTGGGAGAAAGGTCTTAGATTCCAGGCATGCTGCAGAGGGCAGGCTCTACAGGGCCTACATCCGCTTATAAACAAGGCCGGGAGCATTGATTTTTGGGATACCTGAAGGCGAGAGGAAGGGTAAGAGTGCAGAGACACATTGAACTGCAGACAGATGAGCACTGGAGCTCCAGGTAGGATGCGTGGCAGAGGAGGCAGATGACTGTATTTTGTAGACTTACCCAATCCTGGAACCGATTGCAAGAGCTAGTTAGGGTAGCTGCCTTACACTGTGTAGTAGCTAATATCAGATGGTGTTACAAGAGAAGTCTGATTACACAATAGAGCCCTAGTAAAGCAGATGGGAATTGTATGCATGTAACAGCAGGCTGTAATGGTATTCCAGATCCTGTTCTTGACTTGTGGCTAGACTAGAACATAGCCACAATCTTACAGAGCTTCTAGGCTGCTGGATAAATTGGGCTTGAGGGTATACTGCTTTTAATACATCCATATACTGAATTTTTCCACCCAAGAGCAAGGAGGTGCAGACCGTAGCTTGAGGAAGTAATCAACAAGTACTTGCAGGATCATAGTATTCCAGCAGCTGAACTTCCAAGTGTGGTATAGAAATAGAGAGATGTCCCACAAGTAGCTATATCCACGAGTGCAGCATCAGTTAGGTGGATGCACAATACTGCATCCAGTTTTATTATTTACCTTCAAAAACTTACAATGAGAGAAGGAAGGAATGATACAATCCTGGAGCCACATCTGCACTGAAAAGAGTGAAGACATGGTTGGATCAAAAAGATACAGAAGTATCATGGTCTTCATGATGGAGGGACTTTTGAGTTCTTGAAGGGCTTTTAACTAGGAGAGATGTTAAAACCATGTTTAGTCCTTGCACTCACGCAAGTGGTGGGGAAAAAAGTAACTTTCAAGAAGCTGATGGTTTCTGAGGGGGCAAATCACAGAAAGTAAGTAGATTTTTCTGTCTTCAGTCAAGACTGGGTGCTTCTCTGAAATTATGCTCTACTCAGCCCAAGGTTTTGGACTAGTGGGTGAAACCCTAATGGGCTGTCTTATGTGGGAAGCTGAACTATAGAAGACCTAGAGGATCCTTCTGACCTTAAATTTCTGAAACTGTTTATCATTCTCAAGGAGAACTGTTTTCTGCTCCTTATGCCAGTAGCTATATAAAAATATTTCTAACAACTTGCCCTGTGCTAATGCTGCTTGTTGTTGGGGAATTGAAAGGAAACTTGGGTGATGTTCTATCTCATCCCCTGACAAACCTGTCCTGACCAAACTGATGCAACAGTCCATGCTCGATGGAATTGGGTCTTCCTTGTTAATGCAAGATGATGCAATTTCTGTGTGTCTTAGGTGGGGAAGAAGAGCAGCTGTCTCCTCTTAAGGACTGTGCTTGCCAAAATGGCTCTGCAGGCCTCACCCAAGTGAGCAGGGAATAGAATCCAGAAAGGTTTAGCAAAGAACATAATACTTCATGGAAGGAAAGAAGAAAACTGTCAGAACTAAGTTAGGGATGTGGGGGTTTAATAATTTCCTTATCCTGAGGAAAGGAGCTCTCCTCGATTTGCAGGAGAGCAGAGATTTTATTCTGACGTGGCAGCAACAATAACTTTGCTGGCTTATCTCCCACTTCCCCCCCAATACAGAGCCTGTTATCGAAGACTGCTTTTCCTTCATCTGGGACAAAGGCTCCACCCAAAGGCTTCAGACATCTGAGATTTACTCCTGGTGCTGACTCAGACGACTGCACCCAAGCTTCTCTTGTCAACATTAATCCCTTCACACCAGAGTCGTATCGACAAATGCTCTTTCTTCCTCATGGCAAGCAGAAGGGCAGAGGAGAGCTGTAAGTAAGACCTACTCTTAAATAACAGGCTGGAAGGAGACTGTTTAAAGGAGATAAGTAGTGGAGATGTTCAGTACCTGGACTTACTTGCTAACAATGAATCATTCACTTCTGTAGTATTAATTGGTGTGGAGCAAACATTAGCAGACATATGAAGGTAATAGAAATATAAATAAAATTTCTGTTTTTCACTAATGTTAGCTGTTGATGCCCCACTTACAGTTTTCTCCTACAGCACTGAGGTACTTTTTTTTTTTTTATTGACCATGAGTGGAGCTTGATTCAGTTATACACATACCTACAACTTGGAAGAAATGTGCCCATTATCATATAATACAGCTTTTAAGATGGGTGCAGGCCACTACTGCTGACCTGCCAAAGTTCTGGCTCAGCTGAGAGAGGCTCAGCTGGGCATCGCCCTTGAAAGTACAGTGGGGAAGTTCTCTCCTTCACTAGGAGCTTCTTGTGCAAGGTCATCTCCCGTGTAGTTCACCACTAAGGTGGCGAGGAGAATGATGCCCCTGAATGATGCTGCTCTGTCCTGTGAGCAGTACTGATGTTGGTATGTGGAGGCTTTCTAAATGGAAACAAAGACTTCCTAGCCTGGGACTACAGTCTTTAAGACTTAAACAAGAAATTTCTTGTGTATTAACACTTGACAAAGTATGTCTTTGATTAAACTGTGAAGCAAGGTTTGGAGATTATTTTGAAACTTTGAAAATGTTTTCACTTCAAATCTCAGTTGGATTGCTTCACTGAAATGATACATGCAGACTTTCCTAAACTTCCGTTATAGGAGGGATTCTGATCCAAGAAGCCAGGTAAAACAGGATCTACCTACAAAGGTGAGTGTCTGTGTATTTCCCTCCACAGAGAGAATAAGATGCTTGTAATGATTTGGTGATTGAAATTTCTTCTGCTGTTGGAGTATAAATCATGGCATCATGACAGAGGATAAATACCTATGACAGAATAATTCCAAGCTGAATATTTTATATTAACTTTTGTTTGAGACAAACTTAGAAATGATTCCTGTCTCTAAGGAAAACTTGTACTAAAGCAAATCTGAAACTTTGACAAGTAATCCCAAAACTCATTGATCTTGGTCAGGAGGCCTTTCTAGGAAATATAATTTGGGCTCTTCAGCGAGTACTGTGTTACTTTATTATTGAGTTAGCAAAAATAGTGACTGTACCTTTGTGGTTTGAAAAAGCAGGTGTATTGTTGTTCCTATGAATAGTGTACTGAGCATCTTTGGATGTGGCTGGAACATGGTTTATATGTTACAAATAATATATAAACCTGCACTGCAAAAACACAAAGACTGAGCTGAATGGCTCTGATGTGGATTAATATGGAGGGCAGTGTCAGCTGCAGTAGTCACAGTGGCAAACTTCTGAAGCACGGCAGCAAATTCTGTACTTGCATTCAGTAGGAAAACGTCTGGCTTGGGGGTGGCTGTGTGCCTTGGGGTCCAAGGGAAGGCCCCACCACAGCTTATGTAGGTACAGGACAGCAGGCACAGTCTTACAAGTCAAAACCAAGTTCTCTTGCTGATGTTGATGTCTTTGCTTTGCTGGCAAACCTCAGCAGTGGGGTATGTTGGTGTGGCTGCATGGGGCCGTATGCGAAGTCTCATGTGCACCCAGCTGTGCTGGCAGAGATGGGCAGCTGCTGTGGGAACCAGTGTCCCGCAGCCTTTTCCCCAGATTTATCTGGGGGGAACCTACTCATCCAGCTGGCTTCTGGAAGGCAAGCCAAGCCTGAATTAAAGATCTGTGTTCAGGTGAGGCAAAAAAAATAAACTTTTTTCCTGAGCAGCCCCTTGAAGTGAAGAAAGTATCCTGCCTCGTGCAAGTAGGTAGAATTGTTCGTTCTAATTGTGAAACAATTGGGCTCACTGGAAGAGCAATTGCACCCTCTAGCGGAGGAGACTGGTATTGCAGGAAAACGGGTCGTGCTAAAATACAGCTGCAGAGTAAATCTGCTACCAGGTTTAACATCTGGGGCTACCACAATTACTGTTTTCCCTTGGAAGAAAGCCTCACGTAACTTGTGACTTAGCACTCGTGCAGAATAATATTTCTCTGATTAGATTATGCAATATAGATATAAATTATGTACTAGGAGGTATCTTTATTCCTTGAGATTTTTAAGATACTGTAAAATATAGCTGCCTTATGAAATACAACCTGCTGTGAAGGGCTGCTATTTCACATGGGCCACACTTTACTGGCTGTGAGGACCAACTCTTTACACCCACCCTTTAAGGTCGTATACTGTGTAGTACAGCAATCACAGCAGCGGTTTCCACAGAAACCACCATGCAACATGAGCCACTGTTTCCGTAAAGGATGCAGAATGAAGAAAAATCACTTGGTTCACTCTCTTGTTCACTTCATGCTCCACTGCTTATCTCTTCTTCACTTGTCTCCCCCACCAGCAGGCATCACTCTACAAGCAGTACTAACAGATTTTACTTCCCTGGTGACCATTACTGTAGCAATAACAAAGTTCCAGCTGCAGGCTTTCAGCCCTTTGTGGAAAAAGTGGCTCCTGGTGAGAAATCGCTGGGAACACAAATGGATACTGAGACCTGCTAATGTGCCATTAGCCAACAGCTGGTCCTTCAAACCTGATGACAGCCTGAACTGATGTATAATGTCCTTCCTGCAGTCAACATTAGCTGCCAGAGCAAAGCAACTCCTACCTAGCTGGAGCCACATGAAGCCAACAAGCTTGTCTCCCGAGCTCAAAACAGGCAATAGCTCTTACTTAAACACAAATTCAGTGCATGAGCCTGGCTAATTCTGAGGTACCATCTACCAAAACTGGTAACGCATTTTCTTGAGTGTGCAGTAGCTGGGCAAAAGACAAGTATTTTGTTGTTGCCTGCTGTTCATCCCAGACTCCATCAGCTATGGGTCTAGGAACTGGGCTGGCCCGCCAAGAGAAGAGATGTGATGGCAGTAACCCAAGGAGGCTTAGGCACATGTAGCCAGCTAGACTACAGCTCTCCTTAGCTGCAATTTCTACGCCTATGGCTATTACGTACTGATTTGGGGGCAGGGGGGAAACAAACGACAAAAAAAAGAAACAGCCTTGGCCAAACCAGGCCAAGATAACCTTTGTTAGGTAGTCTAAAATATACAACACGCCTGAGTGAAAGGGAGTAATTCAAGAAGAAATGGTAGCACACTTGCATGCCTGCCTGAATGAAAATGCAGAATGGGAGAGGGAGCAACATGGGTGCTCTGTGAGAGAAAGTGCTACACTGCTCTAAAAACATGACAAATGCTATTATCCAAGTCTTTCAACTCATACTTGTCTTTGCTGTTTTTGTGACCTTGTAGAGATACCCTCTGAAAGCGAGCAATATGGTTTCCCGTTACAAGAAGGAGTTCCTGGAACTAGAAAAAATTGGTGTGGGGGAATTTGGCTCTGTCTACAAGTGCATCAAACGCCTTGATGGATGTGTTTATGCCATCAAACGCTCCAAAAGGCCTCTGGCAGGATCCTCAGATGAGTGAGTGTGCTAGCTAGAAAATGCCAGTTGAAATGACAGGCATGTTCTTGGGAGGTGTGATGGGGATGGAGGGGGTGTGGACCTAAAGGTATCTGCGGGGTAGCATGAGCAAACACTGGCTGCTGTTGCATTCCCAAGTAACGGTTGGGAGAGTGGGGGAAGTTACCACTTTGGAAATACTGAGTACGTATGTCTGAGAAAGCGAAGAAGCCCCATGTGTTGCAAAGTGAGATGACAGTTACCTGAATTCCTCGGGTCCATGTAGCCAGTGTCTTTAAAATAACTGTCAAATAGTTCATCTGTGGTATGTTCCCGCCCTGCTGTATGGCCAGCACTGGTTACAGCCGTACTGTCCAGCTAGTGTTGTCCTGCATGTAAAGCAGTCTTTGAAGCTGCCTTTGCTGCTTTAACAAAGACTTGCTCAGGGATCTATTTTTTTTTTTTTTGACAGCTGCTTAGCACATGTGAGAAAGGGCAGGTTTTGCTTCAGCAGCTGTGAGAGCCAGTCTGTCTCTCAAAACCCAAAAGAAAGTGCTAAACAGTTCTGCTTTCCCTTTCTCAAGCCAGGCTGCAAACCAGGGCTCCTCTCATGGTCCCAAGCAGGACACTGGCACCCCGTCACCACTGCTTTTTCTGTGCATGCTTTCTAGGCAGCTGGCACTGCGCGAGGTTTATGCTCATGCTGTGCTGGGACACCACCCCCATGTTGTGCGCTACTACTCAGCATGGGCAGAGGACGATCACATGATTATCCAGAATGAACACTGCAATGGTAAGAGCTGTGACATTGTTAAAGGCCGAGATCTCAGGGTGGGTGCAGTTACCTTCTTTTGTACTTCGATGTGGGGTATTTTGGCTTACAACAAAGCAGACTGCACTGGGCTACAGTTCCGTAGAGAACCCAGTAAGGGGTAATATTTAGACAAAGCTCTGAATGGTCCCAATGTGCTACAGGCAGTAAATACTCTCTAATTTGTGGGATTTAAAAACTTTCTGTGTTGGCTGGCCTAGAAGAGTATTCCCCACGCCAGTGCTTACAGCTGCATCTGGGACAGCCCAGGTAACCATAACCTGATGTGAGTGACTCAAGAGCAGCCAATTAGTGTCATGTATCTTGGAACCAAACCCTTCTTAATGGAGGGGAGCAGTGATTTGAAGAGTGATACCTGGCTGAGACAAAGGCACCTTGCATCTTGGCTAGAAGAAAGGGCTCAACGGCTGCAGAGGAACAGAGCTAATTAATGAGGTAAACTGTAAATGCGGGTGCTGCAGGCAGGGTGGTACCCTCTTACTTGAGTTCACCCTTGGTCATACCACTGTCTGGGAGACACATTGGAAAAGAAACCTCTGGTTACCAGAGGAGCTGAATTCACATATGTAGCGCTCAGCTTTCAACTGCTCCTGCAGCCTTGGGGCTTGACGAGTGGTGGTAACTGTTTGGAGTAATGACTTCAAATCTGGAGGAGGTAACCATGAAACATGATTGCTGCTGCAGTATTGATGCATTTCTTGCATTGTAGTGGATGAACATCTGAGACTAAAGGTTAAGTATTGAAAAGCAGGCTGATGGGGCGAGAGGCCATGGTATTAGTTGTGAAATAGCCAGTGCCTTAATGGAGACCCATAAAACTCTGTTTCAGTGTTCAATGTTTTGTTACATTCTTCAATCAAAAATCTGCTAATAGGAGCTTAATTTCTTTGCTTCGCTATTCATGTATCTGCTTTCTGCCTGTAAGTATGGCAGAAGTAATTAACTTTTGGACTGGTTCACTTGCAGCAGCAGCAGCACTACGGTGTCAGCCCTTCTGGTGCTGTAGGTAGAACTGTAGTTGCTCGGTCCTTGGCAAGCAGGAGGCAGGGTGCTCTGAGGCTATAAGGCTGAAGCCAAGAGATGATGTCCAAGTTCGATCACTAGAGCATATATAGCTGGCCTTGTCAGGGTTTGTCACTAGCAAGCCTGCAAGTGCTCTGGGCAATAGTTTCTACTAAGCTATTTCAAACATGCTGCTCTATAAGATCTTTGTCATGTCTCAGACCATCTGTTTTCATCTAGGTGGGAGTCTCCAAGATGTGCTGCTGGAGAATGCGAAGCTTGGCCAGTATTTCCCAGAGGCAGAGCTGAAAGAAATACTGTTACAAGTCTCCATGGGACTAAAATACATCCACAACTCTGGCCTTGTGCACTTGGATATCAAACCTAGTAAGTAGCGCTCCCCTGCTTTTGAGAAGGGTCTTCCAAGTGACCCTCCAGGGGTGGGACCTGTAATAGGTCCTTCTGACTGGACCTATAGCAATGCTTCAAAGGAAAAAGAGAAGATCTTGCCCTGAAAGGTGAATGACTTGTGGGCTGCTTTTTTTGTTAATCTCATGTTGCTCTAAAACTGAGCCTTCTCTGATAGTTGGCAGCATTTTACTTCAGTCTTGTGATCTTCATAATCCTGGCTAATGGGACTCACTTTCATACTGGTGGAGCAAGTAGGGCTGCTAGTGAGGACAGGGACTTCCTTATTTGCTGCTGTCTGGTTGCACAACACTTGACCTTTGTATGCGCAAGCTGGAGTGAGGTGCATATTTATTGTGCCTACTCTGAGGGATTAAGTTCCTGCAAAAAATGGTAAGAAGCTTTCCTCTCTGCAGCTGAGGATGGATACCCCCAGGGCAATGCTCTGCCCACCCCTAGTCACATAGGTGGATCCTTATAGTGGAGTTCTTTTTTCCTGCTGAAATCATGCCTCTAGCTTGGGGGGGGGGGGGGGGGGGGGGGGGGGGGGGGCAGAAAGGTTGATTGTGCTAGGGTATTTTATGCACAAGGTACAACTGTCTTCTGTTAGCTCTATGGCTGAATACATGAGCTGGGCAGAAAGCAGACTAATGGGTGGGAAATGTGCATAGTTTCTCTGGCTGAAAAGCTTAACTAGCTTGTCAGGTGGGATTTTTACAAAGTTGTCAGGCTCCTGCAGTCTGGCTACAGATATCACACTATTGCTAAACTTTGCTGTCTTGCAGGTAATATCTTCATCTGTCACAAGCTGGCAGCTGCGGGCCTTGCTGGGCAGGAAGAGAGTGACAGTGAAGATGAATTCTCTTCTGGTGTGGTGTATAAGATTGGTAGGTTTTAGCCCACTTTACACTGGCTTAAGATTAGGGCTGCCTCATTACTGCCTGAAAGAGCTCTCTTCTGCTGGCTGAAAAGTCTTGCATACAAAACTGACAGCATAGTTCTAAATGCCTCTGCTACTTACCGGAATTAATTCTGCTAAGGAGGAAAGTCCTAGGAAACTCATGTGCTTGTTTCCAACCCTGGACTCCTGAGTAGGAGCAGCCTTGCTCTCTTACTTGGTATTTTCTGATTGCTCTGTTGGTGCCTATAAAATGCAGGCTTTTATTGATGGAGACCTGCATCAGTTTTCTCTAAGTTGCTCTTTCTTTGTCTCAGGTGACCTTGGCCATGTGACATCAATAACAAACCCCCAGGTGGAGGAAGGAGACAGACGGTTTTTGGCCAAAGAGATTTTGCAAGAGGTACAGCCACTGGTGGGGAGAACAGGGAGGCAAGCAAGTGGGGAGAGATTAGCTGTAGTGAAATCACCAGTCTGGCATATTCCTTGCCTTATCTCCTCTTTCTTGTACCTAGTCTGGCTGTGAAATCAGGAAAATTAACACCTCTTTATTAATACTAAAAGCCTGGGTCTTGTCATGTAAATATTTAACATAATTTATAAGCAACTTAATCATTAGATTATTTGCAACTATTCTACCTGTGGGGGATGAATGGGACAAAATCTGTATCGGTTTGATGCAGTTTCATTTACACACCCAGCTGAGGTTAAACTGCTGGATGTGATTACTGCAGAATATATACACTCAGACAAATGCTTTGTACAACAAGCACTGATCAGGTAGGTGGAGAGGTGGGAGGCGCAACACAACTCTTGCACTGACTGCAGCTTTGCCACTCTGGCCAGTGAACAAAAAAGGAGTTGGTATGTAACAACAAGTTTGAATGTGTTAATCAATTCTGGCATTTGAGTGACAGTATCTTTTTGTGCTGTAAGTGGATTTAGGAACTGTTAGGTCAACACATCACAGGCAGTCTAGCTTGAGTTGGGCATGGCTAGTTTATTGCCGTCCGGTGAAGGCTGGAGGCACCCATTTATAAAGCCACCCTCTGGATATGCTGCAGTGATCCTAATACGGGTTGCAAGCTCCTTGTGACTGGGTGGAAGCCAATGTGCTATCAGTTACCAATACTACATGCTATCAATCTTTTCATCCTGAAGAGAAGGAAACAGCTAACAGGGATGGTGAAGGCAGTGTCATACACATACTTGTTTGGCTAGGGTTTTTTGAGTTGGTACCCCAACCCACTCTTGCTCAGTATAGCAAGACATTCCCTTTCTATAACTATTTATTTTCTCTCTGCAGCAATACTGCTATTTGCCAAAGGCAGACATCTTTGCCCTGGCACTCACAGTAGCTCTGGCAGCTGGTGCAGCACCGCTGCCTCACAATGGGGCCCTGTGGCATGACATCCGCAAAGGCAATATCCCATCAATCCCCCAGAAGCTTCCTCATCGCTTTCTTGAACTCCTCAAGGTGAGGAAGTAGTCTTGTCAGGACAGAGGCTTTTCCAGTTGGCATGTGACAGGGGCAGTGCTAAACTCTGAACTCCTTTGCCTTCTAGCTCATGATTCATCCTGACCCAGTGGAAAGACCTTCTGCCACAGCTCTTACTAAACATCCAGTTCTCTGTCCTTCACGTGGAAAAGCTGTGCAGCTCCAGAAGCAGCTAAATGTGGAAAAGTGCAAGACTGCCATGCTGGAAAGGTAGGACTGGCTTGAGCATGAAGGGGAGAAAACATGGGCACAACAAGTGCTGGTCACCAGGCTTCTGTGGGTGAATATAGGGTAGTAATACTGGGAGATCCAATATGCAGAAATATTCAGTCAGTTCCGGTGCCTGGAGCTGGGAGGATGATTGGGCTGTAGCAGGGACTTATAGTGCCCAAGCAGCTGTGGCTCACTTCTGGCTTTGAGGAGCTGGCTAAATTAGAAAAGTGGATTTGCATGCTTACTGCAACCGCTGGTGATGGGGAAAATACTGATACAATATATGCAGCCAGTGGGCAGATGAGGAACTGATACTGCATTGAGATAATGGTCTAGCACAGAAGGAAGAGAAGTATCAGTTTCTTTCCCTTTGCTCCTTCTCACTGCTGTTAGAAGTAATGTTTTGATGTGCTGGGGCTAGGATTTGCCCCACCACCCCTCTTAGTGCAATAGTCAGATGGGGATTAGGTTTTCCATATATACAGGAGAGCATGTGCTCTGCAGAAAGCCACTAGCATCAGGAAAAAAGGCAATAAAAAAAGCATATGCCTT
This sequence comes from Falco peregrinus, assembly GCF_023634155.1. NCBI lineage: Eukaryota > Metazoa > Chordata > Aves > Falconiformes > Falconidae > Falco > Falco peregrinus. The sequence goes on from NC_073726.1 coordinate 65,571,053, forward strand.
AGGTATGTGCTGCACGAGATGGCACTGATCTAAGTTCCACCATTCACAAAAATCTGAAATGATGGGGGGGGAAAAAAGCCAAGAGGGACTCTTCATGCTGATGCCAGTGTGTTGCTGGTTTTCTTTTGGGAAACTTTCAAAGCTTCATCAGCCTCTGGTGTGAAAAGTCAGCACCCTCCAGCAATGCTGGAGTACTGCAGTAATCCTCTTGTGCAAGACGGATTCATGCATGATGTGGTTTTCTTCCTTTCCCTTCTGTCTTCCCCCTGCAGGGAACTTAAAGCAGCCCGCCTTGCCCAGACCCTCATGAAGGACCAGCCCTTAGGAAGTGCCAAGTTGCAAGAGTCTGAAACCTCTTCTAAGCAGAAGAGCAAGCGCCTGGTGGGAGGGAAGAGCTGTCGCTCATTTAGCTTTACTTTGGGTTACTGAACTTCTGTGTTGTCCAAAAAGCTCTGGCTGCTGAGTGGCCCTGTGAAAGCAGAGGGTCCGTACAGACCCATACCCCATATTAGCTCTCCCTGTCATGGTTTTTGGTTCCCTCAATTATGATTGAATGCTGGCTGAGGGAAGAATGTCTGGCTTATAAGTGTCAGATCATGGGATTTAAGATTATTGTCCTCAGTCTTTTAATTTCTTGTGTAATTGGTCTTGTTCTAGACTAAGAATAGCTTTGCCATGCAAGGGAAAGGATGGCATCTCCTCTACTCGCTTCCCTATTTTAGTTGGGCCCTGTTATTGATGGTAGTTTTGTGGTCTTCACATTCTGGCCACCTGTGTACCCTTAGAGGGGAGGCAGTGGCTGTACACAGACAGCGCCTACAGCTGGGTCCGAGGGGTGCGGAGATACAGCCTGAGGTAGAATTTTAACAACGCACCAGGATACAGATAGTTACATAGCAGTGCTGGTGGCCTTGGGATGCAACTGGAGTGGCATTTCACTTGAGGATACAAAGAGTAAAAGGAAAACCTTTAAGGGGGCCTTAATCGTGGAAGTGGAAGGAAAACTTTCCCTTCCTTCCCTTTCAGCGCCAAGCACAATGCCAATGAGCTGGTTATGCCCCAGCAGGCCAGGCCCTGCTGGCCTCGGAGGAGCGGACCCACCCTCAGCGGGCTGCCCCCTCCCTGCAGGGAGACTAGAAAGGGCTTTTGCAGGCCTTGTCAGGTTTGTTTTGTTTTTTTTTTTTTTGAGTTTCCTCTTTAGATTGTGTGTATTTTCGGTATGTGTTGGATGCGGCCTCCCCCTGCTAAACACTGCTCTGCGAGTCCCTGCCCGGGGCCTGCAGCCAGGGAGGATGCTGGGCCTGTAACTGTTATCTGTAGGTTTTACCGAAGTTCGTTCTCAAGTGTTGGACGGTGCTAGCTTTTGAACTATCGGATGCTACCCTATGAGAAGCGAAACGTGCAAATAAAGATTTTAATCTTTTTATCTACGACGGCCTGCCTTTTTTTTTTTTTTTTCCTTCTTCCTCCCCCCTCTCTCTTCCTTTGGGCGTCCTTCCCCGCCAGGCGGGACATGTCGCTCACCCGGTAGGCGACAGTGTGGCCGCGGGTGGCTGGGGGTAGGTGCCGCCCGCCGCCGCAGCCCCTCGTGGCGTGGGCCCGCCCGCCCCCGGGCCCCGCAGCACGGCCGGCGGGGAGAGGGTCGCGTTTCCCCCGGCCCCTCTGTGGGCAGGACCCGTCCCTGTGCTTCCGCTTCCGGCGGGCTGCGGCGGGAGAGGTGCTGAAGGGTTGGTGGGAGCGGTCGGTGGGGCCGGGGGCGGTCGGGGTGCCCTCCAGTGCCGCTTTAGGGGTGCCGGGGGCGGTCGGGGCGCCCTCCGGCGCCGCTTCAGCCGTGCTTTTCCTTCCACAGGCGCGGCGGCGGCATGTTGCGGCGACCGGCGTGGCAGGTAGGGTCGCGCCGGGGCCGCGGGTGGCGGTTTAACGGCTCCCTGAGGGAGCGGGGCCCCGCGCCGCCGCAGTGCGGTAGGGTCGTTGCGGGCGGGGAGGTGGGCAGCTGGAAGCCCTCCCGCCCCGCCGAGGAGGGGGTAGCGACTCCCCGCAGCTCGCCGCGCTGCCGGGCCGGGCGCTGGCAGAGCCCTGCGTGCGAGCGGCTTTTCCTCTGCGAGCTCTGTAGCTATAGGTGCTGCGGCCTTTACCGCTGCACGGAATCTGGCCTTGGAAAAAAAGGGAATTCTCCTATGGGTCTGTAGGGTCACAGGTGGTGTTTCTGCCTGTTCTCAAAATACGTGTGGCACTACCTATGAAGAAAAGAGGGAAGTTCTGTTTCTGTTCATACTACTACTACAAGAATACAAGTGCTGGACCTTAGTTAACTTAGTTACTCAAAAAAATGATTTGTTAGAAGATCCAGCTTTTGCATGGAATGAGTCTTAGATGATTTGAGTGTACATCAATGAACCATACAAATATACTTGAAGAACTTCTGTTTTGTAAGTTGCATTTCATCTGGTTTAGCATCTCTGTTCAACACAGGACTGTCAGTCTTGCCTGCCTTTAAGTTTTGCAATCACTTGTTGTAGGAGATGAGCTTTTCTTTCAGTTCCTGCATATGGGCCTCTTGCAAAGGTGGTCTTGGGCTTTGCTCTTTTCCTGCTGTCTTTTAGGGCATGGTATCTGCCAGCATCAAGTCAGTTCCTTTCCATTTTCTCACTCCTGTTTAACTGGAGCACTCGGGTTGTCATGGCCTTGATTTACTGTTTGCTTGGGAATGTGGAGTTATCAGTGCATCATACTACCTATGGAGGTGGATAGATGTACATTTTGGGCACAGCTTGTTAATCTCTGAAGTGAAGCAGAAAGCTGATGAAACTACTGTGTTTGTTTCCAAAAACCAAAGCCCAACCAAGTAAACAACCTCACTGCTTCAAACCCCTCCTCCTCCTAATATGTGTTACAGAAAAACAGTCCTTACTGGGTGTCCTGAAAATAATTGATGGAGATGTACTTTCGGGCCATGCTTTTTTCTAGGGATTTTTTTAACCCCACTTTAACCAGGTATTCTTTTAATAGTCCTGTTGGCTTTATTTAGCTGAATGGATTTCTTCCCTCTAAGTCACTGGAAAAGAATGTACTTGCAAAACCTCTGTAAGTGTTCAGAAAGCAAGGTGTAAAAGCATATAAATACTGTTTGCACTTTGTATCTTGGGAACTAACATCTGTCTGTTTCTTCAGGTGCTTCGCCAGTTTGTAAGACATGAGTCTGATTCAGTTGGCTCATTGGTACTTGAAAGATGTAAGTAGCTCCTGAGATGAAATTTAGCTGTTACTCTTCATGGTTTTTATCTCAGTTTTACAATGGCTGAAATATGCCAGGAGAAAAACAGATAGAAATGGCAGCTCCTGAATGCAGTGACTAAAAACGTGTTGTTTCAAACAAACAGATTCTTAAGTAGCTTCCCGCCTGGTCTTTGTCAAGTCAAGCAGCCTTTGAGGGGGAAAAGAAAAATGCCCTGACACGGAGTATGACCTGTAAAAGGCAGGTAGTTGTGCTTTATTAGTGGCAGTGAACCGGGGTACTCTGTTGTCATGTTTTCTAGTACCTCCTCAGTCTCCCATGTGCCTGGGGGATTTGTTTGGATGCTGCTGCCCCAGCGTGATTTGCTCCAGGTGTACACTTCAGACTTTACCATTCAGTTCACGTGCGCATTGTGCAAGAGCAATGCTTCCCTGAACTCCTTCAGTTGGTCCTTGAACAAGGAGAAGTAATAAATTGTGTCCACCCAGTCCTGGTACCTGTGTAAAAACTAGTGACCCTCTGATTCAGAGGATGGGGTATAATAATGCAGCATTGTTGTTTTAAAGGTACTGTTTTAAGAACAAAACAATGCAATGGTATGGTTTTCTCTTAATGAAAAAAAGTCAAGATAAGTAAATGCAAAATAGTCTAAATGACATACGGATGTGTCTGTGAAAAAGATGACAAAGGAACAGGAAGAATAAGAACTTTCTAAATGAGCTCATTTAGCAGTGATAACGATAGTACAGGCATAGTCAACTGTCAGCAGGGCCTGAAGAAGCCAAAAATCACAAGAGCTTGAAAAATGGTTGGAAGTACAGAAAGTCATTGTTCTGGCCCTTGTCAAAAGCTTCTGAATTACAACTTGCCATGATTAAAAGCGTCATAATTCACCTGTATATGAATTTACTCTCTCACATTTCAGCCATGAATCGTGTTCAGTTGCTTGGCCGGGTTGGACAGGACCCTATCATGAGGCAAGTGGAAGGAAAAAATCCCGTTACCATATTTTCTCTTGCAACCAATGAAATATGGCGAACATCGGAAAGTGAGGTAACCCAGGGAGGTGAGTCTGCAATGAGTGATGTGCTCCCGCCGTTTCAAGGTCATGTTTGCATATTCATCAGCACCATGTTTTGTCTTCAGGCTGCTGTGTAAATCTCTTGGGTGCAGAGAAGTTCCTTTGAGGTCAGGACAGATGCTGCTGCATTTGTGTGTTGCTTACTGATCCCCAGCAGCATATACTGAATAGACATCTGCATGTCGACCTTCCTCTGGAGGAGAGGAAAGAGTATGGAGTCAGCTGTTTTTCACTGTTGGGGTTGCCAGAGGTGTAGCAAGTTCCATGCTCTTATTTGTATTCCAAGAGGAGAAGAAAAATGAATGATACAGATGTCTCTTCTTCTCTAACTTTTGTTCAATGTGGAATGTGAGGGGGGAAAAAAAATGTATGAGCTCTGGCTTCCAGGAAAACATCTCTTGGTTTGAACTGTGCTTTTGTGCAATAGTTGCATTTGAACACAGATGGGTGGAACACTGAGTTCTACTGGTACGGAGCAGGGGATTGAGTGCTGGTATACTTCTATTGCAAATAACTTTTCATAATTTGAGAACACCAACATGTTGAAACTAATTTCTGAGACTTGCATGAAAAAGGATTTGGCATCCAACTTTGTTATTTTTATGTAACTTAGGTGATGTCAGTCAGAAGACGACGTGGCACAGGATCTCTGTCTTTAGACCAGGCCTCAGGGATGTTACGTATCAATATGTGAGGAAGGGGTAAGTGAATAATTAAGATCATGGAGGATTTAATGCCTTATTAATCCATTGATGTAATAATTATGGTGATCAGGAGCTATACTGAGAAGTGCCATAAAATAAGCTAGCAGACCTCCTACAGGCAACTGATGCAAAAGCGTGTGTGTTCAGAATCATAGAGAGAGGAGAAAAGAGCAGTACAGTTCTCTGACCAGAACCAAATTCTTGATTTTTTCAGTGCTCGACTCTATGTTGAAGGGAAGATAGACTATGGTGAATATACAGATAAAAACAATGTGAGGCGGCAGGCCACAACAATTATAGCAGGTAAGGAACAACATACCGAGGCCTATCTTGCCCTTTTGGGTTGGAGGGGAGGTGGAGGACCTTTGAAATAGAGCTTGGTTTGTCATCATCCTCAGTATCTGCACTTGGGGATTTTGGGAGAATGGTAGGCTGTACCAGTAGATGTCCTCTGGCGCTGCTTGTGAAGACAGAAAATGAGAGCATGTAGTTGCAAGCTGCTGCTTCATTTGCTCACACAAACCAGTTTGTGTAGGAGATAGATACTGTGTGTTTTAAGAGCACCAGTACATAGTTCTGCAGGTCAGGCAGATCCCTTTTCTAAGGAGGGTTTGTTTAGTAGCTTTGTATTGGTTTGGCAGGGATTTTTTTCTTCATTTTTAAGACCAGATGCTTCATAACTTTAAGGACCTCTGTTTGTAAAAGATGTTCTATGTGGGGATAACTTGATGAAGAATTTACCTCGGTCTGGTAGCCAGTACTGGTAAGAAGAGCACAGAATGGACAGGGAGTAGACTTGCCGTTGGGTAGACACAATGAAGAAGAGAACTGGGAAACTCAACTTTTTCCTTGAGCCTTTAAATAGCATGAACATCCTACAGCTTTACCGTGGGTAGAGCCACTATCTTGTGGCTTTTGAGGGAGGGCGAAAATAATTGGGTAGTAGAGTAAACATTTCTGTTACACAAGTGTATCTAAAAAAACTGGACCAGAGGAGAAGGGAAAAAAACGAGCCACAGTTCTGGATGCTTCTGCTGTGCAGCCTCTTCGAAACAATAGTAAAACTTTCACATGAACAGTTCAGCTAGCAGTGCTGTAGGTTGCTGTTTATAAATAGCTGGAGGGGAGAAGCAAAACTCTTGTTGTTTTACTAGTATTTATCCTAATGGTTTCTTTGTGTTCAATATCCCCAGTCTCAAGATGCTTCAGAAATTACTGAGGCTTGATGGAATGTGAGCTTCCTGTAGGCTGATGACATGGTAGTCCATACTGAAAATGACAAAATAAAAAGGAAATACGCTGTAATGGATAGAGATCATAGTCAAAGAATTAAACCATTATTTTAAAATGTTTCTGATATCTTTGACTGTTCAGCAGCTTTTCATCAAGTTTATTGGTTTCACAATATATGTCATTGCCTTGAATTGTCAGCTTTTGAGGGAGACAGCAAGAACCCTGTATTGGACACTTTTATTTTATGAACTGTTCTGAAATACATGTCTTTGCAGCGTATTTTAACACAAAGAGATTTTGTTTGTGGCTGTGCAGGCTTGCAACAGGGCAAAACCATCCTGAAGATTAAATTTTCTTTATTTCTTTTCAGATAATGTAATTTTTCTGAGTGATGGTGGTACAAAAGAAAAAGTGTGAGGTCGTAAGTGCTTGGACCCAGGCCATTTAATTCCTTTTGTTTAACAGTGCTTCATAATTCTGTAATCACGTATATTGCTGTAGTTTCTTTAAAAAAGAAATAAAATGTTTGATACCTGTAGGGTCTCTGTATGTGTTTTGTTTTCCTGTGTGTTTTCTCTCTGTTCATCATCATTTGGATTTCTTTCTTACTTTCTCAAGAGAAAAGGTAAACCGGGCAGCTACATTAATTCTTCAGCTGGTTTGCATCTTCAGCTGTTTTCAAACCTTAAGTCCTTGGCTGCCTTAACAATCTCTCTTTTGTTGTGCAGGGCCTGACAGCCTAATCGCCTCTGTTAAAATCCCTCCTCTGTTCTATAGGTGCCATTCCCCATTTTTTCCCCTAACTTAAGTGCATTAGACACAAAGTTTAGAGCAGAGCCATTGGCCTCAACTGGTGCTCGGCTTGAAGTTCCTCCTTGTCACAAACCCTGAGAAGGCCGCTTGTACATTTGCATCTGCCCCTCCCCCGACCATAGCATTTGATCAAATTGGGTGTTGGCTTTCACCAAACCCTGTTTTGATCTTGTGCTTAGGTCTTCATTATTAGGGCATTTCCCATGGGACGACTGTGATGGCATCAGCATTCTCGTGGCAGTACCTCGTTAGGTGCTGTGCTGTCGTTTGCCATCAGGAGGGGCTGGAGGAATGACTGCCTTGGCCGCTCCTTCTGAGAGCCCTGCGATAGGGTGGGGAAAATACTCCCGGTCCAGGATTCTCAGGCAGTGTGGGCGTGGCATTTATTCTGCTTTAACTTTTATTGTCAGAAAGATTGAGAATTTTTAGTATTGTTAGTAAAAAAATAGCACGACTAAAGGGTGTTGGGAAAGTGGTGAGATTCCCACTGTAATACAGTGTGATGTGAACAGGGAAAGTAAAATGTTAGAGGCAACAATTTCCTGCCTTCAGAGCTGGTGGGATTTTGTATCTCCTCTCTCTGAGCCCAGTGTGGAGCATGCTTCTTTATAGTTTTTTGCAGCTTTTTCCCCTACAGAATGGTGATCTTGTCTGTGCTTCTTTCTGTGAGCATTGTCAGTGCTGCCAAAAGCTTCAGTTCTTTTAGTTCAGTATTTACTTGTGGTTGAAGTTAATGCTTTAGCTAGTATCCTAGCCCCTGTCACTGCCATACTGCGGTGTTAGATGTATTGGCAATGCTTAGTTACTTAAATGGGTTGTTGTCCACAGGAGATTGTGGTATCTTTTTAAATAGGAAGTTCTGTCTTTAACTCCCTTAACTACTGCTTGTTCAGTCTGAGCCTGTTGTAGCGCTGGGAGCAGCTGTGATGGTGCACCTCTATAGTAGTGATCCAAATACAGTTTATGTTTGGTCCACACAAATTTCTCCTGTTAGCTGAAAGCTGGGGTTTGTCTTAAGCTTTCTTCATATCTAGGAGGCCTTGAGTGACTGTGCTAAGCCTCTGTTCATTCAGCGGTTACCCCCCTTTTTGCACTCTGCTCTGGTGGTGGAGCTCAACTCAGCTTATGACAGTGCCTGCTTTGGACCTTGGGAACTGGCTTTCTACTCTGAACTCGGAGTAGAAATGGCAGCGATGATCCCCTTCACTGCTGCACTAGGAGTGGCCAGAACTGATAGAAGTCCTCTCAGCAACCACTGAATGGCTTATGCTAATCATTGCCCCTGGCTCAGGATGGGGACAGAGCTGAGCTAGCACTACGCATAGGATTAGGTGCCAACAAAGAATATTTGCTCAAGAGCTTCAACTTGCCTTGCTTTTCTGGTTCTTCTATTTAAAGTTGCTAGTACACTTTTTAAAGATTGACCTGCTACACAGACAACACGTGCCTACTTTGAGAACACATTGTTTGAAGAGCGGTGCAGTATCTTGCATATTCATCCCAATTTTGCATTAGGGTGGATTTTCACAGATGATTCTGCATTAGCAATAGACATAGTTACAGCAAATATAACCAGTGGCAAAGGTACATTGTGTGTTCACCTCACGTCTGCTTTGCTGCTATAGCGTAAAGTTAATCTGTAACGAAGTAATTTTGGTGATGAGAAAACCAGGTGTGAAATCAGAATTCCTATAGGATGTGGATTGGGGTTTTTTTATGGCTGGGTACTTGGGTCTGTGAGGAAATGTCGAAGAATGGAAGTGGTATCTACTGAGTTAAGCACAGTGATACCTTGTTTATAACTAGGCAAAGAGTACTTTTCCACGCTGTCCCTTGGTAAATGGTATTCAGCTTTTGCTTGTCTGTGTTAACCTCTTGTGTAAACTGCCTTAGGCAAAGCCTGGTTGCTTACATCAACCGTTCAGAAGTGTTTGACCTTAACAAGGAATTTATTTTATGTATTTATGGAGATAGGTTGGAGGAGATAAAAAATTGACATGATTTCTTTTTAAAACGACAGAGCATTTTAACCAAGCATTTGGAGCATTTCTTGACAGCCCTGAGACAGAGATGTTCTGGTCTGCAATGCAGCTCAATGCCTCTCAGTTATTTCTGTCAGTTTGGTGTAAGGTGTAGGAAACGCTCTTCTGTGCTTGTTTCTGTGGCTGTAGTGCGCAGGTTTGATGAAGACACCATGGGCATTGTGCCTGTGTCACACAGCAAAGAACATTTTCAACTTCAAGTGAAGTGTGACTGGAGGGCTGTTGCAGTGAAGTGGAACGTGATTTCTTTGGCTGAAGCCTCTTGCTTCTGTTTCATGACTCAGTTTCTGCAGACGGAGTAGCACGATGAAATAAGAATGACTGAGGGCTTGGACTGGTACAGAATTACTAGAGAATTTTACCAGCAAGTAGCTGGTTTGGGTTCTAATCTAACCAAAAGACTTGCACCCTGGTGACTGCACGGTGCCCTGCATGAAGTGGGTAGGTGTTTGCACCCCGTCCCAGCTCCACTGTGAAGACCAGCAGTGCCTATGGAAGCCTGGTAGGAGCCCATGCAGAGAGGCCATGAATTGCAAAGGCAAGAAAGCTGAATTACTGCTTTGAGAAGTCCCTGGGTACAACAGCTAGCAATATTCTGGTAAAGGGAACTTGTGTTTCTGTCAAAGTACCAATTATGTGGTTTTGGTAGTAGGCTGTCTCCAGTACTAGCAATCCCACTTCTTCCATGAGTATTCACGTTAGAAAAGGAATATAATGCCATGACTGTGGGAAGAAAACATCACTATTCTCAAGTACGCGGTCTATTTTTAACTCTGAAATTTCTGTGGTGGAAGACTTTTTGCCAAGTAGTTGAGCGTGTCTGTACATACAAACTAAGACTTGGTGGCTGTTTTATCTTGGTGATGGTGAGCTCCTCCACACCATAGTGTGATTTAGTTCTCATTAATGCAAGAAATTTGCTTTATTAGTGCATTACCAGGTCCTGGGTAGCGCAAGTAATGTGTTTGCACGTGACACGCTTTCGCAGGGCTTCTGCAGAGACATCCTCTTGTGGGTAATGTATGTTAGTATGTGTGAGATTTCTTTCTTCTGCTTGTTGCTTTATGTCCCAGATAAAAAAAAAAAAAAATCAGCTCATTTGCCATTTCAGAATAATCACCAGCAACTACTGGGATTAGAAGTTGATTGCTTGGTCATTCTTTGTGTTCTTAGTGCTGCAGTTTGTGCCCTGTACTCTTCAAGGGGTGCTAAGTTTGTTGAAGAAACCTTCTCTAACTGTGGCCATTGTTTTTGGCTTTCAGGTGGTAGGATTTTTAAATTTGTAGCTGGTTGAAAACCTAGCAATTGTTATCCTGTAGGCTTTGTAGCTATTTGTTCTTTTCTTGCTGGTTGACTTTTCAAATTTATTTGAACAGAATGGCTGTAGGAAATGGATGGTTATCTTGATCTTGGTTGTCACAAGTCAGAAAAAATGTCATCTGTAAATATTTAATGAGCCTTTGTGCAACTGACCCATTCAAGAACCGAGTAAGGATGCAGTCACAGGAGTTGCAGCTTCTGTAACCAAGATTTGCAAGGAAAAGTGAGCACCTTTCCTTTGCTAGGCTCTCTGTGACTTACTAGGCTTGTAGTATTGCTAGTGTTTTTCTTTGATATTTAAAGTAAGTGGTGTTTGTTTGGAGCTCTGCCTTAACAACCTCCTCTTTCTTAGCTAGTTTGGTTTCCTGTGTGGGTTTTCTATGTTTTTTCTGTGTGGGCTTTCTACTCCTTTGCAGAGAGGTGACAATGCTTAGTAAAAGAAAGATGAGTTCCCCTCTCTTCTCAGCCCTATCTCCGCAGACAATAAATTTCCACCTTTTTATCTTCTTATAGATTGTTGGTCAATTTTTGCACTGTCCCTGGGTTCTGGAGAGTGAGGCCAAACCCAGTTCAGTCTGTGGTGAGGAAATGGTCTTACACAAAGGCGAAAAGAAAATGCTCTCAGAATTAGATGAGCTGGAATTTAAAAATACTACTAAAGCTGCTCTAAGAGGAAAGTTATGAAACATGGAAAAAAAGACGATTTTCAGCATGCTAGTAACTGTTGAAATTACAAATTTAAATCCTCCAAGCAATATAGAAAAGGTTAGAAGTATAGTTGTATGTGTGTAATGTTCTTGCTGGTTTTGTGGTCCTTTCCACAGTGCCTGATTTCTGGTATAGTGTCCATTTGTGAGTTATCTCATGTGTTGTATGTTGTATTCAGGACACTGAATAATTAATATTCTCTGGAAAGGATTAGTTTAATCCACTTTCATCTCTTCCTTCTTGGTGCCCTGTAGGTTCTGCCCGTTTTTAGCAGAAACTTGCTAATGCAGATTGCCCAGCAAGAACTGGTGCTGCAGCAAATGCTGTTAGTTGGTACCACACAGTGCAAATTGGTCTTATTTCTTTATAAACTCTCAGGTAATTGTTTTAGGAATGTTGAAACTCAAAAATAATATGTAGCTTTGAACACTAATTTTAACAATATGGTAGGAACTGGCCAGTTACTCATTACCAGTTACCAGTGTCTAGTCACTAGTTACCAATATTGGTAACTAGTTTTATATTGGTGAATAGCCCCCAGAAATGGATAGTCTCTGTGTATTAAAATATTTCAGTGGTCTAAGAAATCTTCCAAGATGCTTGTGAATACTCAGCAGCACTGTGTACCACTGTTATAAGAAAGCCCCTGGTGAAGCACAGAGCAGACAGGGACACAAGGTTACATGATGAAGTAGCGTGCTGTTTACCCAAAGTGCCTGATTTACCCCTGAGTGCTTTAACCAAGGGGGAAGGATAGAAGTAAGCACTGTGTAACTTGTTTCCTAAATAAGTATTTCTTCCTGAGAAATGTGTTAGGATGAGAAAGTTCAGCCCAGTACTCTTGGTCAAATACCAGTCCTTAGGAGACACTCATCCTCAGCATGTTCAGCAAATGAAGCTGCAGTCACCCAGTCAGCACCTTCTTTTAAGGTGGTTTTTATTTTGTTGGCTTACAAGGCAAATATAGAATCATATAATCGTTTATGTTGGAAAAGATCTTAAAGATTGTTGAGTCCAACCGTTAAAACTAACACTGCCAAGTCCACCACTAAACTAACTATATCCTTAAGCACCATGTCTACACTAAATACCTCCAGGGATGGTGACTCAGCCACCTCCCTGGGCAGCCTGTTCCAGTGCTTGACAACCCTTTCTGTGAAGAAAGTTTTCCTAATATCCAATCTAAGCCTCCCCTGGTGCAACTTGAGGCCATTTCCTCTTGTCCTGTCACATTACTTGGGAGAAGAGACTGACACATACCAGCAAATCATTAATTCAATGCCCTAGCCTGAAGAAATTCTCTAGTCACAGCAGTAATTTTAGAAGGATCTAATGTCAGCCAACAGAGTGATGGAAAACCTTTTGTTAAATGGATTATCACAAGGCTGCAAAAGCTTTGAAAGTAAAAACACATCCAATGAAAACACTGAGGTTTCTAGATAAGGAACTGACCTTTACAAGTTTCACAATGTGCATCTCTGGACTGGCACAATGTAATTGCTTTGACAACAGTGTCTGGCAGTACCAGGACATAGTACCTCCTCAGGTCAGGCTTGCCACAGTGGTAGGTAGCAATTCAGGCGCTAGTAATTTGGCTTTAGATGTTTTCTGTGCTGTTGAGGGCATATACTGGACTAACTTGTTTCACAAAGACTTAAAAGTCTTTGCAAGAGCTCTTTGGTTGGGGCAGTTAGGGATTTTCCCTTCATATTCTTCACCAACGTTGCTTTTGTTACACTCTTAAAAATAATTTATTTTAAAATCAAACCAAAAAAGATTATTACATTTTAAAGGGACGACCCCAACAAAGTCACTGTTATTTTTCCTCTTTTTGTTGCTGTTGTGCCTGATGGGTGCTGGGGAGTCCTTGGGGCTTTGTTTTCCTCAGGGGGCTAGTCTAGGCTCTCCTTAGCAAGGGCTGTATCACTGAGGCTGCACCAGTCTTTGCTCTGTGGGTAAATGGGAGTGGCATTCTGCAAGAGATGAAGTCTAAATGGGACATCCAGAAATGAGAGACTGTATCAGGAAATCCAGTTACGATTCATGCACGTCACAGCACGGAAGTGGCAAGTGGACTGACCCCCAGAGAAACACCTTTACTGAGTTCCAAGAGCTGAAATAAAGCACTGAAGAATGCCCAGTTTCTGGAATCATAAAGATTTGGCATATTTCATTTTTAATGAGCGATGAAATGTCAGCGTAGTCCTGGCTTGGCATGAAACAGAGCCTTAAAATACCAGAATTTCACATCGATGGGGATTATTTTTACTGCTGGCTGATCAGCACTCTGGAATGGTACTGGTCAGTCCGCAGCGTGCTCAGTGCTGCGGACGTTTAAGGGGAGTTCATTGTAAAACTCCTCCTGTTTTTTACAAGGTCCATTCTGGCATGTCTTTTACAAACAGGTAAACTGTGCTCAGTCAGACCAAATCATGAGTGGCTCCTGATTTTCACGCCTCCTTTTTAACTAAACCAGAACACCCAGTGCCCGGTAACTTCAAACCGTGAACTCGCTGAAGGCTGCTTGAACTCCTTGAAGGCCGAGGGGGGCTGGGGGCTCGTGGCTCGTGGCCGCCCCGGCCCGTTCCCCTCAACGCTCCCCTCGGTACCGAAGCATGACCGGCCTCGTCCCCCTTCCGCCGGGGCGGAACTGTCTCAGCCCGCTGCCGTGGCCCTGGTGGGAGGCCGCTGGCAGACCCGGCCGAACGGCTGGAGCAGAGGCCGCGGGCATCTGGGGAGGGTCCGGCGGGGATCGCACCGCCCCCGGGAGGCCCCGCCGTGCCCTCCTGCAGGCGGCTTGGCGGCGGGCAGCTGCCCGGGCCGGTAGGCGCCGCTGCTCGCCGGGCTGAGCTCCGGCCGCCCGCCCCGGCCCGCCGCCCTCAGACGGCCGCCGCGGCGGGGGCGGGGCGACGCGCGGCGCTGCAGTCTTGTCGCTGTCGCGTTGGCTGCCGCGCCCGTCGCTCCCAGTGCCCCCGGCGCGCCATTGGCCGCACGGGCACGGGGATCTCCCCCCTCGCCTGGACGTACCAGGGAGACCCCGCCCACATTCCACAGCTGGAGCCACGCGGGCGCCGAGCGCCGAGCGCCGATTGGGCCGCGGCCCGCCGGCCTGCCGCGCTCCGCGCTTCGGATTGGCGGCTTCGGCTGCGGGGGCGGGCTGCGGCCGCGGGGCGGGGGGGGGGGCGCGGCGCGCAGCTGGCGGGGTGACCCGCCCGCCCCGGTGCCCGCACACTCCTGGTAGCGGCGGGGACGCGGCCTCAGCGCGGCGTTGGGCCCACCAGCGGGGCGGGGAGCGGAGGACGAGCGAGCGGCTCCGCGGCCTATGGGAGCGGGCGGCGCGGCGTGAGCTGGGCGCCGCGGGTGGGCAGGGGGCAGGCGAGAGGGCGGCGGATCTACCGGCGAGGGTGCCCCGTTGCTCGCGGCCGCCATGGAGGTGTGCGAGAACGGCGGGGAGCAGCCGCTGCTGCACTGGGACCGCAAGCTGAGCGAGCTGTGCGAGCCCGCCGACCCCGACACCCTGCTGTGCCACACGGTGAGAGCGGCGGGCAGGCGCCGGGGCCGCGACCGTGGGGCGGCTGCCGGGACCGCTGCCCGGCGGGAGCCGCCGGGCGGGCGGGGGTGGGGCGGCTGCGGCGGACCCCGCGGGCGGCCGCGTTTGGGGGGCCGTGCCGAGAGTCGTCGTGTCGGGCGGCCCGGGCCTCCCCCTGGGGCTGGGGGTCCCAGCGGGCGCGGAGGCCGGTGCCAGGCGGCCAGGGGCGCCGGGGCCGTAGGTCTTCGGCTGGCAGGTGCCGGCCCGCCGCCTCTCCGCGGCCCTCCCCCACCCGCGGGCCCGGGTCCCGTGGCAGCGAGGGGCCCCCGGGCGGGCGTCGGGGCCGCGGCTCGCCTCGTCCGTCCCGGGTGCCGCAGCTTCCTGCCGGGCGCGGTGCTGGCAGCTCCGGGGTCCCGCGGCCCGCCCGCCGTCCCGGTCTCCCTCCGCGGGCCGGAGCCCAGCCCGGGCCTCGCCGCTTCCCCGGTGCGGGCCCCGCTCCTCCCCGCCGGGGCCCCGCTTCCCCCTCGGCGCTGCCCGCTTCTCCCGGCGCCGCCTCCCAGAGTCGCCGGCCGTGTCCGCCGCTCCAAAGCGGAGCTCCCTCCGCACCGTCCTGGCCTCCCCCCGCGCAGGAAGGAAGCGGCGGAGGGGCCGGCTGCGGCCGGGGCGGCGGCGGGAGCCGAGGGGCTCGCTTCACCCCGGCGCTCAGGGGTGGTCTTTAGCCTTCGTGCCGGTGTCGGAAAAGTTTGCTGTCCCGTAAGACGTGCTATGGCGGGTCTCTTAAAGACGTCCGTGAAGTCCTTGCTTCAGTGGCTGAAGGGTTAGAGCATCAAGTTTTGCTGATTGTTTACGATTTTTTTTAGCTGGAGTCCCCAGATTTTTTTGTTGTGCAGAATGCATAGTTAGGGCTGTCTCAAGGGAATGTGTCTTACATCTGCTCGGTTGTTCCTCTGTTAACCTGGAAGCTTTTTGCAAGCACTGAGATACAGCTTTATAAAGCTGTGTTAGGTGCACATCCCAAGTGCAAGTGAGCCGGCCTGCTTGGGGACGGCGTGTGCAGGACTCCTGGCCCGCTGTGCAAGGCACGGGGCGGGACGGCTTGGTGCAGCCGTTGAGCCCGTGATGGGATGGAGACCCGGTGTAACATGGTGGTGGTGGCCGGTGTGCAGCAGAGCACCTGGGGAAAAGTGCTTGGCAGGTGCTGGCACATGCTCTGCCTTGGGCTCTTGCACCTAAGGGTGAGTGATGTGCAACTACAGTCACGTCCCAGAGAGGGACCGGCCTCTTCTTGTGGGAGCAGTGGTGATCCCACCGCACGATGTGTGGTGAGGCAGTGTGCAGGCACTGGCAAAGATCTTGGTGTTAGTCTTGAAAGGCAAACAAGGAAAATCTTATTTGCTGTGTACAGTACACAGTGGCCTTACTGATCCGGGATCACGTCCATCACAAGCTCCAAACCTTGTTTCAGCAGGAAGCGAGTCTGCTGCACGAGTGACTGTCTTTGAATGTTGTTTGGCTTCTTTGTCTTTGAAAATTCTTGGACTTTCTTGCGCAATGTGTATCTTCTGGGGAAAAGCAATCATATGTTATGCTGGGTTGTTTTTTTTTAAAGAGCTAGAAGGAGCACTTAGCAAGGGAAAGCTCTTCTTTCAGACAGGTTTTTTTCATGTGTTTTTGCTTTAACAAGACACATTATTTAACGAGATGAATGTTATGAAAGAAATGGGAGGCTCTTTGGAGAGTGTTCCTGCTCAAATTTTATGTTTGTGCTGGCATGCTTCTTCCTGCTTTGTTTAGATCCTTGTGATGAGAATGGAGTTGACTCTCTTTAACTTTTGTTTTCTTATTTAGTGTTCCCTTATTTTTTCTTAATTAGTGTCCTGAGGGATATCTTGTGCTTAGGCTTGAACTTGTGGCTGCAGTGACTTAGATATGTGTGTTTTGTGCCCTGTTTCAAGGAGCCTGGGACTTGGTTTTAAGTGTAGCTTGAGAAACAAAACTTCCATCCACCAGACAGCCAGGGTATGTGGTGCTTTGCCCTCTGCTCTTCTCAAGTGTTATTGGGGATTTTAAACTTCAAATGCTATGATGATGTCTTTGTTGTGAGAGGCAGCGCATAACTGGGTCTGCGAAAACTTGGGCTATGACCCCCTTTTTTGGGAGTGACGGTCTACCTTGATTTGTTTGTGTGATCTTTTTTGGTTGTTTTTAGGAGTTTAAGACTTCTTCAGGGATTGTCTAGAAGTCAAATAAAAAGTATGAAATCAATGTATCTTTTTGCGTTGTTTTTGGAATTCTTTTGAAAGAAGCAATCAGTAAAAAAAAAGGCTACTAAATGCTGTGGATAAAGTAGGTATAGTGAGGTATTAGGATCTTTAGAGGCAAAAAGTAGTTTTCTGAAATTAACATTCTTGGGGGCGGGGGGGGGATGGGGGAGAGCATATGTTTCTGCCTGTTGAACTTTTTTATTTTGCAAAGTGCCTCCTGCTATGTGGAGGAAAACACTGTACTTGATATCATGAAACACAAGTTCTTCATTTACCTCTGGCCAAAACTTCATAGAATCAGTTTAAAAAATAAAAAAACGAAACCCTCTAGATGAAACATCTGTTCTTCTACTGGCTTATGCTTTTCATCTGGGAGGACTGGTTTGACCCAGCTGTTTCTACAGTGTCTGTAAACTTACTGCAGGGTGTTTCTGAAAAGACTGAGGTGATGAGAAGACTCTCCTATGCTCCTGCCTGCACAAGTGCCCACCACCTGTGCTGTCATCCTTATGGCCTCATGGCATCTTGGTCTTTGCACAGTCCCAAGGTGTCCCATAGCTGGATGTGCCAGTCTCCATTCATGGAAACTTCTTGGGATAGTCATGCAGCCCTAGGAGTGTGAGCGGAACTGGTGAGAGGGAGGAGGGAGAAGATGAGGATGGTGGAGGGGAGAACTTACAAGCAGGAAGAGGGATCACTGTCCTGTGGCAGTCAGACCCTTGTTTGCAGAAAGGCGAAGCTGAGAATACTATGCCAGCTGCCTTTTGTGTATTTTAAGTTAAATTTTAACCTTTTTATGACCATAGAGGCTGTTCCTGGGTCTAGTTGATTTGAAGCTAGTACGCAAGTGTGAAAGTATGCATACGCTTAAAAACTTGACCTCTATTTTAAACTGTTCCAACCTGCCTTAATTACCAGGGCTGAAATTCAGTCTCCTGGGGATTTACATTTCTCTTTAACAGCTGATGATTTCAGCAGCACCTGAAGCCATGTGAGGAGTGGTTCCCTCACTCAGCTGGTGCTGTCTATGATACCATCAGCTGCGCTGGCAGAAAGTGGGACCTCGAGCTGCTCAGCTCTGGTGTTGGCAGGCAGCAGTCCTTGAGGTGGCTCATTAAAAGTCTTCATAGTTTACGGTAATCACCTGGATACCAGATAGCTTTATAGTGGTTATTTTTCCAGTGTGCCTTAGTTTCCTGTCTAAGAAAAGGCTGAAAGGTTTCCCAGAGGTGTGTTCATGGTATATGTGATGTGTCTGCATATATAATCTTTACGTGCTCTGTAGCTTGTTATGATTGTGTGTTGGTCATACTATAAGCTGGCATTATGCAAGGCATTATTATTAGTATATGCTTTTGCTTTTTCCTGGCAGCCAAGCAGAAAGGAAGCACAAAGTCTGCCACTACCCACAGGGAGCAGAAGCATGGCCAGGTTGGAGACACTTCACCTTCTTGCTGCTGCAGTTAACTTCCTGTAGCATGCAGGCAGGCTAGGAGCGAGAGAGCTCTGCTTGCGGCTGTGGTTGGAGTTGATCCGCAGTTGTACGTGGCCCAGCTGGGACATCTTCAGTGACAAATCTGAGATGTGATGTAGATTGATAAGTCTGACAAACACACTGTGAAATGCCACCTACCTGTCCCATTGATGTATGGGAACTGAAAAGCAGCTGGTTCTTATGAGCCTTTGACATGTAAAACCTCCTTATTTAATAGTGAGAAGGCAGTCTTTTTCTTTTTTTTTTTTTTTTAATCCCACTTTCATGGTTATTTTAACACATTAGCAGCTGGTTGCTGCTTCTGGATGGTAGCAAAATGCAGCTCAACATAAGTATGACTCGGGTCTTGGCATGGCAGATACAGAACTGCACCTGCTCTGCAGGTACGTCAGGGCAGCGGCTGGCTTAAATATTTAGGTCTAAATTCCCAGATGTCATGTCCTGAGTGTATTGATGATGAGTGGTTAACTAGAAGATACTTCAAATATTAAGTAGTCTAAACTGCTTATTTTTGAAAGAGCCCGACTATTGAACTTGAAGCTCATATAAAAAAATTGAAACACCTCAAATAACCTATTGCTGATGCCATTGTCTGAGCAGTGTTTGAGCTCAGCAAGCCTGTTGCTGTGTTGCTGGTGATGCTGTGGGCAGCTCAGCCCTGGAATATGGGTGCAGCGTAGGTTGGCATGAGTGGTGGAGGTGTCCCAGGCCTCGGCTACCAAATTGCTATCTCCCTGCAAGAGCAAAAACAAAGTGATCAGCTCCTGAAGATTAGTGTTCAGTGGTGTCGGAGTTCAGGGTTGTGATCATTATCTCAGACAAGTTGGGGAAACTTTGAGCTGGCCTTCTTTCCTCAGATAAAAATTGCCCATTACAAGCTTCTGAACCTCACTGGAAGCTTGCTG
This sequence comes from Falco peregrinus, assembly GCF_023634155.1. NCBI lineage: Eukaryota > Metazoa > Chordata > Aves > Falconiformes > Falconidae > Falco > Falco peregrinus. The sequence continues at coordinate 65,590,382 of NC_073726.1, forward strand.
TGACTAATTTCCTCTGCCACAAAAATGATGGTCGCTCTGTTACTTGGTGTTCTGATGACTTCTGCAGAAATGCTGTCTCAGCTGTCAGGGATTGCTTCTAGTTTTCGGCGTACAGCAGTGGTGATAATTAATTTAAATGGATGACAATGCTTGATTTTTACAATCTGTGTATTTAATTAGAAGTTGCAGTTGCTGCAGCATGTATGGATGTGGAGCTGACTGTGTCTTGTTTTCTGGTGGCTGCATGTAGCTGTCTAAAATCTGTTGTCAGTAGAGTTTGATCAGTTTTTAAGGGGGGAGGAGATGCTTTGTTTATTTGAAAGTGGAGTTTGGCCTGTTGCCCACTGACCAGGAAGCTGAAATCTCTTGACATCTCTTTTCTTCTTGATACACCTGCATATGGAGGACCAGACAGCTAACTAGGTGACATATTTTTAAAGTCAGTACTTCCAAGGATTTTGCCAAAATCCATCAGTAAAAAGGGGAAATGTGAAAATCAGATTTTTGAATAGTTGTATATAGACTTTGTACAAAGCAGTGGTGTTAAATTTTGAGAACGGGTTTCCATTTAAAGAAAAAGTCAGGGTCACAACTGCTGAACAGCAGAACTAGTTGTATTTAGTGCATTGTACTGAAAGGCACACCCCACCTGGTGTGTTCCCAAATTTGAATAAGAAAACCACCCCTTTGCCAAGGGACATGTCAAGTACTGGTAACGGGTCTAAATGATCTACAGTTCCTCTAAAAGCTGAGATGAACACAAGTGGGATACTTTGAAACTTTACCCTCCCGTTTTCTGATAGTTAAAATTAGAAAAATAAAGATACTGAGCTGCTGGCTGGTTTCATTTGGATGGGCTGTAACTGTATAGTGAAGTACTTGATCCGCAGTGGCGATGGGAGCTGGAAAAAATGTTAGCCTGTCCTGGGACTCTCTTTGAAGTGTGGTAGATAAGAATGAGCCAGTGTTTAATGTACAAAAACAGTATTTTTTTTCCTGATGGATGTGGGCTGATCTGCACTATCCTCTGTGAGTTTCCTTACTTTGGAAAGCCAGTTAAGTGTGGAGCAGGTCATATGTGATAATTGTGGTAAAAGAATTTCATTCATGGTGTTACCAGACAGGGTTTTCCTGTGTCTGGAGTTGCTGAAGTTATCTACAGGGATGGGGGGAACTTGTGCTCTTTGCAGGTCTTTGTTCTGTGAAGACTCCCTTTGGCGTCTTTCATAGCTGGAGGTTAAGTAAGCTTCCTTTATTCCTGAGGTGAAAGGGGTGACCAGTTTTTTATTAAAACAGTTTCACTTTTTAGGATCATCTGTCTGTGAAGGAGGCTGACCTGACTTTGCTGCAGATCCCAGATGGGGGTGTGGAGTTTGATTTGATCTGTGTCCCTCTTGCTCTCTGATGGACTGACTTCAGCTGCAGCAGTTCAGGCTGCTTGGGTGGAATGTAGGAATGTTGTCAGAACATGCAGGGATGAGATGAAGACAGCTAAGGTCCATTTAGAATTAAATCTGGCAAAGTATGTCGAAGACAACAAGAAGAGCTTCAAAGTACATCAGTAGGAAAAGGATGACTAGGGGAAACGTGGGCCTGCTACTGAATGAGGTGGGTGCCCTGGTGTTGAAGGACACAGAGAAGGTGGAGTTTATGAATGCACCTTTGCTTCAGTCTTTACAGCTAAGGTCAGCCCTCAGGAATCCCAGACCCTGGGAACAAGAGAGAAGGTCTGGAGAAAGGAAAACTTTCCCTTGGTTGTGAAAGATAGGATTAGAGATCATTTAGGGAAGCCTGACACCCACAAATCCATGGGCCCTGATAGCATGCACCCCCAAGTGCTGAGGGAGCTGTCAGATGTTATTGCTGAGCCACTCAGCATCATCTTTGAAAGCTCATGGAGTAGAGGAGAGGTGCCTGAGGACTGGAGGAAATCCAGTGTCACTCCAGCCTTCAAAAAAGGCAAGAAGGTGCACCCAGGAAACTACAGGCCAGTCAGCCTCACCTCTGTCCCTAGAAAGGTGATGGAACAGCTCATCCTGGAGGTCGTGTCTAAGCATGTGGAGGAATGTGGAGGAAAAGAGGGTTATCTGGGTAGGCAACATGGATTCACCAAGGGGAAATCATGCCTCACCGACCTGATAGACTTCTGTGATGGAGCGAATGTCTGGCTAGGTGAGGGAAGAGTGGTAAACGCTGTCTGCCTTGACCTCAGCAAGGCCTTTGACACTGTCTCCCATAGCATCCTCATAGGTAAGCTCAGGCAGTGTGGGTTGGATGAGTGGGCAGCGAGCTGGGCTGAGAACTGGCTGAATGGCAGAGCTCAGAGGGCTGTGACCAGCAGCACGGAGTCCAGCTGGGGGCCTGTAGCCAGTGGTGTTCCCCGGGGATCAGCACTGGGTCCGGTCCTGCTCAACTGACCATCAATGACCTGGATGCAGGGACAGAGTGTGCCCTCAGCAAGTTTGCTGAAGATACAGAGCTGGGAGGAGCAGGTGATACAGGTGATACACCAGGGGCTGCGCTGCCATTCAGCGAGACCTGGACAGGCTGGAGCATTGGGCAGAGAGGAACCTGATGGAGTTCACCAAAGGCAAGTGTAGGGTCCTGCCCCCAGGGAGGAACAGCCCCACGCACCAGCGCAGGCTGGGGCTGACCTGCTGGGAGGCGGCTCTGCGGAGAAGGACCTGGGAGTCCTGGTGGACAGCAAGTTGCCCACGAGCCAGCCGTGTGCCCGTGTGGCCAAGGTGGCCAGTGGGACCCTGGGGTGCATCAGGAGGAGCGTGGCCAGCAGGTGAGGGAGGTGATCCTGCCCCTCTGCTCTGCCCTGGTGGGGCCGCACCTGGAGTGCCGTGCCCAGTGCTGAGCTCCCCAGTTCAAGGGAGACAGGGAACTGCTGGGGAGGGTCCAGCAGAGGGCTGCCAAGGTAATTGGGGGACTGGAGCATCTCCCTCGTGGGGAAAGGCTGAGAGAGCTGGGCCTGTGGAGCCTGGAGAGGAGAAGGCTGAGGGGATCCTATCAGTGTCTACTAATATCTTAAGGGCGAGTGCCAGGAGGATGGGGCCAGGCTCTTTTCAGTGGTGCCCAGTGACAGGGCAAGGGGCAACGGGCACAAATTGTGACACAGGAATTTCCATCTGAATATGAGGAAAAGCTTCTTTACTTTGGGGATGACAGAGCACTGGAAGAGGCTGCCCAGAGAGGCTGTGGGGTCTCCTTCTCTGGAGACATTCAAAACCTGCCTGGATGTGACTGTGCAACCTGCTGTGGGTGAGCCTGCTTTAGCAGGGGAGTTGGACCAGATGATCTCCAGAGATCCCTGGTAACCCCAAGCATTCTGTGATTTTCACTTGATTTCTTCTCCTATGCAAATCTGCCTTTATGCATTTTCTTGTACACTGTGAGATCAGATCATCTTTGTGCCAGCTGTGACAAAATTAAAATAAATACAAAAATAAAGAGGCCTTTGACCAATGTACCACCGCTTTGACTGCCTCTTTGCTTGTCTCTGTTTCTTGCTGTGTGGCTGTCACCTGTAACACCACCTGGCAAAGCCACTTGGTGTCTGAGCTGTCTGGCAGGGAAGTAGCTACTGCAGAATAACATTGCTTCAGTGCTTTAGGTGCCACTGTGTGCAGCAGGACTGTACTGTCATGGCACAAGATGGTGCCCCTGGGCTTGAGGGGCTTATAGGCTTCCCTTTAACAGTTGGTTTTTTTTCAGAGCTGTGCTAGCATGGTTGTGCTCATCTTTGTTATGGCAGGACCAGGGGGATGTCTGCTTGGTAAGCTGGTACCTTGTCAGCAGCATGGCTCCCATGGCCCTGCTCATGCAAGGGCTGCAGATCTACCCAGAACTGTGAGTAGGGACTGAGGCACCTAGCTTGGGCTGTGTCTTGCTAGCTGCTCATCCCTCCAGAGCTGCGTGGTCTGTGTCGCCATGGTGCCCCAGCTACCGAAGTACCTCTGAGATACTTGGTTGTTGCTTTGAAAGTGAAGAGATGGTCCTTTGAGAGTAGCTCGCTGACCGGGCAAGTTACCTTGTTGGTTCTGCACTTGCAGATAGATGCTGCTCTTTTGTGCTGTTTCCAAATACCAGGCCCTGCTGTCCTTAGTGATATCTGTATTCCTTCCTCCCTGCATTCCCAAAAGCTGTTTTCTTGTTGCTTTGTAATACATGGTTTAAACAGCAATCACTTGTTCCCTCTGTCTTGGGCTGCTTCTTTCCCTTTTGGAGAAGGATTTTTCTGTGGGTGAGACTCGAGTAACTACTGATAGCTGGTCAGATAGGATGACTAACCTAGCTTGGTGGCGTTTTTCACAGGCTGTATTGGTTGCCTACCCTGAGCTTACAAGGCTCTTCCTTTAACTCCTCAGATTCCTTGGAGCAGCTTTCTTTTTCCAGGGGAGATTGGCTTCTGGATTGGTCCCCAAGAGGCTCTTTTACAGTAGAGCTCTGCATCTGCTTTTTCAAGGAGGGCACATTCATTTCTGCTGTTGCTTCCCATTCATCTCTCTCTGAATCATGGAGATGAAAAATCGGTACTATTTGGATGCCCTTTGGCTGTGCTTTTTCTGGGTTACAAGACCTGACAGTGCAGTTCTGCACCTGGACATAACCACAGGCTGTTGTGGCAGCTGCCTGGGAACTCATCCAGTTTTAAAATTACTTTCTTGCAAGAAATTAGCTTTCGGGGGTATCAGTTTCCTGATGCAGCTTACCATGTAGCAGCCCAGATGCTGATGTGAGAGGGCAGGTAGGAATATTTGGCTGGGGAAGGGGTGGCGGAACAATATTTTGGCCTAAAGGAATGTGCTGTGGGAATAGTCTGGGTGACTTTATGGGTTGTGCTTAGATGTAATCCTGATGTGTGCATGTGTGTGTTTTATTTGATACCAGTGAACTGTTATTTGGATGTCACTGGAAAGAAAGGAGATTACCTGGAGGGAGGCAGTTGTTCAGGGATGAATAGGAAAAAGGGTTGTTTGGGAAGAGTATGTGTATATAGCAAGAGAAATGGACAGACCTGAGGCTCAAAGAAGCACTGATGCTGGGACTGGTTGATGGTAGTGCCACCCCCCCGTGATGCTGAGTGTTGGTGACAAGTGGAGGCTGTCTTGGATGATACATTTTTTTTTTTCTTGTATAAATGTGAAAGAAACAGTGTGTGAAAAATAAACTTGGCTTAGGGCCATGTTTTTACTGGCAAATATGTTACCCTTTCACCTCACTTAAGCAAGTAATAGACAGTAAAGACAACAAGTCAGAAGTGGTGAGGTTTAATAAAGTGTAGCAGAGGTGGGCATCATGTCCGCTGTCTCCAGTCTGAGATGCTGAGCTCTTTATAGCAGGGACTGTCATTATCTTTGTGAGCTGTAAAACATAGCTTGCAACTGCAGAAGAGAGAGCTATCAAACTGAGTTATATCTCAGTGTTAAATGCATACAGGAAAGATATAAATGCTCTATCAAGTAAGGAGTGCTCCCTCTCATGAGAGAGAGTTGGGAATCAGAAAAGGCAATGTGAGGAAAAAAAGGAAAGGCTGGTTAACTGGGAGAGGCCTGAATTACTAGAGGTGCTCCCATAGCTGCCATCTATCCAAATGTGTAGCTTAATAGTGCCAGTGACCTCTCTGTGCCTTGGAAACTACTCACTTTTTTTTTTTGCCATCTGCTGCTAACTGGCTTTCAATCTTCTGTACGTGATCTGGCTCTGCTGTGGTGACAAGCAAAACCCTAATGGAAAAATGTGACACCCACTTCATCTCTTCCTTCTCTGTCAGGGAAAGACATTCCCCTGCAGCCATGCTGGGGCTGGCTTTGTCCTTTCACACAATCTGTTAGAGCAGCCTGGTCTCTGTTTCTCGCCCCATATGACTGATAACCTCTCGGGGATCTTTGGGCAGGTGCCTTAGGGAACTTGAGGCCTTCCTGTCCTGAGCAGAGATGCAGGAGGAAAGCGAGTTGGTGTTGGTGGAGGCTCTGCCCTGTAGTGTAGGGGTGAAGAGCTATATTGCTGATACACTGCAGTGGCTCACCTGGAGCTGTACATGCTGGGCTCACTCCTCTCCTGCAGCTCTGCTGGGACAAGCCCTGGCTGTTTGGTGACACCCTGGAGGACGTATCTCCCAGTGCTTGCTGGGGTTGAGATTGTCTGCAGAGGTAAGGTGTGTGTTCCCTTGTGTGCGATGGGCTAATCCCCAACAGAGAGGGGGAAGGTTACTTGCCCTGCACTGAAGATGTTGAATGCTGCCATGATTTTGGATGTGAGCAGGGTCTTAAGTTTGTGACAAAATACTTTTAAGCATGTGGTGGCTTGAAAACATCTTTAAATTGCTGAGATGTACAGTATCCTGTTTAATCTTCCTTCTCCAAAGTTTGGATGTTCTGATGTGAAGGCTTGCAGAAAAGAGTGGAAAAAATAGGCAGGCTCTTTACAGCACTGTATGACAGGAGGATGAGAGAAAACGGACATCAGCTGAAGTGGGAGAGATTCACACTGGTGAGGAAGAGCTGCTTCGTTGTTGGCACTGTAGCTGGGTGCTGGAGCAGGCTGCCCGGAGGGACTGCACAATCTCCTTCAAAGATCTTAAGACTTGACTGGATAAAGTCCTGAGTAACCTGGTCTGAGTTTAGTGCTGACCCTGCTTGGCCAGTAGGCTGGGATGGAGACCACCTGAGCCCTCTTCTAGCTGGAGCTGTGCTGCAGTTCCTTCCATAACAGTCCTGGACCCAAGGCACTGCCTTGCTCAGGTTTAGATACAGCATTGCTAGGCAGTAGTCTGATCCCCAGGTTTTTCATGTCCCTGTTAAACTACTGAATGATTGAGGCTGCTTGGTTTTGCTGACTTTTGTTAGGAAACTTTTCTGATGACCACAGTTTCATAGAGGTAGTGCTTTTGGTGGGTATTTTTTGCAGTTCTGGTTTGGATTTACTGAATGGGGAGAAGGACAACTGAACTGAGTTCCAGCTGTCCTGAGCAAATGCTTGTTTCTGTGCATACATTTTCCTTCTGTGCAGCACACATGATGTGCAGAGTGGTGTGTTAGACTTGTAGTTTGTTTATGCACCTGTAATTTTGTTCAAGATTATCTTGATAAAATTCTGGGCACCTTACCTACTTCCTCTTCTGTCATATGATGTGACTTTGTAAGAGCCTATACTATTTGTTTTAAGGGTGTTTGTCTTGATGCGACCTCCTGCCTATAAGGGTTGGCTACTATCTATGTTATTTCCTTTTTGTGGCTAACCCTGAAACTGTAGGTATGTGGAGAGACCACCCTGTGTAGCAGTTTGTGTGACTAGCTTGGAGGAGGTTTTTTAGACCTAAAACTTGAAAAAACAGCCAACAAAAAACCCCACCCCAAATAAAACAAAACCCGAAGCCCTGAATACAAAGCAGGTCTCTGTTCCTTTACCCCTGCAGTCCTGAAGCAAATTTTGTGCACAATGAGAAGCTTATTCCAAGACTGCTTTTTTCCCAATGGCTTATAGGTTCTTCTGTCGGCTTCAGTAATCTGCTTGCAATGGTTGGATTTTGTGTGGGTTATCTGAAAGCATGTATTTTCATTTATGGAGCTTCTGGTACCCACAGAAGAGATTTGTGTGAATATTTGTAGAACCAAAACTCAGGAGCAGTGAAGAGCTGATCTGCATCTCCAGCTTTTCCTTTCAGTAAAAGCAGTGATGTGACTGTTGCCTTTGTAGAAGGCTTGTGATATTATGGACAGGATGAGATCTTTAGGAGGAGCCAAGAGCAAGACGGTAGTTATTTCTTGCAGCCAGATATCTGGCTTTCTTGGATCTGTCCCAGCTCACAAAGGATGAAGACTGAGGAAAATATGACGCCTAAACTTTCAGCCTTCAAACCTTAATATGAGGCAGTGGCTGAATTTCTGCAAAACATCTGTCTTTCTCATCACGGGTGTAACTGGCCTAGTCATCAGCACTGATGGTATGTCTTGCTCAAGCTCCTCAGTGCAGCAGCTCCCTTCCCCTCCTCTCCACTGCCCTCACCCCACACAGCTGTGCCCATGACTCAGGGCTGGGACTAGTGTAGTGTTTGGGGCAGGCTGCTAACTGTTTTCAGAGATCAGGCATAAAGCATAGATTTTATTTTCTTTTTTTAAAAGAAGAAAACAAAACCAAACTGACCCTGCCTGCATACAGCCCTAATGCATCCTGCGCTCCCTGGTGAAATGCTGCAGGGACTGATGGCTCCTTAGGGATGACCATTTTGGCTGGCTGTGGGCCATCTGCCCTTCCTCTCGTGGGAAAGCATTTCCTCCCTTGCCTCTCCAGACTGATGCGTGCATGTCTGCCTGCCCCCTTCCCTCCCAGCACCCCTGAAGGAGCTGAAGTCGAGACTCCTTGGGATGCCTCCTGCCCACAGTTATCAAAGCAACGACAGCAGGTCTCCAGCGAGCCAGGCAGGGCAGAAGTTGCAGCTGCCGGAGGGCTCCCGCATGTGCAAGGGTGCTGCACTGCAGCTCAGCCCGTGGGATGCCCCGGCAGCTGGAAGGCACCTCTCGGGCATGACTCGCTAAAGAAAAAGTCATGGCAGAAGTGAGCTTTGGCTGGTTTTGGGGTGTGAGCTTTCTGAATGCAGAACTTGTCTCTTTCTTATGCCTTGGTGCTTCTGCAGTTCTGTGTTTTATTCAGCTGGTTTGTGCCTCATGGCTTTTAGTGGATGCTGTTGCTTACAAGAAGCTCTAGAAGAGGAAAAAGAAGCCTTACTTTTGTACTTGCCAAGGGTGACCTGTGGCTTCTCATTCAGCTGTACTAATTCAGAGCAAAATTTCAGCTGAATTCCCATTGGCTATTATCTTTCTCCGCTGGTGAACAACAGCAGGGATTCTGCCCTGAGACTTGGGAATGTTTCCTTGTTGCTCGTTTGTTGTGTTGATAGAAATGCATTGCAAAACCACAGGGAAAAGATGGACTTTATGTTGCTGTTTTTTCTTAACTACAAACACGTATGCAAGATCAAAACCAATCAAAAAGTGGCACTGACCTTGAACACTGTGCAGTGAATGTCTTGATTTCTTTTCTAAAAAATTTAAATTAAGGCATTTCACGTCCAGAACATTTTTTTTAACCTCGATGAAAAAGTCTGGAAGAGAATCATACAGCAGCCCTCTTCTCAGTACCTTGTTTGAAACACCTTTCTGACAGGATTAGTTTTGGGGCTGAAAAAAACCTACAGGGTTTTAAGATGTGGCTTTGATGTTTTAAGAGGGACATTATATGATACGGTATTTGGGATGGAGCTGCAAGGAACCTCTGGAGTCTGATTTTGTTTCAAATTTGCAGGTATTTGAGGTGTAAAAGGAGGCTGGAAATACAGACAAGAATCTGCAGAAACTTGCATTGCTGAAGGCCAAGGGAAAAGGCAATTGAAGCAGTAATGCAGTGCAGAAAGCTGTAAAGCCTGCGTATCAAAGGAGCCAGGGTTGTGCCTGAGGAAGGCCAACTAAATATGCTACTGCCACTTAAACTGGTGTGTAAGGTGTTGAAAAGTGCAGTTTGGGGTGATACATGGAAACCTGGAACGTGTAGCTGTCAGTATGCTACAGTTTAGCTGTGGGCTTTGCAATGAGTTCTTGATACCTGGATATCTGAAAGAGAGGCTAATTTAGGAGAAACCAAAGAACAGCAGCAAAAGTAAGTGGTTGAAGTAGCTGGTTTATGAGGAGAGATTAAAAACATTAAATGTGTGTTGCTTTGACAGGTGATTGGAAGAGGATGTGGAAGTGATATAATCAGAACACTTTGTTAAGCTCACATTAATATTATTTAGGCTTCTTTCTCAGTTTCCTATGATGTATATAATGCCATTTTCGGTATCAGTACCAGAATAGAGAGTCTGAAAACTGGTTTCAGCTGTGGTTCTTGTAACACAGAGATAATGAATGTCATTGTACTCGCAGCAAGAACCCTTCAGAGCATTGTGTTTGGAATAAAATTATCATTATTGTGAAGGGGATTATGAATTTTAAACTATGATTATGTTATTCCTTTTTTAAACCGCTAATGTCCTCTGAAAATACCTTTTCACTTTCTGGCCAAAGTAATACTTACAGCTTAAAGAAGAGTAAAAAAGAATCAGTGTGAGGTAGAGAGGAGCTGGTGATGTCAGCTGAGTGCTCAAGGGGAAAAGAAAATGTTGTTAAGTGTAAGGGTAGAAAGGGGACTTTTTTTGTGTGTTGGTATGAAAATTAACTGTTGTCAGTAATAGGGTTACAAAACTTCTTGGAACCAACAAACCTGGATAACTGGAAATCCAGATAGGCTGGAAGTTCCCAGAGGAGAAGTTTGGCTTGTTGACTCTGATTTTTGTTGAATCATGACATCATGAGGAAATGTCTGAAAACATTAAATTGATTAAGAAAGAGTAAAGGGGAGGAAAGAAAAGCTATGCACTGGGGATACTGGTACCAAACGTTTAAAAATACATGGAACCTTGTAGGATTCCACAGTTAGAGTGCGAGGATACAGGTGTGACTTAACCCTGGTAGGTAGGATTTTATGAAAAGCAGATATAGTCAGACAAACTTGATTTCATTCTTTGGGGTGAAAAAAAATGAAGTAAATAGAGACACTTTGCAAGTAATTGGGTATTTATTTCATTGTATTGATTAAAAAAATCATACCACAAAATGTGTGAAATTAAAAGGTTGACTCAAAGTAGTTGAATTGGTGTCAGAGGATGGATTTTTTTGGGTTCTGCAAAAAAGTGCCAGACAGGAGGCTTATCGATGTCTTCATCCATGATCCAGAAGTAAAGTTATGTGTCTAGGAATAAAAAATGTGTCTGTACCTTTGAAAAGACAAGTGAATGCATATTGAAATCAGGACTTGGAAAATAGTCTAGAGTTCAGATAGACAAGCAACTCCATGTGCTCTGCTAGGGTGACTCTGAAGGAAAAATGTTTAAAAAAATCTCCACATTTTTCAAAATAATGTCTCTATTTAACCTCAGTATACAGTGTTTGTGAAACCACTGCTACTACATAGAGTCCAGTTCCTGAAGTTCAACCCTTAAAAAAGGATGTGGAAGAGCTGGAAAGCATAACCAAAAAAAAGGCTAAAAATACACCTGACTTGAGGAAAAAATGCTTGTTTCTCAGTCTTTGTAGCATACACATGTTCTCTTTTTGCAGTTACATTTCAACAAAGGACAAATTATTAGACCCTATAAAAGGGAAACAGTGGATTGGGACATGTGGAAGTGTCTGATTAGGAGGGTTGCATAGCCCTTTCTAGCTTTAAATGGTATAAAACTTTATTGCTGGCCCTCTTGGCTCTGGATACTGCAAAGCAGAACATACAGAGATCCTGCAAGGCAGAACATTATGTGACTTTTTTAATCTGTCCAAATGCATCACAGCATTTGGTCATTCTCCTGAACTGCATTTATTTCAGTGAAGTTTAAAGAAATGATTTGATCTTTTCAAGCTATTTTGAACTGTTCATTTTTATCATGACACTTTTTGGCGCATATAGGAGGGGACAGCGCACAAGGCATGTAGGAAAGGGTAAGATTTCTGGTAGATAAAAGCATTAGTCCCAAAGTACAAAGCCACCTTTATGTATGTTTCCACTTGGAGCTGAGTACCAAAGATGGCCTTGTATTCCCTGTACCTCGTCTGGGACAGACTGGCTAAAACACACCTGATCGGTGCCAGTTTGTCCAGGGTCTTCAGCCCTGGCAAGTGAAAGAAGGCAGAGGAAAAGAAGAAAGTAAAGCAGTTATTAAGAGGGATGAGGAAAAGCCAACAGACTAAATGTATGAGGAGGCAGGATGAATACTCGGACAAAAAAGGAAAGTTTCTAATTTTCATTTTAAAGGTAGAGATAGTGGAAGGTGGTGGCTGGTGTGGTCCTGGTTATACCAATGGTACTGACTTTTACCCATTTTTAAATGGTGCTGTTTTTAAACTGGTGCTGTTCCTCTGCCTCTTTTGCCACAATACTACAAGCCTGTGCTTTTCTACACTACCAGCTGGAGTAAGCTTAAAATCCATTGCCTGTGGCAGGCCTTATGTTGTTAATGTCTATCCGGAACTTTTGCAACATTTTAATGAGACTGCTATTTTGCATGTGATGCAGGTTCAGTCTTCTCATAGTTTACAGGGGACTTGGGTTTAATTTTAGCATACAGGTTGAGACAGGAGGAGGAGGAGAGTGCCCAGGGCATTTGGGAAGGGTGAGTAATTTTTCTTCCTTGACATGCTCTGTATTTAGGTATCTGTCAGACAAAAGATGCTGCCTTAAGCTGCTTCCATGGTATGGCGTAACAGTCTCTGGTGGTAGTGCTGTTTTGTTTTTTTCTTTGGAATATGCTAGCAGGAAAAATGTTTTATTCAAGTATAGCGTGGACAGCAGATGTGGCTTGAAAATGTCTAAAAGGCTGTATTGGAAACACAGCGATTGCCAGGAGAGTGCTCAGCTTTTCTAAAGCAGCATTGCTTCTCCTTGTGGCATAAAGCTCCCAGTGTGCCTATGATGTGTTGGTACTGGGGGGAGCTGCTGTGCTTGTGAAGTCACCGCTTCCTGAGCTGCTCCTCAGCACCGGGTACCTCCTGGAGAGACACTGATGACACATCTGGCTGGGAATGCAGCTCCTCAGCTTGATGCTCCTGTCAAGCTGGTCAGGCTCTGCTGGGTCTACCAGGGGAGGCTGAGGCTACATATGCTGCTGGGAGTCACCACTCAGACCTGGCTGAGAACAGAATATATAAGCAACCCTGGTCCTTCAGCGCTAGTCAGTTTGTGGAGCGGAGGAGAACTCCTGTGACTGCCTTTGCCATTCTGCTACAGAAAGATAACCTGTGGCAGCAGAGCAATAAAGAAAGACATGGAACGCCTTAAACCACTGTGGGTGCTTGTAGCCTGAATGTGTGCTTAGCTTCCTTCTGTGATTGATGTACAGCAAGTTTATCTTTGCAAAGCTGCCTTATCTCATTTCTGCTTGGCATATGTAGTGGAAGTTGAGCTCCTTGCAACAGTAGGCACTGCAGCATGTGGTTGGCAGATTAGGAACAGATCCTTGCGTGGACTAGGTGTGCCTGTACAGAAAGCACGTGGAGGGGCAGTTCTGCTGCTCCAGGCTGGTGCCTTCATCCCTGAAGCAGCTGCTGGGGAGTTGGACACTTGGGTGATGGCCAAGACACAGAATAGAAAATAAGGAAATTAAAGCAGAAGTGAGGTGTAAAGCTTTCCCCTGCAAACCCCTATCCTAACAAGCAGGGAGTGATTTTTAAAAGCCCCTGACTTCTCTTCTCATTGTACTCCTGGAGTGCCTTGGAGGGGACTTCCTTTGATTACATGTTCTTTCTTAATTGAGCCCTTTTAAGGTGCTTTCAGGCAGTGCCCCAGAAGTCTTAGTTCATTCTTCTGTGTAGGTCTCCGACAAGAGGTCTAGTGTTTGAGCCAGGCAGGCTGCACTCTGTTAGTTTAGTCATAGCGGCAGGGAAGAATGTGAGTCAAAGGCTTGGGGAGATGATCCGAAGTGAGTGGGCAGATGTCAGAGGAAGTTTGGACCAGGCAGGGGTGCGAAGAAACCTGGAGGCAAATGGGGCAAGGAAGCATAACAAGTTGTATGCAGACCAGGCTGTGACTTCAGTGGTCTGCAATACATATGAAAGAGAAAAGGCTGTGCAGGGCGGACGCTGGAAAACAGTGCTCTCAAAAGCTTGGTTACTAGCAGATGCTGCAGCATCTGTGAGCTTTAAGGTAGCACTGTGGCTATCTAAAATGTGTCTGTGTGATGCATTGCTTCAGAGCTCTTACATTAAGCAGAGATACTTGAAACACCTCAGACAGGAGCGGGGTTTCCCCATGACAAGTTGTACCCATACAGGTGCTGATCTCCTTCTTGGGACTGTGGAGGGCATTGGGGCCTGGTGTATAAATAGCCCTGAGGTCCCGTGTCTCGAAGCAGCAGGGAGGAGGTAGCTGTCATGGTTTTCTTCTCATATCTATAAACAGATTGTCAAGGATTTCTGTAAGGTACAGGGGCACAATTAATGTAACCAGTGCTTTCAGGCTCCTAACCATGGCTCTCAGCAGTCCTGTTTGTGATCCACAGAGACACCGAAGCCCCAGCCTTATGTCAGTAAATACACAGGCAAAACTACATCCCTTTTCCCAGAACATGCTGCAAATTAGTTTAACTGGGGGCCCAGCAAAGACCCAACTCTTTGAGTGTCCTCTGTTTGTCCCTGGCTTGGTTTGAGCGGGGTACTCACATTGCATTGCTCCTCCAAGCCTCCCCTTGGCAGCTTTGTGCAAACCTGCCTGTTTCCAGTTAGTGACGCAGCGCTTCAGGAAGCCGAGCCAAGCCAAACAGGGATGTTGCCTGCTTAGGGAGTGAACGATGGGGCCTCTATGCTAGGCCCTTACTGGCAGTGTACCAACAGACAGTATATTTAAATGCTCAAGTTCAGCGTTAGCTTCTCAGATTCTTCTTTTTAGCAAATAATATTTCTGTCCTGGTGGTGTTCATTTAAAAACAAACAAAAAAGGTTGGGGGAGGAAGGGAGAAAGGAGAGAGTTTTTCCATCCCTCTCTGACAGTGAGGGAAAACAAGGTTATAAAATATTCTTTATAATTTTAGTGAGGAGCAGCTCTGCTCCATTTAAGTCTTTTCTCTGTTATCGTCTCTCAAACAGGTGGACAGGCTCATATGGCAGGGTACAAGTGTAACAACTCTGGGGAATAAAAAGGGCTTTTAGTATTTTATTGGGAAAGAATAGAGCTGTAGGTTTTACTGAGGGAGTCCAGGGAAGGGCAGAGTGAAGTAGAAAAGAAACTGAGCAATGTGTGCTGTTTCAGCCAGCTCCTGCCCTAGAAACCATGCACTGCAGGAGGATGCTTAAGACTGTACCACAGAAGGGTGTCACTTCTGCTCCCTACCTCGCTGGTAGATATCGGTTGTCTTGTGGAGCTTATGTTGTTAAATTTTCATGTATCTGATCCCGACCTGCCAGCTGCTGCTGATTAAGTTTTAAATAGGAGAACCTCCTCCCTTTATGAATTAAAGTCTGGAGGGCTCTTCAGGAGGTTCAGACTGAAGGGCAAGGCAAGGACTGGACAACAGTCTGACTGAACTTGAGGGGAAAAAAATGGCAAGGAGGACTTATAGCTTAAAACTTTTAATAAAGACTAGTTGGACTGACCAGGAAAGGATTTAAGGAAGTAGCAACTGGCTGCAATCCCATTTAAAACAGGAGTTAACAATAAAATGAGGCTGGATTCTTCTTATTCTACGTTTCTAGTATATGTGTGATGAACCTGTGACTTAGTATCATAATTTTTATCTACAAATTGTGCCGCTTTTTATGTTTTTCTGGCAGACATCATACAGTTGTGTGTATCAATGTCACTTTGAAAAGTTGGGCCTGCTGGTTGGAGACACCTTTAGAAAGTCTGTGTTGCTTGTTTTGCTTGAAGGCTGACTGATAAAGTACAGTGCAAGTGGGCTCAGCCACACTGGTTGAGATTCTGGGTGGGTTTAAGGCGTAAGGAGGATTAAAGGAAAAGGAAGATAAAACGTGCCTTTACCAGAAAGTGATGCAAACATCAGAAGATGATTCCCTCTTCACCAGGGGAAGGAGTGCACTCAGCCTTGGCAGGAAGCCTTGATCTGTCCACTGGTGTGTTGTTCTTGTTGGTGGTGTGCAGTACTTTGGAGATAATTTCTGTAATTTGGAGAAAGGGTGGAAATGTACAGTCCAGAGCAGAATATATCAGAATGTGGCACTTGTGTTAACTACAGTATTTAAACATTCTAGTGCTTGGATAACTTTAAGAAATTTTGGAAGCTGTAAGTGGAAGGTGCATCTTTTGCTTAGTTATGATTATCCATAGCAAGAAGGGAAGGTGAAGGTCTTGCTCATTAATATTGTGGGATTTTGGTAGATGGAAGGATATGTGAAGAAGAAAACATGGAAGTGTGAAATATTTTGCAATTTACCGCTGTATATGCGCTGCTTAAAATGTGAATTAATAACTTTTTGTTAAAATCATTCCTGTTACGAGTTTTTGATTATTACCAGCCAGCTCTGGTCCTGCAGTGAGCTTGAACAACACGGAAGTACGCTGCTGTTGAACCTAGGCTGCCATCCAAGCGGGTTGCCTTATTTGTTAAGCATTGCATAGCTACTACTCCCTTACTCGGGAGAAACAAATCTGGTATCTTGTGAGAGGGCTGGAGCACTAACCCTGCTGCAGTGGTGGCACCCCAGCCTGTTATGCTGTGTAAACAGGGAGGGGGGATTCATTATTTCTGAGTACATCTGTGGTGTGGGTGACTGGTTACAGGCTCTGCTGGCTATGGGAGGGTGGCTGAGTGAATATTTTACTGCAGTTGACACAACTATATATGGAAGACCAGAAAAAAGCACTGCAGTGGTCAGGCTACTTGCCAAAAGAACCTCAGCTGAATTTTTTTTTTCCAATTGCTTCAGCATGTCTGGACTGTTTCTGTAGTAAGAACCAGGTCGGGTTCTTTGTGTCTGACAGATGGAAAATAGTCTGGAGGTGAGTAGATACTTCAGTTTGAAGCTGCCTGTGGTGATCATAAGCGATCCTGAAGTGTTTGCCACCTAGTGTTGTCTGTTTTTGATGGCATCTAGGAACATCATCTGCCAGAAACAGGTGTGCCCTTCAGTAGGAAGGCTTGAATAGTCATGTGTGTGTGTCCCAAGACACACGCGTGTGCCCACTTTGGAGGAAACAGCATTTCTGATGCCCCCCCAGGGCTCGCAGTGGTAGTCTTGTAAATACAGCCTGCAGGATTGATCTGCTGATTTATGACAGTTCTGACTGCTCCACCCATTGGGGATTTCAGGGTTGTGGTAAGTAGCCTGCAAAATCCTACTAGACAGTTTAATTTTGTTGTTGCAACATTGTGAGAGAGTAAGTCCTGATCAGTGTGCACTGTAGTCTGAGGTGTTTCAGGCTGATTCATGAGCTCATAAGGGTAGGGAAACACAGTTTTGTCTTAAGGAAGATCAGTTCACCCTGGAGATACAAGTGCACAGTGCAAACTTGGATAAGTTGTCCAAACAAATCTGTGTTTTTTTCCCCTCATGATCATGGGATGACAGTTCAGTGAAATTGGTCTTTAAAGTATGTCTGCACACAAATAATTTTCATGAGATCTTTGACAGAGCTCAAGTTGCTCATCCCATGAATGTAAGAAGAATTTATTCATTGCGGGGAACCTTTAAAGGTCTCTATTCTCTATACAAGTTTTGGTTCTTCCTGGGACTGAAGATGGAACATCTGTGTTCCATACAGAAAGGTAGATTTGTGTATCCCAGTACAGGAATGCTAAAGTTCTTGTTGCATTTCCAATGCCAAATATCGCTCTAGTTTGCGGAGGTCACTTGCATTGCCTTATCTGGGAAATAAATACTAACGTGCCTCAGTGGAGTGTTTTATGGAATATGAAGAGTTGCCCATATTGTTCAAAAAGATCTGCTGTAAGAACATGGGTATTATTCTTTATTTTCTTAATGGAAGTGCATTTTTCACTTCATTGAAGTTCTGTGGACCTGACCTCAGCCAGAATGGGCTAATTGTTGCAATTAAATCATGAATTGCATCATTCTTAATGTCTGTAAAGGGAGCAGAGCTATTTGCAGGGGACAGTAGCTACAAGGACATCTCCTGTGAAGTTTTCATCCACTGATGTGGCTTTTTCTCTTGGAAGAAAACTCCTTTTGATCAAGTGATACTCCTGTTTGCAGGGTCAACTACTTGGTTTGCTTTGGTGGGAGCCAAAGCCTGAGCAGACATAGGCAGCCCTGTGTGTGGAAGCTGGTTTCATCTGACAGCAGCGCTGGTGCAGAGGTAGTGCTCGTGCAGGGAGTAGGTTTGTAAGCAGATGTGGCTGAGCATCTGTTCTCAACAAGAATGAGCTATGCAGGATTTGGGTAGATTTTACCCTGATAGTGTTTGCACCACTCCCCATGAAGCAGAACTACACTATCTTTGGCATCTTCTGGATTCGATGACTTTGTAATGGAAGACTGCTGGAGGGATCAAACTTTGGGGGAGTGCTACTGCTAAAATGCAGACCTTGTATGCAGCCCAGTCGGCGAAGAAATTCTCTTTGAGGCAGGCTGCTGCTGCAAGCAATGCAGTTTTGAGAGGTGCGTAGAAAAAAATTCTATCTTTCCTGGGAGAGCTTGAATCATGCTGGGCTCAATGCTAGGGCTGCTGCCGAGCAACTCTTACCAAGTTGTGGAACCTAGCTGACCTCTTGAGGTTTTTCTGATCAGGCAGACAGGTCAGAAATAAGGCATGAATAGCCCTTAGGGAGAGAAAGCAAGAAGTTAACAAGTGACTTTAGCTTTAGTTAGGTATGCTCTGCTGGGAATGCTAGACCTTCGGCTGTCCCCTTTATAGCTGCTAGCATAACCGAACCTGGAGTAGCTCCCTCATATTGCTCTGTCAAGGGTGGTCTGTGTTAGTTCTTGAATACTAGACGTCAAATCCATTTTGATGGAACTGGATTGGAGCAGCAGACATGGAGTCAAGCCGTTCTCTTTGAGGGAATGGTGACCTCTGGGAAGGATGGTGACTTCTGTTGAACATAATAATAATTCAACACAATTTCTGGCAGAAAGGGACAGATCTCTGCGGGTTATACCTGTTAAAAGTTTTATCTCAACATTCCTAGTGATACAGCAACACTAGGATTTTCTTGGTAATGCTCTGTTGTGTGGAGTACTGATGCTGCAGGATACTGGAAAGAGGATGAGAGAGTTGAACTGCACCTTTTGGTGGAACAGATAGGATGTAAGGTCGGGGTGTAAGAGGTTGCAAGTTTATGTACTCCTTTTGCATTTGAAACCTGGTGTGATGGCTTTAAACTCGGCATTGCAGTTGGAACGTGCCTCTTGGTTGTGCTTAATCTGAGTTTTCATGATAGAGCTGGTATATCTGGGTAGTTTGTGTGTGACTTAGCCAGGACTTGCTCAGTTTTCAAGATGTGCTCTCATCTGTTGCGTATCGGCAGCGTTTAGCCTCTTGAACTGTAAAAGACAGGTTGCCAAAGTATGCTTCATAGCTTGATACCCTTATAACACTCCTCCCCACATGCTGGGTTTTCAGGCTCGTTGGGTTTTTCTGAAATGTGTTCCATCAGTTTTCTTTGCTCTGATTTCTGTTGTCTGAGAGCTCTAATTTTTCCACCACTATCAACAGAGAAAACTCAACTCCCCAAAAAAACCCAAACACAAAAATGAGGGTAAGATAAGACTGTGGCTATCCAGTCTGGAGTCTAAGAATAGGCAGGGGAACGTGCCATTGCAATAGCCTGCCTTACAATTGTTCTCTTTGCCCCTCCTTTTCCCCATCCACTTAAAAGCATAATGCAGGAAAGAAAAAAAAAAAAACAAAACACAACACCCCCCCCACCCCCCCACCCCAAAAAAAAACCCCAAAACCAACAACAAAACAAAACAATCCCCAAAAATACCCAGCTGGGACAGACTGAGATGGTGTAAGCAGAAGCGTGCAATTAAAAAAAGCTGCGTGCGCCCAGTCCCAGACATTCCTGCAGCTGCAGGCTCCTGGCGTGGTATCCAGGCGGGTTGGACCCCCGCCAGCCCCCGCCTCAGGCAGGAGCTCTGCCGGGGAGCTGCTGAGGGGTGGTGGGGGGGGCTGAGGTTATTGCTTTTTCTCTGCAGGGTGATGAGATGGGGTTTCCAAGGTCCTCCGTCTGCTCAGAAGAGTGTCACTTTCTCTGTTTATGTGCCTTGGACAGGCTGTGCTGAAGGAAGAAAGAGCCTCAGAAATCCGTTTGAAAGGGAAACGGAGTGCAGCTCTCCTCCAGCGGGGAGCCCACCTTGGGTTTGCACCCTGCCTGCACAGTCCCTGCTCTGTGTGCCTGCGGTGGAGCGATTTTACAACAAATGCTTCTGTGTTTCATTTTGGGTTGGTGGGGAAAGATCAGGGGTCAGCACCAACAGTCAGGCTTTTGAGACCCTGGGACTGTTGAGCCTCGCATGTGTGCGTAACTTTTAACCAAAACCCATTGATTCGGTAAGGTTTTATTCTACCAAAGGGATGATGTAAATCCATGGTGGGGTTAACACATCAGTTACTAGCAGTTAAATATGAAGTATGAGAGCTGGGGCTTTTGTGGGGTGAATTGTGGGGATGCTCTTGCCTTTTTCCAAGGCTGACAACTCTTTGTCTGTGCTTTGGGCCAAAGTAGCCCAGAAACTGCTCTGGACACATACCTGGTCTTTATTTGCTGGTTTACAAAATGCAGGTTCTTCCAAAGGTGTTGTTGGATATGAGACAAGCTGTATTTACTTAATTTATTAAAATAAATGGCTTAGCAGTACAGCTCTTACTGTTGCTCTAATGGCTGAGGAAAGGTGAACAGCTGTATCATTTGGGCATTGAGAATTTTTAAATTTAAAATATGTGTTTTAAAGCATGCCCAATGACAGCTGTGACAGGGGAGCTGTGGTGCAACATAGCTTTCCCGTGCTGCTGCCTCCAGCTGTCCATCTTGCATCTCTGCTGGAGGCTGCTGCGGAAGGACGTGCCCAGGCCTTACACGCTGGTGTTTTAACTTACATGGCTGAGGAAGGTGAGTTGGACACTTTGTCCCCTCCTGTGAACAGAAATGGCTGGGGTGAAGGCCTGCCTTTCCCGTTGTGAGAGATTGATAGTCGACAGGGAGCCAAAGGGCAATGCTGTCTTAAACTAGGCCTGTTTTTCTGGATTTTTCCAAACTTGTTTGTCTGAGTTTTCAGGTAGTGGCTGAAGGGTGTGTGTATCCTGAGGCTAGGTTGGGTATCTTATGCAGAAAGCACCTGGGGTGCTCTGGGTGGCTCTTGGCAAAATGTCATCCTTTTCCCCAACATCCCCAGGGCTTTTCCCATCACAGGCAGCATGCTCTTGTGCCACCATCAGCTGAGGCTGAGTGAGGCAAATGATTGCACAATCTTTTTGCTGCTACAGGTTATCTTGCCAAGGACAAAGCTTGGGTCTATCAGCAGAAGGGGCTTGTCTGTGGCTATTCCCAACCAGTTACACAAGTGTCCTCTTGTTTTTGGGATAAGAAAAGAAAAATGCTGTGGGAATTTAAGTGTTAGAAAGCAAGATAAGGAGCTGTGTACATTCCTCTTTCACTCCCCAGTTGTGTCTTTGTGCCTCTTCTCTGCCTGTCTCATCACTGAAGGCTTTATTAGGTCAGTACTGTGATTCTTCTAAATCGTGGCAGGGAACCTCTCTGTAGTCCTCCTTGGCTGCTTGATTTCTACCCTAAACAAAGCACCAGCTTCGTAGTGTACCAGCACAGCATCTGAATGTGCGCATGGGCATCTCTTAACAGTGATAGATTTCACACGCTTTGGCTAGGTCTCTAGATAATTTGCTTATTATTGCTCTGGTTGCCCCTCTTGGAGGTGTATGGTAGCAGTGTTGGCTGCTAATAGGAAGCTTTATTTGCAATGTTGTACTATGAAAAGTTCCATCAAGCTTTTATTCCTGCAGTTACAGCTCTGTGTGTATGGCCTGTATCTTACCAACAAAAAAAGCCATGAATACGAATTTCTACACATCAAGAAGTCTGCTTCTCAACATGTATCTCTATTTACTCCTTGAACTTTTAAAAATGGATTTGCATCAGGATCAGACAACTCATCTGCTTAAATAAAAATAGCTAGAGCACCAAACCTTTAAAAGCATATCAAATTGTCACTGCTTTTATTTAATATTTTCATTTTAGGTGGGCAGTATGTGGTTTGAATTACTATTAGCATGGGCATCTGGTTTAAATCCGTATCCGTGCTCTGTCTTGACCTTTCATGACTGGCTTAACAAATTCTGTCAAAAGGGGAATAGTTATAACTGCTGCTACATGAGCCAGGGATTGGAGCAATGTAGACAGGATGGGGAGACTGATGATCTCTTCTAGTCCTTCTCCCCTCTCCCATTTGCCTGGCAACTGATAAAATGCCACATGCGGTGGTTAAACTGAAAGCTGGATGGTCTGTTTAAATTTCTATTATCTCCATCTGCTTGCAGGCTTTTCTGAGTGTGGCTGGCTGTCACCATAAAGCTTAAACAGGATCCTTTCATGGAACAGAGCTATTAGGTCCTTCTGTAAAATGGTCTAGTGGGCTCCTTTTACAAAATTATACCCTACTGGACCATTTGAAGTCTTATTACATATTTTTTATTGCAATATTGGAAAAATAAAGATGACTGGCAATGGAGAAAAGATGGACAGCAGCTCTTTCCAAAAGAAGAGTTGTTATTTCTCTGTATTGTCCTCTGCTGAAGTTCCTAGTCTGTTCGTGCTATAAACTTGCTACTGTTACAGGACCGGTACAATTCAACTTTTGGAAATCCCCAAAATGCTGAGTTCCCTTTTGGCATTGGTGCCAACCATGCTCATCTTGACTGTTGCTGAAGACCAGATGTTCCTGAGCCATCTGGAACCACAACTTGTCAGTAGAAGCAGAGCAGTGATTTTCAATCCCTTGTTGTTTTTGCACATGTAACAATTTTCTGGGGAAGTTTGCAGATTCTGCAAACTTGAGCTTGCTTAGTGTTCTTTAGTTTTCTTTGTTACCCTTTGCAGATCTTACAACTAGGAAAAAAAAAAGATCGAGGAGAGGGTGCTCAGCAATTCTGACAAACTGACAATTTTAGTTTTGGCGTGTCAGTCTTTGTATTGGTTCTGCATTAAGACATGGTCATTGTGAGCCTTGATTTATAAAATCTTCTAGTTCACAGAATTTTACTGTAGACTTCTGGAGAAGAAAAACTGATGAAAGGTATAGAGGAAAAAGTCCTATGAAGAGCAGCTGAGGGAGCTGGGGTTGTTTAACCAGGAGAAAAGAAGGCTCAGGGGGGACTCTATTGCTCTCTACAGCTACCTGAAAGGAGATTGTAGAGAGGTGAGCGTTAGTCTCTTGTCCCAAGTAACAAGCAATAAGACAAGAGGAAATGGCCTCAAGTTGCACCAGGGGTGGTTTAGGTTGGATATTGGGAAAACTTTCTTAACCGCAAGGGTTGTCAAGCACTGGAACAGGCTGCCCAGGTTGGTGGTTGAGTCACCATCCCTGGAGGTATTTAAAAGAAGTGTAGTCATGGCACGTAGGGACGTGGTTTAGTGGTGGAATTGGCAGTGCTGTTTTAACAGTTGGACTTGATCTTAAAGGTCTTTTCCAGCCTAAATGATTCTATGATTCTATCTCCAAATATGCACATACATTATGAGTATGAAGCCATCTTAGTCATAAGGGTATTGAAGTGCTTTACACATGGACCATTTGTTCTTGTATGTTAATTCAGTGAAGAAAAACTTGCTGTGGTTTTTATGATGCCTTTTATTTTTTGATGGAAGCTTAAGGTACCCCATGGTAACCCAGTGAATATCAGGTACCACTTTCAGTTCATCAAGGCAACACCCATCCAATGCTAGATCTTCTACTATATCTATGCATGTGTTGAGAACTTGGTTTTGTTTCTTTTAATGGTGCTGAATTTTAGTGGTATGAGGTCAGTACCATCGCTGGTTGGTTGCCAACTCCAACCCCCACAGGAAGCAGCAGTTTCAGGATCACTTCTCCTCTTTCTTATTTTTCTTCTTTTAGTTAAAGAACCTTCCTGATACCGCACATTTGTCAGTGTACCTTACGCAACCGTTTTCTGTGTAAAATCCACTGCAAGTTTCAAATTCCTCAAGAGTTCTGTAGCATTTTGCTCTCCCTCCCTCCCAGTCCAGATGGTCTGTAGCAGATGCTCATCCGAACTATTCCACAGCCGACGGCACCGTATTAAAAACCCTGAGCTATATTTAATACATGCAGACACACAAGCATGCACACACACACATATATATCTCTGTGTGTATATAGCCTTAACTGACTCTAGAGTTATGCATTGCTGATAAGCAGTGCAAGGTTCCCCTGATTATTTTGCTGGCTATGTACCTGTGTTTCCCTGGAGCTGAACAGACTGGCTGAGCTCCAGGAGTGTTTTCCATCCCTCAGGTGCTCTCCGTCAGAGCTGCGTGATGCAGGGCTGTGCTGGGCTGGTGTGTGGCAGCCAGGGTTCCATGTGCTGTGGCCCACAGATGGCTTACAGGCTGTGTGGAAGAAACAACAACACCTGAAATCGGAATGCAAATTGTGCTTTCTGAGCTCCTGAGCTTGCTCTTTACCTCTGAGTAGTCCTCAAAGCCAGAAGTAGCCGTGTGGGTCCCTCCCTTCAAGCCTCGGTGCTGTGTCGCTGTGCCCTGCAACCAGGGGCTCCCTCTGTGTCCCAGCTCTCTTCAGCAGTTTTATGATCCCCATAATCTTGGCATTAAATGTGATGCAATCTTCTTTGCTGTTATCCTTGAAATCCCTTGTGACAGGAGAGTATCACTTTGTCGTTGCCCTTAGCCATGTGGAATGAAGTGGCAAAGGGCACCTTTGTGCCAGGAGCCCGTGGGGGTGGCGTGGGACAGCATGTGGCACCTTCGGCTTCCGACTGGCCCTGTAACCGCAGGGATGTGTGTCCTTGCTTACAGCAACCTTGACAGACCCTGGAAAAAACATGGGGTTTTTTTCTTTCTGTTTTTTAAGCTCTGGGGTAATGGTTCCACTAGCAGGGGCCGAGGGGCCTCTGGAGGCTCGGGGCTCACTCTGGGTGGGTGCTGGGGCTGGCGTCTGTGAGCAGCCCCATGTCCTTCCCCACCCCCAGGCTGGGCCTCTCCCTCCCGGCGGGGCTCACCAGGCACCCGTCACCTCCGGACAGCTCGAGCAGGTCTTGGCTGTGGCTCCAGGGCTCTGAGTTGGGGTTGGCCAGGCTAGTGCGAATGAGTGATGACGTGTGCCTGTGCTTATGCAATGTCTGAAACTTCTCTCCACCCGTCTCTATCCCTAGGATGCTTGGCAGGCTTTTTTGGCAGTTTTAGGAGAGTTGTCTTCTGCACTGCACGGCGCACTCGCTCAATATATGCAATTAAATGCAGTGCTGCAAGTGAAAGCAGCTTTGTGCATTAGCATTTGAGGGATGTGGACTGGGAAGATGCTGCGCAGGGGTGCGTGTGTAGGTGTTGGCTAGAGCGCCCTTCTGCTTTTCTGCCAGAAACTTAACGTTGCCTGGTAGGATTAATCTTGTAATTAATCTTTAAAACAGGATGCAACTCCTCCTTTCCTTTAAATGCACCCTCTCCTTCCTTTCTGTCAGCTGTTTGCTTTTAATGTTTTTTTCTTCATCAAATAAAAAAAAAAGGGGAAGCTTTTTTCTAACATAAAATAAGAGCCCAAGTTACTTTGTTCTCTCTGTGTGTTTGAATGGTGTTGCATACTACATGCTTGTGTTTGTGTTCTTTCTCAGGTTTAAAGCAAGTATAAAATAACTTGCCTCTGATATCTCAGCTATGGGCATCCTGCTGCTGCAGCCTTGGCATTTGGAAAGGATGGTGGGTCCTCCATGGAGGAGATGCCCAGACACGTGCAGCTTGGCTAACTAGGAGACATTGTAAAAGAGACTTGGAAATGAGCAACTGCTAAATGATTTCAATTTGAAGTCAGGTTCTCTATGTGGAAGCTCCTTTTGAATTCCTACACACACCCTGGCATTCTCCTCACCTAGGCTTGTGGGGAATCTTCCATCAACATTGAAATTGGCCATCTCTTGGTTGTGGTTTGTTTGTAAATTAAACATGGACTCTGAAAATGATCACGATGCCGTGTGCTTGTGGGTCCTCAGAGTTTGTTGCGGGTGTTTGCTTGTGCTTTGGTGTGACTGCAGCTGCCTTCCTGTTCCTGAGGAACAGATCAGTATCAAAAGGATAGCGAACAGTTTGCATGCATGGTTGTTTGTTGGGTATTTGTATTTTTAGCTTCTTTGATTGAGAAACCTTGAAGTCCAATGCAACTGCTGAATATTTCCTCTGTGATTCTCTCCCAGCTTTCGAAAGGTGCGGCTCTTGTGGTGATGGCAAATGGTAGGGGCTCCCTCTCCCAGCTGTTACTGGGGTGTCCACAGACCTCACCAGCCCAACTCAGGTGTGCGAGGAAGTGTTGACTTGCTCATGCAGTAGGGCTTGAGAATGCACCCTTGAAAATAAACAAAGGGAAAAGGCTTTTCAGTGGGCTAGTGCTGTGCTATGTGCCAGTCATTTAAGTTTATCGAGCACTGTGTTTGGAGCTTGCTTGTGAGTGGGTGGTTGTGTCTAATATGACCAACCTTTGGTCTTTAAAACTAGGTTCTTGAACCATGTTCGCTGACTGCCTTCCTGATAAGGATATCAAGTTATCTGGAACATAGAAATGCAAAGCAGCATTAGCAGATTGCCCAACTCTGGGTTTGTATCAGGTTCTCCAGAACATACTGCTGCTCTAGTAAACAGCCTTGTTTTGCTTCAAGAAGGCCAGAGGAAACAATTATGATTAATTGGTTTAGCCTTATGTAAATCATGGGCTGTAAAACTTCCCCAGATTGTTTCCTGTTTGAATTTCTGCATATCTTTGTCTTCAGTTAAGAATGGCTTGGGTTGAAGAATTCACCCTGTTCCTACATGATTGATTGTTCTCCCTATTTTGTAATGTTTATTATAACATTTATAACCCTTTATAACCTTTATAACCTCAATGAGTGGATCTGTCTTCAGCTTATAAACTTGGCTGCAAGCTGGTAGACCTGATCTTTAAGTCTTGTTCCCTGTTTCAGTACTTTAAGAAAGTTCATGTTCAGCATTAATTTCCTCTTTGGCAAGCTGAATACTACATTGGTTTCTTCTTTTGTTATTTGCCTTTATTTTGAGGCAGAATTTCGAGCTCCACAGTGATTCTTGTGATTCTCTGAACTTTCTCCAGTTGTTCAACATCCTTTCTTTTTTTTTTTTTTTTTTTTTTTTTTTACAGTTTGGCAGGATAGGATTGGAGCGTGGCTGTGGCCAGCAGCAGCTGCATCCACCATGAGTGTGGAGGAAATTAATTTCTGCTTCACACCTCTCTGTCTTCTGAAGCCCTCAAAACAGGGGACACAGACTTGTGCAGCAGGTTGTGTGATTGGCATAAGACCGTGGTATAAAGCTCTAGCTGGGGCTTGAGCTTTACAGAGTGACTTCTTTTAAATATGAAGCCTCATTTAAGAAGCAAATGCAAACAAAAAAAAAATGGCCCTAAATAAATAATAAAGGCAAAATTTCTGCAGTACCATTGCCTCCCTGCTGTCCTTTGGCTGTGTGAGCCCAGCAGTGGCCCCACAGCACAGGACAGTCGTGTGAGAGTTCCCAGTGCTTGGTTGTTCCTGGAACTGCATGAGACCTCAGTGCTGTGGCCGAGGGGCTCAACCTGGGATGCAGCAAGGGGCCTCTTGCATTTGAAGTGTGAGCACGCATCCGCAGTAATTCCTCCCCTCCTTCATGTGCCCAGCACTTACAGTACCTGTCCCACAGATGCTCCTTCAGCCACATCTCTCCCAGGGTCCAAAGTCCTTTTTGTGATCTCTGCTTCTGATTGTCAGTCAGCTGACTGTGACTTGGGGCCTTTTGTTTGCAGCAGTAAGTTGTTTTTTTTTTTTTTTTCCTTTTTACCTTCAGCTTTATTTAAAATGTCACTTGTTTATGGCTGCTTACCAAGTACTATGTTTTGGGTTTGTGACCTGACCTTTTTATTACTCGCTGCTCCTGCTGATGCTGTGTTATCTGCAAAATTCAGTGGTGCTGACTTTTCCTCTCAGGTCATTGATAAAATATTAGAGTCTGGGGCCAAGAACCGATCCCTGTGGGAACCAACTGACAATATGTGGTGCAATCAGCTGATTTCTATTTTGCATCTGGAGATTTCTTCTTTGTCACACTGAATGTGGCTTGTTGACTTCATATTACTCTGGATTAATTTTGTATAGCACCAAGTCAGTTGCCCTACAACAGACAAGGTGTATTAAGTTTGTAATACTATTACAAAAAGATAACATTTGAGAAGCTAGATTATTGGTTATTGTGGAATTAAAAGCATAAATTAGATTTCCCTCCCTTTTATTCTTGGACTCTTAACTACTCTTTTCCCTTCTCCATCTCTTCCCTTATTCAGGAATGAACAGTAGGTAGGATAACTTGCTGTTACTTTGGTTGCCTTGTTTACACTTACATATTTTCGTATTTTTTGCAGTCAGTATTGTCTCATACTGGAAAGAGTTTCATGAGCTCCTTAAAAACTGTTTAGATTTTTCAGATGGAGTTTTTCTAGATGTGCTAATTAAAATGGCCATCTTTGAATAGCTGTTTTTATATTCTCTTCCGTTATTGTTGGGATGAAAACCACTTCAGTACCATCCTGTGGGATGACTGTATCATCTGTTCTCATATAAAGAGCAGTAATTTAGAACCACCCCCTCCCAGGAATATTCAATTAAACATTTTGATCTTCCTCTCTCCCCCCCCCCAATAACTGCAGCCAAGTGATGACCTGATCTATAATTAAAATTCTTCTGGGTCCTGACAAACTCAGAAGCAATATTTTTTCCCTCTGAATTGTTTTCTATTAACTCTTGTTTTCTAGGTTCTGATTTATGTTAACTCAGCATTTTTCTTTCTTCCAGTAGCCCAAAATATTTAATACTTACAAGTTTCCATGGTAAGCAGGGTTGTTTACCCATTTTGGCTTTCTCTTCACCTGCCGTGATGAAATGGCAGGAGCTTTGGTTCGGTTTTTAGGCATGGGCTGAAATGTTCATGAATTATTTACAATCAACATTGATGCTTTCTTTATTAAAGACCTTCCGTCAGGTTCTCTTGATCCTGTTTTACAGGGGAGGCTTGAAGAGCTTTGACCATCTCTTTAGGACTGCAGAGCATGGGCTGGAGGAAATGTTTGTTGCAGAAGGGTAGGGCTGTGCTGCCAGATGATGTGCTGGCACTGCTCCTGCTGCAGCGTGCAGCGTGTCTTGCCGACTTGGGGATGCAGGAATCTAGTGCTTGCCCCTCCTGAGTCCCCTTTCCTTCTTGAACCTGCCTTCTGGACAAGTCCATAACGCAAGTGAGAATGACCACTTAAGGATGAGCAATTGTAAATGGCAAGGCACAAAAGTAGGTGACGCTTGGCAAAAACACACAGCTGGGGATGGAGGAGGATCTTGCACAACCCTAATATGCTGCTTATCTGTTGTAGGTTTATTTTATCCCTTCCCAAGCACTGTGACTTTCCCTTCTCCTCCCATTGCCTCTGCACATTTGCTCTTCTGGCTCTTGGTACTCCAGGGTCTTTGCCTGGAGCTTGCAGCTTCCCTCCCAGTTCCGCTGATCTTCTTTACGTCCTGCAAGGCCATCAGTAGCTTAGGCCTCTCTTTCACCTGTGTGGGAGCAAAGGCCTGGAAATGGAAGGTACAGAAGTAGGTATGGATGAAAGAGGGGGTGCTCTGAATGAGGGAGGGCTAGTAAAAGAAGCTGAAATGACTGTTTACTGGTAAATGAAGGCAACACAGGTTTGAACACTGTATTGTGAGTGCTCGTGAGAGAAGAGAGCCAGCACACATTACTAAGTAAGCTGTTTCACTAGTCCCTGTATCTCTGGAAAGAAGCATAGAGGGGAACTAAGTGTACAACTTCGTTTTTTGTTTTTGTTTAAGACCTGGTCTTAGGATATGGCTGTTTCCATCTACTGCTATTTTGGGTCCTGAATCTTAATCCAGTAGCACTCCTGTTTTTTTATTTTTAAAAAGTTGACTGAAGTAGTGTTTTCTGGCACTGTGACAAAAGACCTGTCATAGGAAATTGGAATACCAGCTCCTAAGTGTGAGGTGTCTTAAAATAATTTGTCTCAATGAATGCAATGCATACTTCTGAGTATATATTTATTTGATCTTGTTCACATCCTGCCTTATTTCCTTTCTCTCTACAGCTTTCAGTAGAGCTTCAAAACAAACTGGTTTGCCTTTGACACAAGTAAAAACCAAGTGACCCCCGCCACTCTTGTGACATAAAATGAAATGCATCTTTCCTCAGAGGGAGGGTGCCAAAGTACCATTTATAGTGGAGAACTGGTCCATACAGAATGAGGTGCCAAAATGATTTCTGTGGGTTCCTGTGTGAATTTCTGCAGAGTTAAGAATGTACAGGTGCAATGTGAGTATCCATCCCATGGTACAGAGGACCACTGGAAGTGGCTTCAAAATGCAAGCCTTTTTGCTGTGGGATGAGTTTGGTTAGGGCTGGCACATTCAAAGAAGCTCTAGTGTCATGGCAGTGGGTACAAGGTAAGGACGTTCTACCCCTGTGTTGTCACTGGGTTAAGTATTACTGGTCTGCTCTTCCTTAGCTTCCTGTGCAGTAGCTGGTTAGACATTTAGCATACTGCAGAGTTGCAAGCTGGAAACGTTTTTAACAGTTTAGGATGGGAAGCCTTTGATTATACCTGCTGCTGTTGGCAGAGTATCAGATCTGAATGCATCCATGGTGTTTTGGGCTCAGTGCAAGTTTATGGGAACTGCCAGATCAAAACTCAGGATGTTTCTACTGAGAGCAAGGTGTAGGACTTATTTACTGGAAAGGGGTTCTTTAATGTAATTGTTTTTCACACTCTGGCAAGATCACAGGCTAGAACAGGATTTGACATCAAACTGGCTTTTTTAGTGCATGGTACTTAATGTGTAATGCTCAGTGAACAGCAGCACTGAACACAAAACAAAGTCCTACAGTGTTGTTTCTCTTTCTGCTCTGATAGTAGGTATCTGTATGATAGAGAGGGCAGCACTTTCTGCTGGGCAGGGTCTAAAACCCATGGCAGCTAAGGTCATTGCTAGCCAAAGACTGTGATCCTTGAGCTCTGAATCAGGCAGGGGAGTTAATCTCCTGGGGAGGGTGATATGACCTATGTATTTCTTCACATTTGTTTTGCAAAACCACTTTTTTTTCTCCTTTCCTTGTGCTCAAGCACATGTCTTCTGAGTTCAAGAAAGTGTTATATGTGTGTGGTGTGTTATTTATTGTTAAAACTTTACATGCATCCTCAATTTTAACCATTATGTCTATGAATATTAGGCAGCATTTATAAAAGCTATTTTATATTTTCCATAGTCAATTCAGGGAGTCTACATTTAGGTGCGTGAAGAGAATCTGACTCTTCAGAAACGAAGAATGCTTAAATAAACATTTGGGAGCCTAAGTTTGTGTCCTTTCTTTTTAAGCCTCAGCTTCCATGCTTCTACCCTTGAACAAATAAAAAACCCAGAACACCCGCCACCCCCCCAGTACTAAAAATAAATCTGTAAAACAAAACCTACTAACTCTTCAGTGAAATAAAATGCCCAATCTCTCCTTAAGCTGCCAATAGTGATAGTAAAGCCTTATTATTTTATAATCAGAAGCTTTAAGGAGCTGAATTTTTATGGGTGGTTTGTAGGTTTGCAGCCAGCATTAGGAAAAAGAAGGAATGGTCCTGCAAGCTGGAACCCTGCCATTTAAACTTGGTAGCCATTAAAGAAGTAACACTGAAGAAGAAAACAGTGACTTTTTATTTTAAATGTCAAGTGTCCTGTCAGTCAGGAGTGGCAAGCCAAAGCATGCAGGGAGTGCTGCTAATGGAGCAGAAGTTGTTGTTTCCTGCCTACGCTGCTCAGACAAATTAAAGATCCTCGTTTGAAAGATACTGGTTTGGTCCTCGGGGAGGATGCTGCTGAGAACACTTGAAGCACAAAACAGCCAAGCTGGAGAGCATCTGCGTTCTGCAGGAGGCCCCCAGTACTACTGGGAACCTAGACAAGAAATCACGATTTTGCTGGGCTGTCCGAACAGCATCCTGGCACAGCGTGCCCACTGGGATGGTTATATTTGAGAGGTTGTGCCTGTGGGCAGAGGCTGGCAGCTTCAAGTGTTGTTTAACATGTGGGATCTGTGATGAGACCTTGCAGGGTGAGCAGCTGAGCAAATTGCTGCTGCCCTGCAGGGCAGGTTACAACCTCTGTTTTAAGTAGCTGTCCCTGAATTGTGTGGTGCTAGTCATTCTTGGGGAGAGGATTTTGTCTCCATGTAGGCCAACTGGACGATCCCTGTGACTTCTGACTTCTTTCCCTGGTTATCCTATCCTCCTTCCTTTTACATCCATAAAGTCATCTAGGAGTTGGACATTATTCTTATGGGTCCCTTCCAACCTGAGATTTTCTATGATCTCTGAAATGGGTGCAAAACTAGTAGATTCTGTTTAAAATGTATACCTCTGTGTGTATATATATATATACACACATCTAAAATATATATCATTAAAATAGCAGTGCCCTTTGACTGAGATACATAACGACTGAGATTAATTTTCTTTGCTTTCGTCCCTTCCCATTTCCATAGTGAGGCAAGATGATAGATGAAACCAATTGCAGTGCGCCCAAGTGTTGTACAACACTGCTATAATGTTAAGATCTCTCTGCATGCATTGAAGAAGAGACTGGAGTAACTGTTTCCTTTCAGTAGTGGCCCTAAGTTAAACCAGCTGTGCAACAACTAAATGTGTTATCCCTGCTGCTGAGCTCTTGGGCAACAAATAAGACCATAAATGCCAGCTGGTGAATTGTCGGATTTGTACATGAAGGTTTCAGCTTGTCTGAAAACCTTCTTTCCCTGCTTTTTTTTTTTCTTTTTTTTTTTTTTTCTAAACACTGAGTAGTTACCCAGAAGACACCAGTTAGATGTAAAATTTGTGGTAAATACCAGTTCCTTCCAAAGAGCCTGTAGGTGTACCTGGGGCATAACCCAGCAAATTAATATTCTCTCACAACATCTATGACTGGCATTGCATGCCTGGAGCATAGCTGGGGCAAAAAATCCAAACAACTGCATCTGTTCCTTTTTTTGCTAGATAGTTTTTAATAGCATAACTGGTCTCTTTAAGTCTCTTGTCTGGGTGCCAGAAATCATCAGAGACACCAATGACTAAGTTTTGGAAGCTGAGCTACCCCCTCTGTCTAGGGTGACTCATGCTAGGTGGAGGTGGCAGGGAGAGCCTTGCCCCTAGGCTTGGTGGTTTGGAGGCTTGTGAAAGGCAGACCTGTCAGTCAGGCTTGTCTTGCAGCCTCTACAATCACTGGTGATAAAGAGTTGTGACCCTGCGGCTCGCCAGGTGAAGAGAAGGGCATGGGCAGAAGTGATGGAGAGTTTGTTTTCTGTGGTTCTGCCACTCAAGCTGGCAGCCTAAGAGCTGATTTATGAAACAAACGAAGTGCATACCAGTAAGCCTGTTGTAAGAGGGGAAAAAAAATAACGGGGAAAAAAAAGTAGCTGAGACAAAAGAATGAATGCATCTGACCTGCGAGCATAATCCAGACCCTTGCTTTTGCAACAGAATTAATAATGTATTTTGAGGTCTTAGCCAGGACCCCGATGGGGGGAGCCTTGCTGAAGGGCTTCCAGCTCACTGACTCACTGCTCTGGTGTTCTGTCCCCCGTGACTCACTCCTCTCTGACTCTGAATCTTTTTGGAGAGAGAGTGAAAAATAGCAAAATATGCACCAAGCCTATTGAAAAATTAGACTAGATCCAAGAACTATGCACTGGGGAAAGGGCAGGGAAATGTGAGGATTTTCCTATTTTATATAACTCCCAAGAGGCTTGGGCTTAATGAGCAATAGCATCCTTTTCTCTGCTGGCAGACAGTGGGCTTAAGAGACACTGAACTTCAGGGTTGTTTCTCATCCTTGCTTCAACTGCACAAAGGCTGCTTTTTTTTTTTTTTTTCCTTTTTTCTTTCAACCCATATTTAGTCCTAGTTATTACAGAGTTTAATTTTGGTTTTAATTCTCTCTTTAAATCCAAAATAATTTTTTGGGGGGCGTGGGGGGATGCTAAGGAAAGTGGAAGAATGTTTTAGAACAAGGAAAGACAAAGGAATAAAACATGGTTCTTGAAAAATCTCCCCAATTAGTTAAAAATGAATGCACTTCTTTGTTGGTTGTGGGTCGGAAATACTTGAGTGTTTACAATGGAAGTGTGTGCATGCATGTGTGCATTATGGGGTGGATTGTAAGATTTGCTCAGCATGAACTTCAGCATTTCCAGCTGTGTAACCTGAGCAAGTTGGGAAGATGTGCAGATTTAATTACCATGTAAATCTGTTAGCTCTGAATTTCCTGGCATTTGTTTTGCTGATGACACAACCTGAATGTTATTCACTTAGTGGATTCTTTTAATCTGTCCAATTTTTTTTTTCTTGTAATGCTTAAAATGACTAATTGCTGGTGTGATACTTCAAGTGATTGTATCTGCTGTTATGGTGGATCTCTTTGCTGTTTTCATTTTGCGTTGCTCTTCATATCCTCCTGCAAATGAGGTAATGTCAATGTAGTTAATGACTAGACAGTAAAGAATTTTACAGTAGAGTAAAATAATTGAGTGACTGTTTTTCTGCATCTTGGTTTCAATTTTTACACTGTAGAAGTTAAAAACCTAGAAATCTGAGGTTCCCACTCTTTGCCCTTGGCAGGTACGCAAGCCAGGGTAGCGTAAATGTCTCTGCTGTGTTATCAGCATGTTTTGTGTGTGACTTGAGGGACTATTTACAGTCTTCAGTCTCTCTGTTCTCTGCTGCGGCTGCACCAAAGACTTTTCTTGCCATCAGAAAGCTTTTCCAGCTATTTGGGTCCTTCATCAGGCTGAGAGGGAGGATCTCTGTGTCTTGCTTAAGAGTAAGAAGCTAGATGTGCCCGCAGTCACATGCTCAATACTGTGGTCTGTCCAAGGGGTCTCAGCAAATTACATTTCAGCTGTTTCAGTGTGGTTGCATAAATTTTTTCAAATACCCACTGCCAAGTATAGTTGGTCATGTGTTGTGTGTGTCTGTGTCTGGCCCTCCCCCCCCCCTCCCCCCCAGTTAGTGCATACCAAAGGTAAGTACCCTGGTATATCAAGCTGTATAGGGTGCAGTGGCTTGCTCTGCCGTTCTTTCTCTCTGTGGGAATGTTGATGAATGATTTTGGGGGGTTGGTTTTATCTGTCTTTCACCCCCCATGTTTGGAATCAGCCATATGGGAAAATACTGTATTGCTGCAGGGTGTCCTTTGTTTCTCATCCTTCTAAGAGCAATGCAGCAGAAGCTTGGATCTGTGCCTTGTGACAGCGGTGTGTCAAGGCACCCCGTGCCAGCAGAGGAGCTATTCTGTTCCCTGTAGAGCACGTGTGGGTGAATTGCAGAGGTGAGGCTACAGGGGCTCCCTTGGTAGCTCTTCTCAAAGCTGACAAAGATTGGTACCACACAATGGAAGCCATAGCTTAGTTTGGAGAATGAGTGGTGGCCAGCTTCTCTGCTGCAAACATAAAGGATTTCTAGAAAGGGAAGAAGTTGGGAGGAGTGATGTACCTGAAAATCTACAGAATTTGTGTTTGAATCTCTGAAAATTAACCGATGCCGAAGTGCCAGTAACTACTGGGAACAGTTGTCTTAGTTGTTGGAAGTGGTGCGCAGTGACACCTCCAGTCTATCATCGTTGAAGTTGCAGCAGGAAGGTGTACAGCACCATGAACACCACCACCAGGGAAGAAAAAACCTGCCTTGAGGAAGCTTTTTAACCTGTGCCTTGGGGTTGGGTGTGCAGAAAGCAGTAGACTGCTGCATTGTCGTCACAGGTAGGCTTGTGTGTTCAGTCCTCCACGAGCAGCGTCTCTAGGCATGGTTCTTCATTAGCTAAAAAGGGCAGGTCTGTGCTCCAAGCCCCTATGGGTTGGTGCCGCACTTGCAAACCCAGACAGAGGCAATGGTGACCTGCACGATGCCTTTTACAGCTCTTGCCTTGCAGTAAAGTCCAGAGCTCGACCCATGAAGGCTGACCAGCATGTATGTGCCATCTTTAACAACTGGCGCCTTGCCTGGATCTTCCAGAGCTTGAAGCCTTTCGGTAGCAGCTGTGACTCCTACTCAGAGCTCCTTAGCTGCCAGATGTCTGTGAAATGTGTGCTTGGTTCCTTGCAGAGGAGATGGTATCTCCGTTCAGCCATGCTTCTTGATCTGTTTGCTGTTATTAACTAGAAATGCTGCTATCTTTTGTGATACGTTGTGGTTTATCTCCTACGCACTTTTGTTTATGCAAACCACAAAAGAGCTGCTGAAGAAATTATTCACTTTTCTCCCTCTTATCTTAATGTGAGAGGAAATTGGCGGAGAGGTGAGGAAGGGGCAAATTCATATCTGTGGTGCATGTTTACTTCCCCATGGGTGGGGGCTGGTTTGTGGTTTCCCCTTTCTTCTCTTTCCTCATCCTCTCCAGGAGCGCTGTGTCGTACATTACATGGACTCTGATTCCTTTGATACAAAATTAAGGGTGCCGTCCTTTCTCACACCCTCCATTATTGCTGCTGAAGCCTTGCATAAGATAAATATCAGGGAGTTTTGTACCTACAGATAAATGGTGGGCTTCATTTTTATCCCATGAGTGCCTGTTGGGTAGAAGGGATGCCTCACACCTGGGCAGTTCCACTTATGGGGAGTGGATGGATACCTTCAGGATGGGGAAACATCAGGGTGAGCCAGGCAGCAGCCATTAACCCCCAGAAGGGGAATATCTTGAACTCGTGGGTGGTTCTCACCCCGGCACATTGCGTGTAGGCTGGCTTGCCCAGGGCTGCTTGGAGAGCAGGGCTTGTTCTGCAGTGTGCTGTAGCTAGCTCTCGTCTGGGGTGACTCTTCTGGAAAGGGTGGATTGTGCTGCTGCAGTCGGTGTGTGGGACTTGAAGCTGGTGCATTGTGTTTTCCAGGCTCAGCAAAGCCCATCACTTGTTCAGTAATTTCAGTATAGTTATGAAGTGTCATTGGGAGCTCTTGACTTCCTCATAATTCCTTTTTAGTGAGTTCTTAGAAAGTCAATTTTCTGAACACAACTGTTTCATTTTAGCTGTGATAATGTCACAACTTTAGGCAACTGGGACTAGTGCTGCTCTTGTCTGGCTTCAGGTCATGTGGTGGGGAAGTTAGTGCTGCCACGCACCTAGCAAAACCCAGGTCTCTCTTTTGCTTCAGAGATGTTCATTTAATCAGAGAAGAAAGAAAAAAAAACCAACACCAACTCCTTGTCCCTTAAGCAGAACTGGAGAAAAGGGCTTTTGTCTGGCAGGAACGGGCAGATGCTGTGGAGGGCTGAAGCCTGCGCCCCAGCTGGTCTGCAGCCAAATACTACTTTCAACGAGCTATCCAAAATGCGCCGCACGCCTGGATATAAGAGCTCTTCTCTGCTTACTGCGGGGTGATGTCTGTAGGTGTTTTGTATTCCCCATAAGTACCCGGGTTATAGGTGGGAACAAATGTCCAACCAAATTGGTGGTGAAACTCTATGGGGCTGCAACTTACTTTCTCTCTGCAAGCAGGAGCACTTCTGGTTTTTTTGTCTTTTCAAGGTTCTGGGGGAAGGGGAGGTGGAAGGTAAGGTTACATCTGTCCTAAATCCATGACTTTTTACAGAGGTTAAAATCCCAGCTGAACACATCTCTTCGGTATGTAGGGAGAGTAGTTTTAATAACTCAAGCAGACTCCTTGTACTAACACATGTCTGCAATTAGTGCTGCGGCTGCCAGTGGGGTGTGAGGATAGCAGGAAGCTGGCAATGGAGCTGTCTACAGAGGTACTAAAAACAAAAAAGGAAAAGAAGAGAAAAAAGGCACATTTTCAATGCAAGTGCTCTTTTATCTTTTTTCTTTTTAAAGGTGAACTTGCGGGGTGATAGGTGCCAAGCTGAAAGCCACAGACAAAGGATTTCTTTCTTTTGCAAGCAAATATATATACAGGTTCTAAGGGCAAAAGTCTCAGTTTCCTCCCTAAATTGCCCTTTCCTGTTCCTTGAGGGTTATTCTGTGGCTTTCCAGCTCTGGAAGTGGCTGATGACAGCTAAGGTACACATGGAAGCAGACAGGAGAGCATGGAGAGGAGGAGGAGGGTTGGGAATGGGAGAGTGTGCTCTGAAAAGGCAGAGGGAGCAGCTTAGCTATAGGTGGAAGTGCGGAGGAGCTGGGGCCTAACTGCTTCTGGATGGTTTCTGCTGTAGCTGTTGCTCATAGGATTTTTCCTTTTTAATTGTCTAGACAAATGGAGCCACTTTCAATCAGGCAATTGGTTTCTTAACAAAAAAAAAAAAATCAAAGGAAGCTAACTTTAAGCATTCACTGTAGTAGAGATGTGTATAACGTATGAAAAATTCCTGTAAATCAAGTGGTGGTGTTTTTTCTAATCACTGAGCAAGAAGTCGGAATTCATAAAAGTCTGTTCCATGAATTCAGTAGCAATGCAGTCTGACCTTGGCAATTGTTTGAGGCTTCTCTGTTGACCAGTATTCAAAGTTACTTCACAGAGCATTAAAAATAAGATTAAAAATTGTAATGAAACTAGAGAGTTATTTTAAAAACTGATTGACCATTTATTTGCTCTCAGACGGTTCCGTGGTAAATACAGATTCTTTTCTTCCTCACAGCTTGCTGCTTTGCAGCTGCATGTGAAAAGGAGAAAGCACAAATGATGAACATGTTGAACATCCTTCCCCACCCCAAGGTCCTCTTTATCTGTGCTTTTGGGAAGTTGAATGTTTGTTTTTTCTTTGCTTCTCTTGAAACGGTTTTAGGAAAATTCCCCATTCAGAAAGGGGTAAAAAAAATCTCGAAAGTACCTAACGTTAATCAAGTGGAAAAGGTAAAATAATATTTGATATTAATTTTTCCATATCAAAGCAATAATAGACAGAAAGCTGATAGAAATTTTTATTTGTGCATTTGCCAAAAATAGCTGAGTGGCCTGTGGTCTTTTTGTCTTTCAGTAGAGTCTGTTAGAACATATAAATAGTGTCAGGCTAAGTCAACACTTAGGTATGGTATTTTCAAGAATGACATCCTCAGATTGGATGACACTGGTGATGAAGTAGCTGTGTGTAGAAACCAGGATACAAATACTGTATCAACCCTATTTCAGTATCTGCTAGTCATCAGTCAGGATGATGCATGCAAGAATTAGAAAGAGGGAAAAGTTCTAGAGAGCTTTAGGAAAATATAATTGACTCTTGCCATTAGCCCAAACGAAGAGAAGTCTGTAGACTGTGGGGGAAAGATTGTCCCTAAGAAAGGCACTGCTTTTTTATAGGTTCATCCTTGACTTCTGTTGTGGTTGGGAAGCATTTCTGTCCCTTGTTTACACTTAATGGCTACCCACCCTGTTTTACTCAGTGTCTTTATTGATGCACTGGAGTGTTCAACTAATCTTGGGTATCCTTTTTCTTTCTTCTTTGCATAGTGTGGAATTGTAGTTTATACTTTTATCCGTGCAGATGTTGGGACACAGCCCTGGATATGAAGTGCTAGTGAGTCCTTGGGAATCAAAATTAAAATAAACAAGGCTTTCTAAGGTGGTGACGACCCTCTTGCTGAGTCACTTGAGGGTTTGTTTAGAAGCGTTATCATTTACAGTAAGTAAATATGAGGCTAGAAGTTTGTTTTACCATTTGTAAAGGCTTTACTTTAGCTAGCTTGCTATTCCAGCATAGCAACTGTGGTCCTCTGTTTATTGCCTTATGTTTAGTAAATATTTTCTTTTCCTCAATGTCAGTCAGAATTGACTGAAGCCTTATTGATTTTGAAAGAAGGTACAGTTAGCATTTATGAGCATCTTGGAAGAGGCGCTCGAACTTTCAGGGGACTCTCACAGAGCCAGCTGTGCTCAGTGTTTTCCAGCATCAGGCTTCAAGGCCACAGGTGCTGCTGGAGCTGTGAGATGTGCATGCATGGGAGTGTGAGCACACCGCTTCTTTCATGGGTTTATACAATATTGACTTGTTTGAATCTTTATTTAGCGTACAGGAAGCTGAATCTTGAGTTTCAGTGTTTGTTTCTGCAGGAGAGAGCAAGACGAAGAGCCAAGATCAATACTGCTTGCAAAAACAGAGCAAATCAGATTTAGGCTTTTGTAGGATCGTGCCCCAATTGAAAGAGACTCCTATATAAGATGGTATATAATGCCTGATTGTTTGGAAAAGCTCATTACAATTTGTTGTACAAATATTTTTGTACAAAAATAGAATTCTTTGTGTGAATGAGATTAGCAGGAATGCTTTGTTGCAGTGCAGTTTCTTGGTCTGTCAAAGATGTGACCTTCTGACATTGGAAACAACACCAAGAAGAGATGCAGAATTTTTGGCTATGGATGGGAACTGCATCGGAGTCTCAAGGAAGTAGATCACGAGATTTGGTTTGTGCTCGTAAAAACCAAACAGTTACCCTGCTACATACAGCCATAACATGTGCTGTCAGTGTAATAGGTAAAGTGGTGATTAGTACTGGCTGTCAGGAGCTCTGGGGTCTAGAAGCTGGATATGGACTCTAGTCCTAGGTGGAATGCAACATCTAAAATAGATGTGTAAATCAGCCAGGAAACCTGTTTTACAGGAAACATGTTAGTTGTTTGGTTGGGGACATGCATGGACCCATTTCCCTAGAGTGCGCCTGATGATCTGCATAACTAAAATAGTCATACATGGTGCTGGAGTCTGTGTCTGTGTTTCCTTTTCTTCTCTGCTTCAGAGAAATTTAACTCTGTATATTCTATTCCACACATAAAGTTTCTGGTGATAAATCTGCAGGATCTCTCACACTGTCTGGGTGAAATGTGCTTTCCCATTTTTGGTGGTGTGCTGTAGTGAGTACCTTTGGTGGTGGTAGGGGAGGCTGCTTCAGGACATGACTACCATGCTTCTGTTTTCTGTTATCATTGCAAGTTAATTGCAGGCTCTTCTGTTGTACTGTATGCCTCTGAGAGGACTTTTGTTCTAGCTCTAGCTCTTCAGCTTGAAGTAGTGATTGGAGGAGGAGGTTGTTAGGCAGGGCTGGTAGATCCTGCTGCTGACTGGCACAGATGCCTGGTACAGATACTGGAATTGTTCTATCAATGCTTTCCTATTGTTGGCATGACAGACAAGGAGATAAACCTTTCCTCCCCCTTTTTATCTCCACAGCACTTCACAGAGTTCCTGGATGAGTTTTCACCCGATGTCCTAGGCCAGCTCTTGAATGATCCTTTCTTGTCTGAGAAGAACGAAATAATGGAGGTGGAATTGTCTCCGGCATCCCCAGCACCCCTTATCCAGGCAGAACACAGCTACTCCCTCTGTGGGGACTCTCGACCTCAGTCTCCCTTGACCCACATCTCAACTGATGACAACTTCAATGAAGGTAGTGTGCACTGGGCCCTTGTTCGTTTGTCATGAAGGTGCTGTAACAAAATGTTCTTGGTGGGGTGATGCTGCACAAAGGGTGCATGTGAATGCTGTTTGTG
This sequence comes from Falco peregrinus, assembly GCF_023634155.1. Classification (NCBI taxonomy): domain Eukaryota; kingdom Metazoa; phylum Chordata; class Aves; order Falconiformes; family Falconidae; genus Falco; species Falco peregrinus. The sequence goes on from NC_073726.1 coordinate 65,631,637, forward strand.
AATTGATAGAACTACAATGATTCTATGGCTCTATGACTTGTTTTCTTTTTAGTCTGCAGGCATTGTGAATAAAGAAACATGTCCATAGACAGGGAAACTGTGCTCAGCAGAAGTTAGTAACTTTGCACTGTAAACATTTTGAATTAAAATGCCCATCAAAAGCAATGGGAGAAGGGCCAGAAGTACACTTGTTTTCAGGTAGCTGAATCTGTGGTTGTTGAAGATAAATGGAGACTGATAAACCAAATGAGTCAAATGAGGACCACCATGAAGTCTGGGTACTGTAGAACATGACATGGAAGGAAAGGGTGAGGTGGGTTTTGTTCAGTCTTCTGGAGAAAAAACAAAGGGGAGATCTTATTGCTGTCTACGGCTGTCTGATGAAAGCATGCAGAGAAGGCAAAGCTGGACACAGTGATGGCACAAGAGGTAATGGTTGCAAGTTGCAAGTTTTTAGGAAATAAAAAAAAGGCAAAGAAAAAAATAATGCCCATCAAGAAGTCTTTGGTGATCTTCTAAAGACATAACTGCAATTTTATAGATCCTGTGGTTGTACAAAATGGCAATGCATCAAAAATGATGAAAGCCAGCAGCATTTTTAGCAGTTATCTTTAGTTCAGCAGTTATAAACATCTGGAATGGAAAAAAGGGAAATGCAGGAATGGTGGGAGGAAGAGATCCAACCTGCTTGTTCTGGTGTGAAGATAGCTGCTGGCAGGAAAGGGAGTTCAAGGTAGAAACTAGTGGTTGATGAGGAGCAAGGACATGAATATCTGGTGACTATTAGGAATAATCACCATGGCAGACTTTCACTCCTAATAATTGGTTTATGTCTTCAACATTAGCTTTACAGTGAAAAGCAGTAGAGTGCTAAGATGCATCACAATAAAAGGGAGAGAGATTAGTGCTTTATATCTAAGCATTAACAAGCTAAGCTGTTTATGAACATCCATCAGGACGTAAGTTTTCAAAGGCTGACAGTTTTGCAGTCCAGAATGCTGTCTTAAAACAAGATGCGGTCTGTTAGAGATTTCACAAGGGGACAAGTAGTAAAACCTGTCAGAAGGCTTTTCAGTGTGAGAAAAGATTTTTGGACATGATCTGGAAACATCATCTACAATGAAGCCTTCCCATTTTTATTTCCCGTTTTATGCATATTTAAATTAATACATACAGGAGATACTGACTGCGGCAGGAGAAACAAGCACAAGAAACTTGGGAAACTAAGCTTCTCTGGAAGTTAATAGGGAGAAGCTTCAAACTAGGCTAAAAGTGAGGGGAGTTTTCTTTGGGGAAAAATCCTGAAGAAATTCAATACTGCTGAGACCACTGGGTAATTAATAGAGCTCTAGTCAAATGATGTTTTAAAAAGCCAAGAAACATTAACAAGTGGGTTTAAAAATAGAAAATGAAGGGAAAGCATTTCATCTTCTGTTCACTCCGCAGAACGTTTCATAAGAGAAGAGTAGGAGGAGTTGTATTTGGTGTTTGGGATTTTGTTAATCTTAACCCTGCAATGATGCTCACAACCTTTCAATATGTATTGGCTGGAAAACAGTGAAGCTCAGAGAAATACTTGAGGAAATTGCAGAATTACAGTTAACATGGCTGTCTGATAGATATTCAAAAGCATCTCTGATTTTTCAGTCCTTGAGTCCGTGAGAGCAGGAGAGAGGGGGATTTTGTAGGTGGCAGACTGCAGGGTTTAGCACTGGAGATTGAAAGCATCTGTGTTGTTAGGTGGTGGAGGTACACAGTCCTTCTGGACAACTAGTGAATGCCAGTCCCCTTGGTGGAGTAAGGGGACAGATACTGGGAGCACCCATGTGCTTTTGGGGAGCAGGAGGTACAGGCTGTGGAAGGGGACGTCCATGTGCTCCAGCATGATCTCCCCTGCTGGGGAGCTGGCAGTGGTTTTGTGGAGCGGCAGGGGCTGAGAAACGAGGTTGGCTGAGGGGCTTACAGAAAGAATGTGCAAAAAATTTTACATTCTCCAAATAACCACCCTGCTGGGCAGATGGGTGAGCTCTTACAGCTGTCGTGTTTTCATGGTTTTTCCATGGCGAGGCTTCATGAGTCTGCATGACCCTGCCCTGCAGGACTGGGAGTAGAAACAGGCTAGTGAGGAGGCTCACGTATGGCACTTGCATGCGTGTGAGCACACGTGCTATGGACAGACGTGCAGTGACCTGTGTGCCTGCAGTCAGCAGCAGCGTGAGGAGGAGGAGGATGGCACAGGGCAGTTAAGCTGAGTCTGGGTGCCGTTTCAGAGCTTCGCCCTTAATTCTGGAGGATTAAGGGCCTGGTGTTGTGCACAAAGCACATGGCAAACAGGCTTCGTTCTCGCTTCGCAGTGAAGTCAGTTACCTGATGTTTTTCTTTGTAACTCTTTTAGCAGCTGTCCTGGTGATGAGTGCTGGTGGGGTGTCCCCCGGGGTGCCCAGAAATGCCACCCCCTCCTAGGCCAGTGGGTGCTGGGGGCAGGCAAAGGCAGGGGACATGCGGGGAGGGGGGAACCCCAGGATTTTCTAGGGCCAGGCCTCTTTGCCCGTATGGCTGGGTAATGCATACTTGGAAGGGAACCAATTACGTGCCTTGCTGTTGCTGTCACAGCAGCAGCTACTCTGTTAGTGTGACCTGGAGCTGCAAACTCCTTTCAGCAGAGGCAACTTTTCAATTGCCGCATGGCAGCATACGATGAGGTGCAGGCTGGCTCCCCTGTGGCACTTCTAACTTGGTGTGTGTTAATTGTGTAATGCTAATTGGCAGCTCAGCCCTTGGGTGCCATTTCCGTGCCAGTGGAGGGAGGCCCCCTGTGACGGTGGGGGACAGGGGTGGATTGTACCACACGGGTCTGGTGTGCTAAAGGGAAATGTACCAGCCTGCCTGTAAAAAATAGCCTTAAAAACTTAAAAGTTTGTTTCCATGGCAACAGGCGTGTTGGAGATGGCAGGGAGGTATGAGTGACAGCTGGGGGTGTGCAGTCCATCCTGGGGACAGGGTCCTGCTGTCTGTGTGGCCCAGGGTGACCCAAGCCACCGGTCCCAGCCCTGCAGCACTGGGGCCAGTGTGCTGCCACCAGGCTGGCCCCATGGTGTGCCACTCCACAACCTGCCTTTCTGCCCTCCTCCTTCAGTCTGTGCCAGCCTGTTGGAGGAGGGAGTTGGGTTTTGGGAGTTGTCTCCATCTGGTTCAATGGCACCCAACACCTGCAGTGGCTTTCATCTCAGTGTTCACAAGTGCGGAGTCCCAGAGCCCCAGGGTATGGGGAAGCTGAGAAAAAGGCCCATCTTGTTATGCACATGATCTTCAAGACAGGTTTAAGCCATTCAGTGTCTATTTCTGCCTTTCATTTTTTCCCCGCCAAGTCTCCAACAACCTTACTGAAAATCCTATTCAGTGTTTCCTTTCAGGCATTACAGGGAAGTGAGTGATTGCTCTAACTCCATAAGCACCTTCTTGCCCACTGTTACAGGGGAACAATTAACTTCTGCTGTGAACTGTTCCTGTTGGCCACTACCCAGCCATTACCACAATTTCTACAATCACTACATTGACCTATTCATGCTTCTGTAAATCTTAGGTAAAGGTGTTTTGGTTTTTTTTTTATTTAAAAAGCACTGGAAATGTAAAACCTGGCAAACTCATAAGCCTGGGTTTAACTCTTCTGAGAAATCCTTTGACCTCAAGGTGAGGACACATTTAAGTGCCCATAAGATCAGGGTCCCAACACCAGTTTCCCCCAGTTATTTGCTCTTCTGACTTCACTGTATTGAGACTGTATTTCCCCAATTTTGTGCAAAACAACTTTTCTGAGTGCTCACAGCTTGGTGCTAGCGTCGGGTCTCTGAAGGTGTCAGTCGCTAAATCTCCAGCTTGTAAAAGCATTGGCAAGAGTAACTGTTCTAAAGCAGATGTGGGCATGACGCCTGGCATTTAGTTGTTTGGGTTTTCCCCCTCTGAAAATCTATTCTTATATTCAAATTTGCATAAACTTTAAAGATACTAGAAAGAGAGATATTTATAGGCCTGACCTGCTTGCTTGCAGCTGGCTCACCATGAACTTTTGTTTGCCTGAACTGGTGAATAATGCATCTGGCCTGGGGAGAGCTCCAGGCTGTAACATGAAAAAAGAGGCTGTGTCCTGTGTACCGATGATCTGCACTGGCTGCACTGCTGCCTCTCTTGCAGCAGGTTTCTGCTTTCTAGTTGTGAGCCCTGCGTTTTTAGAGACAACTGCAGAGTAGATGTGGAAAAGCACGGTGAGTAGTTGTGAAGTGGAAAATGCTTCTTTGGAAGGAAACGAAGAAGCTGGGAGGGGAGACTGAGAATGGGTCTGATGTTTAAGCAAGACCTCTTGCTGTGCATCAGGGCCTTTTGGGGCACAGATTCACTTGTGGCAGTTGTGAATGGTTAGGGGAAAAAGCGAAAAAGCTTTATTTTCTGTTATGGTTGGTGCATGTCTGTCTTCCGTTTTCCAGTCTCTGGGGGCTTTTGCAAAGGGAGGGCTGTGGGTCAGACAGCCAGGAGTAAGGCAGGAACTGAGTTTCAGCAGGGGCTATGAAGAGCCTCCTATGTGACTTGGTATGGGAGTGTAGGGCCCTTCCCTGCTTTCCCATGCTTCGTCTTACCAGTTGTAGGCATCAACTTTAGTGTAGTGGCTGCCCCTTGCTTTGGATGTGTGAGATCCATGGGTGAGGGCTGAGTACAAGTAATACTGAGGGGCTGGTGTACAGCAGGAACGCAGAGGCTGCAGCATCTGTGTGGGGCTCTCCATCCTCTGGGTTCAGCTGAAGTGGTGGGGGTGGTTCGTGGTGGGTGTGTGTTTGTGTGTGTTTTCTGCTTTGTGAGCCTGGTAGGGCACAGGCAGTGGATGGCCAACTAGTCATTTGTATGGTTTCTTTCCTCAAATTGTGGCCAGGTGGCTGGGTGCATTCCTTTCCCAGTGTCCCCGGAGGGCTCTGCTTGTGAGACTGTTCTGGTCCCCACCTGCCCCTCCTGTTCATGCTTTCCTGCTCAGGAATGCTTTGAAGTTCCTTTTGGATTTGAAGCAGCTTGCCTTGGCTAAAGGTTTGACAGAGTGATTGCAGAAATGGTATGTTTCTGTTTTATGCTTAGCTGTGCCAAAACTGGGGCTGGCCCCAACATATAACCTGTATTGTTACTGGGTTTTTTACTGCTGAGGTTATGTTTTCCTGTAATGTGCTTTTAAAACTTAAATTTTGTTTTAAAACTTCAACTCCATCTCTCTACGTGGTTTGAAAAAGAAAAAAAACCACAAACCAACAAGCAAGAAACCCAGAACAAAAAACCCCACCAAAATAGTTGTATATGGCTCTAGTGCAAATAGCCCGTCAACGATAAATCTGTTCCTCCTCTCAGGCAGCACTTTGTACGTGAAAATACTTGCTTGTGTATGGAGTCCACAAGCAATAATCAGTGCCATGTACTGTCTCTGTGTAGAGGTGCCTGTGGGCTTGAGGCTTAGGGTGGTCTTCATGCATTTTATATGTGTACATATGTATATACACACATAATATGTATCTGTATATATAAGTCATAATATATTATGTATAGTAGGTTACATTATATGTCCTAATTTTATTTTTTATATAGGCTATATATAGAGAGATATGTTGTTCTGTCTGTTTTTCTCCCAATCAGTGGAATATGAACAATGAAAATGGAAAATCCTCTGCCATGAGTTTAAAGGAAATGGAACTGGACAAAGAAATACACTTGTGTTTTGAAAATATGCTGTCAAAGCCATACTGATAATTTTTGTGAGCACATTCCATTCCAATGCAACTTCTTTCCTGTGTGGGTCTTTTATTTTTGTGTGTTTATTTAGGAAATGGGGAGGAAGCCATTTGGTGGTGATAGCCTGTATTTGGGTGATTTTTATGTGGAAGGGTAGCAGTCAGCCCTTGTCAGCATGTGCAGTTTTAAAGGATAAGAAGACTTTTGAACTATACGTCCAAGGTCCAAAATCTCAGTAGGTCACTCTGCATCAAGCCTGTAACTTCTACTTGGGCTTTAGTGTGTCTGAAAAACATCAGTTTTTATTTAGAGGTGTGCATTTTGGTGCTTATTTAGGCTTACTGTTAATAATTGACAACTTTATTTGCAGTCAGACCTCTTGTAGCTTCCAGTTCCTCATATGAGATCTCCTTATGGCCTTTGTTCCTACTGGAGTAAAGAACCATCTGCTCTCGGAAACCTCTTTCCCCAGGTGTTTGTAGGCTGTGATAAAGGTCCCTCTTGAATTCCGCTTGGATACAGTTTAAATGAACTGCGCTTCCTTGGTGTTTCCCTGTAGGGAGTATCTTCTGGACATTGAGCTATTGCAGTTCCCTTCTAAACAAAGGGACCTTTGCAGTTCCTTTTCAAAACTCTGTGTCAAGTGACCACAGGCGCTGATTTCCCAGGAATAGTTTCCCTAATGATGCATATTAGGGGAATACTTCTCCCACTTCCAGTCCTGATCTTTCTGAAACCAGTGATCTCATTCTTTCTGTAGTGTTGCACTGGGAGTTCATGCGCGTTTAGTTATGCACTGTAAGCATCAGTTCCTTTTAACGTGTGTTGAAGCCTGATGGCTGCCGTAATACAGATACGCCTTCACAACATCCGCATGGGGCGTGTGGAGAAAAATTCAGGTGGGTGAGAGAGAACTGTTGTATTTTAACACAGTGCTCCTGTGGATAATTTTCACATAACTTTAAAAACATAGTCTTTTATAGGACATATAATAGTATCAAGCTTTAAGGCTGTAAATCCAAGCTAGCACCTCAGTCTGTGCCTCAATCTCATATATATATAAAGGGTAATGCTCTAAAAATAACATTTTTCTATGCCTAAGCAAAATAATTAAGAACATCAGGGACTGTATCCCAGCTGACAGCTGTGGTTGTGTAAAGTCTTAGTTTGAAGGAAGGTTAAAGCAGAACCGAGACATCTCCTGGCTGGTTTACATGACAAGATGATTCTGATTGAAAACTGTCAAATTCTCCCCAGGAAAGAGGGTATTGACCCTGGTTGTTTAGGTATGGGAGGAACATTGTGTCTTTGTTTCTGTCTTATTAACTTCGATAGTGATACAAATAATCTGTGGGTTTTAGATGGACTCTGTGCCGCTCAAAGTGGGATGCCAGTATGACTGGTGATCATTTGTTAGTAGAGATACTGCTTCTGCTGTACGTTGTGATTACTGTGTGTATCACTGCTGCTCCTCTTTGCCCATTTATTTAATTTTCCCTTCCTGGCACTTTAAAAAAGAACCCCAATGTTTGGGAGTCAAACAGTACCTCCTTTGTTGAGGCTGTTTTGAGGGCTTCGGTTTCATTATTTGTGGTGGGAGTGTGTGTGCAGGCTGGGAGGGGGAAATGCCATCTGGAAAATCTGTAAGAGAAACTGTTTGTCAATGAATGTGGGCTCTCACCTCGTGGAGGAGGGGGAGGTGGATGTAGTGCCACTGGAGTTCAGCATTGCAGGCATGATAAACAGGACTTGTGTCTGCCAGGGGGGGTTACGTGAGCCTAGAGCTGGGTGCTGGGGATGGTGTGAGCCCAGGGGGAAGACAAGGAAGCAGTTATTCCTCCAGAAAGGTCCAGCTTGCCTTTGGGAGGCTGGAAAGGCTCAGACGGCAGAGGTGAGGATGTAGAACTTCCCTGCGAATAGCATGGCCAGCAGCACACCCAGAATCTGTGCACCAGCGGAGGCCTTTTCAGGTTCGTGGTGGGGTGTTTCTGCCAACAGAGGGCGAGTGGCCATTTCCCCCTCAAACAAGCTGTGAGCCTCTTTGAGGAGGTGTTTTCCCCTTGCAGTCAGCCAGCTCCCAGTTTGCAACTGTATTTCTGTGGTGCAGAGCTAGTGAGCACCCTTGGATACAGCTAGCAGCTGTATAGGAGTAGCAACCTCAGAGACAGGATCCAGGCAAGCATTGAACAGTTGTCCAAAGTACAGCTTTGCAAACATGAACCCTTGGTGCAAATTTAAGTGCCAGTTGAGTCAAAGTCTCTTATTAATATGTGATGAGCTGAGTATGAGACTGTTGTCTATGGCATGGCAGTGCAGAAGCCATGTGGGCTGTACATGCAAGCCTTGTGGTTCATGATGGCAGTATAAAGTCTGTCGTGGACCAAAAGGAATTAGTTGAAGCCCTTTTGCTCAAATCCGTGACACAGCTGAAGAGCAGGATTATTTAAATATGCTTGGCCGGAGAATAGTTTGACGCATTAGGGATCTTCTTGCATTACCCTGTCCAGAGATGTCTCTTCTGATAACTGTGCAAAGCACTTTGACCAGTAGTCCATTGTGGTCTCCTTAAGTTCCCAGTTTTGTCTTTCTCTAGCTGTTTTATCTGTTGCTTGGACAATGAGCTTGGAGGAGGCGAGAGCTGTCTCTTCATTCTGCTTATAGGCATAAGGATATCCCTTGATGCTTCTGCAGGTCTTATTTGCAGGCTTGTTTCAAATGACATGCAGTGCACGCATCTGTTTTCTGTATGATTACGATCTGTTATGGTTGTCATGGTGGTATGGGTGGGTTTTTTTCCTTCAAGACTAGGTTCAGTGGTACACCCCTCATTTGGGTTTGTTTACCTAGTGGTACTGTCTTCCTTTTTACTGCAGGGAAAGAAAAGGTGAAAATCATGTTGTTTCTCTGAATACTTGCATTCTCTGTACTTGGGAGGGATTGAGGGAGAGAGTGCATCTCTAATTTCCTTTATTTAAAAATACACAGCTCCTCACTGATGCAGCTTGGTTATCCATGCAAAAAGTGTCTCTGATAAACTCTTTAATGAAGGATTAAATGAGTGCTGAAATGATGTGGGGAGCAAGGGAGATCTTTTTAGTTGTTTTGTAAGCTCTGTTTCTCTGTACATCTGTCACAGAGGGTGACATTTACTCAGTGTTGGAGAAGATTACTTTTTCTCAGGAAAAGAGGTGCTATGTTGGGCAAGATTGAAGAATTAGTTGGATAGAATAATGTTGGATAGAAGTAATTAAAATAAGGAAAGGAAAACTCACTGAAAACTGATACTAAAAAAACTGTACAGTTGAAGTAAGCATTTTTGATGTTATTTTCCACTTTTCCTACCCTACCTTCCTGTATTATATAGAACAAGGAAAGAAGCAAAATGTTGCAGTTCTTCGGAAGAATATGAGGATCCTAGAAAGCTACACATGGTGTTGTTAAGAGACTATGTGTGATTTTTTTAGTATCTATATATAAATACAAATATATATATATATAAAATAAACAATTCTGCCATGTATAAACACAGTCCTTCTTGGTTGTCTGTTTTTCATGTATGCCTAAATCACACATACTGATTATTGCTGGAGCTGTGATGCTTAGAGGAGCACTGAAATCCATTTCTGTTGAAAATTGTCATCATAATGTATGTGGTGTGCAGCACTGAGAGCAGTTGACTTAGGTGTTGTGCACCCAAAGCCAAGAACTTGTCCATAATTCAGTCTTCATTATGGACTTTGTGCAAAATGTTGTATTGCACTTTCCCTTTTGAGTACAGTGAACTGGAGAAAGGAAAGTAGAAAGGGAAGGTCCACTTGTGGTATGTTGAGTAGATCTTACTAGCGTTGCCCATCTTAACTGCAGATGATGGAACTTGGGACCGGATTAGGGCCTCTGAAGTAAAGACAGAGAACAGAAAAAGTTTGTTTGCTACTTGGACACGTTGCTGTAGATATGCACAATGAGCAGTGCTTACACTTACAGTATGAGGGACTTACATCCTGTTTTGAGCTTGCTCTCTTGCACTGTCATGTGCACAGCATCTTACAATACCTTGCATGTCGTACCAGGGAGCAACCTGGACTCACGATGAGTGCGGCTGGGAAAGAAAGGACATGTTTAAAGTTTTTCCTATCAGCAAGAACATTGCTCAGTACACGGATTGAACTTTGGCGCTTTGTAAGGCTCTTAGATTTTTATTTTCTTTTAGAAAAGGAAATGGAAGATGCATGCTAAACAAGAGTCTGCAGGGAAAATGGGGCAAGCTTGACAGCAGAAGCAGCGCACAAAAGCTTTCTGAAGAAATGTAATTTTAGTTTTGGACACAGAAGATAAGATCTTGGATGCATGTGTCACAAATCCTGGGTTGCTGTGATGAATGGGTTTTTTTGATGCTTGATTTGAAACTGATGTTTAACTTGCAGAAGTGGTAGATGCTCACAGCTGCACCTGAAAACTCAATGCATAATGTATTTTGAGAAAGTATAATAACAGTGCTAAATATGTGAAAAATCAAATTCCAGTTGTCTCCAGTTGGCCATTTCAAATTACTAGATACTTTTTGGCCTAAATCTTTCCATGGCTCACTTGAATTTTCAGGACTGCTGTGGAAATTAATTCAGGTCGGTGAAGCATTTCCCTAGGAGGGAGTTAAACAGCTCTATGGGAACAGAATTTGAATTTATTTGGTAAAGGAGATATGAGGCTGTGCATAAGACAGTGAGAATATCAAAACATGAAATAGCCTCTCTGTTAGGGGAGCGCCATGCATTCTGCTTGTTAGGTAAGGCACAGGTCCTGTAGAGAAATTCTTTGATCACATTATTAAAACATTCCTGGTTTTAGGTGTGCACTGAATGAAACCTTCATATATTTCTTAATACCTGGGGACTTTGTAACATAAATGTTCAGTTAACATAGACTGTATGTGGAATTTAACAGCGCTAGTGCGTTGCACATAGAAGCGTCACCTGGGATTTTGCTGAATACTGTGTAAACTCCTTAAATGACATATTCCATGTGCCAAAACGCCTAGCATTATTTGACTTATGAAAGGGTAGGTAAAGGGGAATGCTTTTAATCTAAACAGTCATTGGATGATAGAGCTCATAGGTAATTCTATGAAAACCTCATAAAGTTCATAGGAAATTTCAACTGGGAAAGGGGGCTGACAGGCAGTATTACTTGTTCATCAGTGAGCTTTGGAATCAGTGTTTTGAAGCCTGAGAAGAGATTTTTAACAGCCAAAGTGACCATCTTTAGGATGTGGATTTTCTTAGCCACTTGGATAGATAAATCTTGTTTAGACTTTCTTCTCTCTGTATCTGAATGACTTGCAGCATATTTGTCTCACCTTAGCAATGCAGTATTGCCCTGCTGTATCTGTCTAGAATACCAGAACCGAGATAATTTTCTCAGCCTTTTGTTTTGGAATCTGTCTCAGTCGTTCACCCGTACCTCCTGGATCATGTCAAATATAAATATAAGCACTGACCTTCAATTTCATGACACGAGTCATCTACTCTTTCCACAGCATGTCTTGCTTTGTTTGGAGAAGACAATTCCCTTTCCTCCAGTGGGTATCTTGAGCCAGTCTCCGTTTTCCTTTCATTTCAGTATTTCATGCACACCTCCTTGCTTGTTCTCGTTATTCCATGAAACCTCTCTCATGGTTCTCCATACCCCTCTGTCTCAGAAATATTGTCTTGGAGAGTGTGCCATGCCTCTTGGTATGACCAGTATTCTGTAGCCTGCTCAGTTTTTCCAATGTTTGCTTAGTTTTCTGCAACATTCTCAAGGGCTTTGGGAGAAGGGCTGCCACTTTGTTCTGCTAGTACAGTGCTTGGCAGAGTAGACTAAGGTGCTAAGGGGCTACTATAAGAATAAACTTGATTTTCAGCTAATGTCAACCTGCTGTGCTCAGGAAGAGGACAAAGGAGGGTAGGAAATGTCCTTGCAGCTCTCTTGGAGCAGAGGAGATATAATTGGTGACTTCAGAAGCTGGAATATATTATAAGAAAGTAATATTGCACAACACTGACAGTGCTAGTGGATGTGTAACAGGGGCTTGGAAAAAGTGGGGAGAGGGGAGTGTCGAGGTGGGATTTGACCAGTGTGTTGCTCTATCCCTTCATTTCACAGGGTTGTTCATGTGGAATGACAGCTGTTGCCATGCCTCATAAGAGGCAGTGTCAAAAAAGTGTTAGATGCAGTTCTTCAAAGTTGTCTCAGTGTTAAACACTGTATGTTGCTGTCACTGAAAACCATTTGTAACCCTACAAACTGGTTAGACCGGCTTTGAAGCCTAGATTAACTCCAAGCAGTTTGTGCGGATCTAAGTGGTGATGGCAGGGATGTCAGCTTAATCAGCAAAGTCAGGTTCCAGAAGAGTAAAATGACCGGCTGAAGGCCAGCATATCTTGCTGTCTTACAGCAGCTGAATTCTCATAATGAGTCTAGGGATTAGAGATGATAAACATCACAAAGTGCAGCCTTAGAGTACATGCCCTTTTTTTGCTGGGCACCCAGTGGCTAGATTTCTGTTCTACTTGCACAGTGATACAAATGTCAGAAAGTTCAGGGCTAATTACTTGCTTCAGTGATAGCTCTCATTTATATGCAGCCTCCCCTCCCAAAGGGAGTGTCAAGTAGATCCCAGATGATAGCACTGCCATGGGGTAGCTCATCCCAGAGGTGTGAGGCAGAAAGCAGAGGCTCTGCACAACATGTTGTGGGGAGAGGTTTTGGCAGAACTTATCCAAACAAGCATTTCAAAGTTTAATTTGCCAAGGGAGTCTGGATTTCCAGGCAAAGGTACCGCTTTAAATCTCTTATCTGAATGATCCACACACAGTAAGCTAGAGGAAGTCCACAGATCACTGAATCTTTCATTGCAGTTGGCACGGAGGGAGCTGCGTTCTTGGGTTTGTGAGTAGAGAGGCTCAGGGAGGTTGAAAGAGAGCAATGTCCTGTCTCCTGAGTTAATATTTAGACAATGCTACCTCTTTTTTTCATAAATACTTCTATTTTTATATTTCTGCATTTCCCAGAAAGCTTTGGGAGTAAGTTCTCTACAAACTTAAATACAGCGTTTAGCCCTTGCTGTACCATTGCTTCTTTTGGCAGAGCTGGGCTTGCTGTTGTTGACTTCTTATTACAGGATCTGTGTTTTTCATTTTTAATTCCTTGGTGTGTCTACTCAAATTACCTCCTTCCTTGCCGTTGGTGGAGGTTAGGTCCCACCACAAAGTAATTACTGGCACTGGAGACGCACATGCTTCTCCCTTCTTCCACTCACCCAGCCTCTGCCCAGTGCCTGTGTGCCGTATGTGTGTGTGGTCTTAACAGCAAGGCAGACAGCAGCACGGAGGCTGTAAAGCCCACTCTTATTTTTGTTACCTGTTTGCAGCTGAACTCTGTTGACATCTCACCATGTGATGTGTAAGTTCGGTGTGTAAGGGGCTTGTCAGCCCTGCAGACCGCTGGTGGCACAGCCACAGCACCGTGGCTGCCTCCCACAGTGTTGGTGCAGCGTGCAGCTAATTCAAAGCTCTGTTGCTGTTTACTAGCCATATGGTGTACGTGCTTGCTCTCTGCTTTAAGTCTGTATATGCATAAATACTCTGAAGGCAGGAGAAAGCTTTGAAAGAAAGATCAACACTGTTATGTATTTGGCCTCAGATTCCAGCTGCTTGATTTAATGGACGTGCTTCTCGCAACTACTGATGAGTTGTGGCAGAGGACTGTGCTGTATGCTCCTGAGGTGCAGTACAGCTGGTGTAGGGTACTCTCCTGTAAGAGAACTTACATGACTGAACTCTAGCAGTAGGGATGAGAATTTTTTTTAAGACAGATTTACAACTGTCAAAAATACATTTGATTATTTTTTTTTTTTAAGTGGGGTGGTTAATAGCCTTGTGGAATTGTTTTAAAGGTTAAATCCTCTCAAGGTCTTGATCTTCTGTCATACTTTAGACCTGGGAGAATAAGTCCCTTCTCAGCAAGCCAAACAATGGCTTCATGAATGGAAATAGGGGGCTACCAACTTCCCATGCAAGCCTTCTTCCAATTCTTGACAGTGCAAGGCAAACCTTTCAGCTTTGTCCCCTGAAAAGTGGCATGACCTTCTTTGGATTTGTAAGCTTGCAGTAAGTGGAGCTAAGGAACAATTCTGCCAACATGCAATGCGTGTTTCATTGCTGCCAGTCAAAATACGCATCCTGTGCTGTGACTTCCAGAGGGTCTGGGGAGGAAGTTAGCATGATCACCATAGCACTGGTGCTCTGGTGAAATCATCGAAGTCTTTGTCCTCTTTTATACTTACTAAATGAGTCCTTGGGAGAAAATTTTTGAAGTTGAGAGTATGAAAAATGCTTTGTTCTTAAAAGTATAATATCACTACTCCAGTTATTTGATGATTGCAAGCAGTAGAAGGAACAGAAGTCTGGCTAAACGCCATCTATACAAGGAGGAATAAAACCGAATGAGCAGGCATTAGTGTGTGTAGGATATGGCTCCCTGGCTGCTTTACCCAATGGCTTTTGTTTGGTCTTGTTCTGCTACGTGTTAGCAGCTTTCGGCAATCTTCAGTGATTAGTGCTCTGTCTTTCCTCGCTGCTCCTCTCTGTATCCTGGGGCTAGGATTAGGTTACAGCCCTGAAATGGCATGGTTGTCTGCATTGACTAAGAGCTGAATAGTAAGGACAGAGTTTTGTTGATGGACTGAAATGCCTTCTGTGTTTGTTTCCCTTCGCTGGAGGAGGAATGACATTATTTTCATTTGTAGTATTTCTGTCTTTGACCTAAACATGTGGTGTCTGATTTCCTTCCCTGGCAGGTGACCTGGAAAATGAGGAATGGTGTCTGGCTGCAGAGCTTACTCCAGCAGGAATAAAGACTGAGCCAGTTTTGTGCGAGACATCAGGCCTTGCTCCCTCAGTCAGTCTCACTGTCACGGCCACATCGCTGGAGGGGGAGCAACCAGAGCTACAAATGGATGCCCTGGTACTTTTTTCTGTTCTCCTCTGTGCAATTAGCTGTAGGTTCTTCTATGCTTGCATACCAGTGTAGACTCCTTAGTGCCAAAGCCTGTCAATTCAGGATGCATGCTGCAGGCTGCTTTAATGGTTTTTGAAGTGTGCTGGTGTCTCACTACTGCTGTAAGAGCTTATGTTTCAAAACACTTACCTGCATCTTCAGGTCTTAATGGTTAGATGCACTACTTTCTCTTCTATGCTATCCTCAAAGCCTGGGGACCTTGCGTTTTAAAAAATATTTAAACAGTTTCTAATGAACCAGTCCCACCTGAACTGACTAACCCATTTGCCCTATTGAGCCTGTGACAAGCTAAGTGTTTTCCATAATAATGTGCTTTAGTGCTGTTGTGCCTTCCCATAATCAGAACAAGACTTCTTGTTTGAAATGACTGGAGAGTTTCCCTGTTTGCCTGCTAAGTCACTCTTGCCAGATTTGTGAAGCTTTGACATTTCAAGCTGTTGCTGCTTCCACACCAACCTGCCTCATCAGGAGCATTTGTGATGCCTTTCTGACCACAGCTGGAGCAGCCAGTGGGCATTCTTGAGGGCTTAGTTTGCCTGTGGTTGGTTTAAGGAGAAGGAACTGCAGTAGCTGAGGGCTCACCAGGGTCCCCTGTTAGTGGAGGACGAAGCATGATTGTTCTCAGTCCCCAGGGTGCAATGTCAGTCTGGGCCAGGTGGAGTTCATATATGCTAAAAAGTAAATGTTTCCGCTTGGATGTGGATCAGAAATATGTGCAACAGAAATTATTTTATGAGAAACTGAACAGATTAAACACAAGTTTCCCATAATCTTCTTCTGAATATGCTGTCCCTGGTACATAGTCCTGCTATAGCTTGGCATGCCGTGATTTGCAAAAAGTATATTGGGAAAAGCTCGTGGCTCGTTACCATTGCATGGATTAATTAACACAGGTTATTGAGATAGATTTTGGCTGCAGTGAGCATGCTGACGTGCCAGACTGACTGACTGTAGCACACAGGCAGACTGGGCAACAGCTAGTCAGCCTGGTGCCCCAGCCCTGTCAACAGGGCAAGCCAGATGTCTTCCAAACTTTGGACAGCTGCGACTGTCTCTTTTCCTGCTCCTCCACACTGTGAGATGAACTTGGGTCCGATAATGTGGTGCTGAGTGACTTGGCACCTTGCTCTTTCTCCCAGATAACAACGGTCTTGGAACAGGCTCTCCCCCACTGCCGGGAGTGTTTCCCTCTCTGCTCTAACAGACTGTGTGGTCCAGCAAATCCTAGTAGCAGCTCTGTTGCTAAGAGAAGTAATTTGAGTGGGTTGCATGCTAGCTTTCAGTCTGAAATGTCACCTCTGAGGTGTAATCTTTTATTTAAGTAAATATAGTAGTAAGAAAAGCCATAGTGGGAGTAGCTGGGGCAGCATTCTCTGTAGCCTGGTTTAGCAAACTGTGTGAAACAGTTAAAGCTTTGCCTGTAGCAGAGCCGGAGAGGGAAGGAGAAGTCGTCCTTGTATCCTTCTATTAAGATTTTAAGATGTACTTTGGGTTTTCATGCTGTTAATTTCTCTTTTCTAGATGAAACCACTGAGCCAGAAAGTTCTTCCAGAGATTAAATTGGAGCCCCATGAAGTGGATCAGTTCTTGAACCTCTCTTCTAAGGAAGGTCTGTTAATTACCAACACAAAATACAGTGGGAGATGACCAGAATGCACAATAAATGTACTTTACCCTGATTAAATATTTGGCTTCCTCATTCACCATGTTAATCTTTAGGCTGAAGCTGTTGCCTTCTAGGGATTCAACTCAGGCTGCTGAAGAGCCAGCCTCTCTCTGATCCATTTATGTGTTTTTTCTTCTTTTTTTCCCTCCCTTGCTCATCATAAAGAAAATGATCCATTTTTTGTCTGTAGCATATTAATAATTGTACAGTTACTGGAGGGAGTTTGAATCCTTCAAGTACAGGATTATTTAGGCTAGAAGAGAAATCAATTTGAAGGAACTTAAGGCATAGAAAACATGAAGAGCATAAGTGGAAACTTCACTGTTTTAACCTCTGATACAAAAGCAAGGATGTGAGTTTATATGAAATTAGAAGTTAGGTGCATCTGTTCCTAGCACATTATTTTTAGCAGACTTTTAAAGAATGACCAGGACCTCTTTGCACTAGTCTGTAAACGAGGAAGGAGGAGCAAGGATCCCTGCCCTGAAAGTTAAACAGGGCTTTGTGGCACATGATCTGTTAACCCAAGAGAAGTTTGAAAAAGCCAAATATTTGGGCTGAAATTTGAGCAGATAACTGCATCTACATTAGGAACACTTGACGTTCTGTTAATGAATTCATCTGTATAGGTAAGTAGAACTGCTTTAGGGAGAGAAGCAAGTGGTGTAGCAGGTGGAAAAAGGGAGGCTCTATCTCAACCCGGGGCATACATTCAGTTGCTCAATTTGTGCAGTTAGGGGCCTTGCTTTTTTTTCAAGTGTGTGTTGTCTTCTGGCAACTACCAGATATGATGCAAGACAGAGAGAGCTCATGTGTAATAGCTTTTCTTTGTTACTGTTTTTCTTCCTTCCTCCCCCACCACCTATTTGATTTTTTCAACTCCAATTTTCATAGTATAACAGAAGTGGAAGGCAGCAAATTCAGCTCTTGTCTTCCTATTCCCAAGTTTCATCGCTGTAAATTTCTCTCAGAGGAAAAATGACTATAGTTGTGGCTGGTTTGGACATTTGCTAAATTGTCCATGTAATATGAGTAAGTGAGACATTGCCCTGCTTCTCGTGGTTCAGACCCATTTGGTCATAAGCAGCACTTTGCTTGCCAGTTCTAGCACAGGTTTTTTTGGCTGTAAGTGCAGCAGAAGTTAGCTTATGGCCCTGGATAGCACAGAGAGAGATTCCTGCGGTCGTTGCTTATGCTGCTCCTGCTCCATCAGTACATCTCACTTCCTACCAGTTGTGGCAAACCAGGTCCTTAGGAGCCAGATTATTTCTCTCCTCCCTGTTTATATAACACCTTGGGCACAAGCCCTTCTCTTGAAAAATAATGGCAATTTGTTTAATACACAGCAAAGTTAGGAAAGATTATTGTTTTTGGAGAGAAAGTACACTGGCTCAGAGCCCCTCTGTTAATGTGGTTTCCGAGGGACAGGGGCCTTGTACTGGTTATACTTAAACCTCAAAATATTTGGAGAAGAATCTGAAGTGTAGGTAGAAAAGACTGGAGCATATGTGCAGAGCCGTGTTTTGTCTCTTGAACCTAAAGATAGCTGCTGCAATTCATTCCTCCTTTGGAGACCTGCATGCTCTGAAAATCTTCCAAGTTGCCACTTTTCTTAATCCATTTTTTAGCAGACAGTCCCAGTCTTGGAAGCTGGGGTGATGGTGGTGGCTCTAGTGGAAAATTAAATTAGCACCTCAAAACCTTGTGTTATATGTCTCTCTTGCCATTTAGCAGTGGATCCCCTTCATTTGCCTCCAACCCCTCCCAGCAGCCATGGCAGTGACTCTGAAGGAGGGCAGAGCCCGGCTAGATCGCTCCCTCCTTCAAGCCCCGTCCAGCTACAAGCCACGGCTAAAGTGACATCGCGCACAGCTTCAGTGCTTTCCAATTCCCCTCTCCTGACTGCACCGCATGTAAGTTTGGCTGGCTTTTTCCAGCATCTATCTATCTGCCTCTGGGTTTTTTTTTCCTTTTTAAATTTTTTTTTTGCCGTGAATTTGCTGATTTTCTGGGTTTTTTTAGATCTCTGGTCAAAACTGCAGATCCGGTAATTCTTGCTCACTGGTCTGTTCTGTTCCCACAGAGAACAGTGTGTGCCTCTCCTCTAAGTTGAGACAGGGTTCAACAGTGTTATTAGGTCTCTTCCACCATGGATTGTGTTTTGCGTTAGGACCCAGCCCTGCTGGGTTAACCTGTCCCTGGTAGATCTGCGTCTGTCCTCTTGTCTTGTTGAAAGCAAGTGGTTATCTTTAGGGAGGGATTTTCAGTAGTGCTTCTTCTCATTTGTCTCTTTCCCTGTTTGAGCTAAAGGAAGTTTTACTGTTGGCCTCTGTGTGCAGAGCTGGGCTGAGAACAACTGTTTGAGGGACTCCTGTCCCAAAGGTTCAGTCTCTGAATGGAAGCTATCTAAGAAGTCTTCCGCTTCCATGCATTCCCAATTGCAAGTGGCTGCTGTTATAGTAGGCAGTCCTTTCTGAAGTGGAAGAGCTACTGCCTCTCTTCCCTAACAGCCTTTTCTCTAGGGCTGTGTGCGCTTACTGTTGTATTATTTCATTTCTGTGACACCTGGAGAAATTACAGGGGACCGGCCCGCTCATCCTGACAGAGGAGGAGAAGAGGACGCTGATAGCAGAGGGGTACCCAATCCCTACCAAACTGCCCCTGACAAAAGCAGAGGAAAAGGTGCTGAAGAAAATCCGCAGGAAAATAAAGAACAAGGTAAATGTTAGTTAGCTTTGCTGGGTAGCTTCTGCTTTTCCTTCATTTAAAAAAATGCTGCAACAATTCTGCAGTAATGATTTGTTGGTACTGTTGAATGCTATAAGATGACTTCTAATGAAGTGTTTTTCTTTGTTCCTAAACACATCCATCAAATTGTCTGTCACTATGACAGTGTGCCTCCGTCTATGTATTTACCTGAACACATGAACAATAGAGTATTTAGCAAGCAGTGTATCAAGTTGCTGTTGCTTAGCTCCTTTTTAAAAACAGCACAGTCCTACCCTTATGGTAGGCAAAGACCTCTGTATTCTCTCCATGGTCATGAAGGTGTTCTTTTCCACTGATTCATGTTTTAAAATCTGACTGTATTTCAGTGTCCTATTCTTTTGATCACTAAATTCTGTGACCTTTAAATGGATGGTTGATACCAAGGCTGTGAAATGCCCTACAAGTTGTTTCTTTCTTCCAACGTGGGGAAGAGCCTAGTGGTAGGGAGGAAAGCATTTTTTTCCAGACCTGGCTAGCTCACTTGTTCTAGAGGATACTAGCACATCTTGGAAGGTTAATGCATTCTGTTACTGGTTTTGTAGACAGAGGTGTAAATTTGCCCACACCGAATGGGAATTTGGTCTTGTAAGATGTATTTTCAAAATTTTTGGAAGTGACCTTCTGCATTTTATGTACCACTTTCATATAATCAGCCATATATATTGGAGGGGATCTCTGGAGGTCCTTTGGTCCAACTGCTTGCTTTGAAAGCAGGGCCAGCTTAGAGCAAGTTGCTTAGGGACTTGTCCAGTCACATTTTACTGTCTTAAAGGGTGGCAAGTCCCCACCATCTATGGGCAACCTGTTCCCATACTAGGCCACTCTTGTGGTAAAAACAAATGAATAGCATTCTTAGTGTCTCATTGGAATTTCCCTTGTTGCAGCTTGCATTTGATGCCTCTTGCCATTTTGCTGTATGCCTCTTTTAGAAGACTCTGACATCATCTTCACTATGCAAGATAGTTGAGGACTGCAATAGGATTCCCTCTTTAGCCTTGTCTTCTTAAATCTGAACAAACCCAGCTTTCCCTGCCTTTCCTGATACATCATGTGCTCCAGCATGCTTATTATAGATAGCTGTGGTCTTTCTCTGGGCTTGCTTCTGTACACCCAAAGTATTTATTTCAGAGCCACAAACTGTATGCTGTGCTCAGCTGTGGCCTCGCAGGCACCGAATAGAGGGCAAGAACCACTCTCTTAACCTTCTACCTCCAGTCCTTGTTAACGTAGAGCCGGATCTGTGGCTGCCTTTGCTGCAGGGGCACATTGCTGACTGAGATTTGACTTGTTCATCAGGTCCCCCAAGTCTTTTCTGCAAAGCTGCTTTCTAATGTATACATGGGCTTTTCCTCTCCCAGATGCAAGGCATTGTCCTGGGATCATCTTTTAGTATTTGTCGTAGGATATTCTCTCCAGATGAATCTGATTCACTTTTTAAGGTTAGTTTTGTAAGAGCAAGGATGATCTTTTTCCCACTACTGAGCAGAGCAGTCTTACTTCAGGATGTGGAAGCAGACCAAGTCAGTGCTTTGCTTGCCAGGAATAGAAATGAGAACAGCACGGATGCTCGAATCTAATAATGTCAGGGCTTTTTACCAGTTTATTAATTCAACTCTGATGCTTTTTTTCTATGCAAATATTTGGTGTTTTTCTTCCTTTTTCCTTAGATCTCTGCCCAGGAAAGCAGAAGAAAAAAGAAAGAATACATGGACAGTCTGGAAAAAAAGTAAGCCAACCTCCCTCCTGTTTCAAGCCGGCCAATAGCACTAGTTCTGGACTGGGAAGGGATCCAGCTGTTGATGCTGAGACTGTTTTGTGCACAGAGTGCCAGCTGCCATCTCGTGGTTATGACTGAGAAAAGGCCCTTCTGGCTTCTGCTTCTGCATGTGCTGGGTGCTACGTTCGTTACACCACCATGTTGCTAACACGCTGATAAAGACTTTAAACCTTAAATAAGGCAAGACCCATCTGCTATTGGCCTCTGCCTCACGCAACTCTGTTGGCCTAGTGGGTAGGCAGTGTCCGTGGAAAGGTGGATTCACAGTGAATATATTCTGTCTTCTAGAGCAGATGGAGACAGAAGTAGAAAGTGGGTGAGTCAGGACTGCCTGGGAAAATAAGCAGGACTCGGGAAAACAGCACGTGACCCATTGACTTCCCTTAGCAAGGAGGAGTCAAACTCCCAGTTAGTGATTTATGTCTCAAATAAATCTTCCTTCCAAGAGACAAGTTTTCTAGTGCATTTATCTTATGCACTTCACCAGATGGATCTGTTAAACCCCTTGTACCATCTTTGGTGATATCCTTGATGTGATTTCCTTTTTGTCTTCTTATCTCTTTATAGTTGAGACTCGCTTTCTCAGAGTTACTGTTACGAAGTTGCACCCTCTGCATCCAGATACCAAAAATATTTCCCTTTACCTTTTTCCTTCTTGAAGCTATTCCAGATGGTCATGTTTGTCTACTTGGGAGTCCCATATTTTTACTTGGACCTTTTATGTGGCATGTTATATGCTAATCTGCTTTAGTTTTGGGGATTTCCAGGGAAAGCGTGGAAGTGAGAACTCTCTTGGGAATTAATCTGCTGGCTTATTAGCCTCCATAAACTTGAAATTCGAGGACCTTATTTCGAAAGCATGGCATTTGCCAAATTGCAAAAAATAGTTGCTAACAACATAAATATAGTGTGTTCTGTAACTTTTAAAGTATCTGTCCCATGGCCAAATGTGCAGAGAAAATCTGAGCAGGGTCTTTGCTGTTGCTATTTTGAGGGGCAAAAAGTAGTTACAACCCATCCTAAATGAGCTGCTCCTGCTGGGATGTAGTTGAGCACTGTAAGCAGGTGGTCTGCAGCTAGTAGTATCTTTTGCAATGTCTTTTACACTAAGTATGATTAAAGACTATTACTGAAGTTAGTCGTTGTAACTTCATTAAATGTAGGTAAGATCATAGAGCTCTCTGTGTGAAAGCAAGCTTGGTTTGTTTAACAATAACAATTATAGAATAAATGACTGATTTTTTACATTTCTCTTTCTGTCCTTGTGCTGTCTCCAGAGTTGAGACCTGTTCAAATGAAAATAGCGAGCTGCGTAAGAAGGTTGAAGTCCTGGAGAATACTAACAGGTAAGGTATGAAGGGAATAAAACAAAACTGTAGCATGATATTACAGTGAAAAGTGAAAATCTGGAAGTTAGGACATGAGTTGAAATTAAACAATAGCTATAGCCGATGTGGTTAATGTCACAGAAAGATGAGGAAGGCCAGTTATTGTGATTACAGTGTGATATAAAGCATGAAGGCTTTCATGTCAGGTCCTAAACTGTCTCCCTAGCCTGTGGTGTGCTTGAGAAACCTTTTAGCACCCTTCTTAAGAGTTCTTCTGCTGTCCAAGAAAACATAATTAATGATATATAACAAAGAAAAGGCTACAGCCCAACTCTCAGGATTGTCTTTATTTAGTGCAAGATGGTTTTGACAGGAGACCTTGACCTGGAACATGACACTTCTAGAAATTACGGTGCTGAAGCTCAAGAACCATTATTAGTTCCTTCTGGACTACTAAATATCATTGCAATTATTGTGTACCCTTCTAACCATCTCACACCCTGGAATATCCTTCATTTGGAGGGGGGAAATCAACTTCTTGTTAACTTCTGAAGAAATGGGTGACTCCGTGGTGGCTTTCTCAAAGGACACATGGCAGAAAATGTTGAATAGCTGAGCTTCTAATTGGATGTTAGCTGAGAGTGGAGTGTCAGTCATCGGTTATGCTCAGTGTGTTCTCTAGTGATGGTGAATTCCGATGAGGGACTAGATATGACTTCTAGTTAGAGGTGTTTGTAGTGATGGTTAAATATTACCACTGAACATGATGGTAGCATGGAAGTGTGGGAGGAGACTGGGTTTTGAAGATAAGACCCATGATCGTGGAGGACGGCCCTAGAGCTTGTCTGGCAGCCAATATATTGCTAATTGAGTGGCATGTTGTTTCTAATCTCCGGATTCGATCTCTAATTTCATGGAGCCAGACCCTGTAGCAGTGTAATTTGCTGGAGAGTGTCTCCCACACACTGCTCATGCACGAAGACATCTGCTGCTTGTTTGAAGAGAGCCAAGCCATTTCTGTGCCTCTTGTATCTTCCTCCAGGGTTTTACATAAGACCCAGGAATTGTTCTGTATGTATGGTGTAGGGTTTTCTCTCCCAGGATCTGTCCCAGGAGATGCTGAAGCCAGCTGCTCTAAGGAAAGGTGCAGCTGTGGATGGAACACTCAGACAACATTTTGTCAAGCCTGGAGTTGTTCTCCCCAGTTCAGCTAAATTTGGCCAGCTGTTTTCATCTCGGAGTTGTTGCAGATGTGGTCATGAGAATAGCTTTGTTAGTACTGTCCATCCTTTTAGACAGGACTTTTAGCATCTTCTCTATTATTTGTTGATCTTAGTTCTCTCATGCTAAATGTTCTAAAAATATTTGGCTAAGTGATATTATCTCCAAATCCTTTATACTTTAGGCATGTGGAACGAGTTGCATTGTTTTCTTCCCTCTGCAATAACATTGATATTGATTTGTAATCTGCGGAGAAGCAGATGTTCCTGACCCTCTGCACAGAAATTCTTGTAATTCATTAATTCATGGCAATACTGTTTTGGCTATTTAGATATCAACTATATCTAAAATCTGCTGAAGCTTCAAATTGAAGTACTGAGAGATTTGTAAATTCATCAAGCCTGAATTATATAACAACCTCAAAGAGCCGCGTTTCACCTCAAAGAGCCGCTTTTCTTATTTAGTGTATAATTGTGCAACTATGTAATTCAGAGAATGGTTCCAGGCCCTTGTTTAATGTATATTATCCATTTCCTATGATGAATTCAAAATGTCTGGTTTCCTCATTAGTATTTGCACAGAACCTTGATGTGGCATCCAGAGACCGTTCAAATGTTTCAGAACTTGTCTTCACAGCATCCTATAGCTGGTACTTCCATCTCCTATGTACAGTCAAGAATCAAAGTTCAGAGCAGTGATGGTCAAAATCATGCAGTGTCAGTTTATTCTTGGGTGCCCAAATTTATATGTTAGGACTTTATTTCTCAAAGCACCTAGCATACAGTCATACACATGTGCATCTTATTTAACATGCCCAAAGCAGAGCCCCAGTGGACTTCAGCTGCAACTTTGAGTGTTTGATGCAGTAAAAAATGAAGATGTTGTTGAAGGTATTATCTAAAAGTAGATCTGCAAACATTAGAGCTGTTCTTTTGCTGTGAAAAACTGTAAGAGTGGAAGAATGGTAACAGGAAAATAAGAGCTGTGATTACATGAGGAAATGTTAATGCATTCAAGTGTAGATGAAGACAAAGTTGTTTTTTTACCTTGTTGGAAAACTGGGCTATAGTTGCTTACCTAAAAGTTCACACACATCTATGTACTCTCAGTCAGCATCTTGATTGTATAGTCTGGCTGGAGTTGAGAGGAACTGAAGGGCAATTTCCAAAGCATACAACTATTGAACAGCAGTTTCCTTTCAGTATGTGCAATCAGTTTTTTAGAGCATGTCATTCTATATATAGAACACATTTGCACAGGTACGTACCTAAGTCTTCAGGAAAACCCTGCTTGCATTACAAAATCTGGCTCCAAACCATGGAAACACTAAAATATCTTCTCTTAAAATGTTCCTACATTATTTTCAGCAGCATGAAAAAATTTAGAAGAATCTTCCCTGAGAGCCTATCTTAGCTTGAAATTCTGGATCTGAAAAGATGTCATGTAAAAGTTGCAAGTGTGGTCAAAAAATTTGCATCCAGAAGCATCTCCCTTGACGTTCATGCATCTTAAAAGGCAAGGCAGGAAGCTGGGGACTGAGGTGCAGAGGAGTTTTTAATTCTTATTATTCTGAGTGGGTGACTGCAGCATTTTCGGCAGCTTTGGTATTAGAACACTAGCATATGTTTCCTCTCCTAATTTATGTGACTCAACCCCTTAAAAGAAAGCTGTCCAAGTTCCTTTCTAGGCAGTTTTCTCAAAACTAAGGAAGCACATTATTACATGCATACCTGTTATGTCTTGTAGCCACAAGTGAGCCAGGCTGTCATTGGTTCGAGTAGCATCTGAACATGTGGGGCATGACACTGCTGTCTTAGAAAGCAAAGGGTGTGAGAAGAAGCGGGCACCAAGAGTTGAACTGACTTGTCCCAGTCACCAAGAAGGCTTGATCCACTCACGTTTTGTCCCTGGGACCCAAGGGAGAAACTGCCAGTGATCTAGGGGACTGAATGTGCTTTCTGACACCAGCATTGTCTAGCTGAGAGTCATAGCTATTTGGGCTTAAAGACAGTAGTGAAACATCTGGTGCTGTGTGTGACATAAGAGAAGTACTTTTGCTTTTCACTTCTGTTGAGTCTATATTTATAAACAGATTGACAATCACTTTCCCTGGGTAAATGACAGACATAGGATCCAGTTGGCATATTGTTGAGAGTGCTACACATGGACAGTACATGCAAGTAACTGCTAGAGTTGCTGCATTGGAGTAATGACTAGCAGGTTGTGTAGAACTCCACTCTGACAGGCACCTTAAAGTCAGTGACTTTATAAATACAGCTGGGATGTTCTTCCATTTCTCATGTTCCTGCTCAACCTATTATTATGACTCCCAGTCATCTAAAGATCGAATTGTGTATCAGTCTTACCCACCAAGGGTTTATCAGCACCAAAGCTGCCAGACTTCACTGATTTGCTTGACTTTTCTGTTATTGAGGCTGGTGAAGTAATTTACCAAGTCATTTTCAAGGAGTGAAGGACCTGGATTTAAGCAATGAGGTATCTTGCACTTCATTTCAGGCCACCCTTATAACACATGACAAAGCATGGCAGCCCGGGAGTGACTCCTTTTCAAAGCAGCAGGACAGTGTTTTTAATGCTGAAACATCTTTGATGAAAAATTGTTCAATTTTTTTCTTTGCAATTCAAATGAGGAAAGATTGTGGACTTTTTTCTGCTTTGGGGTATTTTGGTCTTTCAGCAAAAACCTTACTTTGAGATTTGCTCTCTTTCCTACAAAGAAGACAGGCAGAGAAGGCATCTGTGTGTAGAGTTGGAAGACAGGATAATTTTTCTCTGTCCTTATCAAAATCAGGTGTTGTTTCTTACAAAGTAGATAAAGTCTCTGAAAAGTCTTGATCAAAATAAACAGTGTTTGGTGTCCCCTAGAAACTGTCTTTTTTTGTTTAAATTTATATTGGATTTTAAACTTAAACACTGAAGTGAGGGAGCCTTCCAGGTAGCTATATCCTGGAGTGACAGATTTTCTCTCCTTAATCAAAGTGTCACTGGAAGCAGAGGGAAAGCCTTGACTTGTTCCTTACTTTGGTCACGGAAGGGGCTCTTCTGAAGATGAATATGTGAATGTGCATAACGAAAACAAGACATCATAGGCAGAGTGAATTTGCTGGCAGTGTGTGGAAGGGAGAGCAGGAGTCTTCAGTCACTTTACAGCTTTCCTATGAGGTGCTTCCATTGGCAGAGAAAAGCGTGAAAGCACGTTCACACCTCCTACGGAGGTGACCCTCTAATTGAATATCACTGGGAAATGTGTCAGACACAGTGAAAATAATCCCTGTGGGTGCAAACCCCCTTATGCACGCTGCCTTGGGATTGCATTTCCTCCTGTTAGGACTTAGCCACAGGCTGTGTGTTTCACTAAAAGTATTTGTGGCCTTCCTGCTGCTATGTAGAGGGAGCATCTTAGTTTGACTGAGGTACCTGTCCTGCTGAGCAGAGAGCTGCTCCTTTTCCCTCTTAGTCCAGATTATGCCTGCAGCCATCCAGTAGCAACGAAGGCAGCTTTTGCGTGGGAAAACAGATCTTTTGACCTCAGAATCAAGTATTCTGCCATGCCAGGTTCAAATAGAGAATAAAAGCACCAAGGAGTGCCCTATTTTGGCAGTAGCAGAGTAAGCTGGTATCATCTCTGAACAAGCTTGTTTCTTGCCCTCGCCTCGGCTTTTGCTCTTAGTTTGAAAATGCACCTGTAGCCTCATGACTCCCGACACTGAGTCCTTGTCTGTTGAAAAGACAGTAGCTCTGCTCAAACATACAAATTACTGGGGGGAGAAAGAGGTTTTATATGAAGGCAGTTGGTAAATAAGTTGGGGGATGAATCTTCCTCTGTATATAGGAGACCTCAGGATACGTGCCTAATTATACTTTCCAAAAAGAGAGTGTTTTGGAATCAGCTCTCTGAGACTACTCTGCCCAGCAGGTTTTATAAATTCGACACAAAAAGGCAGAGATGAGCAAAATGAGAATTGCCTCTTTTCTGTTGATTTCCCCACCAGCCATTAGGTGTTTTCTCACTGACGCCTCCACAAAAGTGGCAAGAGTGATCAGCATTTCAAGGCTGCTGCTGCTGCCAGCCCCGGAGCCGGGGAGGAGGAGAGCTCCTTCCTCCTCCCTCTGCAGAGCTGTTCTGTGTCGAGCCCAGTAACTCAGGCCCCAAACAGGAAAGATTTAGTCTTCTATAACAGCACAGAAACCACAAGGTTAATGAGGCATTGCTGTATAACATAGCTGGTGTCATATGGTGGGAATATTATATGCAGTAATTTCTATACTGGAAAATTATATATACCACATACACAAGTCTTTGTGAACCCTGTGCCATGTAGTGGATGTGAGGAGGAACTGGGGAAAGATGCAGAATTTCCCAGGGAATTAGGATGGTCTCATTTACGTGATGGACAGTGTTCTAATATCTTAATTTGCCTGTGGTGTCTCTAATAGTGAGTAAAGGACTGAATTAGACTAATCACTTTCTTTTTTTAAAAACTGAGTTGCAGGATAAACCATGCTCTCAAGAGTATGCAAGACATCCTTCCTTAATAAGTTGAGAAGGATCTGCTGGCCCAGATATACCTGCTGTGAGCATGCCTTGTGCTCATTTCAGAAAGCATTCCTGAAGTCCTTGGAATCATTAAACCCTAATTAGCAATGAGCATTGATAATTAAAAAAAACTATAATAATAGGCAGACCAGTGTATATTGAGCTGTGAAGGCACCTCTGGGTCTGTCCTACAATAGCTTTTAGCCAACTTGATCTTAAAATAATCCTAGTTTCTCTGACATCCTGACCTTGCTTCTTGCTTTAGCTTTTGATGTCACAGCCTCCAAAGCTGTTGCCTCAAGTTTTGTGGGGGTTATCCTCCGCAGTAGATTGAGAGACTTACAGGAGAATTGAAAAGTAACATTGGAAACAAACAGCAAATTTAACATCTTGATACAAAATTGTACTATATTTGTGTTGAGGACAGACATTTGTGTTACTCCTCATCTGTTAAAAAGCTTTAATGAAAACAAAATGAAAACTTCTGTGAAAATCCTATATCAATCATACTTTGATGTCATTTCCCATTTAAATTACTAGTATCCTGACAGTCATAATTGATGATACTGTAGAAGAAAATCAGCCAGAAAGACAGATGAGTATCATCCCGGTCGGGGAGTGTTGAATTTGACCACAAGAGAATCGCGATTGTGGTTGGGACCTCTGGAATACACAGTCAGAGTAGTCACTTGAAGCATCTGTGATTTTTCTCAGCTCCTGGAGGATTTAGCAAATAGCAGTCAAATGTTTTATTTAATAAATGAATTTGAGAAGTGGAGTCTGTGCCTGTATCTGGCTTTAAGACCTTCTCTTTGAAAATGGTCCAGCATGTGGTCCAAACTGCTGTACAGCACGTTTTCAGAAAAAATGAGGTAGCTGTACCTCTACCACTACTTTGAGCAGTTACAAACTTGCTTCTGCACCTCTTCAAGGAATGGTGAAACTCCTGCTGAATTCATGACACAGAATCAGGTTGATATGCATCTAGTCACTTGCATGTAGATCAGTTTCAGTTGTTTGTAAGCTTACCAGAATAATTTCTTCTAGAAACACTGAAAACAATTTTTACTTACAAGAGCTTTCTGAAAGTACTAAAGAAATAATTTTTCAGGACGTCAACTGAGGGAAAGACAAAAGAGCTTTTTGAAAGTTCTGGTGTTAATACATGTAAAAACTTTGTAAAATGGAAAACACTCCTCGCATCAAACTTCAAGGAGAAGACTTTTAACTATCTGTACTTTATATTAAATGCTGTGTTACTGCCAGGTGTGGAATTTGAAGCAAAAAACTATTTAACCAGCAAGCAGATTGGGGTGTGTGATGCTTGTCTGTTATCTTTGCTTTCCAGAACACTTCTGCAGCAGTTGCAGAGGCTCCAAGCCATGGTTGCTGGGAAAGTGTCCCGTTCGTGTAAGGCAGCTAGCACACAGACAGGGACCTGTCTTATGGTGAGTGTCCCTAATGTGAGGAATTACAGGGGAATGAGAATCTCTTTCCACTGCTCAAAGGCAGTTCTGCAAAGCCCCTCACTTGCAAATTCTCAGCTTGGGAATCTTCTCTTCATAATTTGGGAATTAATTCTGAGGTAGGTGAGACTCCTGGCTGATGAAGATTAATGGTGGTGGGAAGGCATTAAATTCTGGAGGAGACCGGGCCTGTCCTTTTGATTGGGTGCTGTGGTGATAAAAGCAGCACTGCTCCTCTGAGTGACCTGTTTTATTATTTCCTACAATATTGTATGTGAGAAATAATGTCTAGGATTGTAAAATGAAAACGAGGGTGACCTTTGATGCGCAGTTCTTTTGATACCAGTAAAAATAAACTTGCTTATCCAAATAAAAAGTCATATTTTACATAAGGCTGTAAATCTAACTCTGTCCTATTTCAGTAATAGTAGTCAGGATAAATAAACAGTTAGAATGAAACTTTTCCCTTTTCCCTCCTTACACTTATCCAGCAAGTTCCCTCTATACTAGTGCTATAAATTGATGGAAATTATTTTCAAGACTTAAGCTGTTCTTCTAGTCTGCTACCCTCTCTGCACTTTGAAGCAAGATTGGGGCCAGGAGCAGAAATAGCCTTAGAAATTCCTGAGAATATCTCTAACACACACGTGGCGGCTGTGTCTGCTTTTCAGTTCTGGAAGTAAGATGACAGGCCAAAATGGTGGCAGACGTTGAAAACAAACTCCGGTGTTGAAAATTGCCCTTTGAAGCACTGAATTGTTATTGTATATATGCCTTTGCTAAGAGGCGCTGTACATAGTGATGAAAATAGCCTCAAATTACTTGTTTTGAAAAAAATATTAGATCTGCGTTGTGTTGATTCTTAGTTTTGATGTGTGCATGTGGGTCAGGAGCTACTGCACTTACCTGTTTGGCATCTTCCCTTTGCCAGATGGTGGTGCTGTGTTTTGCAGTAGTTTTTGGCAGCTTCTCTCAGAGCTATGGGCCGTATCCTTCTGCTACAAAGATGGTGTTGCCCAGGCAGCATTCCTCATCAGAGTCCTACACAGACTCCATTGGTAAGTGACAACTATCCTAGTCTTGCTCCTTCCTTGGTTGTGCTTCGGCACTTGTCTTCCACCCGCATCCCTAATCCCCTCCTCAAGCACCTCTGCTCCTTAGCCAGCCATTCCTTGATACACCTGTGTTTTTCAAAGGAGGATGGTTTGGCAAGGTATGCTGATGGTAGCAGGCTCCATAAACACAAGCAAAGCCTTTTCCTCACTAGTCTGCTTCTGTTTAAATCAGTTTTGTTTCTGTTTGTGGAATTAAAGCTAGTGGTCTGTAAAAAGTAGCAGTATTTCTACTTGGTAGCAAACTTTCGTACTGTTAAAATAACCAACTGATATCAGCTGGTGTTTCCTTTGCTAGTGTCAACAAAGAGTCCAAGGACTGAGTGGGAAACTGTTAGTATTACATACTCATCGTGAACCAGTTGCTTTCAATGTATATTATGGAAGTGATTGTTTCACTTTGTTCTTGTTCTGTGAATAATTCAGAGCTTTTTGATCGCTGCCTGAACCACCACTGTGGTATCTTTCCTCAGCTATCAAATTACCAATTAATCACTATCAAGAGAAAAGACCTCTGCACCTTTAGTTCTGCTCTGACAGTTTCCATTTCCTAAAATGACCACGGCTGTTCTCTGAGCTGCCTGTTTCTCGTGTCTTTTTGCCTTGTCTTTGTATGCAGTGAGGTCAAGGAGTCTGCTAATTTATGAAGAGCCTCACCAACTGGAGGAGTCGTCAAGCCCGATCTCCTTTGCAGATCGCAATGACAGGCAAGCAGACACTTCCAAGTATGCAGCACTGTCCCTGGAAGCCATGCCAGGGACACAGCAGGATGATATCATGCAGTTCACAATAGCCAACGAGACGAGGCTAGAGAAATCGGTGCTGCTGGGCCTGCAGCAGCACAGGTGAGTGCAGGTTGGGCTGCTTGTCATACAGGTGTCACTGTCATTTGTGCCTGTGGGCCAGCAGTAAGACTAGAGGCTCAGCTACGCTGGGAACTGTGAAACATGAAGAGCTTGGTCTCTGTCTGGAGAGCCTACAGGCAAAGTTGTTGTTACTCTGGAAAAGTGGTTGCAACAATATTGTAGTAATACAGCTACTGAACTCCTCAGTGCTTCTGCCAAAAACGTAACCCCTGTAAGCCTGTTAGTTGTGCCTGCCCACTTCTTTAAGCACTAACTTCTGTGTCTTCTGAAGGAATAAGCTTTTGCCAGTTGCGTGGAAGTGTGAGGCTGTGACTCACTGGGCTTTCTATGAGGTTAGGGTGTAAAGAGCTGCAGCATCTTGCAGCAGTGATCTTACTAAAGCATTACTGTGGAAAGTTTGCCGGACTCTGTCGTAAGAGACAGACCTGTAAAGTTATCTGAACTACTTAACACAGCATTCCATAGTGATTTTTTTTTTTTTTTTTGTTAAGCATAAGTGTAAGTTTTTGGGGCCTCTGAAAAGAGAGAGATTCACTGGTTTTAATATGTGTGTGCAGTTTTCTTTCCACTTGTTCTGCCTGTCCTGCCACTGTCCTGTTGGCCCAGATCTTGGTCTCTGCTAACAAGCAGTAGCAAGCACACCAACCAGTGGAGAGAGGAATTTTGTTTGGAAGCATGGTATTCTGATGTCTAGGATGAGCCATGTCACCCCAAGCATGCCTTCTGAGCATGGTGTCAAAGTTATATCTAGAGCCAAAGAGATGACTAATTTAGTGTGTTGCCATCCTCCAACTAACAAGTACCTGATAAATGCTAAGTGTCGTCTTAGCATTAGCCAGTTCAGGCATGATAGGTGCTTTTAAAAATGACTAACTGTTAGTGTTAACCTTTATTGTTTTGGTTTTTTTGTTCCCTACAGAGTCAGCTCTGAACTAGAAGGAAATGAAACACTGAAGATAATTGAAATAGATAGAAGAGTCAATGCCACCTCTTAAAAATAAATAAGACCTTTTTTCTTGACTTCCCTCTTTCCCACATATTGTCAACCAAAGTCCCCCCTGACTAGTCATCCTCAGTGAACCAAAGCACAAAAGAGAGGAGTTCAACTTCTGCATCGACTGGTGAGGCTGTGACTGCAGATGGGATCTCTTGTCTTTGTAACTCCCTTCCTCACTTCACACACAGTCCCTGTCTTTGCTTTTATTCCTTTCCTGTCTAATACTGCAAGGGCAGGATTGAATTATGATGGCAGATGATGCCAGCAGTGTGCCGGTGACTGGTGTGTGTGCGTGCGTGCATGCACATATCCTAATCTGAACACAAAGATTCTTTCTGTAGAAAAATGAATACGCAAAACCAATGGGAACATGTGGGATGATAGGTTTCTTAGGAGGAGATAACTGAGAGAAAGAGGAGGTGCAGC
Source organism: Falco peregrinus (assembly GCF_023634155.1). Lineage (NCBI taxonomy): Eukaryota > Metazoa > Chordata > Aves > Falconiformes > Falconidae > Falco > Falco peregrinus. The sequence goes on from NC_073726.1 coordinate 65,664,640, forward strand.
ATGGTGCAGCTCTGAATCTATCCACAGCTCCATGCCTATTGGTCTACAGCACCTGAGCCTTTTGGGGGGTATTGAGAAGCACGTATATAGCCTGCTTCTGAAGGGACAAGAAAGGGCCCTGATACTGCTGAGTTAACATGGGCAGGAGAGGGGTGGGCAATGACGATGCTGAATTGTCCTCCCCTAGCTCTTTCTCTTCTCCCCTCCAGCCTCCTTATCATTTCGTGGGGTAAATTTCTCTGGGTTGAAAGCAGTCCCGGTAGGCTTCCCTACTGCTTCCACCCTTGTGGAATTCAAGCAAAGATCAGTTGCTGTCTTGTCACACTTTGTGTGGGAGAATTACACTAGTTTTTCTAAATCTGTTTAGAAAGCAGGTTTTGTTAAATTTATGCAATGTTTTGGATGGATGTCCTTTAGTCTGCTTAAGGCTAATCTATTTAGCTTAAAACAGTTCCTTCCCAATAAAGTAAATCAATGTAAGGCTTAAATCAGAAGTGCCTCCTGAGAGGACCATATGGTTTTAATTTATTAGCTTCTAGATGCATTGATGGAATTTCTTACGTAGACCTGGTCTCAGATTGTCCTGTATTTTCCTTTCCTTGCCATCTTCCTGTTACTATTGTAAATAGTATTTATTAGCTTTGCAAAATTTTGTTCAGGCAGTTGCAATGAAGAGAACTGAGCTTCCCTAACCCTGCAAGTGGTCTGGGCGAACTCTGATATGAGACACAAAATATTCACCCATTCCCGCCCCCTAAACTTGAGTTGCCCTAAAATAAAGCCATGTGTCTTATCTTCCTCGTACCTCCTTTTCCAGAGATGTGATCTTGGACCAACCGCTTAGCAGAAAAGACGTGCTCCAGCTAGGCACAGTTCAGGGCTGGCAGTGGTAGATACTGTCTTAACTGTATGGCAAGAGAGCCGCTGGCCTGAGGAGTTGAGTGTTTAGGCAGGAAACAAGGCAAAAGAGGAATGAGATGGGTACACAGGGAGGTGAAAAGACTGGCCCAAGTTCAGTGGAAAAGCCAAGAGCAGTATTCAGGTCCGATCCTGGTCTAGTACTCTTCTCCCTGCTTTGTTTCCTCCTTGTCCCAGGCAGCTGTTGCCTTTAAGGGTTCTCCCTCTCTCAGTGCCCTGGTCATGCCTTTGCCTGAGCTGTGCTTCTTGCAGTGGCACAGTTGAACCTACCCCAGGATTTGAGCAGAGTTTTGTCTGGTTACTACAGAAGGGCGCTCGGACTCCATTGAGGATGGATTTAATGTGAAAATTCTAATTTAGCAGGCTAGCATAGCTACTTTACAGTTTACCAGAAGTCAATTTAAAAAAAGAATAACGAACTTTGAAGCTCTTTCTTCTTCTTCTTTTTTTTTTTTTTTTTTTCCTAGTGACAAATAAGGGAAAAACTAACCTAGCCTTACAAGTAATTTTTTACCATGTACAGTAGATATTTCCTGCAAGTATTCTATTTTGTAAAATATTGGATTTGTATTTTATTACAGCAGCTGCCACACCAGCTCCTTTCTTGTTATTCTCCTTGGACTTTCTTCCTTCAGTATCCTATTTGCAGCCTTCAGGACTGACTCAAAACTCAGTGAAATGAATGGAAGGAATTCAGTGAATTACAAGGGGCTGTGGATCAGTCCCCACTGTACCATTTTAAGAAGGTGTTTCACATTAGTGGAAGTGAAACGTGAGTCTGACTCCGTGAGCTAGTGATGAGTTTTGGTGTACAGATGTACTTTTTAGGTAATGCCCTATTCCTCTATGCAAGTGCCTTTTTGTTATTTTATCTTTGGTGGCAATGAGAGGAGAAATGCTGTTGTAGTCTATTTTGCAAGTGTTCCCTTCTCGGCATGGGTCAGTCTCCTCCCTAAAGTATCTTTCCCTTCACAGTGATCCTGCTGAGTCCTCTGAGTCATTCCAGTATCCACCAACAACTTTGTATGGTTTGTTTTTTTGGTTTTTTTTGTGGTTTTTTTGGTTTTTTGGGGGGGGGGTTTGGGGTTTTTTTTGTTTTTTTTTTTTTACGATTTAAGGCTTCATGTAAATAACGAGCACTGGTGGGTGCCACAAGGGATGGCTGCATTGCTTAGCCACATGAGGTCAGCAAAGCGGCAGGAGAAAGCTGGGACTGACCCTTCCATTTACGGCATGGCTGGTCAGTGTAAGCGGGCAAGATCATAGCTTAGAAAATTCCTTAAATGGTCTTTGTTTTCAGAGCACCCATGGTTTGCCACCTCTGGGGGCAACTGAATGCTCAAGTCTTCTGCAAAAGAGGCCCTGCTGTCAAGCCCAGCACTGCTCCTATTAGTTTTGCAGTTTGCGCTGTGCGTGAGTAGGAGGCCGCTCTGCCTGAGCTCATGCCCATTAAATGGAACACCTCCTCTTGCAGATACAGCTGACTTTGCTGTATTAAAACCAAAATTGAATTATTTCTCAGTACTTAAAGGACAGATGATTTCACAAACACTAGACAATCCCCTCTCTCTGAAACCTACTGCACTAGTCACCATTAAAGCTTTGCCCTTTTTTTTGCTTAAATTGGGCATGTCGGTTCAGATCTGATTGGGAGATAGTCATGGTTTCATCGGGAGCATTTTAAACTGGCCACGGTCTTGGTCAGTCCTCTGAACTAATTCATCCAAGCCAGTATGGCCATACTAATTTTCTTGTAACGGTTTGATAATATATAATCTTAATTTGTGTAATTCTTTAAGTTATTTTTAGATATTCTTTCGGGGAATCTCTTGACCTAGCACACACATTGCTTGGGGATTTATTATATTAAATGTTACTTCTTTATAGTGAGGAAAACCTTTGCTTTACTTTGGTATTTTTGTGATAATTTTTCTTCAGGGGCCTTAATACAACAGATTTATCTGCTAGATACTAGGGGCCAAAGAATCTCCTGTCATTATCTACCCACAGGCTGTTATGTGACAAAGACCTCACCATCTCCAGAGGTGGTTTATGCCCATGTTACGTATCTAGCAGGGGGACGGAGGAGGCAGGACACATGCAATTGCACTGCCAGCCTCAGCAGCCCGAGGGTGAACGTTGATGCACTGCGGACCACGTGGAGAGGCAGCTGTGTGCGCTCTGTGCTAAGGGCATAGGGAAGGAGTAGTAATGCGTATTCAGGGAAGATGCCAGTAAAAGTGCTTTTAATTAGCTCAGCTATATTACTTGAGGTCTTAGCCTTCTGCCAGTATACTTTTTCCAGTGATCAGTGACTTGGTGCTGTAGAAGGATGTGTGTGTATGGACAGGGTAGGCAAAGGCCTTATGTGCTACTTAATTTCCATTTCCGCTAGAGGACTTAAGTGATCCTTAGAGTCTTCAGCTGTAATGTTGTGCTTCTTGTAGCGTGATTCTATGCACACTAATAAACTTACCTTTTGTCCTGTAGCTTTAAAGCATGTCTAGATCTGTTGGGTCTTTGCTTCTAGGGAGATAAGCTATGAAGGAATGTAGGGCATTATTTTTTTATATATATTTTAAAAGCATCAGCAGAGGGCATGTGACAGTTCTAACCTTGTCAGTGTGTAGGTATTGTTGAGTTTTTTTCCCCAGGCTATTTATAGTTCTTTGCTGCATTTCGCTTATTTCATCCGTACCATTCAATATTTTTCAGCAGCACAGACTAATAATGGATTAGGCTGGGCTGAGGTTCTTAGGCCAGATCCCAGCTGCTACGACACAGCCTGCTTGTCGTTATACAACTTTTGGAGGCTGCAGGTCTGGTTTATACTGGCAGGGGACCTCTGCCATATCTCTCTGTGTAACAGTGTATCTCAATGTATTCTTGATTTTTCTAATATAGAGCTGAAAATTAATCTAAAAACTTTTCTTCTTCTTTTTTTTTTTTTTTTTCCCTGCTAAAGAAACCAACCCACCTCTCTGCTCCCATCCCCCAAACTATCAGTGGTGAATTCTGTCTAGACGCATTTAGAATGTAGGTCAAGTAAATGAACGATACTAATTGCTACGTTGGGAGGGATTTCCACTGAGTATTTGGGCTCTAGATTCTAGCTTATGCCAAGAGGCCATTGTACAAAACCCACGCAGCTAAGAACAGAGGTATACAGAGTATTTTTATACTCCTGGTGACTAAAATACTTCTTTCTCAAGTCACTAATTAGAAGGGGAACATTATGTATTCTGAAGGTGAAACGGTAGGTCAGTAATCTGTAACAACAGAAGTTCTACTAGCCTATAGAAGTGTAGTGCTATGATGTGTTGCTGCTTTTCACTATAGCGTTAAGAATAAACAACTCTGGGGGGTTGCAAAGATGAATGAACTGGCTTGTGTGTTAAGGCCTTTACAAATAAGATGAAAGGATTCAGTCAATGAGCCAGGACATTGTAGCTTTCTTGTGGCCAACAAAATGACAGTGGGCATTCGGGGATATGTTGAGGTTGTGATCCCAGTTAGTACCACATTGCTTAGGTGATCAACATCCATTGGAGACTCCAGGATTGTGAGGGAGATTGCTATTTGGTTTTGTGGTTTTCAGGTCTGGCCTTTTCCTGCTTTGCCAAGGTGTATATATATATGAATGCACTTCCTACATAGGAAAGATTGCATCTTGCAGGAAACCCTCGTTTGTGATGCTGAAATGGAGGCTGGATATTCTTTATTAGCAGTATTCTCTTCTCTGCCCTGAAGCCAGTATCCTTAATCTTTCTCCAAGAGTTGGAACTGAATAAGTGAGAAGAAAACACAAGCAACCTGGATTTGTAGATCTATTTTACAGAAAAGAAATGGCAGGTGAAGGGAATCCTGATGTCACAGGGAACATTCTAGTCCCTGATTCCATAAATCAGCAGTGATAGTCTTTTTCATTAGTTCCCCCCTTGTTTTAGCTTTAGTCTTCCCCTTGCTCTTTAATACTAAACAGTCCTATTTATGCATACCTGACCTTTATGGTATATGCCATTTTCCCTTCCAACCAGCAGGAAAAAATCGTTTTGAACTTTCGTAGCCCATAATTAAGGGAGTGGAAGGGAGAGAGGGGGAAGCAGAGGCAGGTAATCAGTTTCTTTTAACAGAACTCTGCTCGTATCTGACTTTGCCATATCAGATCTTAATTCAGTGGTGCTGATGTAACAGTGTCTTGCTTATTTCATTTGTACAGTTAGCAACAATGAGTGCGAGTGTGTGTGTATCTGTGCATGTGTGCATGGTGAGTAACTTTAAAAAAACAAAAAGGCAGAGTTGTTTTCTTAATGCAGTAAGCATCACTAAGTAAAGGCATCTACCTGAACACACAGGACACATTCCACTTGGTGCAACAGAAAGTCCAGGTGTTTCTGTCTGAAACCTGTTCACATTCCATCTCACCGAGCACTCATGAAACAGTCATGTGAATTGCTGTCTGAAGTGTGTGCTATTAGTAATTGTAGACTGAAAGTTGTTGCACTGTCATTTTGCGTGTATGCATAGACTGTCTGGCCTTTCTGTAGGACAGCTCTGTTTGGTACAAAAAAAATAATTACTTTAGGTTTGATTGTATCTTCTGGTGTCATTTTTGTTCTGCAGAGTTATGGCTTTGAATGCTTTTTTTTGTTTCTTTTGTTTTAATGGTGTAAATTAGCCTTAAAAAGTGCCCCCTGGGAGCTGATGGCTCAAGGAAAGTCATTTTATTGAGCTGGTCCTCTGGGAGAGTACCTGAAGATTACCCCCTCCTGGGAGGGAGCACTACTGCCCTGACCACCATGCGGGCACAGCAAGATGCCAGCAAGGGGAAGCAGTTTGCTCTCAGAGGGCCATGCCGTGATGCAAGTACATCACAGTTTCCCTGAGATTTGCTGGTCTTATTACTTGATGTTACCCTTCTGAAGAGAAATACATATCCAGGGCCAAAGCCATTGCCCTGGGCCATGCAAAACAATAGCTTGTGACTCCAAGTTACTCTTCGTGTGACACCCTTAAGGCTTTCCAGCTGTTATTTCCCTTTCCTTCTGTTCATGTGGATACAGTATGGGTTTGTGCAAAGATTTAAAACAATCTAAGATTAAAAGAACAGTGATACTACTGCAAAAAGCACACACCCCCTAAACTCCTTGGTAAACTCCATTGGAGCGTCTTCTGACTGCAGGTATCTCTGTTCTTTTGCCACAAGTCTATTTAACTCTGTGTATGTGTGTTCAGTGGCCTCTCTATTTTTGTACAAGCTCTGTCATCTGGATACGGTCCCACCTGATTTTTCACACTGCAAACATGTCCATTGGGTGGAAAGAAATTGCTATTTTTCCTTTTTAAATCGTCTGCTTGATTCTATGGGAGGGCAGACTACCTGCTTTTGTAGCCTAAACATGTATGTAGCGAAGTATGTTATGCTTTTCATTTCCTGCAAATAAATATTTTCTGTAGAAAAAGCAAGTGCAACTTGTTTGCTTTCCTAATGGTTGGAAAAGTTCTGGTCCCTTGGCTTTCCCAAGTGTGGCGCTGCGCACAATGCGTCCATCTTCACACAGCAGAACTACCAGTACTTCAGCACATTGCTAGACAGAGGGGTTACAAGCAGCAGTGTGTGTTTTTACTGAAGCTGGCAACCCCTTCTCTTTTTTTGAAATTAGGGGAGAATTGTGTCTGTCAATGGGTGGAAATTAGGCAAAGGCTGATGGTGTTTTATAAGGATAATGGCACTTCAGTGCAACTGTGTGATACAGCCCCATTAATATTGAATTGTCTCTCTCTAAAAGTGGGATCCAGGGAGGCTGATGCTCAAGGAGGCACTAGCTTCAGCCTGATGATACCTGTCTGCTAGAGTGTGCTGGAGCTTGATTCGTATGGGCCAAATAGCCCCCCTGCAAGGCAAGGCCTTTCCCTGCACTGACTTGATGCTGGGCAGCTAATTGCTTAAACTGAAGTAATCTCCTAAAAGAGATTTTTTCTGCTTTGGCTTTTAGGGGTTGGGTCCTCTGCTGGCCTCTGCTCCTTCCCTTACTCTGCGTCACCTCAGGAGCTGCCTCCAGCAGTTCAGAAGCTGCTGTTTTGCCTGTGTGAACAGTCGACATTGTCCACCAGTGCAGAAGCAGCACCCAGCCAGGGGAACAGAATTAACCTTTGCTACTTTGAGTAGACGTGGAAAAGAAAACACCTGATTTCTTCCAGTCTGGGGACTCCGTGGCTGTGCTGGCCATCCAGGGAACTTGGCGGTGAATGACCTAGTGCAGATAAGAAAATTACCCCGTGCAGAGCTGGCTTTGTAAATGGTATAGTCATTTGTATTACACTAGCTTTCTACTAGGAAAGAGACCTTATATCTGGAGTACCGTGCATCCATACGAGAGCAACCAACAGCTTCTCCTCTGCAGGAACTGCTAGCGATGGAAGTAATAGTTCCAGCTTTACTGAACTGAAAATGGAAGTGTGACAGATGGCTTTGGTGCCTCCTTTTCAAGGCCTTTTATAAAAGGCTGTTTAGAGGTTGGGGAAGGCAGTGTACCATGAAAATCGGAACACCCTGGCCTGCACTACGTTTGTGGCTGGTGCTGATTTTCAGAAAAGCTTTGGTTTTGGGCTGAAGAGGTTAAAGTAGCAGAAGAAGTTGGCAGTGAAGGAAAAAGCTCTACTCTGGTGCTTTTATCCCAAGGATTGTCTTTGCTGACCACCACCATTCACTGTCACAAGAAAAGGACATTGGAATGAGAGGTTGGTTTTTCACCTGGCCAGGTTTTTTTGTCAGTCCTGTTGCGCACACAGTCTCCACGCAGTGCTGTAACAGAACAGCTCTCCCAGGCGAAGCACGGTTCCAGCATCAGCCACATTATCTAAGCCCCGCCTCAGTCACAGCAGATGATGAAGCAGTTCTTTCTCACAAATTTTGGTTTCTGTGCCTGAATGAAGAAGGTCTGTGGTGCTTTCCCTTGGAAGGTGGGGTAGAAGGGCTTTACTTTGTCCTTGGAAGTTCTGCATCCCACTCCTTTGCTGTCATTGTTTCAGAGGTCACTGCAGCCGCCGTCTTTCTCCTGCTGCAGCTGGGTGCCCCTTGCTTTCTGAACAGGCAATTTCACTTGCCAGAACTATTGATGCAGCGCAATTCTTAGCAGCATCAAGCCATACATACAACATTTTTAGAGGAAAATCATCAAACTGTGACTGATTGGGGAAGTTACCCTCAGCTTAGTTTTAGCTGAGCTCAGTTCCTCCAAGCATACAAAACACCGGCTGGTGATTAACAATTGGTTAAGAATCTCCTTGAGTCTCACTATTACCCTTAAAGCATCACGCAGCAGGCAATGCTGCAGGGAATCTGTGATTAAAAAAGAAACCCACATACAACGGAGAAATGCTGGGTGATGAGCTGTCAGCCTTGCTACCTATCACCCTCCAGTACATGCTGTTCTTTGAAAAGCATGTTACTGTTTGAATTCAAGGCTGAATTTCGATACTCGTTTCTCAGGCTAATTCCCATGGCAGGGCAGGAGGAAGGGTGTCCAAATGCAGCTTGCAGTGCCTCTCACGGTGTGGTTTGGGTAGTAAGTCTTCACCCTTTGCTGTTAGCTATTGCTTGTACCTATTTTACAACATCACAGACTTTGCCATCCTTGGAGGTATTCATGGTAGATTCATTACCAGTACTCCCTTTCCTGGTTCATTTCTTTTGGGTTTTTTCTAGAACATGGACCTCATTAGCTGGGAGTTTAGAAGCAGTGAGCAAAAGCTTGCATCTTTGCCATAAGTAAAATAATTCTGTAGGAGCCATATCCTGTAGAGAGAGTGCACTGGATAGGGGCCAAGGAAATGAGCTTCGGATTTAGTCTTGCTCATGGCATGCTGGTGAATTTGGCTGACCCTTCTCCATGTTTCAGATTCCCAGTTGGTAAAATGAGGCCAGTGGTGGCTTCCTCCTCTCTATAAAGCGTGCTGAGATTAAGCAAAGCAAGATGATCCAGAGGAAGTAGTAACTGGAGCCAAAAGCATGTTTCACTTTGTGTAGAATGAATAATGCTTGTGTGTCTTGTCTCCCTTCAGTTTGTGCTTCAAAAAGTTGAAGTGAAATGATTTGATTTCTCATTGTTTGGGGGTGGGGGGGGTGGGGTATATCTTGTGGGTTTCAAACAGTCCACAAAGAAGCCAGGATTGACTTGTTCAACTTTTTATTACTGAATTAATATTAAGTTGTGTTTACATGAGTTCTGTATGTTGCTATAAAATTACTTTTTTGTGTATCTCCAGTGAGGAGGAAATTGCAAGTTCTGGCCCTTATCTTTGTTGCGATAGAGCTGAGGAGAGATAACCAGCGTAGATTAAGGCCATGTCTGCTGGGTTGTCTCACTTCCACTGCCTAAAGAAATGCTGTAAGCCCTCTTTTTTAAACCTGTTTGGTAAAAACCTGGGTTTGATCCATGGTATTTGTGAAGAGGCAGCACCCCAGCACTTCCAAGCCAGGCCCTTGTTGTCACCCCTGCTGAACACCTTGACAACAAAAATCGGGG